>NC_057873.1:9890556-11159127 GCF_019740435.1 Gambusia affinis
AAGTGAAAGATTGTAACCATCATTTGTTTATATAGTCAGAAAAATTTAAGTGTATAAGCCACCACATAAATTATTGCAATGCATTGTATATGTTTTTTTAGAGTGAAATGCACCAAAATATCACGTCAAATTAAAAAAAAAAAGAAAAAAGAAACAAAAAGGAACCAAATTATAGACAGCGCTCCACTAGGAGACCTAGAGTGAGGAGCCCCGCCCCCTGGCCCCTCAGACAGTTTGGGGAAGAAGACGGCGGTCGCTCTCTCATTCACTGGAGCTGTTCTTGTTTACAGGTTAGTGATGAGAAGCTGGTGGAAACTGTAAACGCTAAAAAAAAAATGTTAAATTACAAATTAATTTCGTACCAATTTCACAATTACATGACAGATGTGCTTAAAAGCTAGAGAAAAAAAAGTGATTTTGTTCATGATTACGGTTAGCAAGATTGTAGCAATAACGGTCGTGTAACAGCCGTTATAGAGTTCGCTACATGTATCAAAATGCCTATAGGCCTACTAGGGTGACCATATTTTCATTTGGGAAAACCAGGACACCTTGGGGGGAAGAAAGGAGAAGCAGAGACAAGAAAACAAAACATCATTTGTTACAGCTGTTTCATTCCACCTGAGACGTGTAACACTTACAGCAACTCTCTACTCTGTAGTATGACTGAGCTTCCGTTATATTGCAAAGTAAATTTGATAAAATTTATTGTGCAACGCTGGTAGAAACATAAACTAATCTGCAGGTGATTCCTTCCCCAACCCCCTCTGTCTCTTTCTCTCTCTTTCTATCAGTTATTGGCGTACGAATCCTCACCAATCCCTGCAGCAATATTAGGGTATAAATACTTTCCACTTGCTATATATACTTTATGACATCACCTGAACCATCCTGGTATAAAGGTCACATAATCACCACTACAGCTACTGGTTGATCCCCGTTGTAGCCCCGCCCCCGCTGAGCTCACCTGTGACTCAGCAGCCGCACCTACCCGGGATGTTTGCTCTCATTCTCCTTGATCTCCTCTGCGTAAGGTAGATCAGCCGCATCGCTCACCGACACTTCCTGACAGCTCACGTGACATGCAAGAGCTGATGGCCTCCCTCCAGGATCCGGAGCTCGTGGCCCGGTTCCAGAGAAGATGCGGGCTGTACCGGGTCGAAGGGTCGGATTCAGGCTCCGGCAAGAGCCGATCTGCGAACGGAGCCCCTATCACCTTGGAGGAACCACGTGGGCAGCTGCAGGGAACTTGGGACCGACAGGACAGCAACTCAAACTATGAATACAAGGTCATTAGATGTCTCTGCTAATATATGTTTCATTAGAAAAAGAAGAGAACTTGAGTTTGTTTACACGTAGATCCTGCATCAGATAAATTAGAATAAAAAAGACTAAACCAATCGGAGAGCACATGCTTAAACAAAGCGTCAGATTTTGCAAGCCAAAGTTTGACTGGCTTTTCTTGTTTGTCAGGTGTTTGCTCTTCCTGCGCAGCAAGACAAGTTGTGTATGGGATGTTTGCACTTTTTACTTTTATATAAAAGGCTCTATGGTCTATATTAGATGTATTAAACAAACATTTAGAATTGAATCAATAGTACTCATGTATTAGATGCACAGATTTTACTTTGGCAGATTTTCTGAGGATTTCTGAGTAGACACTTAAGTAGAACGAGTTAATGAGATTTTAAAACTCTGCTTACTAAACACCAATTATGGTTCCAATAGTGTCCAGATGAACTGAATGAAAATAAGAAAACACAAATTTGATGATAGTTGCTTTTTTTTTTTTTATCGATACTCTGTCGCGCAATTCACACAACAATAACCATTAATGTGATACAAATTGAAATCATTTGAATGAATTGTTGAATTAAACACCACAGTAAATTAATTTTTGTAGTGTGTGTACAAAATGAGGAAAAAGGAAAATGGTGTAGCCACCAGACAGTGGGCTGGTTGCAAACTTCGGATTAATGGATCTAATCTTATTCCAATGATTCCTCTGCTGGCTTTAGCTGCAGAGTTCTATTATGTTTTATGTCAGTCTGTGTAGGCAGGGCCAAGTTTGAGCTTCTCCTGGTGTAACACATATTGTACAGATTTACAAAATCACTGTATTAGCACTATTATTTAAAACAATATATTTCTTATGTGGCTAATTATATAGCACATTGTTGAGTTCACTGGTGTATAATGGTGTGTGAAACTTGCATGAAATGTGATTTTGATTGGACTACGTAGACTCAATCAAAATGACATAGCTTCTCTGCCGTATTTGTAAAAGTGCTATAAAAGGTGACTTTTCTGTTCGGAAAACACAGCTGGTGATTGTCCTTTATTTTCAATACAGAAATATTCCTTAATGCCCAAAATTGTCTTTCTTTTGAGAGAAAAGTGTAGTATTTGTCTCTCAACCAGGGTTATTTTTGTTTAAATGTTTTTATCAATCTAAAACATTTTATTAGATCAATCTTTAATTGATCTAATAAATTATAGTCCTAGCACTACTGAAAACCAAAAATATTTCCTTGAAGTTATCTGGGTTATCTGTTCTACAAAAGATTTGCTTATAAAAAGGGGGGATGTAAAAGCTAGATGAAGTAAAACTTTCCTAGGAGATAAAGCGAAGGAAAGTAGATGCAGGTGGGCACAGTGGGGCTTATTTCCATGAAAATGGTTAAAACAGTAAAATTTACTTTTTAAGAGAAAGTCAGTGATTTCTATACCTCAACTACCAAACAGTGGTAACAACCCAAATGTAAATGCGTATTTCCTCTGTGTAGGACTCCAAAAAGCCTCAGTATGAGGTAAGAAACTGGCTGCTCCACTTCCTCTTCCTGTTCTCGGCTGGTCTAGGTCATGAAGTGTTTTACATCACCTGCTTGCCCTGCATACACTGGAATCTGGACCCGTTCCTCTGCCGCCGCCTTGTCAACATGTGGACCGTAAGTTTCAGCCAAAGAGAGATCACCTCTGGCCGTGTGTATCTGTGAGATAACCTTAGCAGGCACAAACACAAACCATCAGGATGAGGTTCTCCTCCTTTACAATGCTGCCTTTCTTCTCATGTTGCTCCGTCTCCTTCTCTTCACCTTTCAACCTCCTTTCATCGTTTGACCTCCTTCCAGTGATCTGTCTCTGACACCACCAAGGCCATATATCCCCAGGCCAATAGGCAGGGACACAAGGGCCAGCTAGTCTAGGGCCCCTGACATAGCAAGACAACAAATATGAGGACACATCAGTGCCAAAAGACCGCTTGGCTCTCTCTTTGAGATGTTTATCGAGACAGTGTCCTGCCCTGTATGACAGGAGACCTTGGAAACATGTCAAATGAAACCTTCATGACATTTTCAGTGACACACAGGCAGTCATACTGCCTCACTCCCTCAGTGTGTGTGATGGGCAGCGTGTTTTTGTGCCCTTCATGTCCCTGCCTCAAGCGCTTGGTGGGTGCCCTGTGTCTGAACCTCTTGTTTGGCCCCCCAGGAGGAAGAGAGACCATTCTTCTGGTGCACTTCGGCCCCTTGTGAACTCCGTTTCAAACACACACATAAACTCCAACACACACATACTTGCAATGTCTCTGTCGCCTGCTAAACACACTCATTGCCCTCCCTCTAGTTAGGCATTACCAGCCTCACTCTGTAGAGCGTTTTATTGGCCTCATCAGCGTTTGAGCTTTCTCTCTCTGGACCAGCCATTTGGTCTGTCTGCCCTGGGGGCTCATCACCCTGCACCTCTCACTCGCTGCAGCACCCTGCCATTGTGATGTTGGAGTTATCTAAGGGTAAAGCTGAGCTACAGACACAAACACAGGCACACACACATGCATGCTTCACTAGTGTCCTTTAATGTTCTTTCTTAGTTTTCATCGCAAGTCGACTTTGGTTGACTTAGAAAACAGTAGTCATAAGAAACTATACGGTCAAGAATTGCATTGTAGTTTTGCAGCACTTTAGCATAATACATTGGAAATCATGCAAATACTCTGCCAGAGGGAATATTTCAAAGTACGCTCGCAGGTAGTGACACTAGAGGCGAAACATATTAAGAAAAGCTAACATTAATCCAGGATTCTGTTGTATTAAAAAAAAAAGAAAATCTGAGGGATTTTATAAATACAATTTCTAGGTAGTGTATTTATTTATACAGTGGCCCAGAAGGGCCAACAAAAATAAAAAGCCACAACGGTCAGAAGTTTTATGGTAAAACACAAGTTCTAATAAACTTGCTGGCATAACTTTGGTTTTACCAAAACAGTCAGAAAATGTCGGAAAACTTCACTGTATTTCCTACAGCACTCCATGTTAAAGCTTCCTTTAACATGCTCCTATTTCTACTTTTATGTTTTTTCTTTGTGCTTTGCAGTGCTGTCTTTTTCTTTCTATATCACAATGACTTGGTTGGACTTTTAAGAGACAAACTCAGAACTTTGAGAAAGAAAGAGTGTTTTCTGGACTAAAATCCAGTTTCACCACAGATTCTGGAGTAACCCATAGTGTTTTGCTTTTCCTATCAATTGTTAAAAGAAATGCACTTATTGTTTTACAAATGTCAAGGATTATTAAAGAAATGCAAAAAAGCAACTGAGAAAAACTGTAGTCATGTCACTGTGGAAGAAAAAAACCCACCCATCACACATAGCGTGTCTCCGGCCTTACAAACAACGACCTGTTCACCAGCCCAGCGTCTCAAAATATACACACCCGACAGTCCTATCCAAACGTGGAAAGATCAAAGTCTGAATCTGCTCTTGGCTCAATCAATATACTTATTCACAAAGTCAGACAGTCTTTAACTCTTCCCTCAATGTGAGGAGTCTGTCTGTGGGGTCAGGCCTTTTGATGTGAATGTCACAGAGCCATCAATGAGGCAGCTCAATGTGATGTTTGTGTAGAAGATAAGGGTGTCGCATCAGGCTCTTTCTCGAGCTGGCCGCCAGATTCAGTGTGTGTGAGGACAGAGACACACTGTCGTATGGATTATCGTATGAATACACAGTGGTGGTGTGTGTGTGTGTGTGTGTGTGTGTGTGCTGAATGGGCTTGCCATTGTCTGTCTCTTGTTTATTGTCTGTTTTCTGTTAGGAGTTGTGCATGTAAAGTACAGATGAATATGGTAATAGGACATTTTATATTCAGAAATGACCCAAGGGCAACAAAAAATGGAAAACAGCATCTCTACATAACAAGGCTGCAGTGAATAAAAGTGCAGCATTATTTTTTTTCTCCCTTTGGTTTCAGTTAGCTTGTCAGTGTTGTGATTTTACTGCAAATTTATGGTCATTGCAGTTCCTTAAAAGATTTGTAGGTGTTAGCTAGAGTGTTATAAGTTTAGATTGGTGTTGTAACAACAGATGTCACCATCAAATTTGAGGGTAAAGTCATTTTGAATCTTTATTGTTGCAGCACACTGCTTTACATATATATAGTTACACACACCACAACACAGTAACAGACTGGAAGGAGAGAGGAAAAGCATATTACTTTTTCATTTCATACATGAAAACAAATGGAGAAGACACTCAGTCTCAGAAATATTTTTACTTTTGTTTACATTTTGGGCTTCAATCTGAGCCATTTTACATGGTAAATGGTAAATTATCTTACATTTGCTACCTGCTTAATAAGGTAGCACCTTATTAAGTCAGAGGAGTCCAAAGCGTTTTATGCCGTCCATGACAGAGTTTCCTTCCTGAAACTCCTCTTCATAAGATCCAACACAGGCAATTTTGCTTTGCAGTTTATGGACACTGTAAAACTCAGGCTCTGATTTTCCATTGTTAGCTTTTGCGATCATTAAATTTTTTTTTAGCTGACTTATGCTATATCATAACTGTAAACTCCAGTGGTCAAAATGTCATCCCCTCTACTGTCTTCAATTTCTAGCACTGACCTTGCATAACAGGATTTTTATAGCTATAAAAGAAGCAGATTGGTTTGTGAAAAAAGTAAATCTGGCTCTAGTCCCATCTAGTATTTATGTGAGGAGTCAAGTTGAAGTGTGCTATTTTTCAGGTTTTGTTTCCTATCATCATCGCTTACCCTCAGTAATGCCCATGTGGCTAAAACAGAACAAATCTCTGCAGCCTGCCTTCCTCCTGTTCAGTGTCTGCCTCAAGTCCTAAAAAGCTCATTGTGTCTCCATGTGAGCAGAAACAGTGGATCAGTCGAGTTACTTTAATGTCTCCCTTGCCATGGTAACAAAATCTCGCTGATTGCTGTGTCAAACGGGATTGTAATAACAACCTCTCTGTTCTTCTCCTTAAACACATAGATTACTATCCTGCTCCCTCTGTACTCGCTGCCTTCCTGCTCCTCAATAAGACAACCATTCATTAAATATACAAGGCCTGGCTTTAAATAAACCTGGAGCCGGAGAGGGCCTGCCTATCCAGTCGCATATTCTCACGAAAGAGAATATGCAGCAGATTTGGCTGGGCGCAGAGGCAGAGACGTACACACACATCCACCCACACGTGAATTCACCCTGCTCTGGTCTTTTGTCAGGTGAAGAGCATAGTCTCACCTAAAGATGCTCAAAACGGTGTGTCAGCAAAGTCTGCTGTCTTCAGCTCTGTTTCTTATAATAGATTTAGTTACTCCACATTTGCAGCATCGACACTTTATACTGTGTGGGATCTGCACTTCTGTGCAGTTTAATCCTTGAGTCGGGATGTTGATTAGATATTTATGAGAACTGGAGGTTAGTTTCAAAGGAAATGGTCATCAGGATTTTTACTTTTTCAAAAATCTTTCTTCCTTCATTTCTGCTTTCGGCTTCTTTTTACTTCTTTATGGCCACTAGCCAGAAAGGTTAATTGTCAAAGAAATATGGAGGTATAAATAACTACAATGTGTAAGTTATTGGTTGATAAGTCTCAGAATATACCAACGTTTTTGAAAAAAATAGGGCTTCACAGTACCTAAGTTTTTCCATCGTAATATGGATCATAGAGGAACAAAGCGGTGCCCCTTTCTGCACTGCTGGTCAGCTGGATAAGCAAAGGCTATTTCTTCCCTTGTGTATGAGGCAGACTGTTTTTGGAAATATTAAAATTTTCAAACCACATAAGTCATGGCAGAAAGCTAAGGGAGCACAGAGAACTACAGACGCTATACAAGCAAAAAGCTCAGACTGTCAGCCAGCTGATATCAGTCTGACATGCAAAAATAATCACAAGGAACTGATGTGATACATGATGTGTCTGATTTTAGTCATTGTAAGTGGGAGGAATAGTATGTCCTAATTTATTCTGCATTTGAAGGATTTTTTTTTTTACATTTTAAAGAACAATTAAAATGTATTTTCTTTGACTGTGTGTTGCCAAAATGATTAGAAAGATTTTTTTAAAAAGTAAGCAAAAAAGAATAAGGCGTGTAATGGTTTTTGAAGCTGTTTGTGTTAACTTATAACTGGCTCATTAGAATGGCTTGTACCTCCATACATAGGAAATATTTGCCAACATCTTTTGAGTGTTGATAGCTTAAACGGACGTGAACTGCTGCCATTAAGCATTGATAAAAACACTTTAAAATATATATATATATGTCTGCTCCAGTTGGTGATGTACGTTGGCCAGGTGATGAAGGACCTGCTGAAGCTTCCTCGCCCGCCCTCGCCGCCTGTGGTTAAGCTTGAGACGCGCGTGGACGCTGAGTACGGACTGCCGTCCACCCACGCGATGGCCGCCACTGCCATCTCCTTCACACTTTTACTGAGTGCTCCCTCCAGAGTACAGGTGGGCGTACGTGTTTGTTTGCAGAGAAACATCTTTGATTAGTACTTTGGTTCGGGCTTCATTCATATGTCAAAAATCCACATTACTTCCACAGGTTAATTGGAAAACAAATATAGTGGGTATATCGGAGTGCGACTGCACACTATGGAGAAATAAAAGCAATTAATGTCTTTTTATAGTTGATTTTTACTGTTCTTTGAAATACAAACTAAGTCATATTAAAGTTGCCAGAAAGACTTCGTTATAAAATATGATCAAGCTCACTTTCAAAATAGCAAATCCTATCCAACATCTGTTGTCAAAGTGGAGTCTGTCTGACAGAGTGCTATCCGGCTGCAGTCGGCATGTGACTTTTACAGCTGCGATAGGCTTTTATTTTGACGTAAGAAAGGAAGCAGTTCTCAAGCTGTGCCGTTGTGGTAATGGGGTGACAAACATCTGGAGACAAACACTTTGAAGAAGTCCATTGCACCGTCTCCACTTTGGTTCAGGAGGAGGATGGCTGCAAATTCAGTGACTCTATGCTGTCGGCTGGGTTTTCTTAGAAAACTTTTCACCACCAGGCGTAATAAACTGACCTTGATTGAACTGTTTTATTACTATGACTGAACTGAATGTACATAATTGACCTTGGATGAGTCTGTATGACTAAGAAGTGCCAGTTACGAGCATCTTCTCTACGTCACTGTTAATAGAAAGCAGTTAAAGTGTTAAAGTGTTTCTAAAACCACACAATTCAGAATGGCTTCATCAGCCTCCATTAGTCTTTCACAGCTGCTTTGAGAAGTTCACATGCACTCATCATGTACATGAATCTTTCATTTTGGGCTTTTAAGAACTTATTTGAATTGTGGTTTTGAAACCCAATTCAAAACAACATGTGTTCAATGTGCTGTAAAAACAAAAACAATGGGTGCACAAGTTATATTAATCCTGGATCTATTTCAGTTGCACTGGCTTAAATGTTTGCAGACGCAACACCAACATTTAGTTAAGAGTCTCTCGGTAAGCTGCACTTTGATTGCACACATTTAGTAGCCATCATCACCTAAGAGCAGCCAGATTGTAAAACAAAGGATCCGTCCTCCTCAGAGCTCAAGCAGGCACCACATACAGTGTGTGCCCGCTGGAATTTATTTAAAATGGTTTTGTTAACAAGAGATTTCACAACAAAAGAGGAACTAGGTATAGCTTCAGAGTGAGGGTAATGCTGAAAGTAGCAAATAGAAGGAGCCTATTTTAATAGTAACCTAAACTTACCTTTTTAAAAATTATTAAACCAAAGAAAGAAAAAAACAACAACTCCCTAACTAAAATAGACAGGAGACAGATACGTTTTAAATAACTGGCAGTTCATTCCTGCAAATTGCTCAACAAAAACAGATACTACTGGATCTGGTTGGGATGAGAATATGGATGACAGAAACTGATCCATTGTCTCTTTTCGATCTTGCATCTCAAATTTGGATAATACATCACAGCAACTTATGACACCAGTTGTAACAAGCAGGCCTCTGGAATTAACCTGCTGAATATTTGACCACATGAATAAGTTGTTAGAGGCGATTTGGTTGCATGACTCAAACCCCACATTTTCCATGTTTTGTTTATATATTTACAGTAATGGTTTTTAGATGGCCTTTCTGGGGCTTTTTCATTTATATGACAAGTTTTGGTGAATGCGTGGAAGCATCGTCCACGTTTAAGATCTAATTTTGTCTAAATGTATTAATCTGTTGATTTGAAGTGAAGCCTTATAATTATATCAATTATGCCCAATGCAGCATTGCACAGGCAGAAAAACAGCCCACAGCATAACACTACCACCACCATGTACTTAGTTTGAAGATCTGGCATCAATTCATAAAAATGTATTTCCTACCATTATGGGCTGACGGGTCAATCTTTGTATGACCGTGTTATGTTTCTCATTGTGAACAGCCACTTTTTATCCAAGTAAAAGTAAAAAAAGTGGTTTTCCAAGAAATCACTCTAGTGTAGAAAAGTATTTGGTAAAAATGCAACTCGAGTACTGAGTAACTAATCATAAAACCTAGTTTTATATTTTAGCATAACAAGACCAAAATAGAAAGAATTACAACAAATAAATGCAAATTAACACATTGAAGCAGAAGAAACACTTTTTAAAATCTTCTTTTTTCAATATTAAAATGAAAATAACATGAAAATAACATGAAGTTATTACTTACAGTAGGTAATGCATATACAGGATAATCTACTTCCAGTGACAATTTATAGTGTTTAATGTATCTTATAAAACTCCAAATGCCACAACAGGCTCAGCAGCTAGAAAACAACATAAGAACTAAAAGGTGGTATAAAAACGAGACATAAGTGTGTGACTGTTTCACATATTTTTGGTTAAAATATGGTTGTTCATTCTTCATTAATGTTGGACAGAGTATTCTGAAATTTTACTCAACTAAGAGTAGCAATAGTTCATAAAAACATTACTCAAGTAAAAGCAGTTGAGTAAATGTGACTAGTTACAACGTTGCATACGTTACAAACTGTATTTAAATCAGCTTAATTCATAAAAGGTCCTTACTTTTAAATGTTTGTCGTGTCATTACCATTATTATGGCTGCCACTGAATCACCTTCTCTAATCAACAAGGCAGGGAATAGTGTTAAAATCAGCATCCTTCCAGACTTGCAGTACTTTGAGTCATGGGGTCACAGATTGAAATGAAGGGAGTGGTCCTGCTGTCCATCACATGCTGTCCTGCCTGCTGGACAATGGGCCGTGAAAGGCAGGAGCAGCCGTCACCATCAGTCACATATCAGCCACACCCATCGAGCTGCTGCTTCATCCTCTGATAGACTGCAATGAGTCAATGACTGTCAGACCACTTCTCCGCCTCCCTCCTCTTCACTCTTCCTCTTTTTATCTCTCCATCTCAACTGCCAAGTCAATAAAACACTCAAAGAGCCAATCATTAGCTGTCTTAATCAAGCTCTGTATTGCCGTGAAGACCAGGACGAACCAGAAATCGCCTCAGCCGGAAGTTTTTAAGCGGGCTCTGGAGCTGTCAGACTGATTTGTGGTCAGATCATTTCCACTTGATCTCTGCTCAGAGGGTCAGAGAAATTGGACCAACAACTGAGACACCAAAGTACAGTAGAGCACTTAACTGTGCCCTAAAATTCCTCCAGGAATCCCCTGACAGAGAAGAGCACGCACAGATATAGACGAGGAGCAGGCTGCTGCTCAAGTCCTCGGGGCAACTCAGCCTTTTCCCGAAGCAGGTCGGAGGTCACGGCAGTCAATCACAGACTGACTCCCGAACCCCCCGCCCCTCCTGTCCCTAGCATCCTTTGTGGCCATTCAGAAACAAAACCCCTCCCTCTTTATGAACTACCACTGAATAGGCTTCCAGCTGCAAAGGACAGGAAAAGACCAAAAAAAGGCACGGAGGTGGATGAATACAGGAGGCTTCTCTTCTCACTGTTATTTAAATGGGAATGGGGGATAAAAGCTGTTACCATAGGTAAAAGTGTGTGTGTGTGGGGGGGGGAGTGTAGGGAGCAGGAAGAGAGAAACACCAGCAAGATAGAGGAGCAGTGAGGTGTTGTCAGGCAGGCTGACGCAGAGAGGAGTTACATGTGAATATGCAAAGATCTGATGAAAACATGAATATCTGGGGGGAAGTGTGTCATTTTTCCGTAGAATTAACTTGTGAGTGTGTCAAAGTGATGCTTGGTGACAAATGTGTGTTTCTGTGTCAGTTCTGCTTCCAGACAGGCCTGCTGATTGCTGTGACGCTCTCGTCTCTGGTGTCTCTGAGCCGGCTCTACACTGGCATGCACTCAGTTCTGGTGAGCCAGTCACCACACACACACACATACACACACACACACACACACACACACACACACACACACACACACACACACAGACACTGTCTTTCTATCTTCACAGGGCCTTAGTATTGACTTCCATTCATTTTTTATTTATTTCTATAGCCTAACATATAGGTTAACATATAGCCTGTATGTCATATAGGCTATAGAAATATAAACATAACAAATGCAGGATTTTAGCTACATTATTGATTTAGCAGAAATATCCTTAACCAACTGGTCTTATCAGGTTGTGCTTTATTGGGGTACATATTTCTTTCAACAAAAAATAAAAATCAACAAGCCACAGGGAAATATTCATATAATGGAGGATCTTTAAAAATGACAAATTTAACTCAACTATGTCCATTCAATATTTGGAAGCCTGTCCAACATGGACTGAACACCTTCGTTCACTTCCTCCGCTGCCATTGCTAAAACGATAACCATGATTTGCTTTATTACAAAAGCCTGGATCATTAATGATACATTTTTAGATCTACTCTTTCTTGTCTTTACAAACAATGTAATTCAGCTGCCAACTAGTGAATGTCAGAAGGTGGCATCAATGCAAAACCTTTGATTTGGACAATAATTATGCTTTTAGCCACAAATGACAACATAGTTTCATACATCTCAGATTTACAGTAGTGCTGGTTTTACTAAACTAACTAAAACCACTACAGTAGTAATGGTTTTAGTTATTAAGAATCAAACCTAATGACACTACGTCATCTGACATGCTGACTAAATGCTGCCATCGCTGTGCTTTCAGGATGTGGTCTGTGGCATTTTGATCACTGCCGTCCTGATTCTGCTCACCTACCCTTTCTGGGAATCCTTTGACAGCTTCCAGCTGACCAGCCCACTGTCCCCCATCATCGCTCTGTCACTGCTGCTCTTCCTAAGCTACACATACCCAGAGCTGGACCATTACAGCACCACACGAGGAGACACCACCATCATTCTCGGCGTGTGCGCTGGTTGCTCAGTGGGATACTGGGCCAATGTGCAGCTGGGTGACACTTTTGAGCTCCGGGAGCCGTTACCTGTTCCTCTACCCACAGTAACGGGGCTGTCTGTGGCGAGAGGGGCTGGACGCAGCCTGCTGGGAGTTGTTGCCCTGGTGGGAACTCGGCAGATAATGAAGAAACTGAGTTTGGACGCGTTGTATTCTTGGTACAATGTTCCGAAAACGGACAAAAATGCCAGGAGGAGGAAGGAAATAGAAGTACCATCCAAGTTTGTCACATACACAGCTGTTGGACTGGTTAACTCTTTATTGGTCAACAGAGTCTTTGTTCTGATTGGGCTTCTATGATCATCTGGCATCCAGTGACACTGATCTGTAATTACCTCAACAATGAACTTCATATTTATGTTACCGTACGTTATGGGGCTTTTATAAACTGAAAAAGAAGTGAATGTGTGACTCCCCAGTGGAAATTATTCATATAAGACTGGATACAAGATGTGTGACTGATGTAGAGCTTAGCTGTAAATAAAACAAGTTTGTCCACACAGAAATAAAGCTTTCATGGTTCTAAATTTGTTTGAATCAAAAGTTAGAGTGCGCAGTTATTTATGTTTCAAACAGAACTGTAGCAACTTCATTTCACTTTATAGCCTTGAACTTTCTCACATTTTGCCAGACAACCACAAACTTTGATGGGTTTAATTAGGTGACGAACAGGTACGTTGAAATTAAACAAGAAACTTATGCTACAACGGTGAAAAGAAGACCTATGCAGGTAAAACCTGTTGACAGGACAAGGTCGCCAGTCCATCTCAGGACAACAACAGAAAAAAACGTGTGTAAATACATACCAGCACCTAAGAACAATTCATAGAGACCAACTAACTAAACAGTTATGTTTTTGAGAATATCAATGTAAAGAAAAACTTTGATTAAATCTTTTATATCCTTCTTCTTTGTAATTAATACAACACTTTTTATTTGTCGGGATCAACCATCTGCTGGTTGGTTCAAACCATCTGTTGCTTCACCGCACGGTAAGTGATAAGATTTGCTTCAGTCGAGTTAGAAGGAATGCCGGCACACCTGTCAGACTACATTTTCAAGATGGGTTGCCTTCTGCGCAGGTTACTTTAATTTAACGCTTCGCTGACTGCAACAGTTTCTCTTTGAGAAGCCAATAAGACATCAACGGATTCAATGAAAATGCTGAATTAGGCCGTATGAAAATATGCACTCAGAAGAGAGCTCAGCCAAACATCAGAATGCTTTTATTTGACGTGTCAAAGCAACGGATCAAAGAATATCGAGTCTTTGACGCACTTGAGTTTCTATGGAAAGCTACCACACCGCCTACAGCCGGGACCAGGCTACATTAGGCAATATCACTCAGTCAATTAATTCTGTCCAATTCAGATCTTATTGAAGGCAGCCACATCCACAGACTGAACGTATTCCTCAAAAGCAGTGATGGCTTCCTCCAGCAGATCAGTGCCCACTTTATCGTCCTCCACTACGCACCCTATCTGCAGCTTCTTGATCCCGTAGCCCACTGGCACCAGCTTGGACTGCCCCCACAACAGGCCCTCCATAGCGACGCTACGGACGCACTCTTCCATCTTGGCCATGTCCGTCTCGTCGTCCCACGGCTTAACATCGAGGAGGATGGAGGACTTGGCGACGAGCGCCGGCTTCTTAGACTTCTTGGCGGCATACTCGGCCAGGCGCTGCTCTCGGAGCCGAGCTGCCTCTGCGCTCTCTTCGTCGTCGTCGGAACCGAAAAGGTCCATGTCATCTTCGCTCATGTTGTTTGGGGAGGCAGGCAGAGTGGGTGGGAGAACAAACTGACTCCTGGCTGACGGGAGCCGCGCTCTCTCCGTCTGGAAGGACTTGATGTGGCAGTACCAGCGCCGGAGGTGGCAGAAAGCCTGCGAGGGCGGAGAAGGGATGGCATCGAACACTGCGGCGTCAGCTTGGGACACCGTGAAACCCTCTATGTAGCTTCTGTCTGTTAGGAAATCATTAAGCGCCTTGAGGCCTGCCTGTGAGCTCAAATCGCCAAACACCGTTTTAGTTGAAGGCGGACGAGATGGCAGATTCGGCTGGGATGGGCTGGGAACTGGAAACGGGTGCTTGAAGGTTTCCTGCATGGGAACGTCATGTGTGAGGAGGATTTCAGCAGTGTGGCCACTGAAAGAATCAAAGCAACACATAATAAGTCACCGAATTTATTCATCATGCACCAATAAATGCATGAAAATCCAAAATTAAGGGCATGCAGGCATGCAAAACTCACACACAGACTCACAAACACAAAGAAGTCTTGTTAATTTTTAATTTAGTGAAAACAGTCCTGTTACTTAAAAACCACTGGATCAACACAACAAATTTGTACACTCTGGTAGGTTCGTGCACCAATTACATAGACAACCAAAATCACATCCCATAAACACAAAACCAAACTACATATCTGGTTGATTTAGCAACTCATGAATGTTTGGTAGACATTTAAGAAGGTGAAATCACAGAAAAGGTTCGAGGTCCATCTCCAAAGCAGAGCAGGGCATGGTCAGGTCAAAGCTGCTTATGACGTCAGGGTGAAGGACTCCGAGGCGTCCTACACTCGTCCCGCGGACAAAGATCTCAGCACAGCGACCCGGGAAGAAGGTGGAATCTGAAAGAAACATTTTTTAAAAATTTAAACTTGGAAAAACATATCAGAAAAAGACAAAAAGTTTGTACAGGTGTATTTTAACAACTTCTTTTTGTATAAAAGCAGCTCAAAGAAATCCAGCTCAATGGGAGAAATTTCAGACAGAGCACTGAAGAGAAATGAGAATCGTGGGTTTCGGCCACCACTGGTTCAAAAGCATCACTTTCAGTCGCTAAGAGATTGTTCTTGACACTGTGGCCAAACAACTCCATTTTTATCATAAAACCTCTCTATAAAGGTTGAATATTTAGAACAATACACAATTTAGAGTTTCAACATTGAGCTTCCTTCATGGCCTCAACATCAGCCCAATTGAAAAATTTCTGAAATTATTTCTGAAAAAATAATGCAACTCGCTATGAGATATTTCACTAAATATTATTGGGACTGGATTCATATGTGTGTGATTTTGACCCTTTTTGAATAACAGAAAATCCAAAATAAATTTTTAATTTTAATCATCCTTGTTTTTAAGAATGACTGAAGTTCAGTCCTTAAAAAGATTGGGAAAATAAGAACCAAAAGCATGGTTATTCTGTATATTTATCTAATCCACCATCTGCAGTCTCTATCTGCCAGTTTTTACTCCTGCCATTTGTCTCCCTTAGATGATTTTCCCTTTGAAAAACAAGGATTTCTTCCACATCACAGATGTGTGAGTAAATCACAGAGTGGGTGAAACTGTTCGGTTCAGGCTTAATGATCATCATTTGTTCGCCCACATTCATCATCAACTCTCTGCTCTTCCGGGCCCCAAAACGAGGCACAACTTCCTGTGTGCCACAAAACCCCCAGATAAAAATCGGCGTACTCCATAAGTCCTCATAGACTCCAGTCATAGTCAAACCTGAATGCTCAATTTTTTCGCAAACAGACTTGTCAAGAGATGACAGGAAGCAGTGGTTACTACAGTAACCACCCCTCCCCTTTTCCACACACATACACAAACGTGGCATGCTCCCATAATGCCTGGCTTCTTCCCACGCTGTCTTGCTAATGGGTTCCAGAGCCCACAGCCTGGACGTTCTCTCATCACCGTGGGGGAATAATAAAAGGACCAGAGCGAGAGGAGATGACACAACGGCAGGGTAATTCTACCTCTCACTTTAGCCTCGTGTCCATTAGCGGGACTATATCAGTGGGGTTGCTTGCGTTGGCAAGCACGTCATTAGCTTGCACCATAAATGGGAAGCCATGGCAACTATATAAATAGCACCGGGTATATCCTAAATAACTTGGCAGTCAATGAAAATCCTCCACTGGAGCCTGGCAACATTCCACACACTTCTCCATCTTTCAGGAGCAGAAACGGCAGGCGGATCGATTATTTCCCAGCTAATGATGTTGTTGGATTTGAGACCATTAAACAAAAATCCTATTTTCACTTTAGAGCAACTCTAGCGTTATTCCTGAAAACAGGCAACTTCAGGTTAGAAATAATAGACAATTAACTCAAGCATTTGCTATGACTTGGAGTAAAATAGGGGGAATGTTTTATAGAAAGACCTAAAACAATTTTTTAGTAGCCCTTAATGCAGAAGTAAATAGTCAGTACTTGTTCCTTGTAAGAAAAAAATAAGAGAGCTTGAAAGTCTTTCTGTCATAATTTGCTTTCACTCAAAAATAGCAGTTTAAAAGAAAATAGAGAAATGGACACAATATATAATAGAATTTGCCTCTGGATGTTTCTATGCTTGTTCAGACTTTCTGGTTCAAGTCTTATTTAAGAAAGAAACTTTGAGTCAGTGAGTAAGTTTTCATCAAAGTTGACAAAAATCCCATGTGGTATACCCCAAGGTTCCAGCCTGGGGGCCCCGCTATTTAACAAATAAGATAAATTACCATAGTTATGCAGATGATGCACAGCTCTACATTACAGTAACACCAGGGAATTCAACCAATCCAAGAATTGAACAGATGCTTAGAACAAATCAATGCATGGGTGTGCCATAACTTTCTCCAGCTGAACAGGAATAAGTACCAACACTGGTACCTGTACCACAACTTGAGAAACGGTGACATGAAGAATACCATATCTTAGGCTTGAATGAGCATGACGGATATGTTCAACAATTGTTTCTTTTGGTGAGACTAATCATTTTTCTTTTCTTCTAAAATTTTAAATTCTATTTGAGATTGACTATAAACCTTCTATGTTCTAGATATATTTCAAATAATGGAACTCATCTATTTTTTTAAATCAAGAGTATTCAGTGAGCCACATTTTAATCACACAAACTATGACAACAGCAAATCGATATCTGAACAAATAAAAGACTTGCTCCAGGTCGAAGTCTCTGCCTTGACAAATGGACCGGGTCTTTGCATTGGACACAGTTGTTAGCTGAAACATGGGCATCTGTCTCCTAAGTGATTCTGTCTGACTGTGGATCCCTCGGCTTGTCACGTCATCCCCTTTCTCCAGGTTTGGAAACGGAAGCTAACCTGACATGGACTCCCCTGGAGGGGTCCTGCCTCACCCTTTGGATGGACATATCGTGAGGATGCCTGAAAGATTAGCTGGGATCATGACCTTGTAATGGGGCTAAGGACACGCTGGCATATGTGGGGAGGCGCTAAAGCTGTGTGTGGAAAAGTGAGAAAGAAAATTGTGTGCCGTGTTTCTGTCCCACTGCTGATGTGACTCCCATGCCCAATCTCCATACTGCAGGCGGTGCACACTCCTCTAGGCTTACGTCGCACTGTCACACTCTTTGGTCTCCTCTCATATTCTCCTCCACCTCCCTAGCTGCCTTTCCTCTATCCTCTCATCTCTCATTCAGTGATACTCAAGCGCATTGATTTGCAGTCTGAATGGGCCGTCTGAGACCGGAAGGATCTCCGACAGGGCGACCTTGGAGGCAGGCAAGGCAGGGGATGAAGGGAGTAAAAGGTAGGTAGAGATGGAGAAAAGGAGATGAGTGAGAAATCTAACACTGCGATGGACTTCTCCATCGCAGTGCAAACAGAAGCCAAGACAAACACAAGCCTTTCTGATTGCTAATTTCACAGGGGTGGAAGAGAAAAATCAGCCCGACTCATTCTTCTGCTTTTTAAGTTAACATTCTTCCTCAGATATTATTGTTCCACCTCCACACTGATAACATTCATCCTCTGCAGTGCAGAACTGTGGCCAGGGGTTGGAAAAATCTTGCGGTTCTGAGTTTCTTACTTCATCTCTCATCGTGACAGACAGCCTTTTGAAGATCATTCTGACAGATTTCATCACAAAAGGAGAAGGTTGCATTTTGGCCCACAACCTCATAAACACTGAAGCTCATGTGACAAGTTTGAGTAAATGATAGCACAAACAAAGTCCAGTGCTGTTTCAGTTTATTTGACAAACTGTGATCCAATTACTGTATTGGATGGTGGACAAAACGTGACCTGTTTTTGCAAAATGATGCGAAAACATGTAATGCAGCCAGAAGCAAAATTTTTTATTCTATCTCGAGTTCCTTGAAACTGAAAAGTTGCTAACTTTCTTAAAATATCATAATTATTTTTGTTTTGCTTTGTTTTGTTCTATCCACAACACTTCCACAGTACTGATTATTCACAGGGTTCCTACATTTTATCCAATCAACAGAGTAGAATCTTATTCATGAAGGACAATTGGTCCTCAGGCTCCAACAAAAGTCCACAGGAGTTTTTTTTTGAGTGGGAATACTCCAGTTAATGAACTGATTACTCAATTAGTTGATGATTAGTTCAATCGTCAATTCAACCCAATTAATAGTATTAATCATTTCAGCCCTGATAACATGTACTCAGAACGATCTCAAAGAGGGTGGCGTCAATATTCCACCCGTTTCCAGAATCAAGTTTACAAAGTTTATAATAATTTTGATAACGTATAAATACTCCAATTATAAAAAAGTACAAATGTTCCCAGTCCTCAGGCTTTAAATATGGAACGTACATCCAAAATACTGGTCAGACAACTGATGGAAAAATACACATATCCAATTCCAATGTTTATCATGTTCAACATGATAAACATGAAACATGCAAGTCTGGAAGAATAATCGCTTTTTCTTTTTTTATTCCACACCATTCCTAGTCTGGGAAATATTTTTCGCAGACTCCTTAAGACTACCTTGTATTTAACGTGTAATAACCACGTCACGATCCTAATTTTGTTGCCTTGGATTACCGTGTTAAATCATTAATCGGTTCAGACAAAAATAATTTCAGCCTGAGTGATGCTACGTATCTCTCAGAGCAAGCTGAGGTCAGAAAGTAACGGTGTGTAAAGAGCTGTGGAGGCTACTTCCTGAACGGGTTGAGCTTCCATCTGACTTTCCACCATTATTCTCTACTCATCTGAGCTGGAGTCCTGAAAGCATTGGGTCCATTTGGGGAAACTCAAAGATCCCCCTCTGGAGAAACACTCTTCATGTCTTCCAGAGAGTGTATACAGGGAACTCACTTTTATCCAGGATCTTAATTCTTCAATCCTGAGCCATATCTTGTGACCACATGGGGTTGGAACTAGGAGGAAGTGAATCAAGTGCTTCCCCCTTTGAGTTGGCATTGATTTTAAATGACTGGATGCCAACTTGCAGATCCTCTGCCCATCTTTGTTCCTTAAACACAGAGCTTTTCATAAAAGCTCTTCTTGGGACTATATCCGGCTCATTAAATCACTTAGCCAAAATAACATTACTGCCCCCGTGTTGCTACTTTTTAAAAATGTAACTGAAAAGACAGAACAGGAAGCATCTTAAAATCAAACTGAATGAGTCATTAGGACTTTTGTTTGTAATTTATGTAACCATCCAGATTTTAGGCTGCATTTACAAAGTAGACATGCTCACTAAACTACTTCCTCTTGCACCTCAAACCCCATCAAATTTCACCTACGCTAAGCTCCACAATTTACCATGGGAACAGCAAGATCAACAATCCTCTCCTAACAACCAGTGCTGTTTAGGGATTTACATAATTTCAACAAAATCTGCCTCATATCACATTTCTGATCATTAAATTAAAAATCTAAAAAAATCCCCCCATAAAACTGTGTTTTTCTGTTTTAATGGACTCTGAGCCAACAGAGCACATTCCTTATTGGAGTCCTAGTTGAGTCCAGATTGCTTACCGTCTGCAGCCTGGATGTGGTATCCCTCTCCACGAACTGCTTTCACCTCCAGCAGCTGCATGGTTCGGTCCAGCAGGCCATGGATCACCTCAAAGCCCGGAGTCTTGTTGTAATAAATGGCACAGAAACGCCGACTGTTCCTTGCCCCAACATCTGGGTGAATGAAACGATGTTTAAATTCGTTGACAGTGTGCATTTGTGCACCTAAAAAGCATTCTAGTAAAATAAAATGTCCTCTACAAAAATAAATATCTGATTTTACTCAGGGAACAGCAACCCCCAATGGGCAATGTGTCATACATTGTTTCACGCTCAAGCATATTCACACCTTTGCTCTCGTCCTTCAGCACCACATCAGATATCTCAAACAGTTTGAGAGGAAGAGGCATCTTCTTGTTGGCAGCTATCGTTTTCAGCAGGCCAGGTAGTAAAGTGGTGCGTGCCACCTGGTGGAGGAAGAAAAAAAGAAACATTGGAAAAGTTGAAAGCAAGGCAGCAGTTTATTAAAGAGGAAAAGGGCACCACCCAGTGGAAGAATAACAGTACAAGTCGTATCGACATGGTTTGAAAAGTTTGACTTGATTATTTTAATTTCGTTACAAGATCAGATGAAGGGAAGAGATTAACTGCAAAGAAGTTTTTATTCTTTATATTTGGCTCATGTAGTCAATTGTTACTGTATAGCTGGGTGCACAATTATAGGAGGAAATCCCTGGGCTGAGCTGAACTACACTGGATGAACTTAAGAACACCTAGGGACGACCCAGAAGGAGCAGAAAGTGTCACCATAGTGATGACAGATGTATCAAATTCTCAAAAAAAGGAGTTTTAATATCATTTTAAGCCAAGGAAAAATTATTTCAGAATTGTCATTTTAAACTTTATGTAGCATCTCCAACCAGCAATTAATTTTATAAATAGTTTACACATTTTTAAATAGCTTTAAATGCTATTCCTCTTAGATTGCTTTGAATACCGTTACAGCGTGTTCACATAAAAGCATTTTCAGAATTTATTTTAAATTGTAGGGTGCGAACATTAATCAGAAAGCTATCTTATGTTTCCAGTCAAGTACGGATGAAATTAATCTCCAGTCAAATGGTAAAATCTGAACAGCACTCATGTTAAAGTTACATAGAAAACAGTTTTGAGAGACTTAACATTATAGTAGAGGTCAGGTGGTAGAAAGCAAGATAATTCTCATAGATGGATTTTTATTTAACAAGTAATCTGCTTCATCCTTTAAAACTCAAAGTTTGTATGTAATTATTCTGTGTTTCTGTCAAACTGAATCTCACCTGGAACTCTGCAGTTTTGGGGTTGGAAATGTGAATAGCTCCAGTCTCAGAGATCTTTTTTCCAAGCTTGTCTGCTATATCATCTTTAGAACACTATAAAAAGTGAAATAATGACAATTTTTAGGTTTACAGAAACAAAAAAAGCAAGCTAATGTTTATATTAATGTAATTTTATCGTTTTTCACCAGAGCAAAGTTGAAAGCCTCTGTGAATCCAGCAGCTGCCAGGTCTTGTCTCAGCAGCTCTGTCAGTTTATTGAGAGGAAACTGCAGACAAACAAAAACAAGTCTAACAAGATGCCTCACATGGTGCTTCTAAAGACGAGTTGTTTATAAGAAACCAAAGCATGGCACCTGGTTGGCTACGGTGTAGGTGCTTGGCGTAGTGCGGGTGATTTTGTTAAACCCGTAGGCGATGGCAGCGTCCTCCATGATGTCACAGGCGTGGATGATGTCTGGACGGGTGGGGGGGATCTCCACCTCAATCTCATCACTGATGCCGGTGGGTTGGGAGAGGAGGCACATCCGGGTCAGGAGCTGAGCAATTCTCTCCGCTGATTCACTGATGGGGCAGGAATGAAGGAAAAATATCAACATTTGTTTAAAAAAAACAACTAAAAACTTATTTGTGTTTGTTGAAAACAATTGGATGCAGTACAATAATTATTGCTAAAGCAATGAAGCAGTACCTACATTTATTCTTTACCAAATCAACATCTGAGAAGATTCAATATTTACTTGAAAACTTTGAAACTGCATAAATGTTGGTTTGAATGCATGTAACTTGCATATTTTAACACTGAGTAATCGAAATGAGTTACCTGATGCCAACTTTTTTGTTGATGAACTCGGCAGACAGCTTCTCCTTCCTGTAAGCCAGTTCCTGCAACACAAACCAGGAAACAGCAAAAACTTTGAAACCATGTCAGTGAAGTGATTATTGTTCAAAAGAAGAAAATAGAAGTAGAAGCAGTACGGGGTATATGCAGGTCCTTCCATCTGGGTACACTACTTCAGCCTGCTCCACCCTGCAGAGGAGAAAAAAAATTCATGAGAAATTGAACATTTTTCAATAAATTAATGAGCATTGAAGCCAGTGAGTGTGAGCTTAGCAAAACAAAGCAAGCACAAACAAAGTCATCCAACTGCTAAAATCTGGAGAATATTTAAGGTTGCACTAAGAGGTCATTAAAAGATCAGTGTTAATAAATGACTTTCCAGCAGCTGAATTCGTTGTATCAGTAGGGCTGAACCAATTAGGATTAATCATGACGAAAAAGGTTATTTGCTCCAATATATTTATCATATAATTGAATTATTTTTATTTGAATCTTTAATGTATTTCTCATACTGTTAAAATGAAAAACAAGTAGAATTACTAACTTTTTAATCTGATCAATTATCAGAAAAATGTGTCATTTGAACAATCGATTACTAAAATAATTGTTAGTTGCAGCTCTACTTTTCAGCCCTCTCTAAATAACAGATTTTGCAACAACTTTATAAAATGTACAAAGCCTTGGAGAAGTACTCATATAAATTCAAATACAACTGAATCTGTGGCAAGTCTTAAAAGCGGCTGTTAAAAGATGCTCTTCATCCAGTGTGACTGAGCTCAAACTATTTAGAAAAACAGAAAGGACAGAAATTCTACGGATGGTTGTAAGTATCAAGCTAAATACAAATACACACTTTTTAGATTTTTAAATATTCACAGAAATTTTAATATTCAACTTTATTCATTTCACTTCCTCATTATCTTCTACTTTGTGCTGATCTATCACAACAAATCCTAGTAACATATTTGTGGTTTTCATGCAGCAATACGTCCGAAAGTTTGAGGGGTGTGAATTATACGGCAAAAACTACAAGTGAGAACATATTTCAGCAATCAGAGGTGGCTGAAGGAATGGAGACGTACATGAAAGGCTGAGCACAATACCCGCTGAACATGGTCACGATCATGTCCAACACGATCTTTGCCTGCAGGGAAGAACATGGCAAGGGTTGAGCTGTTTCTAATGGCAACAGTAAGAGGTGATGAGTTTGTATTTGTCTTGTCTAGGTATTACCTTAGTAAGATCAGTTGCTGTGCACTCGATAAAGACGTTCTTCGTCTTTAAACTGATTCTTGAATGGTCCCCTGGAGCCAAAGCAAACTTTCTAAATCAGTACTAACTGTACAGTAGTTATGTTCATTTTCAAGTTTAAGTGACCACAAAAAAAAATAAAAAAAATAATTCTCACCGTTGATTATAGGAGGCATTGACAGTACAATGCCGTTGCTGTCATAAATGACTGGATAAACAGGCTTGTCTTCAATAATAGGGAGATAATGTTTCAAGTGACTGTCTGTCTGTGTGAACAACATGATTACAATTGGGTTAGCTGTTAGCATAATGAGCTCCTCTGAGGACCAAAATCCAGATATCTAAATCAGCTGTTTACCTTGTAGAGGCTCATGAGCTGGGTAGCCGTGTACTCTTTGGTCTGGTTTAGCGGTCTGAAGCAGATGTCTCCGGGAGCTTTAGCTGTGTAGGTGAACGGACCTGAGATGGTGTCCAGGTCATGGGTGCCAATGGCAACCAGGCTCCTCTTCCTGGATAAACACAGTTAATACGTGACTCAGTTAGAATAAATGAAAAGGATATACGTTTTTTTCTGTCTCTGTCAATCAGTTTTATTGGTTATTGTCTTGAAAAAGCCTAACTCGTTGCGCTACGTCATCGCTTTGAATTCATCTGTGGAGTCCGGTTTATTAAGTCGTTATGTTGAATGCTTTCCTCATTGTTAGTATGAAATGAAAATTTCTCTACATTAAAATAAAATAAAAACATGGAGAACAAAAACAATCATTCAAAACCGTGCATTTATTGTATCATCTGTCAGTTATCATGATAGATTTCTTATAATAATTTTGAATTAGCTGTGTCACGATAAATTCTAATAAATGATGAAAAAAAACAAAACCAAAAAAAAAGATCCCTATTGTCAGGTCTGTTACTTCTACTATTTTTTCCATAATTTGTTAAACTAAAGTATGAATAAAGACCAATATATTTGCAAATGTGCGAGCAGTTTGGTGATACAAATCACACTTTTTTGTGACTAAAGTCATAAAGAAGCATAGTGTAAATGCATATGTTTTTCAAAAACTGCATTTGTTTTTGTGGGGCTATGATTGAAGTACCATGCAGTCAGAGCTAAACAAAAAGTAATGACTAGTTCTTGATACCATTTTTACTGTTATCATAATAGTACTATAAGATATTGTGATAATTCCTACTGCAGGTGTTCCTGCCTAAGCTTAGCGCTGGCCAACAGTGAGTGGATCAGCTCAGAAAAACACTACAGAAGTGATAGAAACCTCCACCTGGTGCTCAGACTTCATTATTCTTCTGCACTGACCTGCAGATGTTCTGATGTAGCTTCTCCTGCAGCTCAATGAAACTGTCATAACGCTCCTGAGTGAAAGTGATGTTCCTCAACACTGCTGCCACGGCATAGGGTCGCACTGCTGCTGTCTGGAAAAAAACACATCAAAAACACTTTATTCTCTACAAAAAATTTAATTAGTTGCAAAGGGAACTTCAGACAGAAAAACAAAGCTCTTCTCACACACCTCTTTAGTGATGATCAACCTCTGAGGCTCCCCATTGTCTGGGCTCAAGCGTTTGTATCGAGGCGCCTCGAGCCTGAAACAACGTTTTATTTGTATCAAAAGTAAAACAATTCAAGAAAAAAAGATGCTTTTAACAACAATAATTGTTTGTATTTAAGTCAGAAATTCTTCATTTCTTTCCCCCAACAAACCATATGATCATACTGAATAAGATTCCCATTAAATGAGGTAGGGTGTGACTCACTTATTCTTGAAGACCTGTAGACCACGGACAAGCCCCTCCAGACACAGCAGGTCATAGCGGTTAGCTGGCACGTCGATCTTATACAGAATAACATCGGATGCATCTGACGCTCTAGAGTCACCCTGCTCCTTGCTGATTATCTCCCTTTCTGAGGTCTGGGATAGAAAGACAATGATGGTTTATAATTTTCTTTTGTTGTTAAATTTACTCCTGTCTACAAATAATCTGTAACTTTATATTTTACTATTTGTTGACGGAAAATTTCAGATTCCTTGTAGGTGCCCATAGGCAGTTGAAGAATTCATGCCAGTAAAGCTACAGTGTTTTTGTTTATCAAATATAAACAAGCATTTTGGGTTTATGTAACCAAAATAAATCACTTACAATTTCATCCAACTCCAGCCCAAACTCAAAGCATAACTCGTCAAACTCCTCATCAGCTACAACAAGAGAAAAACTGTCAGTAGTAATGTATATTCGGTTCATCAGCCATCTGATGATGTGTCTACAGCTAGAAGAGAGGAAATGATGCAACCATACAGATATAAGCTGAAGAGATGACGCGTTTTATTTTATTAAACACAAAAACTAACGAAAATTAACTCATGTTTAAATAAACATAAATCTGCCCTCAAGTGGTAGCATGTTTTTCACAAGTTAAAAAAGTTGTAGAAAAAAAACTTGATGGTTAGCTTGAATTAGCTGTTAGCACTCAATAAATGAACTGACAGGCAGCAAGTTCAGTCTTTGCTATTAACCTTTTTAACTTCTTTCAATGTCTAAAAGGCCCATAGAATCAAAGACAAACAATTTATCAGTTAATTATGAAAGAAAACAACAAAACTTACTGTATGTTCTTCCCAAAGCTTTAAAGAGAAAGTCTCTTTTAACTCCGACAGTCGGCATGTTCAGCTGCTAATCCTAGCCAGCTCAGAGGTGAAAGGACCCTACTAGTCGAAAATAACTGTCTGTTGCAGTGCCTGATTCAAAATCGGATCGCAAGTTATTTGAGTCCATACCGCCATCTACTGTACATGTGTAATATATCCTTATCGTCCCCCAACTCAGTTGAGATTTTTTATTTATTTTTTAATTTTTTTTAGTTTTTTTGTCATGAAAATAAACACGTAATGCTTTCCTAAAGATATAATTGTTGTCTTTATTTCCTTCAGTTCTCAATATTTATTTTACTCTCTTTCAGGTGTAAACTAGCAGGTCAACAATTTATAGTACTTTTGATTCACCCTTTCCGTTCCCAAAAAGAATAAAGGAGAAGAAGGAAAAACGACGACAATAAATAGTACTTTATACTTAGACACAATGATGGAGAAATGGAGAACTCCTTCGATTGGATGGATGGATGGATGGATGGATGGATGGATGGATGGATGGATGGATGGATGGATGGATGGATGGATGGATGGATGGATGGATAGATGGATGGATGGGTGGATGGAATGATGGGTGGATGGAATGATGGATGGATGGGTGGATGGATGGATGGATGGATGGATGGATGGATGGGTGGATGGATGGATGGATGGATGGATGGATGGATGGATGGATGGATGGATGGATGGATGGATGGATGGATGGATGGATGGATGGATGGATGGATGGATGGATGGATGGATGGATGGATGGATGGATGGATGGATGGATGAATGAATGGATGGATAACATTGTTTGTAAAACAAGAAACAATTAGAAATAAAATAAATTTTTCCATTCAGTTTCTTTTCCATTCTTATCCCAGAAAAAAATATTTCAATCAGATGGTTTACAGGCTGTATAAGAAACCCGAACTGATACGTTTGTCAACATAACTGGTGTTGATTAATATTCTGACACCCGCTTCGGATGATAACATCCGAAGCCGGTGATTCTGACGTTTCCAGGCAAGCAGGAATAAAGAGTCCAAAGTTTATTTATTCCTCGGGCAAGCTGTGTCAAAGACAAAACGCATGAAAAGATAAAAATAACTTTTATGGATATACTTGTTTATCTTAAATAACCCTAAAACGATCTAAACGAGCGGTCAGTGTGCTGCTGTAGCCTCTTTCATACACCACATTTGTGGATGATTATTTTAAAAAGCCGCATGTTATGCGTGCGCGTGAATGTCGTGCGCATGGCCTTGTCTTTCTTGTGACCGCCAGTAACCCGTGTAGTCACCTCGAGAACTCCTTCTATCTATCGCTGGTCGGTCTCTAGCACGCGCCACCTTCACGAGTCCAATCACAACGCAGAGAAGCCGCCCTCCCTTTCTCCTTCTTCCTCCCCACGCGACCTGCCATCCACACGCGCGTTCCATATACAACAACGCGAATGCGCGTGGGCGCTCTCGGTGCTCACTGGGCGCGCAGCATCCACAGACCGACGCAAAGATTCGGTGGCTTCAGGCTGCGAAGAAAGCCTGGGCACAGTCGGAGAAACTGACCGCTGGTTGGAAACCTGCACCGGTGAGTTTCCTCTTCATTTTGTCGACTTGTGGGATGCTATGTCAAGTTACTAATAAATGACAGAAACCTATCAAAGTAACGCATGTTGTACTTAAAAAAAATATTAATACAAATGTCTTTTTTTGAGCTCACGTGCTTCAAACGCCTTTAATGTAACCGACTGAAAATGTTAATTGAATATTAGAGGGAGCGACACACTGAAAAACGGGTTAGGCAGCCTTATTAATAATTGATGACAGAAAAGCACAGATAAAGTCCTTCAACTCTCGTCGTTATGTGTCAAATGCGAATTTTTCTCGTTTCCAACTATGTCGGTGTACTAAACAGGATAGACACAGTCAGCATTATTTGTGCGGTTTTGTTTTTCAACTCCCAACTCGCTGTTTATTTTTATATTCATTAAACCGGAAGTTGTGAGTAAAAGTATGTGCATGACGCTTCTCGGTGCATTTGGATGTTGTTCCAGCTGGAACATCTGAGGCCCTCTGCTGAGATCACTATGGTAATTAGATCTAAATTACACTACATGCGTTTGGCCTCTCTGAAGTGTTAAACCACAACTTTTAGTAAACTTTAACGCACAAGTTAATATTTCTTTAGGTGTGAACCTTTGAAGAGTTTCTGTTTTTGATAGAATAGGAATAATTTATATTGGAGATAATTTTTTTCTTGCCCCTAATATATCTGCATGTGTTTGCAAGACAGTGTCCCAGTCTGATGCCGGTTTAAAATCACTGCCAAATCAGGAGGTATAAAGGGCAAAAGAATAACACGACATTTCATTCGTGTTGCATGGTCTGTGTTAGAGTTGTGATTAGACCAGAGCAGGAATGAGATTCACATGATGTCACAACTTTAAGTTAAAAAATAAATCACAGGATTACAGTTTACACACCTAAAAAAAACAAAAAAAAAAAAAAAAACAAGACACAAGTATTTAATTTATAAACAAAATATTTAAAATGCCTGCGATAGACTGGCGACCTGTCCAGGGTGTACCCCGCCTCTCGCCCAGGACGCAGCTGGAGATAGGCACCAGCAACCCTCCCGACCCCATTTAGGGAAGAAGGGTGTAAAGAAAATGGATGGATGGATGGATATTTAAAATGCTAACTAAATATTTAGTATGAAATTGGGACATTTATAAATGAATGAAAAACATGAGTAACTTTTAAAAATGACCCCTCCACTCCCAATATTTCGCTGACGAGAGTGTAAATAACTCAGATTACTGCTGTTAATTATTTCCTGGGTAACTTTAAAAAAGTCCCCCATAACCAACCCATGTCTTATTAGGTTTGCATCCTACTTAACTTTCTCATCATGTTTCAGACATCTGTTTTTTTTTCTTGAAAAAACAAATATTTTGTGCCAACATGATATTATATATGTTTCACAACTCAAGAAATACAATTTGTTGACAATAAACTTGCATCTCACTCCTCCTGATGATGTTTTAATGTGGAAAAATAACTCAAGTGCTAAAGTTAGCATTATTACACTGTGTTTTTTGCACTTATCGATAGTTTGGCTTGTAACATATTTTAATATGATTCCAGTTGATCATGTGTGCTTCAGATAGAAAAATAGGTTTTCCTCTGCTACATAAACTTAACTTTTTGCTTTGAACCTACACATTTTAAGTTGTTGTTTTGGCTGCCATTTTTGCAGTCCTGAGCATAAACAGCAGTTTTATTGCTAAAATAGGTTAATTTTAAAAGAACCTCTATAACTTGGTTGCACAAAATGTGAGTTGGAAGTGTGATTTTAAAAATCCCAAACAACTGATTTTAGAATTTAGTTCTGGAATTGTCTTTTAGAAGTGTATTGATTGGAACTTTGAGCCAATACTCACATCTCTCTGGAATATTTCAAATTTTTATAACCACATCTGTTTTCAGAAATCCAAAGTGTCCCCAAAAACATTGACTGTGAGTTCAAACCATTAGCTGCTTGACAATTTGTACACTGGCCTGGGCAAGAAGTGCTTGGAGTTTGTTTGTTCTAGGATGGTTTGATGTAAATATAAATCACACAGGCAAACTCTTACAAGGTAGATTTCTCTGAAGTGCCTCTTAAAAAAGACATGTCTGTTCTGATGTAACATTATAAAACACATCTGACGTTAATATTTTAAAAGTGGAAGCATTTTTTATTTATTCGCCTACGTCTTTTAAATATGAACACCCATCTGACATGGTTTTATAACATGTCCAGATCAGGTTCTGAAACTTTAGGAAAGCTTGCAGCGAAGGAAAGTTTGTGACCTCCATGTCTGCCAACAGTTTGTGTCAACAAAACATGTGCTTACAAAAGTAGAGTAAAGCTGCGGTCTAATCTACACAATCTAAACAATTAAAATGAAATCCCAGCAAACTCAGTTAAGTTGTTTTGCAAGCTTTTGGTTATGTCATTATTTCAAAAGAGTAAATCTGTCCTGCAACACCAATGCTCCATGCCTACACATACAAACTAACCCCACATAATGTCGTCTTTCTCTTCACACACCTACATAGAAGCGCTAACACAGACTGTCTCTGCGTCGTCCTCTCTCCAAGGGCTATGTCAAAGTTTCTGCGAGACATCCGCCTGCCCAGCTGAGAGGGTGTCAGCACCATGACGTCTGCACACAAAAGACCTCATTCAGTCGATCTCAAGGAAGCAATGATTCCCTCTCACACACACACAGACACACACACACACACACGCCTGCCTGCTCACCCCACCACTACGTAGAACATAACACGATATTATTCAGCTAATCCAGAGAAAGGAGGCTCACTGCAAAGCTCCTGTTAGTTACATAAAACAAGCCATTGAGCAACTACAAGGTACAAATGAATGGTGAAAATTTTCAACCATGTTTAGCTGTTTTTTTGTTTTGTTTTTTGTTTTCATTCTTAAATAGTGCTGCACTCATGTATTATAATCTATAGGATCTGTATTACAAAATGAAATTTCCTCTTTACAGTTTTATTCTGTCAATATTTCAGATTGTTAAATTCATTTTAAAATTAAAGATAACCACAGTAAACATAAAATTACATTTTTAAATAATCATTTGATCTATTTATGTGGGAAAAATTACCTAACCCACTGAAAAGTAATTGCTCCCAAAAAATATTAACTGGTTGAGCAGAAATATCTTTCATCAAGCAAGTCTGTTACATCACTGTGCAGAAACTTTGACCCACTCCTCCTCATAGAATTGTTATTTACGTTACACTGAAGGGTTTTTCAGCTTAAATGTACCCTAGTTCAGAGTTTGATTAGGCTACTCTAAAACCTCAGTTTTTTCCCTTAAAGTTGAAGGTGAAAATATTAAAATATAACAATAAATTGCTGTTCGACGTTTACTTTCCTTTTTAACATACTGCTAAAAAGAGTATAGTGTAAGATGTTTCTGAACTTGGTCATTTCAGCTAATACATGATCTAATAACGTACATCTCCTCTGCTGCTCCAAGAGGAAGTCCTTTTTGTGATCAGGGTTATGTTAGATTTTGGAAATAAGAGTAGTCACAAAAGCTGTAGAACTGCTTTGAGTGAGTTCCTGTAACCTGCTAAAATAAAATTAAAAGGTGATTTCCAAAGCATTTTCAAACACTAATAAGGAAACTGCATAACATACAATAAAACACAAAGCTAAATAAAAAAATTTCTCTCAATAATATAAAGCTGAAACATCAGGTCTGCTCTGCAGGGCAGCTTTATACCCTGGTTGTCACATTCATTATGTGATTTTTCACATAATAAAAAATGATGTGGTTTGCTGAAATAAACAGGAATTTGACTAGGACACTTGTCAAATCTACATGCCTAATTAAAAATAGTCAACAAATAATTATTAATAATAGTTAATTCACAAAGGCATGTCACAATTATTGCAGGTGGTTTACCACTAGTCTTATTGAAACAACATTCATTCTTAAACATTCTAAAATAATTATTATTGCAAATACTTTATTATTTATTTATTCAAAAAGTTTTTAACTCTTATGAGACAAGGTATTAAATAAGGAGCCAGTTTGTAGAAGACATATTTATTCTGTTTTTCTTTGATTTAGTCAGGTGAGATTTTATAATAATAAATGCTGGTTGCACAGTAAACTATCTTTCAGTTTCAAGAGGTTCATTTTTTACAGCAGCCCTTCAGCAGTTCTGTTTGTGGTTTTCAGGGAAGTGAAAAAAATTTGTCTGTCAACTCTGCTTAGCTTTTCTGTATTGTCTCAGATTAATATACTTCCTGGGTTAGCAAATTACTTCCGAACAAAAAGAAACTGAGCACTGACGAGGTAATAATGTAAACTATGTGCTCCTGAGATTCGGTAGGCACATGCTTGCTTCAAGAACCTGAACTGTAAAAAGTCATTATGGTTCACTGAAAACCATCTAGATGCAAAATAATGGAAATCTGGGAAAGCGATGATAAAATCTTTGTGTATCAATCTTAGAGACACTTGAAGGATGACTGTATGCAGAGGAGACACAGGCAGGATGTGTCACTGAGCAGTTTTTTATGGATAACAATGTGATGCTTCAGAGAAGCTAGATGAGCCGCTCCCTCATGAATAATGAATTACTGTTCTTAAAATGGACTGCTTGGGGACTTTAAAGGGGTAATACTCCGTCCTTTTTTGGAATTCATTAGGGGTTTTTTCTGAATTTTGCTACATTACATCCAACAAACATCAGTGTATCCTATTGTGATTTAATGTGACAAAACAATAAAGAGTTGTGTAAAATGGTGAAATACAAAACAGGATGCAGCCTTAACTGTAGCATAAGGTGATTGACTCATGCCATCAAGAAACACATGCAAAGCTTACTTTTCAGATTTGTATTTGTAACATTTTGAAAACCATACAAAATTGTCCTTCCACTTCACAATTGCTCACCACTTTGTGTTGGTCTGTCATTTAAAATCCCAATGAAATTCCTTAAATTTTAGGATTATAGTATGACAAAATGTACCAACAGTTCAAGGTTCATTAATGCTTCTGCCAGGCAATGTAGGTCAGAAGCCTTAAGATGTAAAGACAACCATTGTCTCTATTCAGGACTATGGACAGCTCCCAAGGTCCTCCACGGAGACGGGATGTTTATGGGACATAGTAAAAAATAGATGTATGTATATATTGTCAAAGAATCATGTTGCATGCCTTTGTATTCAGCCCTCTTTAAATAAATAAATACATAAATATAGAGCAAAAATTTGCTTTTAGAAGTGTTAAAGGGTAAAAAAATGGCCATATATGGGAAGGTGCTGCATCTTCTACATATGCATTTATAAACCTGGTACATTTTATATTTTACAACCTAAATACATCTCCTTACTCTTCTGAACCTTTTTGACTTCCTTACTGATCTATTTTGGGTTTGATGTCAGTGGTGAGTGACACTGATAAGCAGCTGGTTTCCATCAGTGAAGGAATACTTCATGTAAATATTTCACAGTATGTTTTTGTGCTGATTAATTAAACAGTACCTACAGATAAAGTCAAATACAGCAAGACTCGAAACCAAAGATTTAGTTTTTTGTCCCCAGTGAGGATGAAGCTGAAGAAATGATAAAAACATCATAATCTCTGCTCAGTAACCTTGGTTGCAGACAGTGCATACATTAGAACAGATTGGCTGGTGCCACAGCCTCTGATAGAGCACTTACCAAGGCCGTGGATAGAAGTGTGCAAATGGTCATCTCGACATACTGTAGCTGTAATGATGGCTTTTTTCTCCTAACAAAAAAAGGAGACTTTTCAAACTTTGCAAAAATTAATATATCTGTACTCTACAATCACTGCATAATGTAAACTGTCTTTATATTTATAAGTTTCATATTATGCATATTTTTCAAAAATAAGCTTTTGAATCAAGACCATGAATTCCAGGGTGAAACATGACCACAGAACGAAACATAGGCTGAAGACCAAGAGATATTTGGAGACAGGCCTTTTCATGGCTTTTATGAACTGAGATGCGAGTGACTACTCAAATGCTAGTAAGGATTGGGTAAGATAGTCGTTGGTACTAAAACTATTGAAAACAACTAGAAATTAAGTACCATCAAACTTCATTTCCCAAGGTTGAAGGTACTTTCCTCAATCACTAGGACTCCAAACTCCAAAACAAAAAATCTCACTTTTGCTTTCTTAAATATTCTGGCTTATTATTATTTTTGGGTTAACTGACTGCCCTGTAGTTCTTCAGTGATTAAATTCATTGTAAAAATCACAGTTTTCCTAATAACACGGTATGAATGTTTTTCTTATATCTTAGGATCTTGTCTATGTCAAGATTTTTCAAAACCTACTTAATAATGAAACCAGATAGCCTTTTACAACTTGAGTTGTGCATTAATATCATCTTTTATTGTTTTTTCCCAGGTTGAGTGGACATTGTCTTCCAGTAAAACAAATTGAAACTCTTGAAGAAAAGTCAAAGTTAACAACATAAAGCCAGAGAACTTCAACAGCAGGAATAGTGTCTTCCTCCTCACCTTTTCATCCCTCATCTCCACCAAAATGAGGCTCAAAGAGGACCTGAATCCCATGCTGCTGCTCCTCTTCCACCTCATGGTGTGGATCTACACCACACTTACCTTCCTACCTTCCTACCTCCTCAGCTGGGTCTCCAGATCCCATGGGAATTTTTACGGGTCAGAGGAGGAACGGGCCAAGAGACCAAAGGCTTGTTCAGTTCTAGGACGCTCAGAGGGACCCTACAGAGCAGTCAGCGCCACCAAAAGGCTCCTTTCATCGCTACACCCTGGAGTGGATACGTTGGATAAGATGTTTGAGTACGCAGCCATGAGGTTCCCGCAGAGAGACTGTCTTGGAACGAGGGAAGTGGTTACAGAGGAAGATGAGCGACAGAGCAACGGGAAGGTGTTCAAGAAGGTAATCTGATGGTGGTTGCAGCAGCAACCTCTTAAAATTGCAGCTCAATGGAAGTAGGTGGAGGTATATGGAAAAAAAACTTTTATTAAATTAAATATAAAGATAGTTGAAACTGTGTTTTCTTTAACCACAGATCTGTCTGATAATACTAACATCTTAATTTAATGTTGCAAATCTCAAAACTAATGTACTGAGGAGTCATCTTTTTCTTTCATAATTACATTAATCAAAAACCTTTTTGAGTTGTGTTTTTAAATCTGAATTAAACATTGAACTATCGTCTGTAAAATGCAACAACTTGGTTAAGTTTTGGATTTTTAAACATTCAATGTCTCATAAGTTTTATCGACTTACCTTGAAGGTTTATTGCTCGTTTTTAGAAAGTTCAACAACATGTCTGCAACTTTTAGCCGTGTCTCTGCTTCAACACACCTGAATCAGATATTCAGGCTATTAGATTGACTCTGGAGAACTTTAATATATATTGAGGATGTTATTTATCCATATAATGTAAGAACTAGGGACATGTCTAACAGCTGCAGGACACTGACATTTGACAACTGGAATTGAAGTCCCCTAATTAAGATTATGTTCCAGCAAGACACTGATGAACTTTGAATAAGCCAGTGGCCCATCACTATGAGGAACCAGAGAGAGACTATCTCAGCTCTGACAGACACTTTCAGATCAGGTTAGAGCCAGCATTAAGAAGACATGAACAACTTTAGACGGGGAGAGGAAATCAGAGTATCACGAAAGAACATGCAGAGGTGCAGCAAACTTCACACAAACACAGGAAGTGTTTGACAGCTCAACATCCATCTTGTACAGACTGTCCTTCAGGTTTCATTGTAATCCTAGTTAGTTACCCCTGACTTCATGTAGGGCATCAGCTAATAATTAATAGAGCTGTAATTAACTTCAATTTTAATTTTGTATTGATGGAAAACTCTCAGGTTATTCCAGCATATGTAATACATAAAGTAGTACATTTACTTAGTATCTGAAAACAGACATGACAGGAAGAAAATATAAAAGGGAACAGAGTTGTTGAGTACAAGGAAAGGTGTCAGGGAGTTTAAATTGTTTAAAGTACGTAGGTGAAATCTTCTCTTATGGATTTTAGTGGAATTATGTGATAAATAAACTCTAGAGAACTGTTTACATCGTGAGTTGAGAAGCACAGTCTCCCTAAACAGACCGTATCTCTCGCACAATGTTTGTTTTTGTTTAATCTAGTTAAATGATCACAGCTTTTGCTGCTCTACTATGTCAAACATGTTGTTGTTAATGTAACTCATACTGAAATTTAAAATATTAAGAGAAATTAGTGAGGAGGCAAAGTTATATTGTTTTTGTGTGCAGTGGAATGAGTACAAATCAGAAGTTTCCCAACTTTGACGTTCAGGGATTTGCCCCTGAATTCCAACACTAATCCCACCAGCCTGATCCTTTTAATCCATCTAATACTCACTTGGTTTTGCAGGTCTAAATGCCTTAACTATTTATTTCTCAAGTTTTGAATCCATCCAGCAAGTATAAATCCTTTCTAATGAGTAAACATTCTGTCTGTGTCTGCACTAGCATTAATGAACCAATAGGAGTCAGTATAACCTCACTAAACGTGCAGGATCTGTTTGCTGTGAGCATTTAGAGTGGGTGTTTAAAGGTAATGTCCAGAGTAGGGGCATGAGGATAACAGAAGACAGAAGAGTATTTATGCAAAATAGTTTGCTTCTATAATGTGAGTTTTGGAGGAAGAACATAACTCAGTGCACATTGAGTTGTGGTAAAAAGAGTGAAACTGTTTTGGCTTTAATTTTTCGGTTAATAGTACCTATTAAGTGAATGACTTGTTCCAAGTTTACTTGCTGAAGCTTTCTTAAAGATCAAATTAAATAAAACTCAATCTTATGTAATTTCAATTTATAGAAATATGCATAATCTAAAAGCTTTATTAAAAATACATTATTGATCTTTGGATCATTGATCTTTGCCAGTAAATTGCATTCTGCTGTTTTTCTGAAAACCCTGCCAATCCCATTACTTTCAGTCAATCAAAGATATCTTTTAGACCTGCATATTAAATAAGAAAAAAGTATTTACACAAAAAAATAAAGCATTTTAAACAAAACCTCTTACATGCATTGTTGTTTCAGCTGCAACCTTGAGGTCGGTGTCATGCTGAAAGGTGACTATCTGACCCAGATTTATTCTGTCAAGGTTAGGGATTTAGCTGCACAGCTGCAAACTGGCTAGCTTTTTTTACCCTGTTTAAATCTCCGCTCTGCAGGACAGACTATTAGAAGTATTCATGTTTCTTTTTAAGATTTATATTTATTAATATTCTTGGTGTATGGTAAGTATTAGGACATAATATTTCCAGTAGGAACACAGACAAATGTATAACCTTTTAATCACCATAAAAGAATAATTTGAACATCTGAGAAAACAAAAAGAAGAAAAGGGAAAGGAAACAAGCAAAAAACAAATAACCTCCTTTCCCATCCCACACCCATTTATACTTCCTACATAGTTCTCACTTTACATGCATTTATGCACATACACAGTCATACCATTTTCAACACTCATATGTGAATGTACATCAGTCAATATATTTATATTTTCAAAGAATTTGCACAGGGCATAGCTACAGTAATTTGAACCTGGTCCATGAAGGCTCATATCACTGATTCACACTGATATCACTAGATTTAGCTATGGTCAGCTGAATCTAGAGAAGGTAGAATATCTGTAAAGATGCCCCATATTTTTTCCAAATGCTGCCTTTTTCCCTCTCACATAATTTAATATCCTTTCAGGCTTTCAGTAAGACACCAGCATACATTTTCTTTACTGCTGTACTTCAAAATAGGAGATATTGTTTTGTTTTGTCTTGTTTTTGTTTTTCATAGAAGGTCACTTTAGGGCATATTGGCTCCCCCAGAATCTATATTTTTGGGTAATGTTCAATTTGTTTTCCAACAACCCTTGAGAATATTTAAATGTTATATTTCCAACATTCATCTATAATTGGGTGACTCTAAAGAATGTGTACAAGGTCACCATACGACATTTCAGGCATCTGGGGAGGAATTTGCTGTCAATTTTATGTAACCTGTAGGGGCTATTTTATGTCTTGAAATGTATTAAATTTAACTTGCCTATGCTGTGTGGAGATTAACGCAGTAGTAACTTTCCATTACTATCCTTTATTGCTTCCATGTATGATACATGCAGGTAGTCCTTGGAGAGTACCGCTGGCTCTCCTATAAAGAGGCTCTGACAGCAGCGACTCAACTGGGCAATGGTTTGGCATCTTTGGGTCAGCAGCCGAAAACCAACATCGCCATCTTTTGTGAGACCCGAGCGGAGTGGCTGATAGCTGCCCAGGCCTGCTTTGCATACAACTTCCCATGTAAGTTCACTCTGAATGCTGAGATTTCAGGAAGCCATAAGGTCTGTATTTCTAAATCAAAAAATAGCAATGTTATCAGATGTTTTAGAGATAACTGTTTACCTTTATTGTAAATTAGCCTCATATTTAAGAATTAAAAGGAATAAAGAAAACTTAGCTGGAAGATGTCATGTATGTGACTCTAGGCCTCAGGATTGAAAAATCTAATCACTGAAGGTTAAAATGGAGAAATGTAAAGATTTATTCTACAGTCATATTCGAAATACATTTTGAAAACAAAAACTTTAAACAAGTATTAAACATGCTTTTTGTTATGTTCTCATTTCTGTTTTTAAAAATAAGCCTTTATTGGGCTTAAAAACATCCATCTGTGTGTAATTAATCTATATATGGTAATATGTGTAACTTAGTGATAAAGTTCCTAAAATAGCTTTTCAATAATATTCTACTTTATTGAATTGTTCTTGTTTCTATTACAACTTTTTTCTAACACAAGAATGAAATAGTGTATTCTCTAATGATCATAATGTGTCTTGTTCTTCTTTTTCTCCCATAATGTTTAGACAGTCACATTTATTTATTTTTGTTTGGTTTTAGTTTAAATGTTAAACAAGTCAAAAACTCTTTTCCGCGTATTTAAAAGGGTAAAGACAACAAAACAAATTCTAAAAAAGTAAAAAAGTGAATCTACTGTTTCAATATTTTTGTATGAGTTCCCCCTCCCTCTATTCTCATCAATTTAATGTGGTTCTTGTTTGCTCTTGAATTGGTTTTGGTTTTAATGAATTAAAATTTATCCAAACAAAACGATGAGCACCTGCCAACAAAGTTTCATTTTTACTCACATTGTGAATCCTTTTAACTAACAGCATTACAGCTACTTCTTCTGACTTTCTGTATTTCTCTTGTGTTGCTCTGTCGGACATTTTTTCACTTAGCAGCTTTCCAAAGACGCTGTACTTTCAAGAGTACAGCGTCTGAACTCTGTTGCATTTGTGTGGTTGTACATCTGCACATGTTATTGTTTCCACTGCAACAAAAATAAAATCAGTGGCCCAGCTGAAACAGTAGGAGGTTAGTCTGTCCTTTCTGCTTCACTGTTACATAAATATCCTACTTTTCCTCCTTTGTGCGCTCCCTCTCTCATATATTTCTTCCTCTAAGTAATTTTTTAAACACAGAGTCTCTAGAGTGTACAATGCCTCACAAAAGCACTTATACTCCTTGAACTTATCTGTTTACCCTGCAACCAAAAAACTCATTGTAATTTTGTGGATTCTCTTTTGTAATAGAGCAGGACAAAAATAATAGTACATGGTTAACTGGAAATGGTTTGTTTTGTCAGGTTAAGTAATCACTTAATATTAGGTTCCATTTTTTTTTTTAAAATAAGAAACTTTTTCACTCAGTGAATTTTCCCCCTTAGGGACGCTGGCCGGATTTATTCTTTAATATGTTCTGTGTTGAAGAATAATGTGCCTTTTAGTTTATGTGTTCAGTTTAAGTGTGAGCGGCACTTCATTAAATTGTTTTGATTGTCCACAAAGTGACTTTCATTTTGTCCATGCGCTGTGGTTTAGGCTCCATTAAACTGTCATGCTTCCTTTAAAATATGGTGTCCGTATGAGCAGAGAAAGCATCTTTGTAAAGGACACTGCTGTCTTTGCAAACAAATGCAGGGACTATGGAAAAAGCCAGAGGCAGTCTATAATACATAGCGAGGGGAACAGAGAGGAGTCAAGGGTTGGAAAGAGCAACAGTGGGGAGAAAACAGGACAAGGCAAGTGAGGGGTGATGGCGTCAGAACGAGGGTGAGAGGGCCTACGTGAGCATCTGATGTTGACAGAGGCACCACGGAGTCAGCCAAGGCCCCCAGTGAACTCAAACACTGGATGTGTGTGTGTGTGTGTGTGTGTGTGTGTGTGTGTGTGGGTGTGTGCGTGTGTGTGTGTGTGTGTGTGTGTGTGTGTGTGCATTCCACACATGTGTCAAACAACCAACATACAGCCTGCAACACATGCACAGCTTAAAAAAAAAAAGAAAATCAGTTTTGAATAATGGAGCTCTTATTGAGCTACGATTTGCAGTGTGTTTTTCTGTTTCTTGTTGTTTGCTTCCTGCATTACAATATTTTTCTAAGTGGTGTGTGGGCGTGAGCAACCGTGTTAATCTGGGGTCCATTTGAGTGTTTAGATCTCACGGCTGGAGGTGTCACGGCCTTCGTTCAGACACACATGCAAACATACACACAGACACAGGCGTAGTAACAGCGCAGGAAGCAGAAGACTCCATGACGCAAAAATGTGAAGTCAGAACTCCCAAACTGCTGTGTGTCAGAGGAGGAACACGGGGTTAGAGAGTGGTACAGTGTGTCAGGCTGACTTCCTCTGTATCTTCTGTTGATTCCTCCAATCACTTTCAATCTTTTGCTTTCAATTTTGTTATTTTTTCTCCTTCTCCCCAGTCAGTGGGAAAAGGAGAGCTATTCGATTCTTCATGTTCTTTATATATCTGTCTTGTTCTGATATTATTAAAAGACTTTACAAGCTGCTGCTCTCTCCTCTCTCTCATAGAGCCTGGATTCCTCTCACCAACACTGTCATCCTTTGCAAGTTCTCTATAAATGATTTATAGAACCTTTTGAAGTATGTTTTGTATTTGTTTATGTTCCAAAACCATTAGTTTTCAGTGTGAAACCATAAGAGGATTTGATATTTCCTCATCTCAGATGGTCAAAGTATCCTTCCAAATCAGAAAAAAAAATACTTCATGAAAGAAAAATATATGTTTTGGTGGATTCTAACAAGACTCCAAAAATTAATTGAATTGTTTTGTAAGGCAGAGGAGGCAGATATTTCAAAACAAGTTGACGCACTCCAATCAAAAAGGTTTGGTACTTAAGTTGACTCCAGCGATGATTTGACAAAGTTTTAGTAAAAAAATAAGCATACTTACATAAATACAATTTTCTATTCCTTCCTTCCTACAGATTGATTAGTTTTTCATCTAATTTGTACAGCATAAATGTCACATAATGTGGTAAAAAATATTATTAATAAATATTATTTTTCAGCTTCTCTTTATTTACATTACAAAAATAGGGGTATGCAGATCTTTTAGTTCCACTGTTAGGCGACTGCAGTCATGCATTCCATTAGTCTGTCTTATGTGTGCTCTTAGTTAAGACGTAGGCCCGCCTCACACACATACTAACACTGTTTACATTTTCTACAGATTGCTTATCAGACAATGGGAGCTTGTGGTCCTTCAGCTCAGTTGCTTGTGGACGGCAAGAGGTCAAATCCAATCCTCTGAGCTGTGTTGACTCAGGGCACGTACATTGTGCATCGTCACACATCTTCCAGTCAAGGATTTTATTTCCGTATTGGTTCACATGCACTTACTGAAAGTGATGACGATACATAAACTTCCTTCACATGTTTAGCTGACCTAAGTGTGCTTACTGTTTTTGTGGTCAGTTTAACTTTTTAGGTGATCATTTTATGTTTCAGTGGTTACACTGTACTCCACCCTGGGAGGTCCAGCCATCGCTCATGGGCTGAATGAGGCTCAAGTCACCCACATTATAACCAGCAGAGAACTCCTGGAGACCAGACTGAAGGTTAGAGCTTCAAGAGATGAGAACATTTTTATTAGCTCTCATAACACAGAGGAATGAAGCCTCCATGACAGTGATGGTGACTGATGTAGGGCTTCAGTTCAGGCTTAACTGCAGTGACACCTTGTGACTGAGCAGAACGACAGCATGCTGTATGTACTGCCATTCCTATTTCGCTGTGTAACTGCAATGCAGGTTTGATATTTTCAAAAATGATAAATAGTGGCAATTATTCCATATCTGGATATGTTTCTGATAACAGATCCTTTTATCTTTTTCTAAATATTTGCTTCACTGCTTTGTGCAGAAATTGCTATATTGAAGTAATGTTGGTGGTGATATGGAGCCCTTATAGTTTTGTTGATGCATTTCTTTGCTGTTGCTTTGTATGTGTGTGTCAGGTGATCTTAGCTGAAGTTCCGAGGCTGCAACACATCATCGTAGTGGACAACACACCGACCACATGGCCCGGCTTTCCACGGGGCATCAGCATCTACAACATGGCCACTGTTCAGAAGCTGGGAGCCAGACCAAATAAAGGTACATTGTGTGATCGTGTGCAGTGTTTATAAAAAATTACTCACCCTTATAGATGTTTTTCCCTTTTTATTGTTTCAACAAATCAATCACGATCAGCAAAATGTCTCATTTTTGACAAGAAAAAAAAACTTTAATATCAAAGCAAAAAGGGATTTCTGCACACTTTTCTGTGAATCTGCATGATTTGACTGAATTTTCCTACTGGCAGACAATGAAGGTTATTTCTATTCTATTCTATTCCTCATACAGATGTGTAAATATGATTCATTCCAAGGAACAAGATGAAGCTGCTTCAAACTGTTAAACTTCATCCACCAAACTAGTAAACCGAGGGCCATTTGTCTTATGAAGATCCTGTTACTAAAAAGATGTCTAAACAAGTTTCCACATGCGTGTTAAACAGTATGAAAGCATTTTCTCTTGTTTTCTCTACAAATATGTAATGCTACCCATCTAAAAACCTCTGCATATCCTACTTAATCCCTCTAATCTACTTTGCTTGGGTAATATTTTCAAAATATCTTGACAATTTACAGACGCGGTTGCTCATGTAACAAACGAAACATCATGGGGTTTCTAATGGGCATTGGGGTGCGGGTGAATTGGTAGAAGTCATGTAAGGTCATGTGAATGAGGAAGTCCTGACATCTGTGTCAGATTAAGTTTGATACCATACGTCCTGTACTAGCGGATGGATGTGAGACTCATTGCCTCCCAACCCTTTCCCTCACCCTGCTCGGCTTTTATTGAAGCCCTTTGAGCCAGCTGATCCACAACATGACCAGCTGCTACTGTCATGGACAGATAAAGGGAGAAAGAAGAAAGAGGTAGGATTAGGAAGGGAGTTGAGAACACTGGGATCTGGGGGAGAGTCATGTTTACACACAGCTCTGTTAACTTCACATGACATCAGATGTTGATGATGGGAGTAAGAAGAAAGATGGTTGTTGCTTTTTGATACTTCTTTTATGTTTATCCTCTGTTTGATTTTTTGACAACTTAATTTCTTATTTTGATTTATATTAAACTTTGCAGATTAGGAGACATGGAAAAAAACAGTTTCATAATATTACTTTAACAACATGAAAAAATTCAAGATCTATGTATATATTAACAATTACAATTGCAATATGTTATCTCCTAAATGTTTTTTAGGTTTTTGTATTTCATACATACATTTTTTCACCTAGAAAGTTTCTATTTCCATATAATATTTTAGTGCAATAAAACTGCAGCATGGAATATATCAAGTTTTTTTGTTCTTTTAAGATTTGTATATTTCTTTATGCACATTTTGTAATAAGGTCTCAAGACAAGAAAACAGAAACAACTGGATTTTACTCACAATTTAGTGAATGAGTATGCTGATAATAATACATAATTTAACACCAAATGACTAGATCAGAAAAGAGAAATAATTCATACGGTTGCTGTGGACAGATTGTTGAGTGAAACTAATGTGACAAAGAAAATCATCACAGAGTAAAAAAAGGAAAAAGAAAAGGATAAGTGAGATGGCACTAAGTCTGCTCAGTCAGACAGCAGGACGATCAGTAAAGTCTTTGAAGACAATCTCTTGCATCCTTAAATGGAACAGGAGACTGCTTCTCACAAGAAGGAAGCCATTAATCAGCTCTACTCAGAATCACTGGCAAATTCTCTGGACTTGATTTTATCTCAAATGAGCAAGAAGAAAGTACAAATACGGTTTGTTCCACTGTTAGACAAGCTCTGATTTGTGTGGAGAAAGACAGCTGCTTCTCTTGCTAGATGTGGCTATCTTCCAGGTTTTAGTTGCTGGTTTGAATTAAAAATAATGATGTAAATAATGTTTCACACATAATCACTGTTTCATAACACAAATCTGTCATGTTCTTGTGTCTTCACTGTCACTTCAGCAACATTTGAGCGTAAGCAGCCTCTGTCTTCAGACATTGCAGTCATCATGTACACCAGTGGTTCCACAGGCATTCCAAAAGGCGTCATGATCTCCCATAGCAACATCATCGCCAGCATTACAGGGATGGCAGAGAGGATACCCAACCTGAGGTACTAATACTATCATGATCTATTATCGTATATAATTTATCAGATCAGGAATCAGGAATGTCGATTTGCTGATTATCAATTCTGCAATACATCTAAATAATTCTGTTAAGTTGCTGCGATAGAAATTATTGATAATTATTGGACGTAAAATTTTCAATAATAAAACAAGTTCTTTCTCAAAACATCAGTATGGGGAATTTAACTGGCGGTCTACTAACCACGTGGCAAACTCCACCTTTGACATATTGCAGTTGCTTATTTCAAAGAGGTATGCTGGAGAAAAAAAAACTGTTCAGCAACCAGAACTATGTTGCAGCTCTATTGTTTACAATAAAAGATAAACCAAGACTTTTCTCCTGGGACAGATAGGAGTCCAGAGGAAATGTGCTCAGGAGGAAGTCTAGCATGAATGGAGGAACAATCTGGGTGAAAGGGAGTCATACTGAAGTGGATGAAGATTAGAGAGTTTACATCCTCAATATCAAAGACATTTTTGTTAGAAAATAAAATAAATTTGCAATGATAACTTTCTCCTGATTCAAATGATGCACAGCACTTTGCAAAGGTGAACATACCCTGTGAACTTTTCATCATTTTGTCACAACCACAAACATCAATGTATTTTATTAAGATTTTATGTGAAGAACAAACAGAAAGTACTGCATAGCTGTGAAGAAGAAAGAAAATACGTTGGTTCAACATTTTTGGCAAATAAAAATCTGAGAGGGCGCATAGTAAAAAAGTTAATTCACCAAATAAACAGCCAACAGGACAACAATTAGTAATCAATCCTTAAAGAAAGGACAGCAGTAAGAAACATGGCGATAAAAAAAGTTATTAGAAACATTTGCTTAAAATTCGCAAGAAGTCAAAAAATTAAATTTTTTTGCTGTTTATGCAAAACACAGTGTGTGGTAATAAAATAACCCTACACCTCACCTTGAACATCGAAACAACCTGCTGAGTAACCTGCGCAGCAGCAGCTTCATGTTTCACCACTGTGCCTTATAACGGCTTCAAAATAATACTAAAAAAAACCCAACTGTGGATAAAACATGTACGGTCATGCCACCGTTTTGGGAGTATTTCAAATACTTAACCCATACAAACTAATAAATAATTATCCATATTATCAATAACATTGACATACATGTATGAAACGCTCATATCGGTCAGCCCTAGTTCATAGAAGAAAAAAGCTTTGAACAGATTCACTCTTCTAGATTTGCCATTTCATGAGTAAGGTACAGCGGTATGCAAGAATTTACAATTAGCTTTAAATATGTTTACTTTAAATGACTTAAAAGGTTTATGAAGTCAGTTTCTTTAATTAACATCACTTTCTAAAGGAGAACACTGTCTCTGTGTTCACAGTGAAGAGGACACCTACATCGGGTACCTCCCTCTTGCTCATGTGCTTGAGCTGTGCGCAGAGCTTGTCTGCATTTCTCATGGCTGCCGAATTGGCTATTCTTCACCTCAAACACTTGCTGACCAGGTAACACCATCTAGCACTAATGATGAAGTAACCTGCATCAGTCAATGTTGGGAATTGTTCTTTTTTTAGCATTAAGCAAAATGCAACTTGGGTAATTTGAGGTTGATATTACATTAGTTATTTCTTTGCTCTGTTTGATACTACTGTCATAAAATTAGATGTAGTCTGAACTTTTAAGACAACCTCCTGTGCAAAACTAGATGTTACAGATTATAACAACCGTCTAATTATAATTAGAGCTATGAAAATCAACATTCTAGCTCATCAAAAGGGTCCTCATTAGAGTTTCTCCCATGATGTGCTACATAAATGGCTTGTGCATAACAGTTTGGATATGTGGATAAACCAAATGCAAATCATTTTTTTAAATTATTAATAGGCTTTAATTAGATAGACTTTAATGAGATGTGTTACCTTTCAAGCACTGCAGTAGTTTGCTGTTTGTTTCCATGACAGCACTCAACCTTTGCTTTAATAAAAAGCTGCAAAACTCACCGAATTATTCACAATAAATATTTGTTTTTATTCCTCTTGAGAATAAAGAGGAACAAAAACAGTCTGGTTTTTAACCTTTAAGAAACAGTCAAATTTTAAGAAAACTTTATTTCAGAGACTTAGATGTTGACTTTTTTAAAATGGAGGAATATAATGTTTTATTGAGCAACATTTTATACAAAACAAATTGGAAACACCCAAAATTGTTTGCGGTAGGTCTGGCTTTTTAAAGATCAGCAATCTGCCAGAAAACCGCAATCGGTTTACGCCTGTTAAAATCTACTATATAGCGATATACATATTTATTCATGTAAATCAATGCATTTTGAAAATAAGAATATATAATAAGAAACATCTCTCTGATAAAAACTAAAACACTACTATTAAAAAAAAAGTATTCATGGAGCTAAATGCTCACCTTGTTTTAGCTCAGACTCAGAACTGTGATCAGTTCCTATTGTAACATTTCTGGATTTGTTTTTTCTCATAGTCAACCAAGATCAAGAAAGGAAGCAGGGGAGACACCAGTGTCCTAAAGCCCACTCTGATGGCAGCTGTCCCGGTATGTCATGAGTTCAGCTCCATACATCGGAGGCCCTACCTTTTGCTGGAGCCCCCCTTCATTTAGTCCTCCTGAAATTATTGATTAAGTTTGGCTTCATGGACAAGAAGATCCAATTTCTCTCAGACTTTATTCATTAACCCACAGAGGAATATTAGTGTCCAAAAGCCCTGCAGGCCTGAATTTGCTGGGCCTATCTAAACATGACGTAAATACTCTGAATCCTAATATAGTCAGTGATGCTCTGCTTTGGTACAATTAATCAAATTTGATGCACTTCTTTCAGTATTTAAAGAATTCCACTAATTATGCTAGTAAACTGTTTTCACGGGCTTCAACAAATCCCATAAACTCCCATGTGTGGAGAGACTTGCAGTGATTAACAAAGCGGCTTTAAGATACCAGTTGACATTTTTGGTTAGATTTTTAAGATTCTTTTGGTGAAAAAAAAAAGTTGATTAAACCATTGAACTGAACAAAATGTACGGAGACAGAAAGGAAAACAAGGAGAAGGAGCAGTGTTATGAAAACCTACATTTGACTGAGAGTGAAGAAGCAAATGTAGGTTTTCATAACACTACATGAAAACCTACATTTGCTAGTTAACTAGCAAATGTAGTTAACTGGGTAACTTATTTACCCAGTTAACTATTTTATATCAAGACTGAAACCAACTAAATCTTAAATAAATAAATGAGAAACGCAAAATAAAATATATGTGTTGTGCTTGTCATGAAAACATTACTCACTTCATCACACAGGGTTTAACTCAGTCATTGGCTGTCTTTTGTGGAGCTTAATGGCATTTTGGGAAATTATTTAAAACATCTACATGTATTGAAGCAGAAAACATAATAAAGATGCAGCACAGTAGGACTGAAGACCTGGGTTGGGAACCTCAGTGCTTCAGCATATAGAGCATGTAGATCCTGCATGCAGGTGCTGAGGCAGCCAGCAGGGCAACACGGGCAACCTGAATCACAAACATGCAAAACATATACACTTTCATTACACACACACATATATCATATTTGATATATCACTTAAGGTAACATAGTTACCCGATTGTGCTATAAAATGACACTATGTGCCTATGAAATACATAATACCTTTTCATTTTTGTAGATTATAGATTTGAACTGCAGCTGCACTTTTCACTTTAACATTTTTACTTCTTTATTTGTTAGACTTTCCTATGCCTCTCAATAAGCATGACTAGTTTGGTTTAGTCTTATAAAAGGTAATATACTAGTTAAGTTTGTCCTTTTGTTCATTGGATAGAAAGTTTATGTTATGATAAAGATCTACGGGGAACACAATGTAGATTAAAAGCAAAACCTTCCAATGTTTTACATATAACAAAATAAATGAGTGGAGCTGCTGTTAAATAACACATTTTTACTCATATGATGGATGAAATACCAAACTGCTTGAGGACTGGATAATAATTGACCCTCATGTTGTCTGCTTGAATATCTTGTCTTACCTTATTTAAAGCTGACCATATCAGGTCTTAGTGCTGAATCCATTTTGCTGTTGTACTGCACCACCCTCTCTCTCATATCCCGACGACGCATCCCACCAGACCGCATATCCCAGCGGTGGTGGTGTAAAGGCCACAGGGTCCCAGTCTATGGAAGCGTTCACATCTGTAAACAGAACGTGAGAAAGCCCCATGTGGTTTTCCCCACGGCATGCACACACATCCAAACTGTTTGCTGTGATACGACAACTAGCCGCTTCATGGATCCTGCATCTACTTCCTCTCTCAACTCCTCAGCTGTACACACACATGTAAACAGCCACCAGGATCAGTTGCTTTTTATTGCTTTTTATTGGTATCCTTTCCCCCAATTACTCTGTGAACTTCTTTTAGGGACACTCTACTGTTCCTTTACCATTTCGCTAAAAAGGCACTTTTTTGGACTTATCAAGATATCTTCAGCTCCCTAAGCTATCCCGTTGGCTAAAAAACAAGTAGTAATTGTTTAAATAAACAGCTTTGTTTGTGTTTTCACCGTCTTGAGATCATTACTGGTGTTTTTGGCACATTTTGTAAGTCACTGACCTTGGGCTGGTTAAAAAAAACAACAACATTCAAATAAATCAGTCTCAGCCATTGCTGCAAAATAATTTTGTAATTTTGAATGAAAGCAAAAAATATTGCTCTTTTAAACAATATAGTTATATTTAGAAAAATGCATCTTACATTTGTTATACAAGTCCATTTGTGGCTCCATTTTCATGTCTACCATTAAGGGTTCACTAGGCTCAGTGACTTTAAAGCAAAGCTTTAAATTATACAACTGGATGAATTTAGAGATGAAACAACTAGAATCTTGTTTCCAAGTTCAGATCTTCTGTTTTAGTAATTCTTTTATCTGCCAATATCCATATTATCTAAAGAACAGCATTAAAATTTTAAACACATTATGCTATGTCCTCTTAGATTCATCACTGAGACATGTAATGTTGTTAATAGATTAAAGTAATCAAATAATCCAGATATCTAGTTCTAAATAATTCAGATATCTAGTTCTGCTGTTCTTTTTCAACCCACATTTGTTCAGTTGTCAAGAACATTGGTTGTTCTTGACAACCCACATTTGGGTTGTGAAGCTCCGATTTTGGTTGATGTCCGTTGTTGAGATTCCTCACAAGATGACAACAACTGTAAAGAGTCCAACACGTGTTTAGATAAAAAGTACAGATGTCATGGGCTTCTGTAATGCTTGATGAACAGCACAACAATTCTCTCTCCATGTTTTCCCTTCTGGCCGACTTGTGAATCAAGATGGTTTTCACCATCAGGCATGTGTGATTGCCATATGAACAGCAAGCCAAGCAGATGCACAATGCAACACTTGGCCACATGCCAATTGTCACTCTGAGACACACATAAAAATCTATCAAGTCCTAATGATGACATCTCATTAATCTGTGGCAGCTGCCTGACACATACATTCATCCATCTATGATGCCACTGGTTTTCCCTTGTGGTTTCTGCTCCACACATGGCAGCTACACACATAATTAACATCCTTTCATCGTTTCTTAAATATCACTCAATTGAGCAATTTGGTCAGGTTGTAAAAGTTTATGACTTAGGTTGAGATTAGTCGACACTTCAGTTCTCATGATTTTAATTTAACAATTCTCTCTTGAAACTTTGTTTTTTCTCTGTTTCTCGTGGTCATGTACTATTTCTAATCCCCTCAGGGACCCAGTTATTTTGCAAAAATGCCCAGAGACAGAATAAGTATCTTAAAAGATTGTATATGGAGGAAATAAAAAGAAAGCACTCCTTGGCTTTCTTGTTTAAACAGAAATACTGCTGCTATGATGACACAAACTATCTACACCTTAATTTTCTTCATTTTAGCTTGTAGCAGTGTAGCATAATTTATATCATGACCATATTAGAAGCATTACAATAATCAAGGTAAGGAGGGAACAAAATGTTCTGTTTGCTGCTCTCTGTGCATAAACAGGATAAAAACTTAGACTCAATATAAAACTGGACTTTTGGATCTTGTTGCAATTTCTCCTTGTGCTGCTTTATATTGTCTCTTTTATTTCTTTCCCCTCTTTGCTGTCTCGTAAATACAGGAGATTATGGATCGCATCTACAAGAATGTGATGACTAAGGTGGAGGAGATGAACAGTTTCCAGCGAACTCTCTTCATTTTAGCATATAACTACAAACTGGAACAGCTTTCAAAAGGGTACAGCACACCACTGTGTGACAGGTGAGTAGCAGAGCTGCTGATTTCTAGTCCCGCTGAATGAGTTGTTTGGAAATGTAAGTTTAACACTAGCAGAAATCAATGAGCTCTTTACTTTCTGTTTTCAACAGGCTTGTGTTCAGGAAAGTTCGTTCTCTGCTCGGGGGTCGAACACGAGTCTTGTTATCAGGCGGAGCTCCACTTTCTGCCGCCACACAGCGCTTCATGAATGTGTGTTTATGTTGCCCAGTGGGTCAAGGATATGGCCTGACAGAGACCTGTGGTGCCGGGACGATATGCGAACGTAAGCTGAAATGACTTTCGGTGTCCAGACTGTTTATTCACACATTTACCTTATATTACTTTAGATTTGTTAAGCATTTGTTTTGAAATAGAACAACAGAGAGGGGATATGAGGGTTTGTTCTTCCCTGCCCTCAGAAGATAACCTCTACCCTCAAGCTAAATTATTCTCTTGAAGTTATATAACAAAGCTCAAATGTATAAGAACATTACATTTCTCTTCATAGGGCAGATTTCCGCTCTGACTGCTTACATTTCCGCATGGCGCCTTGTAATTAGCTTCATCAGTCCTCATCTTACTGTCAGTGAGTTTATGGTTTATTCTAGTAGATGACTGACAAAGGTTATATTACATATTACATAAATTTTTCTTATATTGACCTTTGAAAAATGGGTTCTTGTTACTTTAGGCCAACTACAACTGATCACTCAGGGTCAGTGGTGGGTTGATGTCTATAGCCAGAGGCCAGTGAGGGGATCTTGAACAGGTGGGATAAGGACAAAGTTACACCGAATGACCAACAGTTCTGCAACATATTCTCCATTGGACTTTAACTAGATCACTCTAGCAGAAGAAAATGCTCTGATTTAAAACATTTTCTTGCTGTTCATTACAGTTTCTCCTATGTAGTCAGCGGTGAACTACAGACGCAACATTTTGCAGCTGCATTTTCTTCCTGTCACTATTTCATAAAAGCTAGATTCTTTTCAACAAATTCTCTAAACTGACAAGATAAAACAAAAAACTGGGCCTAATATGATCTGGAGCTGCAGCAGAAGGGTTGATGTTTTCTCTCTTAGTTTTTTAGTGCTAAAATGTTCATCCTGTTTGGTAAAAGTGAAGGCATACACCCCCCTCAAAAATCCAGACATATCTGATAGGTTCGTAGAAACACAAAACAACCTCTCTATAACCAGTTATCCATCAGATCTGTTCTCAAAGACACAGCAGTGTTTTGGTTTTCAGCACATAATTTTCATCAGGCTTTCCCAGGAAGACTAAACCAGCAAAGCAGCCCACTGCCACTCAAATTCACTGTGGTCATCTGAGTCAGGAAAGCACTACGCTGTAACAGCTCCTTTGGGAGGAGGTTTCCATGGCAAGTGAGGTCGTGTTGCCATGGCAATAAATGCAGGCCCTACATGCTTGTGGGCTTTCTGATTATGTTTGTTTGCCTGTTGTCTATTCCAGACTGGGATTACAGCACTGGTAGAGTGGGAGGGCCGCTGGTTTGCTGTGAGATCAAGCTCAAAGACTGGGTGGAAGGTAAGTGGGACTGACAGACCATCCTTATGATTCTTTATCGTGCATCCTGTCTTTTACGCAGATTGTATTATACTATCAGTCTCTCCAGCATTCCCAAATTTACAAGGCTGGTTTGGCTGTTAGTCTTGTAGGAATGCTCCCTGCAGTCTCTCCATAACCTTGTAAGGAAGCCAGACCACAGTTCTCTTCCCACTTTCATCATTTCACGTCAGGGTTCATAACTTATTTTTATGGTGCTCTGCTAAATCTTGATGTGCATCCACTGGAGTTTACTGCTCTCTTCACAAGCCAAACAAAATGAAAATTTAAAGCTGACATGATCTTCATCACTGTCATAGGAAATGTTCTGCAGCAAACAGTCCTAATGTCAAATCTGCTGACCTTTCACCTTGTCCTTAGGCGGTTACCGAAGTACTGACAAGCCTCATCCCAGGGGAGAGATTCTTGTTGGTGGACCTAATATCACCATGGGATATTACAACTGCGAGGCAAAAAAACAGGAGGACTTTTTTGTCGATGAAAACGGCCAGCGGTGGTTCTACACTGGGGACATTGGAGAGATTCACGAAGACGGATGTCTCGAGATTATCGGTGAGAAGTCATGCCTGACAGCTGGGGAGTGCGGCGAAGATGAGGAATTGATTAGACACTCCTTATAAAAGAAATGAGCACATACTTCATCACTTTTAGTTAGAGTAGTGGTGGTAAAGCTTTTAAACAATCAGATTTTATTATTCTGCCAAGAATGATCAAATTATTTGCTAATTTGGCACACATCTCTCAGCTTCTTTGTGCACATGTTACAAGCTGCTCCCTGTGCTGCGTTCCAGATCGTAAGAAGGACCTAGTGAAGCTGCAGGCAGGAGAGTATGTCTCCCTAGGAAAGGTGGAGGCCGCGCTGAAAAACTGCCCTCTGGTTGACAACATTTGTGTTTATGCCAACAGGTTTGTGTTGATGAAACATTATACGGTTAAAAAAACATTATTATAATAAAATAATGAATTGATCAAAATATCACAGGTCATATATCACATGCCAGTTTTGATATTTTAGGTAATATATATTGAAAGTACATCTGCATTTTTTGGTGATCGTCATTGCAGGCAGTTTAGAGTCAGTCAGATTGGGTTTGACACAGGCTACCCATTAGAGTTAGCAGTGGACTTTAACTAGGCCATTAAATGTTGTGATCCTTCGCTTTCATAATGCTGTCATTTGTCTAATAGTGACGAGGCCTTCAGAGAACAGCTGAATTTATACTAAAATAAAATCAAATACAGATGGACTTTTGATTTTACCCTGGAGTATCAGAGTAACCATGAAATGCGCTGAAGTTTGTAGTTTTGGGGTGACAAATTATAAAAAAGTTAGAGTTTTGCAAAGCACAACAGGAACATGATGATTAGCTTCTCTTATTCTGAACATATTTCTGTTGTTTCAGTGTTTATTCAGCTCTCTAACACAGTGTTTCCTCCAGATTTTTAAGTTTCAACAATCTGTTCACACTCACTTCAGGCAAGTGTGGCTGCCAGCTCCTTATAAGGACACATATTCTCCTGGAATAATGCACACGCATGCATATCTTTGTGGCTCCATCACCTTATTCCAGTATATTACACTATTACACTATACAGTTGCTGAGGGCCTTTTTCGTTTGTTGTATTTTTTTTTCCATCTCCCTTCAACACTGTTTCATGTGACCCTTCTGCTTTGCAGTGATGAATCGTACGTGATTGGCTTTGTGGTCCCCAATCAGAAGCAGCTGCTGGCTCTGGCTGGCCAGTACAGTATCCGGGGGTCATGGGAGGAGCTGTGCAACAGTAAGGCCATGGAGGAGCTGGTTCTTAAGGTCATCACTGAGGCTGCACTGACAGGTGAGAGCAACCTGAAGACTACCTCTGATATTGCTGGACCTAACCAGGTTGCTAGCTAACATGATCTTCCTTTCAACATAGCCCAACTGGAGCGCTTTGAGATTCCTCGCAAAATCCGTCTGAGCCCAGAGCCCTGGACGCCTGAGACGGGGTTGGTGACCGATGCATTCAAGCTCAAGCGCAAGGAGCTGAAGACACATTACAAAGACGATATTGAGAGAATGTATGGTGGAAAATAACAACTGGTAGCAGCAGATCACCAGTTGACTCAGCAGCTCTCTCTGCTACTGCTCTCTCCTTCACCTGCAGCCACAGAATCATAATGTTACTGAGCTCTCAATGACCTAATTGAACCATAGAAATAGCTTTATGATTGTGTTATGAGTCATGGGACAAGTGCTGATGAGGAAACCTGCAGATTCTGATCTTGGCAACTGATTTTTTTTTATTCCAAAAACAAAAAACGTTTTTCAGTGAAATGTTTCTTCTTGCATATGAGAGGTATGAAACAGAGCAGGTGTTGAACTCTGATCTAAATATATTCATGTCTGCTGCTTCATAAAATTGGTTTATTTTAATTATATTCTTTGTTTTAACTTAATAATTAAGCTTCCTCCTGTGTTGACTTTGTTTATCCTGCAGGTCAGGAGGCAGTTAACATTTTTGTTCATTTTCCTTTTGTCTCCATGTTGTTTGGGTTTCTTGTCTTGGTTTATTTTGTCTCCCACCCACAGTCCAACTGTGGCTCCGCCTGATCGTGGGACAAAAGAACATTCTGACACAGAAAGCACAAGGTCTTTTTAGGGCAAATGTGAGTAGAAACGTTCTTCTTGTATAATGGTTGTATCTGACCTGAGCCTTTATTAGAACACTTTCATAATTTAAAGAAACACAATACACATTTGTTTAATCTCCTGAGTTTTCTTACAGCAATAGAAAACAACTTTTGGGAGTGTAAAGAAAATGCTTGCATAACAGACTAAATTAATGTTTAGTTGTTGCTGTGTTTGAAAAATTGATCGCAGCAGGAAAATGTATTGTTTCTGCCCAAGTAAGGCAGCTGATTTCAAACAGGACTATGAAAGAGTCAAGCTCTCCCAGTATGCGTGGAAAAGAGGTTGGAGTGTAAACACACTAGTAAAAGTAGAGCTTTTGACTTCCATGGTTTATTATGTTTCAAGCATTCCAACAGAATTTTGTCTGTTGGAATTTTGTGGGTGAGAGAAATTTGGATTCAGTGTCACCTAAGGTCACTCCTTACGCCAGTCTAAGACAAAAGTGAGATATTATAAATATAATAACCCAGAAGGCAGATTGTTTTTCTGGACTTCAAGAGAGCAGGAGCAATGTGCTCCTGATTACGATGGAGCAAGAAACTGATTTGAAATAGCATGAGGCTTCTGTGAGGCGATTGTGTTGTTTCTATGCTGCCATGGCAACATATCAGAGTCCTGTGTGAAGGAGAAGCAGAAGCTTATCCATAATGGTCAACTGTGAATTTGAGCACCAATATCACTATATCTACATAAGACTGGCAGCACTCCAACTAGGTTATCAGAACACTCTTTGGGGTCCTACCGCCGCTCTGCCTGGAGCGAAAAGTACATCAACAAGCATTTTTAATGACTCCTCCTGCATTAAACACGGCAAGTCCCTAAATCTTACCAAGTATGTTAATTCTGGTTTGTAGTGCAAACATCTGAGTACACTTAAAATAAGACAAAACTAGCTAGCAAGTACATTTTCAAATTGTTTTTAATAAATACGGTTGTCAATATTGAATTTTTATTTCAAGTGTACTAAAGTATTTGCACTAGAAACTAGACCAAAAATATTTGGTAAAATTTTGTGTGTTTGAAGTAAAGTTCCCAGCTATGGAGAACCAAAACAAAAATTTGACATGAAGGGTAGCTGCTATAAGGGGCTAAGAGAAGTTGTGAGTTTTTCAACCTGTTGCACAAATGGAAAATGTAGACTGTGAGCAGCAGATAATAGGGTTCATAATACAGGTTGAAAATAGTCACGGTGTTACTCATAAAAACTGCTTCAAGGTTCATAGCCTTGCTGTGATCATGAGAAATGTGTACCAAAAACTCGGCATGTCTGCAACTGGAGATGTGACATCCATGTCAACAGTGCTGTGGTGGAGTAGTCAAGAAAGCAGCAGTGTAACCCCTGAGTAGGAAGAGCACACAGTGTGTCATGCTTGCCTTCAGAGTGAAGCTGTTTTCCAAATTCGTCGACATAGAGAGGATCGCACAGACCCAACTTCAGTGTTCCTCACAGATTGTCACATGTTGCCTTTTGGTGATTCTAAAACAAGCCTTTGTTGTTTTGAGCTGATTCTTAAATCATACTTGATCACACGTAGGGTTTGTGGATATTCAGCGGGACTGTATTTGTGGATACATAGGTAGAGAAAGCAAATTTGTATGAGGCTTGCCTCATCACATGAGCACATCCTATTATTTATTTGCCATTTTGCTTTTGGAAAAATGAAATCAAATGAATTAAATAAAGTTTGTGTTGAATCTACATATGATTGCATGTCATTTTTGTGAATGATTGTATTAAATCAATTTAAAAAATGTTTTCTATGGAGCTCAACACATGTGAAAGGGTAACTAATACAAGATTTTTGGACTACTGCACCTCATCACATTTGGAGAAAACGCAAATATGTCATTCTAATTGTCAAACACAGTGAGCTGAAATATATTTTTACAAAAAAAAAAGTTTGATACACAATTCTATGATAGAAATATAAGTAAGAGATCTGGTCATACAGAATTTTTGCTAAGAACTGGTCTACAAGTTAATAAATTATAGGTTAGTCATTCACAAACTGAAATTATATATATGTGTAACTCTAATGATTGACAAATATTTATAAATCATGTTTTTGTTCAGTAAGCATAAAAAAGATATAAATGAAATCTTTAAAAATCTCAGATCTCAAACCTAAGTAGACATAATCATTGTCAAAATACAGTTTAAGACATTTTGCGTGCACTGGACATTATTTTCTTGATAAACTTACATTAGAAACAGTTCAACTGATAAAAGTATTCGTAGAGTAAGACCCAACTGGTTCTCGAAAGTGTTAAAGAGCATTTGGTAATGGTAATTGCTTCATTAGTAATCACCTTATGTGGTTGGCTACTGCTGAGTTAAATTTCAACTGAAATTTTACTTTTGTGAGTGATTTACCTTTACTTAAGCAAGATGTCAAAGCTCCTGATTGTTTAGGTTCTGTCTTTGAGTTGCATGTTTACTTTTTTGGAAACTGGGAGGTTCAGTCTCCAGATGGGTCAAGCTAGAGACACATTTAAAGACTGTAAACACAGCAAAATGAGTTCCTGAAAGTAATGATTACTTGATCACTTTTCACGTCTATAGTTGCAAAAATATTTTTACACATTTTTCTGGCTTAAAATTATGCATTACTGAGAGTTAGTCTATCAAAGTAAACTATCTTGAACTTTTTCCTTGTAACAGAATGTGACAAGCTTCATGGGGTGTGAACACTTTTTAGGATCGGCTTCAAAGCCCTTCCATTACTTTGTAAAAATATTTTTCCATTACTTCCCCTCTGGACTACTTTCTTCTGGACTCTGGAGATTTCTTCAGTAAGAATCTGATGCATGTATGACCTCACAGTTTTATAAGAATCCCCAAGTGGTGTGAATTCTCTTAAAGTTGTGCTTTGATTTATTTAAAAAAAAAAAAAAAAAAAAAAAAAAAACTATGACTCCTTAGCGGGTCTGCTCAGGGTTCATCTTACAATCGGACCAGGCCATGTGATTCCTGATGACGCTAAAAGGACTTTGCATAAATAACTTCATCTGTGTCAGAGTTCTGCCCAAACCTCAGCGGGGAGAGCAGAGTCTCACAGCAGACACAGATCCTCAGTTCGGTGAGTTTATTAGTTTTTTTTTCTTTGTGTAACTTTTTCAGTATTTTCCCTACAGTTTGGATGAACTTTTTAAAACTTTTATAAATAGCTGAAAATTGATCTGTAGAAAAGAAAAAGTGGAAACACTTCAAGTTAAATTAAATAGGATAAACATCCATATTTGATCAGGCTGAATTAACTGAATTTACATATAAAAAGGTGCAACGATCATTTAAATTTTTTTTTTTTGTTGTTGTTTATTTAGATTTGATCAAACATACATTTAAATTTGAGTTACACAATCAATCCAAACAAAACAATTATACAAAGTCTGCGTGTATATATCTGCATACAATGCATACAAAACAGCTAATTGGAAGTCAATGTCCGTGCGTAAAACGTGCGTAAATGATGGTAATAGTGTCAAAAAAATTGTTTATACATTAATAAACACTTTTTATTTACTTTTCTCCATTCTGTGCATCTTCTTCTGCCTTTTATAGGCTTTCACCACAAACTACTCAAAGAAATGGATCGTCTGGAAAACTCTACAGCAGCGTCAGAGCGCCTCTTCTCGTATGCCGAGAGTGCGGCGGAGTCTCAGGCCGCCAGAGAAGGCAACGGGAACGCATACCTCTACATACTGATAGTCATGTCTTTCTATGGAGTGTTCCTCTGCGGTATCATGCTTGGCTACTTTCGCTCCAAGAGGAAGGAGAAGAGGAGGATCAACATCTTCACGCGCCTGGTGCACGAGGAGGAGCAGAGGGAGTGGGGGGCTCTGCCCAAGAAGCCTAGCGTCCCCTTCCCGGCCACCGTCTCGGGGCTGCGAGCCATGCAGGTTTCCCTGCCGTTTTGCGGTAACCACGGCAACCACTCCGGAGTCCTCCACCACGAGGGCTTCCTGCCATCTCCGCTGGCTTGCGCGCTATGCGCGGAGCAGAGCAGCGTCAGCTCCCTGTGCTCCTCCGCAGATACGCGCCTGACCATAGAGGAGGAGGAAGCCGACAGCGGAGCGGCGGAGGAGCCGGAGGCGAACCTGAAGGCAGCACAAGTGGCGCACAGCGGAGATGATTCAGGCTGAACTTTAGATCCGAAAACTCAAATTCAACTGCAGGACAAAAGATGGAGGAAAAGACAACTTGAGGGAAAATCAAAATGGCCTCAAATGCGTTATTATTGGGACCCTAAAGGGGTCAGTGGGCAGCTGTGCAGTCCTAATTTTGTTAGTGAAACTCAAATCATCATCCGTGCCATATGTATGGGAGAGAAACGACGAGGGTCTAGATCACAGATCCACATTTTGTTTTTGTTTTTATGCTTGTACCAAACGTAAATTGCTGCTTTTAGCCTTATGACAAGTTCAGCACAACGCCACACCTTAACACACACAGGTCATATCAGCTGCAAAATTCCAACTCTGTCAAAAAGCAGAATAACATGCAAAGGACAATATACCAGTTTTTTGTTAGATATTAAAGGCAGTTCTTTTTGACTAGTTAATATTTCAGTGTGTGAATGATGGGCTCTTTTTGCGGTGCCTCCCTCCTTGCTGTTAAAACCCCTCGCCCCTCCCTGCTGCTGCCACCTCACTGGTTTGGGCTGATGACTCATCCTGCAGGAGACTTGGATGGAAGACTGGTTTTGTGTTTTGTTCTTCAGCAGAACTTGACCTGTTCCGGCCGACACAGGTCTCAAGTACTGAAACATACCTGGAACCCACTTGAAAGTTCTGTCCGAAATGAAATGAGTCTATTACAGCTTCATGGTGGACGAATATCTGTTCACAAACAAGCACTAGATTAGGTTTACTTGATTAACGCAACGCACTGTAGGATATATAAATGTTTGTATTTGTCACTTCTACAGTTTTAATTTAAAATGGAGACTTTTAGAGTGTTCATGGAAACAATAAATGTGTTTGAAATGGAAGCAGTTTCTCTTTGTTCATTTATTTGAATTTAGCTTTGTTGCTTCACCAGTAGAGGGCAGTGTGGATGGGCATTTTGTAGTTGCTTAGAAATAGGCAAATGAATAGGAGACAAAATTGGAAATCTGCTTAATCATTAAAATAACCCAGGAATGTTCTGTTTCTTAGTGGAATCTATTCACAAATCAGATCGTCTCAAGTACTTCATCTTGTACTTGCTGATGCCTTTTAGTTTATAAAAATAAACTAACTTTAGGGTAATTTATTTTAGCATTTAGAAAGCCACCAGTCTCTATTGGAACATGTTGATTTGATGCAAACCCAGCAGACCATAGCAGTGATTCACCAACACGTTTTCCTTTTCACTTTTAATCAGCTTCCATCCTGTCAGAAAAGAGACAGGTTGCCAACAGGCACCTTTAGGGTTCTTTTTTATTGATGTTCAATCTTTTACATTTCTCCCATCTGCAAGACTCAGCCCTGCCTCACACTCTTTTCTCTTTCTCGCTCTCTCTGTTATTCTCCAACACACACACACACACACCCACCCACGCACACACACACACACACACACGTATACAAAAATATAGTCTATCAGCAGTGCTGCAGGCTCTCAATCCCACAAACCACTGAAACGACAGCTCGCCACACCATCATTGATGACATTAATGGCTTCTGGGAACACATGCACAGATTTTGTGACGTACATGTATTGACAGCGTAGTAACCCCCACAATCCCAGAAGTGTCTGCAACAGCCTGTCTGGGAATTCACGAGGGTGTACGACTACTTGTCTTCATTCGTTTCATTCGTTTTACACCATAAAAATCTGTGTGAATTTAGTTAATGAGCTTCCAGGGCTTTAACGTGAGCAATGTTTATGGGCTTTACTTCAGCACTCCTCACTTGTCCAACTTTGATAGAGCTTGGTTTCTTTGAGACACGAGAGAGCTGGACTAAGTAGGAAATGCAACAGAAGGGTCTGAAGAAAGGAGGAAGTTTGGCATTGAAGCTGCTGAAGAAGAGGACACTCCCAGCTGGTGTTTATTTGCTGTTTGACGTTATTCATTGAACTTGATATAAACTTTTCCAATCAGAGAGAAGAACGGCTAAAATGACTTGACCTTCAGTCCTCGTGACCAGACCAATGATGGAATGGTTTAGCTCCTAGTATACTCGTGTTAAAATGGTCTAGTCAAAGTCTAAACCGTAATCCAATTAAATATGTGCAAAGAATTGAAAATTGACCTTCAGACACATATGATCTGACTGAATTTTATTTGCTAAATGTTGCTCTCTGCTAGATGCCCAAGACCAGTAGAGACCTTTGGGGCATCATGCAGCTGTAGTCACAGTGAAATGTGATTCTACAACACACTGAGTCAGGGAGCTGAATGCAAAAGCATGTCACACTTTGCACATTTGCATTTGTAAAAGCTGTTGAAAATGCTAAAAAATTATACTGAAGTTAGTGGATGTAATTTGACAAAATTTGAAAACTTCCCATTTCGCCACCTTGTCTCTCAGTATCGAGAACTCATGATGGCCATTTACTTTACTTTCTGAACAATCTGCCTCTGAACATCAAACGTGGATTTGGGAAGTGAGACCCGTTGTTACCTCAGAAATCTGAGTTTTCCAGTTCCAAGTCATAAAATTCAGCAAGATCAGTTCCTGGAGCCAATGTGTAGATCCACCCATAACACTTGACTTTGCAGCACTTAAACTGTTGCCAAGGTTGCAGAAATACAGTAGGTTGTTTTTTTGCACATCTGACATTTTGTATATTGAGAAATCAATACTAATTATACCTTTAACACTGTAGAGAAAAACACTTATTTATGAAGAAACAGCTCTAGTGTTTGAAAACATAAAATGTCGAGAACATTAAATAGTTAGTAAGCAAGCAAGCCTGTGTATTTGGAATTAGATAAGAATGATAAGATCAAGAAATGAATCCATCAGACTTTCTGCCATTCTCACCTCTAAACTCTGACTTTTGAGGTAGAGATTTCCAGAATGTACCATAACATTCTATACTGTGTTCTAACTACAGGAAGAAAAACCATTAAGAATTGAAAAACTGTTGTCCTGAGTGACCTGGGATGATACACTCTTTTTCTCTTCATGTCCTGCGTTTAAATGTTAAATGATAATGTAGCTATTGAGCACCAATACCTAGTTCCTAAAGATTTCACTCGCACCACCCTTGAATACAGTTCTGGTGTTCAAATGACTTCCAACCAACAGTTAGGCATGCAGACTGCTTCTATAAATAAGTTATAAATAATAATTCCTGTGGTGAAATAGCCTCTCAACTAAATATTCCACAGTCAGCTGTCAGTGGTATGGAAATGAGAACAACTCATCCACAAAGTATTAGGCCAATCACAGAGGGATGTCAGCGGATGCTGAGGCCTTTAGCGCACTGAGTTTCTGCCAAGTTGTCAGCTTCAGATTAGTTTTGAACAACTGTGTTTAAAGAGCTCCGTAGGATGGCCGAGCTGCTGAATGTGCGGGATGCAGTGAAAGCATGCTGCTACAGGACTGTAGGGCAACTGAAAATTATTCTTTGGTTTGACCGATCATGGATGAATCTGGGTTTTGCAGTTACCAAGAGAATGACATTTGCCTGACTCCACTGTGTCAAGTTTAAAGCTTGGTTGTGAGGGAATTGTATTGTGGGCCTGTGTGTTAGCTGCTGTAGCTCAAATGAAAACAAATCCTAATGCTTCAGCAGGCTAAGACATTTTGGACACGTTTTGGTCCAGACTATGTGAAAAGCGTTTGGGGATCGTCTTTTTCTGTTCCAACACAACAACCTGCACAAAACAAGATAAAAACACAGCTAAGTTGGCTTGGTGTGGACAAACTTGAATGTACGCGACTCATACCGACCCATGGATGTAAGTTATTAAAGTTTTTAAGTTATTGAAACAGTTGATTTAAATTTTGTGTTTAATTTAACTTTGTGTCTTAAGAAATACCTTTATGTCTTTTTAAGAATGTTTGTAAATTATTTTTAGAATAATGTTGATGTGGACCCCTGGAAGAACAGTTTCTACTGCAGTAGAGACTAATAGGTAGCCTTTAATAAACCATAAACCTTGCAGGATTAGTCAGAACCAGACCTTTTATCCAACATCAGTGTCTGACCTCACAAATGTACCTGTACAAGAATGGTAAACAAGGTTTCCCCCAGAAAACTCATTAATCCAGCAGCTCATCTTCCTTTTGAGTTAAAAAATGCTTAAAGTTGACCGGAAATTTATGTTATAATTTATGTTGAATATTAATGTTATTAAAGGATTGGAAGAACACCAACTATAAAGCCTTAAAAAAATGCAAACAATTTAAAAAGACTAAAATAAGCATTGCATTGCATCAGGCAAAGGGTTATATCTATCTATCTATCTATCTATCTATCTATCTATCTATCTATCTATCTATCTATCTATCTATCTATCTATCTATCTATCTATCTATCTATCTATCTATCTATCTATCTATCTATCTATCTATCTATCTATCTATCTATCTATCTATCTATCTATCTATCTATCTATCTATCTATCTATCTATCTATCTATCTATCTATCTATCTATCTATCTATCTATCTATCTATCTATCTATCTATCTATCTATCTATCTATCTATCTATCTATCTATCTATCTATCTATCTATCTATCTATCTATCTATCTATCTATCTATCTATCTATCTATCTATCTATCTATCTAACATGTTAATTACATGTTTATTGCACAGAGTCCTTAAGGAAAACATCCTCTTTTCAACATGAAGACTTATATAGGTCATCTGTTGCTTTGCTACCCGCAGGGGTTAAATAAATGGGAATGACTCTAACAAGACGCGCATCAGAGGAAGACTTTTTCTTCCAATCTACCAGACAAATTGACATAGATACAGGCTTGTTGACGCACTTTAAATCTAATTTCCTACACAACATAAACACCCAACCCTGAATAATTTACAAGCAAGAAGTACAGCAAATCACACTGAGAACCATTCATTTGTTATCAACGAGGAAGCTGAAGAGGATACACCGCTGTGTTGTTTGCGAAGAGCATGAAAAATGCTCTCGCGTCGCCTTGTTCTGTTCTGCTGTGAAATGGGAGCAGGGTAAGTGCAGATGTGTTGTGAGGAGTAAATGCGATGCATGGAGCATCTCTTTCACTGTGGAGCAGGATGTTTGTCATTAATGTCCCCCTGTGGGAGTCAGTGGTGGGCTCTGTGTGCAGCCCCAGGGCTCACACACACACGCATGCACACACCAAATGAATGTGGAAATGAGTCACGTCAAAAACCACCATCTATCTGCATGTATTCATCCTCACACCCTCCTGTCTTCCTCTCTCCTATGTTTCATTTGACATCTTTATGTCACATGGGGTTTTAATAAGAGAGGGGTCCCAGCAATTTGTTTCTGTAATATTGATGATCCAATAAACATATAAGCAGCCACTGTTCCTTTAAAAAGTGCTTGTGCTCCTTGATCTTTTTCACATTTGTCACTTTACAAGCACAAATTTTAGTGAGTTTAATTATTAGCATTTTGTGTGATAGATTAACATAAAGCAGGGGAAAAAAGAAAAAAAGATTTCAAAAATTCTTTTCAAACATGTTGATAAATAAAAATCTTAAAAGTGTGGCAAGCTTCTGGATTTTTCTCTTCTTACTCTCATACCCATAAATGTAATCCAGGTGCAGTCAACTGCCTTTAAAATGTAGAGAACAGCATTCTTTATTAATACAGTTGTTCTCACAAGACATTAGGCACATTATTGTTCATGGTGCACAAATGGCACCATGAAAAATAAGGTACACAGCAGACATGTCAAGGAGAAAGTTCCATCTGCAAACTTACTTAAACATGGCCATCCACCCAAAATGGCAGGTCTGTTAAGGAGAGCAATCAGACAGGCAACCATGAAGCCCATGGTAACTCCAGAGGAGCTGCAGAGATCCACAGCTCAGGATGGAGAATTCTTGACTTGTCTGCAAGGTAAATAGTTTTGTTCTAGACAAATCTAGAAAGAAAGGTAAGAAGAAATTCCTTACAAAAAAAAATAAAAAATCTAACTATGACAAGTAGTTTTGTAGTTTGCCGCAAGCCATGAAAGTGACACAACAAACATGTGGAAGGAGGCATTCGGTTCAGATGAAACCAAGTCTGAAAATAAAGCCCCAAGAATTAACACTTCACATCACTGGAAAACAAGGTGGCTCTATGCATTGAGGGAATATTTTAGAAGGTCAACTCCTACAATGGTCTTTTCCAGTGACCTATCAGATCATTGGCATAGGACTTCAGTGAACTGGTTTCGTTGAAAGCATTTTCATGTTTGAAAGTCAGAGTAATAAAAATTTTACAAACAAGTAATTTCATTTCAATCACACACACATTCCAATTGGACCTAATCATCAAATAAGCTTGGTTTATTATTTAAACAAAGTTTTCTGTCCAAGGAAACCCAGCAGATTGTTTCAAGTCACTGACTTGAAACAATGACTTTTCCTGGACGAGCATGTAATCGTTTGCATTGACTTTACAGCAATCTGTCTTACTGTGCAAGTATGTGACGACAGTGGAGAGGAAAACTCCTCTTCAACAGGAAGAAACCTCCAACAGAACCTGGCTCAGAACACGTACAAGTACATAAACAACGACCAACTGGGAATTTGAGAAGAGCATATATAGAAAAGACTCAGAAGAACTGATGTAGAAGTATGATGATGAAAAGTAAAACATTAACAGCAGAAGAGGGACGTTTTGTAACTGCACATCTAATATTTTAACCTATAATAATCCAGGCTCAAGAATCAAACAAACAGAAAATGAGTTAGAGATACAATCAAACTCTGCTGAAGCTTAATACAAAGAACACAACTTTCTTCTGTGTTCTGATATTGATTCTGACCTTTTTCAGCTTCATCTCAGAGACCATTAGTATCTGATCTCCAGCAGCTTCTCATTATATGTTGCTTGTCTAAAGTGGCATATTCCGATAATTATTTCTGTTGCAACCCCTGCGCTGTTATCACTAGGCTTTCTTCCAGCATTTCCTGTTATTCCACGGTTGTTACCAGTTGGATGTCGGACACATCTTGTTAACAGTCAGTCGGTAAACACACTCACACAATCTGTCAGCACCAACAATGGGAGCAGAAAATTGGCCCTTATTGTTGGCTCTTCCCAACTAACATGTTTCTTTCAGTGTGGAAAGATTTTTTTTTTTTCTTTTTCTTCTGCTCAAACACTCTGGAGTCAAGCCTTTACGTAATAAGTGTTACTATGGAAACGTAAGCCAAAAGCTAATTTGCATCTGTACAGTTTGTCTGGAAGAATCACTGCTAAAAGTAGAGACAGAGATTAACCTTAGAGTTAAAACAACAAGTTGGAAAAGACAGAAACGAAGATGAATTCACAGTGACTGCATTTAGAGATGAAGAACTGAGGCCATTGCCAACTTGAATATTCAAGCCATTCAGTTAATTAATTTCACTAATGTTCAGGAAACATAAAAATGCATGCCATCCTCTTTACCCTCCATAAAGCTTTTCTTGAGAGAGAGGTTCAGATTTAGCTGCATCATTACCAGCATGACTTGAGGAAGGCACCTCAACTAATTTTCTGATGAGATCTCTGGGTAAATAAATGGCATCTTGTCACACATATAAACCTAACCTGGTAGCCTTAGAATCACAGCTACACATCACAAAACTCTAACTTCACAATACAGGTTCAAAAACAGTCCATTGAATATTTTTTTATGCTGATTTCCATACAAAGCTACAGCGTTTGATTTGAAAGGAACACATTTCAGCAACCAGGCCAGTTATGATGTAGTGATTATTAACTTTATTTTCAATTGTGTTTACTTTTTACTTGTTTTGTAAGAAAAACAAAAATAAAGAGGGCTTGGTACAGTGCTTCATGTTTATTGGCAATCTTAGTAAGCATGTGCAAAAACCTTGAAACAAATTATTCTTTTATTGAGGTGGCATACTTTTATTTGAATACATTTAATCAGCGCAGAAATGATGCATTATAAAAATAACTATGTTCCAAAAAAGAAAAAAAAAAACATCTATTATTGATTTATTGGCACATTAACCATGGATCAAACTCTGTCAAAACTCATTAGAGAAAAGGTATTGAGACATTAAATAGTTGGACAAAAAATAACGACCAACTGGGTCATCTGTAAAGTTTGAAGTGCATTTTAGGTTCACCCTAAAATTTTTACCTAAACGCCGAATATCCTTAAATCTTTGTGAGTAGTGTATCTTATAGATTTGTGATTTCAGCCCATCGTCATAAAGAATGAAACAGAAAGTGAAACAACCTCCCAGGAAAGATGTTAGTGGAGGGCAGCAAAGTCTCTTAATTAGGCAGAACTTAAAATATTCATGTACTGGAGCTGCTGGGGCTGCAGCTTCCTCACAAGTAAAATAAAGCCCACTTTTACACTTTTCTCTAAAATGAGTAAGAAAACACATATCTGACTTTTTTTTTTTTTTGCCACAGACCCTTTTCAAATAATGAGAACCTTTCTGAAATAATATCATCTCGCTCACTAAACGAACTGGTCCTGCCAGAGGATTGTGACTTACAGAAGATAGTACGAGTGTGTGGACATGGTGACACATGAGACGCCGGACCAGGCGTGGGGCGTTCAGGTCTGAAAAAGCTCGCCGCTTCACACCGTGAGTGACTCTTCATTTAGTCTGTGGGAGGTGTTGCGTCCTCCTGCCAGGTTGTGCCCAGATCTCCACCAGTCAACATCGTCGTGAGCGACTGTGAAGTTGTAAAATGTCTCTTTATTTGTCTTGCTGGAACAAGACGGGCGTCACACGCCGCGGCGAGACACACAAAGCGGGCGGGAGAAAAACAGGACAGTTTAAACACACCTGTTCTGTGAATGGAGCTCTACAGGCTAATTGCTCTCAAATACGTTGTCCCTATAGACATGTCTCCATGGCAACCACGCACCAAATCCCATTATTACATTTATGATAGCCGGACACGGTCGATACTGCTGGTAAACACAACTGCTGTAAACAAGAAAGCGGTTTTCGGGCTGCAGTTTCAGACTGGTCCTGTGGCTGTCTGGGGTGATGTGTCAAGAGTCTGAGTCACAATTTGAGCACACCGGAAGTACGATGTGTGCCAGTATGTGACACAGGAGACTTGCTTTCAACCCGGGAAGAGAAAGGAAGTCATTTACTGTACGTATTTCTGTATTCCAAGATTCAGAAGTGCAGGAGAAAGCTGCACGAGTAATGACCAACCAATATTCCACAAAAGGCAGAAAAGTATAATTTGAATCCCATGAAGGGTTGACTTGTCTGTATAGTAATTTTTTAAAGATCAGTTATCACAACTAAGTCTTTTCAGATAACATCTGCTATTAATATTCACATTCTGCACACATTCTACATCAGATTAAAGTCATATTAGGACTTTCATCGATTTACTGGAGTCATACTTTTTCCAGGATATAAAACAAACTTTTAAAGTCAGAATTTAAAGAGTAAGTCATTGCTTTAGAACAAGGTGGTTGTTTTATTAGTAATCAGAGGACATGACACTCCATTGTTGAACCTCCACGTTAACTGTTTTTAGTTTAACATACATAAAACTGCAGTTGGTAACTTTTATAAATGTGCATAGTTTTTAGATATTTGTTAAAACTGTCTCCATGTCATGACGGTAGAAAATGAGACAGATAATTAGAGAGAGAAAAAAAAATCAAGCTTCTTGGGCTAATCCCTGTGATCCTACTGGCATCTGCAGAAATACACCACTCCCTGTTAGAAACAACCAATCAGAGACAGGAGGAGGATCTTAGCTCTGACAATTAGGCTCATGTATGCACTGCTAACAACGTTCCCTTGTTAAGATTGCTTGTACAATCTTGAGCTTGCTGAATGCTCAAAAGAAATGTGACAACATGGGTAGTAGCTAATCTTCTAGCCCACCATAGTTTCTCCCTATCTGAGGTTCAGAGAAAAGGTTGAGGAAGTGAGGAAAAGAAACACAGGATGAGTCAGAGAATCAGATTCAGAGGTGCAGCAAAATCATCCATCTTCACATTTCTGACTCATCCCTAAGGAAAAGGTTCACATCAATAAACAATCCAAGCATTCAGTGACATTACTTTAGAAGGAATTATGCTATTTCTTTGTTGTTGTTGTTTTTTTTTTTTTTTTTGTTATTTAACTCATTAAAATAAATGTCTAAGAATTAGAGGTGTTTTATTTCTCTTTTGCCCTTCAGCAACATGTCAACCAGAACATAAACTGCAAGGATTATAAAAAAATTAATTCATTGCCTGTATTATGGATCCTTGAGCTTTACCACCATATTTGCTCAAATTCTTATCTTTAGTGATTATTTATTCATAGCTGTTGTGACATTGTTTCTGCAGAATATTAAGCGAGAGCTCATTGTATAAAATTCATGTTGTAATTCCGCAGCTTATATTCTTATCATGACAAACCATTCTGGGTCAAATTTATCTCTTTTTTTTATTATTATTACTTCTCCCCAGTGATTTTCCTTCACATGTTCTTTGAACTATTGAGTCTTTGAAGCCTTTTCTTTCAACTCTTCTAAAGAAGACACTGTTGTGTCATTTTGTGGCCCTCCCACTTCACACCTCTGTCTCGTCTTAGTTGTCCAGAGGACCTCAGCTGAAGTTTCTATCAGCCATCTGCTAACCTACTTAATCACTGAGATGAGCATCAACACAACAGGGGGGCAGAGTCATACCAGGCATTCTTATAATCGTTCATATGGCACTAAAGGAATGCTATTAGTCAGATTTATTTTTCACATCATTTGATTATTTCATTTAGTTTGACACCTCTTCCAAAATGGTGTACTTTGATATAAAGAACAAAAGTAATACAGAGCTTGCAAACATGACATGCTGTGCCTCTAAGGCACATTAAGAGACAGTACTCTCTTTATTGTAAACAAACATCTTCATCGTATCATCTAAACGTAATGAGCAATTGAATAGAGATCCTCCTCTACCTTCTCTGTTCAGTAGGAGACAGCTGAACGATATGGAGGACAGATTTATTTTAGCCTCCAGTTTCAATTCATTAAGAGTCCTGGTGGGACCAGGAAATATCTTCATGTGTTGTCAACAGAGGTTAGTGTCCATTTTGTGTGTTTTAATCTTTATTGAATTCAGTGCTTATCTTTTTCAGACGTGTACAAATCGACGCAAGATTGACAAATGGGGAAAAAAATGGATTTGTGAATTTAATTTTTTCTACAAATAAAATTTCTGGCATATACATTAGTTTTCGGCCACTTTTACTGTGACACCCACAGTCAAAATCCTGTGTAACCAATTGCCTTCAGAGGTGTCCTAATTAGTAAACAGAGTTCACGTTTAATCTTAGGATGAGTTCAACTGTTGTATGATATTTTCTTTAGAGAATGTCAGTGAACAAACAGCAGACCAAGAAGCACAGGATCATCACAGACAGATCAGGGCTAGGTTTTCAAAACGATATCCATTCAAACTGACAGAATGAATTTAATGTCATTTCCTTAGATTAAGTATGTGCCTTGGTGTATTGTTTATATATGTCTCCATTCTGGCATCTTTCTTTCATGGACACTAATTTCACACAACTCTAGGGACCTCTCAGCCTCTTTGTCATGGCCATGTCGAATTCTCCCTGGTATTTACAGAAAAAGCTTATTTTGATTAATATGAAAGACAAGGCAAGTGCTTGACAGCTTTTATATAACACTTCACATGAAGGGGCGACAGTGGGAAAAAGCATAAAAGCAATAAAGGCAGTCTGTGTTTGAGTTGTGGTACTTTTTCCACACCTGTCAGTTTTTGTGGGAGAAAACAACCCAGTTTATAACGTCGTTGCCTTGTTCCATTCTGAACGTATTTTTCTCTAAACAGCTTCCTATACTTTGTGTTTATCGTAGTTGTTCATTATTATTTTTTGATAATAATCAATAATTATTATTTTTCCAGGGGAAAGCTTGTGTTCAGTGGCAGGTCTCGTCTCTCTGATCGAGCCACAAACACAAACCACCGATATCTTTCACTCAGGGTATCAGATCTATGCAGTGTTTCATCTTTCATTTCCTTGTTTAGGTACTGAAGACTGATCCATTCAATGGGGTTTAGGGCCACCACTCTAATTACCATTTTCCTTCTGCAGAGAGGAGCTGCTGTCCTTCTGCCAGATGAGCTATAATAGTTTTTGTAAAGGTTCCAGTATTTCCTGAAATGGCCATTCATCATAATAAGCTTTGTCTTTGGTGGGCAAAATAAAGTTTGTGGTTCAATTGAAGTAAAGGGGAATTGTAATATTCAGTTCAGGCCACTGTTTTAATCAGCTCAGCTTCTCCTGTGTAGTTTTAGACACTTTTAACGCAAGTAATTAAGTTCAATAGAAGCTGTGCAGCTTGAGAGAAGGCAACAAGGAAAGAAATTATTAAGGAGCCAATGATTAAAGACATCACCTACTACCTTCCACTGCTCTGTCGCAAATAATGATCTATTGTATTGGGATCTTATGTGACTGACCAACACAAAGAAGTGCGTAGTTACAAAGTGGAGGGAAGTGAATATAGGCTTCAAAGATTTGTTGGAGGTTATCATTGAACAAAGAGCGTCATGAAGACCAGAGAGCTCATTAGACAAATTTTAATTTTAAAACAGAGTTTCATGTTATAAAGCAATATCACAAGATCTGATTATTGCAATCAGCTCTGTTCAATGCCTTATCTGAAAATGGCCAAAGTATTGCTCAAATGGAAACTTACGAAGAGCATTAACCAAAGAAAAACACACAAGCAGCAGCAGGTATCAAGTGGTCAGGTGGGAGACACTCCACAAATCTGACCAGGAGCGCTGTGTTTCTGCAGACGTCTGAGTGTCTTGTGTTCTACTGCAGGACATGGTGACAGTTTAAGAAACATGCATAAGACATATTTTTGTAAAAGTTGCTTACTGCGCCATAAAATAATCAGCTCAAGCCAGCTTTGGCTGAGGATTATGAAATTTGGTGCAGGTGTAACTTCCCAAGACGTACAAAAGTGTTTCTTGGAGCCATGGTCCAAACCCAACAGGAAGTCGGCCATTTTGGATCAATCTGTTGAAAGACAGATGATGCAGGAGCATTATTCACCCGAGACAACATAGGCCCATTTTTCTGTGATGTTAAAAGCATACAGTAAACAAACAAAAGCTTGAGGAACAAGCTCAAAAAGATCACATATCCAATGTGTGACCTCCGCAGGAAGTGGTGAAAAACTGAGGAGAGGAATCTGCAGGCACTGTTTACTCAGCTGGTCCTGCAATGGCCCTGTTGTAAATTTCCTTGTGAACTAATTCACACAGCTACATTATCATAACATTGAAGTCTGCTAAGTCACTCTAAGTGGCAATGGGTGGCGATGAGAGACTCAGATTAGAAACACACGTTTAAAAAGCTAATGTTGCATCAAAGAGAAACGTCTAATGTATTTTTTAATCAGGGTTTTCAAACCACAGCTGGCGGAAAAAGCCTTAATGTTCTCTATTTTCCTCTCATAAATAAACTCACTCACAATGAAGCTCAACTTTGCATAATGTGCACAAGCATAAATGTAATTTCACATTACGCTCACAGGAACGCGCTTTTCACATTCGCTCACGCAAATCTGACCTATGAGTCATCCTGACTCTGCTTCCAGATGCCCCTCTTTGTCTCTCTCTGTGTTTCTAACCCACTGGATGTTACAGATGGATGCAGCAGACAGCCACAGTCCTAATGCTCCTTCCTGTCTCTCGCTGGGCACTTAGCAACCGCTCGGCTAACGGGGGGAGCTCAACCAGCAATTAAAGGACCAATTCGTCATCATGGACGAGGAGCAGGAGCAGATAAACCAAAACAAAGTGGTCTTTTGTCAATAATACCTCAGGCCTGGCAAGAAAGGGTGTGAAATAAGGTGTAAAAGTGTTTGCTTGGAGTGAAAACGGCTATTTGGTGCAAGTGACTGACACCCTTGAAAAGTAGCTATTATTATTAACTGTACTGTGAACAGAGCCTCGAATAAGAATTCATTCCCCTCAGACTTTCACATTTTGAGACATCAGTGCTACAGCTTTTCGGTGGGGATCATTTAAGGACATCAGTTTTCTTCCTGCTAAATCAGAAATGGTTTGAGGGAAAGGACTTTGGCTGGGCAACCATGTCATTGTAGCTCTGGCTGTATGTTCAGGGTTGTTTTCTCGCTGAAAGGTGAAGCTGAGGTCAATTCTCGAGTCTATTAAAGATTCTTCTTTATTTAACTCCATCTATCATCCCATTAACTCCAACCAGCTTCTCTTTGCTCTCAAAGAAATGCGTTCCCACAGCATCCCACTGCCATTACCATATTTCTCAGACTGGATGGTGTGTTCAGGTGATATGGAGGATTAGGTTTTCTCTACAGATCCCAATAAGTTGTGTTTACATTTGTAAAATTTGAAAAAGCCAAAGGGAAAAGAAAATCTTTGGAAGATTCAATGAATCCAAGCAGGAGATGGGTATACCTTGTAAATTACTTTTAATGTATAATCTGCCCATTTTGTGTGTTTTTCTCTTATGTTGCATTGCTTGATTTTATATTTTCATACTCCTGTAATGTGTCTTCACACCTATAATTTAGAATCACCAGCTAAACTAAAACATATTTTTGGACTGTGGGGGAAAATCCATGCATCTCCTAAGCCCTAGGAGGATGCTTTTGGGTTGGAATTGATTCTTTTGTGCTTTTTGTTAACATTTTACTGGAGATCAAGAGAAGCAAAGAACTCACACATGGTATCTGTGATCTTCTCCGTGTTAATTGAGGGCAATGTAGAGACAAGATGTAAATATTAGGTGAAGATAGCAGAGTGCTGTATCTGATATAACACACCTGTCAGATGGAAGGACAAACAGCAGCAGATATGCTAACTGGATATGACGTTTGACCTTATTAAATTGAATTTTTTTTTTTACTAGACAGGGAAAGTGAGGGAGGGCAGAGCTTAGATTTTACTGGAAAACAGCAGGTTGTTGAGGGCTAACTTCCAGCAAACAGTCACGCAATCAAAGCTCACTAATTATGGTGTCAATCATAGCCTAGCAACCCCTCAGGCCTGGTCAAGCCATGTTGCACCATCCACTGTTTCATTGATAGTTTTACCAGAAAGTTGAAATTGTAAGTTTTTCCATAAGTATAGCCCTTCCTGTGGTTCAAGGATACCTCAATAAAGCATGAGCTTCTATAGTTACATTTCTACTTTCAAGCAAAACCTTAACATTGGATGAGGAGTACATACATCTCACAATTGTGCTCAGTGTCAGCCAAAATTATTAGTATCCCAGGAAATTAAGTCAAAAAGCCTTAAAATAAATCAATTCCTTATTGTAGTACCAGAACTTTGCATTGGACTTAATTTGTCATTAATTTGAGCATGTTCATGTTAAAACTTATCCCTTCAAAATAAATGTAACAGTTGCATTTTGCATTGTATACATTACTTAAACAGATCAGAGTTTCTAGAGGCTTCTATTTAGTAATGCATGACTTCCTGTTTCTCTTCCCAAGGCACTGGGAGCAATGTTAGCATGTACTGAGCAACCAACTCTTTAAAACACAAGAAGACGGAGTTTAAATAAAAATAACAATGAGGTGAACCCTGCTAATAACCTGAAAGGGAGCCTTTATTAGGTATTTTATCACAACAATGAGCAAAAACATATTGATATATAGTAATAGAGAAAGTTGAGACACAAAGTCAGCCTAAATATAAATGAGTTTGTGAAGACTCAACCCTATGTGAAACGTTATAAAGAATAATAATTACTGTCCTCTTCACAAAATGTGTCATGTTTTCAGTGGTTATATCAAAAACATGGGATATTTTTATAGATACACTCCAGTTAAAGGATGATTTTTTTCAAAATGTTTCAGAATAAGATTATGCAAACTTACTTGAAAGTGAGGCAAGGTTTCAGTCCCTGGTTAGAAATTGCGAGACCGTAGTGCATGTATGGAATAAGACATTTAGCTGCACAGCTCAGGATGCAACAATAACAGGAAGCTTTACAGCACAAAATAACATGACAGTCATTTCCTAATCATTTGGAGCTTTGGACCCCCTTAATTATTATGGAGTCTGTTATGAAATCCTGTTTCCATTCTTGTCGCAAAAGATGGAATCCAGCTTTAAAAAGAAATGGGCCTCACTGGAGAAAAACTACTCTATTCCATCTGCCTTTACTTTTTGTAAATGTTACAAAGTGAAAGTTCACTACTGGTTAGTTTTACAATTATCTAGAACATTCCCAGATGTGTAACAACACAAAGCCTGTCTGAGAGGAGGAAACAAGGTCAAGTTTATTTTTGTGCATCAGAGAGTTAAATAAAAATACTTCCTTACATGTCAAAAGGAAAGCTGATCCCTAACTTAAAGTTTTTTTAAAGGAGTTACATAAGAAAATTGGATGTAAAATAACTGGGCTGCTTTCATAAGCAACAATTTGCTTATGAAACAAAATAAATGAATCCAGCAGTTCCGCACTATTATATTTAGGAAGCTGCTTAGGCTTTAAGTTTAGCAGAGTATGAAGTGAAGCTAAGAAGAAACTGTCCTGCCTTTTATAATCCCTTTCATCACATTTTCCCAGCTTCCCTCTTTTTTATGAATCATATTAGCTGCCTTAGGCAAGAAAAGCAGAGAGAGGAAAAGATGTAGAACACATTAAGGAGCAAAGATCATGCACCACTGTGCTATTACTGTGGTAAAGCCGTGCTGCTTTGTGATGCGAGTGGAACATTGGTTCAGAGGCGTAATTAAAAAGGTGTTTAATAAATTTTACAACTCTTAATTTTCTGTTGTCTTTACACTTGTAGCTCAAGATCATTTATTTAATTTCTGTCAAGAAATGTGTAAAAGACATTTAAAAAGAGGGGCAAGAGGCACAAAGCAACTAAGAGTGCAGACGGTGATACTTTGAAAATGTTTCTGTGCAGATGGCAAAGATGAACCATGACACAAGTAGTGATAGCAAAGTCCATCCATCCATCCATCCGTCCATTTTCCAACACCCTTGTTCCTAGTGGGGTCGGGAGGTGCTGGTGTCTATCTCCAGCTGATGTTCCAGGCGAGAGGCGGGGTCACCCTGGACAGGTCACCAGTCTGTCTCAGGGCAACACAGGAACATACAGGACAAACGTTAGTAAAGTCAGAAGCTTGAATTTCAGACCATGTGTGCAGGTTATATGTTGATTTATCTGTTTATGAGGAAGAAGTAGTGAACTGTTAGAGGGAAATTGGGAGACCTAAAAAATCAACCCCCAATTCAGGGATTTAAATGGCTCAGTTTTTCTGTAATTCACCCCAACAATGAATGACTTTTGACAAAGAAACATTAAAAAAAACACAGTGAAGTAACTTTTTTACACAGGTTTTGCTCTAATTTAGCAAATATTGATCTGAGATCCATAAAATGTGTATTCTGTCTTTTCTGTATCCTTTAAAATTCATGACCGGAGGTGTGTATTCCTTTTCACAAACAACTTTTCAACAATACTGACTGATGAAATATGAATATCCACTGCAGGACTTCAGAAATATAAAATTATTCCTTTAACTTGTACAAAAAACTTGATAATTTGATTGTGTTTGTATTCAGGTTCATGACTTCAAGGGAGGTGGCAAAAATCAATGCAAAACACCAACGTTTGAGGTGAATAGTTTGTATTCTTCAATTGCTCAGGGTTACGTCCCTCATCCTACAATCAAGAGTTTAATTTTTTTAATTTTCTAACATAGTATTGTATTCCTTCTTCTCTTTTACCTTTTCTCTCCCTGCTACAGTTAACTAAGTGTCTCCATTTAGTCCTGTCTTCTGAATCCTCAGAGGAGGATTCTAACGTCATGCCCTCTTTATCCACATCCATAAATCTAATTTTTGGCCTTCCTGTTGGCCTCATTTCCTTATTGTGTGCATTCCTAATTCCTCACCAGTAGTGAGTGTGCAGCAGTTCTGCAGGTTCTAGCAGGATAAACCTTGAAATTCATCTTTCTGTTTCAGGCTCTGTGGATAAACTAACTTTTCTTCAGAGGGTTGCTCCAAATCTTCAGTAATAAAATATGACCCTTACAGTCCATCCTATAACTTGCTCACAAACTTGTATATTTACTTTTAGATAAGAAAGTTTTTATTGGTTGCCATGAGCTGCTGCTCACGTTTTCTTCTTCCTCTTCCTGTCTAGGTAAATACAACGACAAGACTTATTTTTGACAGTGTGGAAAACACATTTTTCATTTGAGCAGCAGCTTCAAAATTCACAACTTTTCAGTCTTTCAACAACTGATCTATGTGCAATCCGGAGTGGTATGTGCTTCAACACACTTCAGTGTTCTTTTCCACTGCAAGCCAGGTTCATATTGACCTGTAGCTATCATGATACTACATGTAAACATCAAGATTATCGACTGTTCACTTCAGCTGCTTGGTAAGATCCTTCAAAACAAATTTATTCGTATCCACATTCTCAATTAACAAATGTAAACATTTAATGTTCTTAAATTTTTTTATATTTATGGGAGGTCCCTGGTGGTTTGGGGGCCCTAAGAAGTGGTTTTGTTCTCTTGCACTATGGGCTCTGCTTACAAGTTTGCAAGAGAGAGAGTTGACAAAACTCTCTGGCTAACAGGAAGTAGCTGCTGATGGGCACATGTGGATAGTTGACAAGTGAGGAGAAGTGAAAGTGACAATGTCACTCTAGTGCCCAAAAGAAAATCGATGTGTTATGTAATAAAACACCATGAAAGGCAACATAAAAAGATAGTGACATAAAATAAACTGTCACTTGAAGATTGTGTGTGTGTGAAATTGACATTTAAGTCTAAAAATATGCAGTGTTACAGTTAACAAATAATTACCTTAATAATGAAAAGTTAAATGCAATTAAATACTTTTTTGTCTTGCCCACCGAATCAATATATATATTTAACCTGGTGTTATGTTATATTGCTGCAGGAATAAATAATGAAATAAAATTAGGTGGGGAGAGGAACAGAACCTGGTTAAACTTTCACATCCTGTTTGCAAAGGATGAATTTAAGCCCCAGGTCCGCTTGTGATTCTTTATGCGTGACACAAATCTGGTCCATTTCATTTAGATTTCCATAAGAAGCTAAAGTGCCTTAATTGGTTCTGCTGCATTCTGCACAGAAAGTCGGAGTGACTCATGCTCCTGTGGATATACAAATTATTGAGAGACCAACAGTGGGCTCCCTATTTTCATCTGAACAGGGAGAAAAATAGACAAAAACGGTGCACAATTATGGATTTGAACTCATGTACAACAATGTCTGGTGGAAATAAACTAAAATAAGCCATCATAATGTGTTTTTTTTGGGGGGGAGTGGGGGGGATGGGAACGATATTAGATATAAATGGGACTCTTTGTATTTGTCCTTTTCTCTGTTCAGCAGACAGATATGACGACATAAACAAGCTATTTTCAGAATCTATTGACTTGATTATTTTCATCTTTTCAGAGAGAGGTAAAAACATGACTAAAAACCATTTTTCATATCTGACCCAGTGTGCTATATCATTTCGAAGGGACTCTGAGACAGGCTGTAGATCACAAGTTTTAACAAAAACCTAAAGGAGCAAAATGGTGACCAAGCATCGATCACTCCCAGACACACAAACCCATACTAATGTGGAGTGGAGGGAAGAGGCTGACGTCAAACCTCCATTCATAACCACTCCCTCTACCGCCCTGCATCACTCTGTCTCTACAAGGTGCCTGCCAAGAGTCTGACAGCCTGAGCTACGACGCAGGATTATTGGCCGGCAGGCCGAGTTAAAATGGATGAAGGCTTGATGTCGGGGGACAAACCCGTGGAGACGGAAGGTAGGAAGAGGAGAAGCCAGTTCAGTGGGAGTGATCAGCTCATGTTTGGGAAAAAACACTTCCAAAGAGAAATTACCATATGTTTTAATAAAATCAAAATGACACACTTGAACATATCACACACTGTCTTGTGAAAGGTTCCTGTTTTGTTCTCACAGCCTACTGATGTGTTTTGTTGAGATTTTACATTTTTTTATAGTTTTTTTTTTTACAAAAATACCTTAACCTCAGTCAGTCTGGATGGAGAGGGTCAAATTTGACTTCTATCAGACATTTATTGTACCATTCGAACTCACAAATATGCTTTTGATCTGAACCATTCCACTGGAGATCTGGTTGTTTGATGAAAACATCCTTCTTATAAAAGGTTCTGGACTTTGCTTCATCGTGTCGCCATGGGGATGGCTAACAGACCAGAACACACACTTCCATATTTTGGTGTGCCCCCTACATGCCTTATGGGGAACTACGAACAGAGATTCTTCTTTATGATTTCCATTAATGCCATATGGAAATCACGAAGATTTCCATATGAAGATTTCCAGATGAAGTATGCTTTCTTGCTGAAATATTTTCTCACCTGAGCTGTGGATTTTGCAGCTTTCCACAGTTGTCATACCACTGTTAGCTGCTTCTCTAATTAATATTCCACTCGTCCAACCTTTCAGTTTAGTTGGACAGTTGCAGTTGTGCCATAGTCTTTTGATTTCTGACAAATGATTGAACAGAGATCTGTGAGATGTAGTTGTGCTTTAGATTTTATCACAACATAGCCCCTGTGTTTCTTGATCTTATGGTGAAGTTTATTCTCAGAGTAAATGAGGCTTATCATAAATACACACCACACATTTCAGATGCTGTCCTTCTGTATTGATTTTTACACAAATAAATTCCCAGTTAGATTAATTAAACCTGCTAGAACAACACAAATGGCATAAATGTGTTCAAACCTGCATCTTCCTTTGGTTTTGCCATTCTGGGAACAGTTTCAAATTCACCTTCTCAGAAAGGACTGACACCAAACATGTACTCCACAAAATGGGGGAAAAATGATGTTGGTAATTGTTAGGAAGTTAATTTAACCTGAAAGTCTTCTGTCTTTTTTAGTGGACATGTGGGTGGAAGGCAGCTGTAATTGGTTTCTGTTTACCAGTACTGCTGCCTGGAACACATCCTTAGGCAATTAGCCTGACAGCACCGGCTTTATCAGTACAAAAATGGTGCAGTACTCGTGTTTACAGTATGTGTATGTAAGAGGGGAAACTAAGCAGAGAACTGTACTCAGGCTAAAAAGAAGTCTTTTGTTCTGGTTTATTTTTCTCCCTGAGTAACCATTGTGGAAAAGTAAGCTTTGCTGTTTCTGTGCCTTGTTTCTAAAAATCCAGATAAATGTTTGAATGTAACAAGACTAAGCCTTTATAGACCCATAATGAGTCTGAAAGAATTTTTCTTCTATGACTCAGCCGTCATTTCCCCTCCTCTCGTAAAGTAAAAGCTTTTTTCCTCATGTTGTTTTTGCAGCTAAAACTAGAAATTGTGGCTGACCTTTTAAAACTATTTTCTTGCTAAATTTGTTTCTTTATGGACAAATAATCTGTGAATCATTGGAAGGAAACTTTAAAACTGAAAAGTTTTGATTTTATGTCTGCTGACTGCAATTTTTGCCATTTTTTCCTTTCAGAATAGCTTAAACATTATCACTTTGGCGGAAAAGTCACTGTGAACATAAAGATCTTTTTATCTTAACTACTGCACCATGGCTCTGAATTTATGTGTGATATCATTATCCTGCTGGAAGGTGAAACTCACCACAGTCTCAAGGCTTTTTATTTCTATAACTGTTTTTCTTCCACTCGTTCTCTCTGCTTGTCCATCAGCTCTGAGTAGCTTCAGTATCTCTGCTGAAGAAAAATGATTCCCACAGCATGCTGCCACCACCAGAGGTGGTTTCTGATAGGGGTGACATGGGCAACCATCCAGGGTACCATTTCATCAGGGGGCGGCAGGTAGCTCCTCCTAACCTCTCGTCCTCCGCCACTCTGCAATACATCCTGCTATTAGATCCCCATACATTACTTATGGTAATTTAGAAATACAAATTCTTAAGAGTTTCTTCCAATAAAAGCTTTTTCCTTGGCACGTTTACATAAAGAGCTAAGAATTAGTATAACTATTTCAGTTCATAATTATGCATCACTCTAATCAAGTGCATTAAGATTTGTGACAAAATTTGTTAAAGTTTTTGCTGCGCACAGGACTAAGTTGCAAGTATCAGGCTATCAGATAAGGTCAGTGGAAGATAGCTGGAGCTGTGATTAAATCCAGCAACCAGATTTATGAATGAAACTGCAAACTTACACACACATACACACGCATCTGCTTAGTTGACAAGATTTGACAGGCAGCCAAAAATAGAGAGTAGAGCTCAGTGGCTGTCGGCAAAAGTATATTCTATCTGACTTACACACAAAATACTCGCTTACCCACGCACACGCACGCACGCCCACGCACACACATCTCTGCAGTCCTTCTGTCACCCCGCCCGTCTCGGGCTTTGGCGGAGTCCATATGTGAGTCATCGGCGGACTTTAACTGTGTCTGTTCCTCTGCGCTGCAGCAGAGACACAACATCAGTCAATGACAGCGTAACGTCAAGGCCTCTGCCATACACACACTGTGATGCCACAGCTACAATCAGTTTATTCAGGTTTGATAATAAAAACACCAGTTCCTTGTAAGCTTTCACTAACTCTTTAATATTCTCACCTCTGCGTCAAATATAGCAACATTTTTTTTTAAAGTTAAGATTGTCTTTTAACTTTAGCGCTTCTAAAAACTGCTTTGTAACGCTCACCTTCAAAGAGACATTTAGATCTAAATATAGTCCTGTTATTATTCATTTCATTATGAGTTGCGACAGGAGAGGTGGCGGCTGTATGAACGAAACTCTTCTCACACCAGAGAGAGCGAGGCTTTGTTTGGCTGACTCAAGCGAACAGCGCGCGTGCGTCGGGGGGTGCCTGTTGTGTAAATGCACACGCGGGCGCGCACACATAAAAAACATAAATAAAAAAAAGAGAAAGAGAGAGAGAGAAAAAAAAGGAGAGAGAGAGAGAGAGTTGCGTATCTAGTGACGCACGAATCAGGTGACACCTCTAATGGCACGAGGAGCTGTCCGCGGTGCTGAAACCAGACTCCAAGCGCGAGGCAGAGAGATGCTCAACTAACTCACGAGCCTCAACACAAACTAAGAACACAAGGTAGGTCCGGTTGTTACTTAATAACGGCATAACCAACTCTGGTCTACGCTAAATGCTCTAGATGTTAATGTTAATCTTAAGTTAAATAAGCGCTCATTTATTCCATTTCATGATAAGAAAAATAAATAAATACAATATTGCTTTGCGAGAGCTGTTTTCCAACCTGAGGCTCCGCCACATATGCTCGGGCGAGGAGGTTATATTGTTGTCACACGCAGGAAGCTGTTCTTCTCGCGGCCCATTTAGATAATTTTATATGCAATGTTTGCGCTCTGTCTACTGAAAGCTGACTATCAAACAAAAAATATGTTTGATCAAAAAAAAGAAAGAAAAGAAAGAAAGAAAGAAAAAAAGAGAGCTTTCCGGTAAGTTTAGTGCGGCAGTGTAAAAAAAAAAAAAAAAAAAAAAAAAAAAAAATCAAAGAATAGATTTAGGAAACAAATATAACAAAAACTGTTAAAGATTGTTTCCTGTAATAATAATAATAATAATAATAATAATAATAATAATAATAATAATAATAATAATAATAATAATAATAATAATAATAATAATAATGTACGTGAAGTTCAAGACACTTTATCTTGGGTAAGAAGCTACGTAGGCAGATTGAAAACAACTACATCTGGATGTTGGGAGGTTGATCCAGGGTGAAGGAAAGGTTTCATGGGAACATCAGTCTTTACCGGGTTCCCTTGACAACGGCGACGTGACTCCCGGAGAGCAGCAAGTTGACGGTTAATAGGATTTGTACGGGAGCTGAATACCGCCGCTGCTGCTACTGAAAACGAGACGACTGCATCCTAGTATGAGGCTCAAATGACACCAACAGGCGGGTTCTTATGTAAATACAGTGATACAGAAACATATTATTCACAAAACTATTGTTTTCAGTATAATTTTCTAGATTTATTAAATGGTAAAACAAACAATTTGACTAAAAAGGTTCTCATTTTAAAACCAAAATAAAAGGTAAAAAAAAGAAATAGCTTTAAAGTATATATTGATTTCATTATAATGATAATTTGCTCTTGGGAGAACACCTTTTTCAGTTTTTTATTATGCAGTCAGTGGGATAAACATTTTTAATCAGGAATAATTAAAAAAGACAACAGACCCCTGCCAGAGCAGTGTACCTTGTGAGCTGTAATGCGTAAAGGTCAGTGCTGACATGCGCTTGTTTATCTTCCTCCTGCAGACGTCACCATGCCGTCACTCCTTCAGACCTCACCATACAGGCCGTTTCTCATCTATTTAGCCAGCCCGCTCTTGATCTCCCTCTTCCTCACTTTCACTGGTGTCATCGGGGCCTCAATCCGAGACCACAGGCTACGGGGAAGCGAACCTGACTCACAGGAAGGGGATGTGCTCCAGGCACCTGACACAGATATGCTGAAAGCATTGGAGTACATTGAAAGTCTCCACCAAAGAGCTCCCCACGCTCCAGAGCATGATTTCAGCCATATGGATGATGCTGAGAAGCTCCGTGCCATCTTGAGGCTGGCTTCCAACCCCACACAGAGGCAAAACGAGCAGGAAGAGCAGGAGGATGAGAGAAAGAAGGATAAGAGCGAAGAGTTGCTCCAGGCTGTGCTAAGCACTCTCCAGCAGACGGAGAAAGCTGCCAGGCCAGCTCTGCTTCGCCCAGGTCCAGAGGGAACAGGCACGAGTTATCCCAGAATGCCACAGAAACAAAAAGGTGTCACACCTCACAAGAAGCTGCCTTTGTTGTTTGAGGATGAGGAAGAAGGTGAGGGTGGCGAGGAAGAGGATGGAGAAGGTCCCAGACATGAGAGTCCCTACAAACGCACCAAAGAGAATGTGGAAGAGAAGTACACGCCTCAGAACTTGGCCACGCTGCAGTCCGTGTTTGACGAGCTGGACAAGCTGACGGGCGCACAGATCCTGCAAAAGCGACAAGATGAAGGCGATGACATGGGAGAAGACGAAGCAGAAGAAGATGAAGACATGTTCAACTTGAGGAATGCAGCATATGATGATGGAGACAGAGATCTCACAGACTGGGGTCCACTGGATGGACAGGATGAGGAGGAGGAAGAAGAGGAGATGGACAGTAACCATGATGTTGACCGAGGGCTTGATTACACTGATGACAATGACGAAGAAGTTGAAGAGGATGATGAAGATGAAGGCGAAGACAGCTTTCCAGTGAAAAGATCGAGTGATGCGGACGATGTGGCCAACTTGGTGGACTATTACCTCCTGAAAGTACTTGAAAAAACAGAGGAAGAGGAGCAAAAACGAGAACTAGCTGAGGAAGAAGGCGGGAGGATAGAGAGGAGGCTTCCTCAGAATCAGTACCAAGACAATATCGACCCACGAGTCATCTATCAGCTCCTCACTATCTCCCAAAAATACCAGATCCCACCCGAAGACCTGATGGACTTGCTCAGACCCAGACACCAAATGAATCAAGGCAAACTGAGAAAAAGTACTCAACTACCGCAAGCAGAGAACAGGTTTTCTTTCAAGAAAGCAACTCCTGCAGCTAAGTTCTACAATGTACGCCCATCGTCTTATGTGAGAAAGACCCCAGAAGAGCTGAGAACAGAGGAGATCCTCAAAATACTGGGCATGGTCGGCGAGGAGGAGCCAGCTCCCGCCAGGAAGCAGAGGCAGCACAAGAGCTCCCTGTCACAACTTCACACACAGCCTGCTGGGCGTCTGAGGGAATCCGCTCCCACGCAACGGCGCCTTCCCAACACGTTCAGAGATGACTACGACGACACGGTGGACGAGGATGAGCTGGCAGCTTATTTAGCAGCTCAGATGCTGGCACGGTATCCCAAACCTGCTTTTAGCAACAACAAGGCCACCCAAAAAAGAGAGGAAGTCGGACAGAGCACAACGGGCTCCTTAGAAAAGGCCATCGAGGAATACTTTGACCTCCTGGACACGGAGAAAAGCCCAAAAGAAAAGAGACAGTCAGAAGACGCAGAGAGGGACGGAGAGACACAAAGTCAGAGAGTGGAGAATGAAGCTGTGATGAAAGTGCTGAGTTACCTGAACCCAGAGACAGAAAAAAATGAAGCCAAAACTCCAAAAGGAATATAATCAAAGGGGGTTGGATACAGATTCATATTTAAATATATATTGTTTAGGTGATGGTGGGGGGGAGTGAAAATAAAGTATTTTGAAGAATAAAACACACACAACTTACACTGCTCTGTAGGTTTAAAAAAGTTCTTATTTATTGGTAAAAATCAGTGTTCAGACTTTCATTTGATGTTTTGCTGAATACAAATTTGTTGCTCGGCGACACACAGTAAATGTTTCACCAGCCATTCCACACACACACACACGCGCACCTGCACACACACACATATACAGAGACAGTCACAGCCAGTGTTCAATTCCTTAGATTCCTGTGTGTTTTTTGTAATTTTTTCTTAATTGTGCTCATATGTGACATTCCTGAGGTTAATAAAGCATTGACTTTATTTTTTCCTTACTGTGTTGTGTTTCTCTATTTACTCACCAGTACACAGCACACACACCTGAACAGTAAATCTTTCTAAGAACCCTGAGATGAATAAAAAGGAGTCTTCAGGATCACACTACTAATACATTTTCTCCAACATCCTCATCCTCTCATGACTCAGTAGGCAGGTTTGCTCATGTATTCCTCCATTGTCTGTGGATGCAGAACAAATGCTTTTGATAAGCAAAAATGAAAGTAACGTGGGATGATGTTTTGGTAAAGGTTATAGTACCTCTTGTAGCGTGTCAGCCTGCTCCATAGACACATTCACTGCAAATTTGGACGTTTCTAAAACCTCTCCACCCATCAGGAATTCATCCAGGATGAAGTATGCCTTCTCAAAGTTGAAGATGATGTCCAACTCACACACCTAAGGTGACAAATGTTTTGGTTTGAGGATCCTCTAGTGGGAGTTTGTGACTTTAACAATCCATTAATGCAAGCAGAAGCATGACAGATAAAGTCAGTATTTCAAAACAAAACAAAATATACAATGTGTTTAAAAAGCAATTCCCCCCTTGGATGTTTTTATTGCTTTTACAAATCAATCATTATCTACACAATTTGTCTTTTTTTTTTTTTTTTTGACAAAAACCTATTTAATGTCAAAGGGAACAGACATTCAAGAAAACAATTTGCTCAAAAACAACATCTAAAGTTTGGCTCGACGGCAGCATTTTAATGATAGATTGCTGCCTCATCAAACTCTTGGTCTTCTCTGAGTTCACTTAACAGGAGTTTTCTTTTCCCACCACTTTGCAATTTCTTTACTTGAACTCAAGTAATTTAGACAATTTAATCAATTTCTCTTTATGTTTTACTGTGCATTAAAATGTGCAATGCTCCATTTTGTGTATGAACAAAAATCCTAACGGAAGAATTTTGAGCTTCACGTGATTCAAAGCAGAGCAGCAACTTAAGTCATCTCAGCAGAGTAACTCACAACCCCTGAATGAAGGGACAACTTACATTGCCAAAGTATTTATCCAGCAGCTCAACATATCGGTGCAGCACCTCCAAAGCAAGAAGTTCATTATCCTGCTCCTCCAGACCAGCACAGAAATACAGGCTGGCATATCTGCAATCAGAAACAAGAAATTGCCAAAGCATTCAAATGGTGCCTTGATAGCTGGTGCTAAAAAGACAAATCAATACAAATATATTAATATTGAGAGAAAATAAAGTATCAGGGTTTTGTAGGAGTGTTTTATCTGTTGAATATAAAGCCAGTAGATGTATGTCATGTTGTGTCTTGTGCCGTCACCTTTTGTAAACAATCTTTAGGTCCTTCCATTGGAGGAAGTTGCAGGTACGGGGCTGACGGGGCAGCACCAACATTATCATGTCACGGATCACCTTCTTCCTCTCCCGGTCTGATGTCGGCACAAACCATTTCTGCAGTCGGAGTTTTCCCTGGCGACTGAACAGCAACAGGAAACGCAACTGGAAATGGGCACAAGGAGCAGAGGAAGAATCTGAGAAGGAGTTTACTTTATTGAATGGTGTAAACTAATGCAAGTACACATAAAAAACTGTTGGATTACTTCTTTAACCCAAAGGCAGGACATTTGCTATTGGGACATAAGTTTGATCAAATGCCAGGTTAGAGTTTGTGACCCAGTTTGTTTGGTTCAACCAAAATAAACATGCAGTATGTAATGAAACCAAAGTATACTACAAAATGTGATTTGTAGCATTGTGTAATAGTGCCAAAGTCTATTATACTATTATTTTATGCCATTTAAAGTCTTACTAATGAGATGCTAGAGACAGTGAAAGACTTGCCAGATTTTTCTCTGGGTGTCACAGAGTAACAAAGAACTGACTTTCCTCCACCTGTTGCTGCACTCTGTCAATTACTTGATTGAAAAAGCAAGATTGCAGGCTTTTGGCTTGTTTACAACAAACACAGTAAAGTTACTTTAGAACTAGTTAAAGTATCCTGGCTTTTAAACTGGAACGTTAAAAGGATGACGCAGTTTTAATACCACAATTGATAAGTTACAGGAAAATGGATAGATTTGTAGCTGTTATTTGTGTTATTTAGTTATTCCAGTTACGGGTTCTTCTTTTTTTTTATTTCTAAATATAGAGATAAGTACTTGAACCCATTTTTCATGTTGAAGACCATGACCCAGAATGCTGGGTCAAATCCATAACTCGACCCTGTCTATTATATTTGACACAATAATTCAAAGAGGGATATTTTTACACAGCAGTGCTTAGAGTGCACTGCTGTTGATGGCTGTTAAAGCTGCCATCAACATGCTCACTTAAAGTCAAACATTCAGCAATACGCTCTCTAGACACGGAAACCACAATCAGACAGCGTTTGCACAACCAGGTAAATAAAGGGAGGATCACCTGGGAAACAGCGCATGGAAATCACCTCTGAGTGCTATGGCACAGTAAATACAAGGCTTGTGCAAGGGTAATTAATGAGAGCTTTGCCCCAAGGTGCAGCTGCAGGCTCAGTGCAAAACAAATAAACCTCAACATGTGGACTATAGCAATACCTTCACAGCAAACTCTCGATTTTAAAATGACGCTGGCATTTGTAAGCTTCTAGTTATGCAAATATCTGAGGACTGGCGATCATTTAATATTTATTTGCCAGGTAGAAATATTGCACTTCGAAGGAAATAAATGTTTTTTTGTTTGTGTGTTTGTTTAAAGTCACATTTAGAAAGGTTTTCCTATCACACGAGTTGAATTCATAAATCACAAAGTAAAGTAGCTTCCATCAACATAAAGTTTTTACTTCCCAAACAGCAATCAACGCGAATTTAAGCTGTACGTTAGTTATACCTATACAAAAGTAGAAATAGGAAACAAAGTTTCCTGATACTCACCATTTGATAAAACAGCTATAAAGCTACGAAACAGGGCAGACTGGCGATGCACCTTGTCCTGATATTTAGTGCTTCTGCACATGCGCACTCAGTGCGTTGAGGAACTTTGTCTTTTCATAAATCAAAGCGTGCACACCTTGTCCAGTCACAGCCGCGCCCAGCTGCGCTCCAGCATCTGACTGGCTGCCGTGGAGTCTCAGAGGGTCCGCACCATTTACATGCCGGCACACCGAGTGGACGGAGTGTGCGAATCAGAGTTAATTACATGTAGGAGATGACATCTAACGGATAAACTATGTTAATTTTATGAATGTTATTAAAATCTCCACACATTTCGTTCATGTTGCAACTGTTTTAAAGTGCATTTCTCGACGACGGCAACCAGAGGAGTGGAAGGAGTTTCTATCTATCTATCTATCTATCTATCTATCTATCTATCTATCTATCTATCTATCTATCTATCTATCTGTCTGTCTGTCTGTCTGTCTGTCTGTCTGTCTGTCTGTCTGTCTGTCTGTCTGTCTGTCTGTCTGTCTATCTATCTATCTATCTATCTATCTATCTATCTATCTATCTATCTATCTATCTATCTATCTATCTATTTATCTATCTAAAATAAAAACCAATTATTTGAATTTAATTACCCCATTCCCCATATTGAGAGACATTGTGAGTATATTCAAAATTTTTTTAAAAAGAAATAAAAAATATTACTGAAGGTGTTTGACTTTGTGAAGCTCTTCTGCCAGCTGAATGAATGCATGTCTTCCTGCTGCCGCTGGGGGGGCCGTTGGAGTTGTGCTTTGGAGATGTTAATTCAGCGGAGCTACACGTGGGTCTGGTCCAGAGTAAAAGAAGAGGAGAGAAGCCGTCAGAGTGAGAAGCTTCCAGAGCAGCAGCATGTCTCTGTACCGCAACTCCGCCTGGTTCCTCAAAGGACTGACCGAGTTCACTAAGTAAGTTACTGACCCAGTTTTGTTCATCGTCATTTGGTCTCTCTGCTGTTTTAGATATTGGAAATGTGAGCTGCTGCTGCTCAGCTGTGCATCTCGACAGGTGGAAGTCCATTTAGGCTGCTGACTGTTTTCAGATCATGTTGGACTTTTAGCTGCAAATTATATGATGAAGCACTCAGATGTTGGCTTTGACAAAAAGAAAGGGTCCCCAAGTGGTCCACAAATGTATAACATTTGCCATTCAAGATTTCAAATTGTCTAATTTTACGTGTATACATTGTACCAAGAGTCATATTGTGTAGGTAAATATATATAATCTATCAAAGATATGTGATTTACAGATATTTTTCTTTGAATGTCAGTAAGTTATTATTATAATGGTATTATTATTGATGTATGTCCTTGCTGTATTTACTATTTCTTTTCTTCTGTTCATTTATTTGACTTTTGTTTTATAAAATAGTGAGAGATCAGAGCTGAAGGTCCAGAGTTGGTTTGAAAACTACATACATTGATATAAAAAAAAATTAATAAATAAATAACTGTCAAACACTAATTCAGATTTATTAATTCAGTGTTTCTATTTGTTCTTTATTCTGATAACTGGAATATTGGAATACTTAGTTAAACACTCATTTGTGAATGATACCTAATTTGTTTTTAAATAAACTGGGGAAAACCTTTGCTTCCTGCTATGTAGCCACTCATGGTATTATTACCAAACTGTTCTGGTAATATTGAAAGGAGTGAGGGTCGCTTTTTCAAACGCATGTGAGAACTTGACCTTTGCTTGTCTTTTGATTCAGGTTTCAGCCTTTCAATGCCACAGCATCACTGAACATACTGCGACAATAGAAGTAGATGTTTAAATGTCATGTTTGCTTGAATCAAACCAAAAATAACAGTGACTTAGCAGGAGCTTTGGAGCTGCATGGATTACTTATTTAACCACAAACAGGTTCTCTGAGAGCTTTATTAGTACTATTTGATCTATCCCAGCCCCGGGCGTCTTTCCACATCAGTATACAGCATGCCAAGTTGTCTGAAGTGATTCTTTTGTGATTGTTTCCCTACTTCCCTTTGTTCTGTGTTATCTTTCCTGCCTGGCAACCCGCTCTGACCCTGCGCTAATAGCTCTCTGCATGACACCATCGAACAGAGGGGGCATTTAACCTTAGCCCCCTCAGCCCCCGCATGTCCCCCTTCAGGCGCCATTAACAATGGCTTCAGGGACAATGGGGCTAATTGAGGTTCTTGGTGCCACACATGCTTTTGAACACGCACTTGAACCAGTGCTGTTGTCACCACAGAGGAGTCTCACCCCAAAGCCCCAAGGCACACTCTCCTTTATTGTATCTGTACAGTAACACTATGAAGGGCCTACAGTAAGCGGCCTGGCCTAAACTGACCTTTCTGACCTGAAAGCACAGACACATACCTGTCTACTGGGAAGTTAGGCAGAGATATCTTATAGAGCCATAAGGCAGTTCTGTCTTATAGAAATTTCATACAGTGATTTGTGATCTGTTGCAGGAATGGCCACCTGTCAGCATCCAAGCGATTTGTGGAGAAGGACCTGGAGGTGTCCGTGGCTGGACGCTCCTTCATGATAACCGGAGCCAACAGTGGCATCGGAAAAGCTGCTGCCATGGCTATTGCTAAAAGAGGTATTGTACTTGTTGCTTCCCGGCATCGCAGCAAAACAACTGAGACACAAGCACAGCGAAACAAAAACTGCTGATCTGGTTTTAAGAGGAGCGATAACTCCAGATCACAGTGGAGGGTGAGCAAGTATCAGTTGTTCTCCTGGGTAGTTTGAGTCATATATTGTTCTTACTTTCATCAGTCTGAACAATATATTTTATGAACTAAATAAAAAAAGAATCTACAGAAGGAAAAACAGAAAAGGAAAAATAAAATGAACAACATAACTTTAGGTTCCCTGCACAGTAAATTATGCACAAAAATAAATGGCCTTGTGTTAAAGTTGTTAATTCTACACAATGCGTTATTCATGAATGTACATAGACTTATCCAAGCTCAGTAGAATACTTAAATGAATGTACACCTATTGATATATAAAATATTAACTTAAATATACTAAATTGTGTGTTATGGTAGAGTTTCTATTTAATAAAAGGCTTGTCGTGTAGATGTGATAAACCATTCAGGAGTCAACAGATGCAACTCTATCTCAACTCTAAATTTTTAATTTCAGTGTAATTGTAGATCAGTAAACCTTCTTAAAAACTATCATTAAAGAAAGTGGAACCCACACATCAGTATAAAAGTGCTTTAGTAAAAGTCTTCAAACTAGCAATACTAGCTCTTGCGCTGGAATTTAATGTTTTTTTACCTGTGCTAATATGCATGTGTTTTGCATAATGTGTTATATTGTTGATTGGAGTGATAAAAACAAGTCTTTTTAGCCTTTAAATTGATGCTATTATCTATAAAAGACTCACGTGGGCACCTGTTTGTATGCCAGTGTAAAGTTACCTGCTCTGTGGATTTTGCCCAGAAGGCTCTCCATAGTTGAAACACTAGCTAGTAAAATATGCAACGTTCCAAACAGAGCATTACATTTATGAAGGAGGGCAAATTTGTTTCTCTCTAAATATCACACATAAATTAACTTATAGTTCACTGAAATATCTTACGAGCCACATTCTGAATGAGCCTTATCAAAACAGACTGGAAACTGTTTTGATAAGGAAACAAGCTACATATGTTAGCTTAACACTTCAGCAAACTACTCCACATGAAAACATTGCTAGCAGGAGTAAAACATGAGTTTACTGAAGTGTGTGTTGAGTTAGATATTTATTTAAAAACATCAGGTTGCGTTGTTGAAAGTCTTGTTGGGACAAATTATGTGTTGCAGATGAGCCTCTGTAGCATCAACCAAATAATACAGCAAGTTCGATGTGTCGCCAAATCAATCAATCAATCAAATTTTATTTGTGTAGCACATTTCAGCAGCAAGGCATTTCAAGGTGCTTTATATCATATCAAACACAGAAACACAATGAATCATAGAATCAATAATCAAAACACAACATTAAGTCAAGTTCCATCAATAAGTTTGTAATTGATCATGTTTCAAATACAATCCTAAACAGGTGGGTTTTTAGTTGAGATTCAAAGGAAGTCAGTGTTTCAGCTGTTTTACAGTTTTCTGGAAGTTTGTTCCAGATTTGTGGTGCATAGATGCTAAATGCTGTTTCTCTTCGTTTGGTTCTGGTTCTGGGGATGCAGAGCAGCCCAGAACCAGAAGACCTGAGAGGTCTGGAAGGTTGATACAACAACAGCAGATCTTTAATGTGTTGTGGTGCTAAACCATTCAGTGATTTATAAACTAACAGTATTTTAAAGTCTATTCTTTGAGCTACAAGGAGCCAGTGGAGAGACTTTAAAACTGGTGTTATGTGCTTTATAACACTGGTTTTAGTGAGAACATTTATAGTGTCAGTAGCCTATTTAATACCACATTTTTTCACTTTTGTGTGTATTTTTATGTACTCAGTTTATTTTTATGGGTATACAATGTTAGGTAATACTATTTCATTGTTCTTGTGGCATTTCTACTGTTAGCTTGTTAGCATTTCTTTCCCCATTGTTAATTCTGGATGCATATCAACTCGGGAATGTGATCTTTGTCACAGGAGGGACGATCCACATGGTTTGCAGGAACAAGGATAAAGCTGAGGAGGCCAGGGCAGACATCGTCAAGGAGACGGGAAATAAAGTAAAGTGTTACTCGCCTCTATCCATCAAAAAAATACCACAGATATTTTCCCAAACGGTTGACTCTGTTGCAGGAGATCTATGTCCACATCCTGGACTTGTCTGAGACAAAGAAGGTGTGGGAGTTTGCCGAGGGCTTCAAGAGGAAGTTCAAGGCTCTCAATGTGCTGGTAATACAACTTCATAATGTCAAATCTCTCCTTTTATCCCCAGCAAATGATGACCTTATTCATTTTAATCTACTCAGATCAATAATGCAGGTTCCATCATGAGTCAGCGGGATGTCAACGCTGAAGGACTGGAGAAGAGCTTCGCTGTCAACGTCCTCGGTAAGTCAAAGTCCGTGTAAGAGGCGTGGGGAAAATGCTGAGTTGGGGATAGTTATGGAGCATTCTGTTAACTTCCAGGGGTGTACATTTTGACCAAGAGTCTCATTCCCCTCCTGGAGAAGAGCACAGATCCCAGAGTGGTGAGTTTGACCAGAATTTTAATGATGCAGATATTTTTTGTAAAAAAAACAACAAAAAAAACCCCATTTGCAACCACATCTGTTATTTTTTTGCTAGAAACATTTTTTAGTACTTGACACACCACAAAGTGAATAATCAAAAATCTGAATATTAAAGATTGCAGCTCAGCTCACCTGAACATGAGCTTTTAGCCTTTCTCTTTGTTCCTGTGTGTGCAGATCACAGTGTCATCGGGTGGAATGCTGGTTCAGAAGCTCAGGATAGGAAACCTGCAGTCTGAGAGGGGCCGCTTTGACGGAACCATGGTCTACGCCCAGCACAAAGTAAGAGCTGAGCATTAAAACCTGCAGATCAGTGTCATCTGACACGTTTTAGGTTTTGTAGGAGTTCTCAACACAACCACTGTAGCACACAGCACTAATGTACATTTATTCTTTTAGAAATGTAAGTCACTGATGATATTGCAGCTGTTCACTATCATTATCATTTATCAAGCTAAAAAAAATTATTGCACCATTGATAATTCATACATGGGAGCTTTTTTCATAGTTTTCTATTAAGAGATGATGGCATAATGTTGCTGGTAAATTGCCAAAATAGAACTCTCTAATTTGTGTTTAATATTTTTTGCAAATGTTCTCTAAATCTGTCCGATTGAAAGAGTGCTTCTTGTCCTTCAGGGGACCTCACACATTTTCTGTTTACATAGATAAGCAGCTAGGCTAGCTCTGATGCTAAATATAAAAGGAAATGCATCTACTTTAACATTCTAACAGTTCAATATAATTTTACCTATTTTAACAAAAAAAAAAAGTGGAAGTGCAGGGACTGGTTTGTAGAGAAGAATTTTCCCTTTGGGACAATAAAATCTAAAGTCTAAATAAAAGCAGGCCAAAGCATGATGCTACCACCACCATGTTTCACTGTTGGTGATGCACAGTGCTACTTTCCTACAACTCTCCTCCATAATTCTGTTCAAATTCAATGAAAATTACCTCAGTAATCCCAGAGTGAAACTAAATGTCTTTGTAAGTCATAGAACCAGTTTCAGATCTGGTTCTGCATTGAACTCTTGCAGTTAATTTTGAATTAAAAGGTGTTATTTTAAAAAGGTGGTGTATTTTTCCTGTAGCAAATTGTCATTTTAGTTGAGATGAAAAGATGTAATTGATTTATCATGGTCTTATACTTTTGCAATAAAAAAGCTGGCTCTTTAACAGGGGTTTCTACTCTTGTCATCCACCGTATACTATACATATAATTGAGTGTGCACTGGGTATACTGTTTTAACAAGATTAAAAAAAACTGATTTAAACTGCTTCAAAATAGTATAATAAAAAGATGAAGTAACTAATTTTACTGCTTGGCCTTTAGTAAAGATCTGAAAATTATGGAATAGAATAGAGATTAATTTTATTGAGCTACAATGGGTAAATTTCCTTGCAGCAGCAGCACAGAGATAGACAATCAAAGCAAGTAGGTTCACTCAAACATACAATATAAACATAAAAAAACAAGATGAACAATGTACTATAAAGGCCAAATAAAAAAAAAAAATATCATGCAGCTCTAGTATTCCGGTCCAAAGGAACATTCAGTTGGATAGGTTGATTTAAAAATGTTTGAAATGTGCAGGTGTATTTGAGCGTTAAAAGAGTTACAATAAGTGACAATAAAAACTGTGCAACAGCAAAGATGTGCAGATACCAACAGGAATGTTACTCACAATCAATCCAAACTATGCAAAAACCTGAACACTTATTGAGTTAGTTGGGAGTTTGTTGGTAATACAGTCTAACAGCTACTGGAAGGAAGGATCTACGATTTGTGCACCCTGGATGCAGCAGTCTGTCACGGAAGGAGCTCTCTGTTTCAGCAACAGCTTCATGCAGACTGGGAGACACTCTCCATCAGTGATGTTATTTCAGCCAGAGTCCTTCTGTCTCCAACCACCTATACCTTCCTGATTAGCTTATCTAAATGCTTCCTCTGATGTAGAGTTAACCTTTCATTCTTTGTCATTCTTGAGCTTTGAAAACTTCTGACAAGTCTATGATCAGCGCAGTAAATTGATCTGGGTTATGATAACCAGCATGGTTCGTTACTTTAACAAACATGCGACCGTGTTTGTCTCCCAGAGGCAGCAGGTGGTGATGACAGAGCAGCTGGCAAAGACTCACGCTAACATCCACTTCTCCGTCATGCATCCTGGCTGGGTGAACACTCCAGGTTAACTCGCCCACTAAGAACTTTGAGCATCCATGTTCCATGTGTGCATTGACAACCAATCACCATGGCCGTCTGTTTGTACTGTATTTGTATCTGTCTGTTGCAGCAGTGGCCAATGCTATGCCAGATTTCCATCGCTCCATGATGGATAGCCTCCGGACCCCGGATCAGGGGGCCGACACAGTAGTGTGGCTCGCCATCTCCGAGGCTGCTACCACAAACCCGAGCGGACGCTTCTATCAGGGTATGTTGCCATAGTTACATGTATGCAGGCCTTTTTTAAAGGTCTTTACAAAAGCCTTCAGAAGTACTAAATTAATTCCCGAGGACAAACAAAAAGCTGTCTGAAGGATGAAAAGAGTAGATCAGTCTGGGAAAAGTGTTTGTCACTTATGGGTGGGATGGTGTGTATAGTGTGTGTATTTGTGCACAGATTTGGCATGAGTCCACTGCAGCTGGAGTGGGCTGGTTTTGGTGCCAGATACTGCCAGAGAGTACAGTGCCTCTATGATCGTGAACAAACCCACCTTCACAAAGCACTCATTGGTCTCTGAGAGCTTCTGGCCTAACAGGAAACACACTTCAGCTCTGACAAAAACATGGCGCACTCATGTTTCTATAAGATGTATAATGAGGCCATTATATATAGCGGTAGTTAAGTTTGAGTTGAAAGATATTCATTGTTTCATATCAATAATAGCAACAAAATAACAGCAACACTTAGCTGAATGGGACAGGACTATTTGGATTTATTTGTTTGGCACAAAGTGATACAAATAGCCTTTTTCCACTGGCTCCAAGTACTGTTTTTCCAACCAAGGGACTACCTTGGTGGGTGGTCTATAAAGACCTGAATGTATCAAGGTCTTTATAAGGAGCCATTTAGCTCTTTGTAGAGATCCAAGATTTTTCATTTCATCTTTTGACAAACAAGGTGCCAATGCAGTGATTTGAGGATTGGTGTATTAGGATCCATTTTCCTGACATTGGTCAAGATGCTTGCAACAGCATTTTAGATGATCCAACACCATTAAAAAGATCAAATCTCCCTACTGAAAAAAGTTCTCTACGCTCTAATTTTTTAAGGATTTTGTTTTGTGGTCTCAGTCTCTGAGAACAGCTAAGTTGCTTTGCTAGCCTTGTGGTTTAAAGACACTTGTGTAAAAAGCTGAGGGGAAAGGTAGAGATGTTATCATTAATGCAACTTCTCCTCATTTTTCCTTGTCCAGTTCAGTTAGTTGTATCAAGGATGATAGTTTTAGAACTGGACACAGTGATGATCAGATAAAGAGACATCAGTCAGAACACATCAGTAATATTCAGACAGATCCAGACTATGGTTTTTGTCATGATGTTCGTTCTGTACGCTTCAAAAGTTCAACATTGTCTAAAAGCTGGCCAGAGCTTTTTTCCTTCTTTCTTTTATATTGAGGACTGTTAAAATTACTCAATAGAAGAAGGCAGTCAGGACTGACATGGTCTTAGTTCAATAAATTTGAATATCATTGAAAAATTTGTTTCAGTAACTTTCCCAAATATATCACATTCTACAAAATTCCACACAGATTGATCAGTCTAAGCCTTCATTTCTATTATGATGTCTTTCCACTTACATCTGATTCAAATATGGAATTTAATATTATTAATAAAAAAAATGATAAAGTTATTTTCAAAATGTACTTTTAATCTAACAAACATAAGAAAACATATTGTAATTTATTGTAGATAACATTTATTTTCTTTAAATAAAGAATAATATGTAAAGTAAGATTTAAAAAAAAAGGGGGGGGGGGTCAGATGAAATAAGTGTTTTTTTCTGCCTACCTCCTTTTCAGGTATCTGAATAAACATTCAGTTATGTTTGAATTGTATTTGGAAAAAAAAACTGAATAAAATGTGACTATATAAAAAAAATTCCCTTCTCACCCACCGCGGGTGGTGATTCTTCTTCCTCTTAGCTCGGGTCCTCTACCAGAGGCCTGGGAGCTTGAGGGTTCTGCGCAGTATCTTGGCTGTGCCTAGGACTGCACATTTCTGGACTGAGATGTCTGATGTTGCTCCTGGGATCTGTTGTAGCCACTGTTCCAGTTTGGGGGTGACTGCCCCGAGGGTCCCGATGACCACAGGCACCACTGTGGTCTTCACCTTCCAGGCCCTCTCCAGTTCCTCCCTTAGGCCCTGGTATTTCTCTAGTTTCTCATGCTCCTTTTTCCTGATGTTGCAGTCACTTGGTATTGCCACATCCACCACAACGGCTTTCCTCTGTTGTTTATCCACCACGACTATGTCTGGTTGGTTCGCCCTCACCATTTTATATATATATATATATATATATATATATATATATATATATATATATATATGTATATATATATATATATATATATATATATATATATATATATATATATATATATATATATATATATATTTATATATATATATATATATAAAAGCCTAAAAATACTGTATGACAAAAACAAAAAACAAAAACAAAAAAAACACCTGGATCGCACAGAGTCAATGCTGTTTGTGTGTGTACCCAGACCGAAAGGTGGTGCCCACTCACTTGCCCCTGGCCTGGACCCACAGCTCCCCCCTGGAGGAGCAGAAGCTCATGGCGCTCCTGGAGGATCTGGCCAAGACGTTTCAGCCCCACTGAGCCAGAACCACCCCAGAGAGACCAGCAGCACTAACACCATCAGCTCCTATTGGTCGAGGCTGGACAGGAAGTACATCTACTTTATCCAAAGCACCTCTGTTGGTATCATTTGATGTGGGTTATAAAAAGAAGAGATGCTTAAAGTGCTAAGGGGCGTTTTGGAAATCCACCCTAACAGTAGCAGGCTGAATTTAGAAATAACCGAGGGATTGCAGATTGGTAACGGTTTATAACTAATTGTAAGCTTAGCTTTTTTTCAGGACTTTATATTTTCTAGTGCAGAAATGTTTGACAGTGATGCTGGTTTCATATCTGCAGCTGAGAGCGATGATTAAAGCCCAAACGCACAACTGTAACTGTGACTTTATTAACGTCAATCAGATGGGAATCTGATGTGGCCAAACGTTACATTTATGTGTTCGCTCACCAGTCATGGGTTCAGCGTCACGCCGGTGTTTCAGTCTCACGCATGTGTCCAGTGATGTGCATCTAACACCCCTGTAAGTAACCCGTGTGTGTGCCATGTTGTGTTGTGGAGCTACAGTACAGTGCAAGGTGAACCCAGACTGGTGGTGAAGCGTTCTCTCAATAAGCGCAGCAGCATTGCTCGACATATGCAACATATTTACAAATCTGTGACTTGATGTCAGCACCTTTGAAAAACCTTTTTACTATAACTTTTCTGTTAACTCACACGTCAATAAAACAAACTTACAAAATGTTTTGTGTGTTGCTGTTTGATTGGATTTTTCCTTATAGAAAAACAAAACAAACAGCAGTCAAACATATCAAACATCTTTATTAAGTGTGGTTTATGCTCTTCAGTGCTCTGTTTTCAGAGCACATGGGGACCCAAGTCAGTTCTGAAATATCAACAAAAGCATTTAAAAATACAGTTATTTGCAGATGTACATTAACAACAACCTTGCTGGAATGGCAAGTATCTCTTACAAGGAGCTTCAAGAGAGAATTATGTTACATTTTATGACTTGTAAAGGGGGGGAAAAAAAGAAGAAAGGATTACACTATTCTTGCGCTAAACTAAAGCTGATGAGAGAGGTGACTGTTCTGTTATGTGACAGAGGACATAAACTACTGATAACGTGACTAAATCCACTGCTTCCTTCCCGAGACGCACGAGCAATCTCAAGATCTATTCCTTGAGCTATTTCCGCAAACAGCAAATCTCAGCATCGATCATTCCTTTAGCATCCCACACATCTGCCAAGGACCCGATAAGTAATGACTGAAAGAGGCTTTTCAGGCTCCAGATTGTACCGTAGCTTTGCTAATGATCCTCTATTGTGCTCTATGAGGAGCCTCTTCTGATGCTTCGGGAAATGAGCTAAAAGATCCTTTCACCAGTTCTGAATACAGATTCTCTGCATGCGTGAAAAGAGCTTAGACACACTAAGAGTCTTTAAGATGTGAAGGAGCATTTTAAGTCTACCTCAGTCAATGCAATGATTAATAATGGATGAAATGACTAATGTGAGGCAGAGATTAAACTGTAGATCTTAGTTACGACTCGAAGATGGATCATTTAGAGTTCTTTCTTTTAACTTCACAGCCACAGGTTCACCATTTATAAACTCCACTGACTGTTCTGTGGGTGTCTGTGTCTATATATATATATATATATATATATATATATATATATATATAGAGAGAGAGAGAGAGAGAGATAGTTTTTGGGGTTTTTTTATGGAGTAGCACAGTGCTGTCTTTATGAAAAGCTCTGATGAACCTAATGCAATTCCCCGTCAGCATGTGGCAGACAGATAAAAGGGTTCAACAGGTGAAAGTCTTCAGTATCCTTTGAAGAGGAGCTGAAGGACTTTGAAGTGAGATCTTGTTGAAAGGTTATTAATAAATAGTATCTTACCTGCAGTGTGCAACTCTCTTGCCACACTCACTTAATCTTAATCCAGATTAATTGCTCTCAGAGGCTGAAGCTAATGACTAGTCAGAGAGGAACAAAGACCAGACTTCTACCATCTCAAAATATCTCCAATTTCCTGAATGTCATGTTTACATGAATTTACTTCTACATAAGAATATGTAATACTGCAACTACTTGTCTGAATACGTTTCAAAAAGGAACATCATTGGGGTTTCTACCTCCATGAACCTTTTAATGATGATCCGATCATCAGTTTCTGTATGAACAACTCCCAAAGAAAACATTATGAAGGTTTAAAAAGGTTCAGAATATAACCTTCATAAAAACAAAACTGGTGTTTTTGAGATCTGAGTATTTCAAGATGTTTGATGTCATAAACTCTTCATATTAAACCATTAGCTTTAACCGGGACCATTTGATTTGGATTTATATTAAATGAGATACTACCTACTTTAGCTTTGAGGAAAAACTTGTCCATTAATATGCTCAAAGAAGAAGAAAAAAATTATCTTCTCAATTTTAGACCGTATTAAAATTGGTACCTGACAACTTACTACAAACAGTGGCTACAATAATAAATACATCAGGCAAATTAGTTTTGACATGTCTCATCCTTGAAACCCAATATCCACCAATGGGAAGAAAAACATACATACGATCTGCTAGTTCGTAAACATTTTAAAAATAAAAGTAAAAGAACAAATCAAACAGAAAAAAAAAACACTGGAGTGTCAGGATAACTCAATCATAACAACATGATTGAGTTATCATCACTGATCAGGTTTCTGCTGTCACTTTATTAACAAAACCATCCCATCCATGTTCACATGAAACAGCTGACAGGATTTGATAACGTGGCTCATCTCTACACAAGTCTGCATGATGCGCTTTGGAAGTGAGGGAGGAACCGGTTTGAACATGTTTCACGGGAAACAAGATGTCACATGGGCACAGAAAACAAAACCTACAGAGGTTACACATATTGTATTTTACTGAAAATATAAATATACACTAATGAGCCCAAAAACTGGAATATGAATCCACTCCAGCAGAATGTTTCTCATCGTCTTCCTCTTGCAAATAAGGCAAATTTTAGTCTACAATTAGATGATTCCAGCTATTATTTACAGGAAAGTTGCACTCCTGCATCCAAATGTACAAATGGGGGAGAATAAAGACAAAGATTTACTTGTGCAATTCAGTGCAAAGAGACATCTCTAATGCACAAATGTGTGTGAGGAGGGAACAACTGAGGAGGGATGGTGAAAAAGAACAGTCGAACATGCTGAAGAACTGCTCAGAAGGCTTTTAGTGGGTCTTCTTTATTTTTAAGGCCTTTACAAGAATCCAGATGTGACCAGGAACAAGTCAACATCTCAGCAGCTGGGGCTACATTTAGTCTGGTCTACTCAACCAGAACCTCAGTGCGCTGTTTGTCTAATTCACCTCCACCTGTGAGAAAAATTTACACTTTAACATCCTAAACTGAAAAATCATGATCTCTGAAGATAACCCCACAAGCTTGAGCACAGACCTGCAACCCGATGCTGCTGCTGACTTCGCTGGTTACTACAGAAACCAATCATCACCTCCCAAATAGTGGAGGCTGGGTTAGATGCTGCCTGGCAAACATCTGACAACAACATCACAGACGACCCTTAACCCATCAGGAGGCCATTTTAGTAACTTTCTTCAGATTAAAGTTTAGGAACCATTACGACTGACATCATCCAAGCCCAACCGGTGACGATTTACTGATGGGAAAAGCTCCTGAGATAGTGACTTAAGGCCAACTAGTGAAAAAGAAATCAGAAAACATTTTAAGCATCCACTACACGCAGAAAGGAGAAGAATTTACAGGTGAATATTTCTTTAAAGTAGCCTGGGATTAAGCATGTAGCGGGAGCTCGTATTTACAGCTATGGGAGGTCAGCAATGGTGAACACTAGCTTTACGGTGCAATCATAATAAAAAAGGACTTTTATCAAAAAAAAAAAAAAAAGCATCGGATATATTCAGTGTAAACACTAATAGCAATACCATTCCTCCCCCAGGAGAAAACAGAACACACATGCACTCACGCACACACATACATCTTTTCTTGTGCTTAGGGTTCAGTTTGAGATCAGAGCAACAGTCTAAATCAGTCAGACTGACAGGTAGCAAAATACGTTACAAGAAGACGAAGAGATGTGGAGGGGCTCACACACGTTCACCCAGAGCAGGCCTGGCTGGAGCGGCGGACCCCAGGCGCGAAGGCGAGGTGGGCTGTACAGAGGGGTTTCCATGACACTGAGAGAGTGGGGGAGGACTCGAGCCAGGCGAGGGTGCCATGTAGAGGGCTGGGCCAATCAGCGAGGGGAAAAACCTGTTGCTAAGCTACTGCCAACCACCTGTGTCATGTCCCAGATCTGTGGAGATGGACATCATTAGTGTCAGGAAAGCATAACGCGAGACATGATCATTGAACGGATTCATTACTTAGACAATAATCCCAATTAAACAGAAAAACCAGGAGTGTGATGCAGAGATAACAAAACTACACTGCATGCACAATTATTCAGCAACTTAGCATTTCGGCTGGATTATCACTGTTAGGCATATTTTTCAACTCCAAGCTGGATAAACTTGAATAGTTGATGGATTTAAATGTAGCCAGTGATGTGTGTCTGTGTAATGAGGGAGGGTGTGGCCTAAAGAAATCGACAACTTGAATCAAGATGTGCAGAATTATTAGCATTTTATAGATCCAGACCACATTGGTTTGGAAGTGGAAAAGTAATTATTGAGTCTAGTTTTATTTCTTGGGAGCGTCTGCAGGTAAATTGAAGCTCAGTTAAAAACCTGAGCTTTTAATTCAGATTAAATATTTAATCTAAATGTTTAGATTAAATATTTAGTTAATCTAAATATTTCCATTACAAGTTTAATAATGGGAGCCTAAATTCCCAGGCTTAGATGTAGAAGGACAATTTTCTGCAGTAAAAAACAGTTCAACATTTTTAAGATGTAAAAGTGATCCAAATAGAACTTTTGTTACATTTTAAAGGCAAGTTATTTCTCCTCCATTAGCACATTGAGCAGCGCACACATGAGGATAATTGACAGCGCTAAGATACTCCTTCTGGCTCTGCTTGGTTGTTTTTGACCTGAGCCTGTGCAAGTAGTTCAGGGAGGAGATGGATTTTTTCACAGATGCTCTGCCTCTTATTAAAATGTGACAACATAGTGACCATTTTAACAAATATATATAAGACATTTCTTTATAAAAGTTACGTACTGCACCTTTAAGAAGGTGAGTTCATAATTTAGTATAATTTCCATCTTGGTCCAGAGATTACTTCATTCTAACCTGTGTAAACTCTTGATTTCTCATTACTACATCTACATTTCTAAAGCTTGGGTTGAGTTTTAGTTTCAGCTTCAGTGTCGGCTCAAAGGCTCTCTGTTCCAAACAGAACCAGCACACACATGAATCATCTGGTATCAAAGCTCTGTTGTTGACCTTAACAATGCGGTCGCTTCCACAAGTGACCATCAGGCCTCTGGATGGGTCCATGTCCATGTGGGCGATGTTGTGTTTCCCCTCGTGGAACGTGGCCAACGGTGTTTGGCTGCACACACACAATGACCGCTTTTTCAAATACAGCCGCACAGAATGAAAACACAAACACATTTAGAGAAAGCCTACGCTTACTCTTCTTCTTTGATGGTATCGAAGCAGGCGTCGCACACTCGCACCGGGAACTCAAAGCCCATGATCGGGAAAGTGGAGCGTTTAGAGCTGCATTTCCCACACACAGCCTTCCCGCACTTCCTGCAGTGGTGCTGCACACAACAACCACACACACACAACAAACACATAGGCATCAGCAGGATTTATGACTGTGACTGGAGCTTCCCGTTCCCTGTGAGACACTGTGGTTGGTACCTGTCTAAGTCCTAAGGTCTTTGTGTCCCACATCTGCTTGATGTTCCAGAAGAAAGGCTGCTCACACTTCTGACAGGAGTCACTGTCTAACCACTGAGGCGCCTGCACAGACACGTGCACAATAAGTCTAAGCATTAAGCCCAAAAAACTAACCAGAAGAACACAAAAGGAAATAAAAAAATAAAAAAAACATTTCCTCAAACCATGAAAATGATAATTGTCAGTGCTGCAACAGTGATGCAAACCTCCTCTCTCTGTGTGTCCATGTTCCACACTGCAATGCCTCCATCGGCTGAACACGACAGCAGCTGCCTTGTGAACTGGAGATAACGCAGCGCCTGCACACGCTCACTGAGGGAGACGGAGGCTTGGATTATTTTCTACCGTTAATTTACAACATTTCAAGGTTTTAAAGTAGGCGTACAGTGGCTCGCAAAAATATGTAGTCAGATTTTTGTATTAATACAAACACAAACTTCATATGTGTTTTGATGGGATGTTATGTGAAAGGCCAACACAAAGTAGAGGAAGGTAAGGCATACGTAGCTGCAAAAGTAAAATAAATAAATCAGAGAAGTGTGATGTCCATTTTTAACATAACTGCTCTATAAGGATAAAAAGGTGGCTTTATAAAGTATTTACTCACTTCCAAGAACTGAAAATAACGGTGTGCAAATGTTGAAAGCAAAGTCATTCTCCTTCTAATTCTGTATTCAACTACTTTGTGTTAATCAATTTCATAAAATCCCAAGAAAATTGTTGTTTTTGGGTTTCCAAAGAAACAAACATTCTCATATCCCCCACCTTGATGGATGAGTCATCTTAAATTATGCACATGTAAAAGCATAGACACATCCAATATTTCTACAAGCTGATCGTTCACAATCAGTGTGATTAATGGATTACTGATCATTTCACACAAAACCTGAAACATACATGCTTTATGAAAACCTTAAAATGGCACATTATGCAAATCAACTCCACCATTAAAAATAGCCTTGTTTATTTTTTTTCACAAAGTGAAGAATTTACTGACATCTAGTGGCCACATTTCAGAAAGCAATGTCATGAATGAAGTGACAGAAAAAGGACAAACATCTAAACCAATTAAATTCATTTACAGATAAAACATATTTCTGCAGAAATTAGTCATCTAACTTTTATCTTTGACCAAACTATCTGCAAATCCTGCTACAGAATGTCAGAATTCACCATGGCCTTTTGCTGTTCATCAATGCTGACAGGCTTTGTTTGATAATGTCTGTAACAGACAGGCAGGCAGGGAGGTGATGAAATATTTATGAGGGCTGAGATGTAAAAACAAAAATAAGTCAGTGCCTGGAGACAACAAGTTACCGACTCCAAGGGGATTCGCCTTTGAAGAAGACGTTTCGGATATTAGTGTTACAGACTCTGTAACCATAAAACCTGATCAAAGAAAAGTGATTTTTTTTTTTTTACAATCTTGATCACAGACCAGCATTTCTATGGCCACCCTTTGCAGAACCATAAAAGATTCAGTCGTAATGAACTAGTGTAGACTACAGAGGAACTTACTGATGTCCCTGCAGGAGAAGTGTCCGTCCCTTGCGGCCCCCGATGTCCCACATGATGATGCTGTGGTCTGAGGCCCCTGAAAAAAGCAGCCGCTGGACAGGGTCCCACCACAGAGATCCTATACTACCTGCAAAATGTTAACACTTGATGTTAGATGGCTTCAATTGGTTTCCAGAAGCTTATTCAAGAAAAGATTTATGATCTGACCCTCTGGCACCACCCAGTGTTTACTGGGAGAACTGCAAGCAGCTCCTATCAAAGGAAAGGACCGCAAACTTTACAAATTGGAGTATTTTTGCTCGCAGTTCAGTCAAAAAAACATTTAGTGCCACAAATGTTACATGAAAACAGGCAGCTTATAATTTATGATGATTTTTTTATTATATTCATTGCGAGCAGACAATGAATGGATGGATCTACTGTAGGGCATTTGTTAATTTTAAAGAAATATAATTTCATTTCCATTATCAGGTTTAAAAATAAAAAAAGCAGAAAAGTTTTCAAACAAGGGAATAGAAACATTTGTTGGCATTTGTGGGAAATGATGTGATAAAAGCACAATAGATGCCAACATTATGACAAGATTAAAAAACTGACCTAATTACGGTATATAGTACTGGTACTTTGCAATTATATTATGAAAAAGATTTTTTTTTAAAACCTGCTAAAATATTCAATTGCTTGTACATCTAAATTTAACAACATTAGTTGGTTCTTAAATATTTTTAGTCAAAGCAATTGTGGAAGGTCAAAAGAGCCACTTGTGTCTCTGGAGCTGCGGGTTGGAGACCCCCGATATTAATAATCGCAGAAAATGATCACTGCTAGCAAGCCAAAGTCTGGCCATTCATAAATAGTTCATCAGAGATGATCAAGAGTCTTTAACTCTTGCAGCAGTCATATGATGAGAAGCAGCCTGTGGCTGTGGCTGGTGCTCTGATTTGCATGGCAGAAAGGATCTTGTGTTCCAACTCCTTTTCAAAGCCTCGCTGCTTAGTGCCTTGGGTAATGTTTTGGTGTTAGAGGAACCTGGGGAAATTGCTTAATATGGGGGGAGTTGAAGTAAGTTGTCAGCTGTACACAATACAACAAGAAAGGAGTACAAATATCTTCGAGGTGAAGTTTTTTTTTTGTTTTTTTTTTACCAGTTGTTTCATATTTTTAGTCCATAATCAGTCCCTCCAGGATGTTGTGATGTTTTTATTGTGATTGCTGCAACCTAAAATTATTGATTTTGCAGCACCTTTTTTAAAAAAAAAAAAAAAAAGAGAAGAAGAAGAAGAAGAAGAAGAAGAAGAAGAAGAAGAAGAAGAAGAAGAAGACGAAAATGTTGTGGTCAAAGTTGCAAACTTTTTAAGTTTTATTTTGCCAGAACCTGACCTTGCATAACAGTTGAAATTGTTGCACTTTTCCTTCCCCTTTTCTCATCAAGTTCTAATCCCTCCTTACCTGAGAAGACCCTCCATCATCATCCTCCTGCTGGCCTCTGGTCTAATGTCTCCTCCCTGACTCTCTGCTCTTTCTATTGTGACAATAAAGATGTATTTTAAATATGGGGAAAGCAGCACTGGGTATAACTTCTCTACAGAAATTAGAGAGAATTGGGTTTAACCCTGGCATTAATATTCTTGTTTACAAGCTTAATATGATACACTGACATGGATTAACTAATTATTATTTGGGTAGTATTATCTACATGAAACAGCTGAAAGAGGGCACAGATGCAGATGCAGCCATGCTCATGATTGTGTGCACAATATAAGCAAATCCTTGCAAAAAAAAAAAAAGAAAGCGTTTTGATTGGCAAGAAAAGCAGAAATTATAGAAAACATTAAGGTGGTTGGCCAGATTTGCTGTAAAGTTGTGATGACTGAAGATTGCAAGTCCTCACAAAGTTTGCAAATTGTGACTGAATTTGCATTAATAGTTGTGATTACAACTTCCTGGAGGGACTGCATAATCGACATTTAACACTTAATGAGTCAACGTGACTAATTTTAACTCCTACAGAAATGGACCACCATGAAACAATTTTTTTTTTAAAAAACTAAAGTTTCAGGGAGATAAGAGATATCAGGTCTAATCTTTCCATCTATTTTGCCAGCCTCATAATTCCTACTAAATATTTGTTGCAGAGTGTGTGTACAGCTTGAGCTCTGAACGCGGCTCATTAAAATAAATCAGCAGCTGTTCAATTAGCATGCATTGTCAGAGACATCAAAGCACATGTCTGGATCAGAAGGAGAGAAGGAGGGATAGTTTCGTGTCATCGGAGCACATGGCAACATGAGAGTCCATCTGACTGAAGAGTGGGCAATATGGCTGTGGTAAGAATCAGCTTTCTAACTATATTAGACTTTCATCTGGTCACATGAGTCAGGCCTCCGCTTGCTTTTTAACAAGCTCATGTTTGATCCAAGCCTGGAGCAGAACTCATGGAAGAGTCGGTTTCACACAGCGAAGCATCCTGGTCGCCCATTTATTCCCATTTGTCACAAGAACCCAGAACAAAATCTCATCTGAGTCATGCGTTTGTTTCTTTATTATGCCTATTTATCTGGATGAGGGACAATTTTTCACAGTGACAACAGTCCCCATCTGAAGAGAACGGCACGGTTGCCAGATCGAAGCTGAAAACAAGCTGCTGTGGGAGTTTGCAGAGGACCACGTCTGATGGTATTTTCCATCATTCTCGTCCAAAAAAGAATCTGTACTTGAGTGGGTGGGGGTGCTACTTGTTCTCCATTACGATTTGGCAATTCAGTTTAATGTCTGACATAATGTATGCAGACTCCATTCCTAATGGAAGACTGCAAAGGTTTTGTCAAAGTTGGGTGAGTGGAATCGATTTGTCTTTCTTTCCTTTTGCTGCGGCTTTTCCAGCTTTTACACGTCATCCCTACCAGCTTGTTGCCTTTTGTTCCTGATCATGGATACATACTGTATTATTAAATTTGCCTTTTTTATACTTAAGAAAACAACTAGATTCATTAATCCAACTGCCTTAGTTGGATTATTGAATCTGTGTCTCACTTCCTTAATCTTTCCAAGCAGCTCAGTTTAGTCTTTAAATAACCTCATGAGGAATGGCCCATTGTTCAGCATTTTCCTTGATTCCAGTCACAGTGAGAGGCAAAAAAAACAACAAAAGCTCTATGTTACGGACCACAGTAACTTTAACCTCTAGAACCCTAGAGGTTCCACCGGTGGGTCCGTCGGGTTCTAGAGGTTAAATAAATAATTCAGGATTTGCTACATAGTTCATTTCGAAATACGACACTTTCCAGCTTCCACTTTAAAAAAAAATAAAAAAAAGCTTCTAATTTTTAAATAGAAGCATTCAATTACATTTCAATATTTCTACAGAAGCCAACTTTTATGAGCTGATCTGAGTTTTCCAAAGTTTTTGAAAACTACTGACCATTACTGTATTTCAGCCCCTTTTGTTTTTTTAGAAACCCACTTTTGTGTGGATTAAAACAGGGAAAAAGCTTGTGAAACATGTTTTTTAAATATTAAAAAAGAATTTAAGATTAGAATAAACTGCACCTTTACTCTGATGCATTACAAACACAAATAAGAGTATTATAAAGTTGTAAATAACAATAAGAGGCCTACATGTCAATAATTTCAGATGATTAGTAATTTTTATGAACTCTGGAATGATTATATATGTTCTGCAGTTTTAAATCACTGATTTCTTTCGGTCTTAACCCAGGTTCTGAGAAAACTGTGGCTGGATATTTGCCCAGTCTTTATGTCAGAAGAATTCAATTGAACTGGAACATTACCAGCTATAAAGCATAGAGCTTTGAAACAGAGCTGACGTCAGGCCATTTCGCTGCTTTGTCTGCTCTGTTTACTGTGAAACACAGCCAGGTCTTTAAGTTTTTAACCTTCAAACTATTGACCTGGGGTGAAGTTGAAGCAGTTAGAGATTTTATTTATTTATTTTTTTGCTTTTTATTAGTCCTCCCACACTTTGTGCATACCTTTGTGCAATGTAGCAGTACCGAGAGATGTTCACAAGTCATATTTTACAAGTCTAAGTTAACTCTGAAGTCTTTAACCACTGAAATAAACATTTTCTCATCAAAGCTGTAACATCTAGGCTATAAACATGTCTTTCAATCTTTGAATAGTTGAAAATTATTACATTTCAATCATATAACATTTCATTTTAAATCCACAGAAGCAGCTAAAAGCTGATTTGTATTTTTATTTTTTAATGTATTAAAAAAAATTACAACTACAACAACTATGGGAGAAGCTATTTCAATGCCCAATGATTCACTTTTAATAAACCTGTCTTTTTACCTTCGTGACCCTTCAGAGTCGTGATGGTGGAGTACGTCTGCTTCTCCAATTTCAGCAAAGTGATCTGTCCGGAGTAATCACCGATGAAGGCGTGCTGCGTCTCGTGATCGTATCTGAGCGAGGAGTCAAGGGTCTGAACGAGCGCTACGTTTTATTATGGCTTACACACCAAACAGAGAGCGTGTGACGGAAGGATACTGGAGGCAGGAGGCCCAGGAGGTGAAGTAGTGTCTCCCCAACATGCTGCCGCTCTGGGTGCACATCCAGCTGACGCTCTTGTCATGGCCTGTGCTCACCACCCACTCGCTCTCCAGGGAGAATACCATACCGGACACACGGTTCTGGTGGGCTACAGGATAAGAACGAACACATAAATCCCAAACAATGACATTAGATCTCAAATCAATTCAAAAAATACTTCATAAACCCCAGAAGGAAAATAAATGTTATAACTAATATTACATAAATTTCTTCAAAGAGTTGCTAAAGCTTATGTGCAGAAAAATCTCCTGTAGCAGTCTGTATCGTGTTGCTCCTGTCTCCTCACTATGTGGTATGTTCATTGGTCTTGATCTTTGGCTTCCCTTCAAGATGAACCCACTTTACCAGACTTACGTATTGACCAATACCAAAGTCAGGTAATAATGTAGAATATTTACTAGAACACACCCAAATGTATACTGCGCAACCAGACTCTTCCAACTAAATTTAAGTAAGATGGCCCTCTAGTACAATGCCTACATTAGCTCTCGTCTTCGCAAAAAAGATAAAGATTTATTGGACAGGACTTACAATCGCCACATAAAACAGATAATTTTGCTATACAGCAAACTTTGCTGTGCCAATTCTTTACAAACGGTTAGAGTGGCCCATATTTTGTTCTTGTTGCTGAAAATAGACTATAATGTTTGTTTTCTAGTCTTAGAAAATGGAAAAGAAACAACTACATTTTTTTTACATCTTTTTAAAACCAAGAGATTTACAGAAGCTGTTACTGCAAAAGTTTACTTTTATTACAACTCTGCATGCTTAGTTTATTGTTGAAAAAGTAAAGTTTCACAAACCGATTAAATAAACCTCATTCAACCATTTCATATTGTTTCTATTATACGAGGAGCAGTTCAGTGTTTTATAGGAATAAAATTCATGTTCAAGATCATGGATATTTAAAATGAAGACCTACATGAATTCTAATAAACAAGCAAGTAAACCCAGTAGACTCTAAATGTATCATCTTAGAAATTATGATTAAGCATATCATTCAAGCAAATTAAATCCAAATGTACCAACTTAAGTTGAGGTTTCATGACTAATGTGTGCCCCGTGCTTGGAAATCTGGATTTATCCAGAGGTGAAAACTACAGAACAGTTTGCAGCTAAATATTGAAAGCTTTGCTTTCAAACCAAAACTCTGCAAATATACACTTTTTGTGAGCTAGTGGGAGCTAATATCACATTTTTAACAGTAATTACCACAAGGAACATAAAGTTTAACATGCCGTTTATCTTTAAACACACCATAACACTTCATCAGCAAAGCAAAGCAAAGAAGGGAGTTGTCTCTACTTCCTCAAACTTTCCTAGATTAATAATTAGCTGTTATATCTAGAGGCTGTGAGTCGTTGCTTCTATTACCTACATGAATATTTTTTTGAAGTGTTTGTCCAGATATTCAGCAAAGACACATAGGCAGGACGTTTAATCTCCAAACTTGTCTGATTTTTAGTCTAAACTCTGTTGGTGGATCTAAAAGAGCCTCTTTTTTTCTCCACTGAACTAAAATGACAGCTTGTCAATACAAAGCCACCAGATGTGTGTTCAAATATCAGTAGGCACGGTCACATTCCGCATCTTATCTAATCTCATTGTGAGTCATGCGGATTTTGCTGCTTGGACTTGTCGGAAGTTGTGACAAGTGGAGAGACATTTACTCTCCAAAGAACAGACTGACCTTCAACCTGGGATTTCTAAATAAATCAGCTCACAGGAGCAATAATCTTGAGAAGAAACTGGAATAAATTACAAAAAAGTGTTTGGTTTATAATTTCTTCACAGGTGGGGTAATGTAGATTCCCCAAATGTCAGCAGAAAGCAGCACTCTTACATTAAATTATGTTGTATTATTGGAACTTTACTTGGAGATTTCAATAAGTTAAAAGCTGTCAATAACGTCAACCCATTTACCCATCATGCAAAGAGTCTGAGAACACCTTCAGCGTGGAAAGACCCATTTCTGTCAGGCAGAGAAAATATGTTTGGAGAACTTTAAAATGACTTCAAATGACACATTTTAGGACAAAAGATTAAACCGATTCACACAACAAAGCCAACCCTGAACATCCCTTCTACATGTTTTCCAGCCTTCTGAGAAAAATGAATTCAATTAGTTTTATCTATTTCCAATCTCAAAAAACAGTCATTGTGTAGAAACTAAATGAGAATCATCCACCACTCTTGTGTCAGTGAGAATCTTAAAATTTACACAACTTAAACTCTTAGGTTTACTGGATAAATGTTTTCAAATTAAAGGAGGAATTTTGCGTATTTTATGCTACTGCAGTAAAATATACATTTATTTGTTGCTTGTAAGAGTTCTCTATGACATGCGTGCCTTTCTAAAATCTGATTTTGCCATTAAGGCTTTAAATTAATATTCAAAAATACTTTATTTATCCCAAAGGAAAAACTAATGTGGTTGTAACTCGCATCATCTAAGTATCTTCAAATAGTCAGAGTTGTTGTATGACGGTCCCATGACTGCCATGACATGCGAACAACTCCATATTCAGGCAGCAGAAATGATATTTCTGAGTGAAACCATTCTAATCCATTTGCTTTTGCCGCTCCTCTTTAAATCTTCGTCTGGTCGTTTGGTTACAAAACTGAGCAACGTTGGTGTTCGGGATTGAACCTCCTCCTTCTCTCCCTACATCCATGAAACCTCCTTTTCAGCTACTCTGATTTTTGGAGTTGTAGTTAAGGTGTTACTGGAGCTTCTGAGATGCTAATAATAAGCCGATGTCAGTTGTAAAAACAATACCTCGTCGCTATAGTTGAGAATCAACCGTTCAAAGCTACAGCAAAAATCTTTCCAGGTGCACGGAATACAAAACCAGAGGGAATAGTGGTCCAAAAAAACCGAACAGAGAAACTCCACCATAAGAGGTGAAATTAATCTGATGTTGAATAATCACACAACAAAATACCCTGGATTCATTTTGTTTGACTTCTCAATTACATTCTTTGGCATCTTTTTTATTTTCTTCAATCACAATGAGCCTAACTTTTTTTTTTTGTCCTCACCTGGGTATGTTTTAACGTGGTTCATTTTGTTGAAATCTTCAGAGATGAGAAATTCCTACAAGAACGAGCAGAAAGAAATAAAAACCATCACATCAAATAAACATTGAAACAAAGATTTAAATTTAAATAGCATTGTCCTCCACTGTCCCAAGAAGAGTTTGAGCTCACTCACCACAACTGCTCCATTGTCCTGACCAATGAAGATGCGTCTGCTGTCATGGTGGTATGACATGCAAGAGCAAGGCGCTGAGGGGATAAAAAAGCAGACATGAGAATTGAGGAGGGAAATGGCTGCAGCGGTGTTTTGCTTGCACATGCATTCATAAGCCTAATTGTTTCTCTCAATAAAATGAAGGCCATACTTACAGGAGACTGTGTGGTAGATGCTTGGCCAGTACTGACCACTGTCCCTTTTCAGCCACACTCGGATGGTCCTGAAGGCAAAATGTGCAGAAACAGATCAGTCTAAACCAATCTGCTGAGACCCAAGACAAAACATCCACAGCAAGAATAGAAAAAATTAAGACTGAAACCCCAAGAGAACCACTTCTTACTGCAAGTACAGCAGTGAGTCTTTCTGAGAATGTTTAGCTTTGATAATCTGCAGCTGAAAATAGTTAATCGTTTATTTGAACAATATTTGGGTATATCAGTTTGCTGAGATATTCTTCTCATAGATTCTCTGTTGGTGTTAGGTCTGGGCTTTGGCTTGATTCCTTACTTATTTTCTTTGAAAATGTCTACCTTCCTCCAAGACAACAAAACCAACTAAAATCAGTAATGTCTTATCTAAAGCAGCAGCAGTCAAAACCAATTTCATTAAGTAACCTGATGCATGGCCGAGCCACAACTTCTCCTTTTTTCTCACATCAAGAGGGTTTGATGTGTGACGGAAATGATTTCAGTTTTGTTCCACTGACCCTGAAGGGAGGGGGGTTTTGCTTCATTTGCTGTTTGTAATAAAGAGCGACAGTTTCTCAGACTAAGCCACTGAAAAATGACGGATCTGCTAAGATTATTTAGGTCGGGTCAAAGTGAGACCAAGCGGTGCGTTTTTGTTACCATGATGCATTCAGGTACTGATCAGGAGAGTGTTGCGTTCAGGACGCAGAGTCCACTGTCATTATGACAAAACTGAACTGTAAATGTTGCGACTATCAACTAGCATTGCAAATATGCAATGTGATGTTTATCAGTTTAACACATCATTTTACTACACATTTTTATGCAAAATATGTTGTACCCAAAGTTCTTTAAATCATAAAAACTAGATGCAGAAGATAGTTTGGAGGGTTTATATTTACAACCAGCTTCCCAAGTGTCACTATCTCTGTTCAAATTGTTTTAAAAGCGACGAACACAAACAGGTTGCTATTTAGCGCTAAAGCTAAACTGAGGATAAGCGTTAGCTCTTTATCCAATTCCCAAACGAAAGCTGTTTCAGCGAGGGTCAATAATGCTGCCTTCTCTGATTCAGTCCCCTCCTTTCACCAAGATATCAAAGTAATAATAACCAGTAAATAGACCTAGCCCGCTAGCTCTTGTTAGCTTGACTCCTCGGACTCACCTGTCCTCGCTGACCGTGATCACTCCATCCTCCTTCGGGATCAAAACGGCCGCGTTAACCGCGTCCGAGTGTCCCTCGATCTTGTTCAGGAGGACTGGTCTAGCGGTCTGGGGCCTCGAGTGAATTTCTGCAGCCATGGTTTCACCTACCTAGCAAACACTGTTTTCCTTCAGAGGATTTTTCCTCCTCGTTCGCCAGCAGAGGATCAGCTGACACCCAGAGCCCCTGTCAGGATTACCGTAAAGACTGCTAGAGGGCGCAATCGGGATTACCGTAATTACCTCGAGAAGGCTACAGATTCAGTACACGGATTTTTGTACCCGAAAAAGATGTAAACATAGACTAAATCAGTTAGTTTTTAACGATAGTTGCCAGACTTTCCAGTAAAAGCAATCTGAATCACTGTCTTATGCTGGTACTTACCAACATAACATGTTGTGATCAGTTGTTTTATTAGCTATTTTGTTTTAAATTGTCACATGGTATTACCCTGACAAACATATTGCACAGACTTCCCCTTTCTAACCTCATTTCAGGTCAGGTTTAATTTGTTGTCTATGTATGTTCACTTACTCATTGTTAATTTTGTAAGATAATATAAGGAAGTCCTGCGACAGACTGGCGACCTGTCCAGGGTGAACCCCGCCTCTCGCCCGGGACGCAGCTGGAGATAGGCACCAGCAACCCTCCCGACCCCATTAGGGAAGAAGGGTGTAAGAAAATGGATGGATGGATATAAGGAAGTCAGTTACTTTTATTCATTTATCACCATAATTTGTGGACTATACTTTTCTCTGATTACATCAATACAAAGAAATACAAAAAACACTATTATGATCGAACTATCAAACCTTTACATCACTAGATCAAAGCTAAATAGATCTATGCTTGAGTACACTCTTCACCAGAAATGAATATGGGCAATAAAATATGGTACATTTGACAGTTTCTTGCCAGAACTGCCTCTCTGATTGTTGTCAGACTTTACTGACTAGAATTTCTATGTTTAGTGTTCTGCAGAAAAATTCCCACTCCTTTAACCTATTCTCACATATTGTTACATTACAACCTCAACCTTCAACATTTAAAATTTTTTTTTTGTGATAAGCACAAAGTAGAACATAAATGCATAGTGGAAGGAATCAATGTAAGCAGGTTTTAGAACTTTTGGTAAATCTCAAAAGTGTGGTGTGCATTTGTATTTTCACACCAGTCTGTTGGTATTCAGGCTGTATGTGTCAGGTTGTCTTACATATAGGTAAGCAATCTTTTGAAGCCTGGAGCAGGATCCTCCCAGCAGGACTGATCTGTATTTAGCTCTAGCCATCTTCCCATCAGCTTCTCTGCTCCCTGCCTCTATGTTTTATAAACAGTTAGTTCAGGATGATTTGCTAGTTTTCCACTTCATATGTTTTGCATTTTAACACTGTTGAATTTTATTTACTAATTTGGTGACTTCTGAAGAAAGTTGACAGACTTAATACAAATGGTAAACATCAGATTTATATTTGTAAAAATTGCTTGAAACCGTCAATTCTCTTCCTTTTACACCAGCTTGTATTACGTGAAGTGGGTCTATTGTACTGAAACAGTCAGTAAGAGATTACAGTGCGAATACTTTCTCAGTGAATCAGAGATGCTATGCTTCTCCATGTTTGAGAAGCATAGTTTTCTTTTCTGCTTCTCTAACAAGAGTTTCTCTTAGTCAAAGTGCTTTGGTTCAGTACAGATGTGATCAGTTCCCAATTTGATCATCCAACCATTTTAAGGCTTAGTCTCCTCTGATATTTTTGCATAAATTTACTATTGCTCAAGAAACAGTCAAGAGAAATAATCATTACACCCTTTTCCAACAAAAATGCTTTACCACAATAAGAGCAAGACACAAATTACTGATGTTATAAATTTATGTAGTTTAATTTTGTTTCCACATGTGAAGGAACAGAAGATCTCCTCGGTAAGGAGAAAACAACTTTTAAAAAGGGCAATAATGCACTCTTTAAGTCTTGATATCACCGTAACGAAAGAGGGAAACAGGCAAACCGGAGTTACATGACTCGAGATAGAAAAGTTTAAACTGAAACACCATAAATAAAAAGATCATCATACTCCAGAGCTAAGAAATTACACATGTGACATTTAAAGTCATTTAAAAAAAGGGATAAAGCCAAAAAAGTACACCAAAAAATTAAAACAGCAGGAAAACTTAGTCTGCAAAAACATGTTGGAAAGCATGTTATGTGTTGCAGAAAATCAACATAAAAAGCAATATTTAAGACAAATATATGTCCACATTGTTCATAAGTCAACAACCACAGCACATCTGTGTGCTTGTGTGTTCATGCATGACAGTGTGTAAGCATATCAGGTGCTGCTAGATGAGCCAACAGGAACTGAAGGTGGGCTTCATGGTTGGTTGATCTGACCCATAAACAGGATGGTCCCTGGAAACAGAAATAAAGACAGTTCACAAATATCAGATACTGCTAATGCGAATCTAAAATGCACTCATCTATGTTTTGCGAATAAAACTGCAAACCTGTTGGGTTATGTCTGATGAGGAACACAAAAGGTCTGTCCACAGTCACCCAAGGGGGAGAGGAGCGAGCCATCAAGATAGCAGCTAAACACACAACAACTCGGGTTAGAGCGGCATTTAAACCAATACTGGGTGTAAACCACACAGATTTATGTCTGATCAAAAAAGACACCAATCAGGTATACTTACTGGTTGTAGCTGCTGCCTTCGTCCCTTCCTCATTTACAATGATTTTGGACTTCTGCAGGGCCTTGGATACGTACACCGGCTCGGTACCTGGGAGGACAACTGCAGTTCAACTTACCTCAAAATAATGACTTGCTGTACGACATTAGTTTGTACATCAAGCCACAAGATGGCAGTAGCGCAAAAGTTTCAAACTAATTCTTTATGTAAAAAAATAAAAATAATTTAAAAAAAAAACTTAAAAAGCAGATCCGTCTATAGCACCACATGGTGGCGCTAGAACCTTTGATTCAAAACTGCATTTCCAGAGGAAGTGATTCAGTCTTTACACCGAGCAGTGAGACTATTTCAACTTCTTACTGGCTCTCAGCAGTGATTAGGCAACATTTCTCCTCAGGATTTTACACTTACTCATACCTAAATCAACCTGCTTCAAAACACATTTATTCTACTAGTGTGTATGCGTCGCTGTCGGGATTTTACTCACTGAGGTGTGTGAAGTCGGCTGCATCCTGACTGAACATGTCTGCGATTCCCAACACAGAGAGAGGAGCTTTCAAGTCTACCTCTGCATCTGCAGAAAACCTACAAACAAACAGAACCATGCAGTTGTTCATGTCACCAAAAGCCACAGTTACAGGTGTGTGTGTTTGTGTGTGTTTAGGACTTACTTTGGGATGAGCAGGCGGACTTTCCTCATGTGCATGAGCTTGGTCCAGCTCTGCACAGTGGCTGTGCTGATGTGTGGAATGATGCTGGACAGAGGCGCGTCATCAGCCGGAACGGCGATCAGCATGCTGATGGTGTTGCCATGGTAAGGCAGCTCAATCACCCGGTATTTGACCCCCTGAGGAGTGGTGGCCATGCCTAAGAACATAAGAAGGTTTCAAAGTTAGCTTGAAAAGAGATTACCAAAAACAAACACAGAACTTTATATTATCATACTTAATATAAAGCTTTCTCCAATTGAATATTATCAATTAAAAGGAAGGCAATTAAATCATCAATAGCAATTATCTCCCTCTTTATGTCTACATTTATTTAGAGCCCTGGAAAGATTTATGCAGGTAAAATTAGAGGGGGGGTGAGGGGAAATCTGTGGAATCCGTAAACAGGACGCAGGAACGTGGCAAAAGGTCCAAAATTAACTTAGCGGCACAGACCCAGAAAGTGACACTGGGGGACTAAAAAGAGGGAACGATGTGGAAGAACAGAGACTCTTTTCACAAGAGGCCAACTTTAAAATGCCTCTTAGAGGTAATCAGGATGTGAATCAGCAAGGACGTCACCAAGACATTGAGGAAAATTTTAAACCTTCTTTTTGCTCATTTTATGCTCAAACAGGCATTCACTTGTCAATGAAAAATAACTCACTGGTGGGCCAGTACAAGACTGTAGTCGGTCTGGCTTTTACCACAGCACAGATTGATTAATCTTTAAACTGTTTAGAGAGTTCCAGCATAGAATCCATTAAAACAAACAAACAAACAAAAAACTATTTAAACAGAAAGAATGGACCAACATACATCTGCCAGAAACTAAAATGGGTCTGGATCAAAACCACACCTTCACTGATTTCTAAATCAAGGTTTATTATTCAATTCCTTTTTTTCTTCTATTTCATAAATTGATCCTCATGTCCCAAAACATTGCTCAGTTACTTGTTATATATATATATATATATATATATATATATGTGTGTGTGTCATCTCTTTTAATCTGCTATTTGATTTTGTCTTGTGTATTTTCTCTTCCGTTTGTTGAAGCACTTATGATTTTTATATTGAAAGGCACTGAAGAAAGTTTTACTTGTGGAGGACAAATGGTCATAAAAAAAGCACAAATCTAAGAAGCATCAAAGATGTTTATTGTTAGAGATAAAGTCGTCACAAAAAAATAAAGGGAACAAAGAGGAGTGAGGAAAAAATGTCTATTGATTTAATATACTCAACTCGCAAAATTTCCCAATGTCAGGAAGTTTTATCTGTTTCCATTAATTTTGGTTCTGACTCCCGTTCCAGCCAGCTAACTCCTATGACATGATAATACATCCTACATACATCATCATCCTAGCTGCTATACAAATGGGAGCTCTGACTATCCAGCAGAGAATTACATCCATCTTCCAGTGATCTTGTAAAAATTGACTTTTTCAACTTTAAAACCTCTGCTTCAACAAACATCACCAGGTCACCTAAAATATGCAAGTAGTGAGTTTTCTCACTTCCAGGCTCAGCTTAAAAGTTTGGAAATTGAAAATAAATCAGCATCTGAATTATTGTGTTCATTCGACAAACTATAGCAGGTCAACACATTAACCCAGGTTTTAATCCCATTGAAGTTAAACTTCCAGTTTTGCTCTGACTGATTTTCTGAATTCTGCTAAACTCTTGCCCTTCTCATTTTTATACCCACTCAAAATGAAGTATATTTCTACTGTGATCTGGGCTGATAAGAGCTTCCAATGATTTATGATGAGAATAAGAATTTAAATGCTTAAACCACCAAGAGCTGGGAAATGCATCCAACATGTGACAATGTTGAGAGATTTTTGGTTTGCTATTTTTTTTTTTTTTTTTTAGAAATGTCAGCTTCTCAAGCATCAAAAATTAAAAGGATATATTAATTTGGGCACAAAAGGGCATTAAAATCTCAACACTAGCTTGCTTATGCCACAAGCTCAGATTTATGAGTCAAAACTGCAAACTTTTTTTTATTAAAATGAGGTTCTAAAATTATAAAAGCAGATATAAACAGCTAGGAAGTGACAAACTGTCAGACATGCATCTTTTTTTGTGCTCTCTCCTTTTAATTGGATAAACTACACTTTCTTTCTACTTCAGTTACGTATTCACCATTGACAATCCATCAAAACAAATGCTGATAAAACGTTGAAGTTTGCTGTTGTAAAGGCTTAGGGGTTCTGGAAACCTCTGTAAAGGTGATGACTGTTGTGTCTACAGCAGAGATGAGGGAATCTTGTGCTTTACAGATGAACATGGCCTCAGTTTATTACAGTCACTGGATGAGAATCTATCCCCCGCACTCACTGTGCCACCATAGCTCTGACATGTCTAAATATAGTGCAATATAGTGCTGACTTGTGCATCATTGCATTTCACACACAACTAAAAACATCCTGTGCATGTGACGAGTCTTAGCCTGCAGTTCTTTACAACTCACCACAATCTGGACTATGAATCACATCCTGACTGGTATTCCACCAGAAGAAGAAAATTAATATAGTAGAAAATAATTAAATTAACAAAGCTGAAGTGTACATTCATACTTGCAAGGTATCTGATCGGGCTTCAAAAATAAAAGGCCACCCTTTCCTCGCTCCAAGTTGAGATCAACAAAATAATTTAATGTTTCAGGATTAGGGCTGATACAATTAATCAGATTAATCATGATTAATTAATTTTTGAAATAATCATCAACTAATCGACTGTTAACAGGAATATAGAGACTTCAAAAAAAATGCCATTTGCTAAAACAACAATTTCTTGTTTAGCTTAATTACACCAAAATTGTACAAAAATATATGAATTTTGCATTAAAAAAAAATATATAAAAAAAGACAAACTCCTTTGCCTCCTTGGCAAATTATGCCTGGCTCTCATCATAAAAAAACAAAAACTATTTGGCACATTTGCAGTGTGTTTGCATGTCATCCTTTCATAATGAACTCCAGTTGCTTCTGGTTCTGAGCATGCTCACTCACCTAAGTTAAAGATGGTCAGCTGGGACATCATTGGAACTTTGTATACATTTCCGTCACCGCCAGTGAAAGATCTCATCTTAGTGTTGTTGGGCTGGAAACCCGACTTCCACGAGCCTTTGAAGTAGATTGAGTTGAGAGCGACCAGACGGGTCAGAGTCGAATCCAGCATGTCCGCTTTGATCAAGTTGGTGATGTGGCCTGCCCAAATACACAATGGTAAAACAACAAAGTTTGATCAAAGAAAAGAAGGAAAAAAAAACCATAACACTGTCTTGTATTCAAATCATGTTGGAAGAGGAAGTGATAATGCAGACTCAAAGGACATAAGGTTTTCTGAGTGGTTTGTGAATAATAGTCCAGAGATGATAAATAATAATAAATGAAGGCAGAACAATGAGAGGCATGAGGGATACTTAAAGATTCTCATTGCTGAAATGTTAGATTAGTACAGTTAATTTAACTTCAGTAATATTTTGCTAAACATCCCGTTTGGCTTGTTTTTTTTTGCTTTTCACAAATAAAAGGTTTTCTAAATCGCACACTGTGTTTTAAAGCATGAAAATTCCAAAATATGTTTGAGAATCTCCGTTTTTGTGAATATGATGGACTTGATGGTGCATTTTCTGTCTGAGACAGAAAAAGCACAGAGATATAAAAGGCAGAATTCAAACTCCTTTTAGGGTCAATAAACTCCGGATATGGACAACAAAACTGCAGCCAGGGTCTCTAATTAACATAGAATCATGCAGTTCAGGATTGATTGGTCTAAAGATTTAAAACTTGAAAGATCATTAACTACAGTTTTAGAGTTGGATAACCTTTAACATTAGCAGAAGAAAAAGCTAGGAAGGAAATGGTAACACTTAAAGTGTTAAAACATCAATTAAATCTGATCTGTTATTGCACCTTCTTTAAACCACAAATAATATGTTGACATTATGATTTAACATCAGTGGTGGCTTCCAGGATTATTCTATAGTCCAATATTAGTAGACATCTTAGTAATATTAGTGGACATCTTAGTAATATTAGTGGACTATGTCAACACAATAGAGCAACTGGTGAACTACTTCCTTTCTCATTTCAAAATAAGTCTGAAACTGAAAAGGGTGCCACGCCTACATGAAACTGAGGCTGAAATGATTAATCAGTTCATCTTGATGAATTGATTATTGGAATAATCTGAAACTCATTAAGTAATCAAATAATTATAAACAAAAAAAAAAAAAGTATATTTGCTGAAAGAACACATTTGCAGCAGTAAATAAGCCCAAACTATAACAATCTCTATAAAACCTTTGCATTTCAGAAATAAATAAAAAATCTTTGCAATAATGTTCAAACCAGAACTCTTCAAGTAGCTTAGTTTTAGCCTCACCTGTTTTGTTTATTTCAATCTTTTAATGCATTTCTAATATTCTAAAAAAGGTTTTAAGCGTTTAAATAATAATAAAAAAAATTAAAACAGCAATAACGTTTATAAAATTTGTCAATCTTCAGAATCTTCATATATTACTAACATAATAATTAGTTGCTGCCCTAAAGACAAACTTTAGTCTGATAGATATTGTAATGCAGTAAACCTGCAAATTCTAATTAGATCTGTAACAAAAAGCAACAAATCTTCTTAGACATAATCTACACAGTTGAGTCTTCAAAACACAGTCAATACAGGACTGTACCGAGCATGAGCCCTACCTTTGGTCTTATTGCTGACCCAATGGTTGATATAATCAGCTGCTGCAGTGGGGTTGCTGAAGTCCAGGCTCTGGCTCTCACACTGGAAGTTTGCTTTATTGGTGGCCATAAAGGTCTCCTCCATTGGAAAACCGTTCTGGCTGAACATGGCGTTGGCAATCTGCACAAGGTCCTGGTTTGACTTGGAGGTCAGGTTTTTGTGCAGCTTCTTCAACATCTTATAAGGACCTGTGCACAACAAGTGTATTTAATCTTTGGATTGATGTTAAATAATAGTGATTTCAGATCATAAAGGACTCAACACTAAATTCCTGTCTGAAACCCTCCTTACCATTTTTCTTGTAACGCAGTGCACTGATGATTTGCTTCCTCGTTTCCCCCTGGGCTCCGGGCAGCAGCATGCCGAGGATCGAAGCCACTCCATGGGGTGAAAGCACCACGTTCTCTAGAGGCTTTGAGCGGACCACTTGCTGGAACACCTGTATGCCCAGATCGGAGCCGCGTTCGCCATACGAGGGAGCTGCTGACAGCACACCCTTATGGGCGCAAAGGGTCACCAGTGCATACAGGCAAAGAAAGGAGACGCGCTTCATTTTGATCTCTGCAGCACCTTGAAAGAGAGAAATAAAAGCAATGAATGAGGTTATTTGATTATGCTGTTCCTCATAGAACAAACCTGTTATAAAACACAAATCTACCACAACTTGCATTCCTCAAAGTCTCCATGGCCACTCATTCCTTTCACATAACTCTCTCTCACTCTGGTTTTCTTGGTAGTAGTTAATTATCACATACGTTCCTCATTGTCCTTTGAGCAAAACCTTCAACTTAGCACAGCTGAATCAGAGTGATGAGAACAGACCTGCACTAAAAGGTTTTTAGTTTTACTAGGCTATACTAAATCTTTAGGACCATCTTAGGAAACCTGTTCCAGCCTGCTCCACTGATTAAAGCAAAGTAAATAAGGTCACAAGAGCCAGACTTGATGCCTGCCGGTAATGAGCAATGGAAGGACGCTCAACTTTACTGCAAACATTGCTGCTTGCCTTGTGTAACACCCACATGTAACAACATGCTTGGTTTGTTTGCCTTTTAGATGATAATTTATCTTTTCTCTAGGAAAACCTAAATGATGCCCCCTTAAGTGGATACCTTTAATGGGAAACTCAAGATCAAGGTCAGCCCCAAAAGTAATAAAAATAAGCTGCTGCTGCTTTGAGCTCCTAAACCAGTTCAGTTTTTCCAACAGTGCTTGAAGTTTCCCTCAAAACAGGTTGACAAAGGCATATTTTAGTGCATGATATAGACTGATTGACATTAAACAAAAGAAAATCTATTGGTTCAATGGAAATGCTCCAAAAGGACAACTTAAAATACCGCTATTTCATAATGTCTGGTGGTTGTGTCTGAACTGTGATCATGTCGTGGCTGTGTGTAAAACATGCCCATAGCTCCCAACTGAAGCAGTTTTTTTCCCCCAATAGTTTTTCTAAGAGACTCACCAGATATGACGTTTTCAAGTGATATTTACCAGGAAATATGGTGACAGGACTGCTTCGTCATAAAAAACCTATTGCGCCATAGTCAGTTTGAGGTAGCCAGTGTAGGCTTCTTAGTACTAAGACTTCTTATGTCATATTTACACTCTCTCCAACCTGTTAGATATTAAAAATCTGATCATTTGTCATTTAGTGAATCTGAATGGGAAAGGGAAGCAAAGTAAGATATGCCAGCTGGTTATTTAGGCTGCTACAACACATGAAATAGAAGCGAACGGATTACACCTAAAGTTGCTTTTGACGAGTCCAATTGTGTCTCATAAAATATGCAGAATTTAGAAATTATGTCAATCTTCTACAAATCTCAGAATAAGGCAAGAGTCTACTTACTCTAAAGGGAAAACACATGCAGACTGATGTTTACACAAGGTCATAATAACCAATATAAAAGTCTAAAGAGGCTTTAAAAACACCATCTGTCATTCTTTTCTCTTTTTAGAATAAGGAAATTCTGTTTCCATCAGTCACTTAACACCTTCTACTCTCACAGTGTGACATCATCTCTGCTCCCAATATAAATAATGACTAATTGCAGAAGAACTTATTAGACTCATACTCAGCTACAGTACATTATTAAATGCTATAATATTCTAAGCTTAAAACAGATAATTTTCCACTGAAATATTATCTCGGACTAGTTATTTAATTGATCTTGTTGAAAAATGAAGATTTTGTAAAATGGTGAACATTTTGCATTTTGAGGTGTTAAAAAATAATGAAGATGTAAGCCATTTTATTAAGGAGTAAAGAAAATATGTTGTGACTTTAGCTGAGTTTTACTTTTAGATTCAAAGTCAGAGAGATTGTTCCTTTTGAAGAGATTGTAAAGAACCCTTTTATTTTTAAGACATTCATGTTGTAATCATGGGGCAATTGGGAACTTCAAAGTTCTTAAAGAGAAATTACAGCTAGTTAAACTTTGTATCAACAAGTCAGATCTTTATAGATTTGTGATTGGAAAAAACACCAGATCAGCGCTAATTGAGAATACACTAAACATGTATATGATCAATTACAGAATTTCTTAAGCGCAGTTATGTGTAAAGTTCTGGCAGGGAAGTCATCTGGAAGAAGTACGAATCCAAATGAATTCCTGCTTAGGGCCCTATAAAAGCTGGGACCTACCTTGGTAATTTCTCAGGAAAAAATGGGTTTGCTCCAGTAAATTACAAAGGCTAACAGCTTACCCTGACCATCCTTCAAGCCATTAATTAAAACAATGCGTGACAACAGGGGGTCGAAGAAGCTACTCAGGAGGTGGAGCACACTTTCTCTTTGAACAATAACAATTCAAGTCACATCTATAGGCAACTGTTTTCTTTAACAACAAAAAAAGACGTTTGTGTGTTAGTGTTAAAACACGTAGCTGATCGATGCAACATGCAGACTGAAATCATAGAAAAATTAGCACATTAAAAGTCGAGAAAAAAGTAAGAAGTTAACTTTATACGCTCACTTTAGCTTAAGCAACAGTATGTACATATGAGGTATTCTATATCCTTTACATTTTCAAGAGGACAAAGTTAAACGTTTCTCCTTACCTTTCGTGTGGTGTTTTTCCTTCTTCGATTTATCGCCCAGGTGATACTGCAACCTTATATAGATCCGTTACTAACTTAAGTCCAATCGAGAAACAACGATTCTACCGTAATATAACGTAAGAAACAACGTATGTTTATCCCTGCTAACCTGAGCACTACAACTGAGCTCACCGTTGCTTTGAAAGAGGAATTTATTGGCCTGAGCTCCGCCTTCTGATCCAGCAGCCGAGCACGAAGTGGGAGCGGTGCTCTCTCTGATGGAGTCAAACGCCGAGTTATATTACAACTACTTCCGCTAGACCTCCAAAATAAAAGCACGTTCATACTGAGTTTCATGGAAATTAAATGTTCGGGTTCCAAGTAGGAAAAGTCACTGTGACAAAGTCACTGTTTTAGGTTACAAAACAATACACAAAGCTCAGCATCTAATAGAGACATCCTTACTGCTGCTGATCCATTCTTTAAAATAGCTACAGGTGAACCTCAAAAAGCCCAAAAGATACTTTATTTCATCTTTCAATTTCATAAATACCTTGATCATTCATCAGTCTATTTGCAAGCAAGCCTGAGTAAATTCCACACCCAGACCATCAGTATGCGTCATCTCTGTAATTCACCTGATTGGTATGATGATACAGTTCCAGTATTTGTTATCTTGTATTCACTTTTAAACTTTTTCTGTTAGTGAGCATAAAACAGATTTCAAGAGGACAAAGTAACTTTTCTTGTCTGAGAAGGAATGCGCTTTAAAAAATTTCGCTTCTGCAGCAACTCTGTGATTCTACGGGTAAGAAAGTTAAAAATCCAGCATGAGGCACAAATAAAGGGGCTAATTTCAAGCCAAAAATGTTGAGCTAAACTTTATGTCTGGCTGGAATGAAGTAAAAACAAACAATGCAGAGCAGAGTCGGGTCAGTATGTCTGTGTTTTGGATAAATCTCAGGAGATGGCCAGAACAAACAATAAACATGTCCTGTATGATAATCATTTCTTGCTAGGCTTTAACAATGTTCTATTTGAAACAATGAGGCAAAGGCAAAAATAGGGAACAGTGCATACCGATCCAGTCTTTGCAACAGTTCATGGTCCTAATGGAGATAGAACCCTTCTAATGAGCAGGAAAGAAAAGGAACACTCTTAATAATCAGAAAACACAATCTTTTTCTTGTTTTGAAGGTTATGGTTTACAGAAAATGAAAACCCAAAATTCAGTGTCTCTGAAAATGTGCATACTGTGACAAATGTCATCAATGGAAACTCATGTTGTCTCATCCTAATCAGAAAATTAACTCAAAACACCTGCAAAGATTTCATGAGCCTTTAAACCAGGGGTGTCAAACTCCAGTCTTTGAAGGCCACTGCCCTGCAACTTTTAGATGGGCCTCTGCTGCACCACACCTGAACAGAATAATTAGGTCATTAGCAAGGCTCTGGAGAACTTATCTACACAAAGAGGAGGTAATTAAGCCATTTCATTCCAGTATGTTGTACCTGTGGTACATCTAAACAATGCAGGACACCTGTGCTTTAAACAGTCTCATTCTGGGTCAATCGGTTAGACCAGAGGTACCCAAAGTCGGTCCTCGAGGGCCAGCATCCTGTACATTTTAGTTCTCTCCTTGATAGTACTAACAACCTTTTCAGCATGTCAGTGTTCTTCTTAGGCCTTCTAACTAGCTATCATTTGACCCAGGTGTGTTAAACCAGAACTAAAGCATGCAGGATGCCAGGGGTTAGACATTCATGGGTGAAGACTGCTGATATGGCACCTTTCACAGGGAGAGTAAACCACACAAGGTCATTGGTAAAGAAGCTGGTTGTTCACAGAGTTCTGGAAACAAAAATATTAACAGAAAATTGAATGGAAGAAAAAAAAAGTGGTAGAAAAATATGCACCAGCAAAAGGAAGAAGCACAGCCTTGAAATGACTGTCAGGCAAAATCCAATCCAGAAGAGCCAATAAATAAGAAATTTGTTGGTCTAATGCGATATTTTGTTCTCAGATACTGATTCTGGGGTTTTCTTCACAGGTAAACTATAATCATTAAAATTGCAAAAAGTAAAAGCTTTACATATTTTATTCAGTTGAATTAATCTCTAAAGTTACTGTTTCACTTTCTGAGATGACTGGCAAGAAATATTGCACCTTTACACAATATTCTAATTTTTTGACATGTACTAGTGCATGCTGGTTGGACACATATCCCTGTCAAACACAAGAACTGAGTCAGGTCCCAGCTGTAAAATGCTGCCTCTGCCTCCCTTTTTCATATTGCAACATGAGTGAGAAAACAAAGGATGATTTAGCATTGGTTATTTTTGATCAACTTCATGATAACCCACATTTTGAAATCTGTAATTCAAATCTATTAATTCAGTAGTTTGAACTATATTGAGATGGAACAACAGTGTGATCAGTTATACTGGTATGACTGATCAATGTAGAACAAAGTGTGATACCACATATTTTATTTAAAAAGCAAACTATATCATGAAAAAATGTTTGGTTTTTTTTGTAAACATCTTTTCAGATATGTCTTAGTGGTAAATTCAATTTACCAAAACAGAGCAACAACTTTTTTGTCCCTTACCAGGGGGTTATCAGACTGCTAAACAGCATGCATTTATTCTACAGTGTCACACAATACACTGGACGGAGAGGTAAAAACAATTAAAATTTAATATCAATAATAAAAAAATGATTTAAAATTTTAACACATTAAAAACAAGAACTTTCCCAAATCAAACTTGTGCAAAGTTGCATTACAAGACTTTAAGGAGCTCAAAATTTGGCAGGACAGTAAGAAATCAAGTTTGAATTTCAGAAATCAGAAGTGATGCGTTTGCTTTGTAAAGCCGAAGGAACCTTCAATCACTACTTCAACCACTGCTGGAGGAGCAGAAAGATGTGATCCCGAGCCTCAGATAGCTGGGGAAGATCTTGGCTCCTTGCTGGGTACATGTTAGCACAGTGAGCAGTCCCTGAATGAGGGGAAAAACATGACCATTAATGGCACTGCAGAGAAAACCTTCAGCTGCAAAATTAAAAGACAGTTACCAAAAACATTTAGACAGTATTTATTCATCTGCTGAGTTACTGGCTTTTACTGACTTTAACAATTCATAGATCAATTCTGGGACGGATAAACACAGAACATTTCTTTAAACATTAAGAAGGAGCTGTAACTGAAAAAAAAGGGAAAGCAGAAAGCATCTTAACTTTAAGGGACTTTCAAAGAGCTTGGGGAGTCTATTGCACAAAATACTTTAAAATAAGAACAGAAAAAAGCTAAGTTTGTATTCTTTAAAGCAAAGTATATACTTCGGCTTGGAAAAGTGTTAATCCCCTTGGGATTGCATAAGTATTTCTTTTAGAGTCGGCAAGACAGACCAACACAATGCAATATGTAATTCTAAAATGAGAGTATCATTTTAAAAAGCAGCAAAGAGCTGAAGAAAAAAAATTTAAATCCAAGTTTTATATCATCTTGAGGGTATGTTTTTACAGAGATAATTATAGCTCATATTCCAGATTCCTTCCCCTTTATATTGTGGACCACGAATCACAAATGAACTATACAAGTGCTGCTTTACACACACATAAAAAATGCAAAGCACACAGGGACTTAAACAATGGGAGAGGGAGAGTTTCACTGTTTTATTCTACACTGGATATTAACGAAATCACTGACACTTCTTCTTATGCACAAAATACTAAATAGACCCAAAGAGTAATGCGACTACAGACCTCAAACTCTTATTTTTTTTCCTTAAGCTCATTAAATTTTAACTTAATAAATCAGATTGATCAGTCTGAATCAGCTATCAACATGGTAGCTGATTCAAGTGCATTTCCTCACCTTTAATGAAGACGGCAGGGAGCTCAGCTGTGATGTCCTCAGTGATTCCCAAAGCATGCCATGGGTCGATGGACCCGTTGGGGAACACTATTCTGCTGGACTGGATGTCGTAGCCGCCGTAATACTCGTTGGTCTGGGCGACGGCCTCTGCCACCTCCTCAGCACTGATGTTGTAGAAGCTTGCACACTGTTTCACCTGATAACTGGATTCAAAAAAGAGATACAGATTCTGCATCTGGGAAACTTTGTTATATTTCATGAAACTGCGTATTTTGATAGAGTTTTATATGACAAACAGTAGTTCATAATTGTGAGGTGGAAGGAAAATGATACACTTTTTTTCTTTTTAAGAAAAAAATGCACGACACAACTTAAAAGCTACCAAGAAATAAACGTCTACTTTAAAATGACAGGGTGGCACTTCTTTACTGAGAATTAATCAGTGAAGAAGCCAATAAACCCAGGGAAACTCTGGAGGAGCTGAAAGATCCAAAGAACCTGTAGATGCAAAAACTATTAGTTGCACACTACATAAATCGGACCTCAATCAGTAAGCAAAAAAAAAGTCATTGTTGAAAGGATGGGGTTTTCAGATTACAATTTTTAAGCAAAAGACTTGAGACCAGGGCAAAGGTTCTCCATTTAGAAAGAAAACAACAATGCTATGTTTTAAAAGAAAAATCTCATGTATTAGAATACCTCAGTTAAAGTTTGGGCAATTTGAAAAATCAAGTTCACATATTAAATCTTTAACACAGTCCAAGTCCATACCAACAAAACCTAAAAACAACACTACATACAATCCACAATAAAAGTGTAACTAGAAACTTTCTGAAGAAATTTAAACGGGGCCTGCCAAAGCGCGCGTCGGTCTGGACTCGGCGTTCCGACGCTGAAAGTTAGCGCCGATGCCATAGAAAGCTACAGTGCGATCGACGGCATGAGGAGAATCAGGATAACGTCCACTGACACGGACTTGCGCCATTCATGGTGTTAAAATGAGCTTATGAGCTAAAATTTGCCAAAATGCTAAACATTTTGGCTAAACGTTACCATTAGCCAAGACATTTGGCATTTTAGCTAAGTGCTAATTAGCTAAATTAGTATTTAGCTAATTTATGCTAATGCTCATTTTAGCATTTAGCTCAAATTGCACTTAGCATTTTAGCTAAATGCTAACGTAAGCTAAAATGCACATTAGCATTTTGGCTTTCATTAGCCAAAATGCTAACATAAGCATAAATGCTGTCAGTAGCATGAGGGGCATCATTAGGATGTTGTCCATGATTAACTTACTCCATTCAGTATACTAAACATGGCAAACAAGTCAGAAATATAGCTAATAGCCTATTTAAGCTTAAAGACTAATGCTAATGAACTGTCTAAGCTTAGCTAAATAGAAGTCAATAGTGTGTGGGAAGTCACAAGCTTCTTCACTAACATGGATTTGCACCATTCAGTATGATAAAGTAATTGTATCAGCTAAAAATAGCCAAAATGCTAATGTTAGCGTGAATGCTGTCAGTAGCATGTGGGACATGACTTGCATGTTGTCTGTACTTTACTTACTCATTTCAGACTAACTACCTAAGCTTTCAGACAAACTACCTAAGCTTTGCTAAATAGTAGTCAATAGTGTGTGGAAAGTCAGAAGCATCTAAGGCAGGATAAATAAAATATTAATGGCCACCCTTTCATTCTCAGAACTAGGACAAAACAAGAAATGTCCAATTATATCAATATCCAGTTCTAAATAAAATGTAACCAGTCAGTTTGTTACTCATGACTTCCAGGAGAGCGTGAAAACGTTGCAGGCCTATTAGAAAAAACAATGAGTTGAAATCCCATAGGAAAACATGGAGAGAGTTGCAATTCACTGGTCCTCCGTTGAACGCAGCTGAACACTTGGTGCTGAAGCGGCTAGCTCACTTAGCTTAGGTCAAACCTCGTCAGGACTACTTGCGTCTAGCTCCTCTGGTCCCGCTCAATCTTTCTGAGCTTAAGCCATCAAAAATTGTTTAATATTTTTGTCTCCATTAAAGGTGTTTCCATAATATATTGAGTCAAGAAATTAAATGCAGATATGTTGGTGGATGCACTGTGCATATTTAGTCTTGGGAAAAATATTACATAAACTGTGCATCATTTCCCTTCTATTTCACACATATGCTCCACTTCATGCGTTTCCTGCTGTCATATAAAATATTATTATTATGCTTCAACATGTGCAGATCCAATGTGTGCAAGTGATATAAATGCTTTTGCCAAGTGCTGTAAACATTGCAGCCGCTTTTCAAAAACCGGAAAGGAATACATTAAACAGTGCATGATGTATAAGTAATAAAAGGTGATTGGGTGAGCAGGTGCACTGTACTGAATCCTAATTATAAACCTATTAGGCATAGAGACATTGTGTGCTGCACTCACTCCAGAGGGAAGCCGGTGAATGGCTGGTTCGGTGAATCTGTGCTCTGGTAGAATCCAAATTCACTGCAGGTCTGATAGACCCACTGTCTCCCTGACAACACATATGCATAAAAAATTTAATCACTGCTGCATATTAACTTAGTTCTGCGAAACAGAGGCAGAAACAACAGAGAGCAAGCAGACTGAAGCTTAGCTTTAATGGCTATTAGAAAAAAAATAACTATGTCCTTTTAGTCATCTAGGCTTAATGAAGAGAGGAAGGAGCTCAGATGAAGTTGAAAGGGTGGGTGAGGAAGTTTATATGGTTGGATCACAATGGCCTTCTGGGAAGACGGTTTATTTTTCTAACAATCTTTCCAACTTACAAAGCAAAGTGGAGGCCAATAACATTCAATGAAACGCTGAAAAATATTCCAAATTTGGGCTGTCCACAAACATGGATGTACAGCATTCCACATTTCTAAAATTTCATCTTCAAGACAGATTCATGTTTTAAGACAAAGATGCTGACGCAAATGTTGTCCATGGATTTATTTAGAGGTTTTTCCATGGTAAAGAAATCCCATTTTAGGTTTCCGGCTTTGGAACAACAAACCTTGTTGTCTTATTTAGACATTTCCTAAAAAAAGATTTTCAGCTACACCCAAATCTTGGTTCACTAAATGACTAAAACCACATCCTAACAGTCATGTCTCCAATAAGGCTCTTACAACTCCATTTGGCAGTTGATGGAAAGTTTTACCACGGCATTGCAGTTATGTACAAAACACACACATCCTGTATAAAATCATGTTTATCCTGATTGTTATATAAAAATGCATTTCACAAGTATTCATACCCCTCTGTTTACATTTTGACACCCCACCACCAGATGGCACACATATTGAGAGCAAAGCTGAGTCTTTTTGCCTTCATGTGATGTTTAAGGAAAACTAACACCATCTATACTGTGGCACATGGCTGTGGTAGAATTATGCTGTGGGGAAGCCATACTACAAGGAAGATGGACAATAATGAAATATAACATACAGATTAATACAGAAAGAAAAAAAATGTGAATTCGCTTTCCACATCTTAAGTAAGTCCTACCTTGTATTTATTTAGCATAAAATTAAAATAAAACGCATCAAAGTTGGTTGTTTAAATGTGAAATAATGTAGACAAGTTTAATAAGTATGAATACTTGTGAAAGGCAACAAATCTACATGACAGAGCAGATGCACCCACCTCCTCCTGCAGCCGGCCCACCCCAGGATGTATTCGTCAGTTCTCTGATGTAGTTACTGAAGCTGATGTCCAGGCATTTCACAGAGAACGTGTCCATCATGAGGCGGGACACAGCAACATAGCGGGTGTAAGGATCTCCCAGCGAGGTGTCACTCATCATGTCACACAGCACCTTGATGGTTATGTTGGTGCCCAAAACCCCCTGTAGACAAAAAAGTAGATTATTTATTTGGCGCAGAGGCTGTACATGTTATAAAAGGACATGGTGAGGCAAAATAATCTTGTGTCTGAATACGCAGTGATCTGTAAAGACTGTAGCTGATGAGTGACAGCTACAGGAGTAACGGGTTTTTTTCTGACTTGTTGAGCTATAACCAACTGGATGACATGTAGATGGAATCATTACGGTCATTGTTGCAATTCTCATACATTTCCTAATTTATGACGATCAACACACATCTGCCTGACTTGACTGGCATGTTCTCTTGCTTTTCCCATTTTGAGCAGTGGCTAACGGCAACAAGTTACTTTCCAAATATATATTGTATTCAATAAAAGTTCTTCAACACTTGTCAAATCGTGAAAACGTTAAATCTGAGTGTGGCAGTGTCAAAATAAGTGAATAAATGAACAAACAAATAAATAGATGAAATTGTTACATTCAGGCTAACTTACAAGCAATTTTAGTACTGTTGATATTTGTTAAAGATATTATTTCCTAACATGGTTTTGGTCGAATAATTTTTTTTAAATGACAAAAATCCTCACAATAAAGAACATATATATATATATATATATATATATATATATATATATATATATATATATATATATATATATATATATATATATATATATATATGTATATATACAGCACGGACATTGGGATGTCATTCGGACTAGAGAAGTGTGGTCGGATGGTTACAAAGAGAGGGAAGGTCATCCGCACAGAAGGGATCTCACTCCCAGAAGGAACAATAGCAGACATAGAGGAAGGTTACAAATACCTGGGAATATCACAAGCAAATGGCAACCTTGATGAGATCACAAGAAAAAGAGCCACAACCAAATACCTTCAACGAATAAGACAAGTCCTGAGAAGCCAGCTCAATGGCAAGAACAAGATCCGTGCAATAAACAGCTATGCCCTACCAGTAATCCGATACCCTGCAGGAATAATCAGCTGGCCAAAGGAGGAGATACAGGCCACAGATGTTAAGACCCGGAAACTACTAACAATGCATGGAGGGTTCCACCCCAAATCCAGCACACTGAGACTCTACACGAACCGCAAAGAAGGAGGCAGAGGACTAGTGAGTGTGAGAACCACTATCCAAGACGAGACATCCAAGATCCATAGATACATCAGGGACAAAGCCTCAACAGACAATGTGCTCAGTGAATGTCTCAAACAATGGGGAACAGAAGCTGAGGTGCCGGAGGAACCATCATGGGAGGACAAGCCCTGCATGGGATGTACCACCGCAACAAATCAAGTGGCTGACATCAGAAAATCCTACCAATGGCTGGAAAAAGCTGGACTGAAGGACAGCACAGAGGCCCTCATCATGGCCGCCCAGGAACAGGCCCTAAACACCAGAGCAATTGAGGCCCAGATCTACCACACCAGACAAGACCCAAGGTGTAGGTTGTGCAAGGAGGCCCCTGAGACAGTCCAACACATAACAGCAGGGTGCAAGGTACTGGCAGGGAAAGAATACATGGAACGACACAACCAAGTGGCAGGCATAGTGTACAGAAACATCTGTGCAGAATATGGACTGGAACCCCCAAGATCAAAGTGGGAAACACCCCCGAAGGTAGTGGAGAATGACCGAGCTAAGATCCTGTGGGACTTCCAGATCCAGACAGACAAAATGGTGAGGGCGAACCAACCAGACATAGTCGTGGTGGATAAACAACAGAGGAAAGCCGTTGTGGTGGATGTGGCAATACCAAGTGACTGCAACATCAGGAAAAAGGAGCATGAAAAACTAGAGAAATACCAGGGCCTAAGGGAGGAACTGGAGAGGGCCTGGAAGGTGAAGACCACAGTGGTGCCTGTGGTCATCGGGACCCTCGGGGCAGTCACCCCCAAACTGGAACAGTGGCTACAACAGATCCCAGGAACAACATCAGACATCTCAGTCCAGAAATGTGCAGTCCTAGGCACAGCCAAGATACTGCGCAGAACCCTCAAGCTCCCAGGCCTCTGGTAGAGGACCCGAGCTAAGAGAGGAAGAAGAATCACCACCCGCGGTGGGTGAGAAGGGAATTTTTTATATAATTAATCAGGGAGATTATGCTACAAGATTACTTTCTTTTGAGCCTTTTGTAATATCTTTACCAATGGTAGTAATAATGGTATTAATGCTGCTAATCGGTGAAATGAGATTCAAGGAGTAACCGTGGATGGTCAGCAGAACACTTCACAACAGGAACCTTGTTGCCTTCTTTTTGTAACATGACTATGCATTAGTATTTAAACACCTCTATGACAAAAGCAAAGTGGAGCCAGAGTAAAATACTTTGCATGTGCACACCAACCTGGTCAATAGAGATGGTTTACATTCAGGTTCTGGCCAAATACTAATCTTATTGTGGTTCTTGAGGAGAATCAAGGACAACTAAAAGCATCTAACACTATGCATGTTAGATGAAAAAAATAAATAAAAAAGTTGTTGGATTTCTCAATCTGAACCAAAATACTTCACACAACTATGGCTATTGTAATACTTAGGAAATGCATTTAAAGGCTGGGTCCTGCGGAAAGACAGATATACAATACAGATTCATTGATATTTTAATAAGAAAATAGAAATTGACTAGCCTCCTGAAACTGCAGGTTAAAAGTTAAACAGAAAAGCACTTCCTGCTGATTAGGACATATTTTCTGCATCAGAGGTCTATTGTAAAACATTACAAGCCAGCTATTGTGTTATGAGTGGTGAAAAACGCAGGAAAGAACTAAGACAAAGTTAACAAAAGGAAAAGTCAGCTGTTGGCAAATTCTGGGTAACTATGGTGATCAGCTGTCATAGTGGCCATAATGCTCCTCAGAGAGGCTCTCTGTCCAGCACTGTGGCAGGGACAGGCCAGGTATACACTCGCCTGAAGCAATATGTGTCATTTACTCCAAGGTGCCTGGGAAAGTAAACAGTTGGCAGTTATTACAGTAATGCACGTGTGCAAACTGAAAGCACTGGGAACTAAAAATGACCAATGATTCACCCATCATCATTATCTGAGGAAAAACAGGAAGTGTTGGGGGTTATTCTCAAAGCTACAGTTCATAAAGCACCATTGATAAGCCTGCGGTTTGGGAGCCAGCAGGCCGATTCTGATGATTAAGTTACGCCTCTCTCTTCCACACATTCCTCAGCGGTACCTAAAACCCGGTAGCTCGCTCTGCACCCGGCCCTTTGTGGTGGCGAGTTGATGCTGGGCTGTGCTTTGCTAGCTAGCGATGTGCACTCTGCGGCCCACTGCTCCTCTCAGTTCTTTTACAAGCGTCTCTTTGGCTAGGGGCGACAGGAAACCAGAGAGACCAAAGAGGCTTTTGTTACTTTTTCACATCGGCTTATTGGTAACCGGACTCACGTCCCGTCAAAGCAGCAGGGGGACAGAGAGGCGATGGAATGGGGAGAAAATGGGGGGAAGGGATGAAAGAAGTAATCAGGAGCATAAAAAGACACTAAGAGAAGAAAAATCATCCTTAATATTCATTTTCACACGACATAAAAATGTTGGACAAGTTTGAGCAAATTGTGTGAATAGTGAGAAGAAAAATAGTGAGCTGACTATTTAGACTAAAGCTTTCAGATTTTACCAAGGCTACTTTGTTATGGCTAGGTCTTCTCTGTAGACATCATTAACAAGTCCCCCTCCTTCCAGTGTCACAGCCTTATAAACAGTCTTAACCTTTTCAACTTTTCCACAACAATCAGCTGTCTAAGTTACTAAGAGCAAAATAGCGGTAATTCAACAAATTAATATAATGGAGATTTACATTAAGATATTCGAAATTAAAAAAAATTATTCATTAAATTAATGCTTTAAAACCACACAAAGCTTTGCACAGCGTTTCCTTTTTAGTTTATTCAGACATGAAGGTCACAATGATATTATTCATTTCTGCCTGTGCTCAAGAAATATGTACAAGAGTCTGAAACAAAACATAGACCGACTGCTTCCAGCCGTGTATCAAAGTGAGAAGACGTTTCATTTGGAGCGACAAACTCTGGTATCGATGCCACCCAGGTTCCCAAGGCACCCAAAAAAGTAGTTAAAGCAAAGTCTCCAGCTTGAAAGTCAGTTCACAAAGCGAGGTTTCATGTGGGGATTTGTCCAGTGAGAAAGTAAGGCTAGGACCACAGATTGCAGACAGATTGCAACTATGAAGCAAGCTGGGTCTTTCTTAATTTCCACAGTGGTGACTGACTGCTTTTGGCAAAAACACTCATTCAAAATACATTGCAGTCAGGTAATTTAAATGATAACTGGATTAAACTCATTTTTCTGGTCATATCAAGCACTTAGGGCGCTTTGGCACACATTCATAATGACTGATAGAGAGCTTAGGGTTAAGTGTAAATCAATACACGTGGTGGAAGAGGAAGCTGGAATTGAAGCAAAGACTTTCTAACTTCAAGAAAACTATTATTTCCATCTAACCGCTCAAATTTCTACCTCTCCTATGACCTGAATGTGTCACTAGAGTAGCAAACTTATAGGCTATTTATTGGCTAGTTGTGGAATCAGTGCATTAAACATGCTAATTTTTTCCCATTAAAAGAACAACAGAGAGAAATTCCAACTTATTTTAGAAATTCATTCAATGAAATTAAAAAGTTATTCTAATGCAGTGTTAATAGGACAGTGTTAATATAAATACACTAACATGGAAAGATTTAGGTTTAAAACATACATTTGACTTAAACAAGCAGTTTTTTGATGTAAGCCACCTGTACTGACCCCCCTCACCTCAAATCCTCTGTTGTCTTCATTATACTGGACCACATCCATGAAATTGCCAGCCACCGATTCCAGGAAGTAGGCAGAGTCCATCTCTGACTGGATCTGCAGTGTGGAACATAAACTGGTGTGGGAAAAGGAGAGAGAAGGAGCAGAGGGAAAAAGAAGAAGAGAACAAAAACAATAAAAGTTAATCAGAGAAAAGTGGAAATTAAAGAGCAAAGAAAATGTGGGTAAAATCAGAAAGGAGAACAAAAAAAAGACAATAAGCATCTTGGGTTTAGAAGAGAAGCATATAGTTTCCAATTATTTTTAATCAAAAGTTTTCTATTTTGTTGGTCTGCAAAAGTTTCCAGCTATGACAAATAAAGGCACACGGGTTTCTTTTTCTGTAAAAACGCACTCAAAAATAAACATGACTAATAAAAACAAATGCTTGTTATAACTAACGTTTTCCATTTAAAATTTGTTTTGAATATCTCACCCTGGAAAAGTGCTCTTCTTATTAACACCCTGTGGTTGTGGGCAAGACATAGAGCATTCTTGAATTTGCGTTCACACCAAGACAAAGTGATGGTTCCAAATGGCCCCTGAACCACCCTTTGGGAACCTCTGTCCAACTTTCCCAATGAGAACAAAACTAAAGTCTGGATATTAAAATTTTGTTATCGTTTACTGCTTAGGGTTATCTGCCAAAGGCGTCAGTGGACTCAACATCTCTGAAGACAGCTATAGATTGTAAAATTGCAACTTTATGCTGTTACATTTAAGATCCATCTTTTTATTTTTCCTAATGAGTCCAAATTTTGTACCACAAGCTAGATAAGTGGTTTGACAAAAAAAAACAACATCTTTTATTCTAACCGTTTTTTGAGTGTTTATGGGTGCAAAATTATGTCTTGACGCAAGTGCTGTGTTCTGCAAGTAACTGTGGACTGGGAGCTGGACAGGCTTCCTGACCACTGTTGTGACCTATGCGTGTTACTGTCAACATGAGAACTTGTCTGCAAGAAGCTCAAAGAAGAGATTTTCTTTGGTCAGACCAGTTTTCTTCTGTTTCCATGACTATGTATTAGTTTAGGAGGGCACACCGCATCATTACAGAAGACATTGAGCTCTGCTTGTTCATGGTGCGGTCTGACCTCACAGTCACCAACACAAACTAAAATGGTTTTAAAATAGCACAGGCTACTGTAATTAAAGCAGGAAAGAGTAGAAGATTACAAAGAGAAAATGAACTAATGAGGGACTGCGAAAATGCTGACAATAGATGCTGGAGTAATTTGTAGTCTATGAAGAATTGATTACCTAATTTGTCATTAAAAATCACTCAAACCCTAGAGAAAAACAGATTAAACTCATCGTTAAGGTACCTTTTGCTAGGTATGCTAACCTCCCAAGCTAACGGAAAATATCCTGACATATAAATTACAATGTCTTTTCAATACATCGTGAGTCTTTGAGTTAAAATAAAAAACATAGAAGTAGGAATCCGAAGAAATTTGTTGGTAAAATTAGTTCATAATTGGTCAGTGTACATTATTGGTATAAAATTTATATTTTTAGCCTATATATGTCAGGTCATGAATAATTTGGGCTTAGCTGAACATATTTTTATTTTAGGTTACCCTTAAGAGACACAATGTAAGATCCAGTTAAAATTTTAATTAAACAGGCACAGTTGAAATCAGAGGTTTCCATACATAAAATAATAAAAAAAAACATTACCTTCTTTTCTCAATGCCTAATGTTAAAATCAGACCAACTTCTTTTGTTTCAGGTCAATTAAAAATTACAGAAATTGTTTCTATTTGCTAAGTGCCACAATCATGAGCAAAAGAATATGTCTGATATTTTCTTTTCATAAGTTGTTTTACTTTTATATGTCCCAATATTGCAGAACTTCTATTTATCTATTTACTTTATTGATCAGTTTTCAATTCAGTAGGTGATGATGTCAGCAACACTTCACATACTGAAAACAAACTTGTTTAAAAGACAAATCTCTTTTGGCACAAGGCATTGAAAGTAGATGAAGTTGAACTAGAAATATTTCCGTTTAGGTTTTATGAGCTACAAACAGATTAACATAAAGTTTAAGATGACAAATGTACTGTACTTGAAATCTTTGGTGATGTTTTCAAAGGTTTTCGGGTCTTTCAGGCGTTCTGCGAGGGTATCTGAAGCCTTTTTCACAAGCACAGGGCAATCTGCATTTTCTGAGGCCAGCGATCGCCACACAACCTCCAAGTACTCTGGAAAAGTGTAAAGGCAGAGAGAAGCCAGAGCACTTAAACCAGCATGACCACAATAATACGGAGCGCCGGCCATAGTTAAAAACAGAGAGCTATTTCTGAGGCAAAGAAAAAGCCTCAAGTCATTCTGAAACCAGTGTGTGAACCAAACCCTTTTTAAGCATTAGAGTGTATCTTTAAACAGGTTTCAGTGAGGTCAAAAGTGAAATGATGGGTGAATTCTACAATTTATAAAAGTCAAAAAGCTCAGAGGTGGAACTCCAGATTTATGAATAAATTCCCTACAAGTTATTCTTGCTGGGCATATTGCTGAGCAACTCGGTTGGTGCCATTTTGGGACTAGAATTAAACCTCAGAACATGATGTTCACTCCTCTCAGTGCGTTTCATCTCAGCGTTTCCTTCAGGTCACAGGGACTGAGTCAAATGTGTGCAATAGTGTCTTAAAGATAGCAAGAGCGTGTAGGTGGAAGTGCCTGGAAGTAGGTCCGTTCTGATCTGCAGCCTCAAAGGAAAAACAACAGGCTTAGCCAAACACAATGCGCACACAGATAAAGAGAGGTGCATGGTTTGTCTAGAAGGCTTGGTTGTTGTGCAGCTCAAGCTGAAACTTGCACAGAAGTCAAAAACAAACTGGCCTGCTTGTTGCCTGACTAAAAACACAAATTTTACAAATAGAGACACATACAAATAAACAAGAATAAAACTCCAAACTGGAAAAATTACATATCCCACTAACACAAATCAGATTTTGCTTTTAATTATGGAATTAGTTGAATAGTTATATCTCTAGATATAGAATATCTAGAGATATAGGATATCTAGAGATATAACTAATCTAGAGATATATAAATATCTTTAATTAAGCATTTTCTTGGATTAACTGATTAATAAGTGGATAACAAAATTATGAACAGATTAGCCCTACCTTGCACTGATGTTGAGTTGAGCAGAAAATGTCTCTTTTAGAGATGCATAGTATATCATAAGTTTTTTTGTCATGACTATATTTAGGATTTTATGGTAAGTGATTTCTTTGCATCACAATAAAATAGAGAATAGAATAGAATATAACTTTATTGTAATTGCACATGTCACAAACACAAAGCAACAAAATTCAGTTTCCACAAATGTTTAACAAGAAAATAAAAAAATATCTGCAAAATGTTCAATGTGTCTCAGGTTTGAAAGGTGGCATCTCCACATTGGAATTATAAAGTACTTATTGAAAATAAACTTATTTTCAATAAGTTTATTATCTGTGTTGATGAAGGGGTATTTAAGACATTACAATGTTTTGGTATTTTGTCCCTATTGGAGAACCCATGACTGACTGAGGCTTACAGAGAGCAGTACATTTAGCTTCAGTCATTATCTGAAAACTCTTCTTCCATTTACTCAGGTTCTCTTTATCCAACACTGAACTTTGTTAGGTAAACTGATATATTTAAAGTGGGGCAAAAATGCAAAAAACAGATCAATTCTATAAGGGGGCAAATAGGTTTTTAAAACCAGGTACATACAGTAGTTTTTAAGTGCATATTTATTTTAAAAATAAACTCTAAGTCATAATTTCACTTCACTACCTCCCATAGATTAATTAATATGAACCACATTCCAGGAGAAATAAAGAATCATTTCAGTGAGGCATAGAGATGCCAATAAATTTGTCAACATCGGCAATAAGACTGGCCAATAGCACCTGTATTTACAAGCTTCCCCACTATGTGGCGTCTCCTCCTACCTGGAAAGTTGACAGTGGCAAACACGGGCGCACTCGTGGCCACAGAGGCATGCACCAGGTGAGGGTACTTGAGCCTGAACCAAGCAGCGAGAGAACCTGGATACGACCCGCCGAAAGCCACCCACTTCCTGTTGGTCAGCCCCCTGCTCTCCCCAATCACAGTGCGGAAGTGTGCAAGGTCAGCCAGAGCCTGGCGACTGCTGAGGAAACGCAAGTTGTCTGTGCTGAGGTCCCTAAATGAAGAAAAAGTGTAAAAAATAAAGAACAAATTCACAAAGTGAAAGAAACACAAGTTGTTTGTGCTGATGTCCCTAAATGAAGAAAAAGTGTAAAAAATAAAGAACAAATTCACAAACACAAAGCGAAAGTATACAAGTTTAAAATTTCTCTTAAGAATTCAGACTCACTTTGAAAGAGCAACAAGAGCAGGTTCATTTTTTTTCCTTCTACACAAAATAGTGTATGGTTATCAGAGAACTAAATGAATCCAACAAAATCTCTGGCTGCAGGCGGGCGATGTAAAAGGCAGCATGGATGCCTGTGATCTTCAAACCCTTTTCAGGAGAGCTGCTGCTGCACTGAAAACAGACAATTCTCCATGGGAGATCTGTCAGACACTTGCAGCTGCTTCAACTACCTCAATACAAATTAAAAAAAGATGCACAAACAAGACGGAGACTTCAATGCCTTTATTGTGGCAAACGGGGAAATCTAAAATTCTGTTTGACACAACTTTAGAATATCTGCTATGAAAATGTGTCACACAGAGATATATGCTTTTTTTGTTATACTTAATGTTTTAGAAAACCAAACAAATTTTAATGTCAGAAAAATAATAGCGTGAGTTAAAATAACATGTCGTTTTCTAAATTTTATTAGAGGAAAAATATTAGAATTTGGAACAGCATGTGCTCCCAGTGGCCTTGATTATTTCTGCTAAGTCAAAACCAAAATACACTGTGTACATAGCTGCACAGCAAGGCTTCACAGCAAAATAAAAATATAAGATAGCTAAAATGTATTTTGAAGTTAAACACTAAATTATCTGAAAGTCATCTGAATGTGTACTTACATTATAGTTTCCTGAACTTCAGTCTACAAGAGTGCATCATTGACATCTAAATGCAGGACTACCACCTAGTGGTGTAGTTGATAAAATATTGGTTTCTACAGCCATCTTTTCTCCAGTTTGGGTGTTTAATTTTGTAAGAAAATTAATCTGATCAAGCTAGTCTATATATAGGCTATATTCAGCAAAGCAGATTATATTTCACTTCTGTGTTTGTCTTATTGAAGCCTCATCTGATCCATGTTGTAGCTGGAGAACTCGCACCAACTCTACATCATGCAAATAAATCAGTAGCAAACATACGTTGTTGGGTGACTTTTCCCATAGAATCGGTGTTCGAGCATAAAACAGAGGGCTCCGAGTTTCTGAGCGTAGGTGAGCCACGTGCCTTCCTTCATCCACGCTGGGTTTGCAGGGCCCTCTCCACCAATCATAAGAAACACTGGACCTCCAGGCTTGTAGAAGGCCTCATTTACGAAGTATCTCTGCAGGAGGAAAAGTGGGGAGTGAGAACCTCAACATATGTGCATACTTTTGCAAGCATTGCCTTGCAAAAGTATGAGGTGCTTTAATTTTTTGGCTTCATTTGCTTGTCATTTGGGTATTACCATTTCGAACTACAAGAAAATTTTAAACTTAAACGAAGGGCATTCGTTGGTGGCTTAAGTTTTGTTAGTTTATCCTCAACTGACGTCAAATCTTGTGATTTTTTTTAAAAGTTACATTTCTACTGTGAACTGTGGTAGGAGACTCAAAGCAGATCTATATTCTGTTTTGAATATAACTTGCACAACAGATCTATAACCTGTTGTGTAAGTTTTGTCTGCATTTTAAACATGAAAAATTACATACAAAAAGAACAGATTCTTTTGTTTGTTTAGCCAAGTTAAATTAGTAATTTGGACAATACTTTTTTTTTTTTTTTTTTTACATTTGAGAGAGCACTACCTCATGTGCAGATAAAACAAGATAGCATTGTCTCTTGGCTATTATTCAATGTTGATATGATTTGAATATTGAAGATGTATTGATATATATATATATATATATATATATATATATATATATATATATATATATCGGTGCACCCCTAAATTAGTCTACTGCAGTTATGACTGTACAGTGCTGTCGTTCCACCGGAAGTTGAACCCTCGCCTTGTAAAGACCATTTTTGAATAGACAGCAGTTGGACTTACTTGCTTCCAAACTCTGCTGTCTGCACCATTGAAGTGATCCAGTTTCTGGATGAACCACAGCTCTTCAGACATAGCTCCATGACTGGAATCCTGCACCACATTAAACTTCCTGAAGCCCTTGAACCGACCTTCTCCCACAGCAACAAGCCCGAACAGTGCAAAACTGAGTGCTAATACTTTACAAAGAGAAAAAGAGTGCGTTTCAAAAGCCATGGTGGCACAAACACAATAAAGGAAATAGACTGAAAGAACATGTGACCCATAAAAATGAAGTCATATGACAAACACTACAGCTGCTTTATGTACAGTTAAAAAACGTAGGAATTTTCAGCTTGTTACTTTACATACAAATCACGTCAGCAATAATACAACTTGCGAACAGAGCTGACACCTGAGCTAATAACAAGTTGCGTGTATTTTTATACAAAAGCACTTGTTTTATCTTATAAACGTGTGTTGTGTATTAAACGTTTAACGGTGATGAGTGGTTTCAATTTCAGTCTTTGAGACAAATGTTGAGCAAATATTGCACGATCGATGCAATAATTGCTCATTAAATAGAAAACTTAACTCAATAAAAAGAATGTAAACATTACATTCACTGTGAGTTCCTATTTTTTATGGTACGTGAAGTAGCACAAGCAGCAGCCAGCTTTCCACTGCACACCAGGGGCGCTCAAGGGTAAACACGCTGTACTGTCTTATCAGAAGAAGTCAATTACCAGTCGGCTCAGTTTCCTAGCTAACCGATAGCTACCACCATGGAAGAAGCAAAAAAGAAAGATAATAAGCCTACAGAAAAGGGGGGAGAGAAGGACAAGGATAAGGAAAAGGGACAGCAGTCCCCTGGTAAAGAAAAAGAAAAGAAGGAAGAACAAGAACTGGTAAGTTTGGGGAGCGCTGTGATTCATTGAAAATGTGCTAACCAGAAGAGCAGGGGCTGGAGCAGATATTTGCCTTAGTCACCGTCGCTTTGACAACACCGACATAGCGGGCCATAGTCACTGGTATTTAATTATACCATGTAAAACCCCTTGGTTTTCTGAATTGTAAACATACCCCTTAAAATGTTAACACTAATATGTACTTACAGCCGTAACAGGACAAATGACTGAAGTTCAAGCCCTTTAGCTACTGTTAGCCTAGCATTATCCCCCCTAGTGTGTTAGCTGTGCTACTAGCTAAACTTTCCTTTATGACACAGCAGCTTGGATCTAAACAATAACCCCACAGCAAAATGTGCTTCGTATTGATAGAACGGCATCTGTTATGAAGCTTATCTTAAGTTAAATTAAATGAACTATGTGTCAAATTATTTTAAATTTATTGACTTATTTATTGATTTGTTAACCTTAGATACTGCTTTGTTTATATGTTTCTATACGTGTGACTTGTAACTCCACGGCGTATGAAAGTCGGAGTAAAGTGGGTAAAATTGGACAAGTCACCCACAAATATTCTGTCCATTGGGTGGTCTTCTGTTTACGGACCACGTACACTTACTGTCAACTCGGATATGTTCATCAGAAACTTTTACGTAATTATTTTATTAACTGGACTAATCTAGCAAGCGTGCAATTCTAACACTTTAGAGTATTTTTTATTAACATTCCAGAGCATGATGATCAAACATCTCTGATTTTGTCTCATTTGTTCAAATAGGCAGATTCAAATGCAGCTTTGCAAACCTGAGTCATCCTGCCTTTTTGTGTTGTACAGAGAAGAGACTTTGTTGTTGGTTCACTTTCTTAAACCTTTACTTTTTATTGACTTTGTTAGCTTTGGTACACAGAGTTTGCGATGTAGCTCCTACGTTTTTTACAATATTAACATGCATCGCAAAGCTCAACCTCCTAGACATGGCATTGACACACACCTGTATGGTACAGATAGCAAACTCCAAAAACTTGTTTTTGTAGAAGTGGTTTACAGCGACTAATGAGCAATTATTTGAGTTAACTTAATTCAGTCAAATTCAGTTTACTTATATAGCGCCAGTCAGTTTACTTATTGGCGCTATATACATACATACATATACATACATTCAATTTTAATTCCAGTTGCTTGCATAGTGTCATTGAGTTTGTAGCAGTCCGTCATACTGAGCATGCATGTAGCAACAGTGGAGAGGAAAACTCTTTCACAGAAAAATGCGAGTTTGAGATACAAACCATATACACAAAAATAGAAACAAAAGCATTAATTCAGGAGTACTTTCTATTTAAAGAAAAGTAAAAACTTAAAAAGTAGTACTAGCTTCTTTTGTGGCTTCTTCTCAGGGCCATAAAGAGTAAAAACACAGCTTTGGTTATTGATGGAATCTGTTATGTCTTTTTGTGCTTTTAGACTGATAACTTAAGAAGATTATGAAGACTCAATCATTTTACCTTATCATTAAGTAAAACTGTAACTGGGTGGTTGTATTTTCTTTTTCCTAAACTGTATCACTCTTGCATTAATCACAATGGATGCACCAATATGACGCTTTTTTCTTTCATAACCTCTTTTGTAAAATGATCTTCTTTAATGCTTTATGATAACATTTTTAATTTTGTCACAATTTCTCAGTCAGAGGAAGACAAGCAGTTACAAGAAGATCTGGAGATGATGGTGGAGAGGCTGAGTGTGAGTATCCCAAACTTCTTTTCTTCTGCTGGTGTGTTAGGATGTCTGATCTTCAGCTGAGAATATTTTTTTCCTTGTTCTTCTCAACAGGAGAAGAACCCCTCATTGTATCGTCAAGCGCTAGAAGAGCTGAGGCGACAAATCCGCTCCTCAACCACCTCCATGACCTCCGTACCAAAGCCCTTGAAATTTCTGCGCCCACACTATGGCAAACTAAAGGAAATCTACGAGGGCATGATCCCCGGAGAGAATAAGGTGAGCCTTGTTTTTACTTTCTGTAAGGTTATATTTCATTCTAACATCAAAATGATGCCAATCATTGTTGTTTTGTAATTAACTTTTTTTTTCACTACCAAGGACGTTGAGCACAGTTGTGTTCAGTCTTGGTTTGAGATAACAGCTGCATGTAAAACATGAGTCTTATTGATTCCTTTGCATCTTCACAGGAATCTGATCTTATTTCTGACAGATAATATGTGCAGGACAGAAGCTGATTGTTTAACAGGGTTGTTATTGCTATTAAACTTTGCATGTAAAGCTGAACATCTAATAAGCTGACACCAGTGAGAGGAGATGGAGAGTACTAGTGACAACAATTCCAGCATATAGTTGATTTAAACTCTTATGCATGTAAATAAATAGTAGTATTTGTGTGTGTAAAACAAAAAAAAACAGGGCATTGATATCAGCTCTGAAATCTTCATCATGATGTTGCAGATATTGATATCTTCATACGTGAAGAGATCTCAGTAAATTATTTATTTCTGTTTTTGTGGCAGCGATTCTGTGCAGATGTGGTGTCTGTATTGGCCATGACCATGAGTGGGGAGCGGGAATGTCTGAAGTACCGTCTGGTGGGCTCCCAGGAGGAGCTGGCCTCCTGGGGTCATGAATATGTCAGGTAAATAAATATTGTTCTCTCAGATATGAATCACTCCATATGTAAAAACCTTCAGATAAAAGAAATGCAGAGATTTTGTAATGTTTCTTTTTGCTTTTCCTTTTGTTTTATTCATCTGTGGATGACCAGGTCATCATTAGAATGCTTGATTATGTTGGAAATCACAATTGCATTCGTTTGGGTCAATTATAAAGCTGTGAGGAGTTTGTTTTGAAGAAGGAAATAAAAATTAGAAGAAATCTATTTTATCTTTTTCTATATGCAGTTTTTCAAAACATTTTGTTCTTAGTAAATTAGGTGTTGTTTCTACTTGCATATATTAATATCAACATATTTATGTATTTTTAATCAGATATTTGACACTGCACATATAGGAAGAATGTCTTCAGTTAAACACCGAGAAACAAGATTTAAAAACTTGGATTATTTGCACTTCTCTGGTCTTCCCTATGCAGTATAGAGTACAAGACAAGGAACATTTTAAAAGTTATGTAAAATTGTGTTATGGCTTGTCAAGTCATGACACAGTTGCTTATTCTCAAATTCTCTCCTGTTTCTGTTAGGCACCTCTCTGGTGAGGTGGCAAAAGAATGGCAGGAAGTGGAGGAAAATGACAAAGCCCAGCAGGACACTCTGCTCAAACTGGTGAAGGAGATTGTGCCCTACAATATGGCCCACAACGCAGAGCATGAGGCATGTGACCTACTGATGGAGATCGAGAGGCTGGACATGCTGGGGGACTACATCGATGAAAACGCCTACGGAAAAGTCTGCCTGTACCTCACCAGGTTAGCGGAGGTTTTCACCTTTTGCTCAGAAAGCAGAGTTAATGTTCAGAAATATATGTCTTCACTTTTGGATTCATGTCTTTTTTGTTTTTCTTCCTTTTAGCTGTGTGAGTTATGTTCCCGAGCCAGAAAACTCCGCCCTGCTGAGGTGCGCTTTGAACATTTTCAGAAAGTTTAACCGTTACCCAGAGGCCCTGCGGCTTGCCCTGATGCTCAACGACATGGAGCTGGTTGAAAACATCTTCACATCCTGCAAAGACATGTAAGGACCCTGAACCTTTTGTTGTTGACCAACTAAAATATAACTGCTATGAAAACTAATAATCAAACGAACAGTTGTTATATTAGCTTGTTGTTATGAAACCTCCCCGCCTTTGTGGATTTGTACTAAGTGCATAGTTTTTGTGTCCTTTTCATGCAGAGTCATCCAGAAGCAGATGGCTTTCATGTTGGGCCGTCACGGCGTCTTCTTGGAGCTCAATGAAGACGTAGAAGACTATGAAGACTTGACAGAGATCATGTCCAATGTTCAGCTCAACAGCAACTTCTTGGCCTTAGCCAGAGAGGTATGAGATGGTGGCCACAACATGTTTTATATAGAAAGTTACTGACATCTTTTCTTTGTACTTTATTGGGAAGTGGTTTATCATTACTTCCAAGAGATATACACCTTAAGATGCAGATTTTAAATCACATGCAGCTTGATACTAAGAATTTGAAGACTAGTGTTAGAGATCAGATTCTGTGCTAATCACCTTGTCTATTTACGTTTGACTTTTATTTACTACAAAGTGTTTTGTTTATTCCAGCTGGATATCATGGAACCCAAAGTCCCAGATGACATCTATAAAACCCACCTGGAAAACAACAGTGAGTCTAACTCCCAGTATTTGATCAACTATAACAGACAGCCATGTTTACTGCTTGTCCAGCTTAAAATTTGCCAAGAACTGCAAACATTACACAACTTTCTGAAAACTGACTCATCAGCTAGCACTACAAAATGTGTTTTTTTTTTGTAGAAAAATTAAAGAACCACAGTTTCTTGCAAAGGGATGAAATGCATTTTCCAAATGTCCATATTTCTGGAAAATGAAGACAAAAAAGGAAATGTTTGTGACCCAATAATGAAAAAATTTGAAAAATGTCTTGTACCATTATTATTACTCTCTTATGGGCATTCCATCAAAATATCATATAAAACAATCACAAGAGCTAATATTTTTTTTATGTTTGTTTTTGCCTTTTGGTTTAGGCTGTGTGTAAATTTCATGAAAGAAATTAAGTATAAATGGCCCTGAAGCTTGTTTGACATTTAAAAAAAGAAAATGACAGGGCTCCTATGCAGTTTAGGTAAGTGTGGAAAATAATCCACTCATTACTCCCTCCATTTTCTGCTCTTCCTTGCTTATTTTTCCAATTTGAAAATCAGCACAAAATAGAAATATTTTCCATCCAACACTATTCTGAACCTTAGCTTGAAAAGCCCTGAGAACTCCAGAAATTTGAATTATCAAGCATGAAAACAACTGGTGCTGAGATTTAACAAGCTGCATTTCTTTCATGTGAACAGAATTATCTTTCAGTTGAACCCGCTCTGTGTTTGCTCACCTCTGTGCGACATGTGACAGGGTTTGGCGGCAGCGGCTCCCAGGTGGACTCAGCTCGTATGAACCTGGCCTCTTCCTTTGTGAACGGCTTCGTCAACGCAGCCTTCGGACAGGACAAGCTGCTCACAGATGATGGCAACAAGTGGCTGTACAAAAACAAAGATCATGGTAGAGGAACACACACCAAGAATACATACATTTTTCAAATTTTTGTTGTAATCTTGATTGTCTTTAGTAGATTTGTTGAGCTGCTGCTTGTTAATTTTTAAAAACTGAATATCCTCAGGCATGCTGAGTGCTGCTGCTTCTCTGGGTATGATCTTGCTTTGGGACGTGGACGGTGGTCTGACTCAGATTGACAAATACCTCTACTCCTCTGAGGACTACATTAAGGTATAATGGGGCACATGCAATTGCTTATTGCGACAGGCTTAGTTTTGAATTTATATATTTGAAATTGACCTGAAAAGGGATTGAGGATTTTGACAAATTTAGTCCATAAAATTAGAACCTTTTAACCTACAAATGGCATCAGAATCAACTTCAAACAGCATGTCTGAATGTGGCTTAAACAGTCAGATTATCCTCACATTTGTTTTTGGCACTGCCTGCTCAGCCGGGCTTTATGTTGGCACCAGCAGTGAAACTGCGTCATGGATTAACTGTCATCTCTGTCTTTGTGCTCTGCAGTCTGGTGCACTCCTGGCCTGTGGCATTGTGAACTCTGGTGTGAGGAACGAGTGTGACCCAGCCCTGGCCCTGCTTTCAGACTACGTTCTCCACAACAGCAACATCATGAGGATAGGCGCCATCTTTGGGTAAGGCTGTCTGTCTGTGGAGAAATTAAATTTTTTTTATTCATACCAGATCAATTTTTTTTTCTTACTTGCTTTCTTTTCTAAAAAAAAAATAATTTACAGATGACAGAAAATAATTTTCAAAAATGGCTAATATTTTAATCATCCCTTATTAGGGGCGGGTTATAGGAATTTTTATTTAATTGCGCGAATAAAATCATAATACTAGCAGAAAGATCTAGCACGATAGTCTAACTTGACTTGATGTTCAACATTCTTCATTTTAATTTTTTTTATCTCAAATGAATTCTCATAAAACTGCTACTTTATTCTCCTAATATTACAATTTTATTCTGGTAATATTGTGGCTTTCCTTAAATGTAAATCTTAGCCTGGCCCTAATCTTCCATCATAGAGTTGACATGAATTCAAAGTTCAAATAAATAAAAGCTGCAAAGCTAACAAGATGGTAGGCCTTTGGTGTGCTGACATCACTCTAAACTATGGAAACTCCAAGAGTGCATTGGTGGAAAAAAAAATCCAGATTTTCCAAAAACAAAATTTTTAAAAACAAAAATTTAATTAACTGATAATATCGATTTATCCCCCAGCCCTAGCATAACATGTATGTACAGATTAAAATTTCTTTTTTACTTGCAGACTGGGTCTTGCTTATGCAGGCTCCAACAGAGAAGATGTCCTCTCTCTGCTTCTTCCTGTCATGGGAGACTCCAAATCAAGCATGGAGGTACAACTAAAAGTCAATTTAAACCTCTGTTTATTTTATTGGGTATCAGTTCAGTACCATTGAAGTACTTGTGTAAAATGTGAAGGTGGTTGGTGTGACAGCACTGGCGTGCGGCATCATAGCGGTGGGGTCGTGTAACGGTGACGTGACCTCCACCATCGTCCAGACCATCATGGAGAAGAATGAACAGGAGCTGAAGGACTCTTACGCTCGTTGGCTGCCTCTGGGTTTGGGACTCAACCACCTGGGTATGCTCACAGTGTGAGGAGAATAAAATAATTGAATGCAAACCGTGAAGATTTATCGACTGAATCACTTTTTTAAAGTACGTTTCTGACTAAAGGGGGTCATTTTTTTAATCCTCAGGTAAAGGGGAAGCAATAGAGACGACCCTGGCAGCTCTGCAGGTTGTTCCCGAACCGTTCCGTAGCTTTGCTAACACATTAGTGGACATCTGTGCGTATGCAGGTAAGCTTTCTTTATTCTTTTTTATTTTTTTACTGGGTGTTGATATGTGGTTACATATACTATATAGCAACTGACTAACCGAAAAAAAAAATTCTGCTTCTGTCCCTCCAGGGTCTGGGAATGTGCTGAAAGTGCAGCAGCTTCTCCATATCTGCAGTGAGCACTATGAAGCCAAGGACAAAGACAAGGATGAGGACAAAGACAAGAAAGATAAAAAAGACAAAGACAAGAAGGATACAGCTGCTGATATGGGCTCTCACCAGGTGAGTATTTATCAACGTCATCTGTGATGTTGAACACCAAAGCTCAGTGGTTTCAATCAGCATCGTTTTACAATTCGGTAATTTTTTTTTTTTGGAAGAAAGGTTCTGATAATTTTCTTCTGAATTGTTGTGTATACTTTGTGCTCCCTTGCTGCTGGCTGCAGTCTGCATTTGTTTAACTAAGTCAGGAGTTTTTGTCTCCACTTATTGGATGACTGCAGGAAAGGCATCTTTTTTTTGGCATGGTTATTAGGTAACGGGGAAGTGCTGAAATGACTCATTTTCCCTACACCAAGAAACATTAACGTATTAGCAGGAAACAGATGGCTGTTTTTTGACCTAGTGTTAGGACTGTTATACAAACAGTTATAGGCATAAATAGAAGTACAGAAACTTGCCAAAAGGGAATCTTTTCTTAAGAAGTCCTCTGAAATATAGCATTGAATCCTACAAATATGAAGATTTTTTGATGACAGCAGTCTGTCTAACTTGTTGATCTATCAACGCTCTGATGATTCCAGTCATCGCAGAACGTCTCAATAGATGGTTGGCATCACTGCTGCTCGATTTCAAAAGTTACTTCCACACATCTCTAAAAGTTCCTTGATGTATGTTGTGTCTGTAATGTTCCATTCACATTTCCCTCCGATTTGTGTATTATTGCTCCATTCTTCCTTTGATAAAGAAACATCAAAGAGTATTGTCAAGAGTTCCTCATTAGGAACTCATGAAACATTTTTATCTTCCAAATTGTGTTATTTCCTGCTGATAGAATAAAATATTAACAAATGCAAAAGTTACTTTCCACTTTATAGGTACACAAATCCACCATGATAAGAAGTGATAGAGATCTCAGAAAGAATGATTGACTTCAGGCAACAAATCTAAGCAGCTTTTTATCAGACATTTTCACACTTGAGCGACCACATAAGAAAGTGACAGGCTTGGGTTCTTGAATCATCCCCACTTATAGTATGATTCAAAGCATAGAACAAGATTCCCCATTGTGTGTGTGTGTGTGTGTGTGTGTGTGTGTGTGTGTGTTATCAACCCGATTGTTGGTGCTTTTCACAGCCTCCAGCAGCCTTGAGAGGGACTGTTGAAACGAGCACCTTCTCCTATCAGTCTGCTTTGAAGTACAGTCTCACATAAAGCCTCTGGCTGCTGCTTTGGCCTCTAAAAAATACACACACCCAGCCACAAGTATTATACCACCTACTGTAAATCTATAATTTACATTTAGATTTACTTATTCTATACATAGAGCTTTAAAGTCTGGTAAACATTAAGACTTAAAAAATTCACATGACTGGTTACTGCGTCACAATCAAATTAGAAAGAGCCAACTGACATTGATTAATTCACAGCAAATTGTAGATATTAGTGTGATTATTACTGGGGTTGGATGGGAAAAAGACAGAGGAGAAGGAGAAAAAGCTGCAGAAATGCTCATGGCTGCATGAATGAGTCACACTTTGGTCATACAAACAATCAAATGAAAAATGTCAAGATGCTACTTTATATTCTTTGGACACCATCTTTGGTTGTTGGAACTGTAAGTCAGGAGTTTCAATAAGAAAGTTTATGTTGACGTGTTTCTCTCCTTTCAGGGGGTTGCTGTTCTCGGCATCGCCCTGATTGCGATGGGAGAGGAAATTGGTTCGGAAATGGCTCTGCGAACATTTGGACACCTGGTCAGTTTTATTTATTTTTTCATAACTTCTTTTTATGTTATTGTCTGTTCTATTATGAATCTCTCATTTCTGCTAACATCTGTTAATCTTTAGGTCAAAACTTCACTTTTTGGGATAAGTCTAAGAGTTGCTGTTTTTATCAGTTTAAACCAGACAAGTAATATTGTGACTTTTTGTTCTTATTGATACTTATGTTTTTATGTTTCACTGCTGCAGCTGCGCTATGGAGAGCCCACCCTGAGGCGAGCGGTACCCCTGGCCCTCGCTCTCATCTCCGTGTCCAATCCTCGTCTGAACATCCTGGACACCCTCAGCAAGTTCTCTCACGATGCTGACCCAGAGGTTTCCCACAACTCCATCTTTGCCATGGGCATGGTGGGCAGTGGTATGTGTCAACATGATTTAGTGTTTAAAAAAATATTAGAATCTGCTTTTAGCTTGGAATATTATCTGTGAAATAATTTCTTAGGCTTTCTTTTAATCCTTGACATTTCTTACAGAAATACCTCTTAATACAGCTACAAGTTGGTTCTTTTTCATTTCTTACATAAAGTCCCTTCAAAATGTAGTATAGTCTGAATTTAATTCCTGTCTTTAGGCACAAACAATGCCCGCTTGGCAGCCATGTTGCGACAGCTGGCTCAGTATCATGCTAAAGATCCCAACAATCTCTTCATGGTCCGACTGGCACAGGTGTGTGGCACAACAATGTGAAGCCTTCATCAGACGTTAGTGGACTTCTAGGAAACTGTGTATGTGTGAATATCTATTGAGCCGTTGTTGTTAATGCGTCTGCAGGGTCTGACTCACCTGGGGAAAGGCACACTCACACTCTGTCCCTACCATAGTGACAGGCAGCTGATGAGTCAGGTTGCCGTGGCCGGACTACTCACCGTGCTCGTTTCCTTCCTTGACGTCAAGAACAGTGAGTTGTTTTTTTTTCTCTTGGTTCTCCACACACATTTGTTACTGTGTTGGCAGTGGAAAATTTAATATTTTTGTCAGTCGTCTGTGTTAATGAAGCCATGTTGTTCATTGTGTGCATTTCAGTAATCCTGGGCAAGTCTCACTACATCCTCTATGGCCTGGTTGCTGCCATGCAGCCCCGTATGCTGGTTACCTTCGATGAGGAGCTGCGACCGCTGCCTGTGTCTGTTAGAGTTGGACAGGTAAAGACAAGAACAATTAGCCTCTCGTAAACACACTAAAATTTTCTTTTCAAATTGTAAAAATTTTGACAGGGATGTAATCTATTTTAGGGAGGATGCAAGTTCAAGTTCAGAGGAGATCAAACAGTTTTTTATTAAGCCGTTCTTTAATTTCAGGCAGCATAAATCAGTTTCACTGACATTTAATCTTGCAAAGCAGTGTAGTTAATTCTGAAGGCAGTTTGTTACCTTTTAAACCAAAATATTGCTTTCTCTCCACTAGACAATTATCCACAACTTTGTTTTCCCAGTCAAATAAAATCCATCAGAGTTGTAACGTTTACAGTGTCACTAAATTAGGAAAAGACCTGCATATATGAATGCAAGTCAGCCACAGTATGTTATGAAATGTAGACATGTGGAGTATTAGTTTGGCACAGTAGCAGAAATGTAGGGAACAAAATTATTAGCCTTTGAAATTATTGATCCCAGATTATTGACCCTTTTGTATGGGTTTTGAAGAAACCTCATAAAATTATAACAGAAAACCTTCTGGAGATCTGCAGTTAGCTCAGATGTGAATGTTTGCAAGCAATGGCAAAAAAATGCTCAGTGTTATTGATCCAGTATCGGTAATGTAAAGCAGACTTCTTTGCAACACGATTTTGTCAAAAGACAGCTGCAGGTCTCCTCTGCAGTCAAAATAAATATCCTTAGATATTTATTTTTACTTTTTTCTGTTAATCATAAGTAGTGATTTAAATTTGCTTAAATTGATTGTTAGGTGAGACTATGATTATTATGTAAAATGTTAAGATTTAATCAATGTGGGAGTATGATGTAATTGTGAATTTGTAAAATGATGGACCAATCGGACTGAAGCTGTCTTCTGACATGCTTACAACCACTTTTAGCCAATTCCAATTTCCCATTAAAATTCACAGACCTTTTTTATTATTCATTATTCATAATCACTTATAAATAATGAATGATTATTCATTAAATAATTATTTGTATTAGAAACGTGATTTAGATCATACTGGATGCGTTAGAAAGCAGTTGACATAATACTTGTTTTTTATTAACAGGGTAAAGGATTTTTGAGTTGGCAATTCAAAATGTCTTTGTCCTTTTATATTAGCTGTTGGTGTGGTTATGTATTGTACAGCAGGCGTTTGGTTTGTTACCTTTGGAGAATCCTTATTTCCAAAAGGCTTAGAGAATGTTTCACAACACAAGTCGAAAGCCCCAGAGTTTTCAGCTTTGCTGTTATCTGTTGAACAGTATTGATCTTTCCTGAATAGCATTTCAAAGAAAGAAAACTTTTCTTTTCATATAGTTGTAATTTTTTTTCTTTTAGCTGTATTGTTTCAGATTTCAACAATAGCTAACTTCTTAAATCACTAATAGCATCCAATTAAAGAGTGCTGTTGTTTGTGCTTGAGAATAATGTGTGCTTGTTGAGGGGGGAAAAAAAGAGTAAATCTCTGATTGTTCTACTTTTTTTTTCAGTGAGCTTCTAGATATCACTTTCTCTTTTATAGTATTTTCTATTTTCATCTGAAACTCTAAACAAATCCTTCCTATGGACAGATTTGTTCTCCTGGTGATTTAAATAAAACAAGATACTTTTTGGTACCAAAATCTTATGACTTCACATTCAAAAGCCTTTACCAGCTTCTAAACTTGATATACTCTAACCTTTGGACAGTGAGATTGGAAGAAAATGAAAATTAATCGCATGTTTGTTGGGTTTTTTTCCCCCACAGGCTGTAGATGTTGTAGGTCAGGCAGGCAAACCCAAGGCCATCACAGGTTTCCAGACTCACACCACACCGGTGCTGCTGGCTCACGGAGAGAGGGCGGAGCTGGCCACAGAGGAATACCTCCCCGTCACGCCGATCCTGGAGGGATTTGTTATCCTCCGCAAGAACCCCAACTATGAGACCTAGACTGCACCTGTTTTCTAGGGCTTTTCCTTATGTCTGAGGGTTGTCCTTCAAGGCTATTGGCAGTTGTTGTTTGGTTGTTAATTGCATTGCTGAAAGGACTCAAAACAAACCTATCATCATTTGTTGTCTGTTGCCCAGCTCCAGCACTCTTTAACATGGAATAATGGGGTGTGTTTGGTTGGAGCGCTATAAAAGGAGGATAAATTGGAACCTCATCCTTTTCAACCCAAGTGGTTTTCACATTGCTCTAATTTTGATCCACCTCCTCACATGCTGACCCAGTTATTTGACTGACCTGGGGCAAGTTTATTGAGATGGAACCTGTTTGTCACTCTCCTGTAAAATTTTCAGTAATGAATAACCGATCCTGATTGAACATCAAGTATCTTCGTTAACAGACATTCTTGGCCAACTTTTGTAACTAGAGCATTTAAAGTTATGTATTCTACATCTCTTTTGTTTTCTTTTTTGTTTGTTTTTTTTTTCTTTTGTTACAGTGCTGTAAAAGGTTAAATCAACAATAAAAACAGCTCAGCTCAATGTAAATGTAATGACTGTGTGAATTTGTAGTTTGTTATATAAGCTTTTTTAAACCATTTGTCAATCATAATTGTCCAGGATTATATCCACAACTTGAACATCTTTCTAACCATAAGACCAGAAAGATTTAAAGAGGAGCAGAAAATCCAAATGAGGTGGATTAGACATGCTTGTCCAGGACATGTTAAATATAATCTCTGCTTTCTGGATATGGAGTTGTTTTCATTTTGAAACTTACAGAGCAACAGTTTTTAGTCAGGGGCCTTTTCAGATTGATTGCAAGACTGGCTGCTTCTGGTGATCCTTCCTGCCCACAGACGGCATCACCATCCACAACGAGTCTTTAAAGGTACTTTGATTATATGAGTTAAGGCATTTTGTTTTCTTTTAGGATAAACTACATCTGAATTTAGTTGAATTCAGTTTGGGAAGTTTTTTTTTAAAAGAAAGGTTGCAGAGTTTTTTGTCAAAATAATTTAACTTGGTTTATAAATGCCCCAAAACCAGTGGAACATTCAGATAAGATGTGACACGAGCAGGTTTAAAGTTAGTATTTTGAACTTAAATGTCCAGCTTCTATCAAATTTGAAAGAAAAATATTTAAATTTGACTGCAAAAATATGTAATTTTGTAATGAAAAATGTGAAGGAACACATAGCTCAAATTCTAAATTATGCTTGTTTCCATTGCCTGGATAGCCTGACAAGCATTGGATACGAAAGAGAGATTGGGGCCACTGAAGAAAAATAAATCTGAATTTAATTTCATACTTCTAATGTTTTTCTATGAATTTTTACTTTATCTCTTAGTCAGAATACTGTCTTCAATCTCAATATTATTATTATTTTTTATGTCCCTGACCTGCTTACTTATTTGGGATGCAGCTTTTTGTAATTGGATTAGTAATTGCCAATCCATATGGGAACCATAGTTTCTATCTCAAAAACTAGCTGAAGAAAAGTAGAAAGCCATCCCATTCAAAATAGATTTGATTATAAAGAGGCTGGCACAATACAAAGTTGTAATATCCCAGTGAAGGAACCAAAATTGTATCAACTTTGTCACTGATACTCACAATTAAGCTTTTCATACACAAGACATGTTTGAAATCTTTCTTTTATTAGTATAACATACTTTTCCAGAAGACAAGAGGAAGATCCCAGCTAACGTGGATTTTCACAGATTGGTGTAAACAATTTGTGAAACTGTATTATTAAACTGTAATAAACGGTGGCAGGCACACAGAGTTACTGAATTAACCAAAGTAAGGACTGAATCCCAAAATAATCTTTGGAATATCATTTCTGAATACTTTGCTGAAGTCCTTTGTTTACTTTTAAATTTCCATGAAAACTTTGGAGCTTGAACCTGTTTAAACTGTAAACATAAGATGACACTTTCTCAGTTTTAAGCACAATAATACCTGTTGTTAAAAAGATTATTGCTGATATGCAAGTATCCATAGTGCGAATGAATGATTACTGCCTGGGACATTTTCACGTGACTAGTTTTGGCCGGAATTAGTAGCTACCGGCTTCCGGGGAGCTTTCCGTCCGTCCGGCTCTGCGGACTCAAGGAGAGAAAGGTAACACCGCGGTCCTCGGCCAAATACTTCATTAAAATGTCTAGTTTTTCTTATATCTACCACAGGATATTGACTTTGACTATCTGGGGATAAGTTAAATGTCAGTGTCATAGTTTTATTCCTGGCACATTGCTCTGTGGCGGGACTTTGTTGAGTGCTGACTGCTGCTCCTGCTGTTTTCAGGGATTAGCTAGCGCTAGTTAGCATTTTATGCTAAGACGACGTGGGTGTTCTTTCTTCGGTAGGGGCTACGCTGACTAGCAAGCTAGCACTACAGCGTACTACCAGTACGAGTCCTTACTCATGTGACTTGATGGATAATCTGTGCTATACACTACATATACGAAGAAAGAGACTGACAGTAGCATCAGTGCTTAGCGTTATTTGTACTGTAGCTATCCAGCCGTACACTACATCGCTAGCTCTTAAACCACTTTGATTGTACTGTATTTGTTTTAGCTGTGGCAGAAAGTGATGGGACATACGTTTCACAGTTTGTGTTTAAAACAAAAATCTGGAAGAGTTTCAGACCAGAACATGTTTCTGATGATTTGATAGCCGGAGCCATTTGATTACGATGCAATTTTGGTGCCAGCAATCTGAGACGTGTGGTTTCTACGGTGAGGAATCCAAACATCACAGTCCGACTCTGTTATCTGTCCACGAGACAAACTGTTCTGTGCGTTCATTTTAAGATAAAGCACGAAAAAAATTGTAATGTTACGTGTATTTTAAATAAGCATCAGGGTACTTGTCGTCTTTTGTACCATTCTTGAAGTTTTGCTAACTGCGATGCCCTCTGAGCGGGGGCAAAGCACGACAAGGAGTCTGCAAATGTTGGATTTCATTTTAGCATCATCTGGGATACCGCATCTGCAGCATTGCAACAGTGGACGCTGCCGCAAAGGCTGGCAGCGCTGGCAAGTGTGTGTTAGGGTGCGAAATAAGAAAACAATCACTATTCTATTGTGATTCTGGTGCTATCATGTGCAGCGCTGATCCAACGCTCATGTTAATATTTCGCCAGTGAGAAGATACTGAGTACCGATCAAGAGCTTTCACTTCCCTCAGTGGTATCTTTTATTGATTATCACCTCTGGCTAGTTCTTGGCTTGACAAGGATTCATGTTTTGAGACACGCATGGTTGTCATGGCTAAAAACGGGCCTAGGCGTGGTTGGCGTGAAGCCGGCTGCTGGGCGGTGTATCGCGCCAACAGCGAGAGGAACCACGTGGTGAATCCAGGTTGGGCCTAGGAAAGTTAGCATGATGGCTAACCGGGCGCTGAGCAGAGCTCGGAACAGCCCGGCATTCCTGCTCCTTGTTTACAGGCGCTTATGTTTGGGAAAAGTGCTTCTTATGAATGAATTTAACGCAAAGGCACATTAGTAGATGTCATTGTAACGCATTGCTTGCGCGTAGACAGACACGCCCCTGTGTCATAACACAGCTATGCCGTCACTTTACATTAAATACGTGTTGGTGATGGTTGTTTGAACCATGATGTACTGAGATTGGTGAGAACAGACGGCTTAAATGTTCATTTTTGAGCTATTTATTGCTGCAGACGTGATGATCCTGATGTTCAACACTGCAGACATGTGACACTAGCAGGAGATGTGAGTCCAAAATGGACGTTGTTTACTCTGCATAACATATAGACATGTTTACCCCAAATATTTATTTCTTTGTTGGTAAACAACCGCCATTGTGATGCAGGGATGTCAGACATGCTTCAACCTGAATCTCACAGCAGAGATTTAATCACAGCGCAAATGTATGGTGTGTCAGAACCAGGCTGTCACAGTTTTGTTGCCACATGCTCTGAGTTCATGCATGAGTGGGCTCTGGCAAAATGCTTTGGAGGATGGCAAGGGAGAATGACAGGTGTTGCGATGCCTAGTTGCTGAGGCATAATCTTTACTGCATGCAAATCCTTTTCACTGCGGATTGTGTCAATAGTTTGTCATTCACTTAAATAGATTATTCACTGGTGATTGTTGGCTATATTCATCAGAGTAGTTGCGATAAGTTAACACTATAATAGTATTGTTTTTGTATTTGTAGCTCGGTGAGCCAGGAGCTGTGAACTGATTTCAAAGCTGAGATTTCTATTGGATCACTTATTGAAGAGGCGATTGTGTCATCAGTTCTAGAAGGGGTTGTTTTAAAGCCAGGGAGACGAAACGAAAACTCAATGACAAAGTTATCTGCATTGTTTGGGTTCTAGACCAGAAGCTAAAACTTCTGATAAGAAATTTGGGATCTTTGCTCAGTAATAACTTCCATACAGAAAAAAAATAAAATAAAATAGTTATTGCTCAGGCGTAGTATGTACTGATTGGAATGCATCAAGTTTTAAGTGTCAGGTCTAGCTGAAGAACACCGGCTTATTATTGTCACCACCCAGTTTCATTCTCCTAATAAATGCTTCATATCTACTCTTACTCACACTTCTGTGAAATTATTTAATATTTCATGTGAAGTATGATCTATTGATATTGATCACATGTCTATTGCAATATATATTATTTATTTATTGTCCAGCCTTCGCTGCAGATGAGGTTTCAAATGGCCGATGTCAATGCAGTAAGATTACTGAATCAAGATGAATTATCTTCAGGTTGTTTACTTTAAAAACATAATCTGACCTGTGTGAATGAGTGAATATGACAGACGTTTTATATCCATGTGTCACAAGCTGGCCATAATATCATAAAGCTTTGCTTTTGCTTGTATTTTTCTTCTTGTGCAACCCTCCACCTCTGCTACATTAGCTTGTTGTTAGATGTAAGGCTGCTCAATGTGTTTTCTTTCCAGGATCAGTGAAGGCGATGTTCATATCACAAAGGAGTGACATAATTGTTTGCTAACATAATAAGTATTTTGAATTAGCATTTGTCATGCTGATGAAATTAGCCAGTTGGATGGAATCTCATGGCAGCAGAAGAAAATAAAGATTTATCGCACCTGATATCGTCATTGCCAGATTTTCTATTGTTTTTTTCTTCTCTTCATTCTCCTTTCTTCCACTCATTCTCTTCTCTTTTTCTGTGACAGCAGTTGTACCACTGTGAAATTTTGAGGTGCAATAAAAGCACCTCTGTGCTCCTGTTTGGATAGCTTTTAGACAGTTTTTGCAGAAGGATTAATTTTATGATTTTTAGTCCATCGTAACGCTGTTGTTTCAAAAATATTACTGCTATGCAAAAGGGTGGCAGCACAATTGGGGTACGGTGTGCTGACTGACCCGAGGAAAACTAAAATCTTGAGTTCAAAACTGACCTCTTTATTGTTAAGCTTAAAATGGGATGAAAATGAAAAGTTTTTCGAGAAGTTAAATAAAGTCAAATGTGGACAGTCAGAGTTGGTTTAATGCAAAGATTTTCTACTGTGGCTGAATGCAGCGAGGCCAGTGTAGTATTTACGTTTGCATTTGAAGAGGCATTAATCTGAGTTTGTCTGCAGCAAACAGGTGCTCCGCCACTCTCCATTACTGGGTCATTATGCTTATGCAATAGCTGGAGGAGCATGTTTCTGAAATGGGGGCTGTCTGGACCCTTGTGGTGCTCGCATGTTGAGGCGGCTCAGATGACAGGACGGCGTGTGAAAGCAGCACAGTGAGATGTGGAGTGCAGTGGGAGCTTTGCTTCACTTTCTCTTCAAACTTTTCCTTTTTTTATTTTTAGTTCTGCATACATAAATGTCTGATGGTTAAATGTTTAATTGGTTAGACAAATTTGCTTAGCGTTGTGCTCCAAATCCGATAGGTTTTATTTGTGTGGTGTCCAGCTCACCAGAGGAAAGGCCATGAGACAGTTTCTGTCTTTTATTGATCCCATTCAGCCCTCAGTTTATTTAACATTTTGTTTTCTTTCCAATCCCTACATGGCCTGGGAAGTGTGATTTAGACTTTGACTGGTGCTGTTTGTTCTTTTCCCCAACTTCTAACATTTCAGTGGTTTTATCCTGTCCTCATATCTTGCTTGAATCAAAAACTGCAGAACTTTTAATGTTAATGTCTTCACCAGCGTTTTGTCTAAGCCGGTGATGCCATCTGGCTGAATGAATGGAAACTATTACTCAGTTAAAAGCAAATGTAGTCATGTCATTGTTTTTGTTTGTGTGGGTATAGTTATGAAAAGATCGGGGGTTATAGTCCTTTCTGCAGTGAGATTTCCTTTAAAAACACCCTTGAAACACCATGACTCATGGCTTTTATAGTTGCTTTTTTTTTTGTCAGTAAGGGGGAAGGGTGGGCAGATTGGTGTAGAAGTGTGCTATTGGCATATATATAAGAGAGACTTTAGCTATAAATAACAAATGTGGCACCACAAGAAAGAGTCAGAACTGTAGGAAAGTTTTTAAATGGCAAATGCTTTTTAGTCATTTACATTACGTTGCTCTTTTATGATAAAAATTAGAATTTATTTATTCCATGTTTGGTGAACAGACTGGATGCTTGCTTCTGGAAGTTGTTGGTTATTGTCGGTAGAAACTTTAATTTACTGGTAATAGCTGAATGTGATCCACATTATGTATTTCAAATGGATGTTAAAAAAATGCCTCAGACTTAACCTGCTTTGCTGCAAAAGAAAAGTTGTGTGTCTCTTGTGTTCATCTTTTTTTAAGAAGTATTGAGGAAATATTTAGATTTTTTAACCTTTTCACATTTTTTCACAACAAGAAAAAAATCAGTTCAATTTATTTTTAAGCAGTCAACTTTAGTTTGTTTTTGGGGATACTTAAATACAAATGCATTTGTATTTTCAGATTTGTAAGAAATATTTGAAAGCCATGCATTGTTTTCTAACTTTGTGTTTGTCTGTCACATCAAATTCAAATGTACTCTGAGGTCTGTGGCTGAAACATGTAAAAAAAAAAACAACAATTTTTTTCAGGTGCTGTACATGGTTTTCTCAGTTCTTTGTTTTTTTTTTAAAAAGACAAGCTGTGAAATATCTGTATTTTATCCAAATAAGTAATTGTTGCTCTTTTGTTGTATTCATAGGCACAATTAATGAGGCAGTTTTTAAAAAGTTAAATACATGTCACTCCAGCCATGAGGTTTGAGTTTTTGTGTTTGGAAACACAAACATGTAACATAGGGCATTTTTTTATCTACTTGTTTGTGGTCAGTGGTGTTTTTGCTCTTTAATCAACTGAGAAACAAGTAATTAAATGCTGTTAAGTGTTGAAAATGTACATGAAGCCAGAACATTGTCGTTATTATGAGTTTTTCTGTCTTTCAGGAAAAATATCCTTCCACACAGAAACTACTCTTTGGACCTAAAGGGAAAATCATAAATGTAAGCCTATTTTTATTGGTGTTTTTATCACATCTTAACCTTTCTTTTTTTACACCAACTGAGGCCTTCTGTTTTCTATTTTGTTAGATTTTTACACAGGTCCACATCTGCCTCCCCATGCAGAACCCCATGAAATGAATAAAGCACCACAGCCTATAACAGGACCCCCCTCCGCCCCCCACCCTGCCCCCTCCCCTGTTCTTTCACAGGTAAGTCTCAATGGACTCATGAAATTCATAAAGTTTAATCTCCCTGAGGATCATCAGATGAGAAAAAAATCCAAGCAGTTGATCATGTTGGCCTAATATTGTAGTTTTCATATTAACCTAAAAGTCGCTGTTAATGGTTTATAAGAAAAAAAAAAAATCACAATTACTTCAAAATTTGCATGTTTGTTATATTTTTCGCCTATTGAGGTTGCCATGTTTTCACCTGTGCAAAGCATGCTGGGTTGATGATGTGGGTAGGTCGTAGTGGACTCTGTCTGATCTCAGCTGTGATAAAATTAAATAATGGAGCATCTACATTTTAATATAATATTCAGGCCTAGTAACACTCCGGCGCATGCTGGATCTCACCGGCTGTGAGAAAAACAGATTTATCAGGCATTTCTCTGATTCTAACAGAGGCGCAGCATTCACTCCCTACATTGGGTTTGTTCAACTCCTTCCTGAATGTTGTCCATTGGTAGCAACAAAATTCATAATAATCTATCATTTAATAGGCTTTAAGAGCAGTTCTTGGTATAACAATTGTGATTTCATATTGTGTGAAGCTCTAACATAACGATTTTTCTATCAATTTTCTTTCATTATATAGCTGCAGTGTGAACATAAACTTCAGGGCAGCCTTCCTTTTCCAGTTTTTCTCATGTTTCTGTCTGTTGCAGTCCTCATTCCCCCCTGGGCAGCCTGCTCCTGTTGTGTTCGCAACCTCAGCACCTCCACAAATGAACCCCACGCCACAGCCTCGACAGGTAGGACTGACCGCTGACCTGCCCCTTACCTTCAGTGATGCTTTTCTGAATCCCTGAAAGGATAACTTTTCCTTTCACATCAATGAGCCAAACTTTTTCTCTCTTCTTCAGCGAGGCTTGCTCAGTCAAAAATTGTCATAAGACAGGGAATATATCAATATTTTTCTCTTTCTATGGGAAATATAAGGAACAAACAGTACAGAACTGATGTGTTTAATGTTTCATGTTGTCTATGTTCTCATGGCTTCTTCTCACATTTCCTCACCACTTCTGGTGTTAATCTTCTAAGCTCATTTTGATCCTATCTGCATGGTTTAACTTTTTCACAGCTCATTTTGTCTTGCATGACTTTGTAGAATTGGAGTGCTTTTCACTTCGTTCTGAATTGGGGCTTTAAGGTAATCAATATGTATCCATCACTCCTAGGGAACAGCTGATATTTAGTTTTTATTTGTTAAAAAGAAGTTAACATTTAGGAGTTACAATCAGGGTGGTTTTTCTGACCTTCCTGCTCATGTTATATAGTAGAATGTTGGCTTTTCACTTTTCTTGTTTTGGAGATCAGATGTACAGCAGAAAACTGTAAATGGAGAGTCATGCATGAACTTTGAGCTTCTGTCTTTAACCTCTGTCTTGTCTGCCTCTCCTCCTCCTCCTCTAGTTTGCCCCCGGGCCCCGACCTTTACACCAACAGGTACTAACAGCACAGCTGACAAAAAAACGGTTGTGGGAATCAAATGGTTACAAAGGAGTTACAAAGGAATTAATCCCTTGTTTCACGAATAAAACGCATAAAAAACCAGAACAGAATCTTGTATTACATTAAAACTGAAACACTACGGTTTGTGCTTTTATGTTTGCACAAATTCATGATTTACTTCCACTAAGGACTTGAAAACGCAGGTTATATACAGAGACAAAGTTACTTCAGATATTTGTAAGGGTTCAGTAGTGTGATCCTGGTGATCACACTCCATTATCAGCTTCCCCAAAAAATTTCTTCTTCTTAAGTTGTGTTTAGTAACAGCAAGGGGGTTGGCTTTTTAGCTGTAGCACACTGTGGTAAGTGATGCTTGGAGAAGGTTTGAATGGAAGAGTCAACCTTACAGAATAAAAGATAAAAAAATAATTCATTAAATCCATTGGAATATCTCAAACTGGGAAAATCCAAACACTTTGAAACAAATCGTATTAAATAAGTTTCCACTTCAGATTTTTTATTTTATTTGAACCAGACATCTTTATCGTCTTTTAAAAGTCAGATTTCAGTCTTGGTATTTAGGTTGTGGTTTGGAGATTTTCCCAAATCTTCAGTTTGGAAGGTTGAACCTTAAAGTAAGGTCACACATATAGTGTTATATTTGAGGAAAATATTTCCTGAATCCGTCTTCCAGGGTAAATTCTTGTGAAAGGGTTCAGGGTAAATAAGTTTTATGAAACTAAAGTTGTTTTCTTGTTGGAGAAGTGCTTTGATTAACATCCTTCATGGGGAGGTATACCATTGGTTTGAGAGCACCAACTAATGTGCTGTCTTTATTAAATTTCCTTTGAGTTGCTAGAGAAAGCGCCAAAGTTTTCTTCTGTTTTATATAGAGTAGAGCACCACCTGTTGCTTCCCACTATCAAACACCTAGTTGATGAAAGTGAATTCTGCTAAACTCTTCCATTACACCAAATAAATATTAATATATTGGTTTAAAAGCATTTCTGGCTACGAAAAAGACTTATATTGAATATTACCAAAAGTGACTGTTTTTAAGGTGGTGCTTATTTTGAACACTACATTAAACATCAGGCAACAAAAGCTTGTTAAATAGCCTGCTGCAGGGTCGGCAAATACCTCATCCAGTTATCTGACATCAGGCTGTTTTGCTGCCAAAGTGGCTTTACAAAGACCATAATGGCAGAGTAAAAAAACCTTTTTTAACATTTCCATTTGAATATTTAGCTTCACTATTTGGATGATCCACCAGAATTTGTTTCCATTTAGAAATATTTTGACAGTAGGCAACATTTTTATGCTTACTGGTATTCTTTAGTTCAGCAATGTACTTATTTGTGTTCTTTCACTCTTAGTCCGCTGATTTCAAAAAGATAAAATATTACAGAATGTAAAGTAGTGTGAGATATGAAAATATTTCACCAACTTCAGTCGCAGTTGTTTCATTTTTGTCTTTAACTGTGAATTAAACCTTTTGATTTGGTCCACATGTTGAACTGGAGAAGACTTAAAACAACATCACCCGAGACAACTGTGGGATTCTCAGTATAGTCTAAAAAGCTCAAAGTGTGAGCATTTTAAGATCGAAGTTTAGGAAACTGCTCTTTGTCCTCCATCGTGTATGAGGCGTTCATGGACCGGATCTCCAGGTGTAGGGGTGGAGACAAGTGTGTTTACTTTGGGTCTCAAATGAGCTTAGTGCAGATGATGTGGTTTTGTTTGCGCCGTGAAGCTGAAAGCTGGGTCCGTCAGCTGAATGGGAAGCTGCCGGGATAATAATTAGCTCCTCTAAGTCTGAGCTCATGCTTCTTATCTAATAACATTAGGACTGCTCACTCCATGGGGTTAGTCTGTCTTATGCGGAAGGGTTCAGGTGTCTTGATGTATTATTCACAAGTGATAGTAGGATGGAATCAAGCTGATTTAAAGGTTCCTGTTTCAATTAGACTGATGAATTGAGTCACAGCTGGAGAACGTATCCTCACAATTATGTTTTAAATAAGAGCAAATCATTTTTTTTACTAAATCTAACAGAATTACTTGTGGCAGTAATTTCCAGTAGCATGTTATATGTAATGTTAGATGGTGATAAATTCTTTTATCACAATAAGAAGGTGTTTGTGTGATTGCCCTCATTAAAATTCCTCCCAGGCTTTCCAGACTGACATTGTTTTGACTGCTGTCTGCTCCAGCAAAGAGATTGACTTCTCATTAGGTAGTCTACAGGTGATTCATTAAAAACGCCACGACCTGAGCTGTTGACGCATCACCTCTGGACGACTCGGGGAAATATGCAAACTTGAGGAAGTAAAGAATTAAAACGGTCTCCAGTTGACAGAAGAAAGCTGTTTCAAAAGCATCTGAATTCATTCTTTGAAAGAAAGTTCACAATAACAAGCCATATTTTGTGCTCATTTTTAGTGCATGTCTAAAAATGCACTAAAACTGTACTCTGTACTGTGGTCAGACTCTACTTCAGCATTTTATTGAAATAGGCAGTTTGAAATCAAATGTTTGTTTTACTGGTTTTCACTGAAGTTTTACTGCATAAAAATCCTGTCAAAAGGTAACCACTGGTTATTGGTTCTAAAAAAGTTTTAAATAGTGGCCATCTTCATCTTCTAAAGTGCCTGGATTCTTTTGAGCTCTTGGTTTACTGCGATCCACTGTTCGTTGTGTTCTCTGCATGTTCTTTGTTAGCTCACTGCTAGCCTCAGAAAGGGCCGTTCCTCTGCTCTGATTGATGCTTTCTGTTTCTCAATCCTCTTTCTTTCACCTCCTGACTTCTTCTGTTTGCCGTGTTTCTGTTTGATCTGTTTGTGCTGCTGAAGGGAAGCTTCAGGTCGCTACAGGTAACTGGATTTCATCTTTTTTTCCCCTGTTTTCTTGTTGAGGATGTATGTGTAATAGTTGGCAGGGGTTTGCATGATTGGCTTGGTGTCAGTTTGTTAGCTTCCAGGCCTGCAGCAGAATGTCAATGAGGAGGCTCTGAATGAACTCGTATTAGCTGCTTTATTCCTGCTGACTGGCGGGGCCAATATGTTTCCAGTTGGATATATTTATATACAAACTGTTAGCCTAGCTGCACATGTTAGCTTTTCTTGTCTATGACACACAGTTATCTTTTGTTTTTCAATGACAACAAAAGATTTTCTGTTTTTCCTTTCCTTTTTTATTCTCTTGACACTTTTTTTTGTTGTTGTTGTCCAGGTTTTTCCTGCTCACATTCCTTCCACTGTTGTACCCTTTCTCATCCTGCACACCTATATTCCACTTGCAGCCCTACTACACCAACAGGGGCAGCCTGCCTCCCAGCAGCGGGCCTCGGGGCGTCCCAGCCAGCACTACACCCCGGGCTGTGACACCCACTCATGTCTACCAGGCGGGCCCTGGCTCCCAGATGATGATGATCCCCCAACAGCAGTTGCAGTTCCCCAGCTCACCACAAGGCCCAGCTTATTTCATAGGACAGGTAATCAAACACAATTTTAATTTTCACAGCATTGAAATGCTTTTCTTTGATCTTACTGGTTTTTTTTTTTTTTTTTTTTTACAGTACCGGTCTCCAACGTATGTGGCCACGCCGCAGCAATACTCAGTCCCAACTGGAACCCCAGGTTTCTACCCAGGCACCAGCCCTGCTGAATATGGTAGTTATGGTAAGAGGCTCTGCTCTGGGCCTCGACTGCCGTACAAACATGTCACTGGGGTATCTTGATTAAAACATGTGAGGTTAAGGAGTATGTCTAAATTGATGTAGATTGTGTCTTATTAGCATAGAAAATAAATTAATGTAAATAAATTAACGTTTCCAAACATAATGTTTGGAAATGGAAAATAAGAGTTATGTCAAATACTGCTAAACGATGAAAACATTAGGTGACACACTGATAACACACTATAAATAAATAAGTTGGGGAAAGTCCTTAATTTGTAAGGGTTTTGGATGCATTATTTGATGTATTAATTACTTTATCAAGCCATTGATTTATTTCTGCAATGGCTTGATGAACATGGAACATGGATATGTTCAGTCCATCTTCTGGAAATGGAAAGACTAAGGCACAACATCAAACCTAACAAAACATTGACTCCTGCTTTAAACTGATGGTAAAGAGGTGCTCCAAAAGAGTTTCAACCGTAATTGCAACAAAAAGGGGGGATGAATAAAATTGCATACCAGAAATAACTTGGTTTTGTTTATACAGAATGTAGAATAAACATGTAGCATTTTTCTTCTACTTCATAGAAGCACTTTTTTGTTTTGAACTACATTATAAAGTCCTAATTTGTAGCCATTATATATGTAGTGTAGGGCAGGAAGACTTTTGCAAGGCACTGTAGGTATACAGGTTTTGCTGCTGTGCTATCCCACCATCTAGAGGTGACTGGGTGTCAGTACAGCACAGAAAGGGAGCAAACTTGCTGACCCCTCACTGCCAGGCATTCGAGGTATGTGTTGTCTTTGTGAAACTAGTCCATCAGCAGAGCGGTGAATGCAGACCTGTAAAAATGGCTTCCCTCATATCACTCATTGTCCTGCTCTTTGCTCTTCATTTCACATGATCTAATCGTGGCCTAACCTTTGAAGCTGCAGTCACTGAATCTGACTGCTCACAATCCACAGAATTGCTCTAATAAAGAAATGAATGTAGAGTGTTTATGGAATGCAACATTACTGAGATATTGTATATTTATAATCAGCTTAAGATAGACAATTACAAAGTCAAGCTATGTATGCATACAATTAAAAAGCCTTAAACTTTCCAATAGTACTCCAGTAGCTTTCTGAATGTGCCCAAAGACGCATTCAGAAAGTGAATGTGTCTTTGGGCACAAATCTGAACAGATTTGAAGATTGATTTAATAAAAAAATTAAATGACTTATATTGTGTTCCATTAGTTTCTATTCTGCCTGCATAGAAACTAATGGCACCTAAAAGGTGCAATATAGCTGCTCCTGAAAGGCAAACTGTAACGGTTTATCAGTTATTTACATCTACTGGAATTTGGGACCATTCTTCCTTGCCTAGCCCTTTAGTCTGAGGTATTAAAGGGGGCATTGTGTAAAATTGACTTTTTGAGCTTTGTAAGTTATAATGTTATTCCCTCATAAAAAAAAAAACATACCTGGAATGTTGCTTTAATTTTTTCATGTTTGAGGATTCCCTTAATCTCCCATGACAACCATTCAAAGTTGCACAAATTCTTGGTCTCGCAAAGTGCTGCCTAGTTACCCACGGCTCCTCCACGAAGCTGCAGTTTTCCCTCTGATAGAGCACTCCTACCCCACAAATCCTCTACTCGGCTCCTCCAGACTAGTGCCAGCAGCTATTAGCAAACACCTGGTGAAACTGCAAGTCTGCTGAGCTTACCATACAAACTATAATGTCCCTAAACAGCATCACGGAGTAGCAGTGTTGTAATGACATTCTGAAAGGTGAATGTATGGGAAAGGGTTGAAGGCAGAGATAAATTTCAAGGCATCCAATATGGATATGATGCAAAGTAAATTTTCTTTTAAGTTTATGTTATATACAGCATTTTCATAACACCTGAAGGTAATTAATCATTAATTGGGCTGTTATTGATGTCTGATTCTGGTTGCATGGCAGTTATGTTATTAAGTCACATTTTGGTTTACTTGTGATGTACTAAAGTCACTTTTTGCTACCTTCAAAACTAATTTTAACTTGCTTTTTGTTTAACTTTTTTGGAAGCCTGATATGAAATTTATAGTTTCAAATTGTCTGGAGGCCAGTTTAGCAGAGCTTCAATCTTTAGCCTGAAGGCCTTAGTCTGTTTTTTTTTTTTTTTTCTATCTTACTATAGAAGATAGTTCTATGGTGTTCACCCCACCAGTCAAGAGGACACCAACCTAAATACCCGAAGTTTAAATGGAGAAAAACCTTTGTGAAAAAAAAAAAAAAGAAAGTGGAGTGATCTTAGCTATTTTTAACTCTCCCACCTGCCAAGAGTGGTTTGATAAGCAGGTCCCCTCAACCCCCCAGCCCACCCCATGTAGTTGGCTCTCATGTCGTCATTACAGCTGATCAGATGACACATTCATGGTGTAGAGGTACAGGAATCTTTGGACCTAGAGGGGGAGAAGGTGGGGAGGGAGGAATTAGGAAGGTCAGTGGGAGGAGCTAATCAGAAACCAACTCTGTCTGTAGGAGGATGGACTGAACAGTAGAAGAAGTCAGTCTGAGAGGGAACCTGTAGAGTGAACGGGAGGAAGTTTAAAGAGGGGGTTTGAGGAGAACCCCCCTCTTTTTCCCCTCTTTGTACACCGTTTTGCATTCAGTCGGAGTTCCACATGGGGAATCGTGGTTCGCAGCAGCAGCAGGACTCTGAGGTCTCTCAGGGTAGGTCTTATCCCCCCACCTAGCTCCCCAACAGAACCACTGATCCAAGCTTCAGTAGAATGAGAGTCGGGGCACCAGCCTCTTCTTTTTTATAGTTTAGGGACGCTGTCCAAGAATCGTGTCATTCTACCTTTTGCTGCTCTCTGGTAAATGGGCCACGTCTCGCTCGCACTTTCTTTCCTTCTCCTGCGCAGACTCGTCCACGAGACTGTGTGGGTTTTGACTATATTTAGGCTGTGCTGCTCCTCGTCAACAATGCAGACTCAGTAATGTTAGTTAGACTGAAATGCACACTGGAGGGTAGGGAGACTGAGTGGCAGCTAGCTGTTGCTGTGCCTGAAGAATGGCCTCTTTGATTTAATGTTTGCTTTTCTCCCTCTGAGGCTGGACTGTCGGAAGCCAGAGAAAAGGCCAGGTAATGCCTCCTAATGGCTGTATGGCTGTGTTTGGTATTGAGCAGTTTGCCTTGTGTTGTGTGGTTTGCTGAGGGTTTTTCAGCTTGTGGGAACCTTTGGGGAGGGTTGGAGGTAAATGTGCTTCACAGGCAGGAGTTTTCTAAATAGGTTTTCTGAATGTAAAACAGCTCACCTTAAGCACTGAGGGTCAGCTGTGCAGAGCAGTGAGGGTCTGCTGAATCATTGTCTGTTTGCCCACTGTGTGCTCCGTCCAGGTTATTCATCTGGACCCAAAATATGGAGGAGTGTTCCATTGAATTTAATTACTTTCCTGGTCTACATATCTATGAAAAAATATACATGCATATTTTATATTTTCCAGCCTTTCCCGTCTTAATGATTCTTTCTTTACTTCCATTTCCCACTTCTTGTCTGTTGCTTTCCTTCTTTTTTCCATCTTTTGTTCTTTAAAGTGTGTTTTAATTGTATATCTGCTTTTTTCCTTTCATCCTTCCTTTTTTCTTTCATTTTTTGGTATTTTCATTTTTTTCCTTTCACTCCATCCATCTTTTCTTCCCTCCGTTCCTGCATGTTTTGATGGATTCATCCATTTTTTTAAATTCACTCAAATTTTCCTATCCTGTGTTTCTATTCTTGTTTGTTGCAGCTTTTATATTTAAAGCCTTACCATAAGAATATATGTAATAAATTGGTAAACTATTATAGACAAACATCTTTCTATTAAGGGGATGGATAGATATGTCCACTGCTGACCTCCATCAGCTAAATGGAAGAAGTCTGGAACCACCAAGACTTCCTAAAGCTGAATCTTAGTCATCAAGGTGACCAAGAATCTGGTAACCTCCCTGCTTTGTGGAGAGAAGAGAACCTTCCATCTCTGCAGTTCACTGATGTTTTGAATTAAAACGTGCTCTAAGGTACTCCCAGCCTTGTACTGGGCTGTTAATTTGTTTGCAGAGCAATAACCCCAAGCATTAAGCCAAGACAACAAAGGAGTAGCTTCAGGCTAACTCTGGGAATGTCCTTGTGCTGGCCAGTAAGAACAGAGATATAAATCTGATTTACCATCTTGAGGAAGACTTGAAAGTGCCCATTCATCAGCTGTTTCCATCCAACCTGAAGGAACTGGGGAGGTTCTGCAAAAATAAATGGGCCAGACTGCTCAAAGATGGATGCTAAGCTTGTAACATCATGTTCAATAAGATTGTTTTACTGCCAAAGGTGCATCAACAAAGTAATCCACAAAGGCTGTGAATACGTATGTTCATGTGATTTCATAGTATTTATCTTTGATATATTTTCATACATTTTAACAACATTTTTCTTATCACAAAGAGGTGTTGGTTTAGAGTTTTGAGGAAAAATTTATTTTATTTATTTAGGAATAAGGCTTTAAAATAACAAAAAGTGGGGGGAAAAAAAGGGAAGTGGTGGGAATATTGTCCAGGTGCACTGTACTTTCAGGTAGTATCTGTTTGTTTAGTTTTAAGTCCAAAGTGTCCTCAATATAACTTTAAATTGACGGAAATGTTCAGTTTTCTTTTTTTCTTTAAATTTTTTTTACAGAATTTAAGTGTTTTCCATGAACCTTCTCTCAGTTCCTTAAAGATACAGAGAACAGGAAAGGTTTAAACTTCTCCAACAGCTTATAAACACAGAGAGAGGAACTGTTTCTGCACATACTGTGTAGATCAAACCCTGGTTTTACTCTTGTAACATTAGGTCAGTGTGTGTTGGTTTACATTCTTCTTTCTGTTTTATCCACAACAGGGACTTATTACCCTGCACAGCCCCCGTTCCCTCCCTCTGTGCAGGCAGCGCCTGTCATTATGAACCCGGCCCCCCAACAACAACAAGCACCGCCTCAGCCTTCTCAACACATCCCCACCAAACGGGAACGCAAACAGGTAGAGTCAGTGGTTTGTAACACAAAACATACCTCACTGTAAACTGCAGCATTGTGACTTGTAGTCTCTGCGGTACCTGATTAACTTCTTCCTCTAACTCATTTCCTAGAAAATCAAGTTATATCTTTACAGAATTCCCCTTTGTGTAATAATAACCCTTATATTTCAGGCTTGATCATTAAATTGAAAAGTTTTTCTTCAGTTTACTTGGAATGATCAGCTTTATCTGTCTAGCTCTGAAGCTTCAGTAATTCCTTTAGGGCAATTATTTGAGCGTGATGCATCTTACTCATGAGAAACTTCCAGAATCGTGATATTAATATGCTTTACACTTGTAACCCTGTCGTCATCTCTGAATAAATTGCTGTGGTTATTGTGGTTATTACTGGGCCAAATTTCATTCCTAAAAAAAAAAAAAAAATGAAGCATAGACATTTTAGAACACATATGTCAGAGTCAAGGCCCCCCCCCCCGTTCGATCCTCACAACGCGCGCCCCCCCCCCCGATCCGCTCACGAAGGCTTGGGCCGGTCCGCTGCACTAGACCAAATGCGTCATTTAAAAAAATCTCAATGAACATTCGATCAGTCCGGCCCTCGGTTTGTAGCTAAATTTTTTATTTGGCCCTCCGTCCATTTGACTTTGACACCCCTGGTTTAGAATATTGGTTGATAGAACTCCAGGCGAACATTCCAAATGTGCCATTTTTGGACATTTTGGCACCATGTGGGCAGTTACAAATGTCTCTCTCTTTTTTAATTATTTATGGGACCTTGTTGCTCTGGTTGCTGCGTGTTTCTAATTAGCGCCTAATTATGTTTTTTTTTTTAAATGCTTAGTGTTTGAGCTGGATGTTGTTGAGGTCGAAAATTTTATCATTTAGATGAGCTTTTGCCCATTTATAGATGTGCAATATGCCTATATTGGTTATTGTATAGGATGTGCTTAAATTGGTCTTGTTAGTAGAAGTGCTGTTTTGGAGCATTATGTTAAAAAGGTTTTACTCAGAACTCCTTGAGTGACAGATTACTTCACCTGGTTCAAATTCCGTTATAAAATACCTCTTAAAGCACCTTTTTGCTTTTTGATTATTATTATTCAAGCAGACAAGGCTTAGCTTCTCACATGTTGCTAGAATTAATTTTTTAGCTGCAGATACATTCTTTGATACAAATTATCAAGTGTACACTAAAGGAATATTTTTGTTGCATTTTAGGCAAGAAAATGTTTATTTAAAAAATATATTTTAATTGTTACCATCTTTTAATGTTTTTCTAAAACTCCTCAAAACTGCTTGTGTAGTTATATTAAAAATATCTACAGAATGTGCAAATTTTTTTTAATCCTGTTAATCTTCAGAAAAATCGCTTATTAAAATAATTGTTAGTTGCAGCCTTAATGATATGACCATTTTATTCATTTACATGTTTGAAGTCAAGAAATGTATAGGAATATATAAAAGACAGATGCAAAGGGTGCAGCTGAAAGTTAACCAATAGGAATGAAATTAAGTTTCATTGGTGATTTGTCCCTCGAGGAAGACGAAGTCAGAAGATGTGCTGTCCAAATGGAGTAGCTTGGAGACTTCACAAACCGGCACCCTACATAAATATTTACATGCGCTCTGTCACCCACTCTTATCACCCATATGGTAATTTTCTTGTGTAAAAAAAAAAAAAAAATGTTAAAATTACTTTTTTCCTGTGGAAATTGATAGAAAGCTAGTTTCTGATTTGTTCAATGTATTTAGGGTTTTTTGATGGACATAAGTTATGACATAAATGGGCTCCTGAGAAGTGCTACTGCCATGATGGGTTCACTTAACCGGAAAAAATGCAGTTCCGAGTGTATAATCTATTGGTCAAACCAATAAAACAGATAAGATACAAACTTGTACATTAATTTTTATTTTATGATTTACTCTTTTTATTTCAGCAAGTAGCTGTTACATCACAGGTAGAAAATCATAGTTTTCTATTTTGTTGCTGGTGTAAATATGATTACTGTGAGACGAATCAAAAATCCCAAAATACTACGATGGTGATGTTTGAATTAACTTAAAAATGTCAGGAAAGCTCTTTTATCTGCAACAGTGTAGTGGTAAACCTCCCAGATGACACGAGCTGAAATGTCTGTTTAAACACTGGCTTCGTAGACACAGACGGCCCAAAAATGGATCTCTGTTGATCCGTGCTCCCCCATCGAGCTGCAATTCCTATATGTAAATTTACAAACGACACAACACTTCATTCTACTTTGTTCCGAATTAGCACAGGAAATTGCTAGTAAGCTGATGACTTGGTTGGCTACTTAAAAATGGAGCAATGTAACAAACCAATGCTAACCTCACTATTACTCTTTCATTCAGTTATAAAGGTAGTTGAAGCTAATGTGGCTAATAGCACAGGCTGTGGTGAATCCAAACTGAAGATGACAATTGGAACAGAAACCTGTAGGAATCCTCCTTGCTGCAGTAGTTGATTTATAAAATATTTATATATATATACAAAGTTACCAGAAATACAGAACGTGCACAGGGTGGCATCTTAAGACATCTGCATGGATCGCATTGCTGTTTACACTGCAAAAATAGGTTAACTATGCACCAGACCCATGTTTGTTTAGAAACAGAATTTTATTATAGAATGATTCTTTTTTGCCCCATAGTTGCAACATTTATTTGTATCAACATCAAATTAACAGATAAACTGTGGCACATTAAAGACAAAAAGTTTATAAAAATACTGTGAACTGTTTTGTCAAACAGGTGACAGTACAGGCCTCATTTTCTCCCTAAAGAGGGAAATTTATTGATAACTTTCTAATGCAGAAAAATTGTCCTGTTGTAATCAATCATATTTTATGCTCTTACATTGAAAGAACCCTTGATAAAATGTTGTGAAGCCAAGTATTTTTCTTAGCATTGAGTTTGAAATTTTAGTATTGTGACAACCCTAATAGATGCTGCATTACAAAGGGTCTCGACTATGAATTGAGTGATACTGCTCTGGAGAACTGTTTTCTATTTAATTTGATTCAACCCTTATCAGTTAATCCAATCAGCCGTTAGTCTCGGTAAATAAAAGGAATGTTAAAAGGTGTGTGAGCTAACTTGATTGTAGGAGAGACTACTGCAAAAGACTGGATAAACAGACTTGGCAAAGTTGTGCTACTATATGTGGTGGCCAACGTACTTATTTAAAAAAAAAGAGGCGGAATTAATTTGATCTCATGAGAAGTCAGGTCTTTTTGTGCCTTTTTAATATTTGGCATATTAAACTCACAAGTAGCTATTTAGATGTCGCTATTTACCATGTGCATTGCAAAAGTTGTGGACGTGCTCTGGCCGAGAGAGTCCTGAAAGGAGGGGGCTGAGGGACATGTCAGCACATAGCTGAGGTCCACGTGGCCACTAGTCTCCTCCCCCTCCAGCCTTCCGCTGCCGCTGTGGCATCCCCCCCCTTCCTCCTGCTCTAGTTTCCTCTGCTTGCAGAAGGCGTGAGCGGAAATCTGAAAGTGACTTTAGCCTTCGTGTGTTAAAGTAATGGAGGGGGGAGTTTCTTGAGCAAGCTGCTGCTTATTTGATAATGTGAACCTTTTTCTTTTCTTTTTTTTAACTGGAAGCCCTCCCATTCGCACCATGCCCCTCCTCCTCTCTCAGGCCTCTTTTATCTGTGTGTGAGTCTCTGTGGGCGGGGGTGCACATTCCAACTCCATAGCTCTACAAGGCCAGTCTCTTTCTCCCTTTTTTCCCTTCCTGTTCTGTTCAGCTCAGGACAGAGGGCTGATCAGGCTGCTAGCTAGCTTACAGACAGTCAGGCCTGGCTCAATGCGGTTCTATTCTGCTGGACTGTTTGCCTGGCAGTGCGTTATGCGAGTGAAACCAAGGTAAAGCTACTTTGTGTCCAACCCCCACCCTGCTTTGTGGAGTTGAAAGTCCAGCATAAAGCCAGCAGGAGCTGCTACTCCAGCACTGGGATGAGAGGCCCACCAGGGTTTGTACTGCTTCTGGGAAGGACTTGCAAACAAAACCGGACCAGGTAAAGGTCAGTAATGTTGGGTAAACATTGCTGCACTTTCATTAAAAAGTAGGTTAGATAGCAAAAGTGTTGTAGAAGACGGATTGTAACTTTTATAGATCAGTTTTTGTCCAGTTGCATTCAGCTTCGTTTTATGAGTCAGATTTCACAAATACCACATGATCGACAGATTGCAGCCAAGCAGAAAGGCTTGTGCTGTGCGAGTGAGCAGATTTTCACTCACTTTAGTTGTTCCCTCTGTATGTCTTGTCTGTGTGTGCACATGCAAGGCTGCTGTTGTCACACCTGATTATGCTTCGCCTTTGGCATAGTCATGCCTTTTTCTACCAGTTTAAACCAGCAGTGGAATTTTACAATTTGGCTTCAGGTTGGTTGATTAGATTCATAGTGTCGGACTGCTTCTCTGTTGACTCTGAAAGCACAGTCAGTAGAGCTACACAGGAATTTGTGAAGCAATCTTAAGAGTTGGGTTTTCATCTGTTCAAAATGGGAACAGAGACGTAGATTTTGTTGAGTGAGCTGAACAGATGACACAGAAAAGGGCTTGTAATTGTAGGCGTCACTCTATAATAGTCTTGTCACACTCAAAACTTCCTCATCTACTTTCCTCTGACTTGTCTTAGCACTACAGGGCGGGTGCTCCTTACCCTTAAACTACCACGTGTTCCTCCTGCCATGCTTTGCACTTAATTTGCTACTTTTGCTCCACAGATAAGAATAAGAGATCCTAATCGAGGAGGCCAGGATATCACAGAGGAGATTATGTCTGGGGGCCGCAGTGGCTCTACCCCAACGCCCCCACAGGTGAGCTGAAGTAGCACGCAATGAGTTCAGTCAGAAAAATGAAGTACAAACTGAACTTGTGCTCAGACTAAAAACTGATATTGCCCTACCGTTTACAGCTATGTATATTTTGTTAATACTTCTAGTGTTGGAAGTACTGCAACACTTTTGGTTAGATTACTGCTGCCAAGCCTTGCAAAAGCATTCATGTGACCTTCAGGTTTTTTTATGTTGCAAGCAAAAATTGTAGCGTCTCATTGGATTTCATCTGACGGAGCAACATGTGTCGAATACAAGGTTCTAATATTTTATTTTTATTCACCATCACAAGTAAACTGGGGCCCAGACTTTGTCACTTAATTTCGATTGATTAGTTACATAGATTTTAATGTGTTAAAAATATTAACATAATTGTTTTGGGGTTTTTTTTACCTACAAAAATCTTGAGCTGGAACATATGTTTTGTGTTTGCGGTACGCCCTTAATTCAGATGCACAAGTGACATCCGCAAAAGACTTTGATGGACGACAAAGCCACTTTTCCTGACCCAATGGGGATTAATAATAAAAGACTATTGTATTCAAGTTGTGCAACAAAGGAGTTAGCTTATCACCAAAACTATTCAAGCCTAAAATCCTATTTCAATGCTAAACATGTTGCAGCAAGCACAGATGTTTTTTCACATGAGTTACATGAATGGTCAGGGCTATCTGAAACAGTTGAAAGATGAATGAGTATGATAATACTTTGAAGACCCTTCAATTGTCTCAGTTAAGTCACCAAAAAAAACTCATTAATTTTTTTGCCCTGTGTCAATACTTTGACAATGACTTTTCAGGTATAAAGCTACTACTTTTGCACATAAAGGGGCTGAAATTTTTTACCATCGGTCACATTGCATGACGAGTGTCTAGAACATCAGTTGCAGACACTCAACAGACACCGATATTGTATTAGATTTAGGTCTAGACTAAATCAAATAGGTTATTGATCTTAACCACACTAATGTGACTGTCGGTTTAGGATCGCTCCAGTCTTTTGCAGCCTCAAACAGGTTTTCTTCTATGGTTCCATTTGGCTCCATTCATCATTTCATTAACTGTCCAGCTTCCTTAACTGATGGGGGAAGAAAACATCCCCACATCACGATGCTACCCCATCATGTTTCACAATGAAGATGGTTTGTTCAGTTTGTTGTGTTTTGAGAGTTTTCCACCAACATTTCAGTTCTGGTGTTATCTGACCAGAGCAGCTTCCACAAATTTAATTTGACTCCTACATGTCAACTTGGACACAACAAAACGTTCTCTACCAAATGCGAAACAGCTGCATTATTGTTACAATTAGGGTCCACAAAGATGGACACTTTTTACCATCTGAAGGCAGTGGGTTGCACTGGAATTTATTTAGAAGTATTTGTGTAAACGGAGATTCAATTACAATGTAAGTCACATTTTTGTTTGTTAAAAATTAACCATATTTAGTACTTGCTTTGGTTGTACTTCAGATAAGTTTTACTTTGCTTTGGGCCATCATGAGTTTTTCTTCAAATATACTCCAATTTCATGTTGACCGTAGTTTTTTCTTTCTATTTTTTTTTATTTATCTTTTAACCAGACACTGCAAATTTCTAACTAAGGGAGAAACCTAAAATATTTTTTCTCATGTTAAAGTGGAAAAGCGTGCCACACTCAGCAGTGAGATCACGCCTTTTCTTCATTATGTGTTCCCCAATAGACGGCCATATCTGGATTGGAGAATACAGCGTTGCCTCAGGCCAACGGTGACAGTATCTCTGCTGCTGCTACAACGCCGCTGGTTAGACCAGGTAGGTGCTACATAAATCTTGTTTTGATTGGGAGCTGCTTCAGATAACTGATTATTTAATTGTCGATACTTGATGTGTAAAATCATTTCTCTACATTTTAACAACCTTTTTATTATTTGTTTTAGATGACGGAGGGAAACTTACGCCACCTTCTTTGTCACAGACCCCTGAGCTTCCCAAGGTTGACCCCATCCTCAGTGAGACCCCTTCCTCTGCTGTCAAGGTGTCTTCCCCCCCTCCACTCTTCGAATCCACACACCCTCCTCTCAGCAAACCTTCACCTTCTGCTCCTGCTGCTGATGTGATGGAGACTCCCTCACCTCAAAGAGAACCCACACCCAGCCCCCCATCAGCACCTGAGATCCCTGCCTACCCTGCACCCCTTCCTGACCCTTCCCCCACCTGTTCTGCACAGAGCAAAACAGAAAACACAGACCAGGTTGTAGAACAGGAGGACTCTGGAGAGGAAGAGACTAAAGTCGAAGAGACACAAGCCTCTTTAGACTCATCAAGTGCTCAGGCCCCCAGTTCTAACGGTGTGGCAGAAATGGAGCTTGAGAAGTCATCGGTTACTGTAACTCCCACTCACTCGGAGGACACTTTAGAATCTCCCATTGCTCAGCCTGAGGAGCTCAGCCTGCGTTTACCTAATGGCCTCCCGTTACCAGCTGCTCAGATCCCCCATGGATCTGCAGTCGACATGTCTGAGCGCGACGACAGCCCTATTGCTGAGCCCGATGATGTAAGTCAGGAGCCTGTCACACAAAGCTGTGCCGCTGAGGCAGCTGAGAAACAAACTGTTACGGCCACGCCTGCTGCTGTCGACCAATTAGCATCTGCTCCCGCTGTCGAAGAAGTTCCAACCAAACCGGTTGTCCTGACCAAACCCTCTGAATCAGAGTTACAGGATGTTGTGACCGAGGTTGTCTCTGAGGTTGAGGAAGATGCAGCACAGCTCCAGAAGGACACCAAGGAAGAAACGCAGTTGCCTATGGAAACGGTTCTCTCAGCTGATAACGCATCTGAGACGATCTCTACTCCTCCTCCTCCCACAGCAGAGGAGAAGGAGGAGGCTCCCAGTCCACCGACTGTCGCCCCATCCCATGTGGAATCTACTATGCAAGGTCAGTCTCTTTCTGAAATTGGAGCTATTTTTCTTCTTCTCAAAGCCCATCTAAACATGTCTATGTCCTCATTGTTCTCCTTTCTACAGCTGCTGTGTCTGTGCCAAAGAAGAAGAGGAAGATGAAGGATCTGAACAAGAAGGAGGCGGTTGGAGACCTACTAGATGCCTTTAAAGAGGTGTGTTTACTGCAACTTCAGTTGTTAAATTGGTGGAAAATATTTTTTGAGGTGGATCATTGAGTTCTGGAAAAAGCAGCTTGTCCATATTGGATTTGTTTACTAGCTTTGCTGTCCTGAGTAAACCTGGTATAGATTTTAGTGTTATCTAGTTTACAGAGAAGGATCACTTTTAAGTTATGTATTCATAAATGATCTCCAAATTCTCTTTTTTATTGGTTTTGCCTTAATTAATAAAATAAATTTAATTTCAGCAAAAAATCAAGACTTGTTGCATGAATGTTAGTATTGTGACATCCCCTACAATCCAGTCAAGTTCACTTCATGATTCAAATTGGGGGTTTAAGTATTTTCAGAAAACAGTCTATGGCATTGAGTCACTGACTTGCAGCATTTACTCCCAGTTTTGTTTGACATTTCCATTTTACCTTCTGGTACATGTATTCTGAAATTAGTGTTACCAGGCACTACAGGTATAGCAAGCCTGAAGGTATCATAATCAATAAAAGAAGTGGTGTTCTATAGTCACGTTACCATTTGATTGCAATGTGATTATAGGATGCTTTGACATCGTTAGCTCAATATTCTTCCACTTTACAAACACCTTCAATATTAGAAAACAGACCACTTATGAATATTTTTGCTTTGAAGAATAATTCCACTAGTTGCAGGAAAGAAAAAAATCTCTTTCTACAAAGTAATTAATGTCTGTAATATGAAAACGGGTCACTTTGGCTCAATGTGAACCTGCTTTCTTGGATTATTCTAGATATAAATTTGAGTTATTTTAATATAACTTATTTTAATATATTGTTTGATCAAGGAGCAGGTAGTTGACCAGCCTGAGCCTGAGCCGACACCTGCCCCACCACCAGAGCCAAAGCCCCCAGCTGCAGCCCCTCCTGCACAAGAGGAGGCAGACCTGACCTGGGAGGATAAAGAGGACAAGCTGGATGCAGAGAACATCGAGCCGGCCGCCACCGACAAGAAGTACCAGTACAAAGAGGGTGGGTCTCTGGACACTGATGCTACTGAGGATCCCCGTTTAGCACTGCTTGGGGTGAATCAGCTGATGATTTATTTCTTCTGCTTCAGAGCAATGGAAGCCAATTAACAAAGAAGAGAAGAAGAAATATGACAGAGAGTTTCTTCTTGAGTTCCAGTTCATCTCTGCCAGTATGAACAAGCCCGAGGGTTTACCAGCCATCAGCGATGTCGTCTTAGACAAGGTGCATACTATTTACCTTAACTCTAAACCTTTCCATGCTTACACATCCTGTAGCTTCATAAAAGTTACATTTGAGAGATTTCTGAAAAATATCTATCCAAAAGCTCTCCATAAACCAGTCTTGTTTGCTTTTTGTTCAGGCAAACAAGACTCCTCTTCGCCAGCTTGACCCGAGTCGTCTTCCAGGAATGAACTGTGGTCCTGATTTCACACCCTCCTTCGCCAACCTTGGCAGGCCTGGAATGGGAGGAGGAAACAGAGGACCTGTGAGTTGCCAGCTTCTCTGTGTGACCCATCAAAGCATTCATGAATTTATCAGACTCTTAGTGTAACAGTGTCTCTGTTGGTTCAACTCTCTCCCTCCAGCCCCCTGGTATGGGCATTGGAGTGGGCGGGCCCCGACGTTCTCAGCAGGTCCAGAGGAAAGAGCCGAGGAAGATCATCACCAGCATGTCGCTCAGCGATGACATTCAGCTCAACAAGGCGGAAAAGGCCTGGAAACCTTCAGTAAAGAAACCCACCCGGAGCCGGGAGCCAGAGGAGCCGCAGGAAAACGATCCCGAGCTGATGAAAACGCAGGAGCTGTTCAAGCGTGTCCGAAGTATCCTCAACAAACTCACCCCACAAAAGTTCCAGCAGCTAATGAAGCAGGTGCAAGAACTGACTGTCGACACCGAGGAGAGGTTAAAAGGAGTGATAGACCTTACCTTTGAGAAGGCCATCTCCGAGCCAGACTTTTCAGTGGCCTATGCAAACATGTGTCGCTGTCTTTCTGGGGTAAGTAGAGCCTGCAGTTTCCTTACCTGCAGTTAAGGAAACAAAAAAATGTATTTCTCAATTTTTTGTGTATATTGTGTCTATTTTCAACCCCTTTACTTTGACTCCTCTTAATAAAATACAGGGCAAAGATTTGCCTTAAGACATCACCTGTTCAGTAAATCAAGTGTGTAGTTTCACCTCAGTAGTGAAAGAAGCAATATTTAGTCTCACTAAAATAAAAACATCCTGTCACACATCCAGGACTGAAACAATTAATTGTGATGAATCGATTACTCAAATAATCAATAAATAGTTTAGTAGTTCCTAAATTGGAGTACACAGACCCAACAAAAAAAGATATTTGCTGATATTTATATTCTGTCTATTAAGCACCTTTTGGTGTCCAGTTATTAACGGGTTTATCGAACAAACCAACAGATCAACCCTCCACTGTACTGCCATTAAATGAAACAGAAAGTGCTGAACATTTCTCATATTGAAGTGTTAGAAGTATTTTTAGCTGCTGATGCATCCTTTGATACAAATTATCAAGTGTACACTGAAGGAATCCTATGTTATTGCAGTTTATTTAAAAATAGAATTGAATTATTTGTTTGTTTGAATCTCTAACTGTACTTATATTGTGTAAAAAAAGTTTTAAATGGCTTAATGAAAAATCTGCAGAATGTGCCAACAGTTTATCCAATTTATTGATTAACTGTCACAATATTCAAATACCTAACTAACAATAGTTGCAGCCCTACATGTATATCATTATATTTTTGGCTCCAGTGATGACCTCTGTTTTGTGCCACGTGTCTGGGCCACTGATCCAAGTGATGGGATTGAGGAACTGAGGAGCCTCTGTGGCAGTGTCAGAACTAGGGTTTGGTTTTTCTTGCTTTTCTAACCTTTATTGTCGCTGCTCTTTTCAGCTGAAAGTCATAACGCCAGATAAGCCTGGTGCCACTGTGAATTTCCGCAAGCTGCTGCTAAACCGGTGCCAGAAGGAGTTTGAGAAGGATAAAGATGATGATGAGATCTTTGAGAAGAAACAGAAAGAGCTGGAAGCTGCCTCAGGGGTAAAGTTACTAACTCATGGTTTAAAGCGTCAGGTACTTAAAGGGATACAAATATATGTCAGAGTTTTATTAAGAAGTATTTTATTTGTTCTTATACATGATATAATGTTTCTCAAGAACATTTTAAAGGTTCAGATAGTTGGAGCTAGCCTTTCTTGTCGAAGTTTCACTCTTATCCTGTCTCTTTTTTTTGTTGATATTTTTCCAACAGGACGAGGTGAAGCAGCGGCTAATCGAGGAGCTGGAAGACGCTAAAGACAAGGCCAGGCGGCGCTCGCTTGGGAACATAAAGTTCATCGGGGAACTTTTCAAGCTCAAAATGCTCACAGAGGTAATCATGCACGACTGCATTGTAAAGCTGCTCAAAAACCACGACGAGGAGTCACTGGAGTGCCTGTGCAGACTGTTGTCCACCATTGGCAAGGATCTGGACTTTGAGAAAGCCAAGGTAACAGAAAACACACAAAGTAAAGATTTACATTGACAAACCTCCTCGCACAACATACATACTGATGAGAAAAACAAAATCGTTAGCTTACTAAGCCTCTCTGCCTCTCTTCAGCCTCGGATGGACCAGTACTTCAATCAGATGGAGAAAATAATAAAGGAGAGGAAGACCACCTCCAGGATCCGGTTCATGTTACAAGATGTGCTGGACCTCCGACGGGTAAATCATCACACAGACATTCTGAATATCGATGCAGAAGCATGAATATCACAGTTAGGCCTCATGCAATTTAAAGGTTGTATTTTTACAAAGAGACAGCGCACCTACAGTAAATAAAATCCTGGCTAAAGCCCACATTGATCATTCTTTTTAAAGGTGAAACTATGTAGGGATACAGAGCTTTAGCGAAATACATTGTGACAAACTCCAGTCATTTCTATTAGGGTGTAGATAAGAAAATCTTTCAACAGTTTGATGTTTTCAGGAGAAATACAACTGTAACTTGTCATTTCTGCAAAGTTAGTCTTGGGGATTTAGGGCCACTTTGGACCTTCAATGAAGAGATTAATAGCCTGATATTTGATTCCTCCAGTTTCTGGGGGCTGACTTGTATTTGTAGCTGAAAACATTCTCGTTTTTGGGGGTGTTGTCATTTGTTGTTTATTCACTTCAAAATGTATTGTGAACATATAATGGACGTTCCTATTTTTGTTATTGATTTTTTTATCTTCATGTTTAATCACCTTTCATCCAATCTGCAACCAGATGGACCATTTGCTGTGGTGCATGTCGAAGTTACTGTCTCTGTTTAAACAGGAAGGTTGACGTCAGATTAATGGAAAGCAGGGCATGTCTGAATGAAAATTTTGCAAACGTACAATTATTGTTTGGTGTTGTGTGTGTGTGTGGTGTTAAATGTAGCCCTGCAGACATATGCACTGGTCTTGTAGCCCTGATCTGTGCAAGTCTCATATGAGGGCTTAGAGGGAAATATTTTTCTCAGCTCTTTAATGCAGGGCAGCTCCCGAACTCAGAGCTACTCTGTGCCATAGGCTGAGACAACAGACTGATCTTTTCTGTTTGCATTTTTGATTAATTTCACATGGGATTAATCAACTAATCCTCCCATTAGTATTGGCATATGTATATGGACTCACCATAAATTGTTTAAATCAAAACAAATTTGGTTTCTTTTGATGTCCAGTTTTTATGAAAGGGACTTTGTGAAGCCACTTCATTTGTTGAGCGTTTTGAATCCTCAGTTCTACAAAACCTGCAGGTTTTCTGCTTTTATAAGTTGCAGTGAGCAGCTCAAAGTCAAACTGGCACATTTTACTCTGTAATATAAATCCTGGGATGTTTCACCTACTTGGTAGGTTAGGTGGTTGAGCTCTTGTTTCTTGTAAGTTATTATTCAGTCATTAAAAAATACACTCACTGACAAAAAAAGAAGAAACGGTTCAGTGCGTATGTGATTTGGTTTGGTGTCAGCACCATGAGTGAAGCATTGTCTTCTGACCACCTGACAGGCAGTCAAAACAGTGAATAAAGTGTACCAGACATGGAAGGCCTGTAGACTCATTAGACACTACTATCAGTGGTTGGAATATGACGGAGGTCACATTGTGGGTTTGAAATTGTCTGGCATGTGGGGTCGACAGTTGTCATAATAATCTAATCTTTGGATGCAATAGGAATGGCCAACAAAAAACTTATACTGTCTTGTTAAGATATGATGTGGGCTGGGTTTTTTTTTTTAGTAAAGAGTGATAGAAAACTTAGTCATTTAAGCATAAAAAGCTCCAGAGTAGGAGTGTCCAAACTTTGTCACGTTGGTCAAAATCAACGAGTCAAAAGTTCTCACTGACCAAATAAAAATTAAGCAAATAAACTAGTCAGATTTTTTTTATTTTTTTTATTGAATGTTATTCTTTGTGGACCCAAAACTTAAAAAAAATATTTTGCATGTCTGGATTAAGTAAAGGGCATTTGATTTTAAATACTTTTGGGCTTGATTGAACAATTTGATTATAAGAACAAGATTTAGGTCACGTTCTCTAAAAACACTGGCTATATTTCTTTAGTCAAATTCAATAAATTAAATAGAAGCTGACTTGGGTGCATCAAAGCCTTCTTTTTTGTTGTTTAAGCTTGGTTATAAAATTATGAATGCTTTGTATTGTACTTTTAGAACAACTGGGTACCCCGGAGAGGCGACCAGGGCCCTAAGACCATCGACCAGATCCACAAAGAGGCTGAGATGGAGGAACACCGGGAGCATATGAAGGTGCAGCAGGCTCTCATCTCCAAGAAGGAGTCTGGTGGAGGAGGCCCAGGGGGCAGAATGGGGGAAAGAGGTTCCGGAGGCCGAGGTGGTCCTCACAACCCAGGCCGGGGAGCTCCGCCTCAGGATGAGGGCTGGAACACAGTCCCCATCTCCAAGAACCGACCCATCGACACCTCTCGCCTTAGTAAAATCACTAAGGTAAGTCTAAGCTCTGTAAAGTTTATGCCGCTCCACAACTATAGTTTAACAATCAGCTCCCTTATTTTCAGACTCCTGTTCTTGACTTCAACAATCAGCTACTTGCCCCTGGTGGTAAGGGCACCTGGGGCAGCTGGGGGAAGGGCAGCAGCGGTGGCACCAGTGCCAAACCTTCAGATTCTGGTATATTGATTATAAAAGGGACATCTGCATCTAATAATCTGAGGTATGTTCAAGTTTAAAATGAATTCTTGTCTCATGTTCACTTTATCTCCAGGTTCAGAGTCTGGAAACCGTCCAGCCACCAGCACTCTGAATAGGTTTTCTGCATTGCAGCAGCCTTCATCCTCATCACAAGAGTTGGATAGAAGGGTTCCTCAGAGGTGAGCAACAATTCCTGCTACCCAAGTCTTTAGTTCATACTTGAATAACAAGAGCAGTATAGGACTATAATTTTTCTCTAACTGTAATCTGGACAGAAATAGCTCAAGTCGAGAGCGCAGCGACCGCTTCGACCGCTCCGATCGAGGTGGCGATCGCTTCGACAGAAGGGATGAGCGAAGAGATGACCGAAACCGGATCCAGGTCACCAAACGGAGCTTCAGCCGGGAGAAAGAGGAACGAAGCCGGGAAAGAGAGCAACGCAGCTCAGCTGATCCGGTCCGCCGAGTGGCGAGCGTGACCGAAGAGCGAGACCGAAGCAGTAGCGAGAGAGCCAGGAGCAAAGAGCAAGGTGACGATGTGGTGGAGAATGAGAGAGAAAGCTGTGATATTCTGCCAGTGAAGTCGGTATTCAGTATTTTGGTTATTTATGCATCTGTTCTGTGCATAAACAGTGAAGCGGCAGGCAGCTGCCACTCCGCCACCTCAGCAGACCCCTGCTAAGCCTGCACTGACCGTTGCCGAGATGGAAAAGAAGTCGGCAGCCATCATAGAGGAGTACCTCCACATCAACGACATGAAGGTACTGCAACACAGAACACCTTTGTTTTATAAACTGGATTCTAATCCTTCATTTGTATCTTTTAATATTTCCAATTTCACTTCTGTTACATTTTAGAAATGATATAGGAAAAATAAATATGTCCTTATCAGCTCCTTGCATGGCTGTCCCAACAGGAAGCCCTGCAGTGTGTGCGGGAGATGAACAGCGATGAGCTGCTGTTTGTGTTCGTACGGCACGGACTGGAGTCCACCCTAGAGCGCAGCACCATCGCCAGGGAGCACATGGGCCAGTTGCTGCACCAGCTAATTAAGACCGGCATCCTCCCAACACAACAGTACTATAAAGGGTCCGTATGAAGAAGCTTAGCAGTAAAAGTTATTTCGGTTTGATTTTTAAAATTTGCAGATAAAACGGATTCAAAGAATCACCTCAGGTCCACAACATGGTGCTTTTTTCTGTTGATTAGAGATGCACTGACAGTGATTCCCAACATGACAGCAAGTCATGCTGAATGCTTCGAAAAATCAGAAAAACAGATGTCCACAAAACTGGAAGACCAAAAACTTGATTGTCTGAGGTCTTCCACAGGCTGGTTCCTGCAAGCGATCCGACAAAATCATTAGCTGGTCTATTTTCTCAGAATCTTTGTTAAATTTTGCTTTCCTTGTTCTAGAATGTTTAGCTTTATTCTTTTCCCCTTAAATAAACTTATATTTCAATGTCATGCCTCCAGGTTTCAAGAGATTCTGGAGGTTGCTGAAGACATGGCAATAGACATCCCCCACATCTTTCTCTACCTGGCAGAACTGATCACTCCCATGCTGCACGAGGGAGGCATTCCCATGGGAGAACTGTTCAGGTAAGAACCGCTCTTCTTTATTTTTTTTTGATAACTTTTTTGTTGTATTTTACTAAGTTTTTTATGTTCTGCTGTCCTCTGCAGGGAGATCTCTAAGCCCTTGATCCCAATGGCCAAAGCTGGAGTCCTGCTGGTCCAAATCCTCACTTTACTTTGCAAAGAAATGGTAAGAGCTACCTTCTGAGCTATAAAAACACACACTGGTCAAACTACACTAAAACAGGTGATTGAGCAACATAAACTGTCAATGTGTATCTATGAACAATAGTCCTGGTAAAATCTTTAATTACACTTCAAAACAACATGTGCATCTTGATTTCACCAGAGCCATAAAAAGGCTGGCACCATGTGGAGAGAAGCTGGCCTTCGATGGACAGACTTCCTGCCTGAAGACGTGGACGTTAACAAGTTTGTGACAGAGAAGGTTAGTCTGATCAGTGCATCATCATCAGACTTCAGAAAAAAATTTGTATCAGCTGATAAAAACCTAAAGGGTGCATTTCTTGTTAGCATGTAGCCACAAACTGTTGTATAGTCTTTTGTGATTTTATTTTATTTTTTTCTCGGAACAGCTTTGTTATTCACTGCTTCAATAATAAAGTAACTGAATAATTTAGAAGATCTGATGACCTTATTAGGTTATATAAATAGATAATTGGATATTTCTGCATAAGTCCTAGCTCTTAACTTCATGCTCCTCATAGGAGTAGACATAAACATTGAGTTATTAACTCCACTCCATTTTATGTGACTAATGTTTGTGGTTTCAGCTCGCAGTGTTTCCACTGCGATCTACTGGAGTCATGAAGCGAACTCCTCTGTAACCCTGGCGATGCATGCTGACCATAACGTTCCTCTTTCTGCAGAACGTTGAGTTCACTCTGGGCGAAGAGTCGGAGAAGAGCAGGAAGGAGATGAGCTCAGCAGAGCTGACCAAGCAGCTGGACAGACTGCTTCAGGACAAGGCGGACAATGAGAGGATCTTTGACTGGATCGAGGTTCGTGTCCAGCATCATCTTGATTTCAGTTCTAGACTTCTCTAGCTTGTTTTTAAAAACAACAGTGTAAATGCTGCTATGTTTTAATATGCTGTAGAGAAAAGAGCACTGATCCTGAAGGGCCACCAAAATATACATTTTTGAACATGTTGCTTAATTTTAAGTCAGCAGGGTTATTCCATCAAAAAATGCAGACATTTATACCTCTTTGGTTCATCTGTGGATGAATATTTATTTCTCTTTGTAGGCCAATCTAGATGAGCAACAAATGTCGTCTAGCATGTTCGTCCGGACTCTGATGACCTGCGTCTGTCAGTCAGCCATTATTTGTGAGTACTGATAAACAAGCCAATGAGTTTAAATTCCCTCTAAGCCAACCCCTGAGCTTGTTTCCCCTTCAGGTGAGAACCCATACAAAGTGGACGGTGAAGTAATCAAGCAGAGGGCCAAGCTGCTGCAGAGGTACCTGAAGGACGAGCAGAGGGAGCTGCAGGCTCTCTACAGCCTGCAGGCCCTGATGGTGCAGATGGAGCAGCCTGCCAGTAAGCTCCTCAAATCATCTTTCATTACCGCTTATTCTTACAAAAGTATTCCCACCCCTTTAATTTCTCAACATTGTGTCTTATAATCCTCTAGATTTTATAAGGATTTATGAAATTGTACAGTGGAATGGAAAACATACCTTTTTTCCCCCACAATTAAAAATCTTAAAGGGGTGACGAAACTTTGTATTTTGTATCACCCGAGTCAAAACTTGGATGCCCGCCATTTGCAAAATAGCTCAAGCTCATTTGATAGCATCTTAGAGCAAGTCTTGTCATAGATTCTTCAGTGGTTTCAGGTTTTCCCATCAACTCCTCTAAGCATGACTAACACCGCCTTTCAGAGGGAGGATAAGCAATTTCCTTTTTACCAGTTTTATGGAGTAAATGCATCTTTATTACCTGAGCTGTGGATTTCTGCATATTATCAAGAGTTAACCAGCTTTGTGACTCTTGATTTGTATTTCTTTACTTCTACGTCATTTATGCATGACTTGACCTCACATAAATTTGTGGTTGTCTTCTGACTAAATACTAAAAAGTTCAAAGCCATGAATGTTTTTGCATCCAATATTTATTCCCAGTTCTAAATGTAAAGTTAAACTTCCAACACTTTTGGTTCTGACAACTTTTTATCTCTACACTCCATCAGATTTGCTTCGGATGTTCTTTGACACCCTTTACGACGAGGATGTGATCAAAGAGGAAGCCTTCTACAAGTGGGAGTCCAGCAAAGATCCCGCCGAGCAGCAGGGCAAGGGAGTGGCCCTCAAGTCCGTCACTGCCTTCTTCACGTGGCTCCGGGAAGCGGAAGACGAATCCGATAACAGCTAAGAATGCTTCAGGGAACCTGGAGGCTCCTTGGAAGGGTGGGGAACGTTTGATGGACGATTCAGAAGCGCCTGATGGGGCAAAACCTTCTGCATAAACCGAAAAAAAGAGAAAAAAAATTCTTCAAATGGGAGAGATTGTATTATGGATCGAACATTCGGTCATTTTATTTTGTTCCTTTTTTCTTTTTGGGGTTTCTTGTAATTACCCCAGCAACAGAATGTCTTTTTTTCTCATAAGAAAACTACAGGATTAAATAGAGAGGATATATAAGAGACAATTGTTACAAGCTGTTGAAGATGGTGCAGTGAGGTTTGAGCTTGTTTGCGAATGGCTTTTTCCTCAACACAGCAACACTATTCAAATCGTATTTGCCTAATAAGCGTTTCAAGAGAAAAGCGAAATGTTGATCCCATCTATATTTTTGATGAATTCATCTTTTATCATGTAGGCCGGCCGCAGCAGCTCAGTGCGTCCGATCTGCATGGTGGGCTTATGTAGATGAGTAGCTTTTTGTTATTTCCAGTGTTGGCTGAATGAATCGAGTGTTTCCTTTTTTTTATAATAAAATAACAAAACTACAAAGAGAAGCGGCGAGGGACGTCTGGCACATTTCAGACATTTCAGTGATGGTTCTGAACATTAGGCTTGACACGGGACAGTATCATTGAGGAAAGATTTGATGGACTCTACTGCACCTCTGGTGGCGGGAGGATGACGATGCTTCCTGCAAAGACCCGCTGAACCCGCATCCCGACCTGCCGATGCAGCCGCCTGGCTCGTTTCCTTCGCTTCAGAAACAAAACTATGGACTGAGAAAGAGCTGGTTCGCAGCTGCAATCCCCTCCAGAGCTTGTCATCGGATTTTAAAAAGAAAAATATCAGATAAAACTTGAATAAAGCATATAGAGAAAACAAAATCACTTTGAGATAGGACTTTTAAGAAAAAAAAAAAAAGTTTAACTGCAAATTCTAAGGCCTTTTGTTGCTTCCATGAGTGGAATTTCAGGAGAGCTCTGTAAATACAAGATGGCTAGTTTTTCCTGTTTTTTCAAAGAAAAGATGCTAATGTAACCCCTCTCCTCTGAAATGAAGCTTCAGTTTTTCCCTGTATTTATATTTTTCTCTCCTCAGCTGGCAGAAGGTGCTTGTAATTATCCAACCCACTGATTACAGTTTAATTGAAAATGTGTAAATACTTTTTTGCTTTTCTTTATTAAAAAGATATTTAATTAAAGAAAAATGAAAATGGATCTTGTTGCAGTTGAAAACTGATGATTCTTCCTTTTGCTGCTCAAACCTCGGAGCTTATGTGCTTTGGTCTTGTTGCAGAGAAACATGAGGTTTGGGTTTGAGTCCCACATTGCGTCTAAAGCTAAAAAACGTCTATTAATTATTGCTGGATTGCAAAGAAGATGCTGGATTTGTTCTTGTTGCAGAGTTGCCGTCATTGGGAGAGGTTGTATAATGGCTAACTTGGAGCACCAGTCTGAGAAAACATGGCCGAAGCATCTGTTTGTTACATCACCCTTGTGTTTTTGCTGACTGGTTCCTCACTTAATTAATTGTTGCTGGAACTCCAAAAAATTTCCCTTAGTATTTGGCTTTATAAGTTTGCTGAGGAAAAGATTGTTGAAAGGGAAGGCCGGTCAAGAAAGAGAGAGTTTGATTGTAGAGTTTCACTCTTTGGGCTTCAGGCTGTGCAAGTTTGTATTCATGAGACTAAAATGAAAGTAGCATGTGCAATTATTATTGCAAGAGCCATATGTGCTGCTATTCTTTATAACAACATGTCAATAATTCATAAATGCAAATCCTAGGTTTGTTCTACATATAATAAGCAATTTGACATTTGACATTTGTCACTTGCTAGAAGTGACATTTTGTAGAAATCAAACCCTGCTTTGTTTCGATCATTTGGCTTCAGTAGTTTTCAGTTTGAGATTCTAATTTGATTTTCTGAAGATGTGAAGCCAAAATTACCATCGCAACAGAAACTGTGAACCAACAACAGCTAACGAGTTTAGACTACTGCTGTTTTTTTATATGTATACTGTAAATTGCTGCATTGATCCCGTGTTTTCAATCTTAAACGCTAGTGTCTGTATAGTGTTAATATAAATATAATTTGTAAAACTGCTTTCCACTTATGCAATGGTGGTGCTACATTCAATATCAAATTGCAAAATAGGATTTTTCACGTTTGCTGTGTTTCTCCCAATTCATTGGGAAAATCCCAATGAATTGTATAAAATCCATAATTTAGGAACAGAATAAAAAAAAAAAAAAAACTTTGACATATCCAAAACTTCTAAGGGCTAAAACTAAAGCTTTGGGTTAAAGAAAATTAATATTCACTGAACTACTATCCAGAACCTCACAGTATTCTGGGGGATGTAGGCAGAGGAAAGACTGGCCGCTCTACCAGTCTTGCTGAGCTGTAGCTCATGCTGAGCTGTAGCTCATGAGCCGCCTGGCTCGTTTCCTTTTCTTCAGAAACAAAACTATAGACTGAGAAAGAGCTGGGGAGCATGATTCAGATACAGGATCTGAATCATGCTAGTTTGTGGCAGGAAAAGACATTAAGTATTTTTTTCCAAACTACATCACCACTATGAAGCATTTATTCCAAACTTGTAGCACTTAATCACTTATTGGGCCACTCGTTTTGTGCTTCTGTGCTCACACTCTGACGTTCTTAAAATAAATGGTGAGTTTTCAGTTCCCATTCTTCACGTACAATCCTCAGTTTGCATTCCCTTAATTTGAGAACTTTTTCTTCCTTGTTTTCATCTAACTCTGCAGTTTTATTTGGTTTGCAAGTTTGCTGTTACAGAACTGACTAGATGCAACAACACAGTGTGGACTAGAGCAGAGACCAGTCTGACAACTGCTACTAAACAAACGTCAATTCTTCAGCATGGTAAGCCGTAATCCTTATTGGCTGGGCGTCCATAACTCCCTAAGGTACAATGTGAGCCTAATAAGTGCTTAAACACTTTGAACATGTTCCTATGGTCAAAACTGTTCATTGGGTTCCATAAGCCATTGGCTAAAACAACCCATGATGTGCATAAACAAAGCTCAGCTTTTTAGTTGCAGTTTTTCCATAAGACTGATGTGAATTTTGGGATTTGAACTCCTGTGTTTCCACCTTATAGGTCCACCTATTTGTCTTGGATTCATGTAAACTCTCAGAGGAAGCTCAGCTTTCCTCCACCAGTTCTGGCCCACACCACACTGGAGTTATGAATTATGGAGTTATTTGGTCTGCTTTCTGCCTTTTTGTAAAATGTGTACAAGTAATGATTAGGCCTGCACCGTGTACTGGGTTATTTTTTATTCATATATACAGTTAACCCAAAATTATTTACATGCACGGCAGATTTAGATTTGCAATTCAAAATAATTGACCTTTTTAACCAAAAAAATTGTTTCTGCTTAGACCTGAGTCAGATATCTCTGAATAGATGGTGAAATAATGTAGGACTCTTAATTTAGAAAATGGAAAAAAAAAAAACAAAAAAAAAAACCTTTATATACCTCTTTTAAAAAAGGTGTGGCCAAAATTATTAAACCATTTTCAATAATCAGTGAAAGAAAATAAATATGAAGCATCGTAATCTTTTGCTTGCTCCACAGAAAATCCATCAGGTTGAAGCTGGGACTCTGTCTGGGCTGCTACACAACATTACCATTGCTTCCAGTCAGAAGTGTTAGAATTAAAGGTTACTATAATCCCTTGTCTCCCAGGGGTATGAATATTTCTGGCCTAAAATGAAAGCGTTGTTTTATAACCCTGCGCTGAAACCGAACAGTTCCAGTCAGAGGCTCAGTGAGTTCTCAACCAGAAGTAGAAAGTGTGGTAGTTCTGGACGGCTCCAGATTGCATCTCAGCCCAAAGGAATCAGTAAGACCCAAAGAGTAAGCACAGTGTTCCGACACAACATGTCTTTCAGCCAAACGCTAATGTTTTTATCCATTAGGACTTTATACACAGCCGAACATCTGGTTCTCTGTAAATCGACCTATGCTTATCTTCAACCTGCTGACTTTGGAGCAGGCAGAGAATACAGTCCTTGTTTTTTCTAATCTTTCCAGTTTACCAACATTTATTGAGTTTATGATTTTTTGTTTATGATTGCAGGATACAAATGAAATTGTAGTTTGTTTGTTAATGTGGTTCAGATTTTTTCTTTGCCAGGCCTGTTTGATAGTTGGCTCTATTTACTGATAACAGGGACATTAAAGTTGTTCTGTGTATGGCGTTTGGCACTTCTTCCTGCTCTACTTTAAGTGTGAACTTTGGTTGTGCTTTTTCTCCACTAAACAGACCTGATCTATCAGTTGGCCAAGGGAAACTTTGAATTCAGTCATCAGCTCCTGTTTTAGTCTGGCTAAATTATTTTATTTTTTACAATTTTTATTCCTTCTCGTAAACTGGGACTGTTTCAGTGGAAGTTTGTATACTAGAATCAGCAATGAAGATAACATATGTCGATGATGGAGATGGAGAAATGATGCAGACCGTTACTGTAGAAGAGTATGAAGTGCCATTGGATTAAACCATGAAGTTTTGCTTGTGTTTTGGACCAATCACCTCAGCCAGTTTGGCAAAAGAGTATAATTGATCTTCACATGTCTTAAATCCAGAGGTTTGCTCACCTGGATTAATGTAATTATCCAGTAATTACTAATGTAATTATCCTAAATGCTACATCCAGAATTGGGATTATTCATGGAGGAGTTGCATTAGAATATCCAATTTACTGAAGTAATGGGAAATTCTGTCTCCTTTGGTTCTTGACCCAACTTTCTTTTTTTCTTATGAAACAAAAGATTACATTTTTGGAGAATAAAAATAAGACACTATGGTATAGATTGAAAAAAAATACAGTTAAACCTTTTTAAACACACTAGAACTAAACCTCAGCGTTAATGTAAGTGTAGTATATTGACCACTAGAGGGTACTATCACACTATTTTTAGCGCTCATTATCAGCGTAGAGTTGACAAATGTGTTGCAGAAATAATGAATTTCAAAACATTAAAAGTTTATTATAGGCTGAAAGATCTCATAAATCAGCACACTATGGCTCAATAATAATAGAAAATATTTCAGAGAGGATCAGAGACAAAACCACTGACCTCTAACAGTCTGGAAAGGGTCATGGAAACAGAAAGGTTGAACTTGTTGTCTTAGCAACATCTGTACCATATTTAATGTGGTTTTAAAGCTAAACTTTTACAGGTCGTCAAATCTCTTTCAGGTCTGAAAGCTCTTTTCTTTCAAACAGTGACCTATCTCAATGCAATTTGCTTTATTCTCCTTGTTCTTTCGCTTTAAACCGGTTTGCTCTCTCTGTGGAACATTCAGTAAAATCAGAAATTTTGTGCACTTCAGCAGACTGTGAAGGAGAAGCAGTGTGTGACAGGTGAATGGGTTGGTGTGGCAGTCATGTTGTTAATGATGCTGCATCAGAGCTCCTCCCTGGTGTGGGCCTCTGCAGCCTGCACAACAACAGGCTGTTGCTTACCTCGGACCATCTGCTCTGGAGTTTGTGATTCATGACTGTGTCATGCGAGCTCATTACTGGGTTATGGTCCCGTTTTAGTTTTGATTCTTAGATAAATGATGGCTGTTTTGCTGACAAGCTGAATGGCTACTTTTATGTCACATTAAACACGGAAAAATGTAAAATTTTCAGTGCAAAAGTCAGAAACGTAGGCTTAAAGGTAGTCAGTCCTACATTCATTGATCTTTGAACGTATTGAAGCTAGGAGAAAGACTCATCATGTGCTGAAGTGACTGCTTTCTGCTTTACCACACTATGGAAGGAAAACAAAATAGTTTAGATTTATGCAAATTAAAATCTGAAAAGTCCACTTTGCATTTGTATTCAAACATTATGTGCTATTAATCAAAGAGCACATAATAGTTTGCTGTCTCACTGATGGCAAGAATTTTTAATAGCATTAAAAATTCTTGCAGCTTCTTTACTGTTATCAGACATTGTCAACAGGTTTTCTGTTAGATTGTGCAGGATATATTAAAGTATTTGTGAAAAAAGTTCTGAAATGATTTATCAAAGTTTAAAATATGTATTTGGGAAACACTGTAGTCTTGAAATCTGTCAAGATGATTCCCTTTCCCTGCTAATTTATTTCCAGTATTAACAAACCCCAGCAGGCCTTGGTCACTAGACGCTCATTTACAACTGGGAGGGTTCTCACTGACCTCACCGGGAGCATTAAATGACAAAAACAGCTGATGTAAATATCTCATTATCAGTGCGTGACGATATCTCCTGAATTAAAACTGAAGAGCAGGTTTGCATCTGTTTACAAGGCAGCTTTTAACTGTCTGTGTCAGAGATTAAGGAACTGGAACAACCAATCAAATAAAAACACAACGGTCAATACGGGCTTTGTTCTCCCCTTAATGTATTCATTTGAAAATAGATGGTTGAGGGCTTCCACCTCGCAACCTCGTCCCGGTGGACTCTGCTTCTCACTTACATAACTTTATGGCTCACTGCACTTTCTGTTAGATACAATGCATTTATGATTGGAAAAAACACACACACACACACACACATGCACGCACATGGGTTCCAGTTCTGTGTTCTGGGTTTGCTTTCAGGTCCTTGAACTTTAGCTCAGCATCATAAATAATGGCGTTATAAACACTAAAATTAAAATCCATCCAGCAATATGGTGTTCTCAGTCAGTGGTCACAGGCAGCAGAGATTTTATGAATTTATGGTATCCTGATAAAGATTACTGAGAAAAAGTCACGGAGCTGATCTTCTGGAAGCCAGCAGTGGTTGATCTGCAGCTTGAGAAGTTGACCATGGAGTGGACAAGAGTGGCCCTTGTTGCTCTAGTTCTGCTGGTAACTCTGGGATTGTCAAGAGCCAAGGGTAAGACCAAAAAGATACGTTATTATTCAACTCACTGTTGTCTCTGATCTGATTTATGGCATCTTGATGTGCTTTCTCACCAGACTTTCTTTTCCTCACATTTTGGCTACCCCACACACTCTTTACAGTTTTATATTTCAGTACTTTTCGAAACTGCCCTGAAAACTTAAAATACTAATTTGTTTAAAACCTTTTCAGCTTCTCTTCAATCTGCAGTTCCAAACATGGAAAAAGGAATTCAGTTTCATTTCTATTCATACTTTCAGTGATTTAATAATGATCATCCTTCATCTACTCGGCATAGAAGATATAAGCCCTCTAAAAATTGGTTTCTGCATGGATATGGTCAGGAAGCCCAACAGAATTTGATGTAGGTCTTAAGTAGAGTAACAGACAAAAGGGACAAATATGCTTTAAATCATTCTTGCCAATTATTAGCATCAAAAATGGCAGCCTTGATTACAATTTTCCAGATCACAAAGCCTTCGAAATGTATGAAGGTTAAATTTAAATTCATTAAAAAAATCAAACACAGAATATGTTTGTCTACCAAGGCTGTCAGTGTGAGGCTTTTCCTGTGTTCAGCAAATGAGAAGCAGAGGATAAACAGAGGAGAAACAGCCCAAGTGTCAGCAGCACAGGGCAAATACTGACATTGGATTGGCTCGCATTCAGGACCAAGCTCTGTATCACACTCTGGATCTCTTTCTGGATTGTTAGCAACATCCTGTATTTGGATCAGAAATTATAATTTAAATTATTAATCATATTTTGAGATTCCACTTTATATCCAGTAGTAATCATCCAGTTTTACATGAACTCATGTCTTGGTCCTGGTGAGAATGTTTTCATTCAGAGCAGTTTGCCGAAGTGCAAAATAAACAGAACATTTTGGCAACATTTGAAAGTTCAGTAATTAGCTTTTTACAATTTTATTCTTCCCAGTGTTTTAAGGCTTAATTCGAATATTGAATGACAGATGATTCAGGCAGATGACACACTCATTTTCTTGCTCTTCAATGTTCTTCAGTTCCCACTTTCCTTCTTGTCCTTGAGTGTTTACTGTTCCCTTCACAAGATCAGAAGATGTTTTTAGCTTGGCAAACACAAAGCTGTAAAAGAGCTTTGTCAGCATTCACTGTGCATGGCTGTATCAAACTGTTTACAGCACACAGAGATGTAGGCAGGAGATAAGAGAGTGTGAGAGTGAGATGTGACAGCTGTTGCTACAAACATACACATTCAGGTCCCGAAGGATTTTTCTGGTCACAGTGATCTCCCTTATGTTTAAGTTTGATGTTTCTTCAAAGCATGACCTGTGGGGCGTGCTGGGGTGGCGTAGGGGACAGCGCGACCCACATTTGGAGGCCTTGAGTCCTCGACGCGGCCGTCGCAGTTTCGATTCCCGGACCCGGCGACATTTGCCGCATGTCTTCCCCGCTCTCTCTTCCCCTTTCCTGTCAGCCTACTGTCATATAAGGGACACTTGAGCCCATAAAAAGAGCTCCTGGTGGGGGGGGAAAAAAAAAAAAAGCATAACCTGTGCTGGAGCTGGTGGACAGATTTTCCAGTAACAAACATTTAAAAAAATTTGATTGTCAAAATTTTTTGTTCTCTTTGGGAGAATCACAAAACAAAAACTGTTGGCACTTTATCTAGATTGAGGCATTGAAAAAAAAATTGTAGCATTCTTTTCAGGCCAAAAACTTTTTTATCTGAGCTTTCCACTGACTGAAATGTTTCTGAAATATCCCTGTCAGCACTATAAAAAAAGGCTTTAATAATAACATTTGCCCACATACAGTACAAACCAAAAGTTTGGACTCACCTAATTGAATTCAAACCTTTGGTCTGTACTGTATGTAAATTGTCCTGGTGTCATTGATCTCGTTTTGAAATTGTTAGATGTGAATGAATTACTTTTATGTTGTTTCATTCAACTTTTTTCTGTGGTATAACTTCGATCACATCTCTAGGATTCAGAAAAGTCCCCCTAACTCCAGAATGTTGATCCGATGAGTTTTGTACAAACCACTAACTGCAGATGATGTGAGTGGAAACTTTACAAATAAAAATCTTTTAAGGCTATGATCTGAACATTCCAGTCCCTTACAGTCTCTAAGAGGTTTTCCTTGGGGCAGAGCTTACCGTATATGTAAACATAAGCTGCTATTAACTTTAAATAAGTGCAGACTGAATCTCAGTTGTGTTATTTCTATTTATTTGTTTCTCCATAGAGGTGCATAAAACATGAATGCTGTGTGTTTATTTAAAAAAGGTTGTTCTTCTCTCCTGTTTTTCTGTGGATACAGAATTATTTACCTACTTGGTCTTTGTGATGATTGACGTTTTAAAACTTACAGTTGCATAATATAACCCTCAGAATGTTTTGTGTGAAAAAACATAAAAGTCCCACGTTAAATATCAAACAATATCAATAATATTAGTCAGTTTCACATGCATGTTTTTTTTTTTCAGTTGAGGAGGAGAACCCTGAGTTCTGGAGATCAAAGGCCAAGCAGACTCTACAATCAGTCCTGGACAGAAAACTGAACACCAATGTTGCCAAGAATGTCATCCTTTTCCTTGGGGATGGTAAGTTACAAGAAGCCCAGACATTTCCAGACTTGTTGCTAAATAACCCGTCTGAAACAGGTGTGGCCACCACCATGAAGTCTCAGTATTTTCCTTATTTTCTTCCCCCATTGTTTTCTTCTACATCAGAACTACTTTGATATTTAGAAATACTGGGATATTGGTAGTGTGAATTATTTATTACAACTGGAATGCATGCAGACGTTTCTGCTGTGTGCCTCAGGAATGGGAATTACAACCTACACTGCCGCCCGAATCCTCAAGGGGCAGCTACAGCACCAGACCGGAGAGGAGACAGTGATGACCATGGACACCTTCCCACATGTGGGGCTGGCTAAGGTTTGTACAGCACAGTAGCAAGTGGAAATGTCCTGTTTTCTTAAGAAACTATAAACATATAGAATGAAGTTTTGAACCGTTTCGATTCATACACAACTTCAAAAATTTCCCAGAAGCAGCAAAAATCCACAATGTTTTCTCATAGAAGCATTTTAAAAGAATAAAAATACTCATATTATATAATAGGAAACTTTGAATACCAATCTCATGGTCTCTACCTGTAAATTACAGTTTTTCTCTATTGCTAGACCACACGTGTCAATTTCAAGACATGGAGGGCCAAATCTGGCCTGCTGTGGCTTTTTATGTGGCCAAATCTAGATCCCAAATCTAGTGCTCCCAGTTTTTCATAAATCTGCAAAAGTCACACAAAATCCACATTTTGTTTTTTTTCCCGATTTCTGAATTTTCTCAAAATTGGTCAAAACTATTGAGTTTAAGTGCTGCCTCAGCCTTACTTGATGTCAAGTAATAGTCCGTAAATGATACAGCGTGTAATACAAATTCACATTAACATCATACATTACCGCAAATATCATAAAAGTTCTTTACAAATATTTTCAAATTGGCACCAAAAAATCTACAATTACAAAATTTTGTAGAAGTAGCTATTTCTTGACATTTTAACAGTTTAATTGGTTTTATTGATATATTCTGCCACAACCGGCCCTTTAAAAACATTCAGATTTTTGATATGGCCCAAAATGAAAATGAGTTTGACACCTCTGTGCAAAACGAAACATTTTGGTTTAAACATTAAACATGAACACTGACTAATATCTAAATGGGGTTGACATGCAACCTCAGCATTTGTCAGGACAACAGCTTATTGCAGTGTGTTTTGTGCAGACCTACAGTGTAGACTTCCAGATCCCAGACAGCGCAGCCACGGCCACGGCGTATTTGTGTGGAGTAAAAACCAACCTGAACACCATCGGCGTTAGTGCGGCGACTCGCAACGGGGTCTGCAGAACTCAGAAAGGGAATGAGGTCACCTCCATTCTGAAGTGGGCTAAAGATGCTGGTAGGGTCACCTTATCAATTCTGAGAACATATTTACCTTATAATTTTCTTTAATTTTCTTTATAATTTGCATTAGAAAATGCATATTTTTTATTTTATTTGGAGGGTTAAGACAGAAGGGCAGGTTTACTCTACCAATGCAGTTTTTCTAAGAAATATGATTTGTATATTATACTTGTTGTTCACAGTTTTCTTTAAAGTTTGTTTTCTGTGGTTTTATTTGACTGCTGCTCTAGAATTTTTTTTTTTCTGGCACAACTGAAAGTGAACTACAATAGTTGGGTACTAAGATTTAAAAAACTATGTTTGTGACATTTTAATGAAATTAAAATTTTAATTTCATTAAAATGTCACAAGGTTTTTGATACTGCTTTTGTAATGTGTTTTTAAAGTTAAGATCTGTATCCTCCAACCAACATAAGGGGAAAATAGGTCACACGTCATACTCCAGTGATTTCATTCACATAAAATAAGTTGAAGTTAAAGTGACTTACAGATCTGTTGAAACATGCTTCTCTCTCCTCCTTCATTGTGTAAAGTACAATCCACCCTTCTCAGGATTTTAAGCTCATTTTGAAAGAACACAGATTCAATCTTTGCTGGAGAAATGCCACAAAGCATCTAGTCAAATGGAAATCTTAAAAAGGATAATATTGTTACATTGGGATGACCTGAGGAACTGGTCTCATACGGCATAATCATCTGTCTTGTCAACTCCACTTCACAGACTGGAACAAAGGCGTGGATATGACTTTCCCCATACTTTTAAATCACAGAGGGCACATTAGTTATGTATTTAACATTTTTTAAAAACTGGTAATTTTCTATTATTTTTTTTCAAAATGCAGTCAGTGTTGTCAAGTCTCAGACTATCATGCACTAATTAATGATCACTTGTTATTTTAGAACCCCCAAATCATTCTTGATTCATTCTCTGCAGATCTGTTTATCCTTTTCTGAAGCTTTCACTTTCTCTGCTATGGTCTGTCGTACCCCATTTTCTCCTCCCAGGTTTTAGTTTAGGAGTTCCCACATACCTGCTGGACTTTCAATATTTGGTCAGTTATATTTTTCTCGATTCCTGATCATTTGGTAACTGATGGAAGATAATCTACTGATTTCAGAAAAAATCCAGTATCCATGTTCAACATCTCCAGCGAAAGCCGTAGGTTAAGCTTCGCAAACAGTGCGACAAGTAGACATATTCACAGCTTCAAAAGGACATCACTGGAGATGTGTGATTATCATAACAGAAAAAAGAGGAAACCAAGTTAAGATGCTAACCAGTTACATCATACATTTCAAAAATGAATTGCTTTGTAATACACAAGGTTGATGAAAGTGTTACAGTGAGCAATGTGTTTATTATCATCTTCACTTATAAAAAAAGTACAACGCTCTTGGCTGCTATCTTTTATGTATAACTTCAATACAGTCAAAGTGCTGTGTACTCCAGCTACCGCAAGGGGGAGCTGGACCCCACTTCGTGCTTCAAAAATTATATTCACGTAAAATAACTTGGTGACATCCTTTTCTCTAACCCTTCACAGCTTAAAGCACAGTCTGTCCTAAAATTTCAAGCTTATGTTGAGAGATCAAATATTCCAACTTTGCTGATACAACAAAAACAACTCAAGGTGACCTACGTTGTTGGTTTTGAAGAAAACTTAAATAAATTAGGGCTCAGTCAGTGCAAGAACAAGCTAAAGAAAGGGAGTAGTTTCAATCACAGTTTCTTCAGCTGTTTTATCTTATGCACTGACATTTCTATTGTGAAGGGAGTAAAATAATATTCGACTCTGCTGCAATCGAATGACAGACCCTCAGTATTTCTGCCCTTCTACATTTTTTGAAGGGAGAGCTTGAATTGGAGAAGCTCTAAAGATATTCAGAGCTCCTCTATAATTAAGAATGAAGCAATGAATATACATTAGGACAAAGTCTATTAAAAACAACAGAAGCATACACATAAAAAGTGGATAAGAGTTCCAAAAATAAAATAAAATCTTGGCGGAGGAAGCGGATTTTTGTCGTAACAGAAATCCCCTCAGGTATGCGGCAAGCCTTCTTTACAGCTTAGCTCAGCTGTTTCTAATGTGCACTTTGACCCTGATCGAGTTCCAGGGTCTTTACTGTTGTTTTAATACCTGGATGTTATTACACCGATGTTATTCTTAGTCTTTGACCTGAAAAGAACTCTGCAGCACATCATTAAAACATCCTGCAGACAAGCCATGTTCCTCGTGAGACTTCATTTAGTTGTTGGGAAGGAACTTCTGCAGAGAAGCTCCCCTGGCTGTCTGAAGATAAATGTAGGTGTCACTGGCAACTCAAATATATGACAGCCTGTGGACCTGGCATCAGCTGGCATTACATGGCTTAGATCTGATGATTTAATAACACTGAGAAAAAATACCATTCTTCCACAATAAGATGGATTTATATGAAAACATTGAACTAAATAACGTAAAGATTCTAAAACGTAATTATTTTCATTTAAAAACAAAATGCTGCTACGAAAACATTGCTTTTACAGTTATGCCAATTTCTGATACTTTAGGAGAAATAGGAAAAAGGGGTGTTCGAAGTCTCTCTAGTCATATTACCTTAACCAATGAGACTGATTTCTAAATTAGCTTTGACTATTGATATCTTCATAGACATATAGAGGTGAAATTTCTTGAGTAGTGAGACTCAACTGTCAGCTAAAATACACAAAAGTCAACAAGACATTTTAAAGTGTCGGATATAAACATAAACATAGTCAGAATAGCTTGAGGAAGAGCTCTAATTTTGGCTATTTATGGATTATTTCCCGATTTCTGACTTGTTAAAAGTGTGGCAATATAATGAACAATGAATTAGGTTTTTAATCAATGCACTAATTGTAAATGGGAGATTTTATCTGATGTCCTCCTTTAGGAGTAAAGTAGGAAGAGCTGATAGAAGTAGAAGTAGAAGTAGAAGTTGTTCATTGTGGGGTTCTCTACGACCAGCTGATATTTGAAGCTCAAGGCAATGAGGGTCAATGTTGCATTGCCAATTTTTTTGTTTTTATGAAGCCACTATGTTTTTTTTTCCATCTGCCATGTATTTTTTGTCTGGGGATAAGAATTTAAAAAATTTTTAATATTAACCTAAACTGGGAAAAAAATGTTTTCTGCAGTTTTGGTAACATTATACACATTTTTACTCAATTTCTCCATTAACATAATTGCGTTATTGTTGCAGGTAAGTCTGTTGGTATTGTAACGACCACACGGGTGCAGCACGCCACCCCAGCAGCCGCCTATGCCCACAGTGCCAGCAGGAAGTGGTACAGCGATGCAGACATGCCTGATGCAGCCCAGAGGGACAACTGCACCGATATCGCATCGCAGCTTATCAAAAACATAGACATCGACGTATGTTATTTTGTGCCAGAAATCACAACTATGAATATTTTTAAAACACATTTATTCTTTAAAAGTTTCAGTGTGTAAAAATGTGAGCATTCCCAATAATAATGTGTGTGTTTTTCTCAGGTGATCATTGGTGGAGGCAGAAAGTACATGACACCTCGGGGCACCAAAGACCCAGAATACTCCTGGGATTTGTCTTCCTGGGGCACAAGAAGAGATGGACGAAATCTAATCCAGGAGTGGCAGAGCATGAAGACAGGAAAGGTAGATCTTTTGATAACCAGAGCTGACATGTAGATCAATTAACACCAAAGCCTCACATCAACAAAACACATCCATTTAATTCATCAAATCTTTGGAAAGGAACTCAAAAGGGAGAAGATAATAATCTTTTTAATGAGTGGGTATCTGGGACATTGTTAACAGCCATGCAGTCATTACAAAATAATGCTCTGATATGTGCAAAATAAGGTGTGAAAGTCAGTCTTAAAATATATCTTCACAATAATTTTAAAGGTCCAGTATTTAAAATCAAGTCACATACACAAACTGTATACTGCAACCAACATAACATAAAGCAACAAAGTATGTGGAGTCAAGTGAGACCTGCAGGCTCTTTTAAAAACTTTTTTCTAAAATGACAAATGCGTTTTCTATCTTGTATGTAATTTGATCAGGGAGAGACCATCTGATCAAATTAAAATCAGGCGTTGTTTTTTTCAAAATAATACATTCAACTTTTCTCCTTGATGGTATCATTTTGTAAATGTGATGTTTTTGAAGACTAGTACTAAAAGTGCTGTTTGTATGCTTTTAGGAGCAAAAACCTTCTTAAACTGACTTTTTTTCAGCTGTGTTAAATTGAACTGCATTAAATAAATGTCTATAAAACAGAATGATCAAGCAACTGACCTGTCAACACAACTTATTTTTTTTTTACGGTGTTAAGTTTCTTGGTCTGTGTGTTCCAGGTAGCCCACTATGTGTGGAATAAAAGTGATTTTGATGCTGTTGACCCTGAAGCCACTGACTACCTCATGGGTAATTCTTTTTTTCTCACATTTCCATTCACCTTTCACTTATTACATGACCCTCTCTTTGTGCAGACCCAACTTTCATGTCTGGTATTAGAAAGCGTCTCATTTTGGTCCTGATATCCTTGGGTTTCAATGGACTCCTTTCATCTCCTACTGGTGGTGCCAGTCCTGAATACTCACAAACTCAACTTGTCGACAGATGTTTTTTAAGAAATAACAAGCTACATTAAATTTCAATTTTATAGTATGGAAATATAAAAATGATCACAGCTGCATTTGTAGTTTTCTAAAACAGTATTCATATTTGATTGCATAATACAGAGCAGGGATTGCTTTAGCCAAAAGGTTTTTAGATCCCCCCCCATTTAGAATGTTATTGTCAAAAACAGTCAAAAACCCTCTAATACTGAATAGCTGACAGATAACCAAAGTAGAAGTTGTCTACACATTTCTCTGATAATTCTACAGCTATAAAATAATTTGGGTGTACAAGCTCTTTGTTCAAAGTGAAGCTTTTTGTGCATCTCTCAGAAATTTCCTTCACCCCCAAATGAAGTGCCACTGAATGACTCAGATGATCTGGATTCCCCTCGTGTTCCTCAAGCTAAAAGCAGCATTCTAATCTCTCTAACTTGTGAGATTCCCTCATGAACATATATGCATATAGTTCATTTTTTTAATAATATTAAACATTATCCCATTGTTCATTTTTCTTTCTTTATAAATTGTGCTTTAACTCAAATTAAGAGAATAATCTACCTTTGTAATCATACTTTGGACTTCGGGACATCAGTTTATCAAATATAGATCAATGCAGCAAATGTTAAAATATGTCTATTTGAGTGTCTGAGCCACATGCTGGGTATTCTGCAGAAACAGCATTAACAGCTTTATTGAGTTATTTTCCAATATGTTCATATTTGTTTGAAAACAATGGTAGCGGGATGAAAACCATGCCGCTCGGCCTCCTCTCAGGTTAAACTGGAAGTGTGTCATTCTGATGTGGTTTAGCTGTCTCTTCACAGCTCTGTTTGAACCTGGGGATCTGCGCTATGAGGTGGAGAGGGATCCAAGCACTGATCCGTCTATTGTTGAGACCACCGAAAAAGCAATCCGGATCCTGCAGAAAAACCCAAGAGGTTTCTTCCTACTAGTGGAGGGTAAGAGGGAATGGTTTACAAGTTGTGGTGAATCTTGCGCAAATAAGCCCTTTTTTTTAACCAAATACACATTTTCTTGTATTTACAAATTGTTTAAAGAGGAAATATTTTGGAAAAACAATTTTTTTTAGCTTTGCATCATGCTATAATGTTATTCCCTGGAATACCTGGAATGCCACTTTGATTCTTTCATCCATCTTCGAGAAATCCTTGAATCTTACTGAATTGGTGTGCCTAAACGCTTGTTCTCACAAAGCGTCGCCATCTTACCCAAGGCTGCTTGGATATCCAGTCTCCGCTGAGCTTTCTCCTTACAGAGCACCCTCTCCCCCCACTCACTCCTACAAACTAGCTGCAGCAGCAATTGGCAAACACCTGATGGAACTGGAAGTCTGTGAGCTTATAATATGAAAAACTTCTCAGTCTAAAATTTCTAAAAACAGTTGTTAAAGGCATTTGGAGAAATGTTTTGATGACAGGCTGAAAGTGGAATATTAGAAAGAAAAGGAGCTTCTTAAAGAGACATAGGCCCAATTTTACTGCATTAATTTAATTACAAAGTCAAAATTCTTTTATATATACAGCTTTTCATAACAACTGAAGGTCACGTAGTTCCTATCAAATGACACATTGTGAATGAAAAATTCATAATACTGCCCCTTTAAAGGTTTTAGGAATTACAGTAAATACAAAACTTTTCCAATATTTCTTTTTTTTTTTTTTTTTTTACCACCAATCTTAGGGGTTTTAAGACAATCCTCAGGCCATGAGCTTCATCCCTATCTTCCACAATGCATCATTTCAGAGAACAATGTACCTGCAGTAGATCTGGTGGCTTGACATTGATTCTGGCCACAGCTCAATGAGTTTGCTGCAGAGTGTGCTGTAGTAGGGGTGGGGGGTGGAGGTGCTGATGTGTTTCTGTTCCTCTCGGCTGCTGCGCTGGCCTCCTCATCCATCTCTCCTTTAATCTGAGGCAGCTGCCTGGGGATGCCTCGCTTCGACCGAGTGTCTTCACAGTGACTTAAAAATAACAGGCAAATGTAGAAATAGAAGCAGGCATATGGTGCATCCAGTCACTGGCAGCTCCCAGAGATCTCAACTTCTCACCTGGCCTATACGTCTCTTTCCAACATAAAGTGCCTTACAGAAGCACTCGTACCCTTGAAGCTTTTGTTTTCTTTACTGGACATGTTACAACCACAAACGTCCCTGTATTTTGGGTTGAGATTTATGTGACATGGCATCTTATTGTGTGATCAGAATGAAAATGAGTCATGTTTTTCTCTTATTGACAATTTTAGTTTTGACAAAGAAAAAGGTCGAGCACGTGGCACACATTTGTATTAAACTTTCAAAGGTCACTGAGGGGAGCTTAGGCTTCTTAAGAGAATATTATTGTTAGTCAAAATCCACTTCTCAAACAATTAAATGTAAATGCCCTTTGAAGAAGTTTAAACTCCAGGAATCTGGTTTACCTTAAAAGACTTAACCTTGTTTGATTTCAGCCATCACCCAACCCAGCCTTCAACTTCCAAAAAGAAAGAAAAAACACAAGTTATGCTGTGACCAAATTCAAAATACCACACCTTGCCTCACAATTTTTGAATAAAGATTTAAGGAAATTATCTGCGGCATATCCTTTATCTTTACATGCTGGTGAGATGACAATGATACTGTAGAACTAACTGTTTCTATTTTTCATTTTATTAGTTTTTTTTAGTGTCAAGCATTAAGATGAGGCAAAGTAGAAAGCTCAGTTAAAAACAAGTAATTTATTTTTATATTTAGCACTTGTTTTAGCTTTTTCAGCTTTAGCTTCCCTTGTAAGCCTCCTTGTCATGCGTGTGTCCAGGGGGGAGAATCGACCAGGCCCACCACGCCGGCCGGGCCTACATGGCCCTCCATGAGGCTGTCGCTTTCGATAACGCCATCGCCAAGGGCCTCGAACTCACAAAAGAGGACGAAACTCTCACTATAGTGACGGCCGACCACTCCCACCCTTTGACCTTCAATGGATTCCCCTTTCGAGGGCAGAGCATTCTGGGTAATTTCAGCTTGAATTTTATCTGCAGGTTTAGCTTTAAAATTTTCCTTTGAAGTTTGAGTCTGCAGAGACATTTGCTTCTCTTTTCCCACTTAAGCGTGTCTCTTCCCATTCATTTTGCCCTTCCAGGTGTCTATGTTTGTGTGCACAAGCGCCTGCTTCCTCACAGCTTCAGAGTGCTTCAGCCACCAGCAGCTTGACATTTCTTCTGCTTTCTCTCTCCTGCAATTACAGTCTAGGTAAACACGTAGCTGGCAGCCTCTCTCCTTCTCTCCTTTCTATTTCAGTCACTTCCCGTCTCTTCATCTCTCCTCTCTACCTGTCTGCAAGCATCGACCATAGTGCCTCCCTTTTTCTCACCTTCCCCAGTCTTGCTACCTTCCTCACATGCTGTTAACATCTTTACCATCAGCTCTCAGCATTCAGTGTTCTCTCCTCTCTTTTCTGCTTACAGGGAGATAATGCCACACAACAGAAGAGAAAATCCCATCACATTATAAAGCTAGGAAACCTAAAAATCTTAAATTGATAAAACAAGCAAATTACAATTAGTATTGATGTATTACCACCAAATCCATTATCTGGTGAATGGACAGCCAAATTAATTAATTGGATTTAAATGTATAGAAGAAATAAAGGAATTCATAAATGGATATGGCATAATTACATACAAACAAAACCAGACCAATGACACTTACAATCTCCCCAAGCATTAGCATGTCAAAAGATGTCAAACACACCATAACAATAAATGAATAAATGGGTTAATGGCAATTTAGCTGAATTGTTAAGGATCCTTGAAGCATTAACAGGAAATTATCAGTAGTAATGTTTCAGGATCTTAAACTCAAACTTATCAAAAATATGCTAATTCCACTGTGGAGTTCAATTCCTCAACCATGGAAGTGGTAAAATAGACAAACATGGGACATGAAAACAAATCCTAGTTGTAAAATCAACAACCCTTGATTTAAAAAAATTCAAACAGACTGAATGCCAAGCAACTCACTGCTGAATTTGGTAATCCCTTATCAAGGTTTCATAGAGTTTTGTTGTGTGAACGGCAGACGTCTCTACTCCACAACCAGCACTTTCACTACAGCACATGTGCTTGATGAATGAATGGGTTACAGGCTTGGTGAAGTTGGCTAAATGTTACTTTGTTTTGTTTTTTCCCCACAAACTTTGAAAACTCCTGACACAGCATGTGTAAAAGCACAGTGCAACAACTTCACAGAAATACCATTTTTAGTGGGGATATGAATGTGTGAAAGTTTAGCAGCAATACAAAAGAAAAAGATGGACTTAACCATCTTACTTTCCTCAAAGATGCTTGAGATGTTGATAAATAAACTGATCAAGAGAAATTTCTCCGCAGACCTTCTTTCTTCCACTTAAATTGTTTTTTGTAGCAAGGGGGTCATTCACCACTTGGTGAACTCTGGGCTGAGCAAAGAAAGCTTTTAAATTCCTGGGTGAGGTACAGTTTACTTAATCCTCAAACTACTCCTCTCACATCTGCTCTACTAACTTTGGCATGCTTGATCTTTAGGTGGCTTTTATATTCTTCTTTGTTGCTCAACCTATTTGGACATGAGCTTCAAGCTGGAGTAGAGGTGAAAATGTGATGCTGTAAAACTAGTGGTATAGGTTTCTGTTTATTCCACCTTTCCTGGTTCTTCAAAGCTTATTATTGTGAGTGTTTTTTATTTTATACCCCTTACTTTTATATAACTCCACAGAGCTGTAAGCATTTGCTTTCTTATCTTGTTTGAATCACAGGAAAACTTTTTGCACCTGAAGTGAAGTTTCAAGACGTTTCCAACAAAGTCCTCGGCCAAGCACTGATATTTTGAGGATTTGCTGGAGAAAAGTCTTCCCTTTTAAAAGATGCTTCCCACAATATTATCAATATCAACCTTCCATGTTTTTATTGACTGGCCTACTGTTGTGTGGTTGTTTCATGCAGTTTCCAGCTTTCAGCTCCCTCTGTCCTACACTCTTCCCTTCTTTTCCCTCCTCCTTTTTCCTCTCCCAGCGGTGCAGCAGTGATTAATGATACTGTGAAACTCTAAGCTCTTCATCAGCAGGGAGGCTCGCCAGGCTAATGGCTCATCTGGAGAGAAACACCGAGATACTCAACATGCTTGAGACCTTCTGCAGCACCCTGGGGATCCGCAAACTCCTCCTTCTATTGTGCTTGTGTGTTTTCATAACCGCTGTATATGTGCATGTGGAAGAAAAAAGAAAGGAAGAAAAAAAAAGTGTGTATTCAGGCTTATCGTTGTGTTTTCCAGGTAAATCTCCTCTGTGGGGTACAGACTTTTTACCCTACACCACGTTGATGTACGGCAACGGACCAGGTCACAAAATCATTAACGGCAAGCGACCTGACATTCGAAATGTCGACACCAGTAAGACTCAATCACTATTTATAGAGCAGTTGGATTCTAATTACAGAATTTAGCCACACTAAACAGGATTATGTAAAACTACAGTTCTTTGTAAACATCTGCATCTTTATTTTGTGTCATTACAACAAACTTTGATGTATTTTACGGAGAATTTTACAGAAGGATAGCAAGAAATAGTGCATAACTGTGAAATGGAAAATAATACATTACTTAACATACAGTCTCAATTTCAATTAAGTTGGAATTAAAGCTGTACGGTAAATCAATATTTCTACAGGAACTATTGGTACAATCATGTAGCGTACATTTACCATGTACCCTACATGCTTTTTTCCCCCACATTTTACAGCACAATGTATTTTATTTAGGTTTTATTCAGATTTTATGTAACAAACCAACCCAAAGCATCAGAAACATCAGGATACCATGAATTGTAAATCTTGTTCAGCCTATGTTCAATTGCCAAAGTACTCTACAAAGACAACATACAGTATTTAATGTTGTGAACTTTTAAGTTTGTGAACCTAAAGTTCACAAACTTCTATGTTAGAGAATTTTCGGAATTATCATTTTGTTTTTACTTTAGGTGAAATTCAGTCTAATTAAAGTGTTCTCTTTCCTTATGTGTATTTTCTGACGTGGAGGTCAGGATGTCTGTTTATCTTCATGTGAGTAGTTGAGTAGTTTTCTAGTTGATTAGGTTACATGTTGATTAGGCTACACGTTTACAACCTCTGTTCTTTTTACGACCTCTGCCCCTTTGACTGTTTTGACTGTTTTTCTTTGACAATAAAACAGGAGCTCGCGTAAAAGGAAATCAGAACTCTCTTTGTAAGCAGCTTGGAGAAGCTGTTTCGGAGACTTCTCCTTTTGCTAAAGCTTTGTCATAAAATTCATATTACGTGTCTGTAGTTCTTTTATTTAGGTATATAGGAAAAATACCCATCATTCTAAGTGAAAATTTTTGCAAATATTCACTCATTTCAAATTAGATGTCTGCAACAAGTTCCAAAAAAAGTTGGAATTTTACATCAGACTATTACAACACTATTTAAAACCAGAAATATTAATAAAAAGTGTGTTTTATACAAGCGTAAAGATGCAGAAGATGCATTTAATCTGACAGACCATACTCATCTAACTGCACATTCAAATTTATATGGTATTACTGTAGCTTTTGTTTTAGTAAAACAGTAAACTATTACAATCAAGTTTTTGACCCACGTGGTTGTGTGCAGTTTTCCAAGAAAATTCTCGTTGCCCTTCTTTTTTATCTCTCTCTCTTTCTCTGTGACTTTCTGAATTTTTAATGGCTGCAGCCGTTGGACGGTGGGTGTTTAAAGCCAAGAAGAATTTTGAAAGGAAAACCATGTGATAAGTCAAACTTGATCAGTGTGCAGGCAGAGAATTCAGCTGTTTTCCTCCAGGTTGGACATGTTCATCCTCTGTATGTTTTTTTCTTTTGCAGAAGATAAAAACTATGTCCAGCTCTCTGCCGCCCCCGTAGACTCGACCACCCACAGCGGGGAGGACGTGGCAGTGCTGGCCCGTGGACCCATGGCTCACCTCTTCAGCGGGGTCCAGGAGCAAAACTACATTGCCCACGCTATGGGCTATGCTGCCTGCATGGGGGCCGACCTGAGGCACTGCGATGGAGGGCCCATATCACCTGCGCACCCCAGCAACAAATCTGGGGCAGTTCAGACCTCATCAGCTCTGCTCAGCAGCCTCCTCAGTTTGCTGCTGGCCCTAACTGTGATCATGTAAGACCCCCTCCCCAGGTGAAGGAGGGGTCTCTTACACCAGCATAGCTTCAGGATTATTGATGCCAGCAAAGCATTTTGATCAGAGAGACAGAATAAGGAGGTGATAAAATTTGCTTTGTTAATCTATCGGCTGCTGAAGAACTTGCTGCATCTCCATTTTTCACTAATAAAATAATTTATGACTACAAAGTTGATATGTTGCTATTATGATTAATGATCCATATGAAAACACGGCATTTTGCTCACATTAATAGCTTTACCTGGCTTCATCGGGTAAGGCCATTACATTGTTCAGATATCCAACATCAGAAGTAAAAAAAAAAGTATTAATACTGTACAGCTCTCAGCTAGCACAGGGAACCTTCATCTTATAACTTATGTTATAAGATGAGGTTAAGAAGTACTGACTCCACTGACTGGCCAGGGTGGCTCTGAGGGATGAGAGCAGGCAACAGGAGTCTGTCCAACAAACTTGTATGTTTGTATGGCATGAGTGTAGGAGCTAAATATCCAATTTTGAGCCTAAAATTTTGTTTGCAACCTAAATATTGAGCTTGCTCACCAAATATTTTGTTGGCTGGGCAATAAATCAATAACAGTATCGCGATAGACACATGAGCAATATCAATAAACAAATCAGAAATATGGATAAAGAGTGTGTTTATTCATATTTCTGAAGAGAAGTTTCAATAGTTTCCCTGAACTCTGATCCAGAACTACACAGCATTCTGGGGGATGTAGGCAGAGGAAAGGCATTAGCTGCTCAACTTCTCACAGCAAGCTAAGCAAGGGGGGTGACTTCAACCAACCCATCATGTTTGGTTACCCGGCAACAACTTGTTTAGTAAGTTTCACGGCAGCGGATTTTGCCACATTAACAATAAAAACAATAAAATACAGCAGCGTGGCATAAAAAAGGAGAAAATCAGCACAACAGCTCCAGAGGTCCTATTACAGGAACAGGTGAGGTCATATCAACAGTTTGGCATATTTCAGAAATCTAAAACAACAAAAACAAATCAATAATGATTTCAAATGATATGAAATGCTTATTTTGTGGTGTGTTTTTTCAGCCATATCATCCAGCTAAACAGCATTAGAGTTAAATATTTATAATTTGCTAGATAATTAAGTAATTAATTTGAAACTGTAGCATGAGTAACATGGTTAACATTTTAAGAAACATTCACCCAGAGTGCGAGTGCTTGCATGAATTTGAGCCTGCATGAATACGTCCTCTAATCCACATGTAAATTTATTTAATATAAACCTCATCTAAGTTACTAAATATTTTATCAATGTGAAAAAAATGTACATAGGATCAGTAAGTAGTAGGATTTCTGTTGCAGTATGTGTAATTTTCCAACCTGTGATGCAACAGGCAACCAAGAATCACTCCTCCTGGCTTTGATCCATTCCTCCAACATCCGCTGTGCTAATTAAGGTTTGGGGCGGCGTGCTTTCATGATATCACTTCTGCAGTCCATTAATAATGCAAAAATATTTAAAGTCCATCTATTTTTATCTGTGACAGATTGTAGTAATTATTCTGGACATCTGGTAGGGATTGGAGTTTGTTAAGCCTGATTTGGACTCTGTGCTCATTTAGCCTGGCCAGAGGCTCTCATCATGCTTGTTTCAGATCTTTGTCTTTCACACCGGGGCTCAATCAGATATGAGACGGTGGAGGAAAGCATTAGACATTTTCATGGAAGCGCAAATACAAAAGGAGAGAAAAACAACGTATGTTAAGAAACAAAAACAAAGCGAATTATTCTAGAAATGAACTGGACTTCACATTCAATATTAGTCAGTAAAATGTATGTACAGCAAGACTTCGTCCAGTTATTTACCACTTTTTTTACTTTCCTGCTTATTCGTCTTTCTTATGGTTGAACTCTGAATAAGCAACATTCTTCTCAGACAAAAGTTCAGCCTCTCTCATCAGATTTAATTTACTTCTCAAATCTATAATAGCATCTTCTCTGAATTTTGGTCTCATAAAAATCCAAACATTAATTAGAAGTTTGTTCCTATCTCCAGCGATGAGAGCCTGAAGGTTTGGAACAGATTACCTATTTGGTCTCCAGCAGGAACTGTGTCATTTCATCTCTGCCCTCTATGATCCCGTTAAGCCCCAAATTAATTGGGTTTAAAGGGATCTTTTAATTTTACCAACATGTTTCTTCTGGCTGGAGGTAAAGTAAATGTTTTGGAATGCTCCAGTCATGAGGGAGCTAAAAATTAGGGTGATGACATAGAGTCCTTCAAACCTCAAAAACCTAGAGCTCATCACAAAAAAATACACCTTCTAAAAACAAATGGAAGCATAAAAACATCAAAGACAAAACAAGCAGACACAAAAGGCAGTTTTTAAATGTAGGTGTGACCCACTCATCTGTGCAGAATTGTTGTAATTCAACCACAGAAGGTTTTTGAGCATGCCTGATTTCACCAGAAATACATTATATAGGTTGATCATATGAAATCTCTTCACACACACATTTGAAATTCAGACTTTTTTCTGTCAAAAGCTGCTGCATAATATCTCGAATGCCTTAGTGGTTCATGCAAACATTTACTCCACTTTAAAAAACATAAAATAAAATAAAAATAAAATAAGAAAACCCCAAACAAAACTAGAAATTAAATTCAATTTAATTATTTGGATTTCAGGTGATAAATTAACACAAAAGAGATTTGTAAATCATTTTCTTCACAAAGAAAATGATAATTTTTTTTTCTTGTTTTACATTTTATTTTATTTTAAATTACATTCAACTGAGAATCTTAAATGTTGAAAGATCTGATGAGTTTCTACTGTTTTGTAAAGAAGAATAGACAAGAATGTCATCACTCAGGCCTATGCTCCAAAAGACTTGCAGTGAAACTGAAGTGAAAGGTGATTCTACCAAATATTTAAGTGTGACTGAATACAAATACATGCCACACTTTTCAGATTTTGAATTGCAAATGCATTTATTATTTTTTTAATTCAAGTTAACAATTTTGTACTACTTAGTTGGTCTATTACATAAAATACAAGCTAAAAGTAGGTGGCTTAATGTAATGCACAACATACAATTAAATGCATCAAAAATTAAAACCAGGATTTCTACTCATTGACTGTTTACAGCTTGCTGATCAATCTTTAATATGTTTTCTGACTTTCAGTAAAGTGGATAGTGACATCACTTCCATCTCTAACAAAAAGCAGGACATGAAACAAGTAGCTGCTTCGTAATTAGCCATAAAGGCTTTTGATAATCACATCTTCCACATGTTCTGCTCTTCGCTCTGCAGCCACACGCTATGCAGCGCCACATGCTTTCTCTCCACCCACTCCCACAGACTCCATCGGTTGGTAGTACCTTGGTTGACCTGCCGGTGGCGCTGCAGCACCGGGTAAATGCCACGAATGGGGGAGCTGAGAGGATCTCCGTGGGCTCAGGCTCTTTTTGCCGCAGCTTGGGATGTGTTATGAAATCACGGCTGAGTGCGCGCAGCAGCAGGAGATGGTGCTGAAGATCCCCATCCTGTAAAATGTAAAATCAGAAGGGCGACATGTCTGACTGACAGTCACACATAACATAGCTCAGATCTACTCTCCCATTTTTGTGTTTACAGTGATGAAGGCTGGTAGTACTTTTTTTTTCAGCTTTACTTCTTCATCTCTGCACACTGCATGATTTACGCACAAAATCTTCTGGGATTTTGTTATTGTTATTGTTGTTTTCCCACTTTAACTTGATTATCTATCTTCTCTAAACTTAAGCCTATAAGGAAGAAAAACTGAAATAAATGTTTCTCACATAAAAAACGGAATACCCGTTAAAGTCACTGAAACAAGTAACATCGCCCCCTCCAAAACTTCACGCAGCTCTGCAGAAGTGCGGATTTCCTGCACCTCCATACGTGGTTGAAGTCCTACTTTCTATAAACGGCATCATATTTGTGAAATATCAATAATATCTAGTGGAAGCGCTAAAACATGAGGGCATTTGAGCTTTTGTATATCCGAATAGGCCCGACTGAGCACCCACTCAAAGAGCGTTACGCGATTTTGTTTCGGAGGGAGAGCTGAGCGGATCTGTGCTCCAGGAGATGCAGCGAGGAGCCCGCCTCGTCGGTCAACAGCTCTGCGAGGCTATCTTTAGAGCCCTGGTGGGCGCGAGGAAATACGAATGGAGGAAGGAGGAAGACTCCCATCAGCCTCAAGAAAACTTTACGTTATTTACAAATGAGTCAACCTGCAAACTGTCACTCTTTTCCGTCTTGTAAAGAACGATGGGACGAAGCAAATAGTTGTAAGGTGGAAAGAAAATGATAGGCTAGATGATTTTCCAAAAATGTTACTAAATCAAAATCTGTAAAAAGTGAGGAGTGCATATATTTAATATCTTTTACTCTCCTGTGTTAACTTATTAGTAAGCAGGTTCCACCTGTGTGGTTTAATGTCAGTATAAATACAGAAACATTGTGATGGGTTCAGAAGTTCTCTAGAGAACAAACAGCATGATGGAGATTAAAAAGAGAAAAACACACACAGGTTAAGGAGAGAGTTGAGAGGAAGTTTAAAAAACACCAACACTACTGCGAAAAAGGTGGTGGCAGCATCATGATGTAGAGGCAACAGAAGACATAAGATGGATAGGTTCACCTTTAAGCAACAATTCAACTCTAAACATACAGCTAATGCTACAATGGTTTTGTTCAAAACTTTCAGAACTACATGAGGCTGCAGTGTTTTTAAACTAAATATCTCAATCAAACAAACTGAGTTTTCAAACTGAGTTTTGTGGTTGTAACATCAAACAACGTTGCAGAGTACCTTATTGTAGAGGTGGACGAATTTATCCAAAATACTGACAATATCGACACCAAGCCAGAATTGTTATTGGATCAATATTAGCGTGGAAAGATCAATTATTCTTCAAGTTCCATCTTGAATGTTTGTGTATTGTAGCTTCTCAAACAACTGAAAAAAGATTAAACTTTGACTTGCTCTAAGATTATTATTTTTGTGCGCTTCATTTTGAATAACAAAATGCACACAAATTTGTTGTGTTTTTATGTTGTTTCTGTTCTTCATATTAATGTTAAAGTATATTGTAGTCACCTAAACTTTGTCTAACTTCTGTCAGGCTTCAACAAAATGATTCAAAAGGAAAATCACCAAAAAACCTAAAGCTCAAAAGTTTAATGATGTATCAAATTTAAATAATAAAAAGTATTTGCAATGGTATTAGTATCAGTATCAGTATTAGTATCAGATTTAGGTCCTGTATTTACTTGATATCAGATCGATACCAAAACATGCCGCATCACACACTTATGCCTCAGAGAGGAGTTTTATGTTGTAATGAGCCTAGTTAATACATAATGAGAGCATATGGGCCATGAAATGGGGTTGTGGTGTTCTACATTGCTCGCATGCGGTTCATGCTCGCTTTGCTTGCTTGTGGTTCATCACATTGCCTCCCTGCCCAACAGGGGCTCAGAAAACGTGAGCTTGTAAAGGAATATTAGAGATTGACAAGAAAAGTCGATCTCTTATAGTCCATTGATCTCAATGTAGAAATGATCAGTGTCTCGATATGATGACATCGTCTTTCCTCTTATCTACATCAGAGTTGCTGAAACACAGCCCTCCTTTGTCATGATGTCAGCTGGTGTAAACACGGACAGGAAATGCAATCCCAAATGAAGTCCTTGCTCCTCCTATGCGTGCACCCACAACTCCGCCCTCATGTGACTCCAGCCAATCCCGTCTCATTCCGCTCCTACACAGCGAAAAAAAAAAAAAAAAAAAAAAAAAGAAAGAAAGAAAAAAAAAGCACATTCAGGGGGCGGAAAGTCGGCGCAAGCGGTATAAGAGAGGGATAAGCATGGATTGTTTTTCTATCAACGTGTCGACTCTTCACTCTCTGACAAGAGACAGTGGACCCATGCCCAAAATGTGGCGTGGACTCGACAGAGAGTAAGGGAGAGTGGGGAGAAAACCCCAGTAACACCCGGCACACACACCCATACACACACGCCCGCACACGCACGCACAGAAACAGAGCACTGCAGCTCTCAGGTCGGGGCAGAAACCTTAACTGCTGCCTGCAGAGAAGAGCGCTGTCCCTTCGCTGTGGTGCTGAACCTTGCGGATGCTGACGCAGGGCTGAGATCCAAAGGGAGACAAGAGGTTTTAGACGAGCCGCAGAAAACTTTATGTGTATGGATTTAGAAGAAACAAGCTGCAACGCTGAGCAGAAGTGATGACCAGACCCCCCTCCAGTCCGACAGGCTTCAGTCCGGCGGTGTGAGCACAGCGGCGAAGCGGAGGACAGGGACGGAGGCTTTCCATCTGTGAGGTACGCTCTGCGTCTCTTTACACGTGGATGATTGCGGGAAGAAATGTAATAGATTACGCTTCTAAAGGGGGGGTCTACATGCAGCAGCAAGAATGGGCTGCATCAGCTCCAAAGCGCCTGTTGGTAAGAAGTGCTTTAACTTGTTCTCCTAGATTTTTTTTTTAAAAAAGCACGATGGAGGAAGCCTGTTTTAGCTTTTTCTTTTCTTTTTTTGCATTTATTTTGCTGCATCCTAACTCGACGCAGCGGCTATATACATGTGGATTTTGGACGCATGCTTTTTCAGCAATGGCACACACACATTCCAGCTGTGCTGAGTCACATACACACTAATAAGAGTCAACACTAAACCAGAACTTGGAAAGTCTCATATGCTCAAGCGAGCCAGTCAGCTCTTGAAGATATGAGGTCCAACCAAATAATTTTAGTGCTTAGCCAGAAATTAGTTCCGCTCATACAGGGTGGATTAGGTTGCAGCAGAGTTTTGGGTGGAACACCAGCACCGCTGTTAGGGTACCATGATGGTGAACAAAAAGACAATTGTATAAGTTGAACAAATATTTCTATTGATCGTTGAAATGGGAAACTTGGGAAAAAAAAAACAGCTTTTACCACTAGTAGATGGGTAGTGGCCATTACACCTTCCAGGGTTTCCCTTGGTGGCAACACTATCACATTTAAATGTATCAAAAAAGTCAATAAAAATGTTTATTGACCTGTGTGGCTAAACATTTTATGATATTACTTTTGATTTATACAAATGATTAATATAATTTGGGATCTCAAAGCGATTGTCAAGTTGTTGTTTTCTTTTTCTTCAGAAGTGGCATAACACAAAGAATGTAACAATCATGGTCCTGAATATGTCACGGTTATCTCTTGAAGTTCTTACTCTAGCTGCATTCCACACCAGGGGATCGTGCTCGCCCTTGTTGCTACCACACACTTTGTCTTCCACTCAACTTTCCATTAATGTATTTGGATACAGCACAATATGAAGAACCAGCCTCTTTAAACAGGATGTTTTGTTAATTACACTCATTGTGGAGGATGTCATTGGCTGTCTGCTGGACAACTGTCTTTCCCGTCTTGAAACATAACATTTCTGAATTTAAAAACACATTTTATCTGGTCTTATGAAATGAAAAAAATTTCGGAGTTTTCACAAAAAATAAACAAAGGCTTCCTAGAATAAACATTTGAAATATATCTCTCTGTTTATTTGTTTATTATTTAATTGATCTTTTATTTATACCGGTTGTCAGATTGCGGTTTTCAGCTTCAGTGACACCAAAACAACTCTTGTACCGTAAAACACCATGAATGGGTTAGACTTTATTCTATAGTTTATACGCGTATTTCCATGTGTGTGTTTACTTAGTATGTGTGTGTGTGTGTGTGTGTGTGTGTGTGCGCTCGCGCGTGTGTGCGTGCGTGCGTGCGTGCATGCGTGTGTGTGTGTGTGTGTGTGTGTGTGTGTGTGTGTGTGAAGAGGGTTTGCGCTTTTACGGTTGCGGTGCATTGGTGAGCATCGAGGGGCTGGGATTCTGCAGCCTAAGCATCGCGATGCTACGAGAGTTGCGAGACGCTGTTAGGGGAGCACGCTAGTGAGAAGCACACACACACTGAGGAGCTGCCGACACCATGGATGGATGCACTGTTTAAACGGCTGTTAGACTCGTGAAAGGTGCATCCTGACACCATGGTTCTGACCGCGCTGACCCAGTTTAGCTGCAAGGTAGGACCACGCTTCTTCTTTCTTTGCTCCTGCTTTGACGCAAAAATCCTCGGAGACTTTTATATGACTAGAAACGGAGTTTAAGTTAAGTACCTTTAAAATATCACAATTTTATCATAATTTATGTAGCTACTGGTTGAAGGTTGCCAGGAAACAAGGCCCCACTTTGTTCTCAGTTTCTCCGTGGACCTTTGTCTGTGTCACCCAGACCCAGACTATCACGCCTGTCTTCCACGCGAGAAATCAAACATCAGATTCGACCCACATCATCGATCCATTGCTCCTATCTCATAATAAACAAACATAGACCTTGATTTTCTCTCTAATTTTCCTGCGACCTTTACCTGCCTACAACCCTTTCTTCCAAATTGATCACACCTACGATGGAGATTGTGACACCCTTTCTCCGCGTCTCCTTGTCACGGAGTGCGTAAGGACGTGTCCATCAGTCTCAGACACCCAGACCGAGCAGCAACTCCGGCGCTCGCACGTCTCAATGCAGCCTAGGAGCGGACAGCAGCCACCTGTTTGCTGCTCTGCATGTGTGATAGACTCACTCTACCGCCTTATAGCTACACCTAGTGGGGTTGATAGCCAAAAAGTGTAAAAGACAGGAGGAAAAAAACAGAAAAAGAGGAGGGGATGGCGTCACGGCCGAGCCGAGGTCTCCCTTCCTGCGGTTTCCACGACAACAGAAACTACACATAAAGAAGAAGCGCTTCTCAGTGCCAGGAGCGCAACTGACATCAAAATAAAGACGACTAATTTTACTTAACAGCTGCAGACGTCAGTCAGAAGAACCAGATTATTTACAAATGTGTCCATTTTAGTTGGAGGCCCGTTTGATCAAAATACCCCATGGTCCCTACGATTTACTCAGATCAATGATCCACAGCCCCGAGAGCTGCTTAAAGCACATCCTTGTTCTGGTGGAATATCGGAGTAATAGAAACCGACCTCCGTCTTCTCTACTGGAGGAGATTCGTGATAAATTTGTGCATCTTTCATGCAGCTTGTTGCCGTCGTGACAACATAGGAGGCGCACATGGCACAGATTCAAAGAAGTGTTTGGTCTCTTTATAGAAGTGGGGAAATCCTTAAAATACATGCATTGTTTATTGCAGAAACAAATCCTCGAAATAAATAAAAAAGTAGAAAATTATACATTTAATTTGATTACATTAAATTAAGTTGCAGGAACAAATCCAAGTCACAGTTGATACATAATTAGCAGTTCGTTGTCAATACCTTTTTGCCATCTGGATAGAATATGGATAGTTAGTCATTCAGCTTTGCACATCTTTCTTTCAGAGCCCTGAGTCCTCTATTACAGTCCCTGCTCACCAGCTCCCCCTACAGGTTTTCTGTAGGGTTCGAGTCTTCAGACTGCTTTGGCCAAGTTGTTCTGCTTGGCCAAAGATTCTTCCTTGCTTTGGCCAAGGAAGAATGTTGACTTTGTGCCTAGTGAACCTTCTTTGTGTCCATTTGGCTCTATGTTCGGATCAGTTTAGGAGTGGAGTTTAGCAAACATAAACATGTTTATGTTTATGATGGTAAGACAGAAAATGTCTTCTTGTGCAACTGGTTTTCATGTAGATGCTGTGATGGTTGTTATGGAGACCCTGGGTTGCCATTTTTGCTGCAGCTATTGAGGTTTGTTTACTTTGCTTAGCATTGTGCTGACAGTCCATGGTGACAAGATGAATATAAGCAGTTGTCCAGCCAGCAGCCAGTGGCTAAAATGTATCGACCATTGTGTCCTATCCTATTTATACCTCAGGAAATGGGAATTCAAGGAGTTAGTAGAACCTGCTTAGAAGAAGAAATAAAAAAATGCTTCAGTTCCACTTATTTTAAAGATATTTTTTAGAGATGAGAAATGGGTGAGTTTGTCAAAATCTGTGATTTCTGCACTGCTTAAATTAAAAGCTGTTTTTCTCCTTAAATATTTGGTGCTAGATTATAAAAAGAAATTTATATCAAGCCTCTTATAGATTCTTACTAGTGAATGTATCTGTGTCTGTAAAGGGGTAAGTGCTATTGTCAGTGACCGCCATGTTTTGGAAACTGCTGTAGAAAACACATGAGCATCTCTCACTCATCACAATTACTTTCATTAGGATGGCTTAGATTCAACACAATACATCCTAGGCAACTGATCTCATCACACCCAGTTAAATAGCACATATTGAATCCTCCAGGTGGGCAACCTGAGCTGATGGAGCTAAATGTCAAGTCTTTGACCAGACAGGAGAGGGGGGTGCAGGGATTGGCTGAGCGATCAGTCAACAGTGTTTGAGATGGGTGCTGGTGGCTAATGGAGCGAGTTGTTCTTTTTACAGATAGTAACCAGAAACGGCTGCCTGCAGAGGGCTGGAAAGGAAAGCTAGGCACTGACATTTAGACGCCCACCTCTCCTAATCATGTTTTTTCCAAATCTGATTTGATGAAGGTGAGCGCGGAGGCCGGAGGCAGCGTGAGCATGTGGCCCATGGGAGCTTTCCAGGTGCTGAAATGCTCAGCGGATGGGAAACTCGATTCTTAGTGTGCAGTGGATCAGCAGACATAGGTCTACTGTGGATTGTGTCACATCAAGACGAGACTGACTCTTGTAGCCAGCCCTAATTAAAGTGATGTTTTAAACCTGTCGGCTGTTATGTGATGTTTGCAGGAAGAATTGGACTAACAAGAAACGTGTTCTCCTAAAGGTCAACAGGATGCTTTGGATATTTTCCGTGAAGACTATGTGAAGTTTCCAATAGAAGCTCCCTTTCCTTTTGAAATAATCTGTCATATTGCTTATAGCAGACCAATATTTATTTCAAAACATTCCCACTTTTAAAAAACCTTTTGATTATAAAGAAGAAAAGGTTGAGGTGCTCAACGCATGAACAGCATGGTTTAAATGGTGCATGGAAGTCACCCCTGAGCAAATTATCTCACTACACAGCCCACAGTCTCTACTAGATAAGCAGCAATAATAAGCTTACTTCAACTCATGACCAGCTACACATACAGAATGCTACATTTCAAAACCACATGAAGAGTTTTCTAAAAGGATCAACCTGAAGAGCTTTTGCATGTGTCTACAGGGTAAAAATGATACGATCTACTGACATTTTCTCAATACCCAATCCAATTCCTCATTTAAACAGACAATAGCTGATTGAAACAAAATGTTTTATCCCCTATCGTGTTTTGGTGAATGGTTTGCTTCGGAGGGGCTGCAGTCTGTAGTGAGATAAAACACATCAGGCTACATTTCGGACATTGCCTTGACTGCCCTGTGTTCCTGATGGAGGCATGGAGTTTAAAGCATTTTCTAAAGCAGTACATATGATTAGCTTAAAACTCATGGATGGCTGATTCTTGCTCCAATTAAAAAAACAAACAAACAAACTGTCCACTATGAACCCTGTGAGTAATTTTTAAATGCTATGCCAATCCTCAAATGCAGACCTTTATTAGGTTTTGGAGTGAGAATAAAGTCCAGAACCACTATGAGTTTTAAACCACGTGCTTGCTGTGACCTTCACGTGGCTCTCTTCCTCCTGACAGTGGCGGTTGATGGTTCGTTACGTGTGGACTGGAGTGCGTCCAGCTCCATGTCTGATGTCAGGCTCCTGGGGGGCACGCGGACCTGCATGGCGCGCAGACTGATACTCGGTGCACCTCTGGGTGCCCTGGACTTCAGCGAGGTGCCCTGAGTTCTCTCTTTACTCAAAGCAAAACTTTACATTTAGTGTGATTCTACAGACCATAAACTTGACAAGGGCAGCTAATTGAAGCTAACTAGTTCCACTACAACACTGCAAATGTATTTTGTTGATTTTATAAATTGATAGAGCCACAAAAAATAATGCATATTTGTGAAGTGGAAAAAAAAAAGCAAAACATACATTGGCTTTCCACAATACTGACGAATCATCATCTAAAACGTGACCTTCCTTCCCAGTCAACAATTTGAAGAAACATTTGATTTACAGCTTGAGATTTTCTCTCTATGTCTCCATCCACCTTCTTATAAACTCTGTCCCTGTAGAGGAAATGCTGTCCATGTTTGAATGTGAGGATGGTGTGTGTTCATTGTCGATTTGCAATTTTAGTTTTCCCTCATTCAAAATTTTGCAAGTAGGCCATAAAGTGTAATTATTGTCTAATTAGACCAAAACTCCTTCTTCCATGTTTTCTTTTCTTGTTGGAAAATCCCATTAAAAACATGTTACGTGTCTCAGCTGGGTGAAACAATTGTAAGAAATTATATCTTTTTTTTTGATGTCTCCACTTTTCCTTTCTTCCGAATGGAAAGCCTGTAAACATGAATAGCTCTAGTGAATGATGGAACGACCAGGGGCGGGGCTCCTCACTCTAGATCTCCTGGTGAAACGCTGTGTATATTTTGATTCCTTCTTGTTTTCTTTTTGATTTGACATGGTATTTCGGTCAATTTCAGTCTAAAAAAACGTATATAATGCATTGCAATACGAATAATTTATGTGGTCACTTATACACTTTTCTTGACTATATAAACAAGTGATGATTATAATCTCCCACTTTATGGTGTATCACATACAGAATATAAAACAATTGGGGTGTGAATACATTTGAATGCCAAAGACTGTATCTGATTTGAAGACTATTTGCTATATAGTGTATTATATTCTACACCAGATGGCTGTAACCAAAGATGCGAGTCTCTCTGGATGAAGGGGGAAATTATTTTCCCAACCTTCCAAATTGAATAATTACCTTAATAACGAAGCCATCCAAGTTTTGAAAATGTATCTTAGCCTCGGGTTCACTTTCTCTTTTATTGCTTTTCATTAACATGAACCAGTTGATTCCTAGTTATTTATTTTCCATATGGCATAATTAACAATTATTATTTAGTATGAAGATTTAAGTGTGATGTAGCTTTCCTTGTCACAAGAGTCACTTTAACTTGAGTTGTGCTTAGGAGGCGTGTGGTCTGCTCCAATGCCCTGATTGATATTTTATCAGCCTGGAAAGAATCCCAAAGCTGTTTCTAAGCTTTTGGGACTCCAGTGAGAGCTGCTACTAAAAAATGGTGTAAACACGTGACAATGGTAAACCTTTGCAGGAGTTCATGTTGACAACTTCTCCAGCAGCTCCCCAAAACAAGAAGCTTTGAAGCACTGCAGGCCTTACTATCCTCATTAAGGCTCAGCATCCACGATTCTGAAATCAATAAATCCCAACACAGTACATGAACGGTGTGATTTTATCAGCAATCCTAGGGACATTTCACCCCACAGTTCTACATCTCTTTAATTGCATGTGGTAGATCATAGACAACTGATTATCACCGGCAGAGAGACGATGATGATTGTATAAGTGATCATGTCCCCACCTGTCCCTTTTATCTTTGCACACCATCTGTGAGTCTGACGTAGTGCAGCGAGCCAGCCAGGCAATGATTAGTAACGTTTAAGTGATCCATTACGAACATACATCCAGCCTCTGCCTCCTTCTGGAAAGGGGAGGAGATATGCTATTGAACACTGGCCTCTGTGAAAGAGGAGTTGGCTAGACTGCTGAGCTCCCTGCATCACAGCGGTGACCCTCTGTAATGCCTCCCATTTCCCTGAATCCTAGACAGACATGCTGCGTCTTTGATGTAACGATGCATTCTGACGGCTGATTGTTTCCTACACAATGCACGTCTCCTCCCAGGATCTCTGATCTCACAGAGAGCAGCGGCAGCAACTGTAGCGGTCGGTCGTCCGCCGATGTTTTGAGTCTGCGACGTCATCAGCGCATCAGCCACACATGCATGCAGAGAGGAATTGTTCCATGGTGACTGGTTGCCATAGAAATGTTCCAATTGTGGGAAAGTTAAGAGAAGGGGGGAGGGTTTGAGAGGGAGAGAAAAACAGAGAGAACGCTAGAAATGTGCTGTGCCAGTGGAGAATAAAGATCCTCCCATTATTTTTCACAGCGTGAAACAGATATCTGCATGCGGGCATTTGTGACTCTCCTTCTCAGATAGTTTGGCACAATGGCTTCTAAATAGTGGTTCCCTACAGCAGGACAAAGGGCCTCTGGATAAAGAAGCATTGTTGTTTCTCACAGTTGATGTTTGCTGACTAGAAAGCAAGAGAATGTTTCACTAATTAAAGCTGCAGAACTTGGAAAAATAATTAAAATTTAAAAAAACAAAAAACAAACAAATCTCCTTCTTTTCAGTCCCAATCCAAACTGTTAATTGTTTACTACATAATACGTTATTTATGTGAAAGCCACATGGATAATTTATTCTTTTATGAAAGTCTTTCAGAAAGAAAGACTTTACAAAAATTTACATGTCCCAAGAACTTTTTCATATTTTGCCTGATTACAAATAAGCTTGTCGCAATAAGCAATTATGTCATTAGCCAGCTATTACTTGAAAATGGTCTCAAATAACAATATTATCAATCATCGCAGTAATTACCAGGGCAATCTATCATCCAGCAAAATTTGTTACTGTGGCAGACAATAACAAACTGTTATTGTCTGTCGCAATGACAATTGTGACATTATGCTGAAAGAAACCCCAAAGCATATAAAAGCCACCTCTGTGTTTCACAGTGAGAATGTTCACAGCCATGTATATGGCTAAAGGAAAAGCCATAGTGCTTTTCCTATAGTGCTTTGTATTTTTGCCAAAAAGTTAAATGTTGTTCAGTTTTGTGTTCCCTTCATGGCCTGTGGACTGCCAGACTAATATTTAACCTCTCAGTAGACTCTTCCACCTGATCTGTAGCTCTCTGCAGCTCCTCTAAAGTTACTATGGCTACATTGTCGTTGCGGGACCTAAATAGGATCCCCACAAACCTCACAAACTGACGCTGTTGTCATGGTTACGGACACTACGCAGCCGTGATGAGCTGCTATCAACCCTCGTCTTTTTAAAGTGTCCACCCGATACTACACCGTCCTTAGAAGTAAAACCTCTGGCAAAAATACAGACGTGAGGAGGAAGACACACATTCTAGGCTAAATAATTACAGTGAAGTTTAAAAGGGGCCCAATTTTAAAAAATGGGTTGGCGATATTCAGGGTGCACAGAGGGTTGTTTGATATCAGACAGAATGGATCAGGAGAGGAACTGAAGAACCAGACATCAGTCTCTTCATCTCGCAATCATTTCCTGAGACCAAAAAATACTATGAATAGCAATTTAAAGAACAAATCATACAAATAGATTAATAATAATGAATATTGTCAAGAGAAACCATTTATTTTTTCAACATTAAAAACGTTTATGAAGGTTTGTGTAGGAAAAGCGTTGATATCTTTTGATATCAAACATGTCAACATGTTTGCATACACCTCAGGAAGTATGTAGCTGCGCCTCTGGCTGCCCCTGTGTTTCCCTCTCTGGTCGCTCTGCAGTTCAGTAGGGCAGTGGGAGAAGCAGAGGTGGGAGGGAATCGAAGGAAGAGCAGAGTCAGCCAAAGAAAAATGACCCACGAGCTCAGGGTTCTGCTCACTTTAAATAATTCATACGTCTATATACTCCTTCACGTGTATATAAAACTTCAAATAGATCACAGTTTTCCTGCAAAGTGTGAGATACTTGTTTCCAATTATGTTCTGCGGTCTTGATCTTGTCCTGCTCTGCTGTAAAAACAAAAGGGATGAAAAATGTTGATGCGAATGCCAGAAAAAGACAGCAGGTTTTTATCAATACCACCTACAACACAGTGAAAATGTTGTTTTTTTTTCAGCTGTACACCTTGAAAACAAATGGAATATACTCTGTTAAAGGTATACAACATTAAGTAGCAAAGCCTTAATTTTCAGAAAAGACCAAGCAGAATATATCATCCTCAATTCCTCCAGGCTACGTGTCACGTCTCCTCCAGATTATCCTCCCCTCAGATGTGCGAGCTGCTCTGCAGCACAAGAGGATTATCCCGCCTCTGGGCAGCAGGCGATACAATCTCAAGCTTGGGATCCCCATTAATGGTGTAGGGGTTTTCTTCAAGAGCATTCTGCTAGTTGTTTGTTATTCAGGCCACTATTTTGTTTTCATTAGGAGGAATTGAAAGGTCAAAGACAGGGTGGCGCCTTTGATGACCTGAGTTGATTATTTGTGTCTTGTGTCTGCAAATGAAATGCGCTGTGCAGTAAGCAGTGACTATTAATGAGAATGGGGGAAATAGGATTTAACTTCAGAGTGACTCAACAGTTTTAAAGTTAACTCTGTGAGGTGTTTAGTTGTTGAGGAATGTTTTTTTACAAATAAACCCAGACACCTGGGTCAGCAGGGTTTCTATATTATAGTCTGGACAATTCCAGGAGGTCAGAAAGTTATTTATATTTCCAAACTTTATTCACTTTTCCTCTGTCTAAGTATTCTAACTTTATTTCCTTTCTTCTTTTCCCCTTGATACTTCCTATATTCTTTCCTTCCTTTTGACCTTCCAGCTTCAGATTTTTCTGGTAGCTTTTCAAAATTATGCCCACTGCAGAAAAAGCCACCACAAATAAACAGTTACTTAGGCCTGTCATGATAAACGATAAATCAATTAGTACAATAAATTAAAACTATCGATGTCATTTTAATTATTGCCTTTATCGTCTCTTCCGGCCTTTTTCTCTTTCTGTTGGTGACACTGAATGAAAAAAGGCTCAACTCCGGTGCTCTCCACTGACCTCTCCCTTCCTCATTTCTTTAGTATAATGTCCAGCTCACACTACACCATCTTAGAGCTGTTGGCCGATTGTCGGCCCATTTTCAAAACCTGAGAGATCACACATTAGCCAACAGAAATCCTAGGTATAACGGTTCGATCGGGTTCAATCGTGCCGTGTGGTGTCCAACAACGAGCACAAAATAATGGCTACAAGTCCAGTTAACTCATTTTAAAACCAGACATTAATCAATGCTTTACTACAATCTACCTGCAATGCATGTGGCTCTAGTGTCAGCGTAACGTCCTGACTGAATGAAAACCATTATAACCTATTTATGTCACGTTAAGAAGAACAGCTGAAAAGTTACCAGGTTCATCAACTGCGTAGCAATTTCTCTCCAACTCCTCCCCTAATCATTTCTGTATTCTTTGCACGAAATGTTTTATAAACATTAATGTTTCCACATATCATCTCCAATGTCCGCTGGACTTCTGGTTGCACTGTGTCAGCTGTTTGGGATTCCCCTCTGTAATTTCCCCTCAGAAAGCAGGAGGAGAATCCGGCTTTCTGATTGGCTACCTGTCACATTCAACAGGCTGGTTATCTCCACCAGTCGGGGAAAACCCCTGATTTAGATCAGAGTGACCTCACGATCTACCGTAACACACCACACACTACAGGATGATCGGTTACGAAATCACAAGCAACAATCTTAGAACGATCAACGTTCTAAGATTGTCGTAAGGGGAGAATGTACGTGTGAACTGACGTGTAGTGTGAACTATTGCATCAGGTAGTTGATGTGCCCATCTTCTCTAATTAAATCTAATGACTACTGAAGGGCAATATGGTATACAGACTTCATAATCTGCACTCTTTTGGTTGAATGCAGTATTTATTTACTCTTTGGTGTTTTTATTCAAGTACATGGTTGTTAATGGAGACTGAGAATCCATTTTATTTTTGTTTTTGGTTGTTTTGTTTATTTTATCATTTCCAGTGTTAAGCATTCTTTTGAAAATAAAGTCTTTGGCAGGAAATCACATGCATTATTACGTCATTTCCATTAAATCGGTGTGAAAAGGCCTTCAAGCAATATTATCGTTTATCACAATAATTTTTGAGACAATTAATAGCTCAGCAAAATTTGTTATCGTGACATGCCTACAGTTACTGCTTGTGGAAATGTTCTTTCATGTAGCCGTTACATCATTCACTCTGCCTGACTGCATTGACCCACATTAATGACATGGAAGAGTCTGCTTAGAAAAAGGCTTTTGACTGTTGATGTGTCCATCTCTCACTTGAGGACAGGTGCGTCCATAAAGAGTTAGCAGACAAAGAAACTTGTCAACACCCGATACTCCTTCTGTGGTTTGACTTTACAGAGCTCAAGGCCTGCTGGGAGTGATGGATGACCTCAGTCTTTTGTCTCCTGTCTGCTTATCTTGAATTCTTTGTGAGACAATGTTTGGATGCTAAGCTGTATCCTTTCTTTTATGCCGTTTTAATCACCATGCCCATTTAGTTCCAATCAGTTTGCAAGGATGGCGCGGGGTATGGATAGTGTGCAAAAATAAACCAATCTATGTAACCGCGAGCCCTATTTATGTTTTGCTTGTCTTTCATGTATGCATCTGTATAACATAACAATTTGTAATCCAAGAAGGATGATTACTGTTACCTTAACTAACTGCAGTTTTGCTAATTAGTCTACAGTCTAAGAAGACATGTGGCATCAAATGGCCTCAATCCATTGATGAATATTTGCGGTTTCACGTAAAATTACGGTATATAAAATGACACATTTAAGTGTATCTCTTGATGTTTTCAACATGTTTTTCATATAAGCTCTTATATTAAATGTATTTTTATTCAGTCCACTCCGCTCTTGTGCATCCAAACAGAATCCAGTGCAACTAATGTACATTAGAAGTAATCTAATTAGTAAATGGAATTCACCTTTTGTTAGAGAACAAACAGCACCATTAAGACCAAGGCACACAGCAGACAGGCAAGAAGCTAATGGTCAATCTAGCCTTCATGGAAGAGTGGCAAGCTTTCTGCCATGATCACAGGTAGCACAGAAAATATGTAGAGGATGATGTTCTGGTTAGATTAGACTATTACTTTTTGCTCTACATGAAAATAGTGGAAAACTAACACTGAAATGTGGTGGTGTCAGAATCTTGCTCTGATGGTTCTTTTCTACAATCAGAATTAATAGGGAGATGGATAGAGGTAATTGCAAGACAATGCAGCTAAAGCTACAATGCAATAATCTTAATTAATGTGCATTAGTGTGTTAGAATGGTCCAGTCAAAGTCCGGACCCCAATCCATTTGAGATTTCTAGATAGTCTAGCTAAGCTGACAGGTATTGCTTTACAATGATGGCAGGATTTATTACTTTGTGTTCGTCGATCACATAACTGTGTCACATTCCACTCTTATAAAATGTGTAAATATACAAGTGCTGTGAATGTCATTGCAAAGAACTGCATTCACAAAGCAATACAAATAAGCAGGAGTGTGTCCCTGCTTGTACAAATTGGTTTCTCACACTATGCCTGTGACTTATCAAGATTATGTATGTGTGAAAGTGTGAGTATTTGTGGATGGTGAAGAAAATCCCTGAGTTTTTAAAGAACATTAAAGTATCCCTGCTACTTTAACAACGGGATTCTCCTTTGCACCAACAAGGCAGCAGAGGTTTTCCCTCTGAGTCATAGCAGGATGTATTGAGATGTGGCTCACATTTCTGCTGAGCTCCTGAGCGACTTCAAGACCCACTCATTTATTTCTCTTCATTTCAGGTGAATGTTGATGACACCGTTGAAATGCTACCAAAATCAAGAAGAGCTCTCACCATTCAAGAGATTGCTGCTCTAGCGCGATCTTCTCTGCACGGTAAGTGCAACGGTTCATAAAAACAACTTGCTGTAATACAGTAAAATGCACTCCGCATGCACGTACTGGACCTGGTTTAGAATAACTCCCGATATATGTGTCCTGCAGGTATTTCACAGGTGGTCAAGGACCATGTGACGAAGCCTACAGCCATGGCGCAGGGCAGAGTAGCCCATCTGATAGAGTGGAAGGGATGGTGCAAGCCCATGGACACACCGGCAGCTCTGGAGTCAGACTTCAACTCTTATTCTGATCTCACTGAGGGAGAGCAAGAGGCACGCTTTGCTGCTGGTAATCTTTATGTTCACTATTTGATGGATGTTTTTTTGTGCTCCACTCCAAGTCATAGGTTGCATGAGCATATGGAAGAGTTATTTACAAAAAACAAACTCTTGGTGACCATAACAATGCTATTCTTCTTTTAACAATTATGTGGAGATATGTTTAATAAACATGTAGTTAGGTGCCATATCTGAAAGAACTCAAGTCTATGACACGTACAACACACGTAGAAATTTAGTGGTGAGATTTTATTCAAGTTAATTGCAGGGTCTATTAATTAATAAATCAAAACTAATTGCATTTTAATTGAAAACTATATTGTGACAAAATAAGCAATATTTTCATTTAAAACCCCCTTTATGTTGCTAAATAACTGAATATATACACATCAGCAACAAAAACGTTTGTTTTTAATCTGTTATTTAAGTTATTCAGCAATCAGATTGGTGCAAAATGCCTTATGCCCATTCAGCTGTCAATTGTTTCACGGATCCATATTTCTAAAATTCTTTAGAAATATGGACTGTGGATGCTGACAGTTGCATCGGAGACGTCTGTGTTTACTCCTATATGTTTTGCATTGAGATGGTATTTTAGGTTGGAATAGCTTCAGTAATAGGCTAACCCCTTTTTGCACAACTTACACACATTAGTTTTTCGAATGTCGCTTGTGCACCTGATTTACGGGCCTACCAGAAACACACAGATACTAAGGTATGCCAAAGAAATGCAATTCATTGTACTGAAAATTTTTTAACATACTTAAATCAAATTAATTAATAAAGATAGATTAATGTCATAAAGGCCATCACTTGTAGAAATCAATGTAAACTAATCACTATCGGATTGGCTTGCCTGCATATTATTGTTATTGGATCTCAGCCAGATTCACGTCTCAACAGAGTCGGGTGACTTTGTAGAATCGATTGAAATACACGGTCGTTACATGTTAACATAAACTTATGCTGCATTGCTATTTCCCATCAATACATCTTGAACGATCTTAATATTTGTTTGACATCAACTGTAGTATGCAGTATTTTACAGCTTTACTTTAAAGTACTTCACAGGGTTGTGACAAAAAAAAAGACAAAACACTGAGTCAGAGATTTAAGGAAATTAATCCATAAAATGTACGAAATTAGATTCTTAGTATTATAAGGTGTTTTTCAGTGACATTGGTGTGTCAGCAGACTTTGCAGCATTGTTCAGTGCAGAGAAAGGAGGAAATCATTTTTTTAGCCTAGAACCTGATATTTTCATGCTACTATATGTTACAGCCATGTTGGTTCATAGTTAGAAATGTTGCAGTTTCACAATAAAACCTCCAAAAAGTTCATCATCTTTGCCTTGGCATGGACAAAACAAGATGTTTGTATGTTGCTTTTTAAAGAAGCCATGATAATGAGGCGGGAAATGTTGGAGGTATCATTTAAATATTTCCAGGGACGCACAACGCTCCAACTCCAATATTTATCACTATTCCTTTACATCTCTACTTCACTCTCACTCATGAATGTTAAGCTTTTGACTTGTAAAAAATGGTTATATAAAATATCTTATTATATATGGATAGATTAAGATGTTTTGCAACACATATATAAATCTGCATTAGAAGCATGCTGGGGATGGCTTTTGCATGTGTGCATACTGGCCTTCATGTTAAACGGTCAAAGAAAGTGTTGCCACCTAAAATATTTTAAAAGGACTTTTCACTCCATTAATTTTTTGGACCAGAACAAACATGTGTTTTACACATAAAAAAAAAAAAAAAGACTTTATTGAATTTTTCTCATCCTAACTCTTCCCCCTCTTCAGACTGTTTAAGATTTGTTCATCTTTGAAAGCACTCACTTAGAGCACATCTGTGTCGTCTTTCTGCTACCCACTAACCTCGTCTCTGCCTTTTCTTTCATCCCTCCTGCCCTTTCTGTTCATTTTTTCATTTTTCTGCTCTTCTACCCGCGCTGTCCCTCCTTGTAATGCTCCTCTTTGCCCTCTGTAACACCTCCTTTTCAGTCGTTTTCACTTGCCGTCTGCTCTCTATCCATTTTTTTGCTCTGTCCCTGCAATGCAGACTCTCAAGGTTAATTTGCACAGTAAGGTTTTGCCCCTGGCTAGTGCTGCCGTGACTGAGCAATTTTCCCCTATGCCTTCTCTGTTCTGCTCCCTTATGCTTTAATCTTTAGGGTGTGATCATTCACAGGACATCTCTGCTCCTTTAGACCCCTCTCTCAACACATTAATCAACTATTATTATTATTCTCCACTCATTGAGATGTAAGGACTTTTATTGCCGCTTTGGTAAAGATGTATGGTATGAAAAGTGTAATCTCAAAATCTAGCTATTTATTAAATGTATTTTAAAAAAAAATCCCATCTTAAGTCATAATTGCTCAATAAAATGATCGGTGGTCCAATTATTGGCACCACTACGCACTTAGATCCATGTTTCTTCTATGCCATTTCAGGCTCTTTGACTATTCTTCACAATCTTTCTTGATAATCCTGACACAAGTTTCCTCTGTTATGCTCTCATCACTTCAGCTCAACTCACAGGTTTTCTGTAGTATTGATGTCTAAGGACAAAGATGATCATGGAGAAAGCTTGATTTTATACGTGGCAAAACATTTCTGTTGAATTAGACATTTGTTTTTCATCACTTTCCTGCTGAAAGACACAGCGATGAAATATTTTTACTTAACTCCTAAGTTTTTATTGAAAATATCCTGGTATCTAAAAGGAAATCAGGATGTCATTGGAAAATAGACCATAAACTGGCTAAGTAGACTCTGATCAATAAAAAAAAACAATAAAGTAGAACTTTAAGTAATTCTTTTGTACTAGGGCTAATGTTCTTCATTCATTTTAAATGAATTGTTATGTGTTTCAGTTTTTGGCTGTGATAACAGTAAAGAAATACTTAACAAAGGTTTACTCATGACAGGATTTCTTTAATGAAAGAATTTGCAATACATTATCAAACTGACCTGTGCAGCACCGTTTTATGGAAAAACTTTCAAGTACAAATGTTACAAGGTGGATTCTCAATATTTTCTGCTACTGCAGTAAAATAGGAATTTATTTTTGAGGGTTCTTTACCTGGCCAATAGGTTCAATTCATTTAATTTTAATTGAAAAATACTTTATTAACCCCAAAGGAAAAGTAAATTTTTTTGTGACTGATTTAAGGTTATAAAAGAATTTAAATGTGGTCGGTTCTGTAACGTCGTTTGAACTGGGCCGCCTAATTCTTTTTATGAAGTCATATCCTGAGAGTATCATGGTTTGTGCAGAAAATGACACCAACACTCTTCATGCTCTGGTGTTATGTTTGCATGGAAACTGCACAGAGTCATCTCTTCACTTTGCATCATCAGTGGCGCCCACTTCATTAAGTTGCTGTCAGTTTTGCTGACTCTTTTTATTTTTGTCAAGTTGCAATCCACCGATGGCGTGACGGTGAGTGAACATTCGTGTTCAAGTTACAGAATAAAGTCAGCATGTGCAAAATTGTGATAAGTAAGTGTTTGGTGTGCATGTGTGTGAGGGAGCCAGGACACACTCCGGTATACTGTTTGTGAGTGTCTGTGTAGGAGGCAACTAGGGAACTGAATATGAAGGAGGTGATGTTCTGCTGAAATACTGAGACAAATACTTCTACTCTGCATTTTGTATGAATGAAGAGATGAATGAAAGAGACAGATATGCAGTGACTGACACAGCCAGGCAACTGCTCGTAGGATATTGTATAGCATATTGAGTAAGAATACCAGTTTTATGATATTATGGTATCTGCATATACAATTAAAAATGTACAACGTAACCAAATTGCTTTTAAATAAACTAGAAAACTAGACAGTGATCAATTGAATGACAATATTATGTTTACCGTAAACCTATGATGCGTAAGACTTATTGATAATCTAAATACTAGTCAAACAATTTTGTAGACCAAATATTTAAGAAGTAATAGGAAGCTCTCTGAGTAGTTCTCTCTCTCTCATTTTGTGACATTTGGTAATAATATTGTAAATAATTTTGGTATTCCCATCTGATCTAAAAATGGTTTATCTTTTTATTTCAACTATCAACCATGTTAGTGTTGGTTCTCAAAAAAATGCTTTATCTCTGACGACAGCAAGATGCTAATAATATGATATCAGCAGATTCACCACACTGCTGGTTCTCCATCTTAAAATCTTCAGATCAGGAAAATGATTGGCTGAAAACAGCTAACCTCCCTGGTGTTGCCTCTATTCTCCCTAACATTTGAGTCCAAGAAAGCTGGGATATCATCCTGCGAACACAATGTGTCACAACTGAATAGGGTTGAAAAACACACTCGTTCACACACCAAGATTAAGAACAGTATCAATGCAGAATACCTCCCACATTTCATCATGTAAGAGTTGCACACACCAAAGTGCAGAATGTGTGTTTCATGTGGGTGCCCAGTCTTAACTATTAAATTCCTTGTATTGGTTGTGCATTGGTGACATTAAAATGAACGTTAGCAGCATGTGAATGGCTACATTCTAGATCTAAAGCTCAACCTGCACAGCTCAGCTCTGTCTGTAGGAGGATGTGCTGCTGTTTGTGAGGAGGGTTCAGGGTCCAGCCACAGTGAGGGATGAATGGGAGCATCGATCTCTCTCCCTGTGGGAAACGTCGCATGAATACTGAGCATTGAGCTGAAGAGACCGACAGGGAGACATAAAGAGATGAAGACTGAGGAGAGGAAAATCAAAACGAGGGGAAAGCGGCAGGGCCGAAAGACTGCTGGGAGGAGAAAAAGAGAGAACATGAGGAATCAGGAGAGCCAGCTGATTTGATGGAGAATTTTATTGAGAGAGACGATTGGAAGGAAGGGATGTCATGGAGGAGAACAGGGGCGAATACAGAGCAGGTAGGAAGAAGGAGGGGGAGCAGGGTGACATTAAGGAAACAAGTGAGTGACTTCCTGTCTCTGACTGGCAGCTGCCCTGATTGGAGAAGATAGGTCACTCAGATCTTAAAGGCTATTCATGAGAGCCATAGTTACACAATAAATAAATACACACGCACACACACGCACGCACACGCACACACACACCCACGCAGACAAACATGTATCCTTTCTTGGCTTTTCACTTCTTTAGCATGCTTGTGCTTGTAAATTATAAATGTTATGCCCTAACAGAACCAGATCCTTTGGTGATGGACGCTCTTCCTTTAAAACCTGCAGCCATTAAACTGATAGATTTATCAACTAGTTTAAGTGACAGAGATTCTCTAGGAACAAAAATAAAGAGTTGATCTATTTAATCTGGCCTTTGGAGCTGATGTTTAATTCTAAACTAAAGACCAATGAAATGTTCAGATCAATCTGGGACTGTAGGGTTATTGCATTGATTATTGTCCTTTTGGACTGATGACTTTGTTTTATTAGGTTGGTTTAAATGATTTTGAATTGTAGGAACAAGTAAATGTGTTTCAAGCTCCTCACTCCTCTGCCTTATGATTTTGCATTGGATGTGACTTTACTGCTTTCTAGAAAGGAATCAAGAGATGAAAGCTTTACATAAACTAGAAACACACAAATCCATCTTTTTTCACTAATGTTTCCCTCAGATTGAGCTGGCACTTCTCCTCTGTACCTCCTCCAGCTCGCAGTCTCAAAGTTACGGAGCACAACTAAACACCAAGCGACATCCGTCTTAACTGCACCAGCCAGGTGACGGCTGACGAACCTCGACTGTGTTGGGAATGCTGTCGTTTGTCCACTCTAATGCCACATTGTGCACCGCACCTCACACAGATCTCAGTCAGGCAGCAGATGACGCCGAGGCACAATGCAGCCTCCTTGTTACCATGCCAACCGTGTAATTGCCCGTGTGCATGTGCGAGCTCATGTGTGCCGTTTGTGTGTCTGCAGGTGTGGCAGAGCAGTTTGCCATCGCCGAGGCTAAGCTGAGGGCCTGGTCCTCTGTGGACGGCGACGAGTCCAATGATGACTCATATGATGAAGACTTTCTGCCTGCCAGCGAGCCCACCACACAGAGCACAGGTAAATACACACACACACACACACGCACACACGTACACGCCCACACGCACATCAGCTAAATCAAACCTCATTGATTCAAGGCTGAATTAGACACCCTCTCCCATATCCATCTCTCTTTTCTTTCCCCCTCTCTCTTTATCTTTCTTTGTCCCAGTGCCCCAGTTTTCATCCTCTCCTGACATTTTTCTGTTTGTCTGCGCAATTTGATACCCCTCCTGCAAGTTTAATATCATTTCCTCTGCTGCAGAGGCAGCATCTGTGTGGATATTGTGTGTTAGTGGGTTATAAAGGCACTCGGCAGTGTGTGCACCCTTAGCTTTCATCTTCATTACACACATCCGCCAATGCACTGCACTGCAGTTAATAACATTCATATATTCACCAGTAGCTTCTTACCTTCTGGCAGACCATATTTAGTTGGATTTCACACATGCAGACCTGTGTGTGATGACAATAGACCCTTGAGGAAATATAAGCCAAGTTGCTAATATGCTTGAAGCTCCGGTTTTACTCCACAGCTGCCTTTCAAGGCTCCTGGTGTTATCATTAAAATAAAAGATATTTTGTTCTAGTATAATGGACCTGTTCCCATTTCAAAGGTTATGAATACTTTTGCAAAGCACTTCTTCTTAATACTGTTTTGTTTTGATTCTAAGATTTTCATCTCCATGAAATCCTTACGTGAATCTTAAGGATTCTTAAGGAAAACAAAGGTACATTTGTCCAAAAGCTGCAGCATTTTATGGACTCAAACTCCAGTCCTCAAGGCCTGGTGCTGCACCTTTTAGATGTTTCCCTGCCTCAGCACACCTGACTCCAATATTAGTTCATTAGCATGGGTCAGTAGAGCTTGACTGCATGCTAATGAGGCAACTTCACCATTTAATTCCTGTGTGTAGGACAAGGGACACATCTAAAAGTTGCAGGACTCCGACTCTTGAAGACTGTAGTTTGAGACCCTTTGTAAAGTCTTCTCTGGAAGTATTTTTATAGGTACACATATTTCTTATTTCAACATCCCAAAAAAGGTATTAGCTTTACCTCCTCTTTACTATATCATCGTTGTTGTTCTTTCAAGACTTCATGCTTACAGTTTGTGTTGTTCTCTTTAGAACTGTCATCTTATCCGCCGTACTTGAAAGACCTGATCCACAGCCAGCTTTGCCAGCACCTGGGCATGCAAAGGCCCTGTTCTGAGAGCGCAGGAGGGATCGGTGAAGGGGGTGGCAGCAGAGAGCCCTCCCCCACAGCGGGCTCTCCGGACACACTCTGCTCCAGCATCTGCAGCCTCGATGAGCAGCACCCTCTGCTCCGCGATCTGAGGACTCATCGTGGTAATCACGCCCAAAACAACGCAGCTGAACTTGCTGCAAAGATCCTGTCTGCGCTGCACGGAGGGGAAGAGCTGCTGGCCCGACTTCAGAGGGTGGGACATAGTGGGCCTGGTGGGGGAGACTGTAGCTTCCACAGCTTGAGTGGGGACGGCCGGGGCAGCAGGTCCTACGGAGGTCAGGATTCTCCTTGCTACTCCATGTCTTATTCTGAAACGTATCTGTCACCTGGTGAGGATGATGACACTCCCCTCAAGGACTATGAAGGCACTGTGTGCCAGGAGAAGGTGGAGGGCCAGGGGGTGGAGTACCCTCCTGACTACGACCCACACAGGAGGGTGTCCGATGTGGCCTCCTCAGGGGTTGTTTCTCTTGACGAGGAAGAGGAAGAGGAAGAGGAGGAACTGAAGGAGAGAGCAGAAGAGCCGAACAACCAATGACTCCTTTTTTCTCATCTCAGTATTTGGGGAGGGGCTTCTTCATTTTCCGTGACAACTTCCCCTCTTCGTCATGGTGTCTGAACAGTTTGAACCTTTCGAATGATGCGTAAATCATCTGTCTTTGCCTTACACTTGCAGCATCTCAGCTCTCCTCTCCATCCGTTAAGTGCTTTGTCTCCATTCCACGTATTAACACTTTTTGTTTTGAAGGCGTCCAAACAATCCTTTTTCATCAGTGTGACAGTGAGGGCTGGACGAGACACGGTCAGTCCAGGGACTAACTCTCGGGTATGACGCCCACAGTTTTTCGGCTACGTTGTCTTCGGTGCGGTGAAAGGACTCTGCTCCAGGCAGATGGATCGACCGAGAGTCCAAACCTCTGACTTATATCTGCATGTTTTTTGCAAGTGCTGAAATCAATGGGCTGACCTGGGCTCGAGCACGTTTTTGTAATCTCAGCTGTGCTGTATCACCCCTGCCCACCTCTCCCTCTCTATCTCGTGGGTGAACAGGCTGACACTGCATCCTGGCACCTGTCCTCACCCCATCCCTCATCTCCTAACCTCTTTCCCCCATCCTTTGCAAGAGAGTAAATAGCATCCTTCTGGGCATGGCTTGCTGAGTATGCCAAACTATTTAACCCTGTCACTGTCAATTATGAGCAAATGCTGGAATGTCTTCAAAGTGACAGGAAATGGTATGTATTTAAAAAAATAATCATGTGTTCCAAATGATATGACAGAAATGATACGCTTTTGATGTACTAGTTTTCTATCGGTCATGTTGTTCATGTCATCATCATGATGGACAGCTGGCATATTGATGAACAGCCGCTCGGTGTTCCCCGGTGTTTTCTGTGGAGGAAACCTGAACTTTGCTCTTGAAAAATAAAAACTCGCAGCAGGGACACAGGAAACACAAAGAGAGAGTTCCTGAAGCGACGGCTCAACGACGGATGTTTGGCAACAAGCGACAGAAACCTATTTTCCTGTGCAGAGATGGGTTGCATTTGGAGATTTTTCTATATTTTTGTATGCGTTGTCTTGCTTTGATCTCCTTGCCTATGCGGCGTGCCAGTGTATGTGGTCTTTGCACGAAGCTAATGTGGCTGTAGATTTCTCCTGTTCTTTGTTATCACTGTGTGATATAGTCTACTGGGAAAAAAAATACAAATGTGAAATTTTCCTTTTTTTTTTTCCAAAAGAGGATACTGTGATACGGTTTTTTGCCATTTATCATGGTCCTCATGAAGAGCTCGTTTTTTTGTTTATTTAAAAACTTCTAAATATTCATCTTTTCTTCTCATGTTGACTCTTGAAAAGCTTTGCCTTTTTATTCTGTACTCTCCCTTTCTATAATGCTTGCAAAAAGGCATGTAATGTGACACGTTAAGAGCCTACTTCGTCCTCTCCATGTTGATGTACCTGAGAGAAAGTGTCTTTCATACAACTCAGGAAATCCCAGAGCATGGACCATTCTCTGGTCCATGCTCTGAACCAGAGCATGGATGCATTCATTCCCACACGCACATAGGCATGGGCTGGTTGATGGTACCAAAAAGTTACACTTTCAAAAGAGCTAAAAGTTTCTAAAATGAGTCACCAGGATCAGGATACCAAGGTTTTAAAAGAGCTACACTTTCAAAGTTGGCTTATTCTCCCTTTATATCTTCCCCAGAGAGCAACTAAGGTTGAAGATAAACATAGGCCTCATTTAGACATTTCAAGTGTATAAATAGCCCTGATTTAATATATATTCCTTAGTCTAAACCTAGGTTTAGACTAAGGAAACCAGCCTCATTTAAAGGTACTCTAACCTTAAAATATTAATAAAAAATCGGTGAGGTCCACAACAAAAATGTAATAAATCATATAAAATGCCAAAAAAAACATTCAGTGACATTCATTTGCTTCAATCCTTATAAAAGTTATCCATTCATAAACTGAGATTTTGGAGTAATAATGTGCAACAATGTGATTTGAGTTGCTGGTTCAAATCCTGCTCCCTCTGTTTCTTTAGTCAGGAAGCTTTCCTTCACCTTGCCCACTTGTGGTTGTCAGAGGACCTGATGGTAGCTATGGCTACAATGTAGCTTACCACCATAAAGTGCTTCAGAGTCCTTGATAAAACGTCAGAATTTAGAATTTGACCAGATACTAACAGCTTAGATTTTTTATGGGCTATTTAGACACTACATTGATTTCTAAAATAGAGATACTCTCTGGGATGGGTTAAAGTCTGTTATTAAAGTACTTTGAGATAGTATTTCTCTAACCAAGTGAAAATTTCCAAAGCTAATTTTTTCTGTTTAGCATTTTTGTTAACTTTGAAAACATTTAGTACCCTTAGCTTCCACTATGTAAATCTTTCCAGATTAATCATGAAGTGCTACTTTATTTCTGTAAACTTTCTGTTGAATAAAATCCGAGTTTTGGTTATCGACTGTTACAAATTCTTCAAGTAGTTAATGATTATATTCATATTCTTATTTTGAAGTGGGTGAAGACTGTTTACGTAGCTGTTCCATATTCCTCCACCTGTGATGACAGTGCAACAAATGGCATCTATTCTGTATCCAGAATGAATCGCTGGAAAACTACAGTCTGTAGCTTTACAGTAAACTCATGTCCTCCCTATTTTCTGATGGAAGTCCTGCTGTGGTCAATCAGCAATAATACTCAATACTCAGCAACTATAAAGCGGAAACCATGAGTGAAAGGTCTGAATCATTTCAGGTTCAACAAAATTGACTCTCAGATTTGTTGAGCCTCAAAATGGTAAACAAATTTCACCATTTTGAAATTTCACATTGTAACACATGACATATTGACACATGATGGTATCAATATGGTTGAATTTAGTGCACTAAATTCTAGCTCATGTTAAATGCTACAATAATATAGTGAGTTAGCATAACTAATATTTATGATTAGTGCTTTAGCGTCAATGCAACTAATTTTAGTTAGTGCTACCCACCAATAATGGCATAAAAACATAATTCAACATAATTTAAAATTTTATAAATGTTTGTACTCTTGTGTCACAATGAAGTAGTAATATTAACTATACAAACATTATTTTACCATAGGTAGGAATAGATTATTGCTTTTTTAAAATTTAAATCACATTAGTTCGATCTCGCTATATTTGTATAAATCCTTTTTTTAACATCGTGACACTGTGAAACCAAGGTTATCATTTGAGAACCTGCTACTGGCCCATGCCTAAATGTACAAGTACCACTCCTCTTTCACTCCCACCCTGCATGTGTGCACATGTTCAAGAGAAACCCTGGAATGAATCGTCATTTTCTACAGTACAACATAATTCAAGCACAGACTTGATCCCCACTTTTATGCTTTTTGTTCAAAGAAGCCTCAATGTGTGTGTTTGTATTTTGAGATTTTGTGAAGTTGTCTGTCCGACTGTGTCTCGTAAGATGTCAGCAAGCGCTCCCAGCTTGCACAATTAATTAATTCCAAATCCCCTCCAATGCAGCGATTCCCTTTAAAACAGTGTTTTGGGGTAGGTCATCTCCTGTTTGAGGCTTAACTTTTTCTGGTTTTGATGGAATAAAACTACAACTAAGGTTTGACATAGCCTCATTTACAGAAAACAGCAAATGCTAGTATTAAGAGTTAGGCAAAACCATGAAAACTCAGGGGGAACCATTGAAGCTGTGCCTTTCATACATCACCTTTGACCTCTCCAACTGCATGACTATCCTCACGTCCTCCTTGGTGTCTCTAAGACCACAGTTCAACTCCCATCCTCTCAAACAGGGATCACAGTAATGTGTACCCCTTAGACGGAGGCATCAGGAAATCCTGTTGTGTCTCCTGCAGTGACGAGAGCTTGCAGCGGGCCGATCTGCGTCACTGTCCTTTTGCTTGACATTAAAAGCCGGGCAGCGCTGGCGAAGCGAGGTCGCGCTTTTGTCCAAGCGCGGTGACGCGACCATCCCATTGTCTCACAACCTTCCCCCTTTTTCTCCCCTGTTTATCAGCTCACTCTGAGCATCTCTTGTGCATGTCTTTTCTCTGCATGTCTATCTGAATGTCCTTGCGGCTTCTCCAAGTAAAGACGGGCATCTTGGACTTTCTCTGTTTCTCACATCTACATGTATGTGTTATGACTCTTATACTTCTGAGAACTGTGACTCTGTTCATTCATCACCAAGAGAACAGTTTGTCCTCACATGGAGAGAAGCAGAAGATGTGAAGTTGATACACCAGACAGCCTGTTGAATGTGTTTCCTCTCCATCCTTCCATCACTATCCTGTCATTTTCCCTTCTTCCATCCCACCTTTCTTTGTTTCTGTCCTTTGCACCTGCTCTTTTTTTGTCTGTCAATTGCTCCTTCCTTCCCCAAAGGGAGGCTTATTACATAAATAGATGGGCGTCTTAGTGCTACCTTTGCCGAAAGGCAATTAGCCTGCAATTACAAAAACGACTGAACTTCAGGAGACGTGTATCTCTCTCTCCTTTCTATTGTTTATTGTTCTCCTTTTTCCCCTTCAATCCATCTGCTCTCTCCTCTCCCTGCTTTCTCCCCAGACCCTCATCACCAGCACAAGTTTCTAAGCGGCAGCTTTTGAGGTCAGCTGTCCCAGAAAACTCCACACCAACTTTTGTTTTCGTACCTGTCTCTCTGTATAAAAAGTGCGTGAGATTTTGTGACCCAGAACAACAGGAAACCCTTGATTCCCTTCATTGAGACACATGTCTTTCTATCCTAACATGTTCCATCTTGTTTGTGAGAGTGTCCCTGGGCAAGTAGTTTTAGCTTGTTGCTTCAGGCAACCAGTGACATTGGATACTTATCAGAGAGAAGTGCTCCAGATTCACTACATGTGTGACCGTGTGTGTGTGTGTGTGTCATCAGCTGAGGGAACCAGTGCTATAAAAAGACATCAAAACATCTGTCAGACAGTGCGAAGCAGGAGGCCGGCATAAATATTCACATGGTGGTAGTGCCCCCATCACCTTGTAACCTACTTACCATTTCAGAACAAAGCAGATGGGCCAGGGGACCGCTCTCCTCACACCCTACCAGCGATCATTGGGTCAAAACTGGCCAACACAACCAGGAGTGAGTAAAATTGCAACAGGAAGTGAATGAGGGATATACATGGTCTGTGTTTGACCCACATCAGGCTGAAATGTACAAAAATAAGACTTACAGTAGAGAAGTCCAAGGGAGTTCAGAGAGCAAAGCCATACTAGAGTCCCCTAACAGAGAGGGCAAGGTGGGCAGTAAAAGGGTAAATGGAAAGATGACCTCAGATGATTGTAGTTTTTCACACTACAAGGGATTCATTTCACCATCTGCATCAGTCAAACACATCTCCTTGCCCCTCACCTCTGTCCAAATGTCAGTCTCTTTTCTTCTTTCTTTCAATACCTTTCTTCCTCTTTTGGCTGAATGTAATTATTCAAATATAGCCACGTTGGATTGAAAAATAAATATATTTGTTTGCTGCATCTGATATTATTTAAAAAATAAAGAAAATATTGTTATTGGTCTTTGCAATACTCTGGTGTTTGTGTGGTTATCTTTTTATGTTAGCTGAAGGTCTTCTGGAGATTAAACACTTTGCCATGTCAGAGATGCACCAAACAGGATTTTAGCTGATTTACACACTTCATGTTTAGTGAAGTTTTATTCTATCAATTCAGATTTTAGCTGATTCTGATTTCAGTCACATTTTAAACAAATACAGCGTTTTAATTTTTATATGTCTTTAGCATCTTATAGTAGTGAATGTCGATGTTAGCACAGCTAGCATTTAAATGCGTTTTTAGGATCTTATTTTCATGAAAGTCTTTGTTAGCACGGCTACTATTAGAAAACAGTCAACAGTTCTGACAATCTGCCAACATTTTCAAACTCATTATGTTTCCTGGTAGAGACGCTGAAAGCTCAAAAGGATAAAACAAAACAACTTTGCTGTTTCCTGTTCAGCCTTCTTGTTATCTGCTTTAAGTCTCGCTCTCTACCATCTTCAAAAATATTATTTCCTTTGAAATACTTTCTCACAGCTCTGCTATTCCTCACATTTCATTTTGAACACCTTTATTACTGAAAGTAGCTCATCCAGACTGCTTCACTAAGAAACAGCCTTCAAACCAAAGAACGTTGTTTGCACACGCCGGTACTGCTTTTGAATAGGTCATTCACTGATTGGATAAAGATCTGACTTTTTAGGTTTCAAACAGCAACACAGGTCAAATGAAGTTTGAATCAAATCTGGCAGATTCTGATCAGCAGTCAGTCTGTTGGTGCATCTCTGTAAAATACAGTGCTCTATGACTAATCATGCATTAAACTATTGTATTTCCTCCTGCAACACCAATAATCACAGTTAACAGAGTGTAAATCAGTTTGCAGTTAGCTTACTGACACGAAGACATGATCCCTAGAAAGACTTTATGGCGGCATCAGACAGCTGAAACAGGAAATGTGGTAAAAACTGCTGATTCTTTAGGCATATTTCACTTTTCAAATGACATTGTGACTCTCTTGGGAGCTGACAGATCCATTTGTGCAAATGAAGAGATTTTATAAGAGATGACCATGTCTGAGTTAACTTGAGACTGGCTGATTTTCACACAGAGAAGTAGGTATATTCTGAAATATTCCGCAACTAAAAAGCAAATTTGAGAAACAAACAAACAAACAAAAAAACAACAACATATGGTTTCCTAACATTGCCACAGACATAGTTGAAATTCGGAAATTAGTTTTTTGTAGTAACATGAAAGTAACATAAAATACAAACACTTTGCAGCTTTGCAGAAGAGAAAACTAGTTAAAGCAAATGATGTTAAGAAGAAATCTTGTATCATATAATAAATCTGAATGCTTAAAACTTTTATATGAAGCACTAATGTGGATAAAGAAACTATTTTCCTTCACTGTGAGAGCAAAGTGCATACCTACAGCATGTTAAAAAAAACATGAAACCATAAAATCTTCAACATTTAGTCAAAATAAGTGTTAACAGTGCTCTGATGTGTGGTTTAACAGCTGTTTGCATCAGAAAAAAGAGTTGATATGAAGCACCTTTCAGAAAAATCCTATTTTTGGAATAAAATCTCATCTAGTCAAGGTTGTGAAGCACAGCGGAGTGGCATCTGATCCCCCCGGCTCAGGCAGCTCTGATAGGATCCGATCTACACCACAGACTGAAAAATCTGATTCTGAGCCTCGGGTCTGAGTGGCTGCCATTCAGGCGGTGCTCTAAAGATATGCAGTAATATCTGGGCCAAGACTTAAGTAAATCCCAGAATCTGAAGTTTTATTGTTGAACTTGAGGAGATATGTGGTCTTTTTAGTTGAAGATACAGAGACAAGAGAGCAAAACAAGGCTTCTTCTTTTCAAGTTTTTTAGTTGTTTCATTTCAATTTCTATATAAAAGATCCCTTCAACAGTCATGAAGCATTTTTTTTCAATTTTATCAGACTCTCTTCAAAATAAGACAATTCATAAATTTGAAATCGCTTCGTAGAACAACAGCATCTGGAGGACGAAGTTGTTCAATACTAATGTCAGAAATGAAGTAATAAAGAAATGTTTGAAACAAACAATTTAGTGATAAATATCATTGAGTGGGAAATAAAAGTTTAGTTATTACTATGTTATGATACTACTGAAATCAGGCTGGCCCAGTGTGAAAAAGTAATTGCCCCAAAACATTCTTTTCCAGAAAGTGATCAAACTTTCCTTTGCTGAACTCTGTGTGAGTCTAAATATTTCCATGCAGATTTCTACATTTCCTGAATGTTTTGCAGCTGCAAACACATTGACAAAGGTTGATTTAACAATGACTCAGTCATGCTCAGGAAACCTAAATGGACCTATGATGGTGTTCTCTGTGTACTTCTTGCCTCATTAACGCCATCATTTTATTTCCTCTGAGTTCAGCCATGGTGCACCGACTGACGGTCCACCATCTGGAGCGAGGCAGCTCTGGACTCTGGAGACCAAAATGTGTCATTAGGGGCTGAAACCATTCCCAGAGGAGGTACTGGGTCCCCAGTGAGGGAGTGGAAGATGAACTCCTCTACTGCCCAGTTGAGAGAAGCTGGAGAAAACATTTGAATCTACTTTCTCCCACTTTGTCTCTTTTCTATTCGCTTTCCATCCTGAATAGTAGCACCTTGCACAGGGTCAAGGTTTTAGCCTTTTCAATGACTTATTAATGTATGCTGCTTCACAAAGGCAGATGCATTTGTTCCACTGGTGGGGGAACAGATAGGAGCTGTCAGTGCTTCATATTACCTGCAGAATTACTGCTGACACAAAGTTCTCTGGGCGTGAGGCAAAAGCTGGACGGTACAAGCACAAATTATTAAAGGTATTCATCTATGTGACAGTCTTGAATGTCATAGTGATTTTAGGACAATTTGTTAATGTCATAGAAAACATGAAGGTTAACAGAGGGGTAGAAAAAGTCTACACACCCCTGTTAATATAATGCAACAGTTTTGTGATGGCACTATGTTAAACATGTTTAAAATGTTTTCAACTTTTCAGGTAATAATATCCTGTAAAGGTAAAAGTGGTTGCGGATCCTCTACTATTTTGCTTAAACCACTTTCTGATTCTGTCCCAGCATTCATTCCACCTGTCATCAGCTATAGTAAATCTGATTAACGTGAAGGAAAGCTCAGCCTCAGGAGGATTCTCTTGACATTTGCTGATTTGTGTCCTTTAGCTAAAGCTTTGGTTTACAGAGAGGCTGAAATGGAGTTTGTTGTAGTTATGAATCAGGAGAAAATAAATCCACAGTCACTGTGGTACAGCAAAGATCAATATTTGAAAAAAAAACAAAAACAAAAAAAACAACAACAACAATAGTGCAACAGTAACATTTCTACAACTGAACATTCCCCCATTATTGATAAAAAAAAGACAAAGGAATCCAGTCCTGGAAGCTGTCAAGACTCCAACAGCAGCAGCACTGAAGTACTGATTGTGTTCTGCCTGTGACAACAATGTCTTTGCTTCTTCTTGTCTTGACTAGGAGGGGAGTTGGAAAAAAAGTTTTTTTTCTGCCAAAGAAAACATCCAGATGTAACAAATGTCCTCCAATGTGTCATGAACTGATAAAACTGAAGTTAAAGACTTTAGCAACAATTCAAAAAGGTCTATTTGCTTTACAGAAGGTGTTTGTTTGTCATGTGATGGACTAGCGACCCGTCGAGGGAGTATGTGCCAACACCCGCACCTACAAGTATCAGCTAGGAAACTCAGGATGAAGAAGAACTTTATTTTTTAGAATTGCAACAAGTCTACATTATATCCAGAGCAGTGAACAAGAGAAAAGTCTCACAGCCTGAATGATTTGGAGAAGTTTTGCAGAGTAGACAGACATTGGCAAGTCAAGTTGATTCCTACCTAACAAGACTTAACAATGACATTGAATCAAAAGGTAATTCATAAAAGTATCAAGGGAAAACACAATTTTCCAACCAGTTTCTGAAAGTATTTCTATTTTTTAAATATTGTTTTCTCCTATCGTGCAAAATTTACATCACATTAAATGCAGATAAAGTCATAGCTTATAGCTTTTGTACTTATGTGGATAAGTACAAAACCAGACCAACATTCTATATCCATTCAAAGTTCGTCTTGTACACAGAAAATTGAATTCAAAAATAGCGAGCACAGATTGTTATTTTGGCTCACAGAGTGCCTCCTCAACAAGTATCCTCTGCTTTAGCTTCGCAAAGCTTTCAATTTGTTTGCAGAATAGAAAGTAAATGAGTCAGTTATGTTTGACATTGCATGCAAGGTCAGTCGTATGGACGCCCTAACCCCTCAACGGCTTTTCTATTTCTGACTACATGCCAGAAACGTCTCCAGCAGCTCTGATGGGTGTTATCTCTGGATGTGGGTATTTGTGTGTGAGAATAGGAAGCGGTCTCCGCTCATTATCAGTTTATCCGTTACACTCTTGGCCCAAGCGCTTGGACAAATTACCATTTAGGGCTAAAGCCAGAATGCATTGCAGAGGAACCAACACTGTGTCCCATGATGCAGCAGGGCTCTATAAAACCCCACAACAAAAACTCCAGGATGGTTAGTCTGAGGTCAGGAGCTGCTGGCAGACTGTCAGTGTTTAATGAGAACTCATATCTGAAGACAGATTGGCTGCATCTGGGATAGAAGTTGGTTCTCAGCAAGTTTAAAAAGGCCACCGATATCTTCAGTCATGGCATCACTGACAACTTCCAGCCGAAGATCCTCTTCCTCGTATCACTCCTCGTCACGTTATAGCACTTCCAGCTCATATCGATCTGATGGATCGCCTAATGGATCCTCTGATTCCCTGGATGCTCTTTTCGAGCCTTTTATTCACTCAGCAAATTGTTCTAGTCTTTTCAGAGAGGAGGGTTCAGCGGGGCCCGACAGTCCGCCCAAATTCAGCAGGTCATCCTTTGGGAATCCAGGTAAGAAAAACCCTTTTTTACCATCTATTTCTCACAAGTCCAGGACACAGTAACAAAAGTCAGGGGAAGAAAAGTTACAAATGAGGTCCGCACTATCAGGTAATTAACTTTAAAGATCTAGTATTTCTTTTTTTTTAGAAAGTTTTCTAGTTTGAAACTAGTTCTGCCTCAGATCCATAAAAAAGTGTCAGAGTAATCTATTGCTTTTTAAATGGATATTCCTTTCACATATTTCTTGTCATTTGTCGATAGGAATGCAAATTTGTACAGAATATTAAACCATATCCAAAAGATTTTGAAGAACTCTACTTCCTCTCCAGACTGTTTTTTCTTGTTGAAAAGCCTTTAAAAACAGACACTGTGTAATAAAGCCTGGCTTTAATACTTTTCAAAGATCATATACGTATTAATTATTAAACATAGACAAGCTCATCTGTAAAAAAATGTTTATTATTCATAAGAAGCGCAGCTGGTCTTGTGCATGAAGGTGTTTTTCAAGCCTCAGGAAGCCCTGTTTTGTATCCACTCCTCCTGTAGGTGGCACTGTGACGAACTGGCAGGGAAATGGGGTGCGATGTCTCGGTGATTCCTACTGTATGGCAGCTGACCTCAGTCAGTTCGAACCACACGACATCGTGGTGATGGCCTACAACCACCATGTCGTCATTCACGCACAGAAGGTGTGAATGTGTCTGTTTATTTTTGCCGTGAAAAGAAGTTATTGGAAATCTAAAAATGGTGGCTAACATAGGCTATTTACTGTTGCTTTACTGAGTAGCTCTACTCAGGCTGGCATGTGTTCCTAAAATCTAGCTTAACCAGAAATATGAAGTGATCTCAAAGTGAAATCAGCGACTAAAATAATTTTAGAACGACACTTGAGTTTTCAGCGCTTGTCCACAACCTTAAGTGGTCCACAAATGTATTTGAAATTCCAAGCATCCATTTAGCTACAAATCATAACTAATGTCCAATTAATCAATTATTTTATTATTTAATTTTTAAATAAATTTTTTATTAATCTTAGTTTCATGTTAAGTAGAAACACAACCATGCAGCAAATTTTACTCAGTAGCAAATTTTGACTCTGAATAAAAAGAGCAAGAGGTTGTGAAGAGTGACCCCTATCCTGTTGTCGTATTTTTTTCTATTTTTCAGTTTCACTTTCTACAATGGTTTGACTATGTTTGTTTTTTATTATATTGCATATTTAGCTATTGCTTATGTAAAAAGACAAAAAATATCCTATAAAACTAGATTTTTAACAATTATTTTTAAAAATAAAACTTAGATTTCTGTTGCCTCAGAGTACTTCCAACTTGCTGATTTTGGCCCATGTAGCAAAATGTTTGGACGCCACTGGGCTAACAGACAAAACAAAGCAACTTTACAACATGTTTAGCCTTCTTAGTATCTGTTGAAAGTCTTGCTCTCTAAATGAACCCAGGACACATTCCACTATACTACAGAGAATGGTTTCCCTTTAAAGAGCCTTCTATATCTACTCTTCTTCACTCCAAATTAAAGAATGTTATCAGTAGCACCTTGTAGTACTAGCCATGTTGAGCTTACTGATCAATAAAATCAGCTGAACTATCAGCTGATTTACCAGTTATTTAGTGTAATAAATAAAAGCCTGTTTGTTTTCCATCCCGCACACATACATATTCACAGTGTATTGTTTGTACGTCGAGAGGGGTCGGACCCACATGCCCTCAGCATACACCCCCAGCTGACTGCATCGATTCAAATAGCTCCTATTTAGAAAGCTCATTTATTTGATTAAACTCTGGATGTGAAGCACAAGCTGTTAGAATGGGATGAACATAAAAATGGAGATATTGGTATAATTATTTTTAGATACACAAAGTTATAAAAATATCAGGCACACATCACTGAAAAAGAGGATGAATTTGACATGTGTGAAAGGACTGCAATTATTTACTAAATCAGGCCCTTGTGTGTATGAAGTAGTTTCTTATTACTTTGCGCTACGTTCATAAAACCCAAATTATACCCAGTTGTCTACTTTTCAAAAATATTTCCCGCAGTTTGTAATCCCTCCTTGGTTTTTACAGCCTTTGTCTCTCAAACTGGCAAACAGATCAGCAACATTAGCACAACATAGCGTGTAATGCAGAAGAGCTAAATGAAACAACTACTGCAGGACAAATAAGATGCAAGCCTGGAACTTATGTGCTTCCTCGTCTCTGCTGAAGCTGGAAATGATGAAATTCTAACAGGCAGAATCTTTTGTAGACTTTATTTTTGTAGCCTTGTTGCTTTGCCATTTTCCACCAGATTCATTCACACCAGTGGTACTGTATATCTCTGAAATAAACTACATTTTTAACTGGTCAAGATTGTTTTTTTATTGGTTTTGCAGATAATCATCAGAAGTCAGAAAAGTTCCTCATGTAGAACAAACTGAACAGTGACAGACAGTAGAAGTAAAAAGTTCCTCAATCTGACGTAGTTTGTTACCACTGATGACCATGAAAACTCAAGTTGACCTTCTTAATCAGGCAGTGATGAAAATGTAATTTGCTGCTGTGTATACAAAAGTGCTGAACATTTATAAACTACATGCTTTACCTCTCACCTTGTTTTTTGTCTGTTTTCCATTCTTGCTCCTCTCTTGACTGACTAGAGTTCATGTTTCTGGATCATGTTTTGTTTTCCTTTGCTTCTCTCAGTCTGATGTTCTGTCTTTCTTCTTCAGGTTCTGGATGACGGGAGCATCAGTAACACCTTCACCCACAAATCCCTGTTCCCAGAGGACATGGATCCCCTGTCAGTCAGAGGGACCCTGAGCCCTGAAGGGACCCTGTGGGTGACCGTACGACGGACCACAGAGGCGAGTGAACCAGAGCCACTGGGAGTCCCTACCTACAGCAGCGAGGCTCACCTTTGACCTTTGTGTCCTCTTGATGACGATCGTAGCTTTCATTTAGATGAGTACTGATTCCAGTGAGTGGAAGTGATTTTAGTAGCGCTGGCCTTTTTGTTAATTCTTGTCATTAAAGATTATTACAAACCTGGTGTTACTGTCCACAATTGATTCTTGGGTTCCTTTTCAATTGAAATAAAATCTGAAAACACACACTTTCAGTCACATTATTACAATGTTAATTTGTGTTAATTTTGTCAAACTATAATTCATGGAAGGGTTATATTACTACTTATATTAAGACTGAAGACACAGACCTTTTTAGCTATTATTATTGCACACTGGATTATTATACTGTGAACTTGTAACAGCTTAGTTACAAATCAATCCCTCACAGCAGCAAGAACACTTTTATTTAACACTTACCTGAAGCAGACCTCACCAGCGTGGACAGATGGAGTAACAAACAACTGCTTCAAACATCCTAAATCACATAAAGTGTCATTTACAGGATTCCTTCCTCTATGTCTTCAGAGGTCTCACTTTCAGCTCAATTACACAGTGGTCAGATTTCCTATAAACATCCCATCACTCACAGAGGGTTTCAGATTAAAGGTACAACAGAGACTTTAAAAATAGTGAAAATTATTCTCCACACTCACATCAATGACAAACAGGCAGAACCTTTTGAGACGGTCCGGTTGCTTCAACCCACCGAGGAACGGAGCAGCAGCCCGCCCGACAAATGAACACGTTTAGGTCATTAAGCTTTTAAAGCAGAGCTCCAGATGCTCTCCTCAAACAGCAAAACAACAGACTTTTATGTTTGTTTACATATAGGGAATGTTCAAATGGGCAGAAAACAGACGGGCAGAGGGACTGCAAGAACATGTGCAGATGCTGTTTACTTATGTGCAAAATGGTCCAAGAAATGTTCAGTGAAAGAGCTCAGTTTGGAGATTGTTAAATGAAATCTTAAGCTTTGCATGTTAATTTATTGATAACATGAGGTATACCCCTTCTTTCCATGTCTGATCTATGTACTGAAATATGTTAACTACATCAACATCAAGATTATCTAAACAAATCCACAATGAAGGAATATTTAAGTCAATGAAAACTGGGAGTTGATATTTTTTAAATGTTCAGGTGTCTATCTCCAGCTAACGTTCCTGGCGAAAGGAACGTTAGCTGGATGAAATTTCTGGATGATGTGTTTTTATTGAATGCAACCATTCTAGCCAATCACAGATGCATATAGATTTTTATAAAATGTACGTAGCCACTACTCTACATTAGAAATTGAAATGGTCATGTAGGCTGAATACTGAACAGGAGCAGCTCACCACCTGCACTATTGCACTGTTGTAAAATAGTGCAATAGAGGACATTAGTAGTCAAGGACAATATGCTGTGTATGATCCACATAAAGCCTTAGAGAATTATATTAATATGGATGTTTTCTATTTTAGTCCCATCATTACTCTCGATTCCTGTTTTATTAGATATAAAGTACACAGATTGAGATGGATTTACAGGTATTATTGTTCTGGGGCTCATTGGGAAGTAATATAGTGAGAACATATCTTCTTTCTTAAACATCTCTCAGGAAATACTTAGCAAACAAGACCTCTTGAACTTTGACCCTTTAGGCATATCAGAGCTGTTGAGCTAGAATGCACAACAATATATTCTTTTCCTGGATCACTATCATACAGAGGATTATTTAAGAATCTGGTTTGGACTTTCTAAAACAAACTTTAATGTGATGGCTGCCTCATTTGGAAACACATCCTGTTTCTGGTCTATTTGTTTCACAGGTGATATTTAGATAAGGGATATTAGATTAAGAAGAAAGGGATTTCTCTCACTGTTGGATTGATTTACTGCACTTGATTTTGTTAACAGTTAACAGGAATATAACTCAACAAAACCTTCTCTGTGGGAAGGAACCATGGGGAACAAATCAATGCAGCAAAACAAAGAAAATCTGAATTTTCCTTTCAAACTAGCAGGAGGTTTTTATTTCTTCATACCAGCTATTTACTGATGTTATCTGTGATCTCTGTAGGTCAGTTAGACAAACTTGGGCACCATAGAAAAAAGAAAAGTTGAATCCTTTCTGTGATCACTGTAGTTTTGAGTGTTTTAAACAAAAATTCTCTTGGTGAGTGAGCAGAATATGCAAAAATGTGTATAAATCAAGATGAAGATTGACTTCTTGATTATCTGATGCAGAACATCTTTCATTTTAGGGTTCAACTGCGGACAGTCAGGTGTAGAAAAAGAAAACCTTTGACATTTGGAGGTATAAAATATTTATGACAAACTAATACAGTTTGTCATAAACTCTGTGACAAACTGCGTTTGCACCACGGGGAATGAGAGAAAAACAAAACAGGAGTCCAGGTGTGTTCCAGCTGTTGCTGGAGGGGGAATAAAAGATGACAGGACAGGAGCACAGCCGCAGGATGACTGAGACTCTCAGACAGTAAACACACTCCAACACAAACACTCGTTTGTTAAAATCATATTTATTCATCATGACGTACAAAAAAACAATGTTTTAATTTTCGATGTGAAAAATAACTCTGGAATTTTGCTCCCTCTCTCTCGCTCTGGTTTGAACCCCCTGGCTTGCTGTAATGCACAGTCCCATAAGGAGTGGAAAAAAGATCTGGGCTCATCAAAGCGGTTCTGACTGAAGGAGAGGATGGAAGGAGGCATGATAAAACTGACTGTGTGCCTGGGGAGGCTCGGATGAGAGGAGCAGCTCCTCCACACAGCCTTCCAGATAAGGTTTCCAAAAAGCCCAACTGAGGCACCAAGAGAGCAGATTACTATTGCAATGTGAATTTTAATTTCCAGAGGCTTCTGGGAAACCTCTCATCAATTAAAACAGGTCTAGAAAATGAGATGAACTACTGTTATTGCACAAATCAATTACCCACAAGCAGATCCATAGATAAAAAGAAAATGCACAACTTGTACTGTGATTAATGCGGGTTGATAAAGAGCCAGCGACCTCTCTCTGCAGCAGATGCAATGAGATGTCAGCGGCGAGGTGAAAGGACCCGGCAGAACAATGAGAATCGATGAAAAGGCGCAAACAAATGAACAGAACCAAATGAGAGGAGAGCTTTCAGCTCCCCTTGGAGTGAGCAGACACGACGGTTGCCATGGCAGCAACTGCACACTACCATGAAACACCGTCAAGCCACTTACATATTTTGGGATGAGTGCAAGAAGTGCCTGGTCTACACGTCTATGAGGAGCGAAGCAGTCCTGCACCATTTTATTCCCACTGATAAAAGAGAAGGAGGCACTTGTGGAATGAGCAAGTTCATTCCTTTAACTTCATTATTCTGGTTCTTCAGTTTGCCATCAGACACGCCTCGCAAGCTATCACCCTGTTAGTGTATTCGCACTTCACGACTTCTACAAATATCAACTGTAGAAATGTTTCAGACAGCATGTTATATATACAAAAATAGCTTTTAAATCATTGAAAAAGCGACAAAATGATAATAAATACAAAACATGAAAAATCTCCCCAGAAACCAAAAGAGAGACGAATCAACAAGGAAGCTTGGTTAAGACACAAAATCATGATTTCAGATTACAAGAATGATATTAAATATATTAATCTGTAAGTTTCTGATCCCACAAAGACCCCAATACCTGGTTATAAATCAGGTAATGAATAAAGATTACTGGATAAGAGGGAGACGCAGCAGAATGGCAGAAAATACAGGCACAAGATGGCAAATCCAAGACATCATTCATCCGGCCAATCGTCTATGTTGCTTTTGGTGCATTTTGATCATATAAAATAAATGGCTTTGCAGTTCTCTCAAATGCTTTGCATGAGAGAACTCTTCCTATTCTCTTCCTATTCTGCAGAACCAGAGAAGAAAGAAACAAGAAAAGATGCTAAAATCTATTTAAAACCACTGAAGACATTGGGAGGCTGGGAGTGTTTTTCTAAGGCAATAGAATGGTGGCAAAAATCTTAGCCTGGTCCTAAAGCATGCGTTTAAGATGTTTATGACAGGAGGTAGAAACTGGAAGAAAGGTTTTTCTCTTAATGAACACAAGAAACTATGGAAGACATGAATTATTCACTGTAAGGTATTTAGTTTTATCTTTCATGTCAGGAATTAAAAAACAGTGCTGTTACACATTCATGCCTAACAGTAGTCTAACAATAATGCAGCAGCTAAACTCTAGTTATTTTGTCCAACTGAACAAGTTAAATCACTTCCTGTTGGTCCATTATAGATTTCGGTCAGTGGTTTTAAGCAGACAATGAATATTTTATAAGTGTTTTGTACCAGTATATAGGTGTGGTTTGTCTCAGATGATATAATAACAGCTCACATAGAGTTTAAATTCAGATTGATAAGCATCCAGAGCTGCTTTTTTTCTTCTAGACAACCATTTAATTCCTGTCCTTCTGCATTCCAGTCCTCCTCATCTTCCCTAACCCTCTCAGAAACTCTGAGAGTCAGATTTAAATAAGCAGAGAACATCCACAGTCGGAGTTCACTGCTGCAAAGTGTTTGTGTGTGTTTCAGCCTCACGTCACTTGAGGCCAGAGCTACAGAATAAAGGGAGTGTACATTATGGTGCCAACAGGCCTGGCTGCACTCGGCCTAATCGCTAGACCTCGCAGTGGAGGGGTGAGCATGCACAGGAAAAGACATAAACAACAAACCACTTCATCACTTGTCCCTTTATCAGTTCAATGCTTGGTAGTGAGACAAACTGATTCTTCTAGACCTCCTGATTTATCAACACTGAACCTCGTCACAGAGGATAATAAAGACTGAAATTTGTTCTAAAGGCAGTATAAAAAATTCTATATGACAAGAGTCTATGCTGCCCTTCTTTTCATGCACATATTTTTCGCCTTTCATACATTCACACTCCCAGTACACACAAATATTACAGTATTCTTCCTTGTTGAATTTCAAGACTCAAATGGAAGACGTGCTCAACATATTTTGCATCTTCAAACCTTGATTCCAACTCTAAACACAAGCAAAAAATAAAATAAAATAAAATCTACAAAAATAAAATCCCTTTTAAAAACTCAGTCCCAGCTTTGGAGGTGACAAAAATGATACACTGTGGGACCCCAAGGGTAAATGGAGAGCAGGACACTTCCTGTGGAGTGTCTGGCTGGGCCACTGCAAGGCTCCTGGAAGAAGCACTGGGTGAGTAAAGAAGCCGAGGAGGTGGTGCTGGAGGAGGTAGAGTGGCAGATGTGGAGAGAAGATGTGGAGAGATCTGTAGCCCTGAGGAGTTTTGCATGTCTGTAGCTTTGGAGATTAAAGATCTCAATGCATCCTCCACCTCCTCTTTCCCCACCTGCACCTCTTCTTCCTTTTTGTCATCAGCTTTCCCTCACTGGGACTTCTCGTCAGACTCTGATGTGGGTTGTCCTCCTGGCAGCGACACGTTCCTGTGACGGTCCCACAGCTTATGGAGCTCTGTTGCCTCCTTGCTGCTGCTGGTCCCACTGTCCCTTAAGTTGGCCAGTGGCCGACGCACTTTCACGCCTTTTACTGTCACAGTGCCCTCGATGGCTTTGCGTAGCTAAAAGAATAAAAAGAAGTTTAGAAAAGAAAGGAATGAAAAAAGACAGTTCAAGATAATTGTTTGACTGATGTTCATCCTAAGTTGGAAAAGGAAATTAGAAATATACCCAGTCCAGTCCATCAGTTGGTTAAGTTCTACTGTAGGTTTCTTTGGGACACTTTTTTGTGTCGAGTTAAACTCTGATGTATTTTAATTTCACAAAAGGAAGACTTTTCTTTCTTTAAAATATGAAATATGTTAAACTTTATGTTTTGCACAAAGAATGAGTTTTAAATATCTTGCAAAAACATTCAATATAACAGGACTTTATTATATTGGTGAAAGGTAAATTACAGTTTTTACATCTGAAATTCTTTGGCTATTTGGTTGAAATATTTTTCACCCACTCAATACACACTTTTTGGGTTGAAGAACTATGATTAGTGTAGAAAACTGGAATCCATAAAAATGAAAATGCAAAATAATAATAATACAAACAACAGTTTTGGAAAAATAAAATGAATGTCAAAGGACCCTACATGTGTTTTACAAAACTGGAACATGTGTCTCTGAATGCGTCCTGGCAGGGATGTTTTCAAGAAAAATCTGGTCTGTCTCTGACCAAGTGTCTGGATTTTTGCCATAAAGCTAAGCAAGCTGTTCCCAGTTGAACTGCACTTGGGCTGCAGGTGTCATAAAGTCCTATTTTTGCTTTGTGAACAAAATCTCAAGATATCCGAAGAGTGTGTGTGTGTGTGTTGTTTCAGCTGAGTTCCATCTTTCTTTTAGTAGCTCATGTGGTTCGGTTGGCATCTCCAAGCCATGACTGTCAGCCTTCAGCAGAGGAGTTCAGCAGCCAAAAGTGAAGGACGTGATATAAGATTCAGCTCTTTGAAATCAGACATTATGGTTTTCAACCAGAAAGAGGCAGGCTGCCCTTTGCCTGCTGGGGCTGTATTTACCTCCTTGCCTGAGAACAAGAATGAGCTGCATAGTGCTGCTAGGGAAAGCGTTGTGTGTGGGTTTCTCCTCCAAAATCGTTTACCACTTATAATTAGATCTTGGGATTTGAAGAAGACAATGGAAATATGGATGGATTGGTGCACTACTGAGCTATAATTCATTCAGAAATGCAGGACAAAGTACAAGTATTTCAATTGTGCAGAGAAATTTAGGTTTAGCTTTTTTAGCTTCCCATTTATCAGATACAGTAAAGTATTGGCTCCACTTTATTTATACTAATCATCAATTACAGAAAAAAATCCTTACTTCATCTAAAATTTGTTTCTGATTGATTTTTACCCAAACCAGGGAGATGGTTATATAACAAAAAATAAATAAAAAATACACTTTTACACTTGAAACTTGAGACAGTTTTCAAAGTGTTTGCTTCAGATTCACACAACTTTTTCAGTCTTCCTGTTTTAGGTTGAAAACAACACAAGGAAGAAAAAAAACAAAAATTGGTTACATTTCTTCATCATATGTGCTAAACATATTGTGATATAATAGGGATGTCTGTAAAGAAGAACAGCTTTTGTCTGCTGTTGACATTTTGTCTGATGGTGGAACAAAGCACAAAAAAGCTTTAAATGTCAGGGTCCGGAAAGCAGTGCCTGCACTTAGCAACAACCCTCTCTATACTTCCTGGCCAATTGAAAAAGAGTGAGGTTTTGAGCTGTTAGGGAGGCAGGAGATATGTAAGGAGAGGAACGTGGGCAGAGGACAGACAATAGATAAGAGACAGCAATTTGCAAGAGCCTTATGTCTGCCACAGTAAATCACAGGCAGAAAAGAGGAATCATTAAAGATGACTGAAAGGCCTTTGTGTAACTGTATGCTAGTTTAGCACAGCGACAGCTCTGCTGATGAGACAGTTTTAAAAACAACAAATGTGCTGAGAGTGCTAACGGATGTCACAGATATGAGCAGAATTCGATTCTGCAATGATTTATAATCAATTCTCACAAAAAAGGAGGAAAGAACAAGACTTACCTCCTTGAGGGAAACCACCCCGATGAGACGGCCGATGCTGGTGACGTAGGCGTGGTCGAGGCCCAGCAGGGAGAAAATGGTGTGAGTCTACGGGAGATGAAAGATGGAATTAATCTATAGAGCCAACCAGAACCTTCACAGAGACAACCTGTGAATGTTTCAGGCTTGAAATGGAGAACATTTAAGGAAATGCACCACTGACTTTAATTATCCAACACTTCATTCACAAGACACTCACTGAACATGTTCAGCTAAATTGGATACAGATACTTTGGACATCTTTGGGCCTCACTTCCAAGAACATTCACACTTTAAAAGGGGGGAAAAAATAGCAGGCTAATTAGCTAGAGCTAATTACCATCACAGTTGGAAAATTGGATCAGTTTAAACTGCACATAAAAAAGCTTTTTTTTAATCTTAGCTATGGAACAATTATGAACCAAATTTTGTAGCAAAACATCTTTATTAGCGCAGTAGGCAACTAAAGAGGTTTAACAGCCACATAAGAGGTGCAACTGTATATGGAGACGCCAAATAGCTCGAAGCTAAAAATGGAAAACTGAACAGAGGAACCAATCAAAACTTTTGGAATAACAAGATACTTGATAATTCAGCTGCTGAGAGGCTATGATGTAGATTTTCATGCTATTCATGCATGAACATCTTACCCCTTTCTATACATGAGAGATGCTCCGAAATAAAAATCTGGCTCAATATTAACATCCAATATTAATATTGCATTAAGGCAGATAACTGATTGTATTATGGAGGCCAAGATGCGCAAACATAATTCAAACAGCAAATGCCTTATTGCTGAAATGTGCTATAAATGAACTTGATTGATTGAAACGAGCTGCAAACAAGTTAATTATGCAAACTCCAAAACACACAAAAAGATGCAAATGAAACAAACACTGCAAAAAGAAATTCCTGCATTTGCAGAAAACAGAAGCAAAAACATAGAAATAACAGAACAAATATAAATGAAGAATGCTGGAATCATAAACAACACGCTGGATCCATACAGAGCTGCCTAATTGGGTCAACCTTACATAAAAAGTTACTAAGCCTTTCTGTTTCAGCTGGCTGCTCTGTGATTTTTTTCTGATGAACTGCTGTTATTTTACAGTGCCACTGGTGAGGTTGTGAGATGAGTAGACTGTTACTTTCAGACAAATGGTTATAACAGCAATAAATACCTTTAAAAGGCAGTTATGTAAGGCTGGCAACAAGCTGATGGACTTGTTTGATAAAAATCTAAATCTAAATCTAAAAAGATGACAAAAAGGAGTGAGATGTTTCCATCTTGCTAAAGAATTAAAGGAACTATTGCTTGAACTTAATTATTAAAAAAAAATAAGAAGAAAAAACAGAATATTCAGCTTAAACTTTCTAAAGCACTAAGGTCTATTCACCCTGATTTTACTAAAAAAGATAAGCTTCAGAAAAACGACAGCAAGGGCTGCACAGTGGTGCAGTTGGTAGAGCTGTTGCCTTGCAGCAAGAAGGTCCTGGGTTCGATTCCCGGCCCGGGAATGCATCTTTTCCCTGTGCATGCGTGGCTTCTCTCCGGGTTCTCCGGCTTCCTCCCACAGTCCAAAAAACATGACTGTCAGGTTAATTGGTCTCTCTAAATTCTCCCTAGGAGTGAGTGTGAATGGTTGTGTGTCCTGTGTGTCTCTGTGTTGCCCTGCGACAGACTGGTGACCTGTCCAGGGTGAACCCCACCTCTCGCCCGGAACGTAGCTGGAAATAGGCCCCAGCAACCCCACCAGGGACAAGGGTGAACAGAAAATGGATGGATGGATGGAAAACGACAGCAGGATGAGGTAGTAGGACTGCTTTAAGAGCCTTTATCCAGTAGATCTACTGAATTGGGTTGACTGATCAATGACAAAAAGCTTTTTTATAACCAAAAAAGAACCTCATTCTGTATTAACAAGTAGTAATCTCCATTAATATGTTGAACTGAACAAAAACTACTAAAGTAACCCCATTCCATAACATAACTCCTGCAGGTCTGTACTGCAGGCGGTGGGTAGGATGGATCCTCTGAATATACTCTTTCCAACTAAAATTCTTCTTCAGTATCACCACTATTCTTCCATATTTAACAGTTATAAAATAATTTTTGCTTAAACAATCCTGTTAGTATCTTTGTTTGTTAGGATGACAGAAAACATTTAGATCCGCCTGAACATTAACATTTTCACCAGAACCAAAGAATCTGTTCTTTAACACGACTCTTGAAGCAATGAAGCTGCTCATTGCATTAATTAGGTCAGAATCGTTGCCAACAAAATGCTTTAATCCCTCCAGGAGAATTTTAGTGAGACACTTAGATATTTGCTTATCCAGTTAACATGATGGCTTTTCTTTTTATCCTGTGTTTGTTTGTTGCTCCGTAATTGTAAAAGTTGACTATTAAGTGGTTGAACTTTAAGATGTACGCCAATAATGAGACAATAATAATGAGCAAAATGTCTACCTTTAACCTTTAATTTAATTCATACTTCAAAAATGAAAACAGCAGAAATGAAATAGATAATGGAGATTACTATTATTTTGATTGTGTGATTAGGTTCGTTTGTGTTATTTAACAGTAATACCATATTGTTATTCAGTCATGGTCAAATGTTAAACATTAGGAACTACATCAAATAAGACAGCTCCTTTCTTCTTGTTTTTCTGCTAAAATGTAGGTAGCCTGGTTGAAGTCCAACCAGAGAAATTGAGCTTGATGGGAGAAATCCCAGACAGAAAACTGAAGGGAGATGAATTGTGGTGGAATTCCCAAGCTGCTAGGTTGGCAATAGACAATTAAAACTTTTTAAAAGGTTAAATATATATATATAAGTTGTTTGTACTTCATCCTTTACCCTGGTCATAGTAGGTATAGGGTGAATTTGTGCAGCTAGAGAAAAATAAAAAGTCTGAATCCTCAACTACTTTTCTGCTGGATAATATGGCTTTTATTTTGGAGGCAAGTTGCATTTGAGTTTTGGGAGACTTTCTCCATCTGGGATATCTGGAATTGATCCCACAGAGCACAGAAAATAAAGGCTGTGCCAAGAAAAAGATTGTGGCCTAAAAAGAGTGATTTTTAGGCTAGGGTAAGCTGTGATGTAATTTGTCAAATAGGTCTCCCAGAGGAGAATGCAGCAGCTTCACTGAGGACGCCAGCATCTCTTTAAATTGAGGTGCATTGATTGAGGCTGCTGCACAGGCTTTTTCACAATCAACTGATCAGCAGCACACCAATTATCAATTATCAGATCCCAGTTGCAACAACCTGTGTTTATATTTATTCCACATTCTTTTGACACAGAAATATAGAAAGAATCCCACCAACTATCACCAATGAATAAATGAGTCAATCATCAGAAAATGTGCCTTTGTATTTTCTTCTATAAGTGATGGCACTAAATGTTGAGGGAGACTGTGCATGATGTTGACTTTTTGCAGGATGCAAGGGAAGGAGGGAAGCGAGATGGCGCAGGATCCCTCGCTCTTAAATGTTTAAAGAGTATTCATAAAGAGCCCCGAAAACTTTGGAGAGCCACGATAGCATTATAGATGGGAGACATTAGGTGCTGCCATGGCCACTGGCAAGTCAAAGCAGCTCTATGCAGGTGTACTCTGTATGAAGTATTTCAACCCACAGCTGTGTTTGCGTGGCTGTAGACTGAGCCTCCTCAGGGCTGCAGAAATGTGAAGCAGAAAAGAAAGTAAAGAAGAGTGAAGCTCTTTTCTTTCACTCAGCATGTAATGAACTTTAACTTCAATTGTCCTTTTCTACTGTTTATAAGATGCTTACGTTGGCAGTACTCTATTCCCATGAAAACTGGATGCTGCAGTTTATCTTACTGTGCAGCAGATGAATGAAGAGGGAATAAACAAGTCAAGTGTTGTATAAACAAGCTCAGTGAGAGAGAAAAACCAAAAGGCAAAAGTTTTCCCAATGAGCTTATGAGGAAGCATTTTTTTCATTTATTTTTTAGCTCCATTGGTTTCAAAATTGTTTTATAAAACAAAACTAAGTGGTTTGGTCAGTTTGGGAACAATGCACAACTTTTCAAACCACAGACTATAATAAATTGAATCAGATTTTAGCTGTTATATTAAATTCTTTGCCCTGGACTCTAGATTGGATGTCATTTTTAGCTAAACAAAAACTTGTTTTTGTCTCTAAGACTGCCTGACTGGTTCACCAAACCTTTCACAATTCCTCACAGGCGCTTCTTGAATGTGACTGTGTAAAAGATGAAAACTGAAAATCTCTCTCAGTGGTGCATCAACTCTAAGAACTGGTTTTAAAAATCAACACACCAATCATATAAACAGTTTTACTGAGGGTCTGAGTTTTACTTTAAAATGGAATCTATAGAGCAAGAATAACTGGCTATCTTTTGAAGAAATGATAAAAAAACAACAACATCTAAAGCCATTTTAGTCAGTGATGATTTTCTCTGAAATGTTGAAAATCATAACTGCATTTTCTGTGATAAAGAACAGTTCTTTTTAAAACTTGGGGATGGTTTTGCACATGCTACCTTCAGTTACTTAAAGTTTATACAATACAAACTTAAATGTATTTTAAGAGGATTTCATGTGTCAGTCAAAAACAAATTAGCACAAGTTGAAGAATTCAGCTTTTGCTGAAAGTCAGCTTTAGTTTTGTAAATCAAAAAATTTAAATACCTGCCATTCTTTGGAAAATTGCTCAGAAATAGTAAATGTAAATTATTAAGTCTCGCCACAAATAGTTTTTTGATTTAGGTCTGGACTTTGACTGGGCCATTCTAACATGTGACTATACCTTCATGTGAACCATTTAATTGAAGCACCTGCTGTATGCGTAGGTTTTTGTGGTTCTGGAAGGTAAACTTTTATTCATGTTATCAGCCCTTTAGTGTACCAGAAGGAGAAAGGAATTCCCACAGCATGATGCTGCCACCACCAAAATGCTTGACAGTATGATGTGTCCAGGATGATGTGCAGTTCTAGTTTTTCACCACACAAAGTAATTTGACTCAAAGCAAAATGATCAGAATGCTCAGGAGTGTCAAAATACAAACGCACACCACACTTTTCAGATTTTCCCTCCACTTGACAACAATGTGCTACTTTATGTTGGTCTACCATAAAACCTCAGCATTGATGCTTATAATATGACACTGTGAGAAAACAGTCAAGGGTTGTGAATACTGTAAAGCTTAAGGGTTCTGTGCAGCTCAGAGTGGCGACCAGCTAATGCCTCTAAACACTGAGAAACACACTGAGAAGGATGCACTTTTATGCACAAAGAGAGTAAACAGCAGCTGTAACTCCAATCAGACCTTATATAGCAAAGTGCGCTCCACCAGCTGAAAAGGGGCGGGGTCAATCTTGCAGTTGTTGAAGTCGACTTGCTCATCAAGCTGCCTCTCCTCCCACTCTGCAATCTGCAAATCACACAGATTTAGAGAATCAGAGATGATCAGCAAAAACGTAACAAGACAGAAAGACGACAAAATTAGTGAGGTGCTTTGCAGTAGTGTCAGTGGTCAATACACCTCAACTAACGGGATTTTAAACATTAATCTCAGTAAGAAAAAACAAACAAAAAAAAAAAAAAACAACTAACTCCCACATTTAGAGCCTGTCTTTATTGGCTGCAAATCTGAAGACACTGTAAAAAAAAGTGTGTTCAGAAAATACTGACAGCAGCTGAAGTCTTTATGACTAATAGCCTGTGATCAGCTGACAAAAGCGTCATATTTTCCAAACCACTATTTGACACATCACTTCCATTTACTGGCACAGATGCAGCGCTGAGTGATTATAAATCAAAAGCAACCTACACTGCAATGCTGCTCAGCACCAGAGGCAAACAAAGAGAGACAAAGACAGAAGCAGTGACATGGCAGATTTATGAAAGGTGAACGTTATTCGACTGAATGAAGGGAAGAAAAAAAGGGTGAGGAATATGTTTCTGACAGAAAGGAAATGAGAGGCTCTGTTGATGGATGAATTATGAATGATGTCATATCCAAAAATATACGACTCCAGGGTTAGTGACCCATCTGGGCACATTGAAAAAAGTGAAGGGGCCAAGGTTTGTCGGACTGTGATGACATCAAGCATAATCAGACTTTCCAGTAAGACAAACATAGGCTTCAAAATGAGAACAGATTGAATGAAAAGTAGTAAGTTCCTCTGTGTGACACCATCATCAATCCTATACCTCAAAATCAGCAGATAAATCCCATCTAACAGATAACAACTAAATTCCTATAATTTCAACAACCACTTTCTTCAAAGGCTATATGTATGTTTGTTTGGAAAAGTTGCAAACTCTTTAAACATAAAAAAGAGATTTAAACTGCAGTATTTGTTACTATCAAATGTAGCTCAAAGACTAAAATATCAAAACGATCAAACTTGACTCAGATAAATCAATACAGAGGAGATTTACAACTAAATATTAATGAAATATTTACTCAATTTATGAAAATACAAATGAGACATTAAGACCATCACAAAACAAAGAGAATCATTGAATCCACAGTAGATGGACTAGTCAAACTAAATTACTGAAGACTCGTTAGAGTTCCTGTGATTTGCAAAACCTTTGCATTATTTTTTTGAAAAAAAGAGGTGATTCTTATTCTTCTCAAAAACATACCTCCATCCTATTTTGTCTCATACTTGAGAACCCAATCATCGTGTGCGTAGGATGCATTGCTACATCTCTATTTGGTAACCATTTCAGTAATTAAAAAATGCTCATAAGAAATACTTAGAAAATCATTTTCCCCTAAAAATCTTCCATTCTTCCAAGTGTTCACTCTCTCCAAATTACTAAATAAAATCCTCCACTTACTTTTCTTTGAACAGAGTTCTCATTTACAGAACAGTACACACCATCGCAGGCAGTTTATTCGTCGCAACTTTGAAACTGAACTCCTCTTACATTATTGAAGCTTCAGTCAGAGACAGAAAGGTAGTAACAATAACCTCCATGATTTCCCTCATGTTCATGTCTGGGGAGTGTCCCTACAACTGCTGCGCCCCATTTCCTTCCTTGGACAGCTCAATTCTTTAAAACACTGACTCAGACATCATCAGGGACATTTTTAAGAGCTGTCAAGATGTATAATAGTGTATTGTTCTGGGAAGTTTGTGGCACAATACAAACATTGTGTCACTAACTGTGGGTCTTACCTCATGAAGTGTCATGTCGTCTTCCACATCTCCATCATCCTGTAGATGAAAAGCAATAGAAAAGGAGGCAGTAAGAAAAAAAAATTGGTTATTTGATGTTTTAGCTAAAAACAGCTAAAACATGAAGAACGAAGAATATCAGAAACGCATGGTAAACAAATGAAAGAGTTCTGGTTTCTGGGTTATTTTCTTAAATATTTCTCATTTCTAGTCATATCCTCTACAGCTGTGAACAGAAGGCAGAGACACATGGAAGACATCAAGAATGTTATACTGCACAAATGTCTGGTGACAAATGGACAGAAATGGAACGAGAGACTAAAAGAGTGACAAGAGCACATTTAATAAGTGCACAAAACTTTATATGTGTGATGTCAAAGTAGATGATCATTATAAAGAAGGATCTGTAGTAAGTTTCAATAAAAAGCCCGATATTGTTTGACAAGTTTGAGTCGAACCAGCAAACAAACACTTTGCAGACGGCCATAATAAAATTGAATTCATGCCTCTGTGACAAATTAAGAGAAATTAACATCAAAGTAAAGATGAGTTAGAAAAAATAAATCAGATAATCCATCCTTTACTGCAGAAACAATTTCAAATTGAAACTAAAATCCAGCCATAATCATGTATTTCCTTTAGCATTTCACAAGGTTGGAACATTTAGAAAGTTTGGTAATTCAGGTTTGGAGACAGATATCTTGGATTTGTTTTAATAATGTTTTTCCAATATCAGTCTCAAACATCTCAATAAATAAAGCAAAAATATGGATGTTGTGAGGACTTGGTGACCCCATTCTTTGCTGCAGAGTTTTTTTTATCCTCCCTTCTCATCCTACTCTCTCTCTGTGGGGATGAGATTAATGTGAGTCCTCGTCCAGCTCAGTGTCCAGTGGAAGAACTGAGACTCTGTGTTACATGATAGTCATACCCCTGAGTAAAGAAGTGATGGATTGCCAATTATAAGTTCTTGAATCCTATAAATAACTGAAAACAATAAAGCTTTTACTTTACATACTTTTCATCATTTTTAATAAATTGTTAGGGGTACCAAGAATTGTTCCACTGGGAATTTTAAAAAGTCCCATCTTGACAAGTGATTTTTCTCCCTACTGAGTACAGGTTCTCAAAATGAAAGTCGGATTTTTCAGAATTTGTTTCATTGTGTGATCACGCTGCTACACTGCTGGCACCACAAGAGCCTATAAATGGGCTTGTATGAGCAGTGGGTTGTAAAATGAAAAGTCATTTACTCATGTACTCACATGCAGGTATTTACATTAACAAGACTGAATTTAGAAAAACATATGTGTGCCAGAGCAACAGAGAGATGAAGGGCGACCCAGGGGATGATGGGAACTCTGAGTTTATTTATCCTCATTGCTGCTGAAGCTGACCTGTCGCTAACCCCTAGCAACTGTCGCTGCAGGGCGTTAGGAGGTGCCCTACTGTAGCATAATGCAAACAGAGGCCAGACGTGCCTGGAGTTTATGAGACTAAACAACTATACACTCAAACACCTACTGGCACTTTATCTGAGATAAATGATAATACTGCTTCACAGACGACACAAGGACAATTTGGCCATGAACGCCATTGTTCCAGGTACAACCTTCACCAGTACATGGAAATATAGGGGGACAGTATTTATGCTTGACATGCATCTTTGTTTGCATAATGCTTTCTTATTTTTCATGAAAACACAGAAAGATGGATGTGAAAATATAAAGCTTTTAGAAAGATTAGCTGCTGAGAAAATCTAAACTTATGCTTATAGAAAATATGCACAAAAGCCTGTCGATGTCTGGGTTTGTGTGAGGTAGAGAAGAGGTTGTGAGTCCACAGTGTCTTATAAAAGTATTCACATCTCTTAAACTTTTGTGCAACGCTTCAGTATATTTTAATGGAATTCAGTGTAGAAACACCAAATAGTGCATATTTATAAAGTGGAATATTAACAATACTGTTTTTCAAAGTTTTAAAACAACAAAAATCTGAAAACCTTGAAGAGATACAGAAAAAGGGAGATTATACTTAGATTAAATTACATACGTGGATTCAATTTACCAATTAGGTGAACTAAAAGTTGTTAGCACTAGATTTTATTTTGGTGCATCCAAAGGTTATGGACAATAGTGCACACTCGACTTTTTAGATTTTAATTGGTCATGTATTGTTTGTAGTCCTTCCACTTCCAAATTAGGTGTCATTTCTGTGTGTCTATCACATAAAATCCCATTGAAGTACATCAAAATGGGCTAATATTTTTTGCAAGGCTCTGTAGATGTAACTGACAAAAATCTGTCATATTGAAATTAAAATAGCTAGGTGAGTGTACAGGTGTGTAGAGTTTTGAGTGAGTAAGAGTGCTGACATTGGGCCTCAGTGTTTGCTGAGTTTGTTCTGTGACCAAAGGACAAAAACTCAATTGTTTTTGTATATAATTTGAATTCCCCTTCAAATTATATACAAACCCCTGCAGGCAATACTGTTGCTTCCAAAACTGTATGTTATGTTACACTGACCATTTTGGTAACTAGATTTGAATTGTAACATTTGTTTGCCGTTTCTAAGTTTAATTATTTGGAATGAAGTTGGATGTAATTGGATAGGAAATAAAACCATTTGTATCTTGGTGATGAAGATACAACTTTTTTTTTATTTCAAGACGTATGATAAGACTTGAATCAACTTAAATTTAAAAAAAAATAAATAAATAAAATAAAATAAAATAAAATAACAGCATCAATAAAGTTTTGGCTGCAGCAAAGTGCCAGTAGAGTAAACACTTTATTACTTTCTGCCCACTCAGAAAATCCCCCAGCGTTCCAAATTAGAATCTTCACAGACATTATCACATTTCAGCTCACTTTCTATCTTTATATGAAAACTTGTAAATAAAAAAATTAAACTGCCCAAAAGCAAACAAAAAGATTTGTGCAAAGCAGTCATCATCACATTATGTACATTAGTTTTTTCTCTGTGAAATTCACCCTTCTTGCTTAGTTATCTATAATTACACAATAACTCCATCCTGTTCCCTGCATACTCTGCTTATCAGATGCCTGAAGGACATTTTTAATGGAGTCGGTGTCTTTGTAACACTGCTTAGAATTTGCTTCCATTAAGATCCACTCAGGCACCAGTAACATTCGACTTCGATGACCCGAGTCGTACAAAGTGGAACAACGCAAAAATACAAACATGAACTTAAATCAAATCAATCAAGCATTTCATTGTGTGCTAGATTGATAACAAAATGTTTCTCTGCAATCACTAACACAAACTAGATAATATAAAAATAAGTGTTATAAAATCTCAGCAGTTCCTGCAACCTTGCTGAAACAGAAGTCTGCTATAAAACTCCTCTCACCATCCTCTGCAGGGTTTTTTCTGTTCTGCCAAGTTGCAACTAGAATACTAGTATCATCACACTCCTGAGCTTAAATCACGATAGCAGTTTTTTCACTCATCTGGGAGGTTTCTGCACTGCATCCTTTGGTAAAGTAATCAAAGTCAAAGTTTTAATACATTTCAGAAACGGGAATGATAAAAACTGCACTGTCTAGTTATAACACAGTATGGGTAAACTGGTAAAACTGCATAGAACAAGATTTTTCACTTTCTTAGTCAGTAAACTTCCACTTTGCAATTAGGCCAAATGTGAGGTTATAAACAGCTGCTGTAATCAGTGTTAGTGAGCCAAGACCATCAATTTTTATTTCTATGCTGACTAAACAAAAACAAATGGCAGCCGAGTTGATAAGTAGAGCAAGTAAGGAGGTTGGACTCACTTTTCAAACTGCATTTTTAGTGGAACGCCCTCAAGTTTGTGAAGCCGGATGCAAAAATATGGAGATGCATGTAATCAAGCTTAGGGGTTGAAGTCTAGAGATGTCGTAGGAACTTTGTTTATTGTGTCTCTGTTTCAGAGATAACTGTTGAGTTCTTGAGTTATTTCTCATAACTCGAGAATCCAATGTTGGATAAACATGTCAAACCAGTTTTGGAATCCCACATTCTCCATTTTAATAAAATTATGTAGAATCATTTCTACAATTTGTTTATCTGAACCACTGGTTTCATTTGTTTTTGTTTTACAGAAACATCGAAAAATTTAACCAACACAACTGTAGTCGTTTTTACAGCCCTTTACGAAAGTACTCAGTCTTCTGATGGAAATGTTTGGCACAAATATTTCTCAATGACTTGCATAAACTCAACAATAAGATGGATGAAGAGAATGATGGAAATTGTCAGGAAAAACAAAAATGAACAAAAAGAAAAATACAAGCCCACAAGCGATTATAAATAAAGCACGAGGGAAGTAAGAGTGGGAGAAGAATAATGAGAGAAAACAGCGAGGAAGGAAACATCAATCTGTGCAACAGGCTCCTGATCTCATCTGCCCTCCATTAATATTTCACAGTCACAACAGAACAATGAAAGGCAGGCGGGTGCTGTGGTCAAGATGACGGAGCAACAAAAAACTGGAGGAGGATCTCGAAAAAGTCGTCAAGCATGACAAGGATGTGCAACGGGAGCACAAATCAAGGAATGGCAGAAGAACTGAGAATAGAGCTGTGAAGGGTCTGGGGTGAAGCCATAAGTTGATCTACCAGCTGCTGCAGGGATGCAAAACCTGAAATGATTCCACAAACAGGTTTTTCTGAAAGACAGGAATGACTAACATGCTCCTTGGTTCTCTTAACACCCAAAAAGATTCCTTGGTCTAACTCCTGCTCTGTCTGCCTAAGCAGGGTGATGAGCTTCACAAGTATACCCTTTAATCATTGATTAAAATCATAACTGGCAGCAGCAGATGAAGCAGAGTGTTTGCTGTCCATCAATTAATAAACATAAATAAATATTGACAGATTTGAAAATCTGACGTCAAGTAAAATTGCCTTGCAGAAATTTCCCTCCCAAGGTTACGGTAATTACTGTGTTTAAAAAAAATGCAATATAGTCTGAACATTTCAAACTAAAGCCAATCTTTCCAGTATGTAAATAAACTCCAACCCTTGGTGTGTGGAAGTTGTGCAAATTCGTGACCTGGTGCTGCTCTGGCTTTAACCAAATATTGTGGGATGCTGTCATCAGGGGCTGCAGTGATGGTTACTGTTCTTGTTCTCTTGACTGTAATCAAGCCCAAAGTGCCATGGAAAAACCAGGACAGTATGGAACAATTTGCCAGAGTAAAAGCAGACAAAAAACCCAAACACCCCATCAATTTCCAAGAAAATTGTGATTTTTTTTTTTTTTTTGCATAATATCCAAGTTGAAGTCATAAAGAAACACAAAAAGCTTTAAATGGCAGCTTCAGAGGTTTTAAAATGGTAAACTTTGTGTATGAATTCAGCTTATTTAAAGAGTAAATCTAACAGCCAGGCATCTGATTGGGGAAACTCACAGTTGTTTAACGTACCGGCTTTGTTTGGCTATTCACAAGCTTTTGTTCAGCCAATAAGTTACACATTTGAAAGAAACACAGGGCTACTTAATGCAACCACAACAAGATCTGTAACTTAGACTATAACTGTTACAAGAGACAAAAAAGGAATTTTCCACTTGGAACATTTTCTCCAGCGTTCATCTACAAGGTGTAAATGGATTCTTTAGCAGCAGAAAGAGTAGCAGGACACAAGCTGAACACAAGTTTACTATGGTAACTCTTAAAGCAACAAGGCTGCAGCAAGAAACTTTAGAGAAAAGTCTAAATACAGGACATCACTGACACAAAAGTGATTAAAGAATGGGAACTTGTCAAAAATGTAAAACCTGTAAATAAATGTGTTGGCAACAGCCAAATTTGCAGTATCGTAACTCCACAATGCTTTGAGCTATCTGAAAAGTTCCAACGGTTTCTGAAAGGGGAGATGTTGAGCTTTCTAGCCAATGTCGTGTTGTTATGCTCATTTCACTCTCATAGTAGAAAAAAGTCAAATTAATCTGAGGGGCACTCTTAATAGAGGATAAATTATGAAAATTACCACTAGATATTGAAGGTTCCAGTTGTTATGGATAAATGTGCAAAAGTATTTGCTCACAGGACATTTAAAGAACTTCGCACAATTAAAATAAGCAAAAATATCCCGGCGAAGATTTGAAACTCAAAGAGTTAATATGAAATTAGAGAAAATTCATATAATAGGTTCCTTTTTAGTGAGTTCGATACGAGTAGAAATGACTTACAGACGTCCCATGGTGCCCACCGTACAAACAAGCTTGACTAAGTATGTAATTTTCTAAAATGTATCTCAACATGTTGTGGTGAATCGATACTGGGATTCCAATTTCACTAAAACAGAGTCGCTTGGCAGTGATGCCAATTGGAGGCTTATTCATCTGTGACCTTCAGTTCACTTTTCCTCGTAATATGACATCTTTTCTTTTACTGCAAGGAATTATTACTGACTCTAACTTCAAAGAACCTTACTCTAAAATATCTAAAGTAATCCTTTAAGGTAGATCTAATTTAGGCTGTGTGGTCATACAATGTTAAGAAAATATCTTTATGGAGCAAAACTGGATATGGTACAAACAGCTTGATGAGAAGCATGGTTGAAGCACACAATACTGTCAGTGGTTTTCCTTTCCCCGTCAACAAAACTGATCAGTGTCATTTATCAGCAGCATATTTTGGTTTTACACACACCTACACACACATAGCCTGAGGCGATGCATGAGTAATGACATGACATACCTGCGCTGCAGAATGATTAAAATTTTGTACAGACTTCAATAATTGGGCTGATGGAGCCCTTTCAGAGCTTCAAGTCCAAATCAATAATACTTCTAATAGAGTAACACTAACATTATCTGAACTGCAATTCTGTCAGAAGAAAGATGTAATCTTTTATTCAGATCAAGTTATTTTCAAGGAAAAGGTTTCTTAAAAATGTAGTTGGGAGATATTGAGAATTAGCTACATATTTTCTGATACATGTATCATTATGTTTTTCTTTGATGATTTCCAACCACCAGCAGCTTAAATAAAACACGTTTGAAGCTCAAAATGAACACACTGGTGCTGGGTATTATGTTAATATTAAGATGGAGGTTCAGCTTAACCTTGTGAAGTGGGTGCTTCCATAAAAATTAAAAGATCAACAGTGCAATTAACAAAATCTCACTGTCAAAAGATGGAAACAATAAAGACAAATATTCAGGCAGTAAATCTTTATAAAATATGCTATTAGTAAATGCATCACTGTACAACGCATCAATGCATCAGTGGCACTGAGGATCCACACATCCTCTACACTGGCATCCTGTGCCAGTGTAGAGGATGCTCTACACTGGCACGATGGAACAGCTTTGGCTGAGCTCAGCCCAGATCACTGTCCATCGGCGTTTGGGATTAGCCCTGAAATGGGATGGCTGTATGACAATTGATTGATCGGTAGATGGACTTATTGGAGAGCTGATTCCAAGCATGCTGGGAGCCCAGAACGGTGGCTCTTACCACGAACGGATATCCGGACTCGTTTGGATGGCCTCCTTTGCTGAGGAGACACTGGGGTCTCCATATTGTTGTTTTTATTCCATGGTGACCAGAGACAAGCACACAAAGTTAACAACCTGAACGTCACCTTGACTTTGCAAATGCATTAATATTTTTTTAAAAGCCTCTGGAAAACACTGACATGACAAAACGTCAATGTAGTAAAACAATCCATTTGTGGGATAAAATAAAGTGGGGCAGGACACAAGACTGAGACAAAGTGAAAGATTTTAAATGGAAGCCACCTAAGATTGTGTGTGAGTGTTTTCTGAATATGTGTGTGTGAGAGAGTGGGAGGTACTGCACTGTAAAGCGTGAAGGACTGTATGTGTGAGATAGGACAGGACTGTGTGGGTGCACTGAATGGGTGAACGGCAGGATGTGAGTCGGCGTGTGTGTGTTGTGTCTGTGCTCCTGCTGATTGGCTGCATTCAAGGACATGGTTCTCTCACCTCCAGAGCTTCTACGTCTGGACTGGAGCAGAACAGGCTCTTCAACGCTATGCCGGAATGGTCCTGTGGGCCTGCAAGTGGAAAATAGAAACATTCACAATCATTGCTTGAGATTGTTTGATCAGTAGATAACTATTCTAACCACTAATGTTCTCCTTACTATTCATGATTTAATTGTTCTGATAGGAGTCTGCACTAAATCTCTCCAAAGCTTTCTTCATCAGCCACCACTTCCTAGCTGTGATCTAAAATGACCTAAAGGTGTTCCCAAACAATCTGAGAGACATTATGTCTCCAGCTGGTCCCATGTCAGTCAAAGCCCGTCTCCCATTGTGACATGTTTGAGGCACTTTTCCTAGAATGTGACAGAGTGGCTTCTCTTTATTGAGAGTCTCCTAGACTGCTGAGCTCATCTCTCTCCAATGAGGAAAAGCTTAAATACTTCAACATCAGATTTGACTCAGCTTTGCCTGATAAAGATATAGAAAAACATGAGTGATATATATCTTTGGCTTCACAACACTATTTGGGGGAACAACAGAAATACTTGCTTCTTTGTGTTTACAAAGTGAGAAATTTAGCACCAGTAGGAAGAAGGTTTGGAAGCCAATTTCAGCACTTTTTTAGGCTTCTTAGACATGTTAGCTTGTTTGATGAGAGGTCTTTAAGTACCAAAGAACCAACTGACTACTGTACTAGAGTCCAACCCAATTTGCCAGTTTATTAGGAAGATTTGTAATAAAGTCAACAGAGCCAGAACTGTGGTTCTTCCACAGTCTGTATTTATGTCACTAAACACATTGACTAGGTTGACTAGGTTGAATGACAGTCTCTTTTTATAGATTTGATAGTAAAACTAGAGTAGTGTTTAAGCCATTTATGTTCAGCCACTCAGAAGTCTTCAAGTATTACTTGGATTAAATAATTACCATTACCTTAGTAGTTACTTACTTGTCGGAAGCTTAGTGGGTCTCTCCATAACAGACGGTCTTTTCAGTGCAGGTTTCAGAGGCTTCTGACTAGCTGGGCGAGTTGGACTTAAGGCAGACTTCTCAGTAGAAATCTAAGCACAAACACAAAGATGAAATCTAAACCACCTAATCTTCCCTTAATGCTCCATCACTCTCACTAACATTGGACCCATTAGATTAATGAATGTGCTTTCAGCAGAGTGAGGAGATGGAAACAAATCAAGGGAGTGAAGGAGGCAAGACAAAAAAGAAATTGCATACAAAGACACAAGAGGCCAGTGGGAGGAATAAAGTTCAGAGGCTGAATGTGGGGCTGGCTTTGATTTAAAATTTCATGACTGCAGTGGGTTTTCTTTCAGCCATTTTCATGACCTGAAGACATTTTTGCTCAGCTATGTCATTGATGCTCAGAAAGTGGGGAAAACATCTAGTTTCAGCCTGCTTACGTGGAAAAAAAAGTTAGAATATTCATTGTTAATGATATTTTTAAAGTTTCCAGTTCCATTATATAAGGTAGTTACACTTGTGTGTCTGTCTCTCTCTAACTGAATGCATTATTCAACAAAATCTTCTGAGTTCCACTGAAATACAGAAGTGTTTCTCTGATTAGCTGCATTATGTGGGTAATATTGGTGGGACACCAAGCGTTGCAAAATAAACAAATAAACTTCTAATTGCTGAATGCATTAGGACCAGAGTTGTAATTTAAACATGGGTGTGTGTAGATTGTTGATGACTTACAGTATAGCAATTCTGAAAGACTTTATACTTTGTCTCTCGGTGAATGCTTACATCATAAGTGGTCCATCCTCGTCTTTTTCTACAGTAAATAAGCAAACTTCTAAGCTTTTTGGCTTTACATGTTTTACTTTCATTTCAAAGCAATTAAAACTGAGAGATGAGAAATAATATGGTTTTCTTTCACCATCATCTTGCATTTAGTTCCATCGCATTTCACATTAATAGTAACCAACTTTTCTGTCACTACTGAATAAAAGTGTCCTCACAGTATGTTTCACATTGTGGGGGCAGACTGTTTTCAGGGGCGATGTGCAATTCTAGTTTTTCTATATTGCATACCGTTTTGTAGGACCAAAATGTTTAATTTCTGTTTCATCTGAGTGGAGCATCTTTCTCAAAGGTTTGCTACATCTTCTGCAGGGCTTGTGGCCAACTCTGAATGACCTGGCTTGTTTCAGCAATTATTTTTTAAGTCTCTCTTCCATAGAACAGATTTGTAATGTATAACTAACAATTGTCCTGTCAATAGACTTCTGCATCTCCTAGAGTTTCCATGGACTTTTAAGCTTTTGGTAATTACTAATGCTCTCCTTTTCTGGCCTGCTAGTTTAAAAATATAAAACAAGATGTTTTCAGGTCAACTTTCTCCTGGACCTTTCTACTGTATTCTTTGGTCTTTATGATGATGTCTGCTTTCTGACCTTCTCTAACATTTCAAGGCTTCATCAAAAACTGGATTTATATTGTCACAAACTTAATGGTGTCCATTTAGTGATCAAGTGGCTTCTGTGGAAAATGGATTTTAGTTATCGACATCAAAGTAAAGCTCTTCATATTTGTGCCTGTAAACTATTTTTATGAATGAGTTATTTTGTGTTGTTAAAATTTTTGGTTGTAACTTCACACAACCAGCAATGAAATATTTATTAGATGCACTGAATATGTAATGAAGATGTTGCCCTGTAAAAATCAACTCCCAAAACTCTTCTTAAGTGAAAGAAAAAAGAAATATGAAATGGTTTCACAGAGAATCTAATACAGATTATTTAATTGAGTGATAAATTCTCTACACATTATCTTTAGATGTATTGCACTTGTCAATAAGGACTCTAACCTGCAGACGGACCTCCTGGCTGGCCCGCTGGTGCCCATCCTCGCTATCGCTGTTTGACACATCAGACAAGCGTTTTTTCTCTGCTGCAGCTCGTTCCCTGATGTACTCCATGCGTCTGCTGCGACTGAGCTGCTGGGAAAGCAGCAACTGCAGCTGGGCACGCTCTATGGAGCCCAACAGGATCATTGACTCTGGGTTAGGAGACAGAGATGCATGGGGTGAGAGCTAGAGCGACACAAAAACCAAGGAGGATAAAAAAGGGTAAGGTGGTTTATTAGCAGAGTGCAACAAAAGAAAAAGAGAAGGCAAAGGAGGAAAAACAGAAATGGCAGAAACAGATTTGGGATAAAACTGCGAGCTGAGGGCTGTGACTTTCAAACAAACAAATGTACTGTAGAGAAGTCTGCATAGTTGCGTAACAAGTGCCCAGAATGTCCAATAATTAGTGTGCATGTGTTGCCGGCTTTAAGTAACTGCCTTTGTGACGGTGCGTGCAGATTAGGTGTTTGGCTAAATGCCGCAGCTAATTGTTCCTGTACCACTGTATAATTGAAACAGTGTTGAAATACCCAATTTGCACTTTAATGAGGTGACTAAGGCCATCAGCAAGCTGTGCCCAGACAGGTTTTTTTCTATCAATAAGTCACTTTGATGAGAACAGCACTGGGATTGCAGAAACACCAGGAGTACAAAATTAGCAACACCGAACAAAGATGCCCCAGACGTTAGAGCCACTGTATCACAGATTCTGATTTGCAAAACCATTTTAAGATGTTATTTAGCCCCTTAAAAACAAATGTGTGCTAAGCTAATGTGTGGAACAAACGTCGATGAGGTTGGAGCTGTAGGTCACTGACAGCTGATTAACTACAAAAACATAAACCTGCCAGGAACAGAAGTGGCAGTTTTGGTACCATTTCTTCCAAGAATTTCTCATAAAAACATGGTCAAATATCATTGCACTGCAACGTAATAGTCATTAATATAATCTTACTTAATGCCAGCAGGGAAAAGGCTGGTACTTATACTAAATTCTTATAGTATCCATCCATCCATCCATTTTCTGTTTACCCTTGTCCCTAATGGGGTCAGGAGGGTTGCTGGTGCCTATCTCCAGCTACGTTCCGGGCGAGAATTTAATCTTTTTAATAATAAAGCAAATAATGTCAAAAAGTTATTCAGTCAATAACAGAATGTTTTTTTCCAAAACTAAAATCTTCATCTCATCATTTGTAGATTGCCTATAAAACGTATTCACTCCTTGTGAAATGATGATCAACAAAACACCCAACAGGGTGAATATTTGTTACAGACACTTTGATTACTTTAAACTGCAAGACCTGACATATTTTTTTATTTTGGGATTGGATTTACCAATTAGTAATAAATATGTGGCAGCATGGATGCACTAAATCCCAACATTTTAACTGGCAAATCGAGATTTTAACTTGTTTTCATTTTATTTGTTTCTGCCAAAGGAAAATATGAGCAGAAAAATTAGATGAGGGACCAAATGGTTTCTTGTATGGAGATAAACTACCTTCAGGTACAAATAAACCCTCACTGTGTCTTTCAGTGGTTTCACAAGACACCAGAAATGGGCTATTTACACATAACTCTGTGTTTTGCATGGATGTGTAGATTTTTTTTTAACTCACCAGCGGATTCCACTAAAGCCAGAGTCTTGAGATGTCCCGACATCAGGACGTTGTGGAGGTCTCGGTAGCAGCAGTTGAGTGTGATGTACCGTACATCCCGCACCATAATATCCTCCACACGTATGTTGTATTTCCTGAGACAAGCATGGAAGGAAAGAAGAATAAATGAAATGTACAAGGTGAAAAAAGGAGTGTTTTTTATTGTTTCATTTAGATAAGCCCAAAGGAAGAAGACAGCTGAAACGGTATTCTTTTCATTGGCTGAAAATGTATCAACACTCATGTTTAAAAGTTTATACTACACAAACATCATAATATTTACAGATATGATGACTGCACAGCCTTTCAGCTGACTGGTCAACACAATAAAAAGTCAGTATCAACACATCTTGCGGTTGTTACCACATCGCCACATGTACTTCAGGTGAAGCTGGGTGACACTGCGCGAGCACTTATCAGCTCAGCAGAATCACACGCCTCAGTACACCAGTTAGATACACTCAGATTTCTCTTCCTGCTGGAGCCGGCAAAGAACTGCAAACATGACAGCCGTCGCTTAATGGCTTCCGCTGCCAAGACCGTCAACCGTGCCAAGACACGGACTGCGGCCAAACCTCCACTTTTTCAACCGGTGACAACTTGCTGTGCTGACCTTTCCTCAGATGTAAAAAACAAAATTGATGGCCATGCTTTCCAAGCTCCAATTCAATACATATAATGTACAACTCTAGTCCAGGAGGCCTCTTAGGAAGATGAAGAAAACCTATCAATAAACTTATGTATATTAGAGCATAGGAAGAAGAAAATAACTGCAAGTAAAATTACAGTGTGTTTTGTGAAAGAACAAAACCCCTATACAGAACAAATGACTATAATTTTAAAACTATAAAACCACACCAGTTTTAAATTAGTTTCCTGAATTATGTGTATTTTCACTATTTCAGAGGCACTTTCACTATGAATTATGTATGTATAGTTCATCTTCAGCAGTAAGATGAAGAAAAACACACATGCAGGTTTTTGTTCTCACCGTCTGAAGCTAAATCAGGCCAAACATCTCTTGTTTTAGGTCAGTTAGAATAACTAAACCAAAGTCACATTAATGAGAGACATAATTGGTCGGATATGTATAGTATTGTGTCATTTTGCAATAAATTTAAATATCACAAATATTAGAAGGCCTTGAATTAGAAGGTTTTAGGTGCATTTCTGCTAACTATGTAAAAATGAACATTTTACACAGTAAACTTTTCGCATAAACATTTCAGAATTAAATTCTCAAATATAGGACTAAAAAATAAAAAACAATTTTGTCACCTTATTTTTTAAAAAGCGAAATGGTTCTTCTAGCAACAGTCAACCGTATCATCCCAAATATGAAAAAGGCCTTAAAGAAAGTTTCCTCTTTGCACTGTGCTTGCTGACAGCATTTTAATTTGCATGTGGATGAGAGAGAATAATGTAAGTGCTTGCCTCTGAATTGGCCACAGCAGCTGCCAAGGTAAATTTCCCTTGAGGTGTCAAAGGTGGGAGATATCTAATTGTTTTTCCTCTTAATTCAACAAAGTTTCCATGTAATAGCCGGGAATAGAATCTGATCAGACATCCTGCATTCTGTATAAACTGTATAACCTGAAAGGTTGGTCCATTTTTTCCCCCCAATAACACCAACTGATGCTAAATAAGACTGACACCTTGGAATCCTGGTAAAATGAATACTCTGTAACTTTTCCGTTTTTGCAGTGGCGAGGCTCAGGTTTCACTCAGGTGAGGTGGAAAAAGTGTTTAGAAAAGCAGAGGTGACAAGCGAGCTGTGATGAGAAAGGTTATGTAATAGTTTCTACATTTAGAAGTGAAAGTGTTTTTGAATAACGTATGAAATGAAGCCATTGAAAAAGACATGCATGATCATATAGAAACTGTGTAAAGTCAAATTTGTATGTGATTCAAATACCTAACTTTGCATTGCAGTCGAGAAGAAAAAAAATTCTCTTCCAAGAAGATAAATGTTGATAAATGTACATGCTGTATGTGTTGCAGAGCAGCCATTATATAAGTGTTCATTTATAGTGCTTTGTATATCCATCAAAATTGGATAATTTCAAGATTGAGCCCTCCAACCCTTTCTGTGAAATAATTATGTAATAATGTCTGACATGTTTGATGACAGATTATCCTGTCAAGGCAGAGTCAGGAGTACGCAGGAAACGTATTTTTCTTGCCACAAGTAAAGCAAAGTAGAGTTATATTGTAGGGCTTGAGACTAACGTTTTACACTAGTTTCACCTAATTATCTTTCTAAGATGCACCCAAATTTTTGGTCACATCACATTTAGACCATTTTGTTAAACAAAGACTGTTTTGCTCAAGAATAAACTGAGTGACTGAATTTGTCGCCTTGTGTACAAAGAGTTCTGTGCTAATAAACATGCTCTGCCTTTGCAGCCGAGGGGAATAACATCACTCAAAGAAATGCAAAACAAAGTCAATATTGAGACTTGTTTTGTAAAATATGCAGGAAAATTCAATATTGCCTTACATAGAGAACAAATACTCTTCAACTTGTTAGAAGATGTATGTTTGGATAATTTCAAAGCAGTCATTTGAGCTTCCCACTGCAATGGGAGCAGAGCAGAGTTGTTCGACTGATGTTTTTCTTGCAGCCTCTTGGGACCCTCTGCTCCGCAATGGAAGCGGCAGTTCAGGATGGAGCATGCAGTCCTGCCTTCTTACACAGAAGTATATAAATAATGACTTAAAGAGAATAAATTAATAAAAAAAGATCTAAAAATAAATGCTAATGTGTGTTTCTGATTGCTTGAATTTCACACCACTGTCAGTAAACAGACTTACAGAGCTTTGTTTACTTTTAAATTTTTTATAACCCACACATGCAACTTTATCAAAATGTTTTTAGAAGAATTTTCAGAGGATGGCCCAATAAGAATTGATACGTGGGAGCCACCTACTGATCCCAAGACAACAAAAACAAACAAACATAAATAAATAATTTGAGGAAGATTTCTTTCTTTAACCTGATCCTGGACACAATGCCAGTCCCTCTAGTACATGTAGTCAAATGCTGGATTTTACAATAGATAAGACAGAATATTCAATTGTGGTGGTATAGTGAAGGGAAGAGAAGCTTTTCCAGCAAAAATGATTAAGAGTGACATTTGTAACATTCTGAAAACAGCTTCACCTGTCTGTGGACAGCAGGATTACAGTCTGACAGGACTCTTGCACTGCTCTAAAAATGTTTGGCAAATTTGAAGTAGAGGTACACTGTTAAGTAAATGTAGTTTTCTTACTGTAGTTGTACAGAGTAATTTTAAAAGACAGGAGCTAATGCATATTTGCTGTAGGCTCTTCTTCAATATATTACGCTGTACGTACTCATGGTGACCCCAGCCCAGCTCTGGGAGGTAGGGCAGCTTCTTTATCCTGATAAGAGAGTCGTAGTACGACGGCTGCAAAGATTGAGCCACGGCGTTGGCCAGTATAACAGCTATTATCACCGGCAGGATGTGGGAGATCTGACCAGTCAGCTCACACACAATGACCGCAGTTGAAATGGTGTGGGTGACCGCTCCCGACAAGGCTGCAGCACCTGTGGATGGGGGAGAACAGCAGAACAGGCGACTCTCAGTGTCACAGTAAGCTCTGGAACACCAAGGGTTGTGTTAACTGAATATTTTCAGATGAATGGTTTTATGAAATGTTGCTGGAAACTTCCGAAGGCTATGATTGATTTTCACAAACTGCAATTCACACCTCTAACCCCTTTGTGCAAACATGTAGACGTTTTCAATTTTATGCACAGAATACATCGTGGAGGAAACTAAATCTAAATCCCAGTATCTGGGAGCTGAATGTGTTGAAGAGGCTTTAGAGCGCAACCTGGTTACAGATTGGTGTAGTTGGACTACTGGTGGACAGGAAGGGCATAATTTAAGTGCAATCATTTAATCTAATTGTTTAAATGTAGTAGTTGGGGTGACAGTGGGTTTTTGTCACTGTGAGTTTTAAATATGTATTTGTCTACTTGATGTGTGATGGCAAGATGTGGATTGCCTATTCTGAATGTTAATTAAGCTGTAAGAAAAACAAATGTAATTGATTTTGTTGTCATCATTTTAAAAACTGACAGGTAAAAACTGATTATAACTGATTTTATTCGACCCCGTCAGTCAAAAGATAGACAACAAAAATGCCTGGTGCAATCTCTGATCAAAACGGTCCTAAGAAGATGTTTAAGAATATCACAAATTAAGATTCTAGTATCTAAAGCTTCTTTTCTTTATAAGTTGGATCTATGTGAATGTTATTAACCTTATAAAAGTTTCCAATAACAGTAGATAAATAACAATAGATCTGATAATAAATTTCATTAGTAGTCAGGGAATTATTGTAAAACTGTTTTTCTAAATACATCAAGTTATGTTGTAGTAAAATAAATTATTAATAACCACTCACAGCAAGGAGGATAGAAATAAAATCTATTTTCACTGCTATTAATAAATCTGTCAAGATGAATCTCAATTGGCTAAAATCACTGCTGGCAAGTCAATGCTTTACAAAGACTGTAAATAAGTATAACTGGTTTTCAGGTTTCTTGTAGTGTTTTTAAAAAAGTTTAGTATTTGGTTCTCAGAGAGGTGTACCAAATACTAATCTGCTTAATCAACCATTCCAAGTCATTCTCTCATCGGTTTTATTTATCAGATCTAAAACTCTTCTTCTAGCTCTGCTCAGCTAAATAAATTCACATTCTTTTCCTATACACCCATAAAGCATAAATGGATGTAATTTAATACTGGAGGAAATCTCTGCATCAACCCCTTTTTTTTCTCCTTTCTTAGAAGTGATGTATAAAGAGTTGTATAAAATCTGGGACTAAACTGACAGAGCAGCGTGGTGTGAATGAGTCTTCATACAGACAGACAAAATGGATGAGTCCAATTTAAACAGTGGAAAAAAGAGGAACAGTAGAGAATGAGAGAATTAAAGAGAGAGCAATACAATGAGGGAATGAACAAACAGATGCTAGATAGGAGCGTTTGCACCAGCAGGTTTCATTGTTCTTTCCCATAACTTAATTAAGCCGTGTCTGCCTCCCTCCCCTCAGATAAATGCTGCTGCTGCTCTCTCCACCCATCCTAATGCTCAGTCCTTAGAGCGAGTTCTGCTGTGAGATGAAAGAGGCTCATCAGAATGTCGGGGCTGCAAAGGGCCGAGTCATCAGCTACAGCACAGCACAACAGCATCAGCCCAGAAAAAAAAGGAAAACAGCAGGCGCCGAGGCCGCAGCAGAGGCATAATCAGCACTGCTGTCAACAAGTAACACTGGATCTCATCACAGGCGCAACTTTATTGTAGATGTCTAATCAAAGTTGAAAAAAACCCCCAAAAAACTAAAATTAATCATTTTTACAACTCATATACAGTATTTTAAAAAACCCATTGAATATTTGCTAATAAAGTTCAACAACAAGTGATGATTCTGTTATGATTTACCTCTTTCAAAACAGTACTTTTGTATTCGGTTGATTTTCTTGGGTCATTTTTGTTTCCATTATGTTATATTCTCATACTATTTCATGATTTTATTTGTGGTGCATCAGAAAGTTTTGATCTTGAGCTGGGAGCTCAAACTTAGTAAGAATAAAACTATATAAATGCTACAAATAGACCAAATCAGATATTCATACTTATTCAAAAGTATAACCAGAAAGAAAAGAAGAAAAAAGTTATTCAGTAATAAATTAATGAGTGTTCAACATACCCGCAACAGCGTAGGCTCCTGGCATTATGAGATAAATGGACTCGTCAGAGTGAATGCCATCTGGGAACCAGGCTGCCATGCATTCTCCAACCAGACGACCAAACGCTGCTCCTACAACCACAGGGACACATGGATGAAGACACAAACAGTCTGACCTCGGGTTTCTGCCTACATGTAGAGAGGTAATAAACCTGAATTTATGTGCAATGGAATGACTACACCTGGTTCCAAACTATAAATATTACATTTAACACATTCCGATCTGCAGTGCTGCATCTCCCCTAGAAGAGTTACAACAGGAGTGAAAGGTGTAGATTTAGGTGAAAAGTAATTCTGCAAAGCACTGATTGCTACAACTAAGGTAAAAGATAAGACTATAAACCCCATCTGATGGATGTTGGAGGCTTAAATTGGTGGATTAGCGTCTTAAGGTGGAAAGCCAGCAACAGTGACACATCATTGTGTGTCTTAATATCTTCACATTTTGCAGACTTTTACCAAAAATTACAATTAGGACCCAATCAGGGTTCTGCCATAATAGTTCTGAACAATTATGATGAGTTTTTCATTTTAGGAAAGGGGCTGTCCTCTCAGTCACTACTTTCTTTTGCACCAGAAGCAAAAAGTTGATATGATAAACTTTTTAAAACATCCTGTGTAATTTGTCATCTCTCTCCTATTTTATCTGTTGATCCAAGTCTTTGATGGGGCTGATTAGACTTCCTAAATGACAGTCCAACTTCACCTACTCCAAAAAGACAGACTTGAGCTCACTGTTCTAAAACACACATTGTTGATTGCTCATTACCAATGACAATTATAGGCACGAAAGATCCACAGGGCACAGGCATGGTGATGGCCAAGGCAGTCATCCAAAACTAAAGAGAAAGAAAAAAATATTTGTGAGATAAAGATATAAAATGAAAGAACACGGTGGCATTTCAATTAGATATCCAAGTCCTCTGCAGTATGCCCAAACATGATAGCTAATCTGAATCTCGAATCAGCAGTGAGGGGGCGGCCATGCAAGGTTAGATTGAACCGTCACATTCATTCTTCATTTGACAAAGACCCTGAAATAAAGCTTGTGTAATGAGTGGCCTTCACCGATTGGCTGACACTACAGCAGGCAAGGAGAAAGGACAGCTAATTAAGCAAGAAAAGGGAAATGTCACTGCTGACAATGTGTTAGCATTGCTCTATGTCCACATGTGTAGGTAGACCTGTACTTAAAAGTATCAACAGATTTAGTCCACAAAGTCAGCTACACAGATATTACATAAGATACCTTGTTATTATTCATACAAACTCCACTCAATGATCACAGTATTGATCAGTTTTAATACATGATCAGTCATTACATCCTTGACACTGAAGGAAGCAAATGCAACTAAGAAGATTGGAATACATAATCAATTGTTAGCCAAAGCTAATATTAGTTTGAGGTTCAACAATGACTGCTTTAAATGTACAAACGAAGCAAAAGGTGGATCAGCGGTAGAGAAAGAGAACCATATATAAAGGTTACAATCCTTGATGCAACTGTCCCAGGTTTGATTCCCAGCAGCATGATGAGTACTGCATGTCCTGCCCTTCTGTTTCAGTCCTTTTTCCTGTCAAACTACTAATTAATAAAGGCCACCCTCTCAACATGCTATGCTGAACAGCAGCAGAAATAAAAGCATTTGGGGAAATTCACAAGTCAAGTTGATCATTGATGAGATTATTAATAGAAAGAAAATGGGAGGACAATATACCTGGCTAATTCTTATGGACATTCAGTCAGATGTAGGAACTGCTGATCTAAACATCATCCTCTGGCTGGAATAGTCAGTTTGAGTCAGCTTTAGGTACAGCTCTGTTCTGTCTGTAATTTCTTATATCTTATGGATTTGTTTTAAACTGTTGAAGTACAACTCAAATAATATTAGATAGTGCTACGTTTTATGCTGACTCAGACTCACACTGCCTACATGATGTTAAAGTTCAGCTAAAAACTGGGCTTTCTAGTATGCTTTATTTGAAGAAAAGTGGGAGAACAGATTCATGAATTGTATTTTTAAACAAAACAAAAATAAGACCAGAACTGGTGCTGCATAAGCCAAAGCACCAGTTCTTTGTATTTCCACCATGAACTTAAAAGAACTACAGGTGATGTTTTGTCTACAGTCAGCCTGTGAGATGATCTGAAATTACTCCTCGACTATTTAGGTCAGTTTGGTTTATTAATTCACTTCTTGCTTCAACATGGGACATGTCATTTATTCATCGAAGTCACACAAAATTGAGACGTTGTCACATTAAACATTTACATGCCCAAAGTGCAGCATGTGAATTGGAGTATTATACAAACTATTAGGCAAATCTCATTGCTGTATTAATCTCATAGTTTCAAATAGACTTTTTAATTACTCTCATTACTCCGTCTCTCTCCTCCCTCTCTCTTCTCTCTCTCTCTGGACCCTCTGCTCCGTCTATAGTTAGTAGTAATTAAGGCCGGCTGCCATGGTGACGTAATGCATCTCCTACTGCAACCCTGAACTGCCACCGTTTTCACACCTTGAGCAAACACACATATGTGCGTAGGTGTTAACACACCCCCACAGCACACACCATAACACATACTCTGTGACGAGAATCAAAGCTCCATGCTGCCAGACACACAAACATTTGATTACAATAAATGAGTCTCATGGGCAAAATAAAGCAGACAGTGGATTCTTCAAACTCCCTTTTCCATCGTATTGTTGCTCTTCCACCCAGACAGTAAAACACAAATGACAAAGAGAGCGTAAAGAAGGATCTCTGGACTCATAATAAAAGCTTAAACTAAAGGTTGAGGCCATGAGTTCTGTGGAAAGAATCACAGAAGTGCACCAGGGTGTCACTGTGTAGGTGTTTGATATTATCCGACAGCATTAAAAAACCCAGAAGGGGGGGAGAATGTCCATCCATCCATCCTTCCATTTTCTAACACCCTTGTTCCTAGTGCGGTTGGGAGGTGCTGGTGCCTATCTCCAGCTAACATTCTGGGCGAGAGGCAGAGTACACCCTGGACAGGTCACTAATCTGTCACAGGGCAACACAGAGACAAACAGGACAAACAACCATGCACACACACACACACACACACACACACCTAGGAAGAATTTAGAGACCAATTTTTTGGACTGTGGGAGAAAACCAGAGTACCCGAAGAGAACCCATGCATGCAGAGGGAGAACATGCAAACTGAGTGCAGAAAGACCCCGGGTCGGGAATCGAACCCAGGACTTTCTTGCTGCATGGCAACAGTGCTACCAACTGCGCCACTGTACAGCCCGAGTGGACAATGTGGCCATCAAAATTTTTTGTAAAATTCAAGTAACTCACACTGAGAACATCTGAATTGGTTTTTCTGAAACAATCACTAGGAGATGATTTTAATTAAAGTTCTAAATGTGTGCCATGTCTAACCTTTAATGTGCCGATTACTATGGTTCAAAAACTTTACAGTTTTCAGTAATCAAAAATGCAATAATCAAATCCCTGAGATTGATTTACAAAGCTTTGAAGTCTAGATAAAATAATAATAATAATAATAATAATAATAATAATAATAATAATAATAATAATAATAATAATAATAATAATAATAATAATAATAATAATAATAATAATAATAAAAACATGAAAATGACATTGTCGATCTGCAATATTCCAAAGAAACTGAAGCTTGAAAGCTGAAATACTGGAACACACTGTTGCTTCACATGCTGCTGGCTGGCGATTGCAAAGCAGCCAATCGAGAAGCACCATTTATTTTATTTACGACCGATGGACGGAGAAGAGATTAGAAAAACTGTTGAAATTAACTTAGGTGGTAATGCTAAAATGGTTTTCACTGCGCATATTAAGGTATTTATGGAATTTGAACAAAAAGGGGTAGTTAGTGTTTTTACAGTATGCAAATATTACCAGATTTCAGCTGTTTGTGGGTAGCTGTGGTCCTTGAACCACACACACAAAGAAAAAGAACACTTTTCTGAAACCTGAAAAACATTTTTGGTGCATCAAAAATATTTTTGTCAGATTAATATTTTTTATGGTAATGTGTCAATCTCCACTTTATCTTGCCACCCACGGTCTGAGTCACCCACTTTCAACAATCCCTTATTGTCCCATTTAATTTGACAGATTTGAACATCCTCCTCTCTGAGAAAAGTACTTTGAAAAACGTCAAACAGACATTATTATCCACTATTGAGAGATGAGGAAAAAAAAAAATCATTGGAATAAAAGCAGAAAGCACAATGTACACAGATGAATGCAAAAACTGACAAAAATTGACAAGTCTGGGTTACGGATTTATTTTTTATGGTCCAACAGAACTACTCGTTACTACTTTTGAGCAAAATGGAAATTTTATTTTCATGCTTTAAATGATTTTCTGAACATCTGAGTCATGAGTCTTAAAAAGACAAAAGTGGTCCGATCACTGTAGAGAAAGTTTAGTGTCAATCTGCACAAAACCTTTTGCACATAAATATTAATATTAAACGTAATGTTGGGATCGGCCTCTATTAAGATGAAATAGCTGACGACTCTTTACAGAGCACCTCGTCTGCAAGGTGTAGATGACAGGGTAATATGATCCAGCTGCTTGTTTGCACAGAAACATCCACTCAAACACAGGTGAATGTGACAAGATGCTGCCAGCTGTGTCGTGTCCATCCCCATAGGACAGCAGTCTTTACCATGGCAACCACTCTGACGTCTGTAAAGTTACAGTGGCCAACAAATCCCCTGTGGCTCAGGGTTACATCCGAGATAAACTAATGGAAAGATCCCTGTAGGCTGTTAATGTCCCTCGATGTATTTTTAATAAGTCACTGATGGAAAACGTACCCTTACTATAGCCATGTCATGTTACAGATTGAATGCTATTGGTGGTTAAAACTCCTGCACTGAAGGTTTAGTCTAGAAACCTTCATGTTTATAAATCATGTTTAGTTTAAAGCTAACATACTGACAGAGCAGCACCATGTCTGTAATATGTGTACTGTTTTTAAGCAAATATGTTGTCATGGGGTGTTGGCTGGTGTTGGTCAAGGGGGAACTTTCTTTAAGAAATATGAAGATATTAGAACAATATTTGAAGAAAAAAATGCCTCAACTCTGTCTCTCAGGGTCTCACAGCCCGAACAAACAGTAGAAGCTGCTTCTATTTAAAATAGTTGGTTCTGAGTTTTCTTTAATCAATAACAACCTCCACACTCACGGTATTAGGAATTTGTGCGATAGTGCTCAGTATGGAGTGATCACTGATCAGGAAGGATCATAATTAAGTCTCTATCCTGTTCAGTTTCATTTGTCATATGCAAGTTAAGAAAGTCAGCAATGCAATGAAGAGCTTTGCATGAGAAGAACTGTTCAAATGGCTATAAAATAAAGTAGTACTAGCATGGAATGGAAGTAAAAAATTAAATAAATCAATGAATATATAATATTTACAACTGCAGAAGAAATTTACCAAACAATAGAGTAAAATATACACTGCAGGACAAATAAAGTATAGGTAGTATTTCATAGTATTTCACAGATGATAATATGGCTTAGACGATTATTGTATTAACGTTGAGATGAGTTAAGATAGTAAGGTAGTGACATATATGATAGTCATAAGGTGCAGCAGTTATAGACATAAGTGTCACAAATGTGTCTTAGTGCAGTATTATTGTTGAGAGTTAACCACATAGCAACAGAGTTTAGTGACAGTTTGTGGATAATACTCGTCTTTAAGTCTTTTTGTGTGTGGTGGCCGGTTCCTGTACCATAAACTAGAGAGTAGCAGTTGGAAAAGTTTTTGTGCTGACTGGGTGCACTCACCACCCATTCAGCACCCATTCCAGTCAACTTCTAGGCATGACATTGTCTTACAATAACATTGACTTTGAGAGCAACATAATCTGACCTGCTCTCCAGGATTCATTAACCTGTTTCTTGCTTCCCCTGTTTTATGATTGCAGTGGAAGACCAGTTCATTATAGTTGTTTACAAAGATCTGAGGTGACAACCTGAAAAAGCTGATGTTGAGAATTTGATGCTTTTTGATTTGCATTGATTCTGATCACGAATCAACAGCACAACGTCTACATTGAAACGCGTATTTTTCCTAAAATGAGCATCACATACCTGCAGAAGCATCAGTACATGTAGAACATTTGTTATGGGATTAACCAACTCACATGAAGGGAAGGCTAAATAAATCTTGAAATATCAAGATTTGTTTTAAAATCAGCTGATGATATGTGGGTTAAGCACGACTATTTGTCCTGCCAGGACTAATGCTACACTCAATTACGTTTCCTAACTATTACTGTAACAAATCTTATGGAGCAGAAATGACTCACTCCCCCGGAGGAATCATTAATTTTTAATCTGATTTAATCGACTCACTGTATGTCTCACAGAAGAGATTCACGGCCATCAGACATAATTATGAGGATTTCCAACCACAACCTGAATGGAGACTTCAGTAAGCCAAGGTTTTAAAACAAGAAAATAACTCTACAGCATGAAAAGCTTTGATGTTTAAAAACCTTCAAGGAGCAGCCAGAAAACACAGAAGGAATCCTAAATTAAAATCCATTTAGAATATTCCTAATGAACCGCATGAATTTTGAAGGTGGCTTTAATAAGACGTATTATTTATAGACCTGCTTCAGGCTTATACTATTTTCAAGGGAGAGGAAGTAGTTATTGTATTCAGTTCAATTCAAAAACGGATATTACATCTTCAGAAGTTGTTGGCAAGTCTGGACAGGCAGGCAAAGTTAGATTTAAGCAGCCAGAAACATGCATGTCTGAAAAGGGACTGTGTTTATACCTACACCATTAGCAGGAACAGCAAACATTACCAGAAGTCCCAGAACACAACAACTTTAAAAACAAACAAGTTATTCCTCAATCGAGCAATAAAAACAGTCATGAGACAGTTTGTCCCTATCAAGGTATGCCAGACTTAAATTTTTTTTTTCTTCTTTTTTTAAATTTAAAACTGCAGAAAAACTTTAGGTCAAATCATTGACTTCTTTCTGATAGTATAGAACGGAGATGATGTTAAACTTGCCCCTCCCCTCTGTTGCTGGTCAGCACACATTGCTGGTCAGCACACTGAAAGAAGGCAACTACATATATTTTTTTTCTGTAAAATACATGCAACTGAGGGGATTTTTTTTTACTCAAGGTCGCCATACTAAAATGTTCTCAGCTCATGTCAAATGTTGAAATATCTAAATAAAGTTGGAGCAGGTTGACCAAGAAACTAATATAAGCAAAATGCTGTGAAAGATCCAAAATAGGCTGTTTGTAGGAGACCAGCTGGTCTATTAAGAGGCCAGGGCAATAATGGCTCTTCTGTGCAAAGCTGATAAAGGTGTAATTTCAGCTTTATTAGCAGCCACTATACGCTCAGAAAAGAAAAGCAAAGATTTTCACACATTTCACACTTCTAGATAAAACACTGGATTATTTTTAAAAATGACCATGTTTGTGACACTCTCATTAGTGCTAATGTTTCTATTATTGTTTCTCTAAGTCTTTATGTATCTGCATAAAGCCTCTCAATAAGTTGTTGTGTGCCAAATTTCATTTTAAGCAGATATTTCTACCTTAATCAAGGCAATCTGCGCCCGAGGTAGTGTGACTAAGATTGAATCTGTACTTTAATCCCAAACATGATAATAATATGCTATGGTCAGGTCAAGCAACTGAAAAAGTAATTGCTACAAATGGGTGCCAATGAAAAATAAAACCATTGTGGTTCCTTTTCAGCCACTTGGGTAACATATTCTCAAAATAACATTGCATTTGTTTGAGCCAATGCAATGTGGGTAAAACACACTGATTAAACCAAAGCCCCTGAAATACATTGAAGTTCTCCCCAATTAGCCTCATGGTAAGACAGAATTCTTAATACCAGTTCAAATACTTTAATATAACCCATTTCAAGCTATTGGACAAGAACAGCTATAACTACATAGTCATTTGACTTTATGTTTTTCACTATAATTTGATGAAACATGGATCTGACATCTGACATCAAAGCTAAATAATGTGTTGCAAATTTATTCGAATCTATTGAAGTACAACCTTTTCAGATTGCAGAAAGGGTCATTGCTAAGTACTACAATTAACATTTACCATTACAAAAACAGATTTTTATATTGAAAGAATTGATACTTTATAGATGGAATAAATCATTACAGCTCTTCAACAAATATTGCTTCCAAATAACTCATTTAGTAAAACTAACAGACTTTTATCTAAGAAGATTGCACCAGATGTAGCTCGAATTAACTGAATGCTTTTGAAGTAAATGAACAACACTAGAGATTGGAGAATGATCTAGGTTTTAATAAATGTGTTTGTTGTACAATCATGGCCACTGCTGTATTTTGGTTGGTACTACTTTGTCAAGCGCAAGGTTACACTGTGATTCTGCTATAAAGTAATAACTCTCCTTGTGTTTGGGCCAGATTGGAGCAGTCTTATAGAGAAATAGTATTTTGTTTGGATTGCTGTGTCTTAGTTGGACAGCCTTTACATTGGTTAAGGGCAGCTTAAAGCAATCTGAAAATGAAACAGGAAAACACATATCCTCTTTCATTTAATTAGGATGTGGATTTTCATTTTGTTATTCAAGTCAAAGAAAAGTGACCACAAAAACTGTAAGACTACATGAGTTATCAAGAACTAAAGGGTACAAATGTCAATGCTATCAGTTATGACGGACAATGGAGGACATTTATACTCAATCAGCTGGAAGAGCTGTATGAACCTGTGTGTAAACCATTTTCAGAGGACAGTGCTTCTTCCCAGGAGCCCCTCCTAGATTCCCACTCCAATTACAGTCCAGTCAGCTCTGTGACACTATAAAGCACACACACTGCTGTTTAAAGACAGACAGCAGAGGACACACACCTGCATTAATATACCCGTTTCACCCTGAGAGCTCATAACAGTGCAAAACTAAAAATAACATTGAATTATTATGAATGGCAAATTGGTTAGCAGCTTTGAGAGTGCACAAAGCAGCTAACCAATGAGCTGTGCTGAAACTAGCATCTTCACAGTAAGTGCCAACATTTCACTGTCACAGCTTAATCAGGGCAAGTTGCTAGTTGTTAGCACAGCTGAAGCTGATGGAGAACTGTGCAAACACCTTTTCTATTCATCACTGGAAACAGTGTATCATAAGTTTCAGCATGAAAAAGGGAGCATCAAGATAAGATGGCTGCCAGGGTGAATAAAAGAACCAGTCATTATAGAGAAGAAGCGGGAGTGAGAGCAATCTCGCCTTTGAAAATCACCAGGCTGAACCCAGCAAAACCAAAGGCTGTAATTAGACCGAGCCATTACAGCCTCGCTTTGCATGTCGAGTCAGGGTGATGGAGATAGAGAGAGGACATTAGTCAGGACATGGCGTCAAATACATGCTCAACTGCTCAACAAGGTTTGTTCAGGTGGCGTTTTATGTTTACAATTTTCATCTGTTTTAATATTACCATGTAGTACCATGTCTAAATGTTTTGGATCATATATGGAGTGCTGGAATAATTGAATTTGTTTATAGTGTCACTAATCAGTGTTAGTGCAAACATTTATGCAAACAGTTCCTGCTGTCACTGCGTTAACACAGCGCCCTCTGGACCGACACAGAGCTACAATTGGACCCCAGAAGACAGTGGTTATTAGACTGTGTGCTAATCTCTTTTAAAAATGTTACTTCTCCATTCTGTACCTCAAGTATTCAGACTTTCCAACCTTTCCAGAGTTGTGCAGCTGAGGTGAGAACTGACAGTGATAATCTACTGAATGTTGTAGCTCCTTACATCTCTCCCATCTGTCTCATCACCCGTCACCAGTGAGCTCTGTCATCAGCGCTGTGGGATAATCGAAGACTGCGATCATGTTACGTTAGCAGAGAAGAGCTGCTGCTATTCTGCTCCCCAGCTGAGCATAAGGCACAAATTCAAATTGCACAGAGACAGACAGTTCGTTCTTATTCCGCTGATTTTCAATAAGCAGATACGTTTTCAGCTCTTACAGTTGAGAGACAACATAAAGCATGACAGCTGCTTAGGAAATGTATGGGAAAAAAATGTTCAAATGTTCAAAAGGTTTCACAGCAGGGATATCCCAATCCAATCCCAGGTATGGAATTGGGGTCCTACTTACAGGAGCTTTAAATGATCAATGTAAAATCCCAGATGAAAACCTTCTGCCGATACCTGATATTGTGTAGTCTGTAACTGTACAACTGTGGCAACCACAGGTAATAAAAACTCCCATTTCTCTCTGCAAAACTAGCAAAAATGCACACTCCTCTGGTATTTCCAAATACCAGAAGACTGCCTGAGCTGTGCAGAGGGCAGCTGAAACACCAATCATTCAATATGAAAACATTAAAAGCATATTGATGAACCAGGAGAATAACTAATATTGGCGTGTCCTGAATATCTTTGTAAAGGTAATTTACTAATATACTCAGACAATACTAATAAGAATTTATACTGATATTTTACAACAACATAAACCTTGTGATTTTTAAGCAAATTGATACCAATTATGAATTGGTTTTGAAGTGAGTATTGCTGTCAAAACAGATAAATGGCCTTAATTCGTTCTCTTCTTGTGCTAGCCATAGTTCCCGTCAAAGAAAGGTTGCTTTGCACAGAATGGGCCTCTAATGTATTGAATCTTTTGCTAATAATATTTCCTCAGAAATTACAGTTTCCAAGCTTCAACATGAGTTTCAGCCGCAGTGAAGACGGCTTTAGGGCTGTCACCTTCAGCAGAGTCCTCTACAGACGTGTGGTACCACCATTGTAAAGCTTTCTCAAATTTGTTCCTACCTTCATGATGACGAAGAGGACCAGTGTGACGAAGACATTGACTTGTGGGTGTATCCAGGCTTGGGCTTTTCCCATGTAGTCAAATTCCTCAGCAATTCCCTGTTTTGCCCATGTCCGGTTGTCAAATAAAGTCCTCAGAGACTCCTCTTGAGTCAACTACAAATCACAGGAAATAATAATTACAAGTCAGAATCAGGTACCAGCACTTTGTTAATCAATTGTTTGTAATATAATTGCAAATTATGTAGATTTATGGACTACTAAATAGTGTGTATTCAGTCTGTAAATCAAAAGGTAACTAAGTCTAGACAATTAAACTGTTTTTATATAAAATTGTGTTTTTCTAATATTTATCCAGACCTGAAATATTCCATGTTTACCCAGACTTTTCAAGACTGTAAGAACCCTCTTCATTTCCTAACATTAAACCCAGAAAGTTCATATTACTAGCAAACATGGGAAGACAGAAACATACTATTCAGTCCCTGGAAGTATACAAGTTGCCGTGTCCACAGAAAAACAACCAGAACTCTTAACAGCTTTGTGATCTTCTGTTACGCTTGTGTCAAACTCCACATATAACTCTGTCTCTTGTGCAGAGATGGATTGACTGCAAGAGGAAGAATGTCAGACAGTCCATCTGCCAGTTATGTGGAAAAGCCTGGTTACCGGGAAACATGGTGCCACAATGAACCAGTTTCACTTTCTCTGAACTAAACAACTACACTTACTGTCGGCACACATCTTTCTTTCGGGACAAACAAAAGAGAGATGGTTGTAACTGGAAAGAAGCACTGACTGTCCCTGATATCCTCGCATTATTTTGTAATATTTAACCCCAACAGATGTCAAATGTTTCTGGTGAAAATTCTGTAGTTGATCTACGAATAGATAATCTTGCAAAAAGAGAACTTTTATGGGAACCTTTTTTGCCTCAAATATCTCCTCCAGGGCTCAGAGCAAAAACAAAATACAAACTGTTAACAGGTTCTTTCAAGTTGAATTTGAGATGATTTTCATTTAGTTGCCGTTGTTTTTGCTTTTTCCTCATGCTCACACCTGCTTGTTTACAGCTATCCATGGTTGTTAATGTGACAATTGTGTTTTTGAGCTTAATTATAACGCATTTAGAATTTAGAAAATCTGAGGTTTGGGCCCAGATTCACAGCAGGTTTTAATGGAAAGGCCTCCTCTGAATGTGAGCACAGGAAAAGATGATGAGCTCAAGGTTTTACAAAATGTCACCAGAGACTTAAATTTTACAATCTCTGTCAGGGATTATGCTGTGACAAAATCATCTGGAGCCGGACAAAAATCACATCAGCTGCAGACAGTGATGGAGATAAAGTTCCCACTGGCAGAGATGATGATGAAGAGTGTGCCAGGAAGACAAAGGAACCACAAATACAAATTTCTGAGTGGGTACTCCAAAGAGAGGAGCTTTAAAAGTAAGCCAGCATGGGCAGAGCTTCAGAAGTCTTCAACACTTTCTTATTTGGAGCCAAGGTAAAGAGAGGGAGTCAATCTGTGTGTGTGTTTGTGTATTGAGTGTACAAAGGATGGAGAGTCTATTCCTTTTCTAATTCCAATTACCCGGTTGAAGGGGATAAAATCAGAGAAGGCACAACACATGCTCATGAGTCATCCCTGGAGCAAAAGGACAATATGCTCGTCCATGTCTCCAGTGTCCAGTGTTAAGCTATTATGACCAGAGGCTTAGAAAAAAATAATGAGTTTTTATGTTATTGGACAATTTAACCCAGGGGTGGGCAATCCTGGTCCTCGAGGGCCGGTGTCCTGCAACTTTTAGATGTCTCCCTGGTCCAACAGGGAGACGCTTGAATCCAATAGCTGAATCACCTCCTAAGTGCAGTCAAGATCTCCAGAGTCCTGCTAATGACCTCATTATTTGACTCAGGTGTGTAGAAGTAGAGACACATCTAAAAGTTGCAGGAGACTGGCCCTCGAGGCCTGGAGTTGCCCACCTCCGATAGATGCTACAATCGTATCGATCAACCTCTAGCTGTAAACAGAGTACATTCTTACAGCCTTTAGCATATAGCTCCTTATCGGTACAGACCAAACAAAGAACCATCAAAGTCTGTTGTAGCAGTCCGGAGGATCAGCTGGGATGCCTCCAGAAAATGCAGCTCTCTTTTAACTAACTTTTGCACAAAATATCAGATGTTTCTAACCATTAAGTCATAGTGGATAAAGCTGAAAATGTAACCATTAAAGTCCTATCTGGCCTACTTTTCATACATGATCTTTCCAACACTGAACCACAAAGCTACTTCACAATATGAATCAGGCATATCCATAATGTGACGCCTGATAACCTCCTGCTAGTGTTGGTTAAGTTTTGTAATGCATCCTTGAGGCGCTCTCTGTTTCATTTGATCTTCATTCACTGTTTGGATTGACTGTTGAATGCTCTGGAAACAGTCTGCTACACATCACTCTATTCATGATGCTACCACTTCAGCTCGCTGGTCACTATTCTCCAAATTCCAGCAAAGTAAAATTGGAAATTATTTATGTGATCACTGCTGATCATCAGAGGTACCAGACAACCTTGAATTCATCCCAATCCTTCTGGTTTTCTTTTAGTAGGTGTAAATCATTAGCGTGACATTGACTATGAAGAAATGCATGTCTGAATTGTGTTTCGGTGAACAAAACAGGCAATTATTTAAGGTCAAAACCTGCAAAGCAATGCAGTTTATGCAAAAGAGTATTATTTCTGTCATAACTTTTGAAAGATGTTGGAACCATACCTTTGCAGCCATAAACTGTCCAAATCCAGGAGGAAATGTCAGTGTTGAAATCAGTAAAGTGACCAGAGCTGGATACAGCAGTCGGCTGAAAGAGTAAGAGGTAAAAAGAAAAATAAATTCTCTTCGTATTTGCAGTTTATCACTTTGAAGAGTAAATATGCTGTAAGTTCAAGAAGCAGCCATGTTGAAAAACGCAATCCTTGAGATCCTTATCATCATAGCAGTTAGTTATCACACAAATTTAAAATGTTCAATGATTATCAAGAAATATATGTGTAGCTGTTACTATTGGCTTTAAATGAACAGCCCAGAATGTGTCAAAGTGATTAAACAGATAATAAAATTTGTGTTTGTTCATGCCTTCACAATTTTCACTGAAATACAAAAAGCTTAGAATAAGATGTCTGTAAAACCTTTTATTATTGTATCATAATAAAGTACCACAAAAAAGGTTTTCAGGGGTATGATCTTGAAATGCCACTTTAAAACTGTTTTAAGCTTATTGTTACTGTATGAGTCCTGCATACTGTTTCTATGATTTGTTAATGGTACAAAAGCAACTGAGTTTCCTGCTGGGTTGAAGGAGTTGATTTCTCATCAGGCTTGGGTTAAAAGATGCTTAATCAAAGAAAACGTTTGGAACTCTTTGGGTTGTTTTGACCATTTCTTCTATTTTGAACTTCTCAAAATACAGTAGACTACTGTATACATGCATAGAGCCCACAAACACATCCTAGTGTGTGACTCATATGAAACAATGCAGAAAAATTTAGGCTGGGCGCAGGGTGCAAGTTTCTCCTGAGACATCCGTCACATACTTCACATGTACTCACTTCTTCATGAGGAATTTGTTGATGGTATTTTGTTTTCTGATGAACTGGACAATCAGTCGGTTCAGGTAGACGAACAAAGCACCAATGAGTCCACTGGCAATACTGCAGACAGAGAAACTGGGCAGTTAGTCCTGTTTTCCCTGTACGGTGTGATGAAGCAAAATGAAACTAAATTGTATAAATTAGTTCAAGAGTAAACAAAGCAACGCATCAAGTCTTCTGTACCACCTCCATACGTTGCTCTCAGTGCATTTGGCCACAATAAAAACAATAGGAATGTAATGAGGCTCTAATGCACTGGAGGCGGGTGTCAGGAGTAAGTGCAAATGTGATTCAGTGAAGCCATAAAATGAGTATTGGTCAGGGAGAGAGATGATGTGGAGGAGCAGCATTAATGTAAATACAGAAAAGCACAAAAGAATAATAGAACAAAGACGAAATGGAGGAAGAAAATTGCTGGACTTAAAACCAAGAGACTAAAGCTAAGAGTGAGACAGACGGAGCGCGCTGTCAGCTGAGGAAGTGTGGGGGAGTTGGAGAAAAGCCGAAGGAGAGGTTTATATAAGTACACATTTAAAAGCGCTGTGGGAGACCTCTTTATGGAAGCCAGAAGAAGAGAAAGAAACAGGAAATAAGTGAGTGTGTGTGTGTATATAATACTTGCTGCATTATTAATTCCATCAACTATGTTTGAATAAATAATGACCAGGATGATGAGGTAGTCTTTAACACCCTGATGAGGCATAAAGAAAACAGCAGGTAAGCTTCTGGGTTCCTTTTTTCCTAAAAAATAAGCAACAATTTTTGTTGGTCTAATTTCAGTTTTGGCCAAAATTAGTGCTAGGTCTCATGGGGTGCTGATCGAGGAGGTGTTAGGTAATGGTGGAGTTGGGTAAAGCTCTCCCTAATCTGTTTTATTGCTTATTTTTATTGAAACAAAATTCCAGAGAGTCCTAAGAAGGCTCGGAGGAGAACATGCAACAAATATCTTACTGGATCAGAGGAAGAGAAAAAGCTGAGAAAAAGCTCAGAAGATGCTACATTCACCTCAACCTTTTAAGAACTTCTCAGACTTGCATTTCACTAAATAGGGTCATTGTACACACAAACTACTCAGGACTACATTCAGTTCATTCTCTATTGGAAACCTCAAAGCTTCTCAAAAAACAGTTTGTTGAGAAAATCCTCTATGAAGTTCAAATAAGAGCTACATTAAAGCTCATCACTGGGTGCATTCATCTCCATATGTATGTTGTTCTGTGCAGTAATGAGGTCGAGTTTCACCAAGCGAGCTACTTCTGACGCCTGAAGGTGTAACAAACAGCAAGTGGAATAGGAAGGAACTCTTCAAAGACTTGCCCTTGGCAGCATGCAGCGCAGCACAAACCGGTCCTGGCCTAGTTGACTGAGACAATGACCAACTTTCCCTGCTACATGGATCGTAGTGAGGGGAGATGGATGGATAAGCTCTCTGTTCCACAAATATGTTGGCACCGAGAGCAACAAAGTGAAACTGAGACTAAGCATTCCAGGGGCCCTGTTGATGTCCAGGCTGGAAAGAATATTTAGAGCAAAAAGCATCAGAGTAAGAGTAAAAGCTGAACAATAAGTCATGTTCTTAAACAGCACATTAACAGCTAATCCAAAAATGGCAATCTTTCACTCTGAAAAACAGTGACGGATGGAAGGCAGAGGAAGAAATGAGAGCATCCGTCCTATCTCTGCCCCAACTTTTATTTTTTTTTTCAGGGCTTTCTGTATCATTCACAGTCAGGAAAAGCCCTGAAGCTATGACAGAATAAAATAGGACATCCCTCAGAGAACAGGCAGCTGCTGAACAGGGCTGAATTATCCATGTCAGGAGACTTATGCAGGCCACCCTGAGGAAACACCCTCCAAATGCTGCAGCAAGTCAAGATTCTTCCATTATAAATGGGATCACCTGTCACGACTTAAGGAAACATGCGTTTTTGTTGATTTGCTACCTTCTGCACCTTTATGGTTTAAAAATGGATCTTTTGCTGTAAATGACTAGGTACAATTTGTGTTGAACAACATTTTTTTATCTAAATTGTCAAACTCCTTTCAAGGGAGGGTATTCTGCAACTTTTACACAGTTTTCTGCTTCATCACACCTCAATCAAACAATGATATGGTTCACAGGAAACAACTCTTCAGGACCTGAGAGATAATTCCACCATTTTCCTAAAGTCTGCTTAGCAATTATGAGTGACCGAAAAAAAAAATCTTTTGGTTATTTTTAACTACTATCCAAGTGCAGAAAAATAGCAGCTACAGGCAATGGCATTTGTGTTTTTTGTTCTTCCAGAATGTGTGATGCTGTCGATCTGCTTTGCCCTTAAGTCTATCAGTAATCATTGATTGCAAGTTGTAGACAATCTAGAACAGGAGACTGCTACCTTTAGAATCAAAAGAGCCATTTTGCCCACAGACAAGCAAAAAAAAACAAACAAAAAAAAAACACACACACACACATTTAGAGTTGCAAAGGTTATGTATTTTAGATAAATATCTACTAGATATTTTCGGTTTTGATTTCTAAATTTTAACATGAAGAAAATCCTCAAACCTTTGCAGAAAGAGAACGGATAGTTTCCTCTATGGGTTGTTGATATTCGTGGAAAATTATGTGAAAAATATTTTTAAAAGAAATTTTTTGTTGAACAAATATTAAATATTAATATTAAATACTAATATTAAATATTAATATTAAGTCTTAATATCAAATGTTAATATGAAGTATTAAATTAAATATTGAACAAATATTTCAACAAATGTGTAAGTTTTATGCAATTATTTAAAACAAATTCCATTATTAAAAAACTGTAAAGCTCCTAAAACCTACATTTGTTCCGTATTTTTAAATGTCAAGAGTCATTGTGGAAGATCCAGAGAGCCACAGGTTGAAGACCTTTGACCTTGGGGAAAACTCACCCAAGGACAGCGAAGGCAGGAAGCTCCAGAAGGTTAAAGGGAAATTCCAAACGGAAACTGGTTTGTAAAAGTGCTGTGATGGTCTCTGAATAAGCAGAAACATTCAGAAAGTGAGAAAATAGAACAAGCCACAACAAAACACACAATATTGGTAATGTGAGGTCCAAATTGAAGGTTTTAATTGTAGGTGTTTCAGTTCTCTGTGCAGGTACAACTACAGTTCATGCTTTGTTTCTAATTACAAAAAGCAACCTTGCCCTGCAGACCAGAACTCCTGCCAGCACACAGTAGACAGATGGCTAGAGAAAATTAGGTGTTGGAAATAAATGGTAGTAGCCAACAGATCACTGGGGACCTGCAGTGCAGCTCTGCAAACCAATTCTTGTTCCTGTACAGTGGCAATACATTTCAGTCTGCTACCAGAGTTTCTAATATTCCACTGAATTCAGATGTTATTACCACCAACAGGAAATGTTAACTTCTCAGAAAGGTAATGATGTATGCCATAATACAAAGAGCGGATTCAGACATAAGTATTGAGTCATACAGTTCAGGTTCTTCTTCCTGTTTGATAAGTTACTTATTATTCATTACAGGACAATTTAACAAGCTGAGAATATTATTCCAAATGGTTTTCAACAGCTTACAATTTCATGTTGCTGAAATATGATAGGTTTGTTGTAATTTGTTGTAGCTAGACCTCAAAGGACCTGAAAATGTGTTTCCAAACTAATAAATAATAGGTAAAATATACTTAACATAAAATTTTAAGAATTGTGGTAAAGTAAACTTCAGTAACATGATATTTAGGTTAAACTTCTTCCAATCTTTTATATGTGCACTAATTTTTAATAGTCGGACAAACATTCTTTTAACAATTTAAAATTTGTTAAGTTTTAGCAGATGGTGTTTTGCTCTGATTAGTGAATATGTGTGGTACAATAGGTTCAGCATTAAACTGCTGAGCTGTTAGGTGGTTGGTTAACAACATGATATAATCTGAGCATAATGACGTTACCTTGGTCTCCTTTCCAGACAGCCAGCAGTCTGAAGATGAAGGCACTGACAGTAGCTGCCAAGAACCCTCTCCAGTAGTTCCTCACAGCAAAGAATGTGACTGTTGCTTCAATACTGAACAACACACCTGCAACACAAGGCAGAACAGTAAATTGTGGCATATCTTTCCTACAGACATATCTTAGAACATTATGGGATTGGAAGAGAGCTGTTTAAATGTGTGATGGTTAAACAACAAAATATGGTGTGTGATGTGAAAACTGCTTCTTTGAGCAAGTCCCCCCCAGATCTCGTATGTTGGACAAGGTAGTTCAATGTGTTCTGAAGAATTTTAAATCAAAGATTTGGATCAAATATTTCAGTGATTTTAACTTTGATATAAAAGTTGTTTTCAAAATAACTGTAGAATTAATTGGACTAATTCAATCAAAACAATTAATTTGTCCTGCAAACTCACCTCCTACGGGGGCAGCAAAGCAGCAGGCCAGTCCCACCGCACAGGCTGCCACCAGCATCTCAGTCTTTCTCAACTCATTCTGAAACACAGGTACAAAATGACAAATTTATTTTATTTTAAAAACAAACAAAAAAAACTAATGATATGAGAGATGAGTTGTAAATTTATACAATCGTCTTCAAGCATTTAGAAGCATTTAAGGATTGTTTTTTTTTTTTCAATTTAGCAAGACAATGAATTTATTGACAGGTTACCATTACAGTCAATTACCGTACATATCTACAGAAGGTACCAGAAACAGGACCATTAAATTGCATCAGTTAGAAAAAATCAATTAATTAAATAATTAAAATCTTGAAAAGACTGGCAAACCCTTAAAGGAACCAACAAGACAAAACAGTTCATATAATATCAGACACATCTAATTCAGTACTTTTCTTACTGAAAATTACTAATTTCCTTTCTTTGGGTATGGAGTTTCAGTGTAAAACACAATAAACCAGATAATTGAAGAGCAGAAAAACAAAGATTGTTCCACCTTTTTGCAGGAGAAAGTGGATCAAGGTGCATTCTGAGAAATTGAGTTTTTTTTTCCTTTGACCATTTAAATCTCCTTGGTTCCCAGGAGACTGAAGTCCTTCAAGCAGCATTGTAATGTGAAAGACCGGTTAGAAGCACTTGTATTTTTCTCATTGTTCTGAGGCTTTAGCATGTGGTGCTACTTCTGACATGCACACATCTCACATCAGAAAGCAACTAATGCTTATTCTGACCCAAATATTGATGGATGAAAATATTTTACCTGAGAGAGAAACTCAACTAAAGTGGATGCTGATAATAAATCTTCCTACTTTTTATTTTTCCTGGACATATATACTGAATATTAGACAAGTCTATGGACTGATTATGCCAAAAAAAAAACACAATTTCTTATGGCATCTGACAAGTGACTTTTGGTCCCAGCAGTATTGGATAAAACTTGTAAAACTCTTATCATTGGATACTTATTTAAATACTGTCCCTCTTCCTCACAGTGGTAGTCATTTTGATAGGACAAAGAAAGGGAAGCATGCTGGGAAATGTAGCTGATTTACCTTAATCCCTACCAGACCCGACTCCTTCTTGTGGCAGGAGAGCAAGAGACAGCGTTAACAGGCAGAGAACAAATGATTAAACTGTGTGAATCAGCGCAGCCATTTGAATGTTTTAGCATTTACACTCCATCACCTCACGTTCACAGATCTGAATAAAAACATGTTATGCAATTAGGTCCAACTAGCCCTGTACAAATAATGACATTCTCCACATGCATATAAGCCTCTCATCCCATTTTTGTGCTGTAAAGTACAGCACTCTGGAAAGAAAAGCTGCTTTTTCACAGCCCACAGGTTACATTAGCATACTGTACTTAAAACTGTGGAGAGGCCCGGATCCAGCAGCAGTGGCACACTTCACTCATGCATAACTCTTTCTATTAAAATGCTATAAAGTGCAACACATGACTCTCCGGGGATGAGGAGCCACTAAGAACATTAGATGGAAACAATGATGATAATAAAAATGATGCATGTGAAGATGGACAAATGAAAAGAGGAAAAATGGTCGAATGAAAAATTTTAAATGAAGACAGAAATGTGACAAGTGGTGTAAGATGCATGTCAAATTAGAGATGCCCACTTGATCCATTCTTGCATTCATTTAGATTTGGGTATGGTGTGTAGCTTTTTAGGATCTTTTTAGCCTACTTTATTTTGTCAGACGTTCTGCTCAAGTGAATCTTGATTCTACAGGTCTGACAAAAACAAACCTGGGTGTGGTTTGTGAAATTCAATTCCACTTTCTAAAATGGATTCCATCATAGTTCATTTATGATTTATCATACGAAGGTAGTTATTTTTCCACATAGTTTAGGTTTTGATAACATTTTCCTTGTTGGGAAATAACAAGGAAAATGTTATAAAGCTAAATGTAGCTTTATTTAAAAGCTACATTTTGTATTGATTCTGCGTAAATTTCTCAAATTTTTATCTTAACATTTGAGTGTGACAAAAAGCAAAAACAAAAGTAATTTGTCAGATGGCAGATAGTTTTGTTTATGTAACACAAACATTCCAGCTCTATCTGCGCCACCTATTTAGGAAGCTGGCACTAACCTGAAAAGATTTACGGAGCAATAAATCTTTCCAGAACTGTTGTGAATTTTGTGACCATAGATGCATCGAGGAGGAAGTTTTCAATTGAACTGCCCTCAGCGCTGCTTTCAAACCCTCCAGTTTCTCCCACAGTTCATTCCCCAAAGAGAGCAGCTCACATCTCATCACAAGGAAAGATGAGAGTCAGAGAGAAACTCTGCTTCCTGTCAGATCCCACACTGTTCTCCCAATGGATAAAACTCCAACCCCACTGAAACACAGAGTTGTTGGAAACTGTGCAGCTTGTTGACAAATAAAGGGCAATTAAACATTTATAAAATAAGTTAATAATAGATGTTAAATTTATGTAAAAGATATTGGAGAATATGAGAGAAGGGGAGAAAATCAGCATTTTGAGCCTTAGTGATAAACCTTAATTTCTGCATAATACGTAACCACATAAAAAAAGTTACGTAACATTTTAATGAACTGTATACGGTGTCTTGTGGATCTAGACACTCCCCTTGAACTTCTTCCTATTTTACATTATAACGATCAATATCAATGTATTTTACTGACATATTATGTGACCAAGACCAAATAGTAATAGAGGCAGAAATGTTTACCCGTTCTTCTTTTCTAAGTAGATCAAGCTCAGTCAGACTGGAGAAAGGAACTTTTTGAATCTCAAATCCTGCTGCAGATTCTTAGTTGGACATATATCTGGAGTTTAACTGGCCTACCCCAACACCTGAAACTAAGCCGTTACATTTCAGCTGCATTTATGGTTGCAGTCCCACTAAAATATGAATCTCTGTCCCATTCTCCAGTCTTTCACAACCTCTAATAGATTTTCAATAAGATCATCCCAGACGATCAGCTCTGACCAGCAACTCTGTTCCTTCTAAAGACAAGTTTCTCCACAACATGATACTTCCACCACCATGTTTCACTGATGTGATGCTGAGTTCCGGGTGATCAAGTGTTGTTCCCTCCACAAATAACTTTTTGCATGAAAGCTAAAGCACTTAATTTTGGTCCCACATGAATTAAGTGGGACCACTTAATTCAGTGATCCCACTGAATTAAGTGGGACCAAAACTCTTTTTTTAAAAGAGTTTTTAAAAAAACTCTTTTATTTTAAAAAAGAGTTTTTTTCTTGAAACTATAGTCCAAATGTGGTGCCTAATTCCTGGGGAGTGTTGAACTTTTTGGATGACGTCTCCATGGTAATGACCTCACCTTCCTCCAAGTCCTTAGATGTGGAGACTGAATGAAGTAGATACTTTAGGAGCTCTGTTCAACACCCAACAATAACTTCAGTGCTGGTCCTTTCTAAGTTGCTGGACGGTTTCCCAGAACTTCTCAGAATTCGTCAAACCCCTAGGTTGTTGGATATCACACTAAGGAGGGCTAAAAATTAATCCACTCTGAATCTTTAAGCATTTCATTTATAAATATTTTTGAAAACCTGTGTATATTTTATCCTTCCACTTCAAAAATATACGGAAGAGGATTAGGGCCACCAAAAAAAAAAAAAAGAATTCTGAGATTAAAGTCGGAATTCTGACTTTAAAGTCAGATTTTTTTTTCTTTTTTCGGTGGCCCTAATCCTCTTTCGTACAAATATGCACTAATTAATGGTTTTTATTTGTAAACCTTAACAAAATAGAAAGAAATAAAATGAAATAAAATGTGAAACAAGTTTGATTGGTATGAATAACATTGAAAGAATCTAGAGAAACAGCAAAGTAGACATCCCAATATTGCTAGTGGCACTGAAATTAATGCAGTAGAAATAGAGAATAGTGAATCCTTATGAGTCATACCAAAATCTGTGAAACTCACCTCATAGTTTCCTCCAAACAGAGACATAAACTTGCTGAGCAGAGCAGCACACAAACTGGCAATGTGCACAAAGGGACTCTGACAGGAGGAAACATAGAAGTCATGAGACAGACGCAATCACTTCAGGTTAAGAACCACTTTACAACCCCTCCCTATTTACTCTAAGTCACATGTGACAACATGCAGGGGCTCTATGAAAAAAAATCAAAGTGTAACTGATAGGATTAAAAGAGAATTAGAAGGGGGTGCACAGATAAAGAGGAGGAAGAGGTCTGTGCTGAATCAAAACTACAGATGCTGCTGCAGTGATGCGTAAGCAAAAGACCCTCAGGGGTTTCTGTGTACATGTGTGTTTTAGCATTTCTCACCTTTGAAGGCCCATGTTTCCAACAAATACTACAATGTGAGGACCCATTACTTATTATGGGGCCTCATAAGAAGAAGTGCTGTTGCTGGGTTACAGACAAGGTTTAGGACTAAGATGTAAATTGATTTCAGGTTTAGGGTGATTCATAGAAATGAATGGAAGTCAATGCACAGTCCTGATTTAACAGTGGAGATGTGTATTCCTGAAAATCCCTGCTTAAAATACTTTTGGAAAAACAACAGACTACATTAAAATCTACTCAGTTAATATAAACACATCTTCCAAGAAAATAAATAATTTCTTCTCATCAGATTAAAAGACACTCCATGTAAATTGCAAAGGGTTTATTTCCTCCCAGATTTCACTTACTGCACTACACCTAAACTCCGACTAATGTGATTAGAGAAATTTGAAAATTTTTCAAGTATTCTTGAAAAATCTCAGCTTAAAAGTTCCAAGCAAAATTCTTGATGAATGTCCACCTCAAACACCAAATGTCTTAGTCATACTGCATTTCTCTTTTGCCATTAAGGATCTGTGATTGTGTTAAAAATAACATATAGTCAGAACATTTGAGGCAATTAAATGCAAACCCATGACTGCATAAATGAATAATTCTTAATAACTATGCAGCTGTACATTCCTCAACATGAGTAAGAGCGGCCTTTAAACCTACAAGTCGTGCACTGCAACAAGTGAGTCAGTGATTCACAAAGTTGCCAGCTTGTGCAGTGTGGGTCAATGTGTGTTGTCCCTACATCGTTCATTGGCCTGGTTGTGTTCAGATCACAAACTGATGCTGCCATTATGGCAGGGTGGAGGATGAATATTGATGCTGCTGCATCTGCATGGGTGTGGGCCTGTGTGTGTGTGTTACCTCCTTGCCCAGAGGCATGCCACTGCCCAGGGCGCAGACGAGCCCAATGACTTTGGCCACAAACGTTTTGAAAGTGAGGAACTCCTTCAGCACCACCCCTCGCAGGATGGTCTTCATCTCGGGAATGCCTGAACCTGCAGGACAGAAGGCGAATGATTAGCAGCTGACATTTCAGTCAGAGTTGATTCATGACTTTAAATATTTATGACAGAACTGCAGAATATTAACACATATCTAACAAGTTTTCTTTATTTATCCAACCAACATGCCCAGGCTCGCTGGGAGTGGGTTGTTGGGGTGACTGGGACCCATCATTAGTTTGTGGTTTTCACACTACAAACACAAGCCTGACCCATACAAATGAATGCATAACTTTGGAGTCAAAGTCTAGACCAAAGTCTGAGACGAGACGCTTCATTCAATATGACTGAGCTTGAGAAAAGAATGGGTCTCTCTAGCTCACTAGCTTTGATTTAGGAATCTCTAGACAACATATTTGAATGTGTATATGTGTATTAATAATAATTATTAATAGTTAATAATTACTAAGCATTAGTAATGCTTAATAATGCATTTAACTCTCCCATCCCTGCATTCCGATACAGAGGAATGGAGGTAAAAACTTACCAAATTTCTGCTGGAAAAGCCTTCAGATTTTTAGGAGGACACCCATCACTTTAGCCTCTGTTTGTGACAGTCAAGTCTCCTCCTAACCCGCCAGAGTGTACTTACATACTGTGCTACACTGCATTCAAATAAACCAAACCTGAATACCAGGAAGTACTGATGTGTTCAGGACACTAGTGGGGGATTTACTGTTCTTTCCCAAACTTGTAGAGAAACAGGAAGGGCTATCTAGGGGAATGAATGTGAGGATTTCTGAGAAGGTTTTTACTTTCCGGTCAGAGGTTTCTAATTCAGTTATTGTGAATATTAATGTTAAAAATGCATTTTAACAAGCCTTTTACAGTATACTAATATACAACAAAAAAATCTGATTTATTTTAAAAAGACTTGCTTTATTCATTTAAAAAAGAAAAAAAAAACTGTCTTTAGGCTCCAGCTAACAACCATGTTAGTAATTGATTATTTCAACAATTATTCAGACAATTAATCATCTAAAATGAATTGGCACATTTTGCAAATTTTTCATTTATCCACTGAAACCTTTTCATTCAATATCAGAAAAACATTAAAATATGCAATTAAATAATCCAATTCTGTTTCAATTAAACATAGCAATTCTTTAGTGGATGCTTGATCATTTGCTGCAAAGGATGCAACTGCAACTACAAAAAATACTTCTAACAATATGGAAGGGGCAGCATTATGCAGAGGGACAGCATCATTGCCAGTAGCACTGCTGCACTGTTCAGAGCTGAGGAAACAAAGACCAAAGACTACTTCCAAATTCATGGATGTTTCAAATGAACATCCATGAATTTGGAGCATAATCTAATACATCTATTAATTCTAGCCTGAAAAGTTGAGAACTCATCATGGGATCTGCCATTTCTAATAAGAGTGTCAAATGTCCATGCAGAAGCTGGTTGATGGCAACATAATGCTCAATGATCCACCTTCCTAAGGGACATCTATCCAAATGTTATTGGAGGTGTTTCTCTTGTTTACTATCTCTGTAAATGAGAGAAAACTAACAATACATTCCAGCTTCTACACAAAGTTCTTGGTTTAAAAAAAGTTGAGTTGTTGGGTCATTATTTATTACATGTCCTAAAACAATTGTATACTCATCATGACTGGAAATGTATCAAATCTTAAAACTGATTGACTGGTTGTGAAATTTTGGTCAAATATAAATTTAAAAAGAAGAAAGGCTACACCTTCACCCAGTGGTAAATAAATGCATTCTGTGTTTGTGTTTTTGTTTTGAAAGGCCTAAACCACCATCCTGTCCAGTTGTGTGTCCGTCTGTGTGTTTGTCATACCAACAGCCTGGGGAGCGAGGATCTGAGTGAAGCCGGCAGAGAAGGTGATCAGAACCAGAGGGCAAGTGACCCAGGCCAGGTACTGCAGGAACACGTTACTGTCCAGTCTATCATACATCCAATTCTGTGCTGTGGAAACACACATAGGTAGAGCCAACAGGTGTATATAAACAACAAAATTAGAGCAACAGCACAGACACAGGAGGGAGGTTGTGTATTCATGCAGGGTTGGACTGTGTGGGAGAAACAGGCCTCTTGGATCATTTAAAAACAAGCGGGTTGAATCCAGTTCAGTACCAACTGGAGCAAACAGATCTCTGTTAGTTTATTTTACCTTCATTTCATTTAGAAGTTTGTTTTAATTAGACAATATCCTGTTAAATTTCAAACCAGGTTTACAATCTTACCTATATTTTCAAGTGTTTATCCATATAAACCTCCCATTATCCATCCTGACATTTAAGACTAATCAAATATTTTTGCTCACTCACCATTGACTTCTCCTAATTTATGCCAATTTATCTTTTATGAACTTATCCTACGATGCAGTATCCCACCAAGATATGTCCAATCAAATTTATCAGCACATTCTTATCCTAGGCATCAACTTCCATTGGGTTTTGAAAAGGCTCCAGGGTAACTGCAATATTCTACAAACTCTTCTTTTTATTTCACATCACGTAAACATGATGGATATGAGTTTTGATCCAGGTGAGAAACTGCCTTACTCAAAGTGATCCAAACACTAATTTCCATCAACCTTAAGCCTATTCCTGTTACTAACTCAGCAATAAAGTGAGAGGCTTGCAACATATTCCAAAGTGAAGATGACTTGTGTTGGCAGGCCTGAAATTGCTCTGTATTAGGCAAAAAGTAAAATCTAAGTGTTTTAAATTGGTTGTCAAGCCTCAACATATTGATCACAGACATTGGAGTTTAACAAGAACTTTAAATACGACAAGTAGAACATTTTGCTGATAATAGCCACCTCTGCTCTCTCACCTTGTAGGAAGACAGCGATGCAGATGTCTACAACCCAGCTGAGGAGGCCCGTGACCAGTCCAAGCAGGATCAGGACGATCCAGTCCTCTCTGATTAGTGAGATCAGGAATTTTTGGCAGCGAACTGTGCAAACTGCAGGAAGACAACAGAACATGTTAGCTGAGGGGCATTACACAGATCAGAGCCGTGTTTCAGTCCAGGAATTAGTTGATATTAAAAAGTGCATTCCCAAAAACTAAGACATAAACTGTCACTGCATTCTGAGTGTTGAAAACGGCTGTGTACTGAACTGATGAAGAATTAATTTGTACACATCAGGCAGACGCTACCTGGCCCCCCTGCTAGTCATGCATATTTCCTCCCTGGATAGCAGAGCTACTGCTCTGAAACCATTTGATCTGTGATCAGGAATGGAAAATTTAAATGGTTTTGTGTCAGTGCTTTTCAATACTTTCCCTGGTGCACAAAAGTCTCCCCAAAGCATCATGCTGCCACAACATTTCACTGCAGGAATTGTTTATGCATCTTTTGCGAAGTGTTAGTTTTCCAACCATATGAAGTTCAGAATGTGCTTGTGGCCTGACAAACTATAAGAAGTTCAAGGAGTGTGAACAGTTTTGACAGGCGTGATGGTTTAAGACACAGTTAAATATGCTGCACCCAACTAACTAGGCTCTGGTACACCGTTTAACAGAAATACTCATCATGACTAATTGCTGGAGCTGAACATTAGCTTGATTGTGAAATAGAGCAGCAGTCTCATTAGCAGGTGCGCACACAGTAGGGTTTATATATTTCTCCACGGCAGAAAAAAAAGTGACATTTAGAAAAATGTTCTGGCATCTTTCAGCAGGTTTACATTATCTAAAGAAAAAAAACTTCACACTCCCCTCAGTAGAAGAAAATGGCAAAATCAATAGTCTGAGTACAGCAGTATTCATAATTTATTACAGCTATCGCTCCTTCTTTTTCTCTCTGAGCCAAACAACTCTCCTTAAATGCCACTGCTCTGCAACCATTTGCTCTGTGATCAGGAATGGAAAATTTAAATGCTTTTGTGTCAGTGCTTTTCAATCAGATAAGATAAAAAGTCCATTTGAATCAAACAAACTGGACTTTTACAGTCTTGTTACGTTCCTATAATAATATTCATGGTACATTCATTCAGTCAAATACAAAGGATGCAACAGAACTGAACACCATAAGAAAAAAAAAAACACTAAATGATGATGTTCTTGGTGAATATTGAACATCATACTGATCTACACCTCTCCTCTCATAGAGTACCACCTCAGCCAATATCATCAACATCAGCTTTTTGCATTAAATTTGTGGATACTGCTTGCATGGAAATTGTGATATCAATCAATTAATTGATTGTAACTCTGTTATATAGCGAAGCAAAATAACCAAATGAACCTTGCTGTTCATTTGTTTCATTTAACACAGAGAAGAGCTTTCATTAATGAATGGTGATTATTTTCTTGCCCAATCTGGGGAAATTTAAATGAGATTTTATCGTCATGGAGCTGCTCCGGTTGTCATGGGAGCTTGGTTCTCCGGTCCACAAGTCATGAAAAGGCCTGTTGCTTGGCACCTGGACATATTTGATATTTTTAAAGGACCATTTTGATCTTGCATAACAAAACTAACAATCTTGACCATATTCTGTCAGAAAGATGGATGTAGTTCCAGTGCAGATTGGACTCCGCCAGAGCTCTTTTTTGTCCCTTTTCCTGAATGTAAATCAGAAGTTAATAAAAAAATTTTTAAAAAACAGCATAAAAAATATTTGAAGGTCCTGTGCATGCAGTCATTCTGATGGTAGAGAAAGGGAAAATACAGCCGTTGAAGCGGAGGATGAGGTGAGGAGAAAATACTGCAGGGATTGGAAAGAAAACCACATGCACACATTCTCCAATTAACACCTTGAGCTGTGAACTGAGGCAAAAGCTGTGAGAAACACATCCCCCATCGCACAGATTTGCCTGTGCTTTCCATCACTCCATCTCCAATTTTGTGACAGATCAGAGGAACAGGACTTGTACTTGAGTATATTTAGCTTTATGTGTTATGTGAGTGCATGTGCGCATGCTTGTGCGTCATCTCACCCACGGGCCGTCTGTGTTCCTACACCCCTTCTGTCATCCAGTCAATGTAAGAAAAGTGTGTGTGTCTGCATGCACACATGTAGCCATGACTTCCTTGTGCTTCTGCGCAGAGTGTCTATGTGCCTTTAAAACATCATGTGTAATTTGGACTCTTTGTATGTATAAATTCGTTAGCATACAGTGCTTGATGGCTTTTCAGCACAGATTTCAGATTTATTCGTATCCCAAATAGGGTAATTAATCTTACAGACACAGAAACACAGCGGTCCAACAGACTAGATGCTGCCTTTATTCTTCATGGCATGCAATAAGCAGCATGTTCCTTCCCAGTGACTCTTATCGGCAGAGTCACCCCATGCATCCTTCCCCGATCCCTTCATCCATCCTTAAATCACATTCAACCTCTGTCTTGGCTTCTGAGCTCCACATCTCCCTCCCTCTCTCTCTCTCTCTTGCAGGTCTTAATTGAAACTGTTCACTCCTCTTTTACACTCTTTCCTTTTCTCTGCACTCCTTCCTTCTATTCCGTTTTTAGTTTTACATGCACACTTGCTCAATCTCTCCTCACCAAGAGACATAGTGCCCACAAACCTGCTGAGACTAATTTAGGTTGCCTTGGATACACAGTGCATCAAGCTCCTCGGTCTGACATTAGGGAACTGCCTTAGAGAGTGGCCGTTTCTGCGTCACTCCCGTCTATATATTTTTTGTCAAATTTAAAGAACTACTGAACCATCTCCAATCACCCAATTGTTAACGATTTATCTGAGCATTTCAGATAAAGTTGTGGGGGGCAGATTTAATGTGGCATGTAAACATCTGCACACCTAGAATAGCTCTTTGCAACTACAGCAGACTGTGTTTGCATGACCTTTAGACAGAACAAAACCATTTTGGAAACCAACACTGGTCCCATTCTGCTGTGATTTTACTGTGAAAATGAGGAAAATAGAAAAGCAGAGTGAACACACACCTCTGAAGACCAACACTACCGGTCCATAATCCTCATTACTGCTTCCACTGAAAACCCAATTATTCAAATCACTCCTTCATATATTATGCAAGGTGACAGCCTTCTAAGGGTGTAAAAGGCCTAAAAGGCTGACCATTAATACACCATTTTTGCTCGGTCATGGCAATGAGGCATGCTCCCTCTTTGTGTCTATGTGGCTCCACATTCATTATGGAGCTTCATGCATGAGGCAGAGATTCAATTAGAAACGGCTCGCTGTGTTTAAAACCACCTGCTTAATTAGATCAAGAGGAGCACAGATGAACGTCACCGTTCGGATCATTTGAGTTTTAAATGCCAATGCTGACTGATACTGGATGGATTTAACCAAAACTGATGCTTGTCACCAATAGGTGTACAGACGCACACACCCGCACACACCCACCCACGCCCACACACACACGCACATGCACATGCCCACACACACACACGAGTTAAAGATTTTCATAAATTGTCAAATTACTTTCAGGATTTTTACAAACAGTGTCCTATCTGAGTTGCATCAGATTTTAATTTAACCAAGTGCAAGTAAAAAAGAAGCAGTTCAAAACAAAAGAGCTAAAAGAAGTTTGGATTGGGATTCAGAGTAAGAAATGTATTATTCTTCTGGTCTTGAATTAAACAATGGCTTAATTAGCTCGTCAGCATGCTATCAAGTTCTCTAGCAACATGCCAACAATCAGTTCCTTTGATCAAAGTGTGCCAAAACAGGAAAACATCTAAAACTTGCAGGACAGAACATGAAGAAGGACTTTGGACCCCACTATTTAAGGGCTGGACATACCTCCAAGGTTACATCAGCCCCATAGTGCTCACGGAGAAACATGCTCTTCTATTCATTTTTGAGCGCATCTGTATTTTACTCAAAAATAAATTGCTTTTTACAGCAGCCTTATCAGGGAAGATAATGTGATGTTTATAAAATTTCCACAAACAAAAGAAGAATACCAAAGATCTCATCAAAATCTTCAGAATGTATAATTTTTGTAACCTTTTTAAAAAGTGGATCTCTTCTGCATGTATTTTTTTTCTTATTCTGCTCATGATCTGACCAGCCATTTCTGTCGTCTGCACAACCTGCATGCTGACACACATCTAAGCTCCACATGTAGATGTACCCATTGGGTCGCAAAATTTACATCATACGGTATTCGTGTTCCAGTAAACAGTAGCAGCTCAACATAAAGATTTGAATATGATTTTAGAAACTTCAAGCATGGATTGGTTTGAAAGTATTCTATGAAAGCTCTTGCTACAAGAACCCAGGTTGGTTCCGAGTGTTTGCCTCTTACAGATTCCTAAATAAATCAAAGAATCAATGCGATTTCAGTGAAAAATAAACTAATTCTGTAAATGAGCCAATGCAGAACAAGGGAAAAAATAAATAAGCAATAAGAATGGAGATTACTAAATAAAGGAAAGACCTTACAAAACAAATCGGTCCCTAAGGAAAACAAAGAAATGTCGTTAGAGAAATAATGATAGAAATGTGAATCTGTAAATGTTTGTTCTGCTACATAATGTGACCATCGTCATTCCTGTGAACCCTGCAACTGCAACATCTCGTTCTCCTGACTCGTCTATTCATTAATTCCTCTATCCATTCCTCCTCCGCTCCCTTTTCGTGTTGATATGTTCTCTATGCTAATAAAATGAAGAGGGAGGGGATGCTTATGTAAATGTTCTGTAGCAGCCACTGCGTCGGTCCCCAGCGAGCAGCCAAAGCATCTCGTCTCGCGCTCAATCACTCGCCGAGTAACGACTGTTGTGGCACCAGTCTTATGGCTGCAGAACAATGTCTGCTTAATGAGGTGGAATGGTGTGTCTGCACGGACACACATGCAACACCAGATCAGGGGCTGGGACAAATCCGCCACCTTATTATACATAAATAGCTTGGGTGTGCTTCGTTAATTGCAGGCTTTAGGGTGTGTGTTTAAGTCATCTACAGGAGGGTAACGTTAAACCTACGCACCAAACCGGGTCGTCATTCCTCAATTTAAAGCTTAAGTAGAGCAAGGATGACAAATGCCTTGCAATACATATTAAAGATGCTTTCAAGAAATAAACAGTTTCTGCTCTGGATCCAAATTCTCATTAAAGGAGGATCATCACATGCTAAATACCAAATGCTGTAATCTAAGTTTCAGGCCTCATTTTGATTGTTAAGGAGCACCTTACCACCTCTGCATAACTTTAAACTGATTTTTTTAATACTTACTTTTGTGACTTAATACTCTCATGAGAAAAATCTGCCGCCAAAAATACAAGTTTGTCACACAGGAGAAAATGTAGCTTTGAGACGTTTTTCTGTTCAATCTTCTAAGGCGACGGCAGAAACGACACAGTCAGCATAAAAAAACTGCAGGTCCGAACCTTAATGTTACAGCGCTTATAGTCTGAAACTGTACCTTAATGTTTTCAAAGCATAGAAAGTTTGCTATGTTCACAGATATTCAATAAGTAATGTGTAAGAGGCATATCTCAATAAAGGATTGATCACACAGAGTAGCAATAGCTGAGAGGCCTCGTCTCCTAAAAATCAATTAATTATTTAGTAAGGATTGTACTTCAGAACATAAATATTTTAAAACCTTCAAATATTGCTTTGGATAAAGAATTTTCTTCCTCTTTTGCCAGAAGCGGCTGCTAAAATATGACGGAAATTTTAGAAAAGTTTTCTTGCCTGTGTTCGCTCGAAGTTTTCTTTTTGTCCTTTAACATCTCAGAGTCTACCAGTTTGACATTTCATGTCTGTCAAGTAGGACAAAATTAATGCTTAGGAGGAGAGTTTGATTACAAATTGATTCAACTATTGACCAGCACAATTATACCGTCTCCAAACAGAAAGAACAATAATCACAGCACCAGTAGAGTGTCACTCTGCTGTTTCACATTAAATTGTTGCCCACATGCTGCTGCAGTGTTATTGATCTTTGTGTGCAGTTTGCAAATGCTTATAAAACGCAATAAATTAAGCTTAATTTAAATGTCCTTCACTGCTGAGCAATACAACCAACTTAAAGCTGACATTTACAGCAGATAACAGGAACTAATCAATGAATTTCTTGTCAAGGTTGTGGATGCAATTATCAGTTAAACAATTGCACAATGTACTTTGGGAGAGATCCGAACTATGGAAATATTATTTTAGTTGACCAAACCTTTATTTTTTGGCTTTGAGCATTCCTAGAGTTATTTATAATCACCCCATTAATCCTACTGTTAGGTACTGGGGTTTTTGGTTTCTTTTTAGTTGTGGGTTGGGTTCCTTTTCTTTGTGTCAACCGCTAGAGGGTGCCAGAAGCTGCCGTCCCGGAGGGGTGTGTCGGATTCCCGACACACCGGTTGCTGATCACTCATCTGCTCGGCTGTTCAAGAGGAGCTGACCGACACTCATTCAACGCCTGAGTGTTAACCTGCAATGGTGCTGCACTGGAAACGTGAAGTTCCCTTCCGAGAACTTATTCCGCTTGTTCTTACCTGTCCGCCCTCCGCCGCCGTCTACTACCTCTGGACCCTTGGAACCTCAAAATACCCACTCGAAGATCCTCCCCGATCCTACGGCCCGGAACTCCCCCCCCAGCTCGTAATCCACCTCGCCACAAGTAAGACCACTCCTTTCCTTCGAAGCTCCCAATTCCCATCACCTGAAACTCACCATCTGTCTGTTACCTTCCTAGTGTGTCAGCAGACCGCGAGCCGCTCCCTGGGAGACGCTTCCCGCCCGCGATACATCACCCTTTTTTCTTTGTAAAATAAACCTTTAACGGAACATCTATTCTCTTGTCGTGTTCTGCATGTGGGTTAGGAAAGTTGAGCCAAACATGACACCTACATAACTCATGACCAATGCTTTTCAATAACAATAAAATGTGTCTGCAGTCATGTCATAATCTATTTTCAGGTATCTGCTTGAAATTTTCAAATTCTTGGAATACAAATATTTAACTGCAAACAGATGATCTCTGTTTACTAATTAGGTTACTTCTGAAGGCATTTTGTTACACTTGGTTTGATGAAGGAATATATGAATAAAGGGGCTTAATACGATTCATTACTTCATCTCAGTTTCTTTTTACACTGAGCTGGAGCTGGAGCTCTGAATTTCCTTTAAGTCATTGATTAATTTTTAACTGTCAGCTCCACATAAACACAAAATCAATACAATGGCCCTTACACCACCCTTTGTGAATGCATTAGTCTTTTTTTTCCATCTTTCCATGAAGTCACTTTTCTTCTGTCTCCACCAAGTCTATAAAAATGACTATAACAACCAACTTCACCCTGACCCCTTGATTTCTGAGGCTGCCTTCGCTCCAGGCATGGGGATTTGCTAAAAATCAATAACTAGAAAGTAAAAAGGCACAAATCAACTATATGCAGTTGTTAATTAATTTTATTGGATGTTTGCAGCTGTTTTAATTTAAGTTATCATTCGAAGATGAATCACTGAAACAAACTCATTGAAACAAACAGAATGTGAGCGTAGAGCACTCTTCAATCATTTTAAGTGCTGTACAAATGCAAGCTATTTGCCATTTACTCTAATTGGAGATCATTGTCTTGTACAAGATACAACCTTAGAGAAGAAGAAATTGGTTTACAGAAAAGTTCATGTTCATGTTGGCTCAGGGTTAGGGTTAGGTTCTGGTGGCATCAATACAAGCCCCTTAGTCGGTGTTCTTGGTGTGAGGAAATGTATCTTGGACCAATACATGAAAATCTTTTTAGAAAATCTGTCAACCTGTCTCCAAGAAATCTCACCACAAGTTGTATATGAACAGTCTTTAACTGAATTCCCATAATCTTTCACATTCATTACATTCATCAAGGGCCGCTGAGTCTGAGATGGAGCTCTTGAGTTTTTTTGTAATTTATTTGAGCGTGCCACAGATGGATTCACAGCTAATCTTGATAGAGTGCAGATAGGTGATGCTCCAACATGTTCTCCATTTATGGGTGCTATTTTACACAAGAACTAAATGACTCAATCATTTAGAAATTGTATTAAAACAGTATCTCAACAATTGGAAAACTGACATCTTTTCTTCCTGATGTCAGAAGAAAACTCCATGGAGGACTTAAGGTTTTTTAACTATGCAAATCTGGGCAGATTTATGTATGTGTAGCTTGAATAATTAAACAATTGCTAATCTCCCTCTTGTGACACGTTCAGCGAGATCAAAATGAAGAAGTTGTTTGATTTCCTGCACTCCAGCCTAGAAAACCAAAACTCACAGGATGGATTGCAGACTCTCCCCAATTCTTTTTTTCATTCTCTCTCTTCTGCTCCTCTCTTTTCATCGTCATTCATTTCATCAATCTCCTCTCCAGACTTCTGAAATCAACTCCTCCACTCATCTCTTTACTTTCATTTTCTGTGTTAACTTTCCACCTCTTTCCATTTCAAATCATGCTTTCATTACAGCTTTGCATCCATTCATTTCTCCAGCTTTCTATTTCACTATAGTTTGCCCTTTTCTTGCCCCGCCTTCTCATCACAAACACACACACTCTCTATTGCAGACTCAGCACTTTTGTTCTGCAGCCCTCTGCAGACATTGAAGTGTGCTGATTTACACTTTTACCACCTACCGTACCAAGCCGCAGAGCAAAACTACGGCCCACCCAGTATCTGCACTATCTTTCAAAAGTGACAAGAACATGCATAGCGTATGTATTCACCATGTTCTCTTTGCTCATACATAAAAGAATAAAGTAGAAACACATTTGAGTTTACAAACTGCACCATATATAATGACCTAAACACAACTAATAAAAGGAGGGGAAAACAAACAAAAGCTGGAAATGCAGAGTATTGCTCAAACCCCAGAGGTTCACCCACCAGCAAGTCAACAGCCCAAAACTTACATCCAGGGTTATGATGCTGAATTAGGATGCCTCCAGTTTAAAAATTCAGTTTTTAAACGGGACCTCAGTTAGGTCCAATTTAAAACCTAATCGTTAATCTAAACAAGAATTTAAAACTGATGTCCACATATACCCAAATTCAGCTTGACTGAGGTCAAGTCATTATTCTTATTGTTTTGTCAAAGAAGGACGAGCAAAACATTTGCTTCAAGACCTGCAAAGCTGATTGAGACAAACTACAGAAAGCCTTCCACTGGTTTTCTCTAGAAAGCTGATTTAACAAGGTGCTGTCTCAGATAGGCTGAAAACAGAGGCACATCTGAGGTTTTAGATATATTCCTCTTCATAAAAATGCACTACATTGTGTTAATCTGACATTTAAATTCCAATAAAATACATTGAGGTTTGTGGCTGTAATGAGACAAAATGTAAAAAAAATATATATATATATTAATGGAGAATGACCAATTTCGCAAAGGCTGCAGTGACAAGCTATTGACTCCTAGTTTACTGCATAGCCTAACCAGAAGTATTCAGTTCCCCAATCACATGGACACATGTTTGCATGGCTATCTTTGTGGGGACTTTTCATCAACTTCCACTCATTTCTACAGCCTAAACGTTACCCTTATCCTAACCCTAACTCTACCCATTACATAACCAACCCTAACCAAAACTCAATTCACATCTTATTCCTAAATCTAACCCTAGACCCAAAAACAGTGTTTCCCCTTGTGGGGACCAGGCTTCGGTCCCCACCCACAAGAAGCAGTGGATCTCCACAATGTAGTATGTGTCAGGAAAATGGTCCCCACAAGGTATTACAAACAAATGCACACACACACACACACACACACACACACACACACACACACACACACACATATCTATATGAAGACATTGTTTCCAACTACACATTAGGGCTGGAGGCGAGCAGTAATAAGGCCAGGCTGGTGGAGTTAGTCTTTACTGACACAGCAAAATAGCAATGTTAAGCACACTGAGGTATTTTCTTGTTGGTTGTTGATTAATAAGAAGCCAGAAGTTGTAAGTGTATAATGTTGTGTGTGTCACAGAGCTGTTTTGAAATTTTATCGCACAGAGACAACCACTGGAGCTCGAGTCTGCAGAGCTTTTTCTGATATTAATGGTGGGGGTATTAAGACATCACAAAGCATTGGAAAATGTTTGGAAGCATTACAGCAGTGCAGAAACACTTAATGACCATTTAATACATATTATTGACAAAGTAGTACTGCAGCTGTAGTAATGGAGAGGTGAAATTGAGGGTTTAATTTTAGTTGATGAAGGCAGACTGGGGGTTATACATTTTGTTGTTTGTTTACCAGAGATAATTGTTACACAATGCACAGCTGGGGTCATTGGTGTCCTTGTGATGCATAATTGTGAGATGTAAAGAAAGGGACATGCATTCCCTTTTTATAACAAAAACCTGTAAATGTGGCATGCTTTGGTATTCCAAGTCAATATTCTTAGAATTACGCTTCACAGCAAATACATCAGTAAGTGCTTTGGTGGAAAATTGCTCAAGTGCAGTTAGATTAAATAGAAAGAATGTGAGAAGAAATGTTTAAGTCTTGCCACATATTCCAAATTGTAAATGTGCTGGTCCATTATAAAACAAATTAACAAAACATTGATATTTTTGGCTTAATGCAAGTTCCAGGTATATGAATGATTTTGCAAGCAACTGGAGAACCTATACAAATATTGAAGTATTAGAAAAATCATGCAATCCATGTTACTTTTGTGAATACCTGAGCAAATCAATAAATGTGAAAGCTGTTTTGATCACCCTCTAGTGGCCGGCTGTGCTCTAGTCCGTCACAATATCAGATCATCACAACGCAGTTATTATTGATGCAAAATACACCAAACCTATTACTTGTAAATTAATGTGTAAGGACTTAAAATGGGAATCTCAGACTACGTCTCCCTCTGGCATCACAATTATGAAAAAATAAATGAAAGGGGTAAAACGTTTACACCTTTCAGCCCAGTCTGGAAACAAATCAGTAAGGTATGGAGGGAAAGTGAGTTGTGGACAGGCTCTGGTCTCACTGAGGATTAGAGAGTAATAACTCAAAACATGGGGCTCAAATGGATGGTGCAGAAGGCGCACAGTAACCCTCAGCTTGCACACAGCCTAAGAGGAGGGACAATAAAAGCTGATGGATTGTCTTCCAAGAGGGAAGTGAAGAGAGCTGAGTGGTAAGAGCAAACAAGAAAAAGTGAAGGAAAGGTCAGAGAGGTTGGAAAAAGACAGAAAGTGAGATCAAGATAATTGAGATCAGGAAGATGAAACAAAGATTTAATACAACAAATCAGATTAGCAGGGAAAGGTTAAGAAATGAGGCATACAACAGATAAAACAAGTTTGAAACTAGACTTTAAAAAGCTAGTAGAAAAGTAACATCTAAATTCTTTGTGGCCTTTGACAAATAAGCCTCAGTTTTACGGTGAGGAGTTGCCCTGTATAAAGCATGTGCTGTAATCACAATCCAAACACATAAAAATTAATCATGGCATTAATAAAACTCCACTGTTTATGGTAGAAGCTGCAGTAAACCCATCAACAGCAATGAGGTAAGTGATTTACAGTAACCTCAGGATCACATTGGAAAACTGCAGTCCCCCTGATCTGTGGCCCAAACTGCACTTCATCAAGGCATTCATTTGTTTGTAACTCCTGCCAACTGTTGGACTGGGTAATACTGCAGTTTGAGCTCAAAACCATGATACAAAAAATATTTCCAGAAGTTGCTCTAAAATCTAAATTAATCTGGCTAAACTTGAGATCAATTATTCCTTCACCACTTTATTATTAAGTTAAAGGAAGAATCCATTCACCACCCTTCCTCATGGCTGCATGCTCCATCTTACCCTGCTCTCCCTCATTATTCACCCTCAGAGTCCTGCATTTTTCAGAGTGTTTCGACAGACTGTGAGGAATTCGACCAGGGTGCAGCATTATTCTTTAAAACAGCTCCCAGTGGCTTTAGAAACTCAATGACTTTGGCAACCCAGTGAGTCTCTCTGGTGACGGCTGTTGGGATGGATGGTCTAACCTCTCATTACACCATCGGAAGATTATATTTGTTGAAAGTCAGAGTTAAAATGCTATTTGCAGCACCATGTAATGTAATTGGGATAGTTCCCTGCAGCGTGCTCAAACACAACAGTCTTTGAGGAAGTAGAGATTTTGATTCTCCAACAGAATGTTTTTCCAGCAATTTAACCATTCCCCACTTGTGGGCCGGTGTCAGAGAGAACTAGCTTGGACTTTCAGCCTTGGCCACGTTAGCAGTTGTTTCTCTCCTTCTAACTATTTTTCACATAGTTGAATAGTTGATTTATAATTCCTTTAGTCCGCTTTAAATCACAAGACTAAGCTGATACAATCTTCTCTCTAAAAGCACCAGACAGTTCTTTCAAGACCTTAGTCTCACTTCATCAAGGAGAACAAACCAAATTTGAGTACAAACTTGTATGTATATTTAACTATTTAAAATGTGTGGGGGTGTTCAAATTTGTTCCTCACCAGAAGTTGTTTTTTAATTAAATTTTACAGAAAAATATATTTGATGTTTTTTTGTTGTTGTTGTTGTTAATGTGTTTGTTTTTACTATTTATAATTATGAATTTCATGTTTCAGAAACGACAACTTTTTCAGTTAATAGGAAAATTACAATATATTTAGTCCAATATATTCAAGTAGTGGATCCATTTAAGCCTCATCTATGACCCCAGTGCTTGTTGAACATCTTGCCTTCCATTGACTATCGTTGATATGTCATGATTACTACAGACTGAATATCTTAAAACAGACAAATGATTACAAAGCTTGAAGTGTTCAACTGTATTACCTAAACAGCGGTCACTGTGTATGTTCCATACAGAATGCAGGTGTTTACCTTACTCTTGAGATTTTTAAAGATTTCTAACATCTTCAGTTAGAAATCCAGCTTCCTAATAGATACTGGAAGCTCTAAACAACAAAGCAGTAATATTGTTGTAAACAAATGTGCCTTGTTTGTTATAAGTTTCTGTCTCTCTTTAATGATGAGCCCCAGATATGTCTCAAGATGAATTAAACCCATTTTTCTTTGGGGCTTTTAACAACCTTTTGTGCCTCACTGATTTTGAATCAGTTTTCAATCAGCCTCCTTTAGTAAGAGCTTCCACACCAACAAATTTTACCTTAATCCAGTGGCACACAGCTAGAGTTTTTGTTTTAGCTTCAGAGGCTTTACCACCTTGTGAAAGGTGCACAAATGTTACACATAACATTTCCATGTGATTAGTCCTGGCTGTATTTAGTGCCATATTCACTCTATCTATCCCATCTTTAAGATGGCAATAATAAATGTGAGTTAGTGCAGCAGTCAGCAACTTTTCAGTGTACTGATCAACCATGTGGACCTGGGTCACAACCTGCATAGTGAAAGCAATGTAACAGCAGCTCAAGATCTCTCACACACACAGCTCGAGTGGCAGAGGATCAAATATTGAGCAGGTCTGGTCTCCCTGGTTACTTGATATATTAAAGTGAAAGTTCCACCAACTCTGTGTGTATGCGAGTGTCACATGCCCTGTTTCCTGGACCTGGCAGGTGCCTCAATGTGAATGATACTTGAACACCCCCGCCATGCGTCAGCATGGAGCACAACAAACATGCGCCCATGAACAGGACACACGTGGCTTCTGCATAGTGCTGAAAAGCTCATTGAATGCACATGGTGGAGCTAAATGTGCTCTTCAATCACAGGTCAGGTTAATGTTTCACGACCAGATAATCAACTAAATGCTACTCATGCAAAACAAGAAAAATTGTCCCATGTACTGTTGCACCTTTGACATTTATCAGAGCTATGACTTAATAAGCCACAAGGTCGGGAATTTCTTTTAATCAAATGGGTAAAAATGAATACAGAACATCTGGCTTAAAATGAACATAAAACAAGCAGTTTAAAATTAATCAACTTTACTTTTTGTTCTATTGTCACAGTCACGAAACACAGGAAACCCTCCATTACGGCTGTAAAAGAACAGAGCTTTTACAGCTACATACTTCAGTATCAAAGTCATAGTTCAGTATGTTTCAATCGAGAGAAACAAAAACTTGCTATTTAACTGGAATTAAGCATTTTTTTATTATTATTTTTTTAATAAGACTGTACAAACACTTAACAATCAGATGCACTTAATGGATCATAAAAGCACAGCTGTATTCTACCCAGTGTTCTGGACTGGTTGATTAATGTAGGCAGTTGGATTTGGACTTTCACTGATTATTCTTCAGTATCAGTGTTTCCATTCACCCTGATGTTGTTTCAGGAGAGTAATTCAATTCTGTTTTTTTCTGGTGTCACTTTTAAAGTTGCAATACAATCTAGCTTTGTGAACTTAGTGTTGCAGATAAAGGTTCTGCCTGTGTTCAGATGTTATTATTTGATACATGTGTGCACTGAACCACGCATGACTGCACCGGACACAGTCTGCATGAATGTTGTTACACTCCTACCTCCTATTAAAAAAAAAAAAAAAAGGTTTTTGCAGTTTTTCTAGTTTTAAGCACACAAAATAACAACTGTATTCCTCACTTTTATGCTTTACTAAACAAAAACAAAGCCTGTGATACAGTACAGCCCCCCATTCAATAGCCTCAACAGCAGTAACTAAATTATGTGTCACTCTAAATTGTAACACTGCTTTAGTTCATTGATGTTTGTTGACATTAGTTTCTCTTTAAAACTTCCACTACAAAATTTCAATCACTCTGCAGTCTACACTTTGCTTGGAACACTACATTTTTCTTTTTTGGCCATCCTCATATATTTCTAAGGAATGTCTGTAGAGCTTTGGCTGTCACTGGTATGTTCTTGGAAGGTGGAGTTTTTTTTAAAGTGAATGCCAGGTCTAAAAGATTAGACACACAGTGACAAGCATCTTCATCAGAATCCTTATACCTCCCAAAATATCTACTGGTACATTCCCATCTGTTTATGTTGATCTTGGCTTTTATGAAACAATTGCTGCTAACACACCGTTTGGCTTATTAGATTGTGGTGTATAAGCGTTTTCTAGAAGAGAACTCTGAAGTCTCACTGGTTAGCTCTGGCTGAATGTCTGTGTCCTTTGAAAAATGTCTGTGTCCAGGCATTTCATCAGGTGATTTTCTGGCCTGACATTTTCATCCAGCTTCTATCATTATCAAAGAAGGATAGGTGAAGGAACACGGACAGGAACAAAGCAACGACCACAAGATAGGTGATGAAGGCGAAAAGACAAGGGCAAAAAAAATTTTTGATAGATGAACACGAAAGCATGTGTGCGCCATTGGTCGCTAGGTGCCTACCGGTCACCATGGCAACATGTGGTGCCATGCTGAGCTCCTGCTGACATCACACCTGTTGAGGCAAAACGTGTGTGCGTGCCATCTTGGAGCCAATTATATGACATATCAGTGCAAGGTGGATTGAAAGTGAGAGAAGGAACAAGTCAGGGGACAGAAAACAAAACGGCAGCTGTGACGATTTTATCACCTCATGGAGAAAGCTGCTAATATCGTGTGTTAAAGTGTGTTGCCCCTAGGAGGCTGAGCATGGAAGAGGGGGACAGTGAACAACAAGCCTGAGAAAGGATTCTTCATGCAGACTCTCGCATGCTTACAAATGATTCTCTCTGCAGCAATGCGGACAAAGTAATGAACATGAAGAGGGAGGGGGGGAGAAAGACAGTTGACTAGAAGTTGTTGTTTTTTTCTATGCAGAATCTGTTGGTTTCTGGTATCAAAATAAGCCGGTTAGTTAGATAAAAGAAAGCTTTAATTTACAGAAAAGAACACTTTCGCTCTGGAAATATTTTGAGTCCTCCAAGATCCATACAGTCTCGACATGGTACCTGCAGGATCCCTACCTATCACTCTTATGAACACAAATCATTTTACAACTACAGCTGATAAAACTACAAGCAATCCATCCGGAAAGCAGGTGGTTGCAGCAGGTAACCTGACTAATAATGCAACTAATATCAGAATATTAGACTCCCAGAATTCATCCAAAAATAAAATGGTATTTTACTCTGCACAAATTAACTCAATGAATGTTTATTCTATATTTTTGCTTACATCTATGAATCAGTATGGTATGGGAACCACTGTTCTGTGAGTAACATTAAGGTTACAGAAATACAATATTATTTAAGCAACAGAAAGAATAGTTGGTTTTCTGCTTTAAATTCTCTTAGAGCATGTGGCACGTTTTTGTTCAAGGTTTAATTTAGCACAGTTATACCTTGAATCCATGTTTTTGTTAAAGATCATCATGCCTTAAAACCTCAGGACCTTAACTGATTTTAAATTGCGTCTTCTCTTTTACAAGAAAAATGACATATTTTCAAAATGACATAAAGAAAGAAAACAAACTGAAACTGATGTGGATTTGTCTTGGCAAGTATAATCCTCTCACTAAAGAAAGCTTACCTGGGATTTCAATTGTGGCGTCACGGTGAGTTACATTCTACGGCTGCACACTAGCAATGATTATACCTTTTGTGTATGGATCTATTTTTTCCTGGCATCTTCAGAATTTCATGCCTTCCACCTTTAGAACAAAAGTACAAAAAGTCACATCTGATTTTCAAACTGAAAGATTTTCTCAGATAAATACTGCTATCCCTTTAAGATTAATCTCTTCACAAAATGTAGAATAATATCTAAATTCATATACAATTTTTGTGAAGGATCCATTGATGTAGTGTGAACAGGAAAGCTGACAGGATGCTCCTGAATGCCCAGAGATTATACTCAGACACACACAAATAAAAAACTCATCCGCAGAGGAAGAGAAGCCCTGCCAGGATCCCACTTCCTCCATGAAGTCCACGTTTCATCTCTGCCAGAGCTCCTCCAACTGCTGCCTCCGTCACAATGCAGCACTGTAAAGTTCAACGCCGCCCCCTGCTGACCAATGCACACACAGCAACAAGCCTTTCCCCACAGACTGCACCGGCTGGTTGAACAGCCAACAGTTGGTGAAAATACCATATGCTCACTCCTGCGGCACTTGTTTTTCTATTTATGCTCTCCAAATGGAGGCATTGAGGGGGATGAAAATCATTCAGCTTTGCAGCTCAGAGTTACTGTCAGGTTTAATGAGGCCAGACTGTTTTAAGGGAAAACTTCCATTTAACAGCACAAAGAAATGCTTAATTATTTGTGCTTTGAATTAACCAGGAAACAATTAGGTTTTGCAGAAAATATCAATCTGTATTTATATCTAGAGCCATAAAATAACATTTAAAGAGGAACTATCATCTATGACCTACACAATAAATATTGATATTTTTCACATAAAAATAATTCATTTTAAGTTCCTTTTGGAATGAGCTGATTTAGGGCTTATTGTCACTTTTATGCAAATAAACTGCTGCTAGCTGCATCCCCAATCTCAATACTTGTATTCGAACTTTATATATACATGATAAAATGGCTGAAAAATAAAGTTACATCTCTGACCCTTGCGAGACTCCTGCACAACCATTGTGGAACAGCAACTCAGGTCAGCGTGTAAAACCTGCTGACCAGCTCCACTCTGATTGTGTCTCCAGACACCAAAAAACATTAAATTATTGACAGAAAACAGTTTGGGATTTATGCTTGCACTGCTTCTAGAAGTTTAACATATTATGCCCCCTTTAAAGAATATATCTGAACATTTCTCACCATGGAAGAATAATAAAAAAATTATATATTTATATTTTTAGAAAGTTCAATCAGAGGATATAAAAACTTGATCAAAGTTCATAGGACCATTTACTGAACAGCATGTATGAATGCCTTTATTTAACAGAGTGTGTGTCCTTTAACCCCCAGCTGATGGAGGCAGATGGTTACCCTTCCTTTGTCTGGTTCTGCTCAGGGTCTCGTCTCCATCATGACACTTCATCCCATGTACACTAAAAATAAAGGACTACAGTAAAGACCGCATTCAGTCTTCATTTATTTTCTTCTTCTTTCTTCTCCCTCTTTTCTATTTGACAATCAGAAATTATATAAAGACTAATGAAAGGTCAATCAATTAAGATCAATGAATTAAAATGCATCGGTCTAATCAGGATATTTATAAATTCGCTTTACTTCATTACACTCTGTTTCTTGAATTGGGTTTAATTAAGAAAAAGTGAATGAGAACTTGAATTAATTTTTGTTTAATATAAACTTTACTTGAAATAAAAACAATAGATGATGAAAATTCTATCCGTTTTCTCTCTGCCTCAAGAAGATTTGTTGTGAATAACTGTGGTCTGCAAGTCAAACTGAATGAATGTTTCTGTTCCAGCTTGTTGCAAAGCTTGAAAACATGTTATAAAACCTGAGATAGCTACAAGAGACGCAAGAGTGCTATGTAGAATGAAAGTCATAAGTCACTATAACATTATACATTATTGACTCAATAAGAATCAAATTGGATTCTAGCAAATAAAATAAAAAAATTGTATTATGAAATTGAAACCCAATTGCACAACACTCAGGTGAGAAGAGAACAGATATATTACTGGATATTTTTTTAATCTAGAGTTGCAGCTGTGCAGCTTGTTAATCTTAACAAGCTCACAGCTTTCTGCTTGCTTGGTCTTGAACAAATGAACAGTTTCCTGAAAAAAAAAGACCAATTCAGCTTTTCTGTAGCCTTGTAAAGGTCAAAGGTGAAGCCACAGCTGCTGATGCAAGATTGAACCCAATCTTGTAAGGGAATGAAAGATGTGGGGTGCAACCAGTGGGGCAAGGAAAGCCTGACTTTAAATGAAGGACTTGAAGGATTTGCAGGTGAAATTTGGGCCATTTGGTTTTACAGGTTCAAGACAACAGATACAGCAACTCAAGGAAATTGAAATTACAGAGTGAAACCAAATAAAGCAAAACTAAGGTTGGACTTTGTGTTTAAGATTTTTTTTTGTATGTTATGCTCAGATAGATTCAAAATCATTAACCTTAAATCATCATTATGCTCATTTACTGGTGCAGTTCAGTGGTGTGATTGTTGTTGCATCCAGAAATAGACAGACAAAAAAAAAGAAAAAGAAAAAGAAAAACAGAATATGTTTCCTGATCAATTACCATGTGCCTCATTTGATGGCTTGGACATGTGAGAATGTTTTTTTAGGGGACGGAGGGGTTTGCAAACAAAAAATAAAAATGCACAACACAAGTTGAAGCAAATGAAAAAACAAAAGTCTATTTTATTTTGAAAATAAAATGGGCCAAATACAAAACTTGGACATAACCACATGTGAAAGTTTACCAAGACTTTATGGCAGCCATTTCTGCAGTTTTCAGCTAGTAAAGGATAAAAAGTGTTCTGTGCAGAGAATAAATTTGGGAATTTGGAATCAAACTCCAAAGTAGGGAATTAGGAAAATAAACTAAATAGAAAAACTAACCAAGATATGATGGTTTATTGACAAGCAATATTATAAAGTTATTGACTAATTTCACTGAAAACTCTTGACTTGTTGCTTTAACACTTGAAAAGCCAAGTTCTTTGATTAGCAACTGCTAGTAATCAGAATATTCTTATTTATTTCTTCAAAATAACAAAATCCAACCTGATTGTGTTTACATATGAACAGACAATAGTCGTCTGAACCGCCACGAGTCAGCTGCGACTCATCGACAATCTGCAACACTGTTGGCAATAACTACAGACATGATACCTGTTGCTCAAGCTGCTCCGCTGTCACTGCGTTTTACTGAGAAGAATATCTGGAGTGGGGCTGGTACAGCTTGTACAGCCCCAGTCTCTCTTTCTGTCTCTCTCTCATACACTGAAGACAGCTGAAAAGATGACAGCCTCCTTGGGGACAGAGATGGCTCATGATAAGCTGGTAATGCCGTTGCCTGCAGCATTCAGCATCATTGCACTGCAACAAATGAGCAAGACTGCGTGCAAATGCGAGTGTGTGTTATGGATAAAATATAGATAAATATGGGCCTCCTGTAAGCAGTGCATTTCTTTTTGTTTGTACTCACACAACACATTATCTGCAGCCATAAAGCACATAAAATGACAAAGTGTCTGAATGCGACAGATTCCCAAGTACTTTGATTCTCTACAGAATGTTTAATGGCTCTCCCTTGCTGTGTGTTCATTTCTGCCTTTTTTCCTGCAGGCGTACAAGTGAGCATAAGGCTGAACTGCTGTCCAAACAACTTCTCTCATAATTGCAACAACCTGCTGAGCTAATCAATTGAATCACTGGCCCCTCTACAGGTGTTCTGATCCATCTGAAGAGTACAAGAGCTGGTGGAGTAATGGAAGACTGATTCATCAGCTGCCAGGAAAAACAACACTGAAGCTCATTAGGAATATGAGAACAGAGGACACTCATACACACAAATCTGCTTATTGGGACAAAACAGTGTTCAAGCTGCCTGCATTTATGCTTTGGCGACACTAGAGGGCTCCCTGCTGTCACAGAATGAGAAGTGACACCAGGCTGATGAGTTGTATATATTGGCAAACTCTGGGGTTTCTTATTTAGAACAGAAATGAGCAAAACGAGGTGAGGTCAGTTAAAGAGCAACACAGTTGACACAAATGCGATCAGGCTTTCTCCGTTGTTGCTCCTATTCCAGATCAGAGCTGAGTAAAGTCTGGGTCATTTTAAAACGCTTCTTAAAACTTTTTGCTCTCATACACACACCCTTGTTTTCACTACTAACAAACCAGAGGAAGGTGAAGGACGGTTCACGTGGATCCCCTGTTCACTGCAGGGCTCTGAACGTTCACGTGATGCTGACAGACTATGAAGAAGAAATTCTTGTTATGATGATTGTCTGATGCTGCTTAATTTATAGCTTTCTGATTTGTTGTCCAGGACAGCTTGAGCTTCCTTAGCAATTGAGCATTGAGAACCACATCCAGTTCAGACCCAAAAAAAGAGGTTCCAGCATTGTATTTCTGTCACTAAAATAATGAAAACAATCAGGCAGTGATGATAAATCATCACAATGGTTGATTAGGCCTACATAGTGTCAGATCTATGCTCTAATCTGTGTTTACACCCACTTTTGACTCAGATTTTTTTACTAAATGATTTAAAAAAATAATTAATATACTGTGATATTGTACTGGGAGACAATAACTAATTAAAAAGAGGCGCCAGGTTGAAATTAAAAGGCCTTCATAACAAATCCTTAATGACATTATTGCAGTCAGAGGTCTGAATCTTATTAAGAGTGATCCAATCACTGGACTGACAGTTCCTCTTAAGTATGATGTTAAATTACCTTTTTCAGGTCACTCACTTATGAAGGCCACTCACTTTTGCACAGCAGACCTGATTATCGAACACTCAGAAACATGATAGTCAGAGCAGCTACGTCCTACAGGTGCAGATGTGAAGACCCTGATATGAATCAATCCAAACTGCATTTAAACCAAAAGGGAAAAAAATAAGTTTGTAGATAAAAGCTACGACCTTTACTCTGAATTTAAAGATTACTTCTGCAGCTTCACATGAACCACATTCTGACCAATAGGAGTTGCTTGCTTGTACTTACTGCGGCACTTGGCGCAGCGTCCCTTGTTGTACTCCAGAGAGTCCAGGGTCCGGCTGCGCTCACTGATAGACCGCCTCTGCCCGCTCTCCCTCAGCCGGGCTGCCTCCTCTTTGACGGTTACCCCGAGTTCCTGGGCGTACCGCCCATACATCTATAGAGAAGAAAAGTGACACATTTAGGTCTGAAATGAATGGACATATCCATTAGTATAATGTCCAGGATGCAAAAACTATTACTGGAAAAAACAGAGGCCTCTTGAATCATTATTGGTATTAATCGCTGCCAGGAATCTTGGGTCCCATGACAAAAAATGTAATTGCAGTATGTAACTGTAATTAAAAATACGTTTTCTCCATATTTGTTAAAACTGTCACCATGTTGTGACAGTTTGTTATGAGACAGGTAATCTGTGAAAACAATCAATCTCCTCCACCTCCTACCTATTGCTAGCTAAAGTAATGCAACGTTCCAACCAAAGCAACCAATCAGAACCAGTAGGACGCTCTTAACGCTGTCAGTCAACCTCATTCACTCACTGCTAAATGTGCTAAAGGTTGGAAAACAACTTATTACAGGAAAAATGTTAATCTGCTGTCATTGGTAGCTATGCTAACTATGCTGAATGGTTGATAATCTCACACAGTCTACCCACTTCTCGGAAAAAAAAAACTGGGTTACAAATAGACAATTTTACGTTTTTCTTTCACTGTCTATTTTTTTGAAAACCTAACTTTGTTATTTGTCTTTGCAGCACAGTCCTTATTGTCTTGTACTGACTTCTGCTGAACACGAAGTGCTTCAACCAGGAAAGAACCATTTCATGCAGATCCAGGGGGATGATTTAGGGCAAGTGTGTGCTTCTTGGTCTGGGAGTGGTGACATTTCATTTTTACTGCTTTGAATTTTAGAAAGCACAATATAATTAATTTTGTAATTGACAGGGCCCCTTGTTTTTAATTTCTATGAACAAAAAATAAATAAATAAATAAATAAAAAATTGTGGAGGGCCCCCTGTTGGTTAGGGGCCCTTGGAATTGTCTTAACTTTTACCCCCTATACGGCGCCCATGGCCGTGTATAAATACGAAGGCGCCAAAATGCAACAAGTGAAACTCACCAAAGTTTGTTCATACTGCAGGGCTGGCTGGTCCGTACCGTACCCCGCCATGGCTCTGTTCCGTACCTCACCCGGCGACTAGATGGAGGGATTTTCGGCTTGGAAGTGACAAGAAACCCGGTCAGCGACGTCTCTCTGTGCGCTGGCTGGTTAAAGCATCAGTCTGTCTCAAGTGTCCGTACAGCAGTTCACTACTAGGTGAACTCTAACTTCACACCTGTCTTTGTTATTGTGCTAAAACGCTTCATTCTTATAGCTTTAGTTCCCAGCAAGAAACGCGCGAGGCGGGACTTGAGTGTGGAGTGGAGCCCAGCCTCCTTCCATTTGACAGTTCAAATTGTCCTTGCAAAACCTATGCTAAGATTCAAGTCTTTTTCCAATACCTTAAAATTATTGCCATTTATCCAGCATTTACAAGAAAACTTAACGACCACCTGATTGTTGGTTTCCTTTTTCCTGACAAAACAATCTTGAGTGAGACCATCGGGAATCTACAGAACATAGAGAAAATCTTATTAAGGCAAAAATTGTTGTAAATATCAATTAGAATATCAGTAGTGATTTCGTCTTTCTCTTTCTTTGACCTCTTTTAATACATAGTGCTCTTTCCCCATCAAAAACTTTCCACAAGAGGTACAGGATGCTCTGACCAGTTGCCATAAGTTTTGCCCTTGTCAAATTCACTTTGAGAACAATATGTTTACTTTTTCATAATTTTATTATATAAAAAAAATATAATATTTATATTTGTGTCAGAATGGGTTGTATGTCAAATGTTCAGATTAAAAAATCAAATGTACCTTTAAATGAATGAGATTATTTTGTAATGATAAATTTACCCAAAAGCTTAGAGTGTCTCCTAGAAAGCCCATGTCTTAGCTGTATTTTTCCAAGAACTGTTCCTCTGGGGACAGAAATAAAACCTCTATTTACAATGTGTGTACAGCTCACATCCATAAGTGGAAAATTTTTCAAAGTATTTGATGTCAAAAGATGAGATTTTGATTTTTCAGGTCAGTTGAGCAAAGGATAGCTCTTTCTGAAGTTCATCTTGTGGTTGACAGAATTTGTCTTGAGAATCTTGATTAAAAGAAACTGAAGTGTTTGATGTTCTGTGTCAGTCAAGGGCGTAAATCCCATCTCATTATTAGGGTGGACCTTAAATAGGAAAATTTCTTAAGAGCAACCACATTCAAGCTGCTGGACCAAAAATGATAAGTAATGGACATCAAATATGCTTTATTTTCAGTAAGCAGCCTGCAGAGAAGTAAAACTAAAATTAAAATTTTGCTTAGTTTTGTTCAGTCTGACAATATATTCTCTGCTACACCTTTACAAAAATTTAAGGTTCTAAATACAAAAGTTTTAATGAGTAACTACTCTTAATAAAATTCCTCATAAACATTGATTTATAGAAATGGCTCCCAATACAAGTTAAGGGCTATTTAACTTATAGCTTAAGTTTCTTTATTTTTAAGCCTTTTTAGTTTTTACATGTCCTGGGTCACTGAGAACAAATAAGTAGATAGAAATGAATGTATGGGGAGTATCATAATTTAAATGTAACACTTAAAGCACCAGGCTTAATATGAAAAAATATTCAGATTTTATTTTAGGGGCTCTACGTTGAAGATGGTGAGAAATAAAGGCAGCCTTCTGTTTTTTCTATTTGTTCTCTCTTCTGGTCTCGGCTCCCACAGACTTTTCTTCAATGATTTCTTTTGGGGGGAGACAATTGTAGACTTTTCCAAGATTGGGGGGATCCGGACCCCCGACCCCTGTCCCTGCGATTTACACCTATGATGGCAGTGATGTGAAAGAAATATGGGAAAATCTATTCATAACTGTCAACAGGGGGTTCACCTTAACACGGAAGAACAAAAACACTCAGCCTTTATAGATTATTAAAAAAAAATGTGTGTGTTAATTATTTGACTGCTTTGTGCAATGCATGTTTGAAAGTGACAGCGTTTGTGGCTTAAAGTCCTTAAGAAATCAATCATGTAATGTTTAAACGCTTGCCTGCCAGCTCGCTCTACAGTAAATGCCACAGGTTCACCATCATGTGGTCAAGTAATTTCAAGAAAGTCGATCTTATTGAGATTTTACATCTGGCCTTAACTTAAAAATGTGATGTTGCTTTTATCAAATAAAAAGCTTTTTGTATGAATGATGTTGCTGTTGTGGTTGTTTTTATGTTGTTTTTTAGATTTGGGTGCTGAACTTTGAACCCAGGCAATCAATGGGTGAAGACACTGAGGCTGTAACCATCCTCTGTAACGCCAGAAAATCTTTAGTTATACACTCAAATAGTGCTGTACTAGGCATTTCATTGGAATAACAAGCCTTCCTCTGTTACAGCAGCTGTTTCAAGGTTAAACAAGTATTCCAAGAAGCTACCAATTTGCAGTGGAAAATGGCTGGAGGTATCAGATAAACACAAATACTCAGCCTCAGGATCAGCCAACCAACCATTTTCCATCAGTTACCCAGATCGGGGTCATGGTGGCTACAGTACTACAAGATGAAAAACTGATTTCAGTCATTTATTCATCCTGACCGTTATTTTCAAATGACCAAAAAAATAAAATAGAAGGTGGCCACCAAGCACCAGGCACCTTGTCTGATGTTAAAGAAGCACTCAGACCACTTAAAATTTTATTTTGTCATGTTACACTTGATGTATTTCATAGGGATTGTAGGTCAGATGCCAACAATAAAATGTGCATAATTGAAAAGTGGACAAAGTTGCAGCCATAAGATAACAAGTCTGCTGTGTTAGGATCTTGGGTTGTTTAGAGTTGTTTTGTAGTTTGATTTGATTCTAATTTATGTTATCTTAAATACCTTGAAATAAGCTGCAGTCTGACTGCAGATAAATATTTTCCATGTTGGTGGCTAAACAGGGTATACTGCATGCAAAAGAGAAAATACTTTAATTTCTATGTCTTTCTGTTCAGACACAAAGCTGAACTGACAGAACAAACACATCTGGAGGTGTCAGCCCCATCTGATTCACATGGATGATTTACTGCTGGCTGTCTCTGTACAGCTTCTGCACTCCCTTCTGTGAGGACAGATGAACAGCTGGGTGCTCTTCTAGCAAGTCATGATAACAAAGAAATAAAAAATGATAATGTGCCACTTCCCACTTGTTTGATATTTCACTGGTTTCAAGTTTTTTTTCCTAATTCTTAATTATTTTTCTTAACTTATTAAGAAATACCTGAAAACAATATAACTTCACCTCTCACTACACAGACTAACTGTAGATCAGCTTTTCTACATGCTTCATGTCTTTGTTCCAGAACACCTTATTCAAATGACTGCATGACTTTTTCCTTTCTTCTTTCTTTAAGTTTTGTCCTCTAGATATTTCTGCACTTTTCCCCATAACACTGCCTATTGCTTCAAGATTTTATTCCCTTGAGTCATTAAATTTTGTGCCATACACTTTCTATTTTCAAATGATGGTTTAAACAAAACCCAGCCCTATCAGCTTTCTCCCCAGCCTGTCTGCTGTATTCTTTGGTCTTCATCATGTTTGTTTACTAATGTTCTCTAACAAACCTCCGAGGCCTTTTAAGAAGCATCTCCATTTATACAGATGATGAATTAGACCCAAATGGACTCAATTTAGTATCAATTGGTCCCACAAGACGTTGTTCAGAGGTAATAATAAAAGGTCAAAACACAAATGTACACTTCCCTTTTAAGATGTATAAAAAATTACCTTGTGTTAGTCTACGACTTAAAATCCCAGGTTTTTGGTTGAAAGATAAGAAAAATGGAAAAAAAAATTAAGAACAATGAATACTTTTGCGATTATTTACTTACTGTGTATATGCATGTGTTGCTGCACCAGAGGTGACTGATTGAAAAGTGATGTTAAAATTCAAACTTCATAGTTATGGGATCTGAATCCTTTCCCCCCCAAACCTCAATTGGAGCAATTTTATGGTAAATGTGTTAATAGAGAGACTGAATGGTGAAGCTGTAGTTGTTTATTTTGTTTGCAGCAAGAAAGTCCTAGGTTTGAATCCTAGCCTGGGGATTCCTTGGGAGTGTATGGACTCTTTCTGACTTGGGAAAATAAAGCAAATAGAATCCTACAGAAAATTTGCTGGGCCCTTTGATATCTGTTTCTACTGCTCAAAAAGTAACTTTTCAATGAGACGTCATCTGGAAAACATAAACTTCACACAGAAACAGATCTAAAAAATACTGAAACACTTGAAACCCCTCTAAATGTAAACAAAAAAAATTGTTGATTTCATTTACGTTGTGTCCTTACTTGAATGGATAAAAATGTATTACATGTTATATGCAAATCTGTTCATCTCTGATTTCTTAAAATATTGCAAGAAAAAAAAATACTCAGATTGGAATAATCAGGGAATGACAAAGTTATGTGACAAGCACAGAAGATAGGGCCTTCATAGCTATGTTATTGTTTCATTATTCATAGATGAATTACTCGGCAATTTTTAAGAACAATATTTTAAAGACGTTTTACATGACAGGAGCAAAGGGAGCAACATGATGAGCACCACACTGCAGGAAATGAATAATTCAGGCAGCAGCTGAAAGAGCATCTGGCTGGTTTAGAGGCGTCTTAGGTCCATTCAGTCATGTACTATGTCTTAAGAATTCTACATATATTATAATTTTGACATCTGAGATCAGTACAGTTTTACATTTGTGTCATTTTGACAAACCTTTTACTTTTTCCTCATCATAAACTCACTGCCAACACTCCAACAACATGCATGTTAAGCTAATTGGAAGTACCGTATTTTATGGACTATAGAGCGCACCATGCTATAAGCCGCACCTACAATAAAAAATGAAAAAAAAACTTGGAAAGTACATATCGGTTTTCTCGGACACAGCCCCGGAATCTGCTGGATTTATTAAGGACGCAGCCCTCCGTCTCCAACGCTGAACCATGGCTCCATTCACGCAGAGTTTACATGCAGCGGCTCTATTTCCCTCCTGTACTGCCAGATCGATAGCTCTCAACATTATATGAGTTTGAAAACATTTCTCCTGCTGCTAGCTCGTGCTTGTTCTAAATGAAAATTAACACTTCCTACTTTGATTTCCAAATTTGACTTCCAATTACTCACTTCCTGGTAAAGAGCCCCCTTGCAATTGAAGAAAAATCCACAGAGAAGCTCCATTGGGCTATAACTTTGTTTATTTTTGTAATTGTAAACAAAAATGTCCATTAATAAAAAATAAGTAAATAATAATAATACATAAGCCGCATGGTTCAAAGCGTAGAAAAAAGTAGTGGCTTATAGTCTGAAAAATACGGTATTACAAATGTTATTTAATAGTTTAGACATTTTAGCTTTAAAACCAACACTCCGGCCCCTAATTGTGAATACTGTCACAATTACTTTAAAAAGGAAAAGAAGCTGTTGCTTCCAATAGCAACAGGTCACAGGTCACAGGTCTTTCCAAAACACTGGTCTTTGTTTGTAATAGCACAGAACGCACCAAGCCCTTTGCATCCTGGTTTACACTCAAGACTTTAGTCATCATCCATGATCCTCTTGGAGCTGTAGAGTCTGAAATTAAGACAACATCTCCAGGAATGAGACATCTTTTAGTTTTTGTCCATTTTTGTCTTTCCTGCATCAGAGGTAAGTACTCAGAAAGCCATCTTTCCCAGAACAGCTTTCCCATGTATTGCACTTGTTTCCACCTTTTCCTGACATAAAGATATTTTTGGTTGAACAGTCCTGATGGCAAAACTGGGTTGTTTTTCAGCAACAACAAATGGTTGGGTGTGAGTGCCTCAAGATAATTTGACTCATCTGAAACTTTGGTAATGGGTCTGTCATTCAATATGGCTTCAACTTCACAAAAGATTATTTAAAGTCCTTCATCCTCCAAAACTTGTTCTTTAAGAACTGAGACCAAAATACCTCTATTGGAATGAATCAGACACTCCCTAACTCCACCTTTGCAAGAGGCTGCAGGGATGTTTCACGTTCCATTTGATTCCATCCTGCACAAAAGCATTTTGAATTTTAGCATGGTTCAATTCAGCCAAACTCTTTCAGCTTTTGATTTGCACCAACAAAATTTGTGGCATTATCAGATCTAAATGTAACTTATTAGCAAACAGCTTGAAGATGGTGATTTTGACCATTTTTATGGTAACAAAGATAGATAGATGACCATTACACAAAAATATAAAACACATTTTTATCAACTAAATCCTACAATATCAACTAAATATTAGTTTTCAAATATGCAACAACTTACAGAATTACATTTGAGAAAGAAAAAATAAATAATACAAGTAGTATTTAGTTCTTGTGGAGTACATAATGTGGTTGCCAGAAAGAACTTGGTTCTTGTTCATGAAGCTTCGAGGAAAATAATTAATTTCTCTGCTCTTGTTGAATATGCACTATACCTGCCAGCAATACCTGATGTTTGGCAGGGTGACTCCATTGAAGTTAACATGCAGATAAATTCCTTCCAGCAAATTATTTCTTTCTTCAACTTTTACTTCATTATTGATGCTGGATAAGATCCTAGCTAGGACATGTTGATTTTTATTACTTAAATTAATGTAACCTAAGCTAACCCAATCAAAACAACTGTACATTATTAACATCAATAACATCAGGGTGTATTTTAAAATGTATTTTTTTATAGGTGACACACGAACACAGCAAAACTGAGAGCAGAAAGCTGGAAAATAAAATAAAGCTAGAAAATCTATTCAGACAGAAACTCTTAAAGCAGACACAGCAAAAAACACTCGGGAAGAATTAGCAGAAGCAAGCCAAGATATGAAGGTTCAGTGATGAATAGAGATTACGTAAATAAACACCTGCATTCTCTGCCCTACAAACATTCATTTGCATTAGGCCAGCAAAATGATTTATCAAAATCCTTATCAGATTTGTTGGCAAGATATCTGAATTTTAAAAAGAAGAGGAACATATTTATTCAGGGGTGTTGGGAGATGGGTCAGAATATCTGAGAAAAGTGTTAGAAGAAGAACAGTTGTTTTATTTGAGTTACTATTGGAGCCTCTCCATGCCTCTATGTTCAATAAAGTGAATTAGGCTCCAGAATCAGGCTTCCTCTATGCACTCAACACATGCACAGAGGAAACCATTTATCAGCACAGTGCAGAAAATGTTTTGACACCTACATGCACAACATAGCTACATTTTAGAGAAGCAACTTAGAAAATGTACAAATAATAAAAACATTGTTATCCAAGCTTACCATCTTGATTAACTCTTTTGTGTGATATGAGATGTCCTTGAATTGTTCCATTAAAAACAAGATCACATAAAATAAACTGTTCGCCTTTCCACTGGATGTGTAAAACAGTTGCTCTATCCAGCTGCCAAGCAAACTTTATGCCTGCATGGAAATATTTTCCATCAGTTGAGTTTTGCTCACGCTATCTGCATGCTGCACTTGGAGACTTATTGCAGTTTTTTTGCATATGAAGACTTCCACTAAGTTTGCAGTGATTGTTCATGTCAGCACCACCAGCAGTACAGGGAATTGCAAACCAATTCCCCGTACTGCAAAGTTGCATCACAGCAAGAAGGAAGTTCTGAGGTGTTTGTTTTTTACAAGCATGGGTGGCAATTTTTGAAGAACTCTGGTTTTCTGAAAAACATGCATCCCAAGTTAAAGAAAGATTCTAAGCCAACCTTAGGCACTCACACAAACAGCCTGGTTCACAGAAAAAATGTTTTGTAGTAGAAACACGCCCACAGTGACCCTTTAAAATCACCTTAGATTACTTTTAAAGCTTTAGCTTCACACCACTGACACATTATATCTGTGTCCCGTTTAGATGTTGCTATCCATATTTCTTCTTTTTTGTCTTTGCCTGCAGGAGCCTCTGCAAGTGAAAACAAGAAAGAGGAGCTGAATGAAATCTTGCACATTTTAGAGAGTGTGTGCTTCATTTTTTTGTGATGGCCAAACCCAGGGCCACACTACTATGTCCATAACTTTTTTTATGCACAATTTATTTTTTTATACAAACACAACACTTTAGATTCAATAAAACATTTATTAGTTGATTTGGATACATTTTAAGTAAGTGTACTCTCTTTAGTTAGCCCTATTGTGTCTTATTTGTTCTGATCAGCCAGTAAATATATATATATATATATATATATATATATATATATATATATATATATATATATATATATATATCTATATATATATATATATATATATATATATATATATATATATATATATATATATATATATACACACACACACACACACACCCCTGTGGGTATATATGGAGAGACTCAGACGAAGAAGACAGTGATTAAAAAGGTTTATTGACATACAGTACAGACCAAAGGTTTGGACACACAGTTGTGTCCAAACCTTTGGTCTGTACTGTACATGAATTAAAGTTCTTTGGAGCTTGGGTCCCATCCGAGGACATCGAGCTGTGAATTGTAATTAGGTTGGATGAGCATTCATGATGCTGGTTAGGAATGCAAGCATGCCTAAAGATGAAACTCTGAAACAAGTTGGTGAACTGATTATTCTGGAACAATTTTTGAGAATGCTGTGTCTTGAGCTTCAGGTCTGGATCAAGGAGCACAAGCCGAAGTCTGCTGCAAAAGCTGCTACTCTGGCTGATGTGTTTGTAACTGCCAGAAGTAGGAGTCAGCCATGGAGCAACAGTGCATGGAGAGCTGCCAAAGACTTGCGTTGGTTACAATCCTCTCAGCTTCATCACAGTTAGACAATCACAATTTTCATAACAGATTTTCAGGAGGATTATTGAAGTATTCTTGTGGTGGAACTCCCAAACTTGGACACCATAGAAAAAAGAAATGTTTAATCCTTTCTAGGATTATTTGACATTTTCATACACTGGTCTAGCAACACTGTTATTTTGGTTCTGATTTGTTCTTTTTGTATACTTTTTTATGGGCAATGATCATATTTCTGACTCCATCTCTGCCTGACTTTCTAAATTTACAGCCAGACAGATTTTTTCAAGAGGAGCAACAAGAGCAAATGAGGCGATTAGCAGTGCTTACCAACAACTTAAGGTCTCACCAGGACTTGTTACTGTGAAACATTGTTGCTACTGCCCTGATAATGAGCATTTTATAATGGTCATAAACTGCAACAATCTTCAGTCAGAGGTTTCTTCAGAATTATTGCAAGACTGATGGCTACTGAAGATCAATCTGTAAGAAAATGTTTCACCGCCATGATCCTTTAAAGATGGAAAAGTAGGTAATTTCCTAATCTGACTCTTGGAAGTCAGTACACAAAAATCCATCCTATAGAAAAAGTGATGCACTACTAAAATCTTTGTTAAGTAAGGCCGCCCAGACCTAACTGACCTACAGAGATCACAGATAACATAAGTGAATATCTGGTATGAACAAAAGAAAACCTCCTGCTAGTTTGAAAGGAATATTCAGATTCTCTTTGTTTTGGTGCATTGATTTGTTCCCCATGGTTCATTCCCTTTTGTTGAGCTATATTCCTGTTAACTGTTAAAATCAATTTCAAAGTTCTGCCTGTTTGTCATCGATGTGAGTGTGAAGAATAATTTTCACTGTTTTTAAAGTCTCTGTTGTACCTTTAATCTGAAACCCTCTGTGAGTGATGGGATGTTTATAGCAAATCTGACCACTGTGTAATTGAGCTGAAAGTGAGAACTCTGAAGACATAGAGGAAGGAATCCTGTAAATGACACTTTATGTGATTTAGGATGTTTGAAGCAGTTGTTTGTTACTCCATTTGTCCACGGTGGTGAGGTCTGCTTCAGGTAAGTGTTAAATAAAAGTGTTCTTGCTGCTGTGAGGGATTGATTTGTAACTAAGCTGTTACAAGTTCACAGTATAATATTCCAGGGTTGATAGTTGATAGTTGATAGTTAAAAAGGTCTGTGTCATGAATCTTAATATAAGTAGTAATATAACCTTCCATGAATTATAATTTGACAAAATCAGCACAAATTAATATTGTAATAATGTGACTGAAAGTGTGTGTTTTCAGGTTTTATTTCAATTGAAAGGAACCCAAGAATCAATTGTGGACAGTAACACCAGGTTTGTAATAATCTTTAATGACAAGAATTAACAAAAAGGCCAGCGCTACTAAAATCACTTCCACTCCCTGGAATCAGTACTCATCTAAACGAAAGCTATAATTGTCATCGAGAGGACACAAAGGTCAAAGGTGAGCCTCGCTGCTGTAGGTAGTCTGTCGTATGGTCACCCACAGGGTCCCTTGGGGGCTCAAGTTCCCTCTGACTGACAGGGGATCCATGTCCTCTGGGAACAGGGATTTGTGGGTGAAGGTGTTACTGATGCTCCCATCATCCAGAACCTGAAGAAGACAGAACATTAGATGGAGAGAAGCAAAGGAAAACGAAACATGATCCAGAAACATGAACTCTAGTCAGTCAAGAGAGGAGCAAGAATGGAAAACAGACAAAAAACAAGGTGAGAGGTAAAACATGTAGTTTATAAATGTTCAGCACTTTTGTATACACAGCAGCAAATTACATTTTCATCACTGCCTGATTAAGAAGGTCAACTTGAGTTTTCATGGTCATCAGTGGTAACAAACTACGTCAGATTGGGGAACTTTTTACTTCTACTGTCTGTCACTGTTCTGTTTGTTCTACATGAGGAACCTTTCTGACTTCTGATGATTATCTGCAAAATCAATAAAGAAAGTGGAAAGAACAAATGGAACTGTGAAAAGCAGATGAAGAAAATGTACTGAAACAACTGGCAGGCCATGGCTAGAATGTTTAGAGTTGGTAAAGCTGTACATGAGAATTACACCCAGACAGGAAGAGGTAACAGCATTTGAAATAATTCATGGAAGACCATACACATTACCTGTGTTCTCTCCAGATTTACAGAAAGCAGGTGAGGAGCAAACATTGGCAGATTATATGATCAGGACTCTGAAACAGAAAGAGGTGTAAAATACAAATTTACTGTACTCTAACCCCCCCACCCCCCCACAAAACCAGTCCATTCAAGCCAGGAGATTGGGTCTACATTAAAGTTATCAAAAGAAAGAACTGGGCCAGCCCATGGTGGGAGGGACAATTCCTAGTGCTGATAACTACACCAACTGCAGTAAATATTGCTGAGAGACCTAGATCTGTGTCACTGTAAGTTGCAGAAAGTGTTAGACCCCTAACACTGGGGAAGTGGGGGGGAAGTCTGACTACAAAGGGGTCTCACCATTTAGTATGGGTCGTCTCAACGTCAGGGAAGAATCCAACAAATCCTCACTTTGCTAGGAAATAGGGTGTCATAACATCTCTGTATACTGAGCAGCAATGGAATTTCCATATGTTAGATGGATTGTCTGCTGTGTTGTGAATGCTGCATGTTTACTGTCTTGGAGAAAAACCTGTGGAAGCCTGAGGAATCCTCCTGTAGGCAAAAAGGTGGTATGGCAACCACTGATCACAGTCAGAGCCTGTATAATGAAAAAACTTACAAAGCATTTATTTGAGGGTTTGGTTAAAACACTCCGTTGCCTTGATATCCTCCGGATGATGGATATCAACCATCCTTCTGTGGGTGATATGGTGTTGTCCTCATGCTCCTGATGCCCAACAGCTTATAGACCTGTTTCAAATGTGTGGACATAAAGTTAGTGCCTTGATCAGTTAGAATCTCCTGTGGGAATCCAACCTTTGACAAAAGTTCAACCAGTGAGGAAGCCACATGTTTTGCTTCAACAGTCTTTAAAGTAAAAAGTTCAGGATATCTTGTTGCATAGACTGTAATGCAATAAAGCAATTTCCAGATTTCCTTTTTTCCACCATCCCAAGACGTAGAAAAGGTGTGCCAATGATGGGAAGGGGTTGAAGTGGTGTTTTGGTAGGGACTCTAATTGAGGGTTTATGGCAGTCAGGGCAGCTTCTGCAAAATAGAGCAACATCTGATCTTAAACCAGGCCAGAAAAAGTACCGCTTAATGCGAGCAGTGGTCTTATACTTCCCAAGGTGGCTGGCCCAGGGAATATGGTGTTCCAAAATCAGCACTGTCGCATGAGAATTCGTAGGGAAAATTAACTGCTTAAGCTTAATCTGGCCATGTTGATGGTATAAAATGCCATCTTGCAGTATATACTGCTCTTTATTTGTATCAGATCCTACAGAGGCCTCCCCTCTAGCCTTCAGCAACCGGGCAGACAAAGTTGGATCATTCTGCTGCATTTGTCTGATATTTGTGGGTATTGAAAAACCCAGTTGTATATATGTATATATGGAGCCACTTCAACTGAACTCACCCAGTGCATGTTGAAATTACTTATGCCTTCTTTGACTGCATGGCTTCCGAGACTTCCCAGGTTCTGTCTGCAACTCAGCCTCGAAAAAAGGTAAAGCACTGAGTGTGGCAAAATGCTCATCTTGATTTTTAGCTTGGGCTCTGGTTACAGCCACATTACAGCTCTGCACATCTGTCAATAATCATAGATGACAGGCAGATCCTCCCCAAGAACTACAGGATAGGGTAGGTTATCAGCTACCACAACCTTCAACAGATAGGGAGCCCCCTGCACCTCAACAAACATATCAGCAGTGGGGTCTGATTTCTCATCACCATGTACACAGCAAACTGATATTGTTTCAGAACAGCATATACAATTTGTTGGTACATGGTTCTTGTGCACTAGAGTCTGTATGCTGCCAGTATCTACTTAAGCATTCATTTCATGTCCAGCATTCTTCACTGGAATGACTTTATTTGGCTGCTTTATTTCAGGTTAAATTTCCATATTCTGGTAAGGCACAAAACACATTTGAGCAAACTTAGTTTGATTCTTGGGGGACATGGGCTTGGTGTGATCTTCTTGCCCACAGAGGTAACACACTAGTGGCCTTTGAACTGGCTTAGAAGTCTGGTTTTCTCTTAAAAAAGGCTTAACCACACCTGTTGCTAACTTCTGATTAGGCAGGGTAATTCCTGTCACTTATCACTGTAGTTTTGAGTGTTTTAAACAAAAACTCGCTTGGTTGTGTGAGCAGAATATGCAAAAATGTGTATATCAGGATGAAGATTATCTGATGCAGATCTTGATTATCTGATGCGGAACATCTTTCATTTTAGGGTTCAACCGCGGATAGTCGGGTGTGGAAAAAGAAAACCTTTGACATTTGGAGGTATAAAATATTTATGACAAACTAAACAATCTAAAGGCTTGAGTAGTGCTGCGTTTGCACCACAGGGAATGAGAAAAACAAAACAGGAGTCCAGGTGTGTTCCAGCTGTCACTGGAGGGGAAATTAAAGATGACAGGACAGGAGCACAGCCGCAGGATGACTGAGACTCTCAGACGGTAAACACACTCCAACACAAACACTCGTTTGTTTAAATCATATTTATTCATCATGACGTACAAAAAAACAATGTTTTAATTTTCGATGTGAAAAATAACTCTGGAATTTTGCTCCCTCTCTCGCTCTGGTTTGGACCCCATTGCTTGCTGTAATGCACAGTCCCATAAGGAGTGGAAAAAAGATCTGGGCTCATCAAAGCGGTTCTGACTGAAGGAGAGGATGGAAGGAAGCATGATAAAACTGACTGTGTGCCTGGGGAGGCTCGGATGAGAGGAGCAGCTCCACCACACAGCCTTCCAGATAAGGTTTCCAAAAAGCCCAACTGAGGCACCAAGAGAGCAGATTACTATTGCAATGTGAATTTTAATTTCCAGAGGCTTCTGGGAAACCTTCCTCTACAAAGAGTCAAAGACCTTACCATGCTACTTCTGCTTGTATACATAAATCTTTTTACTCTTTTCAGATTTCTTTACAAAAATAAGGTTATCTTGCATTCATGTCATCAATTAAAACAGGTCTAGAAAATGAGATGAACTACTGTTATTGCACAAATCAATTACCCACAAGCAGATCCATCAATAAAAAGAAAATGTACAACTTGTACTGTGATTAATGTGGGCTGATAAAGAGCCAGCGATCTTGCTCTGCAGCAGATGCAATGAGATGTCAGCGGCGAGGTGAAAGGACCCGGCAGAACAATGAGAATCGATGAAAATGGCAGCAATTGCACATTACCGTGAAACACCATCAAGCCACTTACATATTTTGAGATGAGTGCAAGAAGTGCCTGGTCTACACGTCTATGAGGAGCGAAGCAGTCCTGCACCATTTTATTCCCACTGATAAAAGAGAAGGAGGCACTTGTGGAATGAGCAAGTTCATTCCTTTAACTTCATTATTCTGGTTCATCAGTTTGCCATCAGACACGCCTCGCAAGCTATCACCCTGTTAGTGTATTCGCACTTCACGAATTCTACAAATCTCAACTGTAGAAATGTTTCAGACAGCATGTTAAATATACAAAAATAGCTTTTAAATCATTAAAAAAGCGACAAAAAAATAAAAAATACAAAACATGAAAAATCTCCCCAGAAACAAAAAGAGAGAAAAATTAACAAGGAAGCTTGGTTAAGACACAAAATCATGATTTCAGATTATAAGAATGATATTAAATATATTAATCTGTAAATTTCTGTGCCCACAAAGACCCCAATACCTGGTTATAAATCAAGTAATGAATAAAGATGACTGGATAAGAGGGAGACGCAGCAGAATGGCAGAAAATACAGGCACAAGATGGCAAATCCAAGACATCATTCATCTGGCCAATCGTCTGTGTTGCTTTTGGTGCATTTTGATCATATAAAATAAATGCCACATGCTTTCTCTCATGCAAAGCCATGCTTTGTCGCTGCAGACGCTTCCTATTCTGCAGAACCAGAGAAGAAAGAAACAAGAAAAGATGCTAAAATCTATTTAAAACCACTGAAGACATTGGGAGGCTGGGAGTGTTTTCCTAAGGCAATAGAATGGTGGCAAAAATCTTAGCCTGGTCCTAAAGCATGCGTTTAAGATGTTTATGACAGGAGGGAGAAACTGGAAGAAAGGGTTTTCTCTTAATGAACACAAGAAACTATGGAAGACATAAATTATTCACTGTAAGGTATTTAGTTTTATCTGTCATGTCAGGAATTAGAAAACAGTGCTGTTACACATTCATGCCTAACAGTAGTCTAACAATAATGCAGCAGCTAAACTCTAGTTATTTTGTCCAACTGAACAAGTTAAATCACTCCCTGTTGGTCCATTATAGATTTCGGTCAGTGGTTTTAAGCAGACAATGAATATTTTATAAGTGTTTTGTACCAGTATATAGGTGTGGTTTGTCTCAGATGATATAATAACAGCTCACATAGAGTTTAAATTCAGATTGATAAGCATCCAGAGCTGCTTTTTTTCTTCTAGACAACCATTTAATTCTTGTCCTTCTGCATTCCAGTCCTCCTCCTCTTCCCTAACCCTCTCAGAAACTCTGAGAGTCAGATTTAAATAAGCAGAGAACATCCACAGTCGGAGTGCACTGCTGCAAAGTGTTTGTGTGCGTTTCAGCCTCACGTCACTTGAGGCCAGAGCTACAGAATAAAGGGAGTGTACATTATGGCGCCAACAGGCCTGGCTGCACTCGGCCTAATCGCTAGACCTCGCAGTGGAGGGGTGAGCATGCACAGGAAAAGACATAAACAACAAACCACTTCATCACTTGTCCCTTTATCAGTTCAATGCTTGGTAGTGAGACAAACTGATTCTTCTAGACCTCCTGATTTATCAACACTGAACCTCATCACAGAGGACAATAAAGACTGAAATTTGTTCTAAAGGCAGTATAAAAAATTCTATATGACAAGAGTCTATGCTGCCCTTCTTTTTATGCACATACTTTTCTCCTTTCATACATTCACACTCCCCGTACACACAAATATTACAGTATTCTTCCTTGTTGAATTTCAGGACTCAAATGGAAGACGTGCTCAACATATTTTGCATCTTCAAACCTTGATTCCAACTCTAAACACAAGCAAAAAAAAAAAAAAAAAAAAAAAAAGTCTACAAAACAAATCCCTTTTAAAAAACTCAGTCCCAGCTTTGGAGTTGACAAAAATGATACACTGTGGGACCCCAAGGGTAAATGGAGAGCAGGACACTTCCTGTGGAGTGTCTGGCTGGGCCACTGCAAGGCTCCTGGAAGAAGCACTGGGTGAGTAAAGAAGCCGAGGAGGTGGTGCTGGAGGAGGTAGAGTGGCAGATGTGGAGAGAAGAGAGAACGGCATAGGAGAACTTTCTATATTTAAATAATGATCTGTAGCCCTGAGGAGTTTTGCATGTTTGTAGCTTTGGGGATTGAAGATCTCAATGCATCCTCCACCTCCTCTTCCCCCACCTGCACCTCTTCTTCCTTTTTGTCCTCAGCTGTCCCTCACTGGGACTTCTCGTCAGACTCTGATGTGGGTTGTCCTCCTGGCAGCGACACGTTCCTGTGACGGTCCCACAGCTTATGGAGCTCTGTTGCTTCCGTCTCGCTGCTGCTGGTCCCACTGTCCCTGAAGCTGGCCAGAGGAGGTCGCACCTTCACGCCTTTTACTGTTACAGAGCCCTCGATGGCTTTGCGTAGCTAAAAGAATAAAGAGAAGTTTAGAAAAGAAAGAAACGAAAAAAAAGACAGTTCAAGATAATTGTTTGACTGACGTTCATCCAAAGTTGTAAAAGGAAACTAGAAATATACCCAGTCCAGTCCATCAGTTGGTTATGTTCTACTGTTGGTTTCTTTGGGACACTTTTTTGTGTCGAGTTAAACTCTGATGTATTTTGATTTCACAAAAGGAAGACTTTTCTTCCTTTTAAATATGAAATATGTAAAACTTTATGTTTTGCACAAAGAATGAGTTTTAAATATCTTTATTTATACTATTCATCAATTGCAGAAAGAAATCCTAATTTAATCTAAAATTTGTTTCTGATTGATTTTTACCTAAACCAGGGAGGTGGTTATATAACAAAAAAAACAAAACACTTTTACACTTGAAACTTTAGACAGTTTTCAATGTGTTTGCTTCAGACTCACACAACTTTTTCAGTTAAAAAAACAATAGTCTTCCTGTTTTAGGTTGAAAACAACACAAGGAAGAAAAAAAAACATAAAAATTGGTTACATTTCTTCATCATATGTGCTAAACATATTGTGATATAATAGGAATGTCTGTAAAGAAGAACAGCTTTTGTCTGCTGTTGACTTTTTGTCTGATGGCGGAACAAAGCACAAAAAAGCTTTAAATGTCAGGGTCCGGAAAGCAGTGCCTGCACTTAGCAACAACCCTCTCTCTACTTCCTGGCCAATTGAAAAAGAGTGAGGTTTTGAGCTGTTAGGGAGGCAGGAGATATGTAAGGAGAGGAACATGGGCAGAGGACAGACAATAGATAAGAGACAGCAATTTGCAAGAGCCTTATGTCTGCCACAGTAAATCACAGGCAGAAAAGAGGAATCATTGAAGATGACTGAAAGGCCTTTGTGTAACTGTATGCTAGTTTAGCACAGCGACAGCTCTGCTAATGAGACAGTTTTAAAAACAACAAATGTGCTGAGAGTGCTAACGGATGTCACAGATATGAGCAGAATTCGATTCTGCAATGATTTATAATCAATTCTCACAAAAAAGGAGGAAAGAACCAGACTTACCTCCTTGAGGGAAACCACCCCGATGAGACGGCCGATGCTGGTGACGTAGGCGTGGTCGAGGCCCAGCAGGGAGAAAATGGTGTGAGTCTACGGGAGATGAAAGATGGAATTAATCTATAGAGCCAACCAGAACCTTCACAGAGACAACCTGTGAATGTTTCAGGCTTGAAATGGAGAACATTTAAGGAAATGCACCACTGACTTTAATTATCGAACACTTCATTCACAAGACACTCACTGAACATGTTCAGCTAAATTGGATACAGATACTTTGGACATCTTTGGGCCTCACTTTCAAGAACATTCACACTTTAAAAGGGGGGAAAAATACTATCCCTGCAGTTGCTAATTAGCCAAAGCTAATTACCATCACAGTTGGAAAATTGGATCCGTTTAAACTGCACATAAAAAAGCTTTTTTTATCTTAGCTATGGAACAATTATGAACCAAATTTTGTAGCAAAACATCTTTATTAGCGCAGTAGGCAACTAAAGAGGTTTAACAGCCACATAAGAGGTGCAACTGTATATGGAGATGCCAAATAGCTCGAAGCTAAAAATGGAAAACTGAACAGAGGAACCAACATACGTGTTGAAGTGAGATAAAAGTGAAATATTGTGGTTCAGCCTGTTTCAAAACTTCTGGAATAATCAGACACTTGACAATTCAGCTGCTGAGAGGCTAATTACATAATTTTTGTTATTTAATAATTAAAACTGAAGAAAAGCTGTCATGGTGTAGATTTTTATGCTAACCAGGCATTAACAGCTTTCCTGTTTCTATACACACTATACATGAGAGATGCTCCGAAATAAAAATCTGGCTCAATATTAACATCCAATATTAATATTGCCATTAAGGCAGTTAACTGATTGTACTACGGTGGCCAAGATGTGCAAACGCAATTCAAACAGGTGTAAACGCACAGCAAACGCCTTATTGCTGAAATGTGCTATAAATAAACTTGATTGATTGAAATGAGCTGCAAACAAGTTAATTATGCAAACTCCAAAACACACAAAAAAAGAAGCAAATAAAACAGACAAACACTGCAAAAAGAAATTCCTGCATTTGCAGAAAACAGAAGCAAAAACATAGAAATAACAGAACAAATACAAATGAAGAATGCTGGAATCATAAACAACACGCTGGATACAGACAGAGTTGTCTCTGAAATGTTGAAAGTCATGACTTTGCATTTCCTGTGATAGAAAAACCCCATCTTTTTAAAACATAGGAATGTTTTTGCTCATGCTAGCTTTAGTTACTTAAAGTTTGTACAATACAAACTTAAATGTATTTTAAGAGGATTTTATGTGTTTGTCTAAAACAAATTAGCACATAGCTACAAATTCATTATTCATTATAAAATGGTGGCAAGCACTTTAAATCCAGCTTTTGCTGAAAGTCAGCTTTAGTTCTGCAAATCTAAAAATTTAAATACCTGCCATTCTTAGAAAAATAGCTCAAACTTGGTAAATGTAAATTATTAAGTCTCACCACAAATAGTTTTTTGATTTAGGTCTGGACTTTGACTGGGCCATTCTAACATGTGACTATACCTTCATGTGAACCATTTAATTGAAGCACCTGCTGTATGCGTAGGTTTTTGTGGTTCTGGAAGGTAAACTTTTATTCATGTTATCAGCCCTTTACTGTACCAGAAGGAGAAAGGAATTCCCACAGCATGATGCTGCCACCACCAAAATGCAGTATGATGTGCAGTTCTAGTTTTTCACCACACAAAGTAATTTGACTCAAAGCAAAAGATTGGTCTCATCTGATCAGAATGCTCAGGAGTGTCAAAATACAAACGCACACCACACTTTTCAGATTTTCCCTCCACTTCACAACAATGTGCTCCTTTATGTTGGTCTACCATAAAACCTCAGCATTGATGCTTATAATATGACACTGTGAGAAAACAGTCAAGGATTGTGAATACTGTAAAGCTTAAGGGTTCTGTACAGCTCAGAGTGGCGACCTATTAATGCCTCTAAACACTGAGAAACACACTGAGAAGGATGCACTTTTATGCACAAAGAGAGTAAACAGCAGCTGTAGCTTCAACCAGACCTTATGCAGTGAAGTGCGCTCCACCAGCTGAAAAGGGGCGGGGTCAATCTTGCAGTTGTTGAAGTCGACTTGCTCATCAAGCTGCCTCTCCTCCCACTCTGCAATCTGCAAATCACACAGATTTAGAGAATCAGAGATGATCAGCAAAAACGTAACAAGACAGAAAGACGACAAAAATAGTGAGGTGCTTTGCAGTAGTGTCAGTGGTCAATACACCTCAACTAACAGGATTTTAAACATTAATCTCAGTAAGAAAAAAAAACAAAAAAAACAAAAAACAACTAACTCCCACATTTAGAGCCTGTCTTTATTGACTATAAATCTGAAGACACTGTAAAAAAAAGTGTGTTCAGAAAATACTGACAGCAGCTGAAGTCTTTATGACTATCAGCCTGTGATCAGCTGACAAAAGCATCATATTTTCCAAACCACTATTTGACACATCACTTCCATTTACTGGCACAGATGCAGCGCTGAGTGATTATAAATCAAAAGCAACCTACACTGCAATGCTGCTCAGCACCAGAGGCAAACAAAAGGAGACAAAGACAGAAGCAGTGACATGGCAGATTTATGAAAGGTGAACGTTATTCGACTGAATGAAGGGAAGAAAAAAAGGGTGAGGAATATGTTTCTGACAGAAAGGAAATGAGAGGCTCTGTTGATGGATGAATTATGAATGATGTCATATCCAAAAATATACGACTCCAGGGTTAGTGACCCATCTGGGCACATTGAAAAAAGTGAAGGGGCCAAGGTTTGTCGGACTGTGATGACATCAAGCATAATCAGACTTTCCAGTAAGACAAACATAGGCTTCAAAATGAGAACAGATTGAATGAAAAGTAGTAAGTTCCTCTGTGTGACACCATCAGAAAACCCTAACCCTCAAAATCAGCAGATAAATCCCATCTAACAGATAACTAAATTCCTATAATTTCAACAACCGCTTTCTTCAAAGGCTATATGTATGTTTGTTTGGAAAAGTTGCAAACTCTTTAAACATAAAAAAGAGATTTAAACTGCAGTATTTGTTACTATCAAATGTAGCTCAAAGACTAAAATATCAAAACGATCAAACTTGACTCAGATAAATCAATACAGAGATTTACAGCTAAATATTAATGAAATATTTACTCAATTTCTGAAAATACAAATGACACATTAAGACCATCACAAAACAAAGAGAATCATTGAATCCACAGTAGATAGACTAGTCAAACTAAATTACTGAAGACTCGTTAGAGTTCCTGTGATTTGCAAAACCTTTGCATTATTTTTTTAAAAAAAAGAGGTGATTCTTATTCTTCTCAAAAACATACCTCCATCCTATTTTGTCTCATACTTGAGGACCCAATCATCGTGTGCGTAGGATGCATTGCTACATCTCTATTTGGTAACCATTTCAGTAATTAAAAAATGCTCATAAAAAATACTTAGAAAATCATTTTCCCCTAAAAATCTTCCATTCTTCCAAGTGTTCACTCTCTCCAAATTACCAAATAAAATCCTCCACTTACTTTTCTTTGAACAGCGTTCTCATTTACAGAACAGTACACACCATCCCAGGCAGTTTATTCGTCGCAACTTTGAAACTGAACTCCTCTTACATTATTGAAGCTTCAGTCAGAGACAGAAAGGTAGTAACCATAACCTCCATGATTTCCCTCATGTTCATGTCTGGGGAGTGTCCCTACAACTGCTGCGCCCCATTTCCTTTATTCTCAATACTGACTCAGACATCATCAGGGACATTTTTAAGAGCTGTCAAGATGTATAATAGTGTATTGTTCTGGGAAGTTTGTGGCACAATACAAACATTGTGTCACTAACTGTGGGTCTTACCTCACGAAGTGTCATGTCGTCTTCCACATCTCCATCATCCTGTAGATGAAAAACAGTAGAAAAGGAGGCAGTAAGAAAAAAAAATTGGTTATTTGATGTTTTAGCTAAAAACAGCTAAAACATGAAGAACGAAGAATATCAGAAACGCATGGTAAACAAATGAAAGAGTTCTGGTTTCTGGGTTATTTTCTTAAATATTTCTCATTTCTAGTCATATCCTCTACAGCTGTGAACAGAAGGCAGAGACACATGGAAGACATCAAGAACGTTATACTGCACCAATGTCTGGTGACAAATGGACAGAAATGGAACGAGAGACTAAAAGAGTGACAATAGCACATTTAATAAGTGCACAAAACTTTATATGTGTGATGTCAAAGTAGATGATCATTATAAAGAAGGATCTGTAGTAAGTTTCAATAAAAAGCCCGATATTGTTGTTTGACAAGTTTGAGTCGAACCAGCAAACAAACACTTTGCAGACGGCCATAATAAAATTGAATTTATGCCTCTGTGTGACAAATTAAGACTAATTAACATCAAAGTAAAGATGAGTTAGAAAAAATAAATCAGATAATCCATCCTTTACTGCGGAAACAATGGAGTCAGTGTCTTTGTAACGCTGCTTAGAATTTGCTTCCATTAAGATCCACTCAGGCACCAGTAACATTCGACTTCGATGACCCGAGTCGTACAAAGTGGAACAACGAAAAAATACAAACATGAACTTAAATCAAATCAATCAAGCATTTCATTGTGTGCTAGATTGATAACAAAATGTTTCTCTGCAATCACTAACACAAACTAGATAATATAAAAATAAGTGTTATAAAATCTCAGCAGTTCCTGCAACCTTGCTGTAACAGAAGTCTGCTATAAAACTCCTCTCACCATCCTCTGCAGGGTTTTTCTTTTTCTGCCATGTTGCAACTAGAATACTAGTATCATCACACTCCTGAGCTTAAATCACGATAGCAGTTTTTTCACTCATCTGGGAGGTTTCTGCACTGCATCCTTTGCAAAAGTAATCAAAGTCAAAGTTTTATTTCCATTTCAGAATCGGGAATGATAAAAACTGCACTGTCTAGTTATAACACTGTATGGATAAACTGGTAAAAAAATGGATAAGTAGAGCAAGTAAGGAGGTTGGACTCACTTTTCAAACTGCATTTTTAGTGGAACGCCCTCAAGTTTGTGAAGCCGGATGCAAAAATATGGAGATGCATGTAATCAAGCTTAGGGGTTGAAGTCTAGATGTCATAGGAACTTTGTTTATTGTGTCTCTGTTTCAGAGATAATTGTTGAGTTCTTGAGTTATTTCTCATAACTCGAGAATCCAATGTTGGATAAACATGTCAAACCAGTTTTGGAATCCTACATTCTCCATTTTAATAAAATTATGTAGAATCATTTCTACAATTTGTTTATCTGAACCACTGGTTTCATTTGTTTTTATTTTACAGAAACATTGAAAAATTTAACCAACACAACTGTAGTCGTTTTTACAGCCCTTTACGAAAGTACTCAGTCTTCTGATGGCAATTTTTGGCACAAATATTTCTCAATGACTTGCATAAACTCAACAATAAGATGGATGAAGAGAATGATGGAAATTGTCAGGAAAAACAAAAATGAACAAAAAGAAAAATACAAGCCCACAAGCGATTATAAATAAAGCACGAGGGAAGTAAGAGTGGAAGAAGAATAATGAGAGAAAACAGCGAGGAAGGAAACATCAATCTGTGCAACAGGCTCCTGATCTCATCTGCCCTGCATTAATATTTCACAGTCACAATAGAACAATGAAAGGCAGGCGGGTGCTGTGGTCAAGATGACGGAGCAACAAAAAACTGGAGGAGGATCTCGAAAAAGTCATCAAGCATGACAAGGATGTGCAACGGGAGCACAAATCAAGGAATGGCAGAAGAACTGAGAATAGAGCTGTGAAGGGTCTGGGGTGAAGTCATAAGTTGATCTACCAGCTGCTGCAGGGATGCAAAACCTGAAATGATTCCACAAACAGGTTTTTCTGAAAGACAGGAATGACTAACATGATCCTTGGTTCTCTTAACTCTCAAAAAGATTCCTTGGTCTAACTCCTGCCTAAGCACAGACTGGGTGATGAGCTTCACAAGTATACCCTTTAATCATTGATTAAAATCATAACTGGCAGCAGCAGATGAAGCAGAGTGTTTGCTGTCCATCAATTAATAAACATAAATAAATATTGACAGACTTGAAAATCTGACGTCAAGTAAAATTGCCTTGCAGAAATTTGCCTCCCAAGGTCATGGTAATTACTGTGTTTAAAAAAAATGCAATATAGTCTGAACATTTCAAACTAAAGCCAATCTTTCCAGTATGTAAATAAACTCCAACCCTTGGTGTGTGGAAGTTGTGCAAATTCGTGACCTGGTGCTGCTCTGGCTTTAACCAAATATTGTGGGATGCTGTCATCAGGGGCTGCAGTGATGGTTACTGTTCTTGTTCTCTTGACTGTAATCAAGCCCAAAGTGCCATGGAAAAACCAGGACAGTATGGAACAATTTGCCAGAGTAAAAGCAGACAAAAAACCCAAACACCCCATCAATTTCCAAGAAAATTGTGATTTTTTTTTTTCTTTGCATAATATCTGAGTTGAAGTCATAAAGAAACACCCAAAGCTTTAAATGGCAGCTTCGGAGGTTTTAAAATGGTAAACTTTGTGTATAAATTCAGCTTATTTAAAGAGTAAATCTAACAGCCAGGCATCTGATTGTTTGGCTATTCACAAGCTTTTGTTATTGGCTTCAGCCAATAAGTTACATGTCTGAAAGAAACACATGGCTACTTAATGCAACCACAACAAGACATGTAACTTAGACTATTAATGTTTCAAGAGACAAACAAGGAATTTTTCACTTGGGACATTTTCTCCAGCATTCATCTACATTGCTATGATAAGACAGGATAAGGATAAGACAAGGCAGATCATATATCACATATTATATACGTTATTTAAATAATGAGTGGAGAACAGTACTACTGGATGCTTACAAACAGGTGAATGCATTCAGACGGATTTATGTTGAAATAAACTGTTTGATTTGAGCAGCTGAAATTGTTTGATTGTCATGCAAAGTCAGCTGATCCAGTGGAATAATTTTTAAAAATTCCCAATTAGATGCTCATTTCACTAATTGACATGCATTGCTGCATGAGTAATTGCACGATGGCATGGGTTAGATCCCAGGAAGCATTATTTTGTTTGAGGTGGTGTCAGATCTTTATCAATTATCTGATATTAAATGTAATGCTACATGCAAGGATTCAACCCGATGTCGCTCTATGCAGTTAAATATATGGGATGAAAGAAAAGGCTACAACAGAGTGTAAAGGATTATTTTATTAGGTCACTACAGAAACAGGGCGGGGCCTGCTCTGGGAGGCAGTCACTGATTGGACACCTCGGGTGACATCCAAGATGAAAGACAGCATGCTTGACTGAAATATGCAGAACACTTGACCAAAACTCCACTGAATGTTGGTTGTAGTCTTCGCCAAATGGACCATTTTGTAAAAATGAATGAAGAGCTTTCTGTAATGTTTCTGTATATTTAGAACCAAAAGCATCAAGTTAAAGTGTCTCTCCTTTAAGCTCCTCTGACATTAAAGAGGTCATTATATCAAAAAAAGTACAAACACACACACAGCTTCCTAACTTTTTTTTTTTTTATTTATTTATTTATTTTTTTTAATTAAATTTTCCAAATGGATATACAAAAATTTACATACAGCTTCCTAACTTTTATAAAATTCTTTCAAAAATTGTCTACAGAGTTAAAAATGTTGTTAGGTTTAGGAATTATACTGTAAGGTCTACAAAGACACCAATTATGTGGGTTATAATCACTTATTACTTATGGTTAAAGGTTCAAAGCATCTTACTGGTATATATTCGCATGCCATTGTTTTTAACCAACAGTTGAATTTTTTCCTTTTTATTTTAATGTGGTCCATTGTTCAAGGTAAAATGATATATTTTTAACTAATGATACAAGGACACTTTGAGGGAGTGGAATCAATAATAGGCAGCAGTGAAATGTTATCAGTCAAGTGTTCTGTATGTCTCCTGACCAGCAGACCAATGGAAACTGGTTAAGCTGTATGGATCAAAGCCAGAACCTACAATATCAACTATTAAAGGCAGTGAAAGGTCAGTGGTCAGGTAACAGGTTGGATCAGAAAGAGGATGCTCTACACTGGCACGATGGGACAGTTTTGGCTGAGCTCAGCCCAGATCACTGTCCATCGGCGTTCGGGATTAGCCCTGAAATGGGATGGCTGTATGACAATTGATTGATCGGTAGATGGACTTATTGCAGAGCTGATTCCAAGCATGCTGGGAGCCTAGAACGGTGGCTCTTACCACGACGGATATCCGGACTCGTTTGGATGGCCTCCTTTGCTCAGGAGACACTGGGGTCTCCATATTGTTGTTTTTCTTCCAGAGACAAGCACACAAAGTTAACAACCTGAACGTCACCTTGACTTTGTAAATGAATTATTTTTTTTAAAAGCCTCTGGAAAACACTGACATGACAAAACGTCAATGTAGTAAAACAATCCATTTGTGGGATAAAATAAAGTGGGGCAGGACACAAGACTGAGACAAAGTGAAAGATTTTAAATGGAAGCCACCTAAGATTGTGTGTGAGTGTTTTCTGAATATGTGTGTGTGAGAGAGTGGGAGGTACTGTACTGTAAAGCGTGAAGGACTGTATGTGAGAGATAGGACAGGACTGTGTGGGTGCACTGAATGGGTGAACGGCAGGATGTGAGTCGGCGTGTGTGTGTTGTGTCTGTGCTCCTGCTGATTGGCTGCATTCAAGGACATGGTTCTCTCACCTCCAGAGCTTCTACGTCTGGACTGGAGCAGAACAGGCTCTTCAACGCTATGCCGGAATGGTCCTGTGGGCCTGCAAGTGGAAAATAGAAACATTCACAATCATTGCTTGAGATTGTTTGATCAGTAGATAACTCTTCAAACCACTAATGTTCTCCTTACTATTCATGATTTAATTGTTCTGATAGGAGTCTGCACTAAATCTCTCCAAAGCTTTCTTCATCAGCCACCACTTCCTAGCTGTGATCTAAAATGACCTAAAGGTGTTCCCAAACAATCTGAGAGACATTCTGTCTCCAGCTGGTCCCATGTCAGTCAAAGCCCGTCTCCCATTGTGACATGTTTGAGGCACCTTTCCTAGAATGTGACAGCTTCTCTTTATTGAGAGTCTCCTAGACTGCTGAGCTCATCTCTCTCCAATGAGGAAAAGCTTAAATACTTCAACATCAGATTTGGCTCAGCTTTGCCTGATAAAGATATAGAAAAACATGAGTGATATACATCTTTGGCTTCACAACACTCTTTGGGGGAACAACAGAAATACTTGCTTCTTTGTGTTTACAAAGTGAGAAATTTAGCACCAATAGGAAGAAGGTTTGGAAGCCAACTTCAGCACTTTTTTAGGCTTCTTAGACATGTTAGCATGTTTGATGAGAGGTCTTTAAGTACCAAAGAACCAACTGACTACTGTACTAGAGTCGAACCAAATTTGCCAGTTTATTAGGAAGGTTTGTAATAAAGTCAACAGAGCCAGAACTGTGGTTCTTCCACAGTCTGTATTTATGTCACTAAACACTTTGTCTAGGGAAGTCTCAGTACTGTGGTGAGCAGAGAAACCAAACTGAAAGACAAATGGGTTCCTCCTTTAAGAGTTTGAAATACAGCTTTTTCAATAATTTTTCTGAATGGAAGGTTAAAAATTGACCTATGATTCTGCAGTAAGGAATTTTCAAGTTTGTTATTTTTTATCAGTGTCGTTTTTAAAGCCTGGGGGAAAACACCTGATGAGAGGGATGAGTTAACTATTTGAATCAGAGCAGATGCAACGACAGGAAGTACTTTCTTAAGGAAAGCTGTGGATAGGAGGAGCTTAATTGTTTTTTAATTTCTTCCAGGTTTTTGTGGCTGAGTTGGTGAAATTTTTTTCATTTTCTCTGCATTTCTCAATTTTTTGGAATAGGAATAGAAGTGAAATTGATGTTAATGTGCAATTTAACTGTCTATTTTTTACATTTTCTCTGTAAGAGAGTTGGCAAAGTCATTGTAGGCTCATATAAAGTTCAGTAACAGGAGGGTTTGTCAACCTATTAACTCTAGCAAATAAGGCACAAGGATTGTTGATATTTTTACTATTGATTTCTGAGAAGAATGCCTCCTTTCCATGTTTCAAGGTTGAATTTCTTTTTATAGATTTGGTAATAAAACTAGAGTAGTGTTTAAGCCATTTATGTTCAGCCACTCAGAAGTCTTCAAGTATTACTTGGATTAAATAATTACCATTACCTTAGTAGTTACTTACTTGTCGGAAGCTTAGTGGGTCTCTCCATAACAGACGGTCTTTTCAGTGCAGGTTTCAGAGGCTTCTGACTAGCTGGACGAGTTGGACTGAAGGTGGACTCCTCAGTAGAAATCTAAGCACAAACACAAAGATGAAATCTAAACCACCTAATCTTCCCTTAATGCTCCATCACTCTCACTAACATTGGACCCATTAGATTAATGAATGTGCTTTCAGCAGAGTGAGGAGATGGAAACAAATCAAGGGAGTGAAGGAGGCAAGACAAAAAAGAAATTGCATACAAAGACACAAGAGGCCAGTGGGAGGAATAAAGTTCAGAGGCTGAATGTGGGGCTGGCTTTGATTTAAAATTTCATGACTGCAGTGGGTTTTCTTTCAGCCATTTTCATGACCTGAAGACATTTTTGCTCAGCTATGTCATTGATGCTCAGAAAGTGGGGAAAACATCTAGTTTCAGCCTGCTTACGTGGAAAAAAAAGTTAGAATATTCATTGTTAATGATATTTTTAAAGTTTCCAGTTCCATTATATAAGGTAGTTACACTTGTGTGTCTGTCTCTCTCTAACTGAATGCATTATTCAACAAAATCTTCTGAGTTCCACTGAAAGACAGAAGTGTTTCTCTGATTAGCTGGATTATGTGGGTAATATTGGTGGGACACCAAGCGTTGCAAAATAAACAAATAAACTTCTAATTGCTGAATGCATTAGGACCAGAGTTGTAATTTAAACATGGGTGTGTGTAGATTGTTGATGACTTACAGTATAGCAATTCTGAAAGACTTAATACTTTGCATCCATCTCAAGGGTTTGCTACATCTTCTGCAGGGCTTGTGGCAAACTCTAAATGACCTGGCTTGTTTCAGCAATTATTTTTTACGTCTCTCTTCCATAGAACAGATTTGTAATGTATAACTAACAATTGTCCTGTCAATAGACTTCTGCATCTCCTAGAGTTTCCATGGACTTTTAAGCTTTTGGTAATTACTAATGCTCTCCTTTTCTGGCCTGCTAGTTTAAAAATATAAAACAAGATGTTTTCAGGTCAACTTTCTCCTGGACCTTTCTACTGTATTCTTTGGTCTTTATGATGATGTCTGCTTTCTGACCTTCTCTAACATTTCAAGGCTTCATCAAAAACTGGATTTATATTGTCACAAACTTAACGGTGTCCATTTAGTGATCAAGTGGCTTCTGTGGAAAATGGATTTTAGTTATCGACATCAAAGTAAAGCTCTTCATATTTGTGCTTGTAAACTATTTTTATTAATGAGTTATTTTGTGTTGCTAAAATTTTTGGTTGTAACCTCACACAACCAGCAATGAAATATTTATTAGATGTACTGAATATGTAATGAAGATGTTGCCCTGTAAAAATCAACTCCCAAAACTCTTCTTAAGTGAAAGAAAAAAGAAATATGAAATGGTTTCAGAGAAAATCTAATACAGATTATTTAATTGAGTGATAAATTCTCTACACATTATCTTTAGATGTATTGCACTTGTCAATAAGGACTCTAACCTGGAAACGGACCTCCTGGCTGGCCCGCTGGTGCCCATCCTCGCTATCGCTGTTTGACACATCAGACAAGCGTTTTTTCTCTGCTGCAGCTCGTTCCCTGATGTACTCCATGCGTCTGCTGCGACTGAGCTGCTGGGAAAGCAGCGACTGCAGCTGGGCACGCTCTATGGAGCCCAACAGGATCATTGACTCTGGGTTAGGAGACAGAGATGCATGGGGTGAGAGCAAGAGCGATACAAAAACCAAGGAGGATAAAAAGGGTAAGGTGGTTTATTAGCAGAGTGCAACAAAAGAAAAAGAGAAGGCAAAGGAGGAAAAACAGAAATGGTAGAAAGAGATTTAGGGACAAATTGCGAGTGACTTTCAAACAAACAAATGTACTGTAGAGAAGTCTGCATAGTTGCGTAACAAGTTCCCAGAATGTCCAATAATTAGTGTGCATGTGTTGCCGGCTTTAAGTAACTGCCTTTGTGACGGTGCGTGCAGATTAGGTGTTTGGCTAAATGCCGCAGCTAATTGTTCCTGTACCACTGTATAATTGAAACAGTGTTGAAATACCCAATTTGCACTTTAATGAGGTGACTAAGGCCATCAGCAAGCTGTGCCCAGACAGGTTTTTTTCTATCAATAAGTCACTTTGATGAGAACAGCACTGGGATTGCAGAAATTTTGAATGTAATGCCAGCTGGAGGGCACACCAGGAGTACAAAATTAGCAACACCGAACAAAGATGCCCCAGACGTCAGAGCCACTGTATCACAGATTCTGATTTGCAAAACCATTTTAAGATGTTATTTAGCCCCTTAAAAACAAATGTGTGCTAAGCTAATGTGTGGAACAAACGTCGATGAGGTTGGAGCTGTAGGTCACTGACAGCTGATTAACTACAAAAACATAAACCTGCCAGGAACAGAAGTGGCAGTTTTGGTACCATTTCTTCCAAGAATTTCTCATAAAAACATGGTCAAATATCATTGCACTGCAACGTAATAGTCATTAATATAATCTTACTTGCTTATAGTATAAGAATTTTAATCTTTTTAATAATAAAGCAAATAATGTCAAAAAGTTTTTCAGTGAATAACAGAATGTTTTTTTCCAAAACTCAAATCCTCATCTCATCATTTGTATATTGCCTATAAAACGTATTCACTCCTTGTGAAATGATGATCAACAAAACACCCAACAGGGTGAATATTTGTTACAGACACTTTGATTACTTTAAACTGCAAGACCTGACATATTTGTTTATTTTGGGATTGGGTTTACCAATTAGTAATAAATATTTGGCAGCATGGATGCACTAAATCCCACCATTTTAACTGGCAAATCGAGATTTTAACTTGTTTTCATTTTATTTGTTTCTGCCAAAGAAAAATATGAGCAGAAAAATTAGATGAGGGACCAAATGGTTTCTTGTATGGAGATAAACTACCTTCAGGTACAAATAAACCCTCACTGTGTCTTTCAGTGGTTTCACAAGACACCAGAAATGGGCTATTTACACATAACTCTGTGTTTTGCATGGATGTGTAGATTCTTTTTAACTCACCAGCGGATTCCACTAAAGCCAGAGTCTTGAGATGTCCCGACATCAGGACGTTGTGGAGGTCTCGGTAGCAGCAGTTGAGTGTGATGTATCGTACATCCCGCACCATAATATCCTCCACACGGATGTTGTATTTCCTGAGACAAGCATGGAAGGAAAGAAGAATAAATGAAATGTACAAGGTGAGAAAAGGAGTGTTTTTTTATTGTTTCATTGAGATGAGCCCAAAGGAAGAAGAACGCTGAAACGGTACATGCTGTAAGTGTTGCAGAGCAGCCATTATATAAGTGTTCCTTTATAGTATATATAATTTCACAATTGAGCTCTCCAACCCTTTCTGTGGAATAATTATGTAATAATGTTAGAATTGTAAATAATATCCTATATATATGCTCATCATTATCTAAAAATACTGTGGCATTCTTTTTGAGTTTCTCTGGAAGTTGTGATACAAATGTCTGCAGGAAGCTGATAAGCGTTCCAAATTGGAAGCAGATACCAGCCACTCTGGGGCCAAAACTGAGAGCTGGCCTGATAGTGAAAACACCCAAAGGCTAAAGGTCAAAGCTTGTGACCCAGAGACACGGGAACTACGCTTGAGACCTTCCATCCACAAAGACAGGCGTCCATTCTATTGAAAAGATTTATCAGTGTTTGTTAGCAGCTGGGTTTTTGTTGCCCCTACCCTTCCAGCAGCTGCTAACTTGTGTAATCAGGGCTCTCTAATCCTAACAAAAAGAGGAGTAGCAAGAGAGGAATCTCAGCATGAGTTTGGAGACTGTAATAATCACTCTCCTCTATTCCTGTCCTAAAATACAAATTTAACCACTTGTCTCCCTTTTCTTTTTGTCTGTTTAAAAGCGTTTAGGTTGATTGAACTTGACAAATAATGTCAGACATGTTTGATGACAAATTATCTTGTCGAGGCAGAGTGAGGAGTACATAGTAAGAATATTTTTCTTTCTACAATCAAAGGAAAGTAGAGTTATATTGTAGGCCTTGAGACTAACGTTTTACACTAGTTTCACCTAACTATCTTTCTAAGATGCACCCAAATTTTTGGTCACATCACATTTAGACCCTTTTGTTAAACAAAGACTGTTTTGCTCAAGAATACACTGGGTGACTGAATTTGTCGCCTTGTGTACAAAGAGTTCTGTGCTAATAAACATGCTCTGCCTTTGCAGCCGAGGGGAATAACATCACTCAAAGAAATGCAAAACAAAGTCAATATTGAGATGTGTTTTGTAAAATATGCAGGAAAATTAGATCTGTGCCTTACATAGAGAACAAATACTCTTAAACTTGTTAGAAGATGTATGTTTGGATAATTTCAAAGCAGTCATTTGAGCTTCCCACTGCAATGGGAGCAGAGCAGAGTTGTTCGACTGATGTTTTTCTTGCAGCCTCTTGGGACCCTCTGCTCCGCAATGGAAGAGGCAGTTCAGGATGGAGCATGCAGTCCTGCCTTCTTACACAGAAGTATATGTAAATAATGACTTAAAGAGAATAAATTAATAAAAAAATCTAAAAATAAATGCTAATGTGCGTATCTGATTGCTTGAATTTCACACCACTGTCAGTAAACAGACTTACAGAGCTTTGTTTACTTTTAAATTTTTTATAACCCACACATGCAACTTTATCAAAATGTTTTTAGAAGAATTTTCAGAGGATGGCTCAATAAGAATTGATACGTGGGAGTCACCTACTGATCCCAAGACAACAAAAACAAACAAACATAAATAAATAAATTGAGGAAGATTTCTTTCTTTAACCTGATCCTGGACACAATACCAGTCCCTCTAGTACATGTAGTCAAATGCTGGATTTTGCAATAGATAAGACAGAATATTCAATTGTGGTGGTATAGTGAAGGGAAGAGAAGCTTTTCCAGCAAAAATTATTAAGAGTGACATTCGTTGTGTCCTTATCGCGAACTAGTTAATGAAGGACACATTTAGGTTATTGTTCCAATGTAACAATTTGCAGATATCCAAGCAAAACTGTCAAATGCCAAGAGCAAATGTTTGAACGGGTGTATCTCTGAGGACACCCAGCGAATCCTGCAAAGGAAAAGAACCTCAATACAGAAAATCTATCAACAAAAACTGATAAAGCTACGGTTAAAGCCAGAAGTTTACATGCACTCAATACAAATACTTGTTTTTTGTCCTTCATTGTTTGAAGTTAAATCAGATCAAAGTTCAAAAAAATATTTGCCCTCAAGTCAAACCATCTTCAAGCTACTGTTTTTATGGATGTATTAATGAAATGAGGAATAAATGTTGTACTAGTCTAAAGACTGAAAACAGCTTCACCTGTCTGTGGACAGCAGGATTACATTTTGACAGGACTCTTGCACTGCTCTAAAAATGTTTGGCAAATTTGAAGTAGAGGTACACTGTTAAGTAAATGTAGTTTTCTTACTGTAGTTGTACAGAGTAATTTTAAAAGACAGGAGCTAATGCATATTTGCTGTAGGCTCTTCTTCAATATATTACGCTGTACGTACTCATGGTGACCCCAGCCCAGCTCTGGGAGGTAGGGCAGCTTCTTGATCCTGATAATAGAGTCGTAGAGCGACGGCTGCAAAGATTGAGCCACGGCGTTGGCCAGTATAACAGCTATCATCACCGGCAGGATGTGGGAGATCTGACCAGTCAGCTCAAACACAATGACCGCAGTTGAAACGGTGTGGGTGACCGCTCCCGACAAGGCTGCAGCACCTGTGGATGGGGGAGAACAGCAGAACAGGCGACTCTCAGTGTCACAGTAAGCTCTGGAACACCAAGGGTTGTGTTAACTGAATATTTTCAGATGATGAATGGTTTTATGAAATGTTGCTGGAAACTTCAGAAGGCCATGAGTGATTTTCACAAACTGCAATTCACACCTCTAACCCCTTTGTGCAATCATGTAGACGTTTTCAATTTTATGCACAGAGTACATCGTGGAGGAAACTTAATCTAAATCCCAGTATCTGGGAGCTGAGAGTGTTGAAGAGGCTTTAGAGCGCAACCTGGTTACAGATTGGTGTAGTTGGACTACTGGTGGACAGGAAGGGCATAATTTAAGTGCAATCATTTAATTTAATTTTTATATGTAGTAGTTGGGGTGATAGTGGGTTTTTGTCACTGTGAGTTTTAAATATGTATTTGTCTACTTGATGTGTGATGGCAAGATGTGGATTGTCTGTACTGAATATTAAATAAGCTGAAGGAAAAACAAATGTAAATGTCAGACTCTGCTAGGCTAAATAAATTCACATTCTTTTCCTATACACCCACAGAGGAAAAAAATTGACCCATGCATCTAATTTAATGCTGGAGGAAATCTCTGCATCGACCCCTTTCTTTTTCCTTTTGTTAAAAGTGATGTGAACTAAACTGACAGAGCAGCGTGGTGTGAATGAGTCTTCATACAGACAGACAAAATGGATGAGTCCAATTTAAACAGTGGAAAAAAGAGGAACAGTAGGGAATGATAGAATTAAAGAGAGAGCAATACAAAGAGGGAATGAACAAACAGATGCTAGATAGGAGCGTTTGCACCAGCAGGTTTCATTGTTCTTTCCCATAACTTAATTAAGCCGTGTCTGCCTCCCTCCCCTCAGATAAATGCTGCTGCTGTTCTCTCCACCCATCCTAATGCTCAGTCCTTAGAGCGAGTTCTGCTGTGAGATGAAAGAGGCTCATCAGAATGTCGGGCCTGCAAAGGGCTGAGTCATCAGCTACAGCACAGCACAACAGCATCAGCCCAGAAAAAAAAGGAAAACAGCAGGCGCCGAGGCCGCAGCAGAGGCATAATCAGCACTGCTGTCAACAAGTAACACTGGATCTCATCACAGGCGCAACTTTATTGTAGATGTCTAATCAAAGTTGGAAAAAACCCCCCAAAAAACTAAAATTAATAATTTTTACCACTCATCTACAGTATTTAAAAAAACCCATTGAATATTTGCTAATAAAGTTCAACAACAAGTGATGATTCTGTTATGATTTACCTCTTTCAAAACAGTATTTTTGTATTCGGTTGATTTTCTTGGGTCATTTTTGTTTCCATTATGTTCAATTCTCATACTATTTCATGATTTTATTTGTGGTGCATCAGAAAGTTTTGATCTTGAGCTGGGAGCTCAAACTTAGTAAGAATAAAACTATATGAATGCTACAAATAGACCAAATCAGATATTCATACTTATTCAAAAGTATAACCAGAAAGAAAAGAAGAAAAAAGTTATTCAGTAATAAATTAATGAGTGTTCAACATACCCACAACAGCGTAGCCTCCTGGCACTATGGGATAAATGGACTCATCAGAGTGAATGCCATCTGGGAACCAGGCTGCCATGCATTCTCCAACCAGACGACCAAACGCTGCTCCTACAACCACAGGGACACATGGATGAAGACACAAACAGTCTGACCTCGGGTTTCTGCCTACATGTAGAGAGGTAATAAATCTGAATTTATGTACAATGGAATGACTACACCTGGTTCCAAACTATAAATATTACATTTAACACATTCCGTTCTGCAGTGCTACATCTCCCCTAGAAGAGTTACAACAGGAGTGAAAGGTGTAGATTTAGGTGTAAAGTAATTCTGCAAAGCACTGATTGCTACAACTAAGGTAAAAGATAAGACTATAAACCCCATCTGATGGATGTAGGAGGCTTAAATTGGTGGATTAGCGTCTTAAGGTGGAATGTCAGCAATAGTGACATCTGGTTCCACAGAAATCTCCACCTTTAGGAGGTAGAAACCTATTTCTTAAAAACATACTGGGCATTTTGCTGATTAAAATTGTATAAATAAAACATAAAAGTTTTTTGTGTTTAGTTTTCTAATACTGATTTGTGCAACTAGGCTAAATCTTATGGAAAAAAATTAGGGCACCCTATCAAATATTCATCTCTTTAAACAAAAATGTTTTGGGTTATAATCATGTTTCGGGATCCAGTTCTAATTAGATGCAGATGCTCTCATATTTCCCTCAAGTACTTTTAATACACAACTGTATTCACGGTGAATTCTATGATGGTGATGATCAACAGGACCTGCTGCAGCAAAGCAGACCCAAACCATAGCACTTCCTCTGCCATACTACACAGTTGGTATGAGGTTGTTTTGCTGGAATGATTCATTTAGACAAACATGCTCTTTATTCTTGTGTCCAAATATTTCAAATTTTGTCTCATCTGTCCATAATTCTTTTTCCTTGTACACCTCTATTAAAGTTAAACTCGAGAAGGTTTTTTTTATTGTACATGTATGGTACTGTGATCGGATTATAGGCTTTATGGAAACTTATGTTAGCTTTTTATGATCTACTTTCAGTGTTATCTTGCTTGGAGAGCAAATATATTCCTCATCGCATTTTGCATTTTTATTACATTATACAAAAAATCTTTAACATACTCATATTTCTCAATATTTGTATAGTTGATATGAAATATTCACATATGCTGATATCTTAGAAAAACACAGACTATCACTGTGGGTCTTAATATCTTTACATTTTGCAGACATTTAACAAAAAGGAAATGGACTCTACTGAGTTTTCTTATTACGATTAGGACCCAATCAGTGTTCTGCCATAATAGTTCTGAACAATTATAATGGGTTTTTCATTGCTTTTAGGAAAGGGGTTGTCCTCTCAGTTACTACTTTCTTTTGGTTGCACAAGAAGCAAAAAGTTGATACGATAAACTGATCCTGTAATAAGACTTTTTAAAACACCCTGTGTAATCTGTCATCTCTCTCTCCTATTTTATCTGTTGATCCAAATCTTTGATGGGGCTGATTAGACTTCCTAAATGACAGTCCAACTCCAGTTTGTCCATAAAGACAGACTGGAGCTCACTGTTCTAAAACACATATTGTTGATTGCTCATTACCAATGACAAACACAGGCATGAAAGCTCCACAGGGCACAGGGATGGTGGTGGCCAAGGCTGACATCCAAAACTAAAGAGAAAGAAAAAAATATTTGTGAGATAAAGATATGAAATGAAAGAACAAGGTGGCATTTCAATTAGATATCCAAGTCCTATGCAGTATGCCCAAACATGATAGCTAATCTGAATCTCGAAGCAGCAGTGAGGGGGCGGCCATGCAAGGTTAGATTGAACCGTCACATTCATTCTTCATTTGACAAAGACCCTGAAATAAAGCTTGTGTAATGAGTGGCCTTCACCGATTGGCTGACACTATAGCAGGCAAGGAGAAAGGACAGCTAATTAAGCAAGAAAAGGGAAATGTCACTGCTGACAATGTGTTAGCATTGCTCTATGTCCACATGTGTAGGTAGACCTGTACTTAAAAGTATCAACAGATTTAGTCCACAAAGTCAGCTACACAGATATTACATAAGATACCTTGTTATTATTCATACAAACTCCACTCAATGATCACAGTATTGATCAGTTTTAATGCATGTTCAGTCATTACATCCTTGACACTGAAGGAAGCAAATGCAACTAAGATTGGAATACATAATCAATTGTTAGCCAAAGCTAATATTAGTTTGAGGTTCAACAATGACTGCTTTAAATGTACAAATGAAGCAAAAGGTGGATCAGCAGTAGAGAAAGAGAACCATATATAAAGGTTACAATCCTTGATGCAACTGTCCCAGGTTTGATTCCCAGCAGCATGATGAGTACTGCATGTCCTGCCCTTCTGTTTCAGTCCTTTTTCCTGTCAAACTACTAATTAATAAAGGCCACCCTCTCAACATGCTATGCTGAACAGCAGCAGAAATATAAGCATTTGGGGAAATTCACAAGTCAAGTTGATCATTGATGAGATTATTGATAGAAAGAAAATGGGTGGACAATATACCTGGCTAATTCTTATGGACATTCAGTCAGATGTAGGAACTGCTGATCTAAACATCATCCTCTGGCTGGAATAGTCAGTTTGAGTCAGCTTTAGGTACAGCTCTGTTCTGTCTGTAATTTCTTATATCTTATGGATTTGTTTTAAACTGTTGAAGTACAATCAAATAATATTAGATAGTGCTACATTTTATGCTGACTCAGACTCACACTGCCTACATGATGTTAAAGTTCAGCTAAAAACTGGGCTTTCTAGTATGCTTTATTTGAAGAAAAGTGGGAGGACAGATTCATGAATTGTATTTTTAAACAAAACAAAAATAAGACCAGAACTGGTGCTGCATAAGCCAAAGCACCAGTTCTTTGTATTTCCACCATGAACACACATATGTGCGTAGGTGTTAACACACCCCCACAGCACACACCATAACACGTACTCTGTGACGAGAATCAAAGCTCCATGCTGCCAGACACACAAACATTTGATTACAATAAATGAGTCTCATGGGCAAAATAAAGCAGACAGTGGATTCTTCAGACTCCCTTTTCCATCGTATTGTTGCTCTTCCACCCAGACAGTAAAACACAAATGAGAAAGAGAGCGTAAAGAAGGATCTCTGGACTCATAATAAAAGCTTAAACTAAAGGTTGAGGCCATGAGTTCTGTGGAAAGAATCACAGAAGTGCACCAGGGTGTCACTGTGTAGGTGTTTGATATTATCCGACAGCATTAAAAAACCCAGAAGGGGGTGAGAATGTGGCCTTCTAAATTTTTTGTAAAATTCAAGTCACTCACACTGAGAGCAGCTGAATGTGTTTTCTGAAACAATCACTAGGAGATTATTTTAATTAAAGTTCTAAATGTGTGCCATATGTAACCTTTAATGTAATAATAATAATAATAATAATAATAATAAAACTTGAAAATGACATTGTATATCTGCAATATTCCAAAGAAACTTAAGCTGAAATACCTAAACACACTGTTATTTCACATGTTTAATACAATAATGGCCAAGATCTGATAATGGCCCTGCTGTCTACAGGGTGTAGATGACAGGGTAATATGATCCAGCTACTTGTTTGCACAGAAACATCCACTCAAACACAGGTGAATACGATAAGCTGCTGCCGGCTGTGTCGATTCCATCCCCATAGGACAGCAGTCTTTACCATGGCAACCCCTCTGAAGTCTGTAAAGTTCCAGTGGCCAACAAATCCCCTGTGGCTCAGGGTTACATCCAAGATAAACTAATGGAAAGATCCCTGTAGGCTGTTAATGTCCCTCCATGTATTTTTAATAAGTCACAGATGGAAAATGTACCCTTACTATAGCCATGTCATGTTACAGATTGAATGCTATTGGTGGTTAAAACTCCTGCACTGAAAGTTTATATACATACATAATACACATACACACATAATTAGGATGTGAATTTTCATTTTGTTATTCAAGTCAAGAAAAAATGACCACAAAAACTCTAAGAATACATGAGTTATCAAGAGCTAAAGGGAACAAATGTCAGTTATGACGGACAATGGAGGACATTTATACTCAATCAGCTGGAAGAGCTGTATGAACCTGTGTGTAAACCATTTTCAGAGGACAGTGCTTCTTCCCAGGAGCCCCTCCTAGATTCCCACTCCAATTACAGTCCAGTCAGCTCTGTGACACTATAAGGCACACACACTGCTGTTTAAAGACAGACAGCAGAGGACACACACCTGCATTAATATACCCGTTTCACCCTGAGAGCTCATAACAACACAAGACTAAAAATAACATTGAATTATTATGAATGGCAAATTGGTTAGCAGCTTTGAGAGTGCACAAAGCAGCTAACCAATGAGCTGTGCTGAAACTAGCATCTTCACAGTAAGTGCCAACATTTCACTGTCACAGCTTAATCAGGGCAAGTTGCTAGTTGTTAGCAGAGCTGAAGCTGATGGACAACTGTGCAAACACCTTTTCTATTCATCACTGGAAACAGTGTATCATAAGTTTCTGCATGAAAAAGGGAGCATCAAGATAAGATGGCTGCCAGGGTGAATAAAAGAACCAGTCATTATAGAGAAGAAGCGGGAGTGAGAGCAATCTCGCCTTTGAAAATCACCAGGCTGAACCCAGCAAAACAGAAGGCTGTAATTAGACCGAGCCATTACAACCTCGCTTTGCATGTCGAGTCAGGGTGATGGAGATAGAGAGAGGACATTAGTCAGGACATGGCGTCAAATACATGCTCAACTGCTCAACAAGGTTTGTTCAGGTGGCGTTTTATACATCATATCATTTGCAGTGGTGCTTCCAGAAATATTTCACAGGGGCCGCCAGATTAGTAAATATTTTGGGGTGACACACCTAAAAAATAAATGGATAATTTTTCCACAGTTGGACAATGAAGGATATTTCTATTCAGTGTTAGTGCAAACATTTATGCAAACAGTTCCTGCTGCCACTGCGTTAACACAGCGCCCTCTGGACCGACACAGAGCTACAGCTACAGTGGTTATTAGACTGTGTGCTAACCTCTTTTAAAAGATGTTACTTCTCCAAGAATGGGGAAACACTCAATTTTATGCACACACTGACACAAGCTGTTACATGTTATGATGTGTGCATCACTGGCAGAGCGACATGTTAAGAACTTGTTTCCTGTCGCACACACGTTGCCTTTGTGTACGGACTGTTTGTACACACTCTGGTGTAGGCTTCGTCCCCTGTATGTTATAAAGGATAATAACGAAACTTAATGTTTAAAATGCTGATTACACCAGAGTGGAGCTGGTGAATGCAACTCATAGTTTGAATGAGAGGAAGGGGAATGTGTTTCAAAAACTGATTACATCTAAGAGGTTGGTTATAAAAAGGATAAAATAATTTTAAGAGGAAAATGTTCAATTTACATGCAAATATACTTTAAAAACAAAGTAAACTTCTTCTGGGTGCTCAAATTCACTGACTGAAGTCTTTCAAGAACAGCAGGTGCAATAATGCTAATCTTTAAATGTCTGTACCACTGCATAACTGGAATTATAGAAGGAAAAATAAGCTACTGTTTGAATTAGCTCACTTCAGCCAGCTGGGTAAAAGGGAAGTAAGAAAGAGAAAATTATAAAAGTGAATATAATAAACATTATTGGCCTAAAACACCGGTAGTCACCAGGATAAAAAAAAAAAATCCAAAAACTATTGGCAATAGAAAAAGAACATATTGGTCGACCACTAGTTTAGCTTTAAGAGTACAAACACCAATCATTCAATATTAAGAAATTAAAAGCGGGTTAATGATCTAAGAGAATAACTAATATTGGCGTAGGCTGAATATCTTTGTAAAGGTAATTTGCTAATATACTTACACAATACTAACATGAATGTATATTGATATTGTACAACAATATAAACCTTGTGATTTTTAAGCAAATTGATACCAATTATGAATTGGTTTTGAAGTGAGTATTGCTGTCAAAACAGATAAATGGCCTTAATTTGTTCTCTTCATGTGCTAGCCATAGTTCCCGTCAAAGATAGGTTGCTTTGCACAGAATCGGCCTCTAATGTACTGAATCTTTTGCTAATAATATTTCCTCACAAATTACAGTTTCCAAGCTTCAACATGAGTTTCAGCCGCAGTGAAGACGGCTTTAGGGCTGTCACCTTCAGCAGAGTCCTCTACAGACGTGTGATACCACCATTGTAAAGCTTTCTCAACTTTGTTCCTACCTTCATGATGATGAAAAGGACCAGTGTGACGAAGACATTGATTTGTGGGTGTTTCCAGGCTTGGGAGTTTCCAATATAGTCAAATTCCTCTGCAATTCCCTGTTTTGCCCATGTCCGGTTGTCCAACAAAGTCACCAGAGACTCCCCCTGAGTCAACTACAAATCACAGGAAATATTAATTACAAGTCAGAGTCAGGTACCATCACTTTTTGCATCAATTGTTTGTAATATAATTACAAATTAGATTTATTTAATAGTGGATTTAATAGTCCATTAGATTTATGGACTATTAAATAGTGGGTATTCAGTCTGTAAATCAAAAGCTAAAATACTGATGAATAAATTGTTAAATTGAAATTGTGATGTGGCAAATTAAAAATGAAACCTGCCATTTATATATCAGGGCAAAACAGTACTGTTGGAATTATGTCTCTAGTAACATGGAGAAGGTAACTAAGTCTAGACAATTAAACTGTTTTTATATAAAATTGTGTTTTTCTAATATTTATCCAGACCTGAAATATTCCATGTTTACCCAGACTTTTCAAGACTGTAAGAATCCTCTTCATTTCCTAACATTAAACCCATAAAGCTCATATTACTAGCAAACATGGGAAGACAGAAACATACTATTCAGTCCCTGGAAGTATACAAGTTGCTGTGTCCACAGAAAAACAACCAGAACTCTTAACAGCTTTGTGATCTTCTGTTACGCTTGTGTCAAACTCCACAGAGAACTCTGTCTCTTGTGCAGAGATGGATTGACTGCAAGAGGAAGAATGTTAGACAGTCCATCTGCCAGCTATGTGGAAAAGCCTGGTTACCGGGAAACATGGTGCCACAATGAACCAGTTTCACTTTCTCTGAACTAAACAACTACACTTACTGTCGGCACACATCTTTCTTTCGGGACAAACTAAAGAGAGATGGTTGTAACTGGAAAGAAGCACTGACTGTCACTGATATCCTCACATTATTTTGTAATATTTAACCCCAACAGATGTCAAATGTTTCTGGCGAAAATGTAGTTGATCTACGAATAGATAATCTTGCAAAAAGAGAACTTTTATGGGAACCTTTTTTGCCTCAAATATCTCCTCCAGGGCTCAGAACAAACACAAAATACAAACTGTTAGCAGGTTCTTTCAAGTTGAATTTGAGATGATTTTCATTTACTTGCCATTGTTTTTGCTTTTTCCTCATGCTCACACCTGCTTGTTTACAGCTATCCATGATTGTTAAAGTGGCAATTGTGATTTTGAGCTTAATTATAACGCATTTAGAATTTAGAAAATCTGAGGTTTGGGCCCAGATTCACAGCAGGTTTTAATGGAAAGGTCTCCTCTGAATGTGAGCACAGGAAAAGATGATGAGCTCAAGTTTTTACAAAATGTCACCAGAGATTAAAATTTTACAATCTCTGTCAGGGATTATGCTGTGACAAAATCATCTGGAGCCGGACAAAAATCACATCAGCTGCAGACAGTGATGGAGATAAAGTTCCCACTGGCAGAGATGATGATGAAGAGTGTGCCAGGAAGACAAAGGAACCACAAATACAAATTTCTGAGTGGGTACTCCAAAGAGAGGAGCTTTAAGAGTAAGCCAGCATGGGCAGAGCTTCAGAAGTCTTCAACACTTTCTTATTTGGAGCCAAGGTAAAGAGAGGGAGTCAATCTGTGTGTGTGTTTGTGTATTGAGTGTACAAAGGATGGAGAGTCTATTCCTTTTCTAATTCCGATTATTAACCGGATGAAGGGGATAAAATCAGAGAAGGCACAACACATGCTCATGAGTCATCCCTGGAGCAAAAGGACAATATGGTCGTCCATGTCTCCAGTGTACACTGATGAGTCACTAGCACTCACAGGCACATTTATACCCCTTTAAGCTATTATGCTACAATCATGTCTACCAACCTCTAGCTGTAAACAGAGTACACTCTTACAGCTTTTAGCATATAGCTCCTTATCGGTACAAACCAACCAAAGAACCACCAAAGTCTGTTGTAGCAGTCTGGAGAATCTGCTGGGATGCCTCCAGAAAATGCAGCTCTCTTTTGACTAACTTTTTACAAACATGATTCTTCCTTTAGCTTAATGGACAAAATATCAGATGTTTGGGTTTCCAACCATTCAGGCAACAGTCATTGTGGAAAAAGCTGAAAATGTAACCATTAAAGTCCTATCTGGCCTACTTTTCATACATGATCTTTCCAACACTGAACGTTACTTCACAATATGAATCAGGCATATCCATAATGTGACGCCTGATAACCTCCTGCTAGTGCTGGTTAAGTTTTGTAATGTGTCCTTGAGGCGCTCTCTGTTTCATTTGATCTTCATTCACTGTTTGGATTGACTGTTGAATGCTCTGGAAACAGTCTGCTACACATCACTCTACTCATGATGCTACCACTTCAGCTCACTGGTCACCATTCTCCAAATTCCAGCAAAGTAAAATTGGAAATTATTTATGTGATCACTGCTGATTATCAGAGGTACCAGACAACCTTGAATTCATCCCAATCCTTCTGGTTTTCTTTTAGTAGGTGTAAATCATTAGCGTGACGTTGACTATGAAGAAATGCATGTCTGAATTGTGTTTCGGTGAACAAAACAGGCAATTATTTAAGGTCAAAACCTGCAAAGCAATGCAGTTTATGCAAAAGAGTATTATTTCTGTCATAACTTTTGAAAGATGTTGGAACCATACCTTTCCAGCCATAAACTGTCCAAATCCAGGAGGAAATGTCAGTGTTGAAATCAGTAAAGTGACCAGAGCTGGATACAGCAGTCGCCTAAAAGAGTAAGAAATGAAAATTAAAAAAAATATATATAGACATGCATTTTTCCATATTTGCACTTCATCACTCTAAAGAGTAAACATGCTGTAAGTTCAAGAAGCAGCCATGTTGAAAAACGCAATCCTTGAGATCATCATCATCAAAGTGGTTAGTTATCACACAAATTTAAAATGTTCAATGATTATCAAGAAATATATGTTTAGCTGTTACTGTTGTCTTTAAATGAACAGCCCAGAATGTGTCAAAGTGAATAAACAGATAATACAATTTGTGTTTGTTCATGCCTTCACAATTTTCACTGAAATACAAAAAGCTTAGAATAAGATGTCTGTAAAACCTTTTATTATTGTATCATAATAAAGTACCACAAAAGAGGTTTTCAGGGGTATGATCTTGAAATGCCACTTTAAAACTGTTTTAAAAAATGTTTTCCAGTTGCCATCAGCCTCTGACTTCATGAAATGGAAAGTGTAACTTATTGTTACTGTAGGAGTCCTGCATACTGTTTCTATGATTTGTTAATGGTACAAAAGCAACTGAGTTTCCTGCTGGGTTGAAGGAGTTGATTTCTCATCAGGCTTGGGTTAAAAGATGCTTAATCAAAGAAAACGTTTGGAACTCTTTGTGTTGATTTTACCATTTCTTCTATTTTGAACTTCTAAAACTACAGAAAACAGCTTTATACATGTGTTAGTGAGCACAATGCCCACAAACACATCTTATTGTGTGACTCATGCAGAAAAATTTAGGCTGGGCGCAGGGTGCATGTTTCTCCTGAGACATCCGTCACATACTTCACATGTACTCACTTCTTCATGAGGAATTTGTTGATGGTCTTTTGCTTCCTGATGAACTGGACAATCAGTCGGTTTAGATAGACGAACAAAGCACCACCAAATCCACTGGCAATACTGCAGACAGAGAAACAGGGCAGTTAGTCCTGTTTTCCCTGTACGGTGTGATGAAGCACTCTGCATGATCAAAGTGAAACTAAATTGAATAAATTAGTTCAAGAGTAAACAAAGCAACGCATCAAGTCTTCTGTACCACCTCCATACGTTGCTCTCAGTGCATTTGGCCACAGTAAAAACAATAGGAATGTAATGAGGCTCTAATGCACTGGAGGCGGGTGTCAGGAGTAAGTGCAAATGTGATTCAGTGAAGCCATAAAATGAGTATTGGTCAGGGAGAGAGATGATGTGGAGGAGCAGCATTAATGTAAATACAGAAAAGAACAAAAGAATAATAGAACAAAGACGAAATGGAGGAAGAAAATTGCTGGACTTAAAACCAAGAGACTAAAGCTAAGAGTGAGACAGACGGAGCGCGCTGTCAGCTGAGGAAGTGTGGGGGAGTTGGAGAAAAGCCGAAGGAGAGGTTTATATAAGTACACATTTAAAAGCGCTGTGGGAGACCTCTTTATGGAAGCCAGAAGAAGATAAAGAAACAGGAAATAAGTGAGTGTGTGTGTGTATATAATACTTGCTGCATTATTAATTCCATCAACTATGTTTGAATAAATAATGACCAGGATGATGAGGTAGTCTTTAACACCCTGATGAGGCATAAAGAAAATAGCAGGTAAGCTTTTGGTTTCTTTTTTTCCTCAAAAATAAGCAACAATTTTTGTTGGTTCAGAAGATGCTACATTCACCTCAACCTTTTAAGAACTTCTCAGACTTGCATTTCACTAAATAGGGTCATTGTACACACAAACTACTCAGGACTACATTCAGTTCATCCTCTATTGGATACCTCAAAGCTTCTCAAAAAACAGTTTGTTGAGAAAATCCTCTATGAAGTTCAAATAAGAGCTGCATTAAAGCTCATCACTGGGTGCATTCATCTCCATATGTATGTTGTTCTGTGCAGTATGAGGTCGAGTTTCACCAAGCGAGCTACTTCTGACGCCTGAAGGTGTAACAAACAGCAAGTGGAATAGGAAGGAACTCTTCAAAGATGTGGCCTGCAAGTCAAGATTCTTCCATTATAAATGGGATCACCTGTCACAACTTAAGGAAACGTGTGTTTTTGTTGATTTGCTACCTTTTGCACCTTTATGGTTTAAAAATGGATCTTTTGCTGTAAATGACTAGGTACAATTTGTGCTGAACAACATTTTTTTATCTAAATTGTCAAACTCCTTTCAAGGGAGGGTATTCTGCAACTTTTACACAGTTTTCTGCTTCATCACACCTCAATCAAACAATGATATGGTTCACAGGAAACAACTCTTCAGGACCTGAGAGATAATTCCACCATTTTCCTAAAGTCTGCTTAGCAATTATGAGTAACCGAAAAAAATCTTTTGGTTATTTTTAACTACTATACAAGTGCAGAAAAAGAGCAGCTACAGGCAATGGCATTTGTGTTTTTTGTTCTTCCAGAATGTGTGATGCTGTCGATCTGCTTTGCCCTTAAGTCTATCAGTAATCATTGATTGCAAGTTGTAGACAATCTAGAACAGGAGACTGCAACCTTTAGAATCAAAAGAGCCATTTTGCCCACAAACAAGCAAAAAAAACAAAAAAAACACACACATTTAGAGTTGCAAAGGTTATGTATTTTAGATAAATATCTACTAGATATTTTTAATTTCGATTTTTAAGGTTTAACATAAAGAAAATCCTCAAACGTTTGCAGAAAGAGAACGGATAGTTTCCTCTATGGGTTGTTGATATTCGTGGAAAATTATGTGAAAAATATTTTTAAGAAAAAATATTCTGTTAAACTAATATTTCTGGTACTGTTGTGTAAGTTTTATGCATTTTTTATAAAAAATTGCAGTTATTAAAAAAACTGTAAAGCTCCTAAAACCTACATCTGTTCCGTATTTTTAAATGTCAAGAGTCATTGTGGAAGATCCAGAGAGCCACAGGTTGAAGACCTTTGACCTTGGGGAAAACTCACCCAATGACAGCGAAGGCAGGAAGCTCCTGAAGGTCAAAGGGAAAATCCAAACGGAAACGGGTTTTGAAAAGTGCTGTGATGGTCTCTGAATAAGCAGAAACATCCAGAAAGTGAGAAAATAGAACAAGCCACAACAAAACACAATATTAGTAATGTGAGGTCCAAATTGAAGGTTTTAATTGCAGGTGTTTCAGTTCTCTGTGCAGGTACAACTACAGTTCATGCTTTGTTTCTAATTACAAAAAGCAACCTTGCCCTGCAGACCAGAACTCCTGCCAGCACACAGTAGACAGATGGCTAGAGAAAATTAGGTGTGGGAAATAACTGGTAGTAGCCAACAGATCACTGGGGACCTGCAGTGCAGCTCTGCAAACCAATTCTTGTTCCTGTACAGTGGCAATACATTTCAGTCTGCTACCAGAGTTTCTAATATTTCGCTGAATTCAGATGTTATTACCACCAACAGGAAATGTTAACTTCTCAGAAAGGTAATGATGTATGCCATAATACAAAGAGCGGATTCAGACATAAGTATTGAGTCATACAGTTCAGGTTCTTCTTCCTGTTTGATAAGTTACTTATTATTCATTACAGGACAATTTAACAAGCTGAGAATATTATTCTAAACGGTTTTCAACAGCTTATAATTGTAGCAGCCAGTATTTATGATGCTGGAGTGAAACTCCCATAGTTACTGATTTAAAATTCTGCAGCAATTTGAGAAAAAAAGTTATTTTAAAAGTCTGAATGTTTTAAAAGGTACTAACCAGTGGCGCAAATAAAATAAATCAATCAAATGCAGTGTCATATAAGACTGCATCTAACCCCTTTAAATGTAGTCAGATGTATTTATATACAATAAAAGAATAAAATATAGCGGCTTACAATTTTTCTGTGCACTTGAAAATGTTTCATCATATTTCATGTTGCTGAAATATGATAGGTTTGTTGTAATTTGTTGTAGCTAGACCACAAAGGACCTGAAAATGTGTTTCCAAACTAATAAATAATAGGTAAAATATACTTAACATAAAATTTTAAGAATTGTGGTAAAATAAACTTCGGTAACATCATATTAAGGTTAAACTTATTCCAATCTTTTATATGTGCACTAATTTTTAATAGTCGGACAAACATTCTTTTAAAAATTTTACATTTTTTAAGTTTTAGCAGATGGTGTTTTGCTCTGATTAGTGAATATGTGTGGTACAATAGGTTCAGCATTAAACTGCTGAGCTGTTAGGTGGTTGGTTAACAACATGATATAATCTGAGCATAATGACATTACCTTCGTCTCTGCTCCAGACAGCCAGCACTCTGAAGATGAAGGCACTGAAGGTAGCTGCAAAGAACCCTCTCCAGTAGTTCCGCACAGCAAAGAATGTGGATGTTACTTCAATACTGAACAACACACCTGCAACACAAGGCAGAACAGTAAATTGTGGCATATCTTTCCTACAGACATATCTTAGAACATTATGGGATTGGAAGAGAGCTGTTTAAATGTGTGATGGTTAAACAACAAAATATGGTGTGTGATATGAAAACTGCTTCTTTGAGCAAGTCCCCCCCAGATCTCATATGTTGGACAAGGTAGTTCAATGTGTTCTGAAGAATTTTAAATCAAAGATTTGGATCAAATATTTCAGTGATTTTAACTTTGATATAAAAGTTGGTTCAATACTAAGAACAAACAAAGTAAAACTTTGAAATTAAGTATCTTTTGTAAAAGCCTTGAAAATCTGATCTGCTACTGAAATACATTTCATCACGGCTATTTTAATTCCTCTAATGTAATTGGAATGATGGCCACTACTTCTCATCATCATCTTCCCTTTTTCTTATTAGTTGTACTTTGATCATTTCAGGTTATGGTATCGTACTTAACCTTTATTTTTATGCACTATGGCCAACAGTTGTTTTGAAATAACTTTAGAATTAGTTGGACTAATTCAATCAAACTTACAGTAAGCAAAACAATTAATTTGTCCTGCAAACTTACCTCCTATAGGGGCAGCAAAGCAGCAGCCCACTCCCACCGCACAGGCTGCCGCAAGCATCTCGATGTTTCTCGACTCATTCTGAAACACAGGTACAGAATGATACATTTATTTTTTTTAAAAACCTAATGAAATGGGAGATTAGTTAGTTAGTATTTATAAGAATTTAAGAATTATTTTTCTTTCATTTTAGCAAGTCACTCAATTTATTGACAGGTTACCATTACAGTCAAATACAAACCAATTACATATCTACAGAAGGTACCAGAAACAGGAGCGTTAAATTGCATCAGTAAAAAAATATATATATATATTGAAAAGACTGGCAAAACCTTAATGGGACCAACAAGACAAAACAGTTCATAGAATATTAGACATGTCTAATTCAGTACTTTTCTTACTGAAAATGACTCATTTCCTTTCTTTGGGTACAGAGTTTCAGTGCAAAACATAATAAACCAGATGAGTGAAGAGCAAAAAAACAAAGATTGTTCCACCTTTTTGCAGGAGAAAGTGGATCAACGTGCATTCTGAGAAATTGAGTTTTTTTTTTTCTTTGACCATTTAAATTTACCTACCTTGGTTCCCAGGAGACTGAAGTCCTTCAAGCAGCATTGTAATGTGAAAGACCGGTTAGAAGCACTTGTATTTCTCTCATTGTTCTGAGGCTTTAGCATGTGGTGCTACTTCTGAAATGCACACATCTCACATCAGAAAGCAACTAAAGCTTATTCTGACCCAAATATTGATGGTTGAAAATATTTTAGCTGAGAGAGAAACTCAACTAAAGTGGATGTTGATAATAAAACTTTCTACTTTTTATTTTACTGAATATTAGGCAAGTGTATGGATTGATTTTTGCCAAAAACGACCAAATTTTCTTATGGTGTTCGACAAGTGACTTTTGGTCCCAGCAGTATTGGATAAAACTTGTAAAACTCTTATCATTGGATACTTATTTAAAGACTATCCATCTTCCTCACAGTGGTAGTCATTTTGATAGGACAAAGAAAGGGAAGCATGCTGGGAAATGTAGCTGATTTACCTTAATCCCTACCAGACCCGACTCCTCCTTGTGGCAGGAGAGCAAGAGACAGCGTTAACAGGCAGAGAACAAATGATTAAACTGTGTGAATCAGCGCAGCCATTTGAATGTTTTAGCATTTACACTCCATCACCTCACGTTCACAGATCTGAATAAAAACATGTTATGCAATTAGGTCCAACTAGCCCTCTACAAATAATGACATTCTCCACATGCATATAAGCCTCTCATCCCATTTTTGTGCTGTAAAGTACAGCACTCTGGAAAGAAAAGCTGCTTTTTCACAGCCCACAGGTTACATTAGCATACTGTACTTAAAACTGTGGAGAGGCCCGGATCCAGCAGCAGTGGCACACTTCACTCATGCATAACTCTTTCTATTAAAATGCTATAAAGTGCAACACATGACTCTCCGGGGATGAGGAGCCACTAAGAACATTAGATGGAAACAATGATGATAATAAAAATGATGCATGTGAAGATGGACAAATGAAAAGAGGAAAAATGGTCGAATGAAAGATTTTAAATGAAGACAGAAATGTGACAAGTGGTGTAAGATGCATGTCAAATTAGAGATGCCCACTTGATCCATTCTTGCATTCATTTAGATTTGGGTATGGTGTGTAGCTTTTTGGGATCTTTTTAGCCTACTTTATTTTTTAAACTTTAGCTTTAATAACATAAAGCTATATAATTTTTAAAGTTTAATCAGTAATACTTTTAAAACAAATTTATGTCAGATCATGATTTCTTGGTTAATGTCAAGTTGTCATAACAAAGACATTTTGAATAATGTCAACTTTGTATCAAAAGTGCCATGATTTACCGGATGACACTTTATGATAACAGTCAAATACTCATGAAGACTTAGTCGTTTTCATGACAAGTGTTATGTCATGTTTATGATGGGGTCAAGGCAGTTTTATTCATAACCCATCAAATAAAGTGTTACCGATCATCCCAGACGATCAGCTCTGACCAGCAACTCTGTTCCTTCTAAAGACAAGTTTCTCCACAACATGATACTCCCACCACCATGTTTCACTGATGTGATGCTGAGTTCAGGGTGATCAAGTGTTGTTCCCTCCACAAATAACTTTTTGCATGAAAGCTAAAGCACTTAATTTTGGTCCCACCTGAACAGAATACATTTTTAAAGAGTTTTTTTTCTTGAAACTATAGTCCAAATATGATGCCTAATTCCTGGGGAGTGTTTATCTTTTTGGGTGACGTCTCCATGGTAATGACCTCACCTTCCTCCAAGTCCTTAGATATGGACACTGAATGAAGTAGATACTTTAGGAGCTCTGTTCAACACCCAACAATAACTTCAGTGCTGGTCCTTTCTAAGTTGCTGGATGGTTTCCCAGAACTTCTCAGAATTCGTCAAACCCCTAGGTTGTTGGATATCACACTAAGGAGGAGGGCTAAAAATTAATCCACTCTGAATTTTTAAGCATTTCATTGGTAAATATTTTTGAAAACCTGTGTATATTTTATCCTTCCACTTCACAAATATGCACTAATTAATGGTTTTTATTTGTAAAAATTAACAAAATAGAAAGAAATAACATGAGATAAAATGTGAAACAAGTTTGATTGGTATGAATAACATTGCAAGAAGTTAGAGTAAAAGCAAAGTAGACATCCCAATATTGCTAGTGGCACTGAAATTAATGGAGCAGAAATAGAGAATAGTGAATCTTTATGAGTCATACCAAAATCTGTGAAACTCACCTCATAGATTCCTCCAAACAGAGACATAAACTTGCTGAGCAGAGCAGCACACAAACTGGCAATGTGCACAAAGGGACCCTGACAGGAGGAAACATAGAAGTCATGAGACAGACGCAATCACTTCAGGTTAAGAACCACTTTACAACCCCTCCCTATTTACTCTAAGTCACATGTGACAGCATGCAGGGGCTCTATGAAAAAAAATCAAAGTGTAACTGATGGGATTAAAAGAGAATTAGAAGGGGGTGCACAGATAAAGAGGAGGAAGAGGTCTGTGCTGAATCCAAACTACAGATGCTGCTGCAGTGATGCGTAAGCAAAAGACCCTCAGGGGTTTCTGTGTACATGTGTGTTTTAGCATTTCTCACCTTTGAAGGCCCATGTTTCCAACAAATACTACAATGTGAGGACCCGTTACTTATTATGGGGCCTCATAAGAAGAAGTGCTGTTGCTGGGTTACAGACAAGGTTTAGGACTAAGATGTAAATTGATTTCAGGTTTAGGGTGATTCATAGAAATGAATGGAAGTCAATGCACAGTCCTGATGAAGATAGAAAGATTTAATATTTGTCTTTACGTGTGGGAATAAAGATTTCCGATGAGGCATTTTTTAACAGTGGAGATGTGTATTCCTGAAAATCCCTGCTTAAAATACTTTTGGAAAAACAACAGACTACATTAAAATCTACTCAGTTAATATAAACACATCTTCCAAGAAAATAAATAATTTCTTCTCATCAGATTAAAAGACACTCCATGTAAATTGCAAGGGGTTTATTTCCTCCCAGATTTCACTTACTGCACTACACCTAAACTCCGACTAATGTGATTAGAGAAATTTGAAAATTGTTCAAGTATTCTTGAAAAATCTCAGCTTAAAAATTCCAAGCAAAATTCTTGATGAATGTCCACCTCAAACACCAAATGTCTTAGTCATACTGCATTTCTCTTTTGAGGCAGCCATTATGGCAGGGTGGAGGATGAATATTGGTGCTGCTGCATCTGCATGGGTGTGGGCGTGTGCGTGTGTGTTACCTCCTTGCCAAGAGGCATGCCACTGCCCAGGGCGCAGGTGAGCCCGATGACTTTGGCCACAAATGTTTTGAAAGTCAGGTACTCCTTCAGCACCACCCCTCGCAAGATGGTCTTCATTTCGGGAATGCCTGAACCTGCAGGACAGAAGGCGAGTGATAAGCAGCTGACATTTCAGTCAGAGTTTATTCATGACTAGCTGAACAGCTGAAAAGTTACCGGGTTTAATTATAGTTTATCATGACAGGCTTATAAACATGGCATTTGTTTAGAGCATGCTTGATCATTTGCTGCAAAGGATGCATTAGGAACTACAAAAACATACCTCTAACAACAAGGAGGGGGCAGCACTATGCTGAGGGACAGCATTATTGCCAGTGGCAATGCTGGACTGTTCAGAGCTGAGGAAACAATGACCGAAGGCTACTTCCAAATACATGGATGTTTCAAAAGGAGCATAATCTAATATGTCTACTAATTCTAGCCTGAAAAGTTGAGGACTCATCGTGGGAGCTGCCATTTCTAATAAGAGTGTCAAATATCCAGTGATAGATTTGAAAATAATATTCCATATACTCAAAATTAACATATAGGACTGTGAGATTCTTTTGTTTTCTTCTGTAATGTGTGTTTTGTGAGAGATGTCTGCAGGAAGCTGATAACATGCCAAATTGGAAGTAGATGCTAGCCACTCTGGAGACAAAACTAAGAGCTGGCCTGATAAGGAAAACACCCAAATACATTGTGTTTGTGTTTTTGTTTTGAAAGGCCTGGACCTCTGTCCTGTTTGGTTGTGTGTCTGTCTGTGTGTTTGTCATACCAACAGCCTGGGGAGCGAGGATCTGAGTGAAGCCGGCAGAGAAGGTGATCAGAACCACAGGGTAGGTGACCCAGGCCAGGTACTGCAGAAACACGTTACTGTCCAGACCACCATACATCCACTTCTGTGCTGTGGAAACACACATAGGTAGAGCCAACAGGTGTATATAAACAACAAAATTAGAGCAACAGCACAGACACAGGAGGGAGGTTGTGTATTCCTGCAGGGTTGGACTGTGTGGGAGAAACAGGCCTCTTGGATCATTTAAAAACAAGCGGGTTGAATCCAGTTCAGTACCAACTGGAGCAAACAGATCTCTGTTAGTTTATTTTACCTTCATTTCATTTAGAAGTTTGTTTTAATTAGACAACATCCTGTTAAATTTCAAACCAGGTTTACAATCTTACCTACATTTTCAAGCGTTTATCCACATAAACCTCCCATTATCCATCCTGACATTTAAGACTAATCAAATATTTTTGCTCACTCACCTTTGACTTCTCCTAATTTATGCCAATTTATCTTTTATGAACTTAACCTACGATGCAGTATCCCACCAAGATATGTCCAATCAAATTTATCAGCACATTCTTATCCTAGGCATCAACTTCCATTGGGTTTTGAAAAGGCTCCAGGGTAACTACAATATTCTACAAACTCTTCTTTTTATTTCACATCACGTAAACATGATGGATATGAGTTTTGATCCAGGTGAGAAACTGCCTTACTCAAAGTGATCCAAACACTAATTTCCATCAACCTTAAGCCTATTCCTGTTACTAACTCAGCAATAAAGTGAGAGGCTTGCAACATATTCCAAAGTGAAGATGACTTGTGTTGGCAGGCCTGAAATTGCTCTGTATTAGGCAAAAAGTAAAATCTAAGTGTTTTAAATTGGTTGTCAAGCCTCAACATATTGATCACAGACATTGGAGTTTAACAAGAACTTTAAATACGACAAGTAGAACATTTTGCTGATAATAGCCACCTCTGCTGCCTCACCTTGTAGGCAGATAGCGATGCAGAAGTCTACAACCCAGCTGACGAGGGCCATCACCAGTCCAAGCAGGATCAGGAAGATCCAGTCCTCTCCAACTCGTGAGATCAGGAATTTTTGGCAGCGAACTGTGCAAACTGCAGGAAGACAACAGAACATGTTAGCTGAGGGGCATTACACAGATCAGAGCCGTGTTTCAGTCCAGGAATTAGTTGATATTAAAAAGTGCATTCCCAAAAACTAAGACATAAACTGTCACTGCATTCTGAGTGTTGAAAACGGCTGTGCACTGAACTGATGAAGAATTAATTTGTACACATCATGCAGACGCTACCTGGCCCCCCTGCTAGTCATGCATATTTCCTCCAAGGATAGCAGCGGTAAGACTTCAATACTGGTACACAAAAGCCTCCACACAGCACCATGCTGCCACAACATTTCACTGCAGGAATTGTTTATGCATCTTTTGCGAAGTGTTAGTTTTCCACCATATAAAGTTCAGAATATGCTTGTGGCCTGACAAACTATAAGAAGTTCAAGGAGTGTGAACAGTTTTGACAGGCGTGATGGTTTAAGACACAGTTAAATATGCTGCACCCAACTAACTAGGCTCTGGTACACCGTTTAACAGAAATACTCATCATGACTAATTGCTGGAGCTGAACATTAGCTTGACTGTGAAATAGAGCAGCAGTCTCATTAGCAGGTGCTCACACAGTAGGGTTTATATATTTCTCCACGGCAGAAAAAAAAGTGACATTTAGAAAAATGTTCTGGCATCTTTCAGCAGGTTTTCATCTTCTAAAGAAAAAAAACCCTTCATACTCCTCTCAGTAGAAGAAAATGGCAAAATCAATAGTCTGAGCACAGCAGTATTCATAATTTATTACAGCTATCGCTCCTTCTTTTTCTCTCTGAGCCAAACAACTCTCCTTAAATGCCACTGCTCTGCAACCATTTGCTCTGTGATCAGGAATGGAAAATTTAAATGCTTTTGTGTCGGTGCTTTTCAATCAGATAAGATAAAAAGTCCATTTGAATCAAACAAACTGGACTTTTACAGTCTTGTTACGTTCCTATAATAATATTCATGGTACATTCATTCAGTCAAATACAAAGGATGCAACAGAACTGAACACCATAAGAAAAAAAAAAAAAACACTAAATGATGATGTTCTTGGTGAATATTGAACATCATACTGATCTACACCTCTCCTCTCATAGATTACCACCTCAGCCAATATCATCAACATCAGCTTTTTGCATTAAATTTGTGAGGATACTGCTTGCATGGAAATTATGATATCAATCAATTAATTGATTGTAACTCTGTTATATAGCGATGCAAAATAACCAAATGAACCTTGCTGTTCATTTGTTTCATTTAACAAAGAGAAGAGCTTCCATTAATGAATGGTGATTATTTTCTTGCCCAATCTGGGGAAGTTTAAATGAGATTTTATCTTCGTGGAGCTGCTGCGGTTGTCATGGGAGCTTGGTTCTCCGGTCCACAAGTCATGAAAAGGCCTGTTGCTTGGCACCTGGACATATTTGATATTTTTAAAGGATCATTTTGATCTTGCATAACAAAACTAACAATCTTGACCATATTCTGTCAGAAAGATGGATGTAGTTCCAGTACAGATTGGACTCCGCCAGAGCTCTTTTTTGTCCCTATTCCTGTTTGTGGCAGTTCGAACTCGCTGAAGGAAATGAGACTGAAGCACCTTAGGATGTCCCACTGATTTACATTCAGAAAAAAGAAGACATTATTTTTTCTGAATGTAAATCAGGAGTTAATAAAAGAAAAACTCATAAAAAACATTTGAAGGTGCTGTGCATGCAGTCATTCTTATGGTAGAGAAAGGGAAAATACAGCCGTTGGAGCGGAGGATGAGGTGAGGAGAAAATACTGCAGGGATTGGAAAGAAAACCACACGCACACATTCTCCAATTAACACCTTGAGCTGTGAACGGAGGCAAAAGCTGCAAGAAATGTTTCCACTAGCGCACAGATTGTTAGAAATATTTAGTATATGTTATCTGCTGTGTTCTTATGTTCACCCTGTTTGATGTGTTAAGTTATTGTGCTGTTCTCCCATTGTTCTGTGAGTTTTCAGTTCCTGCCTTACAGCAGAAGGACCTAACAGGAGCTGAACTCAACCATCAGTCCGTAGGTGTGGCATGCCTGCACTCAAGATAACAGAAGAAATAACTGAAGAAATAGCAACAATATGTAACTGACTTTAAATAACAAGACAGACTAAGGAAAAAAAAGGAGGGTACGGCAAAACTTGCTTCAGGGCAATAGGAGATTGCAACTGAAGCAAGTCTCTGTTCCATTTCTCCTTGCAAGTAAATCTAAACTCTCTTGTCTTTCTCCATTTTGTGTGGTGTTTAAATTCAAGTACCTCAGGTCTAACTCCTTTTGAAACTTTGTTTGGGAATCCATTTAGGATACCTCAGTTTAACAACCAATGGGAAACAAATGATGAAGCTTATGGACCTGGTAGCTATAGATTTTGAGTTCTCCATTTGTCGGTGTGCTATAAATAAAAATGTAGACCGAATAAATTACATCCACTATAATGTACAGAAATTAGGAAACTGGACACAGGGAGGATTTGAGGCTGCGAATGATCAGTTTGCTGCTACCTCTCTCATGGCATTCCAGAACAGAATTGCCCTCGTCATGCTGCTGTCTAAGGAGGGAGGAGTGTGTGTGCTGTTTGGAGAGCAGTGCTGCGCATTCATCCCAAAACAACACAGCCGCAGACGGCAGCCTCACGAAGGTAATCGAGGGGCTTCGCACCCTGGATGGGAAGATAAAAGGCCACTCAGGAGTGGACACGTCCACGTGGGACTCATGGATAGATGCCTTTGGGAAATATTGCACTCTCATCTCCTCCGTCTTGGTTTTCATTGCAGTATTTGCTGCTGTTCTTACTTTATGTGGCTGTTGTTGTATTCCATGCCTTGTTGAGCTGTTCTCTGATTGTTCTGTGAGTTTTCAGTTCCTGCCTTACAGTAGAAGGAACTAACAGCAACTGAACTCAACCATCAGCTCATAGGTGTGGCGTGCTTGCACTCAAAATAACAGAAGAAATAACTAAAGAAACAGCAACTGGACAGGTTTGTCTGTGCTTTCCATTACTCCATCTCCAATTTTGTGGCAGATCAGAGGAACAGGACATGAGTATATTTAGCTTTATGTGTTATGTGAGTGCATGTGCGTCATCTCAACCACAGGCTGTCTGTGGTCCTACACCCCTTGTGTCATCCAGTCAAAGTAAGAAAAGTGTGTGCATGTGTGTCTGCATGCACACATGTAGGCATGACTTCCTTGTGTTTCTGCGCAAAGTGCCTATGTGCCTTTACAACATCAAGTGTAATTTGGGCTCTTTGGATGTATAAATCCATTAACTTACAGTGCTTGATGGCTTTTCAGCAAAGACACAGAAACACAGCGGTCCTACAGACAAGATGCTGCCTTTATTCTTCATGGCATGCAATAAGCAGCATGTTCCTTCCCAGTGACCTATCGGCAGAGTCACCCCATCCATCCTCCTCTGATCCATTCATCCATCTTTAAATCACATTCAACCTCTGTCTTGGCTTCTGAGCTCCACATCTCCCTCTCTCTTACAGGTCTTATTTGAAACTCTTCACTCGTCTTTCCTTTTCTCTGCACTCCTTCCTTCTATTCCATTTTTAGTCTTACATGCACACTTGCTCAATCTCTCCTCACCAAGAGACATAGTGCCTACTATGTCTCTTGGTGAGGCATTTAGGTTGCCTTGGATACACAGTGCATCAAGCTCCTCGGTCTGACATTAGGGAACTGCCTTAGAGAGTGGCCGTTTCTGCGTCACTCCCGTCTATATATTTTTTTGTCAAATTTAAAGAACTACTGAACCATCTCCAACCAACCAATTGTTAACGATTTATCTGAGCACTTCAAATAAAGTTGTGGGGGGAAGATTTAATGTGGCATGTAAACATCTGCACACCTAGAATAGCTCTTTGCAACTACAGCAGACTGTGTTTGCATGACCTTTAGACAGAACAAAACCATTTTAGAAACCAACACTGGTCCCATTCTGCTGTGATTTTACTGTGAAAATGAGGAAAATAGAAAAGCAGAGTGAACACACACCTCTGAAGACCAACACTACCAGTCCATAATCCTCATTACTGCTTCCACTGAAAACCCAATTATTCAAATCACTCCTTCATATATTATGCAAGGTGACAGCCTTATAAGGGTGTTAAAGGCCTAAATATACTAATATACCATTTTTGCTCGGTCATGGCAATGAGGCATGCTCCCTCTTTGTGTCTATGTGGCTCCACATTCATTATGGAGCTTCATGCATGAGGCAGAGATTCAATTAGAAACGGCTCGCTGTGTTTAACACCACCTGCTTAATTAGATCAAGAGGAGCACAGATGAACGTCACCATTCGGATCATTTGAGTTTTAAATGCCAATGCTGACTGATACTGGATGGATTCAACTAAAACTGATGCTTGGCGCCAATCGGTGTACACACGCACTAGTTAAAGGTTTTTCATAAGTTGTCAAATTATTTTCAGGATTTTTATAGACAGTCATATCCTGCAGTCCAGCCTAGAAAACTCACAGGATGGATTGCAGACTCTCCCCAATTCTTTTTTTTCATTCTCTCTCTTCTGCTCCTCTCTTTTCATCGTCATTCATTTAATCAATCTCCTCTCCAGACTTCTGAAATCAACTCCTCCACTCATCTCTTTACTTTCATTTTCTGTGTTAACTTTCCACCTCTTTCCATTTCAAATCATGCTTTCATTACAGATTTGCATCCATTCATTTCTCCAGCTTTCTATTTCACTATAGTTTGCCCTTTTCTTGCCCCGCCTTCTCATCACAAACACACACACTCTCTATTGCAGACTCAGCACTTTTGTTCTGCAGCCCTCTGCAGACATTGAAGTGTGCCGATTTACACTTTTACAACCTACCGTACCAAGCCTCAGAGCAAAACTACGGCACACACAGTATCTGCACTATCTTTCAAAAGTGACAAGAACATGCATAGCGTATGTATTCACCATGTTCTCTTTGCTCATACATAAAAGAATAAAGTAGAAACACATTTGAATTTACAAACTACACCATATATAATGACCTAAACACAACTAATAAAAGGAGGGGAAAACACACAAAAGCTGGAAATGCAGAGAATTGCTCAAACCACAAACCCCAGAGGTTCACCCACCAGCAAGTCAACAGCCCAAAACTTACATCCAGGGTTATGATGCTGAATTAGGATGCCTCCAGTTTAAAAATTCAGTTTTTAAATGGGACCTCAGGTAGGTCCAATTTAAAACCTAACTGTTAATCTAAACAAGAATTTAAAACTGATGTCCACATATACCCAAATTCAGCTTGACTGAGGTCAAGTCATTATTTTTATTGTTTTGTCAAAGAAGGATGAGCAAAACATTTGCTTCAAGACCTGCAAAGCTGATTGAGACAAACTCCAGAAAGCCTTCCACTGGTTTTCTCTAGAAAGCTGATTTAACAAGGTGCTGTCTCAGATAGGCTGAAAACAGAGGCACATCTGAGGTTTTAGATATATTCCTCTTCATAAAAATGCACTACATTGTGTTAATCTGACATTTAAATTCCAATAAAATACATTGAGGTTTGTGGCTGTAATGAGACAAAATGTAAAAAAATATATATATATATATTAATGGAGAATGACCAATTTCGCAATGGCTGCAGTGACAAGCTATTGACTCCTAGTTTACTGCATAGCCTAACCAGAAGTATTCAGTTCCCCAATCACATGGACACATGTTTGCATGGCTATCTTTGTGGGGACTTTTCATCAACTTCCATTCATTTCTACAACCTAAACGTTACCCTTATCCTAACCCTAACTCTACCCATTACATACCCAACCCTAACCAAAACTCAAGTCACACCTTAGTCCTAAATCTAACCCCTGACCCAAAAACAGCGTTTCCCCTTGTGGGGACCAGGCTTCGGTCCCCACAAGAAGCAGTGGATCTCCACAATGTAGTATGTGTCAGGAAAATGGTCCCCACAAGGTATCACAAACAAATGCACACACACACACACACACACGCACACGCAGCCATGCACCCACACACACGCCCACACACATATCTATATGAAGACATTGTTTCCAACTACACATTAGGGCTGGAGGTGAGCAGTAATAAGGCCAGGCTGGTGGAGTTAGTCTTTACTGACACAGCAAAATAGCAATGTTAAGCACACTGAGGTATTTTCTTGTTGGTTGTTGATTAATAAGAAGCCAGAAGTTGTAAGTGTATAATGTTGTGTGTGTCACAGAGCTGTTTTGAAACTTTATTGCACAGAGACAACCACTGGAGTTTGAGTCTGCAGAGCTTTTTCTGATATTAATGGTGGGGGTATTAAGACATCACAAAGCACTGGAAAATGTTTGGAAGCATTACAGCAGTGCAGAAACACTTAATGACCATTTAATACATATTATTGACAAAGTAGTACTGCAGCTGTAGTAATGGAGAGCTGAAATTGAGAGTTTAATTTTAGTTGATGAAGGCAGACTCGGGGTTATACATTTTGTTTACCAGAGATAAAATCCTGGGCTGGGGCCTCCAGAACATATGGGTACCCTGACCCTGGAGAACAAACAAACCATATGAAATTGTTACACAATGCACAGCTTGCGTATGTGCATTTTTTTCTCTTCAAGATTCCATTTTTCATTCCATCACTTAAGGAAAAAAAAAGTTAAGTACATAATGTCATTACTTTGTGATGGATGTAGGCCCTGTTCACATGCAGCAGTTTAACAAATGAACAAGGTAACAGAAAAGACTGATGGGGCAATGTGGGGAGAACCGGGGTAAGAGATAATGTTGTCATTGGTGTCCTTGTGATGCATAATTGTGAGATGTAAAGAAAGGGACATGCATTCCCTTTTTATAACAAAAACCTGTAAATGTGGCATGCTTTGGTATCCAAGTCAATATTCTTAGAATTACGCTTCACAGCAAATACATCAGTAAGTGCTTTGGTGGAAAATTACTCAAGTGCAGTTACTCAAGTTCCAGGTGTATGAATGATTTTGCAAGCAACTGGAGAACCTATACAAATATTGAAGTATTAGAAAAATCATGCAATCCATGTTACTTTTGTGAATACCTGAGCAAATCAATGAATAAATGTGAAAGCTGTTTTGATCACCCTCTAGTGGCCGGCTGTGCTCTAGTCCGTCACAATATCAGATCATCACAACGCAGTTATTATTGATGCAAAATACACCAAACCTATTACTTGTAAATTAATGTGTAAGGACTTAAAATAGGAACCTCAGACTACGTCTCCCTCTGGCATCACAATTATGAAAAAATAAATGAATGGGGTAAAACGTTTACACCTTTCAGGCCAGTCTGGAAACAAATCAGTAAGGTATGGAGGGAAAGTGAGTTGTGGACAGGCTCTGGTCTCACTGAGGATTAGAGAGTAATAACTCAAAACATGGGGCTCAAATGGATGGAGCAGAAGGCGCACAGTAACCCTTTTGCTTCAGCTTGCACACAGCCAAAGAGGAGGGACAATAAAAGCTGATGGATTGTCTTCCAAGAGGGAAGTGAAGAGAGCTGAGTGGTAAGAGCAAACAAGAAAAAGTGAAGGAAAGGTCAGAGAGGTTGGAAAAAGACAGAAAGTGAGATCAAAATAATTGAGATCAGGAAGATGAAGCAAAGATTTAATACAACAAATCAGATTAGCAGGGAAAGGTTGCGAAATGAGGCATACAACAGATAAAACAAGTTTGAAACTAGACTTTAAAAAATTGGATAGCAAAGTAACATCTAAATTCTTTGTGTCCTTTGACGAATAAGCCTCAGTTTTACGGTGAGGAGTTGCCCTGTATAAAGCATATGCTGTAATCACAATCCAAACACATAAAAATTAATCATGGCATTAATAAAACTCCACTGTTTATGGTAGAAGCTGCAGTAAAGCCCATCAACAGCAATGAGGTAAGTGATTTACAGTAACCTCAGGATCACATTGGAAAACTGCAGTCCCCCTGATCTGTGGCCCAAACTGCACTTCATCAAGGCATTCATTTGTTTTCACTGTAACTCCTGCCAACTGTTGGACTGGGTAATACTGCAGTTTGAGCTCAAAATCATGATACAAAAAATATTTCCAGAAGTTGCTCTAAAATCTAAATTAACCTGACTAAACTTGAGATCAATTATTCCTTCACCACTTTATTATTAAGTTAAAGGAAGAATCCATTCACCACCCTTCCTCAGTTCTGCATGCTCCATCTTATCCTGCTCTCCCTCATTATTCACCCTCAAATCCTGCATTTTTCAGAGTGTTTCGACAGACTGTGAGGAATTCGACCAGGGTGCAGCATTATTCTATAAAACAGCTCCCAGTGGCTTTAGAAACTCAATGACTTTGGCGACCCAGTGAGTCTCTCTGGTGACGGCTGTTGGGATGGATGGTCTAACCTCTCATTACACCATCGGAAGATTATATTTGTTGAAAGTCAGAGTTAAAATGCTGTTTGCAGCACCATGTAATGTAATTGGGAAAGGTTTAGAGTGCACTGGTACAGGAGATGCACACAAGCAGACATTTCATTCAGATTTTGTGTTGCAGGATTCCCTCTCAGGAGAAGAGATATTTTAACAGCTGAACTGACTCTATGATGGATTGTATTATATATCAAAACAACTTTGAAGTATTGCAAACATTTGTTATTCTCGTTAATCTTCATTTTAATTGACAACCTTTACTATTTTCAAATGGTTTTATTGTCAAAAAATGTATCCTTTCATCAGTTTTACCCAATTGCCCCAGTCAATTTTTTACAGCTATTTAACACACTAAAATTATTTATCTTGTGTCTTTGCTTACAGCTACTTTGTGGGTCAGAAGCAGAAGTACGGGAACCACTGTTCTGTGAGTAACATTAAGGTTACTGAAAAACAATGTTATTTAAGCAACAGAAAGAATAGTTGGTTTTCTGCTTTAAATTCTCTTAGATCATGTGGCACGTTTTTGTTCAAGGTTTAATTTAGCACAGTTATACCTTGAATCCATGTTTTTGTTAAAGATCATCATGCCTTAAAACCTCAGGACCTTAACTGATTTTAAATTGCGTCTTGTCTTTTACAAGAAAAACAAATATATATATATATATATATATATATATATATATATATATATATATATATATATATATATATATATAAAAGAAAGAAAACAAACTGAAACTGATGTGGATTTGTCTTGGCAAGTATAACCCTCTCACTAAAGAAAGCTTACCTGGGATTTCAATTGTGGCGTCGCGGTGAGTTACATTCTACGGCTGCACACTAGCAATGATTATACCTTTTGTGTATGGATCTATTTTTTCCTGGCATCTTCAGAATTTCATGCCTTCCACCTTTAGAACAAAAGTACAAAAAGTCACATCTGATTTTCAAACTGAAAGATTTTCTCAGATAAATACTGCTATCCCTTTAAGATTAATCTCTTCACAAAATGTAGAATAATATCTAAATTCATATACAATTTTTGTGAAGGATCCATTGATGTAGTGTGAACAGGAAAGCTGACAGGATGCTCCTGAATGCCCAGAGATTATACTCAGACACACACAAATAAAAAACTCATCCGCAGAGGAAGAGAAGCCCTGCCAGGATCCCACTTCCTCCATGAAGTCCACGTTTCATCTCTGCCAGAGCTCCTCCAACTGCTGCCTCCAACTGCTGCCTCCGTCACAATGCAGCACTGTAAAGTTCAACGCCGCCCCCTGCTGACCAATGCACACACAGCAACAAGCCTTTCCCCACAGACTGCACCGGCTGGTTGAACAGCCAACAGTTGGTGAAAATACCATATGCTCACTCCTGCGGCACTTGTTTTTCTATTTATGCTCTCCAAATGGAGGCATTGAGGGGGATGAAAATCATTCAGCTTTGCAGCTCAGAGTTACTGTCGGGTTTAATGAGGCCAGACTGTTTTAAGGGAAAACTTCCATTTAACAGCACAAAGAAATGCTTCATTATTTGTGCTTTGAATTAACCAGAAAACAATTAGGTTTTGCAGAAAAGATCAATCTGTATTTATATCTAGAGCCATAAAATAACATGAAAAGAGGAACTATCATCTATGACCTACACAAAAAATATTGATAATAATATATTTTAAGTTCCTTTCGGAATGAGCTGATTTAGGGCTTATTGTCACTTATGCAAATAAACTGCTGCTGGCTGCAACCCCAATCTCAATATTTGTGAATTTATTTATTGTTATTTTAAAAACAAATGGTACATCTCTGACCCTTGCGAAACTCCTGCACAACCATCAAGGAGCAGCAACCCTTCCTGGATGTGAACAACTCTTGTCTTTTCCAGCAGGTCAGCGTGTAAAACCTGCTGACCAGCTCCACTCCGATTGTGTCTCCAGACACCAAAAAACATTAAATTATTGACAGAAAACAGTTTGGGATTTATGCTTGCACTGCTTCCAGAAGTTTTACATATTATGCCCCCTTTAAAGAATATATCTGAACATTTTTCACTATGGAAGAATAACAAAAAAATATATATATTTATGTTTTACAAAGTTCAATCAGAGAATATAAAAACTTGATCAACATTCATAGGACTATTTACTGAACAGCATGTATGAATGCCTTTATTTAACAGAGTGTGTGTCCTTTAACCCCCAGCTGATGGAGGCAGATGGTTACCCTTCCTTTGTCTGGTTCTGCTCAGGGTCTCGTCTCCATCATGACACTTCATCCCATGTACACTAAAAATAAAGGACTACAGTAAAGACCGCATTCAGTCTTAATTCATTGATCTTAATTGATTGATCTTTCATTAGTCTTTATATAATTCCTGACTGTCAAATAGAAAAGAGGGAGAAGAAAATAAATTAAGATCAATGAATTAAAATGCATCGGTCTAATCAGGATTTTTACAGATTCACTTTACTTCATTACACTCTGTTTCTTGAATTGGGTTTATTTAGGAAGACGTGAATAAAAACTTGAATTAGTTTTTGTTTAATATAAACTTTACTTGCAATAAAAACAATAGATGATGAAAATTCTATCCGTTTTCTCTCTGCCTCAAGAAGATTTGTTGTGAATAACTGTGGTCTGCAAGTCAAACTGAATGAATGTTTCTGTTCCAGCTTGTTGCAAAGCTTGAAAACATGTTATAAAACCTGAGATAGCTACAAGAGACGCAAGAGTGCTATGTAGAATGAAAGTGGTAAAATGAGGGATATAACAATAAATCCTCCTCACAAGTCACTATAACATTATACATTATTGACTCAATAAGAATCAAATTGGATTCTAGCAAATAATAAAAAAAAATTGTATTATGAAATTGAAACCCAATTGCACAACACTCATGTGAGAAGAGAACAGATATATTACTGGATATTTTTTTAATCTAGAGTTGCAGCTGTGCAGCTTGTTAATCTTAACAAGCTCACAGCTTTCTGCTTGCTTGGTCTTGAACAAATGAACAGTTTTCTGAAAAAAAAAAAGACCAATTCAGCTTTTCTGTAGCCTTGTAAAGGTCAAAGGTGAAGCCACAGTTGCTGATGCAAGATTGAACCCAATCTTGTAAGGGAATGAAAGATGTGGGGTGCAACCAGTGGGGCAAGGAAAGCCGGACTTTAAATGAAGAACTTGAAGGATTTGCAGGTGAAATTTGGGCCATTTGGTTTTACAGGTTCAAGACAACAGATACAGCAACTCAAGGAAATTGAGATTACAGAGTGAAACCAAATAAATCAAAACTAAGGTTGGACTTTGTGTTTAAGATTTTTTTTGTGTGTTATGCTCAGATAGATTCAAAATCATTAACCATAAGTCATCATTATGCTCATTTACTGGTGCAGTTCAGTGGTGTGATTGTTGTTGCATCCAGAAATAAAGACAGACAAAAAAAAAAAAAAAAAGAAAGCAAAAAACAGAATATGTTTCCTGATCAATTACCATGTGCCTCATTTGATGGCTTGGACATGTGAGAATGTTTTTTTAGGGGGCGGAGGGGTTTGCAAACAAAAAATAAAAATGCACAACACAAGTTGAAGCAAATGAAAAAACAAAAGTCTATTTTATTTTGAAAATAAAATGGGCCAAATACAAAACTTGGACATAAGCACATGTGAAAGCGTACAAAGACTCTATGGCAGTCATTTCTGCAATTTTCAGCTAGTAAAGGATAAAAAGTGTTCTGTGCAGAGAATAAATTTGGGAATTTGGAATTAAACTCCAAAGTAGGGAATTAGGAAAATAAACTAAATAGAAAAACTAACCAAGGTATGATGATTTATTGACAAGCAATATTATAAAGCTATTGACTAATTTCACTGAAAACTCTTGACTTGTTGCTTTAACACTTGAAAGGCCAAGTTCTTTGATTAGCAACTGCTAGTAATCAGAATATTCTTATTTATTTCTTCAAATTAACAAAATCCAACCTGATCGTGTTTACATATGAACAGACAATAGTCGTCTGAACCGCCACGAGTCAGCTGCGACTCATCGACAATCTGCGACACTGCTGGCAATAACTACAGACATGATACCTGTTGCTCAAGCTGCTCCGCTGTTTTACGGAGAAGAATATCTGGAGTGGGGCTGGTACAGCTTGTACAGCCCCAGTCTCTCTTTCTGTCTCTCTCTCATACACTGAAGACAGCTGAAAAGATGACAACCTCCTTGGGGACAGAGATGGCTCATGATAAGCTGGTAATGCCGTTGGCTGCAGCATTCAGCATCATTACACTGCAACAAATGAGCAAGACTGCGTGCAAATGCGAGTGTGTGTTATGGATAAAATATAGATAAATATGGGCCACATAAAAGGACAAAGTATCTGAATGTGTCAGATTCCCAAGTACTTTCATCCTCTACAGAATGTAGAACTGTGTGTTCATATCTGCCTTTTTTCCTACAAGTGAGCATAAGGCTGAACTGCTGTCCAAACAACTTCTCTCATAATTGCAACAACCTGCTGAGCTAATCAATTGAATCACTGGCCCCTCTACAGGTGTTCTGATCCATCTGAAGAGTACAAGAGCTGGTGGAGTAATGGAAGACTGATTCATCAGCTGCCAGGAAAAACGGTGTTCAAGCTGCCTGTAGTTATGCTTTGGCGACACTAGAGGGCTCCCTGCTGTCACAGAATGAGAAGTGACACCAGGCTGATGAGTTGTATATATTGGCAAACTCTGGGGTTTCTTATTTAGAACAGAAATGAGCAAAACGAGGTGAGGTCAGTTAAAGAGCAACACAGTTGACACAAATGCAATCAGGCTTTCTCCGTTGTTGCTCCTATTCCAGATCAGAGCTGAGTAAAGTCTGGGTCATTTTAAAACGCTTCTTAAAACTTTTATTCTTAGCATCTAATTGAAACTTGACTTTTATTGCTAACTTTTCGGTTGTTATGTTTTAGTTATATTTTCGCTTTCGTCAGTTTATTCTATTGTGTTATTATCTTTGTACAACACTTTCGTGCAGTTTTATACTGTTTTTAAAAGTGTCAAGTTTTAAAAACTTAACATTGACAATTGATATTAGCTCTAAACTCAATAACATCTTGACAATGCTGAAGGGTTAAATTTTTGGGGTTCAATAAATTGTTTCATAACAGAAGAAAAATATTCCAGATTTTACATCTTATAGGGCTATTTGGACAGTGTGTATTTCGTCTTAAAAGTTAGACATACTGGTGAGGAACACTCCAGAGTTATCGAGTAAGGTGAAATCAGAAGCCTTTTCTCATCTGCCACATGAATCTCAAAGAATTCCTCCAACTCCAGTAAATGGCCCATATTTTCCTGTTGTGTGTTCTGCTTTATCTCACTTCATTTTATAACTCAGTCACACACACTTGCTCACACACACACACCCTTGTTTTTACTACTAACAAACCAGAGGAAGGTGAAGGACGGTTCACGTGGATCCCCTGTTCACTGCAGGGCTCTGAACATTGACGTAATGCTGACAGACTATGAAGAAGAAATTCTTGTTATGATGATTGTCTGATGCTGCTTAATTTATAGCTTTCTGATTTGTTGTCCAGGACAGCTTGAGCTTCCTTAGCAATTGAGCATTGAGAACCACATCCAGTTCAGACCCAAAAAAAGAGGTTCCAGCATTGTATTTCTGTCACTAAAGTAATGAAAACAATCAGGCAGTGATGAGAAATCATCACAATGGTTGATTAGGCCTACATAGTGTCAGATCTATGCTCTAATCTGTGTTTACACCCACTTTTGACTCAGATTTTTTAAATAAATTATTTAAAAAGATAATTAATATATTGTGATATTGTACTGGGAGACAATAACTAATTAAAAAGAGGCGCCAAGTTGAAATTAAAAGGCCTTCATAACAAATCCTTAATGACATTATTGCAGTCAGAGGTCTGAATCTTATTAAGAGTGATCCAATCACTGGACTGACAGCTCCTCTTAAGTATGATGTTAAATGACCTTTTTCAGGTCACTCACTTATGAAGGCCACTCACTTTTGCACAGCAGACCTGATTATCGAACACTCAGAAACATGATAGTCAGAGCAGCTACGTCCTACAGGTGCAGATGTGAAGACCCTGATAAGAATCAATCCAAACTGCATTTAAACCAAAAGGGAAAAAAATAAGTTTGTAGATAAAAGCTACGACACTTACTTTGAATTTAAAGATTACTTCTGCAGCTTCACATTCTGACTAATAGGAGTAGCTTGCTTGTACTTACTGCGGCACTTGGCGCAGCGTCCCTTGTCATACTCCAGCAGGTCCCGGGTCCGGCTGCGCCTCTGCCCGCTCTCCCTCAGCCGGGCTGCCTCCTCTTTGGCGTACGCCCCAAGTTCCTGGGTGTAACGCCCATACATCTACAGGGGAGAAAAGTGACACAGTTTGCCCTGAGATGAATGGACATATCCATCAGTTTAAAGTCCAGGATGCAGAAACTCCAAATTTTAGCGACCTAGTCTATTACTGGAACCATCTTTGGTATTAATCAGTTTTTCGCTCAAGTGTGGAGAGGACCCACAATATGATGTGTGACGTGATAGAGTATTGATGGTAAAATTCTCACAGTCAGGAGCTTGTAGCCATCATATAACACTAGAATAAATGTTTAATTCTTTAAAAGTATTACATCTTTAGAGTCGATTTTACCAAGCTCTTCCTTTAAAACACATATATTACTTTTACTGTGTGCTTCCTTCACTTTGTGTTCATTTCTACTTGAATCATAAAATTCAGCACCATCTTACAGACTTCATACAGGGCAAACCTAAACATGTACTCTGCAATTTACACTGGCAAAAAGAAAAATTATCAGAAAATATCTCACCACAAAAAGTATGACATGTTCACATACAGAGTGTTGAGTCAGCAGTACAAGAAACAGGAAGAACACAGTTTTACATACTATTCCTCCAAAACATTCTTTGTCATTAGAATGGAACAAGAGAATCGATTTTCCTCTTGGCCACCCATAACAAGGCTCCAAATTTTTTCAAAAAGTTCACACAGGCTCACATTACCGCCAAGATCAATAAATAGAAAGTTTTATCAAACAATGTCTTGCAAAAGCTTTCATACCTTATGGAAATTGCTCACATTACAACCAACTTATAATTCATCAGTATTCAACAGATGTTCCTTGAAGATTTGTTAAGAACATTAGTTTAGGAAAAACCAAGGAATACAGCAGACAGGAGAGGTTTAGAGCAGGAGTTGGGTCTCACGCTTTGAACATAAACAGAGAACTATTCAATCTAAATATAAAATAATAAAAATTGATAAAAAGTTTCTACACCTACATGCAAAATGTTGTGTGGTTCTCAATGAAAGAAGTTCTCAATGAAAAAGGGTGGGAGCAGCTTCATGGTTAGGGGACTTTGAATAAACTATTAGCTTTCATACAACTGGCACTAAAAAAAAGTGCAGATTTTTTCCATCAGCACTTTTGATTACAATTACTTCCCTTTTTAACTCAAACACAATTATTCTTGTAACTGCACAGCAAAGTAATAGATGTATTGCTATTTATTCTTAAACACTCAGATGACCTTCACTAGATGTCAATGTATGTTGGCAGAAAACAGGACCTCAAAGCAGTTCTCATGCTTCTTTGAATTCATTTTCCATTGCCCGGCAAAATAAACTGGTTGGATAACTTGAGGGAATACAGAAATTTGTGCATTCACCCATATAAACAGAAACACACAGAGAGCTCAACAGCTGCACCTTGTAACAGTGTCTGCAATATACACAACTACACCTATTTCTATTTCATCCCTACTGACCGCCAGAGGGCAGTGCTGAAAGCACTGATTGCTCCTTTCGTGCATACGCCATTCAAGCAATAATATCAACAGAGTCAAACCTCAACATTCACTCTGCCATTTACACAGGCCATAAGAAAAGTTATCAGAAAAGACGGCACCACAAAAAGTATTACATGTTCACATACAGAGTGTTAAGTCAGCAGTACAAAAAACAGGAAGAATGCAGTTTAACATACTATTCCTCCAAAACATTCTTTGTCATTAGAATGGAACAAGAGAACTGATTTTCCTCTTGGCCACCCATAACAAGGCTCCAAATTTTTTCAAAAAGTTCACACAGGCTCACATTACTGCCAAGAAAGCCAAATAGAAAGTTTTATCAAACAATGTCTTGCAAAAGTTTTCATACCTTTTGGAAATTGCTCACATTACAACCAACTTATAATTCATCAGTATTCAACAGATGTTCCTTGAAGATTTGTTAAGAATATTAGTTTAGGAAAAACCAAAGAACACAGCAGACAGGAGAGGTTTAGAGCAGGAGTTGGGTCTCACGCTTTGAACATAAACAGAGAAGTATTCAATCTAAATATAAAATAAGAAAAATGTTATAGGCCTATATGCAAAATGTTGTGTGGTTCTCAATGAAAGAAGTTCTCAATGAAAAAGGGTGGGAGCAGCTTCATGGTTAGGGGACTTTGAATAAACTATAAGCTTTCATACAACTAGCACTAAAAAAAGTGCAGATTTTTTCCATTAGCATTTTGATTACAATTACTTCCCTTTTTAACTCAAACAATTATTCTTGTAACTGCACAGCAAAGTAATAGATATACTGCTATTTATTCTTAAACACTCAGATGGCCTCCACTAGATGTCCACACCTAGTGGACATCTAGCTTTTAGGTCCTGGCATAAAACAGGACCTAAAAGCAGTTCTTTTGCTTCTTTGAATTCATTCTCCATTGCCCGGCAAAATAAACTGGTTGGATAACTTGAGGGAATACACACATTTGTGCATTCACCCACATAAACACAAACACACACAGAGCTCAACTGTTGCACCTTGTAACACTGTCTGCAGTATACACAATTACAATTCTATTTTTAGACACACTCTCACACAAACCTGCATATGTCTGCTCAGGGTATATGAGAACAATAAAGCCTCACAGTTCATGGTAGTATAATGATTTCAACAGGTTGAGGAAGACAGGAATTCATTAGGGCTGAAACGATTCCTCGAGTGATTCGAGTACCTCGATTGTTAAATTTCCTCAAGGAAAATGTATTTGTGCCGTGCTCTTACTTCCACTTGAGTTGTTGACGAAAGCTAAGTGTTAGTAGCATAACGTCCCGTTTTCAAGTTCGGCCTGGGAGGATTTTGTTGATTGATGATAATGTGTAGGTGTTTGTCGTTTTTCAGGGGACCAATAAGCATCCTTAAAATGGCTGGCACGATGCCTGCAGTACGGCAGAATTTATTTCACATCTGTGTCAACATCGTGCGGCACGTAGCAGTTTCTGTGTGTGACAAGCGAAGGTGTCAAATCCCGTCACCAACAAACACAAAAGCTATAAATGTCTGGGCAAGGTGAGAGTTCATCTATTTAATTGACTGAAGCTGAATGCATGAACGAAAAGCTGCAGTATAGACATTTTTTTTTATAAGCGTATTTGTAAGCCTGCCTCTTTATTATTGAATTGAATATAATTTCAGATTTTTGTATAACTTTTCTTCAGGTTAACTTAGAAAGTTAACCCTTACCCTATGATTCTTGAGAAGATGGACAAAACAGGTCCTATGGAAAAAGCACAACATTTGAATAAAATATACACAAAATATATTTTTTTCAAATATCTGACTAAACTAACCTGGGCCATGTGAGCACAACAATGTATGTTTTCCCGGTGTTTGCTGAATATTTTTTATTTCATTTTACTCACTGGTTTGTCACCATCTTCAGTTCTGTGTCAACTCCGTCATGCACTGTCAATGCCGTCAGATTGACTTTATGTTGTTTTTTGTTTTAAATATTTCTTTTGTTTCTTGAGAAGCATTTCTCTGTAAAACTGTAATAGAGTCATTAAAATAAATATAAAATTATTTTTGTCAGATGGTGATGACATAGTTCTGGGTCAGGTCCATTAAAAATGTAATTTTCAAAAACCATGTTGCAACTGGGGGCCTACACCTTAGCATCTTTACATTTCCAAAACGTTATTTGTCATATTTGTATACATAAGCTTGAGGAATAATTTTTAAAAAATTTGGGGGAACATTTAAACCCATTTTGTCCCGTTTCTCAAGACTCACTGATTGTTACGAGTCAGTTTTCTAAACTACAGAAAAGTTACTGTTACGGAAGCTCAACAGTGAAAATTTGGACTGATGTTGATATGTGATAGTAATACTGCTGTCATGTTAGATTTACCAATGTTTTACATTATCTTTTTTTTTTATTCTTACGATAGTCGGATAAAAAAGTACTAAAATATTTGTTTACAACAGCCCTAGAATTCATGGAATTCAATGGAAACAAGGAATGGAGGATATTTTGGGAAAACATCAACTGGCAGTTCAGCTTATGGACCACCACCTAGTTGGATTTGTACTTTTGAAAACTGAAATCAAACTGAGAATTCAGCCAATTTGAGGAAAGGTTGACTGCTGCCATTTCCCACAGCTGCAAGCACATCTTGAGCAAGTCCTGCCCATATCAAGTATTCTTGGTATTTGTAAAGGCTCACCACATGTGTCACTAAGGTCAATGAAGTTCCAGCAAAAATCAGCACAAATACAGACTTTACGCAAAAGATCAGAGGTCAAATGTGCATGATCACACTTGATACTTTATAAGACAAATATTGCTCAACCATACAGAAACACTGATATTTTCATGCAGGAGACATGTCTAGGTTTCTGTTCCTAATTATAATGGGTCAAAGTTATTGCCTGGTACTTTACATCCCAAGTAGTGCCCAAGCTCATTTCATAGAGGAACATGTATTTAGAGCTTTAATATGTTCAATAAGACTGAACACTGTCAATGCCTTTGAAGAGCAACAGATTTTATTGTGTGAACATGCACTTATGTCATCTTCTATCAGTCTGACCCATTTTGACATGTTTTTCTCCATGCCCCTTATGCAGCCATCCAGAACATGCATAAACCATTTGCCCTTTGATATGATTAGATCCCTACTTCACACAACCCATGTGCATCTCCAGTCATTTCAGTCAAAGAGTCATGCTCCTTTTGAATGAGTAGTATGTGCAACACAAATTGTAATCAACCAAAAGGTTCAATTTGTTTTCTGCTTTTAAGTGGTAGGCAGGAGCTTTATGACCCATGTACAACATGTTTAATGTTGGTGAATCAGTGTTCCTGCTTTATGTCATTGATTATTATCATTAGGACTTTATGATGTCAGGCTGAGTCAATTAAACTGGCCAGATATGTAGACCATGAAACTTAAATTGAAACTTTGTACTAAATAGTACTTCCATATGGTCCTGTGTGATTGTAATGTTGCCCACTTCCTAAATTATCCGGATCAAAGTTCAGTGACATGAACTACAGTCTACTGGTCGCACTTTGTATAGAATGGACCTATATCGCGACAACTATTGTTATTGTTTCATTGCCCAGTCCTATTCACCTGAATCTTTACAAACCTCACACATGCTGCCACGGTTCTATGAGGTGAGAAGAGAATTTATCCTAGCAACCATAATTATTCAGCCTGATTCTACTTGAACTCTTGTGAATTTAACTGATGTGGTGAAGCTTTTGAGATTTTTGGGGTTTCTCTGAGGCTCACTTTGCTTATCTTGGGATAAAAAAAAAAATGAGCCTGTACAATCAAGAATGTGTTACACTGTGGTGAGAAATTTACTTCGAGGCAATAAATAAATAAAATCAACAAATTTCAAACGTAAAAAACCTAGAGTTTTCAATCTTCATTCTCACGTTCCTCTTCATAGAGAAGATTGACGGGCTATGAGGACTCCATATACCTTGCTGAGTTCATGTAAAAGCCCAATATGGGAGAAATAGTAAACAGTGGTACAGATTTGGGGTTTCTGGCATCGAAGGCCAACTGCTGCTCGTGCAAAGATGGCATTCTCCATGGCCTTCTCAGCCACATCCATGATTGTCAACCCTAAGTTTTAATTAAATGAGTAGACTTCAAACGGGACGGAAACTCCAAGGACCCAAAAATGAGGGGCAAAAATAGGCCCTCTGAGATGCACCCCCTCTGAAATCTGCATCTGAGTGGAGGAGGAAAACAAACAGACCCATCCAAAACAAAGACATTACTGCTTGAAAGCCTGTCATTATGCTGAGCATAGTCAGAAAAGGCCACATGGCCAAGCCTGCCTGCTTTACTAAATTGATCCCAGATGAAGGGGTTGTCCTGCACTCAGTGTCCTCATTATGTGGGCAACAGAGAGCACGGAAGACACATGGTAAACAGAAAGGGGCTTCACTGGTGTGGAGGTACAGAGAGCACCCCCCCATTTATAAAATTTGTCAGGATTTGATCTCAAGGTCGATTTCTGACCTTGAGACCTTTACAACATGTCTTCCCAACGTCTCTCTCAGCCATTTTACTTTCTAATTACTGTCAATGAACCCCACCAGTGCCAACAAAATAGGAACTGGGGATCTTTCCAGTTTCTATTCGGAACAGTACATAATGAAGTGGGGTATTGCACAGCAATGATTTTCTCCAAACAATTAAAAATTTGGTTAAACACGTTTCAAAAAGCTGATATTAACTCAAACTGAATGTAAAGCATGGATAAGAAAATAACGCATAAACCCCATGTTTAGTTTGCTGTTATGTCTGAAAATATTTGCCAAGAAATTTCACTTTTCAATTGATTGTCTGTAGGGTGGAATATGAGTTTCTAATTACCGTAAGATTAAATGACATAAGGGAAAGATTCTTTAGTACCACAACTTTGTTTACACAAAACTCTGAAGCAAAAGTGCACAACATGATGTAATTGTGTTTTTGTAAAACAGAAAAGCACCAAAGAGCAAATAATCAAGTATGGGTAAAATAATATTTAAAAAAACAGCATTACTTTACATTTACTTTTTAAAAGAGTATATTTAAAAACAAATTAAGTTGACCTAAGTAATTTAAAGGCAAGTTTAGAATATAAAACACAATATATAGAACTAATAAATGAAAACATTCCACAACTCACAAATAAGTTTTACACAGCATCAATAATAAGAACCCTGTTTTTCATACTAAACCAGAGCAGAAATCATGGTGAGAGAGATGTTGATTCATCAATCTGAGATTCAAAAATGTGTACCGTAATTGTGTTGCCAGTCTGTGAAGACATTTAAAATATCATAAAATAAAAGCTAATTAATTCAAGCTAAAACTGCTGTAATCTTCCTTCAGTTCAAGTAAGAAGATGTGCCGGTGGATACAAAGCAAAGACTTTCAGGAAAGAAGGGAAATGTGCCTTTCTCAGGCAATCACCTTGGAAATCTTTTATTAAGGCTCTTAAGGGTAATATCTCCCAGAATGTTATGTGTCCACACCTTTCCAGTCTTCCAAGTGGCTATAATGCATTAGTGTAACTACTGCAAATAAATGATCTTAGTTGATTTTTCTTTGCTTCCTCAAAATATTAAGTAAATCTAAAAGTAAAGAGATAAAGAATAAAGATACATCTTTGTTCTTACAGAAATCTATTCGTTTCTCTAGTTATCTTACACAGCATTGTGCAAGGTTCAAAGCAAATTACAAACAAGACCTGAAATGAGCAGACAAGAGTCCAAAATATACATGAAGAGCACAAGTGATCTGAAAGCACGCACGTGCACAGCTGGCTGCAATCCATCTAGTAAAGCCTAAATGACTGCTTGACTTCAGAGCAGAACAGCTCGCTTTGCCTAATGAGCTTCCTGATCGAGTGTATGTGTGTGTGATTTCTGCTGTGGGAATAAAAGTGGTGCTCTAAAAGCAGAGAAAGAGCAGAGGAGGTGGTATTCTGTCCCAATATCTGAACTTCCTTTTAAAAACATGGACCCATACATTAACAGATAGAGGCACTGCAAGCCTGTCAGCACATTTGTTTGCAGAGGAAGGAAGAAAGTAGATTTTTAGAAATCCTTGTATAGGGGAACAGATGAGAAGGAAACATAAAAGGTGGTCAACTTGACTGGGAAAACACTGTAATATGGATATAGAATTTATTTGAAATGAAAAGCAACAGTAATAAATGGAGAAGCCCATGTCTCTCTACTTTGACAAAAAGTCTGTATAGAATCATGGTCTTCAAGGCCATGATAATGCTAATCACTTAAATAAAAAAAAAAGCAGGTGGACCTTCTGTCTTGGTTTACAACTGTGGTCCAGATGCTTTCTACTCAAGAACTCAGGTATTTAATAATACTTAATGAAGCAATCTTACAGTGATTTTGTGATTTAAATGCTGTATCTATGCTCACTTGGCTCATGGGTCCATTAACCATCCTGTGATTCAGTCCATCCTTGCTCTAACCAGCTTTAACCCGACATCCAACAAACGGTTGCTGTGTACTTTTTCACATTCAAAACAGAACTGTCCAAAATCTGATTGGAGTTTATCTTGGCCTTTTAGTTTTTTTGAATTTTCAGAAATATTTATTTCCACTGGTCCTAAAGCTGAACTGTATGTTCTATTCAAAAGAGGGGGGGGGGCACTAAATCCCAAAGAAAAAGCCAAGAAGAACAAGTGAGATGAATAAGATTTACAGTAAGTAACAGTTTCCTATTTCTCCAGAGGGGTACCCCAGGGGGCATCTTGAAAGTCTTGTGTGCTTGTGCCAGGCTGCCATGCCAACGTCTGGGCCTCTCTCACACTGATTTAGGGCTGCACAGACAGAAGGAAGAAAAGGAGGAAGGATGGACATATGACAAATGGACAAGAAAGCTGCTGGAGGTGTATGGCAGTCATGGAAGAATTACAAAAAAAGAAGTTAAAGAAAGTAAGAAGTGCTGGGTTGATGTGTGTGTGTGTGTGTGAAAGAAAAGTTGTGACATTTGGCACAGTGTACCGCATCCACTCTACAGTGTGAGCTGAATTCAGAGCGTAAATGTGCATCAGTAAGACGAGAGGAAAAAAAAGCAGGGACTGAAAGAGTTCCGCTTAGCACACAGTGATCGGTTGAAGATTAATGATAGAGGCCTCACCTGTCTGCTGCAAGCCTTCATTCGATTGCTACCAAACATATATCACAACAATCCACTTAAGAAATTATTTCTATTCCAGCTGTTCCATTACGCTTTTATTTGCATCTCCTCGTTTCTGCTACATGACTATAATTATCCTATCTAATAAGCTGCAGTTTCCCCTCAGGAAAACGAAGCACAGACACAAAGCAACTTTGTCTCTTTGGATCTCTGTGTCTGTGTCTCTGGCACCATGAGCCACAATGTGCAGCTGCACATTGGCATTAGTGCCACGTCTTAAGCAGAGGAACTGCCAGCGACACTGCAAAGTGCTGACATTCACCTGTGGAGTGGGAGCGTGTGAGCAGCAGGTGCACTCTCCTCCTGCCCATTAAGAAAACCCATATTTACTTGGGCACTTCTTGCTGTATTGGCAGAGTGCAAGCCAACTCCTTCCAAGTGGTTCAGTTTTACCCACCTTTGTCCCCCCTTCAAAAGGTATAGAAAGTCCTGGAGCTCTTGTAAGGCATACTGATGTGTTTCTGAAGCCAAATGAGTTCATTCAGATGACTTCAAGATAGCCCCAGAATTATTAAGACCAGGTTTAACAAAGAGTGGCCTATCACATAAAACCTCACTAACACCCATTAACATTAACATCCTATTCTGTCTCTCTGTTCTCCTGCAGTTCTACCTCAGCATTGTTTTGGTAAATGCTTCCATTGTTCCTGTACGTGTGAGAAAACTGATCTGAGCTAATCTCATGTCGCGTGATGAAGCTAAGGAAGTTAGTCACTTGGAGAGGGATAAAAGTTGTTTGTATTTTGAGTGCAAGTGTGTAAGGTTCTTCATGGACTTTAATGCAAACCAATAAAGGCAGCACTGGTACACACAATATTTGGTTCCTTTTATTTTATTTAACAATTAATGATTTTTTTTTTTTTTATCTCAGTCTAAAAGCCAATAAAAAAAAGCATAAAAAATATTAAATGGAATGCATAAAATTGTATAAACCCAAAATTGAGTCTTTTGGAATCATTGTTAATCGATGAAGTTGAATCGGATGTGTATGTTTTTCACAAGGGGATGGTGTTGACCATGCAGTATTTGTTTGGGCATGTGATAGTGATGCAGGCCAGGATTGGAGGTTGTTTACCTGAAGTGAAGAAGCAACATCGGCAGTTTGGTTTTTCACAGTGTCGAGAAGGTAGGGAAATACATAACGTAGATAAATAATCATGATTGCCCAAAACACCAAAAATAATATCAGATATTGGTCCAAATATTTATATTGGACCATCCGTACTGTAAACCGTGCAATAAAGAGGGAAACATGCAATTGTTTATTTTACCAGGACTTTGGATGGTGGATGTCAGGACCAAAAAATAAAACTCCTGAAGGGGACATCCCGACTGAATTGTAAAATAGATTCATAACAACTAATTTGGGTGGTATTTAGCCTTGATTCAATGTTGATCTGCAGAGCTCTAAGCATCATGGACATTTAAAATAAAGGAAAACTATCTGTGAGGTTCAGTTTATAATACCTTTGAATTTTTCTCTAGTCTTGTTAGATCACCATAATTTTTAGAAAATTTTCTACAAGAACAAAAGTTTGACAATAAAAGTCTTAAACATGCCCTTGGACTGAGATGAGCAAAAATGGCTTTAAAAAGAAAAACAAACACTTTCCTCTCCTTTCATTTTGTTGAAATTAAAAAAAGGTCAGAGGGAAAGATTTAACTGAACTCCATGTGAATTAAATGTAAATATACACAATTCCCACATATATTAGTGGAAATTCTGATAGTTTAGTGTTCATTTTAGAAACACTTTAGAAGAGCCCCAATAGGTAGTGAAGGCAGCACTAATAAAGTAATGGGTAGAGGGTACAGCAGGTGATGTGGTGCAGTGCAGCTTTATGCTGATGGTTGCAGGTTTGTCTTTTTACTTCTCAAACACAAAACTCACACACATACACACCAGTTGATGGGATATTGTCTCAGACAGCCTTAATTCCATTACAAATATTGACATATTGACAAAAGTTGCCCACCTTGCACTAAGCAGTGTCCCTCATTAAGTTAAGCTGTGTGTTAAAGTGTGTGTGGGGGACACTGCGGCTGCTGGATCCTCCAAGATTTTATTTTATTATTCATCCTCTCACCTGGGTCTGTATCAGACTTTCTCACATGCAGTTTTCCCCTCCTCACTCACATTGGAATCTTGTTTATGTTATGACTCTCAAATTTCAGTCTCTCAAGCTGCACCCCCTTCTCAAGTTTTCTCAGGATCTCGTAAACTCTACCTTCAGATGCTGAGATCCTTTATTATTTTGGGTTCCATCTTTGGTCTTTCTGTAAATGTAACCTGTTTTCTGTTTTTTTATTTTATTTTAAAGATAAAAGTGTTTGTGGACTCCCTTATCAGCGCAAGTTGTTGTGACACTTATTGTCACAGCTGTGTTTGCTCTGACAGACTTCAGTTATGAATTTGCTGGACATTGTGTCCCCGTCTTTCATGTGTTTGTGTGAAAGTCTGTACAGGCCTGTGCAATGACCGAGTCTTCCCACGTCCCAACTGAGCACGTGTGAGAGAGACAGAGAGAAAGAAAACAAAGATTCATTGTGCTCAAATGTCTTTCCTCCCTGCAGACCTCACTCTGTCTCACCCATATTCTTGCTGGCACTGCATTAATCTTTCCATGCACCATTTCATCTTCATCATCTGAAAATAAAACTCATTATCTGCCCTTTCTCACTTTGATCTGGACTAACAAACAATGGTTGTTTACAGCGTAGCATAATGATCAGTTTGACAATCTAAAAAAAAAAAATTTAAAAAATGTAAAAAAAAAAAAAAAATCTACATTTGAAGTGTTTTCAAAGATTTAGCATTAGGTGAAATATTTCTTTATACAGACTTGTTTGCAGAAAGATTGAAAAAAAAAAATGCAACAATGCTCTAATTTTTCTGACTGTAAAAATAACAGATCACAAACAAATCTAATATCAATAACTGCTCAGATTTATGACCCTGTCTAGTTTTCAGTGTTGAATGTGATCAGTGATCACCTCTAAACACTAAACTGCTGGCAACTGGAGGAGCATTTCTATCTTTATTCTATGTACGCATAGTAACAACGAAGGTGACATAATATGAAGAACAGTTATGGTAGTGTGGGGTCACAAGGTCTCCACCTTCCTCACCTAGAAATCGGCACCGACTCACAGAAAAGAATTATTACCCCGTAAACTTTGACCGTTACATTTTAAACTCAAACCTCAATGTATGGAATTTAAAAAAAGTCAGTTTCCCAAATTAATCAGAGAGTGTATCCAGCTTTTCGGTGAACACCTCAGAGGCTCGTTAACTGACTTTGGAGAAAAACATCATAATGATAACCAAAAACCCAGGAAGTCAGGCAGCAGGTTGTGGAGAACTTGAGGAACTTAATCCTGAACACTTCATCTGCACCTTTAAAAGTAAGGACGACTGCAGCATTATTCATTCATTTCTTCTGGAACTGGTTAGAAGACGGTTGGAGTTAAACACCTAAGAACACTTTAAAGACACCTGGTAGAAACTGCAAATGACACCTCCAGCAGGATAATGACCCAAGAGGCCTAGACAAAGCCTTGGGCTGGCAGACAAGTATGTGCTCTTATTCACTCTATTTTTAGCTCAAGTGTAAAGAGATAAAGATATGGATAGGTTAACACATTGTTAGGTTATAAAGCAATAATCCAAGCAGCTAACGGATGCATGGGAGGAGCTCGAGAGATAAAAAGCTCAGATGGGAGAATTTGGTGAAAGGCCAGCTATTAGCCGCACCCACTGTAAATCTGGACATTATGAAAGACTGACCAAAAGAAAGCCACTATGAAAGAATCCCATTAGAAGATTTATAGTCTGAACTCAACCTGAATCTGACCCAAAATTGTAACATTTCTTTAGCTGTTATACAGCTAAAGAAATTGATTTTTTTTTTTATTGATTGATTTTTTTAAAATCTGGCTATGTAAAGCTGATACAACACATCTTTAAAGGACTTCCAGTGGTTCCACAAAATAACGACCCAGCGGGTGCCGAATCTCTATGCATGGCACAAATTTCAGATGAGTATTATAGTAAAGCAGAGTGGATACAAATGTACACTATATAAAACTATTGGTTTTTTTTAGCTTCCACTTCACAATTATGTTGTGCGTTTGTTTTGGTCCATCACAAAAGATCCCAGTTAATACAATGCAGTTTGTACTTGAAAAATGGAACAAAATTATGCAAATGAACACTTCTGTGTGGCCCTCTATGGAAACGAAAGGACACAATGTTAACCCCAGGGCTGCCTTATTAGCTGCCAGAAACAAAGGTTGGGAATCAGCAGACTAGATAAATGTAACATGTTAACATCTCTATGGTGTTGAGCACATTGTTGATATAGTCTCTCCTACAAGCATTATGAATCCCACAACTGGCTTAAGTGTTGCTTCAGGGCCGGAGAACATGAGCAGAGGATTTTCTTCCTCATTTATTTTTACTCGGCTGTCAGCAATGCTGGCTAAGGCATTCACCTAATGGGAATATGTCAGCTAGAAGTTCCTCTTCACTGACATACTCACAGTTGTGTCCCTTGTCCTCACATTGTGTGTGTGTGCATGTGTGGGTGTGTGTGTGGGATGATGAGCAAAGACGGGGGTGGTCTGGCTGTAGGAGACCACATCATAACAGTAACGTAGGTTAAGAAATGTGCCTGCTGTCACACTCCAAACAGGTACTGTTACATAAATTCCACACTTTCACAGTGTACTTTTTTCTGACCTTGAAATTTTTCCATAACACAATCAACATCTGATCACCAAGATACTACCCATGGTTTTATGATCAACAACAGCAGAATTACTACAATGAAAAGCTGTCCCTGCCCTGAACAATCAACTCAATAAATGTGAGTTCGGAAAAAGCCGTCTACATTTGTGTACATACATTATAAGCAAGACGTCCTGTTCCCAACTCCTTTTTTGGTTTGAGTAGAAATTAACTGTTTTTATAGCTAGATATCCCTTTAAATCAGAAAAGCTCCCAAATAAATCCAATAAAACAACCTACTTTATTGGTCTGGGATCAGCGTTAGATACATTGCCATGGGAAAATCATTTTGGAGTACCTTCCCTAAGCCCTCCATCTTGAAAACAGTCACTAAGCTCAAGCACCTGAACCAGAGAAAAAAAACTCACTTCACTCTCGTGTTTTACAAAAACCATTAGCTGATGGTGAGTTACGAGGTAAGTAATAGAGCGCTCCAAATAAATGTACGAGCATATTTATTGGAACACGAAACAGAACTCTTTTCAACAAGATCACAGGAAACAAACATCATATATGGTAAAGATAAGCCATTGGAAACCAGTCTCAGACAGTGCTGTCCAATGTTTGTCTCCTAAACAATGTCCAATATAGCAAGTCTAGCAGTTTCCCCAAATTAAGAAATTTTGAACTAAAATCTGTCTGGACATCAGTTCTCTGACATACAGAGAGCAGAGCTGACTGCAACATGAGTGGGTTTTCATCTACTGAGGATTTTATGGATATGAGCAACATTAAGAGAGCTGCCAGTCCCCTCTCTGCAGAGAGATACTTACCTGCAGCCCAGCTGGAGCTAAATTCCCATCAAAACACACCACCATTAACAGACTGATCCATTTCAATAACAGCAGTCTTAAATGTACCCCAAAAACACACATCATAACCCCCTACAGCTCAAAGCTCTGCTCTTAATAAAATATTAAAAGTTTTTGTTCTCCCTTCTCAACATAGGTGGACATATTGTTACGTTATGATTGCATATCTACTCTGTGTTTGTATGGCTTAAATTACAGTATGGATAAGTAGTATTTGATACGCAGCAAATTTTTGACGTTTTTCCACTAAACAGAATGTAGAAGTCTGTAATTTTAATAAAAACTAAAAGTATCCAAAAAAAAGTTACATTGCATGATTTTTAATAATTATTTTGCATTTTGTACCGAAGTTGCGGTTAAACGTTTCTATTTAACGACCCTTGGCAGATGACGAAAGCCAACAAAGAATAAATGTGAATGATGTCACATTATTTCTGAATGAGACCAACAATACTTTCAGCTCATGACATAAAATGCAGAAAAACATTGTTATACATATTTAAAATACATGTAAAGTAAAATGTACATTATTTAGTAGCAGTAGGAATAATTAACTTCTTTTAAATCCAAGCAAAAACATGGTTCTGTAAATATTGTAATGATATGTTTTGTCCAGTAAGATTCTCATATGGCTGCGGTTATATTCTATGACGTTACGTAAACGTGTTTTGTCAAGTTTCAAATTTATCAAATAATAATTGCATATACATTTTCAAAACCTCTTCTCCACGCTCAAAAAGTGTCAAAGTTGCCCATCTTACAGAGGTTCTTGTGAGGGACAAAGAAGCTTCTCACCTCTTGTTTTTCCCCAGTTCTCCTGGGGAGTGTGTAGTCTTTAATTTGTGGGTTTGTAGCAGCTATATGAGGAAAATGTGGCTGCACTTTGTTTAACTGCGACACCACTCCACCCTCCTGCTATACTGTATTAATTTATCTTCTAGACACCTATGCAAATCTTCTGAATTCATCTTGCAAAAATTTGGGAAAGAGTGCAAGGCAAAGTAAGGTGTGTGGTGTAATTAATTTAAAGCTAATGACAGCAATCTGTCTTTCAGCAAGGGGATGTCAATAGGTGAAAAGCCATACCCATACCCAACTGATTAAATCCATCCACTTTTGATCCAGCCCACCTAACTCCTCTATAATAAAACTGTGGTTGCATTAAGTGGTGTTATGTTAGGCTTTCGAGTTGTGTGGGAGTGTGTGTGCATCATTCTTGGTGCATGGAGCAGCATACAGATGAGTAATTATAGGCTGTACAGACAGGGAATTGGCAGATACAATCATGCATCCATATGTTTTCAGGGTAGTGTTGTTGGCTTGTGTGTACAAGGTCAGTGGAGTCATATTGTTCAAGCTGATACAATAATCAATCAATGAGCAAGACAAAGAACTGCCTCTGTTAAATACTTGCACACAAACACCTTTGACCCAATGGGACTAAGTCAGCTACTGTGGCTAGCAAGCTATTAGACATAAAAGCCATAACACTCCGGCTTACTGGGACAGAGGAAGTGTTTTTGTCAACTTTTATTGAGTCCAAAGGGTGTGTGTGTGCGCGAAGAGCCAGCTCTTTGATTAATCAGGGCACATGGGATGATTGCCTAGCTTGTCTCCGTCTCGTTACAAAGTAGTAAACTTCATCCATGTCATTTCCAACTCAGCTTGCAGACTCACCATGCATTCAAAAGTTGCAGAAAGTTATAGGAATTTGGATGAAGCAAAAAAAATTGACCACCACCGATGTCTATTAAAACTATTAAATTTTTAGGGCTTCCCTTCTTGTTCTGCCAGTGACATATTATTGCTGTGTCTGGAGCTAGAAATTGATAGAGTAATAATGCTCAAATCAAAGAATGGTGAAGAAAGAATGAGCCAAAAAGTATAGATCTCAACTGGAATTAGCTTCTTTAGCTGGGTGGCTGGTCTCAACCTTAGAGGAAGGGTAAAGAGTTCCATTATAACAGCTAAGAGCAGAACAGCAGATGAGGATGTTTCAGGCATCTGATCAAGATGCTTCCTGAGAGATTCTCTGTTTAGATCCAACTGGAAAGAGAGCCTAGCACAAATGCAGAAACCACAAGGAGACTGTTTATCCCTTTTAATCTTTGAAGATCCAGAAAATGTTGGAGCATGTCACTAGGCAGGTGGATGAGTGGGTGCCTTCTTGGGCCTCACCACCTGAAATATGATGAAGAGGAGCCACTCTACCTGCCCTTATTGCACAACTTCTTCCAAAAAAATGGGAATGGCCAAGCTTTGTTTGGTAAGTAAAAGTCACAGACTCAAACATTTCTTCCAAACTTTGTAAAATATTAACTTAAAGTTTAAACAGTTTCCACACTAGAGAAAACTGTGCGACATGCATTATAACATCACCCATAGGTAGATTTAGTGACAAAAGATCTAAACTAACCATTTTAAAGTCACTCATTTCCTGAGTGCAGCCACTTTATCTTCGTATGACCACAGGGAGATAACCTCCAAAGCCAACAGATTATAACTTAACCTGCAGAAACCACACATGAAACATAATCTGTAACAGCTCATTGTTCACACAAGTCATGCCCTACATACATAGAAAAAAAGGAATTTAAAATTACTTATCACCTCTCTGACATTAACCCATCAGACTTGCATGAATGGTTAATGACCTCCATCTTTGTTGTTGGATTTCATAATTTCAGCTCTTCTACTCTGCATAGCTATTTAGCTGGAATGCACTAAGGTATCTTGTCTCTAAAGACAAAGATGGAGATGGCATGTACATATGGAAAAAGTGTGAGGAAAAAGTCAGTAAAAGAGAGTACCTGTAAAGAAAACCAATTCAAAGCAAGGCTTTCATAATGACTCCGGTGAAAAACGGCAATGCGATGAAGAAATTGGCATTCTAAAGAAAAGTGGCTGATTTCTAATTGATCAACCCTGAAGGCAAGACAACTTTATTTGCACCTTTCAGTCAGAGACAACTCAAAGTGTTCGTACAAAGAAGTTAAAAGCAACATCGGAAAAAACCCAAACAGATTAAAATTATATGAACTGATCAGTTGATCAGCAAGAAAATAAAAAAACAGGTCTTTGATCAATGAAGACATTATTTCTAGGTCCTATCAAGTGTTGAAAATCTCAGAGTAGATGTTGATAGTAAGTGACAAAGGTTAAAAATGAAGTCAGCGGATAAACAGATTTTAGAAGCTTTTCAAAATTAAACAGAAAAGTGTAATGTATGAGATAGGATCTATAGTTTTGCCTAAAACTATTCACTTTTTTAAAAATCTGTTTTGTTGATTAATTGAAATTGCATGTCAAAAATAATCAATATTCTTTTTAATTTAGAAATATTTACTTTTATGACATAACTGCTGACTGCTTTAATATTCAAATTCCATAATCTTCCAGATGAAAGACTGCCAAACTTTAAAGAATACATGCAAACATTTATTATAGATATGTATATTATTCTGTTTTGGTGGGGTAAAAGCCAAACATCTTTCTGTACTTTAAGATTTCCATGTCTAAGGGACAATACAACTTCTCAATGGCTTAAAAAAAATTCTCTTTTATTACAAATCTGAAATATTTTTTAAAAGCTAGTTATTCCTCTTATTTACCCACATTGTATGCTTGTTTGTGTTAAGAGCCCAAGATAAACCAGTAAGGTATTATCACAGTCTAATCTTTATCACTGCATTGATATTACAAGAAGTAATACAGTAACCAATGTCCACATTCATATCTTTATGAATATATATGTGCATGTGTGCGGAGGAGAGAGATAGCATTTCTCACCTCGTAGGACCTTTTTTTTTTTCTTTTTACAAATGCCACATTATGAGGACTCCCTGCTCTTTAGGGAGCCCAAACAGAGGATAGTTTAGGGTTAGGGATGGGCATGTACGGATAATGGATGGGTTTAGAATAAGGATCAGGCTACAAAAATAAAAAAAAATATGAATGAAGTCCATGCAAAGATATACTATGTGTGTGTGCGCGTGTGTGGGGTTGCGCACGCGCAAGCACAAGACATTGAAAACCAAGGTATTGCATAAACAGCACAGTGCTACCAAGGTCGAGTGTCCTTAGTGTAAAATTCTTCGTCATATCATGGCATGTGTTTTTCAAATTGCACAACAAAGCTAGACAAAATATTAGACGGTGCTCTAGAGAAGTCCTTGTGTTAGAGGCTCTTCAGAGTTCTCCCTCCCTCAGTGAGAAGTGGAGCGTAGAGGAGGAGACGAGTGCAGAGCTGCTGAAGCTTGGGCCAACTTATTAGCAGAAGATCGATGTATGCGAGCCTCCAACTCCGGCAGTGGAATGTGGAACAATGAGCAGCCACACACTTTATACAAGTATGGCAGGGACAGAGGTATTAAGGTAGAGGGAGCAAAATATGTATTGATATTGATCCAAGCAACATGAATACAGTACAGGTTTCCCTTTGGTGCAGTCACACACAAACACGGTGTCAGGTGTTGCAGCACAGAGGTACCAGTTATGGGATGATGAGCACAGCCGTAGGCGACCAGCTTACAAAAAGCTCACACCCACCTGCAGTAAAAATAAGACATGCAGTGGGAACCCAGACAGAGAGCAGCTGGCAGGACATGAGCGCTTGGGTGACCCAACAAGCTTAAATAGTAGATGATTTACATGTGCCAAATGCAACAAAAACTATTCTACTGTTTGAATGAGCTGAACTTAAACAAAATGGGAACACAGGGTACAAATCAATTTTTTTGTTTTTCAGAGCAAAATCACAGATTCTAGTTCTCCTTCTCCTTCAAAATTAAGATATTCTAACTGCAGTAAAATTATCTCATGAAGATAAAATATTCTACAGCCTCAAGGCAAACGTAGGGACTTACAAATAAAAACAAGCATTTTGAATATATCTATTTAGCAATTTGTAGAAATTTGGTTCACACTTTGAAAAAGTTTTTTTGCCTTTTGTCAAAAAAAAAAGCCAAATTTTTGTGACAATGAAGGATTTGTTAAAACATCAAAGGGAGTCATTTATCAAGATTTTCTACAGAAACCAGATTTATTTATCATATTTGTATTCTCCCTCCCAGTAAACATTGAATACTTTAGAGCAGAAAATAGCCCAAACAGATAAGGTTTGCAGGAGCATTCAGTAGTGATGCATATAAAATTTATATCCCAAACATTTAAAGTGTGACTCTCAGTTTTGAATAAAAGCAGAGTATTGTTATTAATTTTATCCCTGATCCTCATTCGTTACCAATAGAATTGTTCCTCAATGGATCTCTATTGTTGAATGTACTAACCAGGTTGCCCAGGGGTGGCATCAGGTGGCACTGCAGTCTAACCAGCACAATGCTCCTCATTCTGTTATAACGCACTTCACCCATGTGAAAGTGAGGAGAGAGGGCTTTACATAAACACACCCATCATGCCGTAGATATCGTTTTGACTTGAAACTGTTCACAGAACTCTAGATTAGAGATGGGACCCAGGATTTTGCCTCTCCCAACTGAGAACAAGTCCTAATCCAAACATCAGCCGCAGGCTTTGGTATTACTGGAAGGCTTTCTTTCAATTTACAAAACATAGCTTGCCTCTGTTCAGTGACACATGTAGCAAAACAGAAAGAAGAAAACAAACTACAAGATGAAAATTTCATTAAGCATTTTAAGGCCATACAAAAATTTCCAACTGGCTAACTGGGCTGAAATATGTTTTCAGCCAAAATGTGTTTTAATAAAAACTAGATGACTAAGATACGTTTTCAATGTTTTGGAAACAAAATTAAGCATCCAACACTTGCCAGCCTAAACCGTTCTCAAAGTTCTACTGAGAGTATGCATGGCCTGTTTGATTTCACTGAAGGACTGGAAATTGCAGGATATACACAGAAATATACGTATATATATTTTACTTTCAAGTTATTTATAAGTGAAGAAAATAAAAGGCAATGATCTCAGTAAAACTTTGCTGCAACACAGGAGATGCAGTATTTACTTTTTCAGGAATGTTTTTAGATTTTCTTCCAGAAAGAGGTATTGGGTTTTCCTGCTTTACAAAAATTCTCCACAGGATACCATTTGAAAGGCAATGATAGAGGTGGCCCTGAATTTGAGAGGTGAACGTGAGCCGCTATGAATCTGTGTGCATGTTCTCCGAGTTGAATACCAAATGTGATATAACCCCCCCGGGTTGTTTGATTCTGATCCTCAAAGCTAAAGCTGCAGAGATTGACATCAGACGACACACAGACGCCTCAGCCTTGTGTTCTTCATGCAGATGGGTCAAAGACGGATGATGCAACTGCAGCACCAGGAGTCCAGAGACACGCTTTATAAACACACTATCGCCAGTATCCCTTACTAACCACAAATTAAATATTACATTAATTAATTAGAAAGCATCCAGGAGCTTTCAAACATTGTACTTAAGGTTGACATGATGATTTGACCCTGGTCTGATTTGAATTGTTGATCAGATCCATCTAAACTGAGCTCTTAAACCACATTGGAAGAAATAATCAATGCTCTTAGGGAGCTCTAAATAAAAACATTACCATTAGAAATGCATTCTTCATCCTACGACTAATTCGCAAAAGAACAAAATTTGGATTTTTCAAAAGATATAGAAATAAACTACTTGCAAGTACATCTGGCTTAATGTTTCCACAACCTCTTCAAGCTTTCAACTTCTAAGGGAGACTCAAAATAAGTTATGTGTTGCAAGATGTTATCAAGTTGCAAGAACAGCATGGGACTCTCCAAAATTGTAGCAGTTCTACCTTAAATACTTAGTTGAACTTAGATGCTAATTAATTGTTCCAAACTAATCTCATGTTTCCCTTTCTACATACTTGGGCTCACTGTTCTGCCACATCTCAAGTTTTTGGCTGGAGTATTACTTTTATCCCCAACACTATCTTGCTTGCCTATCTCTCCTGACAAAATAAATCCCCACAGCATGATGCTACCATAACTATTTTTCAACATAGTAGTGTGATCATGGTAATTTCCACTTTTTTTGCCTCAGTTTTTAGCATTTAGCTTAACTTGTCAATCTTGGTCTCATTTGATTAAAGCTCATTCCATGTGTTCTGTATCCTTCAAATGATCTATGTAGGCTTCCAGTGCCATACTTGCTCTGTAACACTTAAGTCACATTAATCAAGTGACCACATGACAGTGTAAGAGTATTTAAAAAATTGATCTGGAGGCCATGCATTTTATTAAAGGGCATTAGAGTAAAGAGGACTGAATACAAATATTTCAGATTTATCTTATTTTCTCCCTACTTCACTCATCTGCTGGTCTGTGTTGACCTTTCCGACAAAATCCCATTAAAAACACACAGAAGATTGATGTTGCATAATGTCAAAATATGGAGAGGCTCAAGGTATATAAATATTTCTTCAAGGCACTGTAACTTAATCTGAAATGTAACAAAACACATAAATCACATTCAAATAGAGTTGCACACTCCTCCTCTGAAAGCAAACTGAAAACAGGCTTGCCAGAAGTAAAGGACATGCAGCTTTGAGGTGAAAAGAACAAATGAAATTAAAAAATAAAACTGAAAAGTGAAAGGCGAATCAGCTCCTGAACTAACCAGCTAATGCACCAATCGCTCACGTAACTGCAGCTGGGCACCGTGGGCAGCCCTTCTGACAAAGCGTAGGAGTTTGTGTGTGTTGAATGTGCATCTTCCATTTATGGATGTTGTTCAGTTTATGCAGGGTATCCATGTTGTGTGTAGAGTATGTGTGTGTGTGCCTGTGGGAGGACTAATCTTGTGCTGCGGTTAGAGTGACGAGGGGTGTTCAAAGGCACCCGGTCATTCTCCAGGGATGAAGAATCTTGCGGAATTTGTTTGCAGGAAGAGGGAAAGCAACAACAAGGATAGACCAAATGCACAAATGCTATATTTGTTAAAGAAAATATTTTGGGCAGAAGAAAAAAAAAAAAAAAAGGCATACAGAAGCTGTAAAAAAGAATGGGCATGGAAAAACAAAGAATCGTTCAAGGTATGAGATAGAGATCACACCCCTTTAATAATGTAAGGGCAAAACTAAGTTAGGACCTTTAAAGTAATAATTAAATCTGTGACAGCTGACAAGATTAGGGAATTCAATGGAAAGTCTTCCTGGAAAGCAGTTTTACAAGTTCTTGGAGCTCTTGGATACAAGGACTCCTTGATACCTAGGAGATAAAACACATAAGTCAGCTGTCTACTACCATCAAGATCTGTCTGATCATGGAGTACCTGTTTTTTTTTTTTTTGGTTTGTTCAGAGAGGGGAAAGTTACACAGTGTGTACTTCTTTCTTTGCAATATTTGAATTGTAATTAGCATAGGATCTCTGAAACTTCATCTCCCATTTCATCAACTATCAGTCTACCTTTTATGCAGACTCCCTGACAGAAATTAGTGGGGTGGACTACACTTAAACCTCTGATGTGTTCTAACATCTATCACGTTTCAACATCTGCTCCAAGAGTCATTCTAACCTGGCTTCAGAGGCACTTGTTTGAACTGTTTGTAGGATTAGCAGGATTAATTCTACTGTAAACCAGCCATGTATAAACTGCTTTGATTCAGGCTTATTAGTAGTGTGAACAAAATAGAAAAAAAAAAATCTGAGTCAGCAGATGCAGGCTTAGCATTCCAAAGTCAAAAATGATGACAAATAAACACAGATATTAAGGTGGGGTCTTTATCTCAAAGGTTTTACAATGTGTCTAAAATTTGTCAACTGTACAGTAGTTTGTATTTCTACAATAAAAGATACTGGAAAGGCCATCTAGATCAGCTGATATAGTAAGACTTTTTACCCATCTTAAGAATTGTCTGCATCTGGAGCATACTCGTTTAATGACACAAGCAACTGCAAATAGAGATACAATGATTCGATTTTTGTGGCAGATTTAGAACTTAGCAGAAAGAACCTTCCTTTTGCATGGTAAAAATCTCACATTGCACTACCCAAATGAACTACGGACATTTCTCACACCTGGTTGTCTGGCAGATTTGGTTCTATAAGGATCTACAATAGTCATTTGCACTCTCACACCTCTCCAAATGAACCGGATTTATTTATTTTTTTACTTTTTATTTTCATTTTCAATAACCGTTTTATATCAACACATACACATATCCACCCCTGTCACAATTCACATCTGATTTATGCAGACCATTCCAGACATTTGACCCATATCAAGCAAACTGGTCATACAATTCCAGCTCTGCCAAAAGTCTTCCAGGGAATGTTGATGGAGGAAACACTCCAACAGAGATACATTTCCTTCAGATAGACGTTAGACCCATTAGGAGACACTTATATTCGTCAACATCTATGGCTATATATTTGAACCGGATTTTTAAGCAAACAAACTAGAGTTTTATTAAGCAAACCAAACAGGGCTGGTGTGGATGCACCCTCAGTATGTCAAAAAAAGAAAATCTTTACATCCGTGAGTTTTCTTTAGTTGATAGCAACATCAGCATCTTATAGTGTTGCATTTCATGTGACCCGGTTGAACTTGCATATGGGGAGTTTGCAAATCTGTGAACGGTCAGATTTCACAGAAACCTCTTACAATTCACAGTTGATCAAAATGAAGTCATTCCACTTGCTGATTTTTTGCATCTCTAATTATAAATGCACTTGTTCTTAAAGAGACAGGAATTATACACATTAAAATAGCTTCCATCTTGCAGGAACAGTGTTTTCATTTTAGTCTCCTTTAAATAAATTTTATTTCATTTGAGCTCAACATTACTGCTAGCTAAATTATTCATCCTGATGCCAAATTCTAACATTGAGGGAATGGTCATAAAATCAGAGTCAGAACCACTTGTTGGAATTACCAACACTACAATTACAATAGCACTGCTTGGCCAGATGTTGTTTGTTTGTTTAAGACCTACCTTATAACATGCATAAAAGGTATTTGCATGTTAAACTGCAGTCTTACTTGAACACCACTAGTTTCATCCTGGCCAAACATCAAGCAGTGTGTGTGTGTGTGTGTGTGTGCGTGTGTGTGTGTGTGTGTGTGTGTGTGTGTGTGTGTCAGAGCTCAAACAGGGCAGGAGGAAACAGGTGGGCTTCAGGGTCCAGGACCTATTAAGTGTGTGACACACAAAGACTCATCTGTGTGTTAGCTTGTCTGTGATGGTTAATAACCAGCATTTGATGAATCAAAGCATCTTTCCTCTTGCTCTCCAATCTGTCAGCACTGTGCCTGTGCTGCCAAAGGGGAAGCAGATCTACTTTTCTAGGGGCCTGTGAACCGCCAAAGTGTGCTTAATTACACTCCACTGAGGGCAAGCCAGCAGCAATTAAGACAGCAGGGAAACAAGAGAGCGACTGCTTTAATTTGGAGTTGATGAACACAGGACAGAGCTGGAGAGGGTCTTTTACACCAAAGAGGAAGGTGATGCTGGAAAATAATGTTACAATCCCATTTATTTAACACAGTCCTTACACTTCAAAAGAATAACCACCACATTAGGTCAATATCCCAGGGAAATATCAGATTTATTTTGCTTCTAATTTGTAGTTTTCAAAGCACTTAATCTATGTGAATGTGTAAGTTAACAACTCCTCAGAATTAAGGAAATTACTTTGTGAAATAGACAGTTGTTTGTGACCAAATATCAAATTTATATTAAATAAAAGGCAGAAGAGTTTCTGGTGTCACATTTTTAGGTCAATATTATGGTGACAATAACCTCTCACCACACACGCAAGGAGACAAGTCAATGTGGAAACTTAATGGTAGAGAATGTGCTGATGAAGGTGTGGATATATAAACAGAGGCAAGCAGTCTCAGTGTGGGAGGTCAGTGATGACAGCAGATCAAGATGGGGCAAAAAGCTGCTCTCTTATTGGATGATGAAGCGGACAGGACAGGAAGGACAGGAAGGCATTAAGTTTAGACCAGGGTCTATGTCAATAGCCCTCAGCTGCAGTCTTCTTCTGGCTCCTAAATAGTAAGGCATTTAAGGAGAATGTAAAAGGTTACACTAATGTGGGTATGTGAACTTTGGAGACTTAAATATGTCAGCTTTAAAAATCACAAGCTAAACCATGCTAAACACATTCTGATCCCAACTCAGGTTAATATTCATGGGATTTCCTCCATTCCAGAGATGAGAAAATTTAACTAGAAATGTAAAATTAGCCAAGGTTGAGATAGTTCCCAGCAATAATATGCAGACCCAGACATGGACTATGAATGCAAACACCATTGCCACTAAACATTTTCCTGCTTACTCCCTTCAGCATTTATATATTTGTCGCAAAGTCATTACAAGTATCCTAGCTATGCACAAGGTTAGGGCCTTTAAGCAGCCAAGGTAGATACAGCTGAATGTAATCTTATGTCCTCAACAGGATATGCCAGCATAATTGAGTTTATCTGGGATATGTTGAAAGTAAACTCAACTCAGGACATGAAAAGTCTCATAGCAGACACGCACAGCTGATAATGAACTGAACATCCTCTGATGTGTCAACGTTGAGTTTATTACAGCAAGAAGTCACCTAGAGGTAATCTGGCTTTTTTTTTTGTTCTGACTGTGCATCAGTGTGAAACAATTGAAAAAGAAAGAATCATTCAGATAAAGCAGTGCCTGCGCTGGACATCTAACAGCTGACTTTCTGGACAGTGTCTATAGTCGAGCAGGATTCCAAAACAATGTATGAGATGCTATTCCAACAATAAAACACTGTTTAACTCAGTGGTTCCCAAAGTGTGGGGTGCACCCTCTATGGGGTTGAGCAGGGGTGGCTCAGGAAGTAGTATGGATGAATAAAAAACTAACAAAAAAAAAACTGTTACACAAAAGTGTTTCACTGTAAAGACGGATTGTAGTGTGTTTTGTTGCAACCTGAAGTGTGAAATAAACTTACGTGGAGTTTAGAAAACAAAATATGTGTATAGGTTTTTGTGTGGTTGAACGATGTGCGCCCAGTTGATTTTGTTTTTCTTTTGTGGGAGTGTTATTGTAATCCATAGGGGGGCACAGAAAATCTTTGGGAACCTCTGGTTAACTTGAAGTATTTTTAGACAAAAACAACTGACTCCTGAATATGATGTGGGATTGTAGAAAAACAGAATCTTTGAAAACAAATCTGCATGCTGTTCACTAACAAGCAATCAGTACACAGCCAAAGGGTACAACCCTATCTGAAGGAACAATATTGACTGGCTGAAAGGCTGTCTCGAACCGGAAAGGGAAAAAACCTTAAGAGTCACACTATGGAGAAGGTGAACATGTTTGTGTAAAGGTCTGTGCTAAATAAAGGTAGAATAGGGTACAATGCCAGAAGCACAGAAAAAACATTATATGGCAATAAAGGAGGGCTTCACTTTTTAGGAAACATTAAAAAAAAAGAATGTTTTCTTCTTTTAACTACTTAACTTGTTCTGTTTGTCATCTTATAAGCTCAACTGTTTTTGTGGAACGGGCTTTTCAGAAAGCACCCATACAGGATGTTCTGTTCCGACAACTAAGATGCATTTTACTCACTGTTGAACTTGCAAAAGTGTTCTCAACGTTTTACCCATTTTGTCACATCAAAAGCACAGACTTTAGTATTAGGTAACAGAAAATACTACTGAATTCTTTGACAAAAAAAGACTTCAAATAAAAAAAAAAAAAAAAAAAGAAGTGTGATCTAGTTCCCATAAGTCAGTATTTATTAAAAAGTCAGTATGAAAAAGTACTGACTTATGTACATCTTGAAAAAACATTTCAATGCAATTACAGCTCCAAGCCTGTAGCCTCCTTATAAACTTTATACATCTAGAGGCAGGACATTTTTGCCTAAACTTTGCATAATAACCCCAGCTCAGATGGTCAGACAATTTAAATTTTAAATGGCATATTTCTGCACACAAATATGAGATCATTTTAAAGCACTTTAAAAGACAATATATTTAAAATTCATGGTTCAGTTTATAGAATATTGCCCAACATATTTTATACAAGAACTACAGATTTTCCAAACTAATTTTTGTATTGCTCACTCCATTTTCTGTCATTTTTAACATATAAATTCAAATATTTATTGTTAAAATACCTCTATGCACATTTAACTATATATATTTTTTTCCACCCCTGGAAAATGCTTAAATGAGATCCAATACGTTTCCAGACTTCACAAAGCCCCATTATTTTCCCTCACTACAATTGAACCCTAAAGCTAATCTTTTTTATGTTTGCAGTCAACTTGAAGCTTTTCATTAACTTTTTTCTGCAGAGCTCTGATATTCAGAGGGTTTTGCCTCAACCGGCCTCCATTTAATTGAGATCTTAAGTTTTCTATTCTGTGTGACAAAACTCTTCTCAAGATTTGAGAGCAGGTTGAAATAATGTATGGTACTAATGAAAAGGCACGCCTCAACACTTCAAAGAGGCTCATGTGTAATCATTCAAGCTCTGTCTCTCTCTCTCTCTCTCTCTCTCTCTCTCTCTCTCTGCGATTAATCATCAACAAAACCCAAAAAGTATCAGAGAACAAAGAGCAAGCAGATGCACACTTTTTGATTTCAACTGAACACACTCTCCACATTTGCTTTGATTTGTTTTGCATGTCTAATTCACTGTTATTACAACTAGTTCCTCAGTATGAGAGCAAATGTTTTGTTTTGATTGTATTATTGTTTGGCCTAAACTTTTCTTTTAGCTTAACCCTTGACTGTGGCAATTTATCAGGACTGTTTGTGAAGAAAGCAAACAGTGATGGATAAGAAAAGAGCTAAATAAAAGCAATTTGTTGGTCTTTAGTAACACTGTGACAACTTTTGATGCTTATCTGCAGATAAAGTCAGCCCTGATAAAGCAAACACTTGTCTTCACACTCAAGAAAAGGGTCAAGGGGTGTGCCATGGTGGCGTAGGGGATAGCGCGACCCATGTCTGGAGGCCTTGAGTCCTCAACGCGGCTGTCGCAGGTTCGACTCCCGGACCAGACGATATTTGCCGCATGTCTTCCCCCCTCTCTTTCCCCCTTTACTGTCAGCCTACTTTCATATAAGGGACACTAGAGCCCACAAAAGATCCCCTGGAGGGGTTAAAAAAAAAAAAAAAAAAAAAAAAAAAAAAAAGGGTCAAGGAGCTGTTGACCCATCTTGAAAAATAAAAGGAGAATTATTTACCCGTGAGGTAAGTTTATGTGGACAGTGAGGGGAAAGGGAAATTTCCACCATAAAGGCAAAATGCAAGAGCAATGCACAAAACACAGGATAAAGAAAAATATGCCATCATAATACATGATTTCATTTATAATGCCCTTTATGTCAAATTGAAATCTTAAAGGGCACAGTAAAGAACACAATATGAAAATATCTATGGGATCGTTAACAAGTCATAATATTTCTCAATAGCAGTTTCACTTTTACGGTTTTCTACCTACTTTGTGCAAAAAAGATCCCAAGGCACAATAATAATAAAAAAAAAATTAAAATACATAAACCAAGGGGCGAAACCAAGGAAGGACTTTGCTTCAATCGCACCAAAATTTTCCATCAAACCCATGTTGCAGTATCGGAAATGTCTTTACTGACTCACAAAAGAATTCCTGAAGTTATACACAATGAAGAGTAAAACATACCACAACAAGTAAGCTTTGGAAAAACGCCAAACGAGATGAACAATCAAAATTTTCCCCTGGTGGAAACTTAATGAACTTTGATATTTGTTGATCGGAAATTGTTCCACTTTCAATTTAATCAAAAATTACTGTTTCATTTCGCGTGTTAAATTTATCCAATATGTATGTCATATCTCAATCCATTTATCAAGTCGAGTGCAACTAAGTGTTTACAGTAGAGTTACAAATGGAAATTTATTCATGAATCTAAAACAAAACAAAAAATTCTAAAAACATAGATACATATATTTTTTGTCATTTTATACTACTTAAGTTTGTTTTCAAAATTAGACCTTAAAATTAGCTTGCAAGGCCCAGCACTTGGCAGAAGCAAGATAATAGGCTCATTATTAAACTTCCATCTAAAATAAAGTTTTGCACGTTCTATGTTTAGACCGTGTTTAAGTCAGGATATAGTTTTAGGGAAGTTTGGCATTCTCTGCACATCACTGAATACTTCACAATGATGACATATGGTGATGGCAACATCATGCTGTGATGATGCTTTGGTGTGAAACAATGCTAAAAAAAATAAAATCAATTCAAAAATACTTCAGCGCAAAGAAAGACTGCATGTTGTTGCAACTCACATCATCCAGATATCTTGAAAGAGATGTCATGGATGGTGATGCTGTGGGAGGATCTCTGGTAGCAACAAATCTGAAGAGGCCTCTGACAAAAGACTGTTTCAGTAAAGCAGTCTCATGACCACCATGATGAGCAGCAGAGACAATATTCTAAATTAATATGTCATGGATGACACCATCTTTCATTAGCAAGCACTGCTAATCCATCTCATCTGGTTTTGCTGCTCCTTTTTAAAATCTTAAATCTTCTGACTACAATCATTACTGAAAGACTTCTTCAAAGTATAAAATCTGTTTCTTGTGAATCTTAAATCTTTCTATAGCTAGAAAGCCAGTCAGAGAGTCAAGGACATGGTTCTTGCCCATTATGATCGATGAAAAAGATGACTTGAACCTCTTCCTTCTCTCTCTGCTCTTTGGTCCTGCTCTGCATCCATGAAGCATTATTTTTAACTCCTCGGGGATTTGGAGATCAGGTTCATTTGAAATAATCATCAGCTACTTCTAGTTGTAAAAATATCTTATTGTCATGATTACATAACTGTTCCAATATAAAAACCTAAGAGCAAAATTCCTTTTCATTTGCTAAACATCCAAACCCAGAAGGAATAAGTGTCCAAACATGCAGTGTTTCTACCAAAATAACTAACACAAGTCTACAAAAAGAACAAATCAGAAGCAATGTCACAAATATTCTAACATGCTGCCCCCAATTATATAAATTTGTTAGCGGTTTCACATGACATTCGGCTGAGGTTCATTTTTCAGCACTACAACAACCCTATATGTATCATTCATTATTTGTTTTAATCAAACTTTATACCCTGAAAAAGTTCAAGGAATATGAATATCTTTGCAATTTAGTAGGCATGGAGATAAATTCTGTTGTTCAAAGTATTGGGATGCAGACATGGATTATTATACAACAGAAATGAATTAGACAAGAGCCAAACCTTATTAACTCTGTTAATCTAATATGAAATATTTTAAAACCATACCACATGCTATCACATGGAGGCACAAGTAAAACAGCCGATCTTACCTGCTATCATAAATTTCACCACCAAATCTCCCTATAATTCGGAGAAGACAAAGCCAATTACAAAGCTCATTACAACTGCTACCACAATGGATCAGCAGCCATCGAGTTACTAGGAGTCTAATACAAAACTAGGATAGCTATTGACACAGAATCCTGTTACCATAACAGCACATGGGACCTCGAGACCTCTGTTGGGGTCACTAATCAACAAAAATGGGGTCTTGACATATTCTTGTAAATTAAACAATACCAAAATTATAACAAGCAAATGTATTATGTTAATTTTAAGAAAACAGAACTTACAAAAAATAAAATTAATATATTGATGACATCATTACACCCTGTTTAACTGCTTCATATTCTGAGTCATAAATCTCTTTCATTGTGATTTTTGTGGGTCTTAAGGTTAAATTTTTGGGAACTACTGCTCTAATAAGTACAATGGGTGAGCCAAATTAGAGCAGTGCAAGAGAGTCACATGGGTTTAACTTTGAAAGGGCTTAAAAACATAGAAGAGAAACAATAGATCACCATGAAAAATTTTGTTTTAGTTGGTTCCTTGTTTTTTTCCAAAGAATGGGTACAGATTTTAAAAAGTGTATTCTGTGATAAATTGCACACGTGGGACTGCAAGTTACTGCATTTTAGCCTTCTACATAAACATTAACCAACTAGACATTTTCATTCCTTATACCCAAGTTTAGATACACCAAGTGCTCTTACACTTTCAGAGTGCAACATTGTCAAATGCCTCTAAGCTCAGTTGGTAAACAACATTCAAACACATGTGGGAACAGAAACAAAAAAAGTCTGGTTTAAAAACTGAAAAAAATACTTTCTGATGATCAGGTCATATTACCTGCATGCCTTTGAGAGGCAGAGTCTAAAAACTGGGCAATATCGTTAGCAAATCACTAATCACATTCTGCATAAAACAAATTTTTAAGCACATTTATCAGAAAATACTGAAATTTTCCAAGTCGACCAATGAGTTTTAACAATACATGAAAGCCGATAAGCTGGGAAGAAACTTTCATCTTATGCCTCCATTTTATGGGAAACAGATGGACAAATTAAATTATGCTTATTTAAAAAGAGTTATGGTTAAGGGTACAGTATGATTTACGCCCAGTGTTTGGCACAATTACTGATAAAATTCAACATATAGCCGCACTTTTATTGGAGTGATTCAGATAAACAGTCTTTTATTGGGGGAAAAATACTTGTCACGCCTCGTGAAATGAGAGTTATTAACTATACACTTCAAGAAAGGGACACAATCAATGCCATTATACAGCACATAAAATGTTACCTTTGATCACATGAAGAAAAGGGCCTAATATTGCTGATAAAACAAATGATTGACAATTGACTCCCTCAATAACGAGTGAATATGCACAGGAGACATATCTACAGATCAGGCATTTATAAATGTGAACTGATCTTTCAGTTTGAGGTTTACCAACGCCAGCTGCGCCGGATTCATTTTTGAGGTGGGGGAGCCATGGGGTGTTTCGTCACCTCTGTTACGCACTTTGAACGTCAGGCGCACGCACTTGTTCAACTGATATGATGGGACCTGTCAATCAATTCAGTGGGTTTGTCGCAATTTGTCCTGAAGTAAACAGTAAACAACCCTTATCTGGAGGTCAACGTTTTTGGGTCTACAATGCGCTGCGATCTAGCTAGATTTGATGATTGCTTGCTATTAAATGCGCTGCGGTCTTAGTGATTTGGTGGAAAATAATCTGAAAAAAATGTTAAATGTTGTCAGTGGGGAACATGCAGAAGGCATCTTTACACAGAGCATTTCCAAAAAAATGGAAAAAAAAACAAAAAAACCTTTGGGGGACTGTTATGCGATCTGGAACCTTTAGAATTTGGTCCAGATCTCAGTGCTGTAAGTTTTATTTGTACCTCTGTCTGCACATAAACATAGAGAGATGTCAGTCACGGATTGTAAGAGTTGTGTGCAACCTGTGTAAAAGTTTGGTGGGACCAACGAAGGGGCAAGGCAGGGCTGTAAAGTGGGGGGCCAATGGCCCCCTGATCCCCCCTGTTCCGGCGCCTATGACCAACGGTACTTTGAGGCAGGTTTTTCGTCTTAGAGCTTGGCACTCCTGACCCCGCCAGCTTTTCTCTACAGCCAGCTTTTCATTCTCTCTCACAACCGAACCACACTGGCCTCTTTGAGCATCCGCTGCCCACAACAAAACCCACATAACCATCACGACTGCCAATATCACACAAAGACACCATGTTACTACAGCCCACAGCGAGGAGATGGAAAGGCGGCAGGAGGGGGGAACTGATGGTAAACGAGGTTACTCTCATTTTGAAACGGTTTTCTATTTTTGTTTGGTTCTATGTAGTTTATGCCATTGTTTTGCAGCTGGGTTGAGGAGAGTTGGACAACAGCCGTCGGGTTTTTACTTATTTATTTTTCTCCCTTACAGAGAGCCGTAGGGCCGAGCACGAGACCTGTCAGGGTGACGGAGTGTCCAGTGCTGAATCAGCGGGTCGCAAGTTGTGTAATCTCTCACACAACTGCACACACAGATTAACAGAACACAGCGTGGGGGGAGGAGGGGACTGTTTTTCCTTTAACAAAGAAACTTTTTCAAATAGAGGAAACAGAGGCCTAAAGTGGTGTTACAGCTGTGGTTGCTCTTAATTTAAAGCCTCAGTGCTACTGAACTGGTCCGTATAAAACCAGAAATAAAATGGGGATTCTTTTGGCCTGACAGAAGTTTTATCCAGAAACGTCCACACAAAGTTCCCTCTTTACCAACGTGAGGAACATGCTGAAGATCTCTGCTCCACAAAGACACATCCAAGCACTCAGAAGTGACTTATAAAGTATCTTCCTACAGTTTCACAAGACAACACAATACCTTAGAAAATACATGAAATAAAAATATAACCATTTGTTAGTAGTAAATTAATAAATAACATGCTTTTCTTAGAGAAATCTCATTGAAAACATTAAAAAGAGAAGCCAATGAAAGAAGGAGCACAGCAGACAAGCCAGAGGTAAAGCAAGGTTAGGTTTTAAAACAATACTAATCTACTACGAAATCTAGAAACTTGACATGTCACGCAAGCAGAGCTTTAATCAGAAAATCCCTCTATGCAACTCCGGAGAAGCTGCACAAATCTACAACTCAGGTGTACACTCTGTAAATCCATTCATTGTGGAAGCATTTGTTGCAAGAAACCCAAACCCATAAAAAGTCACTTTTGCAGTAGAGGACACAACAAACATGGTCAGATGAACCTTGTGGCATTAATGCTAAACAGTACGAGAGAAACTGAACATCCACACGGTGCATCATGGAACACCTTAAAACACATTAAAGTTTAAGACAACTTTATTACAAGTTTTACAAGGCATTGCAGTGTAAGAGTTCAATGTTAGTCAGGTTCAGCCTAATAAAAACAACCAAAAGCTCAGCACAGACTTTCTTTGAGATGGCCAATATTTATGCAAAGTGCATCAGTAACCTATGAGCCTAAAACTGTGACCCAACAGCCAGCACAACTATCCCCAACTGCACAACTGTCACTTGCACCAACACACTGAACATTATTTCACACTCGGGCTCGCCCAAGCAGCACTGAACACATCTATTGTCTGATGTTAATGGAACCGCCGCACTGACACATACAGTAACCATTATGACAGCTGTCAACATAACATTCTGCTAATCGTACTTGATTAATATTTAATTTGAGCTGCACCCATACAAGTCTTGCATTTTTTTGCACACCAGTTTATTTTAAAGGAGTTAGCAAGGAAAACTAATTGCACATGCAGCAAAAACTTTCATATTTTAAGGTTTAGTCACCTGAATGTCAAATGTACAGTTTGGCTCAAAATTATTGCTACACATGGAAGATTAAGATTAATTGTTCAAACATGATATCTTTTTGGAGATGCATGTGACTTTTTGGAAACTGCCTTTTTGGATGAATGAAATTACTTTGTAATCCAAAACTGCCATAGGGTATGAATAATTACAAGACTAACAATATATACTTTGTGAATTGAAAGAGGGGAGCTTTCTCATCTTTTTTTATGTTTCATTCAAGCCTGGCAAAAATCTAGTCTTAAAAAGGTAGGACACTGGCTGAATCTGAATCCAGATGTTGACAGCGAGCCGCTTCGCTCTGTGCTTGTAAAGTCAATTAATATATCCTGCTTAACACTTTAGAAACGTCACTATAGCCAACTGTGTCACCTTGTCTGTGTACGTGGAATGCGCAATAAAGCCTTCAGGAACACATAAGAGACGGACAGCTCCTGTACGCGCGAGAAAACAAAACAAGTTGAACTTCGTTCAAAATATGTTGAAACAAGTTTGTCATTCTGCTCACTCCTGATTTACAGACTCAGACTTGAGTTTTTAGCATGTAAATGTCACGATGGATCATTCGGCTCATGTATTTTTCACAGTTTCCTTGTATTTTCACTCCAAGTAAACTTTGAACAACATTCTGCTGTTTAGCTACCAGATGTTTGCGGGGAAAACCAGGTGGTACAATCCGTCAATCCTGTTTTCCGAGACTAAGGAGAGCCGTGGATAAATACGAAAGTGCCAAAATGCAACAAGTGAAACTCACCAAAGTTTGTTCATACTGCAGGGCTCGCTGGTCCGAACCGTCCCCCGCCATGGCTCTGCTCCGTACCTCACCCGGCGACTAGATGTAGGGACTTTCGGCTTGGAAGTGACAAGAAACCCGGTCAGCGACGTCTCTCCGCGCGCTGGCTGGTTAAAGCATCAGTCTGTCTCAAGTGTCCGTACAGCAGTTCACTAGGTGAACTCTAACTTCACGCTGCGCCTCTGTTATCGTGCTAAAACGCTTCATTTTATAGCTTTAGTTCCCAGTAAGAAACACGCGCGAGGCGGGACTTGAGTGTGGAGTGGAGCCCAGCCTCCTTCCATAAGCAGTCAATCAAGGCGAAAAGAAACTCGCTGTGTGGAACCTTCACCTGAGCTCATAAACAAGAAGAAAAAAACCTTCATTGAACATTAGTAGGGAATTCCTTCTGCCCAGGTGGATGGTGATTGCCAGGGTTTCCGCATTGTATATAACAGCATAAACTCTCGCAGGCCACTTTATTTAAGTACAGAATCAAATGTTTCATGTCATTTAAGTCAAGACAAGTTAATTTGATCAGCACATTTCAGCAACAAGGCAGTTCAAAATTCTTTACTTTAATACAGCAACCAATTATGAAACGAGCAGTATACATAAAATGCTGAAATGTTAAACATTGATCAATATTCTATATTTATCAATCAAAGGCAACTCTAAACAAGTGGGTTTTCAGAGTTGATTTGAAGGAACTTAGTGTTTTAGCTGTTTTGAAGGTTACTGGGAGTTTGTTCCAGATTTGTGGAGCGTAAAAACTAAATATTTCTTCTCCATGTTTGGTTCTGGTTTTAGGGATGAAGGGTAGATTTACATCAGAACATCTTATTGGTCTGGAGGATTGGTACAACGACAACACCTTACCTTAATGTATTTTGGTGCTAATCAAAATACATTGATCAGGCATTTGTAAAATAAAAGTATTTCAAAGCACAGCCTCTCGCCTTTTGAACGTTTAAGATAGGCACCAGCACCCCTCGCAACCCATCTAGGGATAAGCGTGTAAGAAGATGAATGGATGGATGATTCTTTAATCTTAGAAATGTTCTTCAGGTGACAGAAGGCCAACTTTGTAATTGTCTTTATGTGTCTTTGAATGTTCAGGTCTAGGTCCATCACTGTCCATATGGACACAGATTTTGGGCCTGATCATTAGATTCTAGCTGTAATAATAAAAGCTATGTGTTGACTCTAGATATTTCCTCTTTAGGTCCCAAGATAATAATAATAATAATAATAATAATAATAATAATAATAATAATAATAATAATAATAATAATAATAATAATAATAATAATAATAATAATAATCTTATAAAGTAGAAAAATAGGAGAGTAAAGTGTAACCTGCTAAGGCAGGGGTGGGCAATCCTGGTCCTGATTGTGAAACACGAATTGTAGTAACACCAGCATTGTCAGTAGTTTCTTCTGTGGATTTTAGGAAGCAGGTATGTTTTGCGTCATACTATGTTTGAGCTAGGGATTCTTTGTCAGAAAAGATCCATTTATTCTGTTTATAAGACAATGGACACCGGTATGTTTTACCATTGCATTCTGGAACCCGTTCTCAAACTGTGCTGTTGTCAGAGAAAACATTCGGTGGTTTCATGTAAATGTACAGTACAAACACGACAAAACTCTTCCATTTTCACCTGAAATTGTTGTCGTGTGAACAGGGCCTAACTCAGCTGAGTGGAATCCAGTCAAAGGTGTATACATGTTTGTTTCTGTAATACTCACATAAATTAATAATGTATTACACCTTTGAATGACACTTGAATATATTTTCCATTATTAAAAAAATGTTTTGAAAGTCTGTTACCAGTGTTCAAACCCTGCTAACGTCTCTAGATGATAAAGGTTTCACTATCAGAGGACAGTTCACTTCATATTATTGTCTAATAAATCCTAAGTAGAGCTTTACAATCAAGTCTGTGTCACAACTCTAAAATTATTTTTGAACATCTCTGCATCTCTGGTTCTAATGACTTAATGTATTGGCTTTTTGCAATGGAAACCATTTTTTTGCTTTATCTTTTTGATTCATTCTCTTCAAAAAGGACAGTATTATGTATTTTGTAGGTACATGGTATCACTTTGTAGCACGATGAAGTAACTATGTGACCGTCAATTGTTATGGAAATGCTTCATACATCAATTATTGAAACCATTGCATACACTGACCTTAGAGGCAGTACTCTTAAGATTGGTCCAGTTAATTGGTAGTGTTAGAGACTTGACTCCTCACAGTGACTGCCTAAAACTGCCTCAGACATTCTTAGTATTTCCATAACTGTTTAAACCTCTGCACTTTGTTTTTGATTGCCTGGAGTCTGGCTAAAACAATTATCACTGCTCTGCGACTATGACATAAAAGATTCTCCTTGTTGGGTGAATTGCCATAAAATTGTGATTAAGTACTAATTTCAATTGTATGTAGAAAATACAGCCTGCTAACTTGACATACCTCCTTTGTAGATGGGTGCCAAAAAGGTAGAGTGCCTAAATCCAAAGGAGATTTTTGTGGACATCCAAACATATCATCATTCATGGAGGTCAGTTAAAAAGTTTAGATTATACCTAATTTACATTGTCATCTGCTAAGCTACTTTGAGGGAATGTCTTAAATCATCTTATATTATAATCTGCAGAGATTTTTTTCTGAAAGACCTGGTGGGATTACCAAAAAATGCGATCACTTTACTAGTTTGACAGCATTCATCTAACCTATTCAGTGCTGTAGTGTACTTTCTTTTATGTTGTAGTAAATGTGCACACTAAAAACAGTCATGCATTTGTAACAGATAGAAAAGTGTGTATGTATGTGTATGTGAATTTTATCCAAAATAATAATAACAAAAGTATGTATTTATAATGAGATTTTTAATCGATGCATATGTTTAGAAACACCTAGTGGTGTGATGTGTAACTGCATGCAACGGGTCCTTCAGGCCCTCTCACGGCTTCCCTCACTAGCAACCCTCAGAATGAGTGAAACAGCTCTTCACTACTTTATTTATTTATTTTACTTAAGGTCATATTTTTCCAGTTTAAAAATTAACGAAATACTGTAATAACGTCTACAAATATAATTTGTATTCGTGGTTGGGGTGGAAAAATATGACCCTATGAGTGGGAGCTGCCAGTTGGTGTTCGTGGCTGACCAGTCACGACACCAACTGTGTCTTCTTTTATTTTTCAGCTGTGGGGCCACTTGCATGCAGTTATAAATCACATTGTGAAGAGTGTTTCATTCTGTGTCATACTAGTGAAGAAGGTGACAAACAACCAAGCGAGGAAGGTTACACTGGTGCCGTGACGAGCGAGGAAGGTTACACATTGCCTGACCTTAAGTCAAACTGTAGCATATTCCACCATTCACCCTGAGGCCCTGTTTACACAACAATTTCTGGTGAAAATTGAAGTTTTGTTGTATTTGTAGTGTACATTTACATGAAACCACCGAATGTTTTCTCTGACAACGGCACAGTTTGAGAACGGGTTCCAGAATGAAATGGTGAAACGTACCGGTGTCCGTTGTTTTGTAAACAGAATAAATTGATCTTTTCTGACAGGGAATCCCTAGCTCAAGCACAGTATGACGCAAAACACAGCTGCTTCCTAAAATCCACAGAAGAAGAAACTATTGACAATGCTGGTGTTACTACAATTCGTGTTTCCCCATCAGATACGGTTCCCCCAGCGTCTCTTCACCGCTCCTCACCCCCCAGGTAACAAAATACACTTGTGCTTGTTCAGCGCTCTTATCTAGAGAACTAAGGACACCGTGAAAGCTCAAACAACGTGTTTCAGCAAAGTTATCCCACATTTTTCCATCTGAGTCCTAATCAGACGCACATGGTAGTGTGCACATGGTACCTGAAGGGGAAACGCGAATCTACTGGCTTTCAAGTACGTAGAGCATTAAAAAAGTGTTAATTAAACGTGCGCGCTTAGTTTCAAAGGACTTAACACCAACTAGTGGCTTGGCGAGAGCATTACACCTTTTCGATCTGTACTGTTACTGTAAACAAAGATTGTATTTGGAATGTCTTCATCTAAATGTGTTAACAGAAACGAAACCAAAATTAAATTTTTGTTGGATCATTGTCATCTTAAAAGGGCAGATGGTACTGGAACCCAAAACCCCAATGGTTTGAATTCTGGTTGGCAAACCTTGCTTTGACAGTGCAAATTGTCCCTGCAAAACCTATGCTAAGAGTTAAGTCTTTTTCCAATACCTTAAAATTATTAAGGTATCAATGTCATTTATCCAGCATTTACAAGAAAACTTACAACCACCTGAGTGTTGGTTTCCCTTTTCCTGACAAAACAATCCTGAGTGAAACCGTCAGGAATCTACAGAACATAGAGAAAATCTTATTAAGGCAAAAATAATGGTAAGTATCTGTTAGGATATCAGTAGTGATACATGCCTATTTTGTTCTTTCTCTTTCTTTGACCTCTTTAAATACATAGTGCTCTTTGCCGATCGAAAACTCTCCACAAGAGGTACAGGATGCTCTGACCAGTTGCCATCACAGTTTTGCCCTTGTCAAATTTACTTTGAGGACAATATGTTTACTTTTTTCATAATCTTATGATATAAAAACATACAATACTTATTTTTGTGTCAGAATGTGTTGTATGTCAAATGTAAAGATTTAACAATCAAATGTACCTTTAGTTGAATGAGATTATTTTGTAATTATAAATTTACCAAAACGCTTAGAGTGTCTCCTAGAAGGCCAATTTTTTTGCTGTATTTTTCCAAGAACTGTTCCTCTGGGAACAGAAATAAAACCTCTATTTACTATGTGTGTACAGGTCACACCCATGTGAGTACATCATTACTGAAAGATTTCTTCTAAGCATAAAATCTGTTTCTAGTGAATCCACTGTACTTTGGATGAATAAGTGGAAAACCTTTCAAAGTATTTGATGTCAAAAGATCAGATTTTAACGTCAGTTCAATTGAGCAATGGATCGCTCTTGCGGTTGTGGTTGACTGAATTTGCCTTGAGAAGCTTGATAAAAAAGAAACTGAAGTGTTTGATGTTCTGTGGGAGTGATGTGAAAGAAATATGGAAAAATCTATTCAGAGCTGTCAACAGGGGGTTCACCTTAACACGGAAGAACAAAAACACTCAGCCTTTATAGATTGTTAAAAAATGTGTGTGTTATTGTGTTAATGATTAGACTGACTGCTTTGTGCAATGCATGTTTGAAAGTGACAGCGTTTGTGGCTTAAAGTCCTTAAGAAATCAATCATGTAATGTTTAAACGCTTGCCTGCCAGCTCGCTCTACAGTAAATGCCACAGGTTCACCATCATGTGGTCAAGTAATTTCAAGAAAGTCGATCTTATTGAGATTTTACATCTGGCCTTAACTTAAAAATGTAATGTTGCTTTTATCAAATAAAAAGCTTTTTGTATGAATGATGTTGCTGTTGTGGTTGTTGTTTTTATATTGTTTTTTAGATTTGGTTGCTGAACTTTGAACCCAGGCAATCAATGGCTGAAGACACTGAGGCTGTAACCATTCTCTGTAACGCCAGAAAATCTTTAGTTATACACTCAAATAGTGCTGTACTAAGCATTTCATTTGAATAACAATCCTTCCTCTGTTACAGCAGCTGTTTCAAGGTTAAACAAGTATTCCAAGAAGCTACTAATTTGCAGTGGAAAATGGCTGGAGGTATCAGATAAACACAAATACTCACCCTCAGGATCAGCCAACCAACCATTTTCCATCAGTTACTCAGATCAGGGTCATGGTGGCAACAGTACTACAAGATGGAAAACTGATTTCAGTCATTTTTGTATCCTGACCGTTATTTTAAAATGACCAATAAAATAAAATAGAAGGTGGCCACCAAGCACCAGGCACCTTGTCTGATGTTAAAGAAGCACTCAGACCACTTAAACTGCCAACAATAAAATGTGCATAATTGAACAGTTTATGTGTATTTTGGAGGTGAATGTTCTTCACCACAGCTGGGGGCTCTATTCAGTGAGCATGTGATGAACTGTATCTTTAAGAAGCCTGAATGTTTTTCGTTTGTTTTGTTTTTGCTGGGTGGACTTTCATCTGCCTCAGCTGCGGCAACCAGGACCCTGATATGCTGCCGACATTATCATGCACCACCACAGTCTCACTGTGGAAGTTGTCTTCATGGTGTGGTCTTAATCTGGTGTGAATGGAGACCTAATTTTCTGAAACCACTGAAAACTGGGATTTAGGCCGTTTACTTCAGCACCTATTTAAAACGGATTATTAAAAAGATTCAGAAATAAATGTGAAATAAATTCAGAAATACAAACACAAGAGTTGAGGGGGGGGGGGAAACAGTTTCCTTCTGGTATCACAGCATCCTGCGTCAAAGCTGATTGCTTGATTTGTTTAGAGAGGTCAGTGTGATCCATGCCAAAGATTACAGCACATAAATCACAGAAAAATGAGAGGCTGTTTTTTTCTGTAGGACATTATGATTCCTTTAGGCAATTTTTCGTGTGAATCAGAAAAAGTCACATGAATTTTTCTGATTCACATAATTTTCTGATTCTTGAGAGCAACTTTGACTTTTAAGTCAAAGTTGCATGAGGTCATAATGCGCCCTCTTTTGGTTTAATAATAAATGACCTAATTTGACTGAAACTAGTTTTAAAATACTCTGCAGATTGATACGCTATTGCTGTGATTCTTAAGATTCCTCAGATTACACTTATTGGGCTGCGACAGACTGGCGACCTGTCCAGGGTGTACCCCGCCTCTCGCCTGGAACGTAGCTGGAGATGGGCACCAGCAACCCTCCCAACCACATGAGGGACATGGATGGATGGACACTTATTGGATAAGATTTTTTCCTTTTGTTCATTCTGTTTTTCCAGGTTAATAAATTCACGAAACAATGTTAGTCATAAAAATAACACAATCATTCACCTGCCTTTACACAAAGGTAAATGGCTATTGCTTGACTGCAGGACAACTTGTTTGCTAAAGGTTTGCGAGTGTGATAAATGAATCCCTGAGGGGTAAAACACTTACAGATGCTCAGACAGATTTTACCAAAGACATCGGACTGATGTAGGACGACTTCTGCTTTTAGCTGTGGGAAGACATGAACAAATAGAGTGCAGTTTTATCAATGTTCAATTGATTTTTAGATCCACATTGCATTGGGTATGAAGGTAATTAACTAGGACACTTTATGTTCCAAAAGAATAAACTAGTAGTTTAATCAACCACTAGCTGGAGGGCCAGTTGGAGATTATAGGTCAGTGAAACAGAGAGACTTAAGAAGTGAGACACTTGCTTTGAAAGTGTGTTAGGAGGAGCATGAGTAAGTTGCTTATTAAGTCAAAACAAAGTCTTAAATTTTTTTTGATTAACACAGAAAAAAAAAGAATTTGATATACTTCTGTTTGTTCACATGAAGATAGTCTGAGGGATTCGGCTCCATTGGATGGGTAATGTCTAGCTGTTGGTTTGGTTGACTTTCACAACACACTTAAAACTGTGACCATCTGCTTTTTCAAAGTGCTATCACAAAAATCTGTCCAATATGAGCAGAGAGGAACAGCGGACTATCCAGCATGTTGCTCTGTGTACATGAGACAAATGCATCAGCTCAGAAAGAGAGAGAGAGGAGGAAGATTGTGTGCTGCAATGGTTACATATGATGGTTCATCATTTAGTTCACGTTCTCTCTTTTGTTCTCCAGATAGTCCATTTGCTTTGCCATTGTAAGGACACCATAGAAGCACGCAAACTGAGACCAATGCTTGCAGATGCACAACAGGTAACATGATTAGTCCAGAGATTGAATGAATGTCTCATGGCATGCCATTTGCCTGGGTTGGTTTACCCACAATGCCTCATGTTGCAAACCAAGAGCTTTTATTTGACATATCATGAACGCAATGATGTTTATTATTTCATAATATTTCATGACAACTTGTGGATTGCCCTGTAAATGTAAAGTTTTGGGGTTTTCAGTACTTAGCTTGAGCATATTCAAATTGAGGCATACAGTTAGTCCAACAATATGAGTCCTCCTGTGAGTCGAGTTACTGCATTGTCCATGGTATGTGTTAACCTATGGCAATATTTCATGACATCTAATCCATTTCATTTCTATGAAAGGTCTCTCTGATCTGTAGGGTTTGAGTGGAACAAATTTCCAGGCTTGAAGTGGATTTTTGTGGAAGAGCACTCTGCCTCTTTTTAATGCCATAAAAAATGAGGTTTAACCCACTTTAGGCCTCTGATTGTTGCCTCAGTCCTTCTGAATAGGAGCTTCTGTTTCCACACAGCTGAAACAGCGTATTGAATTTCTAGTTTACTTAACATGCTATTTACAAGAACAATAAAGATTCATAGCAGGAATATCACAGGGTATGACAGACTGTCCTTGATGTAGACTTCAAATTCACAATACTGAATATAACATTTAAAAACTAACACAGTCAAGGCCGGAAATACCTGTTAGACTTTAATTTCAATTTATTTTTAATTACCCAATAAATTTGTTTGTAACTGCAATAGGATAGCCCAAAGCAAAAGTCTGAGTATGTGGGAGCCTTTACTCAGCAACTCAAGTAAATACTCTTGTCTTTCCTATTTACCTGCTATTTTGCTTTGTTTTGCTATTTTGTTAATCTTATAAAGAGTTAAATATGCTTCAAAACATCCAAACTTGTATTTTGGATGGAAGCATTTATGCACTGTACATTATCACTGGTTAATTTGATGACACAATATGCAAGCCATTTAAACAATTAATCAAATTTTAAGAACTTAAAGGAAACACAATGAGTTTGTCCTGAAGACATTCAATACAGGATTGGAATTCTAACCTACATGGATGCATGGTTAGAGGTGACCTAGATGTCATGGACTTGATTTTTATTTGTGCAATTGTTAAACACTTAACTTGGATAAAATGACTTGTGGGCATTTTTGTTTTGTTTCCACCTAAAAATACTGAAAGAAAAGGCAAGTTAGACCCTCATAAGTAAAACACAGCTTGATACTATACTTAAAACTCAGAATTTCAGATGCTATGTTAATTTACAATATATGTAGGCTATTTTAGATGCACTGTTATTTGGAGAAACACTCACTCCCTAGTGCATCAGAGTTTATCATTATACTCCAGTCAGATTGGGTTTGTCACATTGCTTTTAAATCCCTGTTTTAGGCACTGTTGTCTTAAGTCTCCAAACATTTTTCCAGACTTCATCTTCCAGACAGGACAAATCATGAAAAAATAAATATGTTTTTGTATTAAATGGTAAATGGACTGAACTTATATAGCACTTTTCCAGTTATTTTAATCACTCAAAGCGTTTTACCCTAGAGTCACATTCACCCATTCGCACTCACACACACTTTTATACACCGATACACAGATCGGTAGGCAATTTGGGGTTAAGTGCCTTGCACATTGACATGTGGCAGGAGGAAGCTGGAATCAACCTTCCGATCGCAAGACGACTACTCTACTAAAGAGCCACAGTCGCCGCAACTCACACTCTAGCTCAGGAGTCTCAAACTCCAGTCCTCGAGGGCCGCTGTACTGCAGTTTTTAGATGTGGCACAGGTACAAAACACTGGAATGAAATGCCTTAATTACCTCCTCCTTGTGTAGATCAGTTCTCCAGAGCCTTGCTAATGACCTAATTATTCTATTCAGGTATGGTGCAGCAGAGGCACATCTAAAAGTTGCAGGACAGCGGCCTTTGAGGACTGGAGTTTGAGACCCCTGCCTGGAGACTTTGCTGTCACTACTTTCCTTCTGGCTGGCTAATGTCTTCGGCATTGCTGCCCTAGGTTGGTGTTTTAGATTTAATTGCATCATTTTTCAGCAACTTTCTAAAAGTTGGCCTGCTCCATGATTGACTTTTAATTTTTTAAATTCTATTTCATAATTTTGAGGATGAAACTGAATCAAATTTCAGCTTCAAGCCTGAGCACAGCTGAAAAGGATTATTTGCATAATAATATATTACTTCTGGCCCTCCATCTGCATTGGGTAACGTCGGTGCTACGGCAACTGAAACCCAGCAATAAGCCGCATGGTTCAAAGCGTGGGGAAAATGCAACGGCTTATAGTCCAAAAAATATGGTATTTGCTTTGATTTAACTGAATTTAAGCTGGAGAGTTGATTACTAAACGAGGAGCAGGTGGTTGACTAAAAACTCGGTGTTGCTGTGAGGAAAAGCAAGAAACTGAAGTTGAACTGAGGACATGGGAGAAATGGCCGGCAGGGAGCAGAATATATAAAATATAAAAACAAAGCAAAAGCCAAAGACCTTGACAGCTCGGAAAACATAGCAAAATTTAAATTCATTACTAAACATGGCTGAGTTATTGCTTTTTAGAGGCAATAATGATAAACAGATCAACGGAAGATAAGATGGTACTTTAACCCTTTGAGGCCCTGCTCTGATTTGGAGTGCATTAAAAAGCCTTTTCAACAAACTTTAAAAGGTCTGTTGTGTCTGCACCCCACAGCAGAAACTGAATAAGGCTGTTTTCTATTCTCTAGCAGACCTTCTGTAACTGGGAGACAATTTCTCTGCAGAGGAAAAAAAGCCACCCAGCCTAACAAGTTGAACTCCTTAGTCAGGATTCCTAGCTCCACCTGCTAAACTGCTACCACCTGACTCACGGTTTTGTATTTAAGGAGAATTTCTGACTCAAGTTTCAAAGTGCCATCCAGTGAGAGTCTTCGGGAACATTCTGCAGAAGGTGAGTGCATTTTCTATGATAGAAATAAGGTTTTGAGTAAAATCGGAAGGCTTTAAATAATGCCAGTGCTGATGTAACAAAGCTATTTTGATACAGAAATCAAGCATCATCAGCTCAACATCAGTATCCATGTACATTGAGTAAAAATAGATATGGAGAACCATAGAGGCTTGAAAAGGAACTTCCAGCCACAAAAAAGTAAATGTAACTTATCAAAAAAAACAGCTTGAAGATGTTAATTTTGACCATTGTATTGGTAACAAAGATGGATAGACCATCATTACACAAACATATAAAACACATTTTTATCAACTGAAGTTTTCAAATATGCAACAAAATTATTTCTAAATGTGTGCAGAAGCCATTCAAAGAATTACATTTGAGAAAGGAAAAATAAATAATACAAGTAGCATTTAGTTCTTGTGGAGTACATAATGTGGTTGCCAGAAAGAACTTGTTCTTGTCCTTGAAGCGTTTAAGAAAATAATTAATTTCTCTGCTCTTGTTGAATATGCATTATACCTGCCAGCAATACCTGATGTTTGGCAGGGTGACTCCATTGAAGTTAACATGCAGATAAATTCCTTCCAGCAAATAATTTTTTTCTTCAACTTTTACTTCATTATTGATGCTGGATAAAATCCTAGCTAGAACATGTAAAAACAATGTATTTGCAAATGTAACTAATTTAGAAGCCATTTGATTGTTATTTTAAATTTTATTTATACATGTAATCTCATTCAAACACCAGCTGTCATTTCCATAATAAAATATAATTTATAGATTATACTTATGATCAAACTTGTAGCACAGGATAAGAATGCTAATTTATTTCTTGCTTTGAAAAATTCAAATGGCTTTATCCTTCAAAATGTGGTGCAATGAGAACCCTCACGCTATCTGCATGCTGCACTTGGAGACTTATTGCAGTTTTTTTGCATATGAAGACTTCAACTAAGTTTGCAGTGATTGTTCATGTCAGCACCACCAGCAGTACGGGGAATTGGTTTGCAATTCCCCGTACTGCAAAGTTGCATCACAACAAGAAGGAAGTTCTGAGGTGTTTGTTTTGTACAAGCATGGGTGGAATTTTTCAAAGAACTCTGGTTTTCTGAAAAACATGCATCCCAAGTTAAAGAAAGATTCTAAGCCAACCTTAGGCACTCACAGAAACAGCCTGAAAAAATGAAAATAGAAAAAATGTTTTGTAGTAGAAACACGCCCACAGTGACCCTTTAAAATCACATTTACTTTTAAAGCTTTAGCTTCACACCACTGACACATTATATCTGTGTCCCATTTAGGTGTTGTTATCAATATTTCTTCTTTTTTGTCTTTGCCTGCAGGAGCCTCTGCAAGTGAAAACAAGAAAGAGGAGCCGAATGAAATCTTGCACATTTTAGAGAGCGCGTGCTTCATTCAACCCTATTTTTCTAAAATATCTTGTGACTCCTCCTGTTTTTAACTCGATCCATCACATTTCTTGCACCAGAAGCGGGCCTGTCTGCTCGCTGTGAGTGACTTCATTAGCTTTAGCTGTGTAATCTCAGTGTGAGGCAGTCTTTTTCTACACCCTCCATCAATGGACAAGCCATGAATAAATTACCAAGTCCTTTGGTGGAGAAGTCATTACTCATATAGAGATTGAAGAAGCACCTGTGAGAGTTTGTCGGCAAAGCAAAGAAACATTCAGGATAAACAGCTTGTCAACATCATCTCTCTCTCACACACAGTAAGCACACATATTTTTAGTTATATATATATATTTTTTGTAATTTAGCCATTAAATCCCAGCAGAGCCAAACATCCCCAATAAAGAGGTCACCATCGGACACAAAAGAACCCCAAACTTCAAATTGTTTGATGAAAAAAAGCACAAGTATTTTAGTTTAACAGTTCCCTCACGTAATTGCCTCTGACTTAAACTACAGGAGTACTGGAAATTTCTAAGGAGGCCAAGAGTGATGGTGAGGAGATGATTCTCGAGAGGAGAAATGGGGAGATGACTGATGTTTTCCCAATGAGAAACAGGCCTCAGCGAGCAGCTGACAGATGGAACAGGTGCAATATAAAAAAAATAAATAAAAATAAAAAAGTTCTGAAGGAATTTCACATTATAACAAAGCCAGTTAGATTATTGTTATCCCTGTATGGTACCATATCACCCCCAGGCAACAAACCATTTCTGGACTGTCACAATGCATTTTGCTGAATGATGTAGCTCTTTAAAAAGGAAACCATAGGAAACCAAAAATATTGCTTGAATTTGTCATGACTTTCAGAAAACTAAACCCATATTTTTTTTTTCTTTCTTTTGTGGCAGACTGCTGGAGTACCCATAGACCTAGTTAAAAACTTCCTATAAATGCTAAATGGCCTGTACTCACTTCACCCAGTCCTGAGGACTCCAAACTGCTTTACACAACATAATTGTAAGCTACATTGTAGCTATAGCTGCATTGTCTGACAGAAGCAAGGCTACCATAAGTAAAGTATCTTGGACAAAGACAACGGCTGAGTTGGAAAAAGCCAGAACAATCATGTTTCAATCAGAATAATATGAAATAGGCAAAGGGATCTCAAATAATAGCATGTTATCCTGATTCATATTCAAAGACAGATAATAAAAAAGTAATTGACATCTATTTGTATGGAAAGGGTTACAGAACAAATGTTGAACTCCAACTAGAGTCCAATATCCACAAAATGAGAAAACATGGATCAGTGGTGAATTATCCCAAGACTGGCCAGCCTACCAAAATTACTTCAGGAGGACATGAATTAATAATCCAAGAGGACACAAAAGAATCAAGAACATCAAAAGCCACATACACCATGCTTGGCTCAGTTAAGAAGAGTGTTGATGATTCAAGAATGAGAAAGAGATGAGGTCCAAGACAAAGTCCATTGCTCAAAAAAAAGAAAACAACGGTTTGTGTTTTGGTGTGTGCGCGTGTGGGTGTGTGTGTGCGTGTGTGTGTGTGTGTGTGTGTGTGTATGACTCAACCCAAAGTTGCAGAGCAAATGTAGGCAGTGAATGAAGCTGAATAACTTTATAAAAGAAATATCTACAAAAACATACAATAAACAATGGAGAACCAAAGACAAACAGGAACAGGATGAAAAGAAGTGGACAGTAATGGCAGAATCCAGCAGCGAGTGAATGTATGGGGCTTTCAAACAGAGGAGTTTGATTACCAATAAAGAACAGGTGACTGATCGGTTGCAAGTGAGAGAAGGGACCTGACAAGCAAACGGAGAGAGACAGAGAAAGAGACAGAGAGAGAGACATCAAGAGTATCACCAAGAGGAAAGCAGGGAAAACAAAACTGTAACCAAACAGAAAGTAACTTAATTTATTCTAACTAAAATAACTAAGGCTTGCACAGATCAACAAATGAACAAAACTACAACCCATAAAAAACCCCAACACAACCCAGGATTCTGACGGTTTCTGAACATCCTGAAGGAACTACAAGTTTAATTGGGTGATATAAAAAGACAATGCTGCACAGAATCCATGATTAATAAGACTAATTTTAGAGTAACCTCATCAAAATCTGGACTCGCATCTGATTGATTTATGGCCTGCCCTTAAACTGGTTGTTCAAGTTCAAAAACCCTCTAATTTGGCTGACATAAAAATTACTTTGTAAATGAGGGTAGACCAAAAAATTTCCCACTGCAATGTAAAAGGCTGTTTGTCGGTGATCACAACTGGATGACAGTTGGCACCAAGCGTGTAATAATGGCATAAATGTTATATCAACAGACTTGAGTGGTCTATTCTAAGTTACAGGCACCAGAAATGATCACTATTTGTTTTTATGGTCTTGAAGGAGGGCCTTTAGTTGTGTCTGGAGCTATTTTCAAATGTTTTTTTATGGTGAATCAAAGTATCATAGCTTTATAGTTCCACTAAATCATTAAAGGTCCACTGCAAATGAACAAGTATCTACTCAGCAAGTGACAACCTCATTTAGGAAGTAGAACAGACCAGTAAATGTGAAAACTGTTTGTTAAATTACTCACAGTTTTATATACATAAAAAAGCAAAAAAAAATTCAAAATCAAATTCTACATTTCTGTTCCAAATGAATGAATGACTTCTGGTGGTATATTTAAGTTTTTGAAGTGTGCAGTGGTTGAGGTAGGTGCAGTGGTTGTTTTAGGCCCCCTAGTGGAACAATCAATGTACAGTTGAAGTCAGAGTTTGACTGAAGGAGGTTCTTTCTCTGAATTTGGTGCATTTTGTGTCTCACAGGTTTATCTCAAAGATTTTCACATAATGCAAACCACATTTTTGGAGAAATATCCATGTGTCTTGGTATTATAACATGCAAATATATTTTAAAAATGATGTGAAAAATTTTATGGATTGTTGAAGCCTAGACGTCAGCCAAATGAGCATGTCCACACTGACCAATGTTTTAAAAGTTTTAAAATTTTCACTGAATATAAAACAAATAAAAGTAGCCAGTAACTGCAAGTTATTTGTACCATTATAAAATAACTATATACATATTTTTTTTATTTAGGTATACTTTAACTTAAATAAAGGAAATATGAAAAGAATACATAAATTATTTATAAAATAGCACTTTATAATCATGACCCTCCAGTTGTGTTCAACCCTGTAACAACATACTAATCTCTCCTTTTCATAAATAATGGTTCAGCCCAATTTCCTCAGCACCCTGAAAGTGACATCACTCAAGTCTCTTCCCACTCAGACTGTAAAGAGACTTAAGTGTATAGTTTCTTACCTATATTTGATTATTTTTAATCCAAATATCGTCATCGTCAAGCTCAACCTTTCAACACTTTCACATGTAAATTATATTTATTGTTGTTTGGGAAAAAGTAAAGAATGGTCTTTTGAAACACATATAATTTTTTTGTTTTCATTATATCATATGTGGCTTCATACCCTAGCTGATGTGGACTTATGGCAACTTTTAGTGAAAATCTTCAAACCCGTAATGTTCAACCCCGTTATAAAAATTATGATTTTGTTACGGGGTTGAATTTAAAGCATCCGAAGTGACAAAGAAATTTGTAACAATGTTACAAATTTCTTTGTAACATTGTTACAACATTGTGCACATTGTGCACTTTATGCATGAAAGTGCACTTTATGCACTTTCATGCATAAAGTGGGGAAACATGTTTTCTTGGAGGTTTCTTGGAGTCCTTCAATAGATGCAGAATTCAAAAACACAATTTTTTGTGGTGTATTTTTAAGTAGACTGAGACCCCAAAATGTACCGAATTCAGAGAATCGCCCAGGAGTTTCTGGTTGGTGCTGCAGGTGTAACTGGGTCTATATTAATAGCTGTATATTTTCACAACATGTTTTCTTTAATGTACGGTATTTGTCCGCTTATACTTGACTGTCCTTGTGTTCCTTTGTGTCTGCTACAAGGAGTTTGATCCTCCAGCTCCGCCTTACTTTCTTCTTCTTTAGTTCAGGGTCTTCCATTATAAATATTAAGTTATTAATTTCCTCTTCCCTTTTGTTACTCATTCCACTAGGGAGAAGCAAGTTTTATAATCCATTGAAATCCTTTCATTTATATTGTTCAAATGTTTATTTTTCCTTCTGTATTAATGATAGGTGTTTGGATATTTTCATTTGAGTTGCTATTACGTTTTTATAACATTTGATGCAATCTAACACTATTATTTTGTATAGATTGGGTTGGAGAACTAGAGCACATGCTATGTGCTAATGCTAATATCTCCCGATTGACAGATTAAATAAGCGGAGACCGCCTCCAAACCCAGATTTGGTGTTTTGTGGTTTGTCCGATCACCATATAGCACACACAACGCAGAAGTCCACCGGTCACACAGGCCTTCAGTCTCCTGCGTTTGATCTCACGATGGTGGAACCAAAGGCAACTTGTCGCCTCTAGCAGGTTCAGTTTTGTGCCAAGTTTCTGAATTTCTCTTTACGTAGAAGAGGCATGACTAAAATGTCTATTTGCACAAATTAGAGATTTTTTTTTAAATTTTTTTTTACATTTTATTTCCCGAAAGAAGAGGCCCTTATTATGTGTGTAAAGATCAGCCACTAAAAAAAGCCTTTTGATTTGAGAGCCAGCTGCTGATGCACAGCTATCATAAGCATCTTGTGACACAATGAGCTTTAGCCACCACACCGAGTCGAGGCCTTGGTTGGTTGGTCGGCAAGCCTAGTCACATGCATAATGACTATTAGCATGTAAGGAAAAACAAAGGGTGGTAAGGCCACCGGACTGGAAGCTGGCTGGATCATGGAAGCTTACTGATGGTGAAGGTGTGCAAAGATCTCCAAACAAAGCTCTGCCTCTGAAGTTAAATATTCAATATTATCCTCAGTTTGTAGGCCCCCTCAATCCCACAAATATTCATCAAGAACATTGGGGTGTTTATTAAACAAAAACCTCTTTGCACACTTTCCAGTACTCCTGTAGTTTAAGTCAGAGGCAATTACTTGAGGCAACTGTTAAACTGAAATACCTGCAGGACTTGTTTTTTTAAAATCAAACATCAATCACTATTAAACATCTAAGACTCTAATAGGGCTGTCTGCAAAAAAACGCTGTGAAATAGTCCAGACAGCCACACGGAGAAAAGACTGGAGTCTGGACTGTCTGAGTTAAATGTATTGATCTGATTCATTCACTATTCAATCACTATTAAACATCTAAGACTCTAATAGGGCTGTCTGCAAAAAAACGCTGTGAAATAGTCCAGACAGCCACACGGAGAAAAGACTGGAGTCTGGACTGTCTGAGTTAAATGTATTGATCTGATTCATTAATTAATAAACATAACACCACCAATGCATGTCGCAAAATAAGTAACATACTTGTGTGTTAGTTTTCCAAACAGAGCTGTTTCCAATACAACATTGTAACTTAAAAATAAGCTAATTTGCAAATTAGCTTATTTTTCTGACAGTTTCATTTTATATTCTGCAGCAAATGGATTAATAAACATGCCTGAATAAATCTTTTTCTTAGTGCTGATATGTTGTGAAATGAACTGAGTCAGAACTTTCTTAAAAGTAAAAAAAAAAGAAATCACAATTAACGTGAGCTGCTAAAGATCCACAGGCAGCAAGTAGTGACATTTTATAGCACAATCAAGTAACCATATTACCTTCAATTTTTATAAAAATTCTATGTATGTCAAATATGACTTAAAAGAAATTTCACTTTGTAAATTAGTGCACTGAAATTGAGCCTCTGTCTTTTTAAAAACACCTGCTCTTTAAGATCTTACATACATAGTCCAGGAGGACCATGAGTTTAAGATTCTATCCAAAACCAAACCTTAAACTGTTCAGCAGGTGCACGTTGTATAAAACAACATTTACAGCAATTTGTGTGTCAGGAAAGCATGAACAATCATTCCCATCTCAGTATTCGACACTCTTTACCAATATTAAAGACTTTCCATTGTCAGACGAATCTCAATAAAATACTTTAAAATTTGTGGATGGAATGCGTGCTGTGGTGGCGTAGGGGATAGCGCAACCCACGTTTGGAGGCCTTGGGCCCTTGACGCGGCCGTCGCGGGTTCGATTTCTGGACCCATCGACATTTGCCGCATGTCTTCCCCCCTCTCTTTTCCTCTCAGCCTATTTTCAAATAGGGGACACTAGAGCCCACAAAAGATCCCCTGGAGGGGGAAAAAAAATTGTGGATGGAATGTGTGAAAAGTTCTGGGATTTTTTTTTTTTTTTTTTTGTCAATTCACTAGAAAAACTGTTGTGCAGCTATTTCTCTAGACTTTCAGCAGTAAAGAAAGACAAATCTATAAATACTAAGAACTGATGTTTTTTTTTTTTGTTTTTGTTTTTTTTTTTTTTCAAAAAGCGCAACCAGCATTTTTAAGTGATGCAGCAAAATTAATTGATAATTACCAAATTAAACCATCCACAGTTTTTTTTGTTGTTGTTTTTTTTAAATACGGATCTTGCATGAGTAGCACTGTGGACTAGCCTCTTCTTTTGCTCCTGGTATATATTTTTTGTTTGCTTTTACAACTTTAAAACTTTCAGAAATCAAAGTTATAGAATAATTTTACCAAGATGCTTAAGCTAGTCTGAATCTTAACAGATGCTAATGCCAGAAAGTATTAAAAAGGCTCCTCTTAGAAACAGAGTAAAAGTTGTATACCTCTCAACTCTGTTTTAAAAAATCACTGTTTCATGCAGAATAATTATATTAATATTCAAATGCATAAGTGAAATAAATTCAAATGAATTAAAAGAGTTAAACACTTTAATTTATCACCATATAATCTACAAAATCAGATAACGACTTTAGCTTCCAACAATGCTGCTGCCATATTTATGTTTGTTTTTTACAGTGCAGGGATGGAATCCACTTCCTATTAAGAGGAGAAAACCCTTTCTGGATTCTAACAACTTTGTAGAATGCTCCTGTCGCCCCCTGATTGAATGGCGCCCACTGTGGTGTGCCATATTATCCACATCAACAGCAACCATTAAAAACGTGTCTTACAACATGTCATGTTTTCAGTGTAACATCAAGGTTGAAACTGAGTAAAGTTTTATAGATGCAGATTTGCATTATAAAAAGGAACAACTCTGAGACATTATAGATGTTAGACTACAGCTTATCTCCTTTATCAACTAATGCTTCTACTTTACTTTACTTCACATCTGCCCATTAACTAATTATGCTGCGTGTCAAATTGAAGCGGCGGTTCTCTCCCCTGCCAGCCCTTTAAATCCCATGTGACATGTTGCTGTTAATTTTCACACAAGCGCAGACAGCAGGCATGCAGACGCACCGTGCGCAACGCACTCACCATACTGTCCTGGGACTTTCTGGGTGATCCCAGTGTGTCCGGTGAGTCCCCAGAAGACGTCCTGAAGCGACGGTGAGCGGTGAGTCACCTGCTGCTCTCCATCTCTCCCCCTCAAAGCGCTGAGGGTGAATGTTGGGGAGGGTAAAGGGAAGGCTGGAGACCCAGCGGGTCCCAGATCCAAGCACTGACTGACAAAGTTGACTCAAGGCAACAGTTAACTCCTCTGAGAGCTTGACTGAGTGATCCTGGAGTCTCAGGCGACCAGCAGCGACAGTGTGATGGGAGGAATCCCCTGCAACAGCCTCAACTTCAAGTAAAAACGTGGCGAAAACACACAAAGTCTTTGCCTGACAGCGCCCTGCTCAGGAATGACAGCATTTCTTTAAGATAACCGCTGAACGACGGGAAGATGCTCTTCGTGGCATTCAACAGCCGCTGCGTGTTGCATTGCGGGTGTTTTGCCGCTGCAGGATCCCCTCGCGGTCACACTCGGATGCACACGAAAAATCAACGAGTTCATGGATGAAACCATCCGTTTCATCTGTCGGTCCAGATGTGCGGACTCCCGGCGCGCACTTTCACGGGACTGGACAGCCTGAGAGACGGCGGGGCCGAGTGGGAAGAGGTGAGGGCGCAGCGGAGTGCGCATCTCTGAGTGAGGCACGCCACGCCGGTGCGGGATGAGAGCGCGGAGGAGAGCTACCTACCTGTGGGAGGCTCTGGAGAACCGAGTTGAGATGGGAACATGATTTGGAAGATATCCGTTTCTGCTGTGCGCAGGAGGGCAGCGGCAGGTTCCCACACAGCGCCACATTAAAGCTTTATAAACACAATCCACAAGGTCTGGCATGTTTGTTTGATAAATGAAATCCAAAATTTAAAAAACAAATGCTTTGTATTTAGTTAAATATAAAACGTGTAGCAAAAAAGCAAAAACTGCAAAAATCTGAGAAGAAAAATACTTTTTTTTTTTTTACAGTAATGAATTTATATCCAACCCTCAGCTCAATTCTTGAGCATAAAAAGTGCTTTGATGTATTCTAATTATGAAGCAAAATTATTTAAAGTAACTCTGGCTTTTGTTTGAGCCATTTAATCTGTTTTAAAATGTCCCCGTAGTTGGTACAAAAACCAGCATCTTCAGCTGGTTGAAAGGTAGTTTTGAGCTGCAAACTTTGAGGTGATTCACTGCAGAAGCAACAAAATCTTACAAAGAATTTTTTTGCTTTGTTTCTAGAGCAAATATCTTACTACGCTTGAAACAAGGCAAAACTAACTTACATGTAATGATTGAGCAGGAATAGGAGCTTGCGTCATGTCGAAAAATTTCTTAATATTGATGAAAAAATACAGGTTTCACAGGCAGATTATTTCACTTACAACATGGGAAAAATGTCTTCTCGTCTTGTCAGTGTTGAGCTTCTGATGAGGCAACCCCAAATCTGTAGATTGTCCTGCAATTACTCTTGTGAGTAGAAAATGTTACTTTCGTTTTTCTGTTTTCAAATCATTTCTAGAAGACACAATTTTACTCCCTGCAGTGTGAGACGTTGCCCACGTTTCCTCAGTGCAAGATTGGTTTGGGCCTTTCTGGGCTGTTGAGACACCTGAGACTCAACAGCCTGAACTCTCTCCATTAGAAAGTTTAATCTTTAATCAGCCAGCTTCATTTCCAGCCAACAATCATGTGAAAGTGAGCTACTAATAATTGTCTCTGGGACGCTCCATTGCGACCCCAGGCCCTTCTCAGCCACCCATCAGGTTAGAAGCACTCAGAAGGTAGAGGAGTCAATAAAGTCATTTGTGGCTTCTCCTCAATTTCTCTCCATTTGCACACAGATAGCATTACAACGGCTGAGATCCCAAAGTTTATTAATCCATGTGATTGTGTTTTGAAATCTGGATTTAGATTTAATTACATCTTAAATCCCCCTGGTTGGAGGAATCCAAGGTTAAAAGGTCACATAAAAAAATGAAACTTCTCGGCTGACTCAGTCCAGTCATTGCTGCTATGATGAGTCAAAATAAAGCAGCTGGTGCATTTTTACTTTGGTTATCTGAAATTCAGTTCATTTGCAGAAGCATGTGTGTACAAAACAAACATTTCGCTTTGTTTTGTAGATTGGAAAACGAAAATTTACATCCATATTCTCTAGTGCTTCTTGCATCCAAACATTTAATTCCATCAGTGTTTGATACAAAAAGAAGAAGAAAAACTAAACTGTTAGTTTGTTTGCTCTGTCCGAATATGGAATGGCAGAATTTTTCTCTGCATTTATTGCTCAATTAATGATAATGACAGTGACTCAAGTCTGTCTCATGGATATATTATTGGACATTTTTGTAAGTGTTCACATTCTCAGAGGTTCACACTGAAGATGTGAAAAGATCACTTCCTGCATCGAGACACTGGAACCTGAAGTTCTTTAGAAAGATTAATGCTTTAGGGAGCAGAAGAAATGGAACTTGTTGCTTCTTTGAGGCAACAAATGCTCTGTGTATTTTTGAAAGGGTTCTATATTGCCTGAAGATGCAGCAGAAAAACTCAATTTTATATACTAAATGTCAGGTATGATGGAGGTATTATCATTCTGGGGGCTCTGCTTCATTGTATGTTTCTGCCATGTAGCATAAAGTTGGTGGGATATGCAAACGTGAGAAAGGTCTCCAGCATGTGGGAGATGAGCTGAGAGAGTCTGTTCTTCTGATGCCAACTTAACAGTTTTAATGCTTCCAAGACAAGGAGAATAAAACAGAATCAATTACACACAACATATTTTAAGATGTTAATGCATGGGACATCATGAACGATTGTTGTTCTCTGAAACCTCCACACAGAACTTTCAGAGAACAGCTGTGATTGTAGTAGAAGTAATGACCGACTGACTTTGTCAAATCTGGCTCTGCTGTCACTTCTGAAGGCGCAGCAGAGCAAGAAACTACAATAAAAGCTGCAGGAAGTCCATGGCCCAGTGGAAGAAGAGACATGCAGGGAGCTGCAGCTGTCATGTCCAATAACTCCTGTTGTTACTCATTAGGATCCTTCTTCCATTGGTAACTTGAATATGTAACCCCACAAGTTATTTATTGAATTTCATCTCACAAATATTACAACCCCTTAGCTTAAGAGTTGATGCACACCTATAGATTTTTTATCCCATTTTCTTCTCCTGAAAAATAGTTTAGACTCAGTCGGTTTGGATGCGGAGCACCTGTGAATATATATTTTCAATTACTGCCAAAAAAATTGAAATTATATTTAGCTATGGACTTTATAATTTGCTGAAAAGGAATAGTCTGGTAAAAATAGCATGTACGGCAGAGCTTCCATGCCACTGCTGAGCAAAAGACCACAAAGGTCGTTCACCTCTGGCATGAAAGTAGCACTTATTAGGTTTAGGCAGCTATATAGTTTTACTTTTTTCCCTTGGTTTACATGGCTATTTTCCCTAATTGATGAAATCACATTTTTGATTCATTTAAATTATGTTTTTCTCCCATGAAACATTGTGTGACAATCTATAACATTCAGTTGTGACATAAAAGTCATGACAGAAGAGACCAGTAGGGCACAAAAATAAAAATTCACAGCACTGTAAGAGAACTGGTTGTCCCCCAGATACCAAATATCTCCAGTGCCAATAAACTCAGCAGCGCATTTATATGGCAGAAAACAAAGCGAAACCTCAGCCTCTCCAAATCGTAACGGTCAGATGACGATAGATGTGTGCAGTTCATCTTTAAAATGTTTTTTTTTCCTCCCAAAGAGAAATTAAATGTCATAACTCATCTCATCCGAGACAAGTGAGCTCTTCACTCAACTGTTTGAGAAGTTCTACACAGAGAGAAAAAGTAAAGCATCCAAGCTTTTGCCCTCTACAACACAAGGTGTTTGGCCATGTATAAAGCATCAGGTGTTTTCCTTTCATCCCCAGCCCAGAGGGGTTTCATTGATGCAAGCACAGTCTCAACACAAAGGTGAGATTCATAAGAGATTACAGTCAAAATCCTTTTGATATGATAAAAAAAAAAAAAACTGTTTGTTCCATCTTCAGAGTGACCTACCTGCAGTTTGAAGGTTGGAAAAACTAATCAGGCCACAGCAAATCAGCAGAGGTAAAATAATTATAATTGTTTTCCCGTAACTTTGCCTTTCACTGTTTGAAGACTTTTTCTCTTTGAGCTGTATCAGTGGAGCGGCCGGGAAACAGGAGTGCCGTCAATTTAAAAAAAGAAAGAAAAAAAAAAGCATCCTGGAGAAGTGTTGCAAGCTTAGGAACCGGTTTACGATGCTATATATAGCTCGTGAAAGTACAGGCTGTTAAACACTGTAAATCCCTATTTTATGGCTGTGAAAATGTCAGTTCAGATGTTCACAGCAGAGGGCAGCAGTGGTGAAATATTGATGAGGCTCTGCTCACTCAGCTGGAGTCTGTTCAGCAGTGTGAGACAAAGACATCTTTTACCTCGACTTTTACAGCATTTCCTTTGGTAAGCGCCGTTTACACTTGTCCTGTTATTTCCTACAGGACACGTTTTATTAGATTTATCCTTCTGAGTAAAGTTACAAATGGTGTCACCTCTATTTTAACACTTGTGGGTCACTAATTGCAAATACCCAGACAAGTTATCAAGACATGAAATCAGATAAACTGGATTTCCAGGGGTTGTACACTAAAAACCGTGACTGCATAATGGTTTAAGGTGTTGAAAGGATCGTAAATAGATAACAGATAAATATAAAGCCTGTAGTACAGACCACTGTATAGATTTTCACATTTACTTTACAGGGCTTATAAAAAGTATTCACCTCTTTGGGTGTTTTACCATTTTTATTGCTTCACCAAATCAAACAAGTGCAACAAAATTGTGATTTTCTTTCTTCTTCTTCTATTTTTATTTATTTATTTTTTTACAAAAAGAAAGACAAAAATCTTCTTTTGAGAAATTATTTCAAAGGTCTGACACTATCAAACGTTCCTGTATAATGTGTTAAAAGTCAAAATTGAAAACAATTTAACCACAATTTAACGTACTTATTTGCTTTAGCACCTAAATAAGTTAGAAAAAAATGTAATCTCTGGTGATACATAAATTAACAAAAACGTCCGTCATTAAAAAGGTTTATGCTTTACAATCCTGTAAAAAAAAATATTTGGGCTTTTCTGTTTTTGTTCTGTTTAAGTTCTGTTTTTTTATGTTTCACAGCATCAAACTACATTTAAATGATTTATTCAAACAGAACCTGCATAGATCCAGCAGTAATAGACCCAAAGTCTTAAATAAAAAAATAGATTATAATAAAAGCTAATAGACATTTCCTTATTTAACAAGTAGAGCCATTATATTTGACTGAGTCAGATTTCTCATCGCTTAATAAATACAATTCTGATTTAAAAGCTTTTTTTCTGTATTTTGATCAGGTGGCTATCTTTGTTATGAAATGCTGTAGCATCTGAAACATTTAAATGTGACCACAAAACACAAACAAACAAACAACAAAAGAAAAAGTCTGAGTTGTTTGGTTTTGTTGACAATTCAAGGATGTAAAACAGACATTTTAATGTTGCTACTTCCTATTACTATGCCTCTGTAAAGCAGCTAAGTTTAGGCATCTGCTGTCAGACTGCATTCTAGCCAAATCCTTCATTTTATATTATGTAATTTCCGTTTTTAGAATATTTATAAATAAGGTTTGATAAACAGTCAAGAGTGTGTTTTTGTGATCATCAAAGCTGGACTCACAGCACAGTCCTAAGTTAACTTGTCAAGAAGAAAAATGAAGGAGTATAAATCACCGTCTTACTGGAACAGTGCTGTGATGACACTCATGGAAACTAGAAAATAGTTTTGAATTTGGAAAATCTTTTGTTTATAGTTTTCATTCTCTCGCTCTCTCTCTCTCTCTCTTTCTCTCTCTCTCTCTGTGCTTACATGGGATTTCTCCAGGTTTTCTAGCTGTTTCTTGTTTTATTAATCGTCTCTTTAAGGACTTTTTAATTTGCTGTTCTTTGTAAAAAAAAAGGTATTTTTTACATAATAAAATTAAAACTGAAAAATATTATTTCTAAGAAAGAACATCCTTACTTTTCAACAAAAATCTTTTGTACAGAGACACGTGTACTAGCGGGAAAAAATACAAATAAAAAAATCATGTAGTTATTGTGTATCCATTTTTGTGATTTAGAGGACTGTAGATGTGAATTAGCTCATCAAATGGTGACATTGGCATTTGACCTGTACATAGTCTGTTTTTCAAATAAGTTAATCATCATAGTGTAGTAATGTATTTTGACCAGGAGAGGGCAGCAGTCACAGTTTTATAGCGGTGTGTTGGAAAAACTGCTGGCAACAATGTGTGTGTTCCAGGTTCAGGATTTTGGACATGTGTCAGTCTGTGAGTGTCTGTTTATGTTTCCCACCTCCTCTCTCCCGTGCTGTAAGTTTAATGTCACTAAACAGCATACTGTGTGCTTTCCCTGTGTGTTTGCCTTTTTTTCTTCCCCTGCGTGTGTGTGTGTCTGTGTATGAATCTTTATTGATCACATGTGCTGTCTCAGGAAAAATTGCAAGCTAGAAAATGAATAGAAAGCAAAATAGAAAAGGAAGAAGGAGATAGAGGAAAATAGAGAAAAGAGATGGTACGGATTTGTCGAAGAGAGCTTCTCTGACGTGATTCTCAGCAATTGCTCTGATATTCGTAGAAACATGACATTGCGGAATTTAAAGAAGCGTGGTAAAATCCCAGCAGCTAAAAGAGGAAATGGGTCTATAACTCTAGCAACTATATCTATAAATCAGCAGACATTTCCTCTTTTACTAACAAAACCTTTTTATTTTGTTTCAACAGTATTCAATAAATACAAAATACAAACTGCTTCATATTTCACAATGATGAAAAACGCAAAAATAAAAATGACTAAAAGCAAAACGGGAAGAACCAAAGCTCAGGCGAAATGATATAAACAGAAGGTGTTTTAATGCTCTATCCCAGAAAAACTGAGCGATCCTTTCAGGAATGAGAGTCATACAGAGTGGAAATATTTTCTTACATCAGACAAAAGCTGTAGGCGTGTGGGCACGGATACTCTTCTTCTATTCACTTACTCACACTTTAAAAAAACCAAAGGAAGTAAAAGAAAGACACACAGATACCTACATTCACACACTCGCGCCTTCTTAAGTAACATTTTCCATTGCTGTGTCCAGTGGGAGCTGCAGTAACTATGGCTATGCTTCAAAAATAAGCTCTGTCGACACAAACTGCTTTTTTCTCCCAACATTTACTACCGTATTTAAAATCCACCTGGATTTCAGTCCAATGAACAGCTGCGTTGGACCTACAGCTTCGCCTTTCACCCATTTAGGAACAGTTAAACTCCAACAAACACTGAAGGCAGCATGTGAGTAACACTAGGATGGTCCTCTCCAAAGCTTTACCGCTTCACTTAAAGTCCTTATTTTGCATTTGCAATCCCTTCAGTCTCTGCATGGCTCTCCTCTTTACAATCTTGAAGCTGATAACAGGGTGGGTGTTGGGTCAGGAGAGATAAGGGGGCCCCAGTGTGCAGCTCTGGGTAAAAGTCCATGTGGGATGAGGAGGAGGAGAAGGACGCTGTTTTCTAGTAAAGGGGGTTTGGTGCTCATCTCTGATGTGGGGACATTCCACATCCTCATTGTTTCCAGGTTCGTCTTTTGCCTGGTGTTTTTGTCATCAGATCAGCTTCCTCTTTCTGATCTAGGAAGAAGATAAGAAAATGAATGAGAAATGTGATACAAAATTGTTTGTTTCACAGATGTAACTATTCTAAAGGAACAGTTACATCTGACAGTCAGACATGAGCGGTCTGACTGTCAAACTGCTCATGTTTGACAGTCAGAGGTTCTGTATATGATGAACAAATATCACACAGATACTTTAAAAACAGTCAAAACAACAAATAAAAAAACCCCCTTTGAGTTAATTGTCAATAAAAAGCTCAGAATCAGTTGCCAATGCTATGTTGGTTAGCAGCTAACAGCTAGCCAATTGTGGTTTTCCCACTGTGTTCATAGATTATTTTATTTTGTCTATCACTAATACTTCTTTCTAAGACTAAAAAAAAAAGAATAAATGTTGCTGCACCAGCAGTTTTTAAAGTAGAAGAAGATTTTCCAGTGCTTATGTAATTGCGTGCTGTCAACCAGAATGGCAACAGGGTGTTAACAGCTGCCTCTGCCAACACAGAAGTGCAACGCTATTGCCAACTCCACAGCAGGGATTTAGTCAGCTGCCCTAAAAGTTGCTAGAAGTCACTAATAAGATTAAGTCCTAATTTGCAGACAATGTGCCTGGAAGCAGCAGCAGAAGAGATGAATAATGTTATGGGTGAGACAAAAAAGATATGTAGAGAAAAGAATTAAAATATGTTTTGAACTTTTTATGTTGGTTTAGTTTTCTGCAGGAAAAATTGTTAGATTTATTCTTTGTTTTATTTTTTTTGTTTTTTTGCAGGGGTGGGCACTCCTGGTCCTCGACGGCCGGTGTCCTGCAATTCCTCAGGGGTCCCCTCTTCTTCTGGACACTTTTACATCTAAAAAATGTCCTGCAATTTTTAGATGTATCTCTACTTCAACACACCTGAGTCAAATAATGAGGTCATTAGCAGCACCTGACTGCACTTGGGAGGTGATTCAGTTATTGGATTCAGGTGTGTTGGTCCAGGGAGACATCTAAGAGTTGCAGGACACCGGCCCTCGAGGACCTGTTGTGCCCACCCCTGGGTTAGAGGAATCTGAAAACTAGCTAATAATAGCTGGAAACGTTGCAATACAACTCAAGAACTACAACAAACAACACTTTCACATCTAGGCAGTGTTGTAGTACTAGAGTCTCAGGATTTTATTTCAAGACCAGTCAAGACCACAACTGTGAACATATCATTAAACTTACAGCATACTGTCCAGTTTATTTGTTAATATGTTTGTTTTCACCTGATGCAAAACGCACCGATTAAAATCCTAGCAATAACATGACTTACCAATTACGTGTTTCTGTAATTGGCACTTTGACTCGCACGCGGCGCTCCAAGACATGCACAGTGGTTTTCTTTGAGCGGTTGAAGATGTGTGTCTAATTGTCAGTAATAGAATTGCACTGCATAAATAAGAAATCCGATGGCGACAGCTAATTCAGCAGCACTTTGCTTTCACAGATGGTGGGGACTACGTCTAACGTTTTTTTGTCACTTAGAGAAAGGTAAGCTCCGTTGACGTGATGGTAGCAAAGCTAGCTGTACAGAGACACATAAGCATTGTGATGAAAAAAAGTCACTCATTGCACTGAATTATTGTGCGGAGGTGTCACATAAATGGGACAACACTGTGTCCAGAAGTCTGCAATATAATGATGTAACATTCACGAACGAGCCGAATCTTCTGAACTTCTCTGTAGTAACAAAATAGGACTGGAGCGTCACCAAGAGCCGTTCTTTGTTGCTCTTTGTACAATGCGGTAGCTATCATTATTTTATTTAATTATATACATTGATATTTATTTAATTACCAAATAAATAAAACACAAGTACGAAAGAGCACGCAGAGGATGCGCCTTTGATTGTTTTGTTCAAAGTGTCAACTGTAATGTAACTGTAAGTATTTAATATCTAGGTGTCTTAGTGGAATGTGAATATTTCAGATCAATTCGATTAGCAATTTCTATTATATTTCACATTTTATTGTGTCATGTAGCGCAGGGCTTTGGTCTCGACGTCCCTCGGTCTTGGTCTTGTCTCGGTACGTTTTGGTCTTGGTCTTGTCTTGATCTCGGGTTAGGTGGTCTTGACTACAACACTGCATCTAGGCATGCAGTAATAGTTTTGATTTGTTTTAAAGACATAGATTTGCATTTAAATATTAAATTTTAATGCACTCCTCATAAAAATATTGTCACTTTTCTAAAATAATGGCCTAAGGTATTTGCCAAAAGTGATTTTGGCAAAGAAAATAACTTAGGTCATTATTTTAGGAAGGTGACAATATGTAAATCGACATGTCTTCATTCCTTACCAGCACAATCAGGACAGCATGAGCTCTCCGTACGGGTGATATTAGAACAGGTCAGCACAGGACATTGTTTCCTTTGACACTTGGTTATTCCATGCTGTAGAGAAAAAAAGAATGAAAAAGCAATATTAGGAGTTTCTTCATTTGATGGAAAAAATTAGATTTCATTTGCATTTCAGCAAAAAACATGTAGCTCCTTCATGCTTACATCACACCAGCAGTTGATGCACTTCATCTCGCCCACCAGCGGCACCCAGGGGTGCCAGCTGTCGCTGTTCTGGTAGAAGTTCTTTCCAAATTTGCAGTAGCGTGGGCCGTCCGCTTGCATCATGTCGCTGTGCTCCAGGCCTGCAGGGGTCCTCTCTTCTTCTGGACACTCCTTGCAGCAGTCAGAGGGGCTGCGTCTTACTGGCTGACTGCAAGTCAGTACGGGACACGTCACCTTCTCACAGTGTACCTCCCCTGTAGAGCCCTGGGGTTAAAACAACAACAGATTGGAAACAGTTTCTCTTAGGAAAAATGTGACTTTTCTTTCCAGTTGTATGGACATTCTTAAAGTACAGAGGAGAATTTTTCTCTACCCTTCACATTCTTTGCAGCCTAATACAACACAAACGACCCGTAAAGAGCCTCTGAGATGTAAACTCAGCCAGATGTGAGCCTATTTATTGATGTTTATTACCTTGCAAGTGCAGACTGCACATTTAATATATCCAAAGGGAGGAACAAAGGGATGCCATGTGGTCCCTGGGGCATGCATCTTCTGGTCGCCCTCAAAGTAACAACCTGAGTGATGGGAAATGCAAGCCAAGAGGGTTGTTATGGGTAAGACAGGGGCTTTAGAGTTAATCTGTGAGCTAAAATCTCATAAACAAAACAGCAGTTAGAAAACATAAAAGACAAAGGAAGTTAAAAAATAGAGAAGAGTAATAACACCATAACACCACCTTCTAGATGTTCCTCCACCATCTCTGGTACTTTTATGTCCGTGGGCTCCCTCCTTTCTGCACATGGAGAGAATAGTCATAAAATGGTTATTAGCTTGAAACTTATGGATGGTAATGGAGAGCACTCTAACATCTATGAATGACTTTAAAATCCTCAACATAATGTTGACCGAACCATCACAGGCAGAACAGCACTTGTCCTCGGGTTGAATGGTTCTGGAGCAGGTCAACTCTGGACAAATAACTGGATCACAGATCACTGTTCGCTTCTACAAATGGGGGAAAAAAAAAAGTTTTATAAAATCAGAGTAAATATGCTAATGTTAGCCCAGCACTTCATCAAAATTTCTTGCATAAAAACATCGCCATGTGCAGCAAGAGGTGAGTGCTCTTTTTACCTGGCAGCTGCATGTGAAACACTTGTCATAGCTGGGAGTCCAGCGGGAACCATGAGCGTGATACTGGTTCTCAAAGAAGCAGGTGTTTGGATCTTTCTTCAGCTCCTCGGGGTCATTCAGGAAAAGGTCATCAAACTCAGGCTCCTCTACCTCTGCTGGGGCACCAGGTTTACAGCTGTTTGGGACATGCACCTGGAAATGCATCATCAATTGGAGTCAGATGGAGAGGGAGGGCATTTGAACAAAAAAGAAAAGTAAAAGTGTGTGTGAAATGTGTAGAGAATTAAATTGGGATGAAAGACGACCTCACAAAGTGATCAACGATTACTCCTGTGGGGTTTACAGCCAACTGTGGTCTCTTTGTATGTTCCTGTAGGCCAATAAAATGAACTAAACGCTCTGTAGAGAAACAGCTGCCAGTGAAAACAATAACCACCTGAAAGACTCGGGTGGTTAAAGAAGCTGCAGGACTTTTAGAATACAGAGCACCTTCTCTAAATACCACATTTTAAAAAGCATAGTGCCCTGCCAGTTTTGTGAATCAGGTCTGCCAGATCCCCCTCACTGCCTGTTTCATAGCTTTTTGGCAAACAGCAAACACTTTGCTTCTAACATTTACTCTTCCTGATTCTCAGCACCTGTGTTTAATCTGTAAAATCCCAAAGGAAACATGCAACAAATTGTGTCATTCAAGCTAATTGCTAAGTCCTTGGTAACTATTGTGGAAGTTGGTGGCTTAACAAACTTCCACAATAGTTTCACTAAAGTGAGGCAACGACATTAAAATTAGTGACCACGTGACTTAAACGCATACCTGTCCTCGTATTTCTCCCTGAGGATTCAGCTTGGTGCTGACTTGGATGAAGGCTGTTCCCAGGTCCAAATGTTGCAGTAGTTCAATGCTCATGTCCTTTAAAACCCCCTGTGCCTGCAGGGTAGACACAATACTATAGATATCATATTTTATTAAAACATTTTTAGAGTGATGCACGAAGAAAAGAATATGTATGTTTTTTAAGTGTTTTCTTTCATTGTATATCCTACTTTTCATTGTATATCCCTGTGATCCCTTTGACTGATGCTGAGTTAGCGATATTAGCAGTATTTAGTTTTCCTTTCCAATACAAACTTATCTTGTTTCTTATCAGACACCATGTTCGATGCCAAATACAGGCTGGAATGGTAATAAAAATATTTAATAGTTACAGTTTAACATTGCATATTTGCACCTAATAAGTGAGTCAAATGTGATTATTGATTGCCCTGCTTTAAAGTCAAAATATTTTTGCATCATTAATGCATGTTAATATGTAATACAACTTTAAATTTTTTATATTCAAAGCAAAACAAAAACTTTAACTTCTGACCTGAATGGTCTACAGTAACATTTGTAAGCAGACAAGCGGACGGACCTGAGAGCCATAGAAACCCGTCAAGAGCCTCTTGTGATTTGTGCTGCTGTCATCCAGCTCTCCGATCTCTGCTAGTCCGTGTAGGTGGGCGTTCATGGTCACGTCATCCGTCTTACTAAGACCTGCGACGATTATCTCGTAGTGCAGATGGCACTGTTTATCCACAGACACCCAGGCGTGGCCAGATGCTCCAGTTCGTACCGGTGGAGACACAAAATGCCCAGCCAGAGGAGTGGGCAGCTCTTGAAGAAACAAAAAATGAAAGAAAAAGACACTAAATGTAGTATATTTTCAAAGCAAGTCAATGTACTTTTTTTACTGTTTAGATGTTTCTTAATCTGTTTGTACTCACTCCACTGGTCCTCACCATGTCTGGGTACCTCCAGGCCACTGTAAGGCTGGACCTTGATTTGCCCCCTGAGCTCTCCTTCATGGCTGTGTGCTGTGGCTACGTTGATGAAGAGTTCGTTTTGCAGCAGCATGTGGATATGTCGGGCCTCCAGTCGACTCCAGCTGCCCACCGCCTGCCCAGTCGCCCTGCTATACTCCCCAGTTAAATCGTAAAGGACAGAGCGCTTGTTTCGACGCCGCGGCTTCAGCTCTATTGTGAGACCCACAATGTCACTTGTGAGACCTGCGACCTGAACCTGCAGAACACCAAGAGACCCAAGCATTGAACACCCCATTCATTCTAAATGTGCTTTTAGAAAAATATGAAGATTCTGCTATTTGACCCAACAACATTTTAGTATACAGAGAAGGTCATTGTTTAGTCTGTGGAATCAAAACCTCAGAAAGGGAAGTTTCCTGAAAACAAAAACACAAACATTGTTTATGAGTAAAAGAGACTGATACCTGGTAGTCCAGCGTCCCATTATCATGGAGGTTAAAGATGGCAGAACCCACCCCTCCTGTCTTCCCTGGAATCAACGCATCGCCGCTGGACATCACACTCTGAATAGCTGAATTGGACAAAGAGATTCATGTAAAAATGTAAATATCAAGGACTTCATAATTTCTCTCTTAATTTATCCATCACACACAACAAAAGAAGTTGAAATTAAGTTTTCTTTTTGGTTGAGTAAAGAAAGTTAACAAGCTATTCCTACTTGTGTTCTGCAACAGCAGAAGCACACATCTGAGTCATTTTTTGTTATAGCTTTGTCTGTTATTGTGAAAAATTAAGTTTAATCATAGCCAAGAATCTGTGTCTGCTTATGTCACACCAAAAACATCCATGCTGCTGCACACAAACAACTTTGCATAAGAAAGTTACAGAAAGGTTATGTCTGAGATTGAGGTATATTCTGGTGAATGAAGTGAGCCTTATAAAGACTGAGCTGAGGGGGACAGAAGGTAATAAGTAACAGAAGTGGAGAGAAAGTTTTCAATATGAGACAAAGAGGGAACAACAGCATACACGAGAACTGATGCCAAAGCTGCACAAAGAGGATAGCGGATGGAGGGACTGAGACATGGAGGAGACAGAGAGGGAAAGAAGAAATTTGGACCTGAATTCTTACCAGATTACGTCACATGCTGTTAATCAAAACGCTGGAACCCCGACACAAGGAATCAGGTCCAGCACACTGACCTTGGCAGCAACCATGTGTGTGTGTGCGTGTGCGTGTGTGTGTGTGTGTGTGTATACACATTTTACAAACAAGCATATTTTTTTTGTTATAAATCCCAGTCTGCGACAATAAAAAACTTGAAATCAAAGCATTTCACAGCAATGGACACATGATGATTAAGTTCAAATAGTAATGGTGTGCTGCACAGAAAAGAACGTGTTCATGATTTTATATTTGAAGAAAACTTGGGCAGTCCACAGCATTCCTAAAACCCTTTTCTAACGGCTACACACACACACACACCCACACACGCCTGCAGACCGTTGGTGAGACAGCAAGTCCAACATTAGGTCTATAAACATAGTTTCCCCACATTGATAAGACTTGAAAGAAAGGACGCAGAAAGTATTTTATGGAGGATGACAAAACCAGCCACAGATGGATGAACAGCAAGCAGTACTGCAGCAACACAACCCATGTTTTTAACTGTGTTCTTTTTCTCTGCTTCTCAGAACCAGATCCAAGAGTTTTTAAAAAAAGTACTTCTTGAACCTTTTCACATTTTGTCAAGTAACAACAACAAATTTTATTGTGCTTTACTGGGATTTTAAAATGGAAGAAGACTGCTATATCATTTCCAGAATTTTCAACAAATTAAGACATGGAACGTGTGGCAGGCATCTGTATTCAGTCCACTGTAATCTGGGCCCAAAACTAACCCAAAGTATAGACCCAAAACTAACTCAGCATCTGTGGGGAACTTCACAAGATGCTTTCTGTCCAATCTGATACTGTTTGAACTGTTTTGCAAAGAAAAATTGGAAAAACCTTGCATCTCTATTTAAGTCTTTACTAGCCAGATGTCTGTACTCCCAAAACTAGCAGACATGCCCAAGACTTGCAGCTGACTCCAAAGAATGAACACTACTTGGAAGTAACACTTTTTGTAAAAAAAATATCAAAAACCACTGAGCATTTTTCTTCCTTTTCACAATAATGTTCTATTTAGTGTTTATCTAACACCTGTACTCCATCAGTTAGTATTCAGGTTTCTTAGAGCAAAATCACTCACTGTCACAAGATTTTCTCCCAGTGATGAAGCCAGAGATTTGTCGGAGATCCTGATCCTCGGTTGCCACGGCGATTTCCAGCTGACCACGAGATAGCCAAAACAACTCTCGGCTGTTCAGGTCTGTCAGCACCTCAGCAAAGTCTGGATCCTGTACAAATTTAAATTGTTAGCACACAGCTAAAAGAGTTTTTGTGTCACAGAAAGCCACAAATGGTAAAAAAAAACAAAAAAAAAAAACAATAAACATTTCACTAAAAATTAATTACTGTCTTCAAAAGCTGGAATGAAAATGTCACAATGAAGTGTTAGATCTTGTAGACATGAGGTTTATGCAACATTAACTTGTCACCAGAGTAACCACCCCCCAACTTCTTTAAATGAAAGACAGGCTCGTTATTTGTGTCCAGCTCCATTTGTTTGTGTTTGTTCTAAACAAAAATGGAACAGAGAGCAAAACAAATCACGTGGCAGCTAAATCATCTTGAGGTTGAATAAATACGACGGTCGCAAAGACATGACAGAGCCCAAATCCATTAGAGACACAAACATCTCTGCTACGCAACAACGCGACCCCATAATCACCCCACTCACACACGCGCAATTTGACTCGAGGCAAAAATATGGTTCAAATTTTTTTTCAGTGGTTTCACACTGAAAGGCCTCTGACTTAAAGCGGGAGTGACACTATTCCATGAAGAGGTTGAGAAATGCTGGATTAATAGGACACGTGTATGAGTGTGTCAAAGAAATGTTACTTTTATGACCCTCAGGCCTTGGTTCAATATAAATATACACGAAGCATAAATCCACAGAGCGAGCAGCCAAAGCAGCTCAGAAATAGAGGGGAGGCACTGAGAGAGGGTTATGTTGCTGGAGAAAAAAAATGGACCGAATAATGAGGGGGAGGCAATGTGCAGATGGATATATTAGGGTCTGGTGTTAATGGAGCGGGGCAGTAACACAGCAGTAATAAGGCTGCTTGTCTATGTGTACTATTTCACAATATATCACGTTATAACCACAAGCTTTAATATGTCTTTTTGGGATCTTTTAAGCTATAGAAATCTAAAGCACTGTTTTCAACATATTTTTTTACGAAATAAAAACCTGAAAAGGTCCATCAAGCAATATCTGCAGATGCAAGCCTTATGTCTCTTCCAGCTTTGCACATTTAAATTCAGAAAATGTATACACATCCTATTATACAAAGTAGCTCAAGCTCAGTCAAAAAGGAACATGAGCAAATGTGAACAACAATTTTGAAATCTTTCCATAAATTCCCAGTTAACTTACTAGACCATTTTATAATATGCATAGCTTTATATTTTTAGAATTGGCATCCTAATGAAAACCGGATGTTTGCCTCAGATGATTTTGTTTCCAGTTCTGCCCTACATTTTCTGATCAGCTTCTTTTTTCCTGCAGAAAAAAAAAATGCATGTTCACAGTGTATTGCTGGCACCACCATGTTTCAGTGTTGGGGTTGTTAATGTCCAGAGTTAGTTTGTGTTTTGAAATTTGTTCCAGTTTTGGTCTAATCTGTTTAAATAATTTCCTACTTAATGCAGTTCTCCAGATGCACCATACTTGCAAATGACTTTATTGAAGGCTATCAGAGGAAACAGGACTGAATACATTTTCATGGGGAATTTTTTAGACTTTGATTTGTAAAAGAAAACTTTACATAATTTTCCCTCCACCTTAGTGTAGTATCATATAAAATTCTAAAAAAATATATACTGATGTTTAAATTTGTAATGTCTTAAATTGTTAAAGGGTTTGACAAGCATGAACACTTAAAGCATATAAGCTAAATATTGTCTTGGGTTTGAAATAATACGTAATATGTTGGGAGCTTGGCTTTTTAGTCATTGTGTAGTTAAATAGGTCAGAAAGCAGTGGCTAAGCTCAAATCTTACACAATATTTGTCAAGGACACATTCTGTAAACAGACGGATCAAAGGAGAAACATCGTCCCTTCCTGGCAGAATTAAAACCAGACGCACCTTTCAACACCCCCTCCGCCCTCCTCTCCTTATACTAAGCCCACAGACCACTAACCACTGACATGTGTGAGAGGTGGCGCATCCTTTTTTAGCCCCACGCTTCCCTTTATGTCTCAAACCCTGCCACTATCTGTCTCGTGCCAAACTCTCCACACACACTTTCCCTTTTCTTTTGTTTCCTCGCACCTCCATAAATTTTCCCTCACCGTCTGTCAGGATGCTGAGCTGTGATCCAAGCGTCACAGTAACTTTGCTAGGATGTGGCGAGGAAACCACATCCGTCTCCTTGAGTAGTTGGGAACGGGGCGGGGGCAACAGAGGGACTTTGGCGATGTGACATAAGTTTCTAACCAGAAACAAGACTTAGCTCCTAAACATTCAGAGCAAAACATTTTCCCCTAAAACTCTCCCCTGTCTTATAATAGTCAGCATAAAACTAATCTTTTTCAAAATCATTATTAGTTCTTTCTATCTCTGACCAAACTGATAATGATGGATGTGTAATTGTTACTCACGTTAGAGGTGATGTTGGACCGGATCTCTCTTAGGACATGTTGGCGGTACATCAGCTGGACTCGGATTGGGACCAAAACAGGCTCTGAGGAGAAAGAGTTTTGTTTTTTTTCATTTAACTGATATAACTTTATTAAGAATCACATCTTAGTTTCAGTGTCCCCTCTTGTGTATCTTCTTCACCTATGTCCTTGTGTCTGATGAGGCCCTGCAGAATGAGGATGAAGTGAAGGTTGTTCTCACTGTCACTCAGCGTCAGCATGGCAATGCCTCCCATTCCTGCATTCTCTTCCTCTGAGGTCAGCACTGAACTGAATGTCTCTGCACATAATAAGCATGCAACATGAGTTATCAGCCCATGCATTTAAACATTTTCTATCAGCTTTCTTTTGCATTACTTAAGACTCAACAAAATCGATGCGTTGAAGATAACAGGAATAAGAGTGCATGCAGTAAAAACACACATGCAGTCTCACCGGCAAACAGCGCTCTGTGTTTGATGATCTTTCCAACCACCTCTTCTCGTCTGCCTGTGGATGTGGTCATGCTGATGCGCAGTTGCTCAGACTGCAGCTTTCGCAAGAGAGGTTTCGCCACGTTTTTCCAAGCTCCACAGATCTGCAAACAAACACAGACCAAAACAGGTGCAGTTTTGGAGACATTTAGGATGCAAATGCACATGAACAACGGATTTAGAATACATCGGGCCTTTTTCAGTTCTTCCTGGAAGCACATTTAGACAAAGTGCCTGCAGTGTTTAAAATTTCTTCTCAATATCAATCCATCAGTTCTGTGAAGGCCTCAGAGGCTAGTTGGAGAAGATTAGTGAAAAAAAAGCATCTTGAAACACATAGGAACAAAGCAGATAGGTGAGGGAAAGTTAGAGCTTTAAGTCCCAAGTTTGGGATATTTTTATGAAAATGTAGCAGAAACATCAATCCTGTTTGGAATTTGCCTCAAGTCATGTAGGAGTCAGATAAAAGTGAAACTGAATGCTTTTGCTTACACACAAAAGCCTATGTTTTGTGTGATGGGGAATTAATGAAGCACATCACTCCATGGTGGCAGCATCATGTCTTAGAAATACTGTTATTTAGCAGAAATATTAAAACTGGTCAGAGTTAAATGGGAGATATCAGACAGCGCTAGAAGAAAACCTACATTATGCTGCAAAAGACTTGATACAACCAGAACTACAATGGAATGATTTCAATCAAGGCATTTCCAAATGTGTTGAAATGATCCAGTCAAAGTTCAGATCTAAATATACTTGAAAATCCACGGCAAGCCTAATAGGTTATACTCTTCAGAAATGGTTTCCATCCACTCTAACTGAGCTTGTCCTATTTTGTCAATATTGAGGAAAAATGTTTCCATTTCTGTAAATGGTAAAGGAATATACCAACAAGACTTGCATCTGTAATTACAGCCAAAGATGATCCTACATTGCATTGATTTAAGAGGTTTAATAAAAACAAGCATCCTTTCAATGGTTTACTTAAAAAACATTATTTTTTTTTATTCCACTTAACTTTTATGCACTACTTTGTTTTTTGCCTTGTCACAACAAATCACAATGATATACATTAATATATAATAAGATATACATTAGTTATTGCTATAACGTGACAATATGTGAAAAGTTTGAGGGTCATGAATACTTTTGCAAAACACTGTAAATAAAAGCAGATAGGGAACACGTTGCCATCTGCTAGATCCATAAAGTTTTGTGATCGTGCATTGAACTCTTGGCCACAGCGCTTTAACATAAAACCAAAACTTCTTCCTCTGAGCTGAGGGAAGAAATGTGGCAGACTGCCGACACCTCATAACTCCGAGTTCAGGAGTAATCTCCATTTTAATTAGCAATACTCTCTGTCGCCATGCTAAGCAGTGATGTAACGTGTGAAAAATTCCCTCTCTTTCTTTCTCTCTCTCCCTTAAAGTCCTGCTTCAACAAACTCCCCTCCTCCTTTCTTTTTCAGAGCCACAGTGTTTTCTCTGAGGTCCTCTGGAGCTTTACTCTGACATTTATCTAAAAATAATAATAGGCCAATTTCTGGGACCTGTATTTAGGGGGCTCCTGTCTCACTGAACAGTGTTTGTGTTCAAAGTGGAATGTGAAGATGTGTGTATTTTGGAAGGAAATCACATATAGTAATGCAGACAAACCTTAGGGAGCATCCAGTGAAGTATAGGTAACCTGATTTATCAATACAAAACTGACTTAAACCTGAACAGTTGTTGTGACTGACTGTGTGCTAATAATGACTGTAATCAGTTTGAAGTTCAGAAAGCCAATAGGAAGTGTCACCGACTCACTGTGTGTTTATTGTTTATGATGTTACTGTGAGTTATGAGAAAACAAATCAGAGTCTGAGCACACAGTCCCGCTGTAAAAGCATCCATCATGTCGCTGCTTGGTTTCCCTGCATCTCTCAGGAAACACATGTGTGCGAAACCAAATACAACTCAGATGGAGCCAAAAGGATATGATTGTCTGCTCCCATGAAAGTAATGTCTTACCATGTCCGTCTGTCCTTTGGGGACTTTATATTCAAAAGCAGGAGTCCCATCTGAGTCCAAGATGGCTATTTTACTGGGGCGGCCGATTCTGGAGAGCAAGGGTAAAGTTTCACTTAGATGCGAGTATAAAAACAGGCAGCAAAAGCAAAAAAAAATAAAAAATAGTTCTCATTCAGATTAAGAACATTCCATTTTACTCCATTTTGTCAACAGTCATAACAAAATTAGTTTTTGAACAGCAGATACAATACCAAAAAAAGTCAAGGGAAACTAATCAAAAGACTTGTTTCTTCTGGAGAAAACTGGTTTTACCTTTGGTATGTAACAGAAAAGGTCAGCGTGGTTCTTGTCAAAGAAAGACGGACTCTGGCAACTCCGCTGGAGCTGGGCAGCCATGAGTCTGTCACTCCGGTCAGTAACGCCACAAAGTCTGTAGAGGGTAAGAAAGGGCATAGCAAACTCATCACTCTACTCTGTAGATAAATGTGGCAAATTAAATATTACATTTCCATTTATTCTTCCCACCTACATAATGAAAGAGTGAACATCGGGTTTTATCTATTTGTGGGTGTGCAAGCGTGTGCGAGCGTGTGTGGGCATGTGCGTGTAGGCATGCGTGTATGTGTGTGCGCGTCTCCTGTACCTGTGCGGCTTTCTCCAAGGCCTGTGTCCTCAGAGCTCAGGTAGGATCTGTCATTGTAGGATTTGTGGAGGTCGTCCTCTTTGCCCTTTTCATGGAAATACTCAAAGGTCTCCAGCATAATATCAGTCCGCTTTTTGTCAACCGCACCTGCAGAATTTAAAAAATAAGTCACTTTATTGTACTAAATTAAGCAGCTGTCCTATTCGTTGCCTTCCGCTTATCAAAGATGGGTCAAAGTGGTGAAAGGTCAATTGACCTGCTTGATCCATACCTTGTGACCATATGTGGGTGTCTGTGGTCCTGATACTAGTATATTGAAATTGGCTGAGCTCATTGTTGACAGGAACGAAACCCAGATTATTATAAATAAGTTTTCAGTCTGTCTATTTCTGTCCCACTCCTTCCTACCGTCACTTGTTAACCAGACGCTAAAATTTTGCTTTAGCCAGACAGAACATACTCAAAGGTTTCCATTCTCAAAACTCAGTACAGAACGCCAATCTGCCTCTCCAGTCTGTTTGCCATTCTAAGTTTATTTTTAATTTTGTGAAGTCATTGTGAAGTCATTTTTGTATGGATTCCTGAGATTAACCACTTTTTCATTATTATATTTTGGTTTTTACTTAGTACTTGTCTTTGAAAAAAGGTCCGTACCAGGTAAAATAAACCACATAAATCCAAACAATTCAAAACACGTTCGGTCAGAGTATCCTCCAACGTCTGGCCCACATATGAACCCCAAAGCCTGGCCATTGTGCAAACAGTGTGACAAATAGGTATGTGAGATCTGGCAGGATTGAAACTGATTTTGGCTGATTAGACATATGACCAAAATAATATGGAGGTCTCCATCTTCATGACATCTTAGAGTTTCTCCCTCCTCGTTTCTTGGCCAGGAACAGCTATCCAGCACTGTGTCTTATAGCTGATGAGCTTCAGGAGGATTGGAAGTGACACTGGCGTGCGATCTCAACAAAGACCCACTGTTCCTCACAAACTGCTGTGCATCCTGATGTAATGTGGAGCCCTCACAACTCCACACACACATGCACAAACACATAGTAACACATGCAGGGGTGCTTGTTCAGCCAATTACAGTCTTCTGACATGTTCTTGAGAATGAAAACCACACGCTGCCTCTTAGTCATCCAAATGTTATTTCTCCCAAGGTTGTTTTCTGACATGCTCAGTCGAAGTGTCTGCCTATCCTTCCTGTGTCTGATTTACACACACACAAATATCACACACGTGCACCCCTACACAGAAGTGAGTATATATATATATATATATATATATATATATATATATATATATATATATATATATATATATATATATATATATATATATATATATATGTGGCTGGCACAAAACACCCACAAGCCTCCTTCAACTCCTCTCTGAAGTTCTTCTGGGTTGCGTCATCCTCACTTCTCCTTGCTTAGCTATACTGTATCTTCAGGTGCACCAAGTAATAAAACACACACATGTGCATACACAAACACACATTTTCCATCACTTGTACAAACATACCAGGTGTGATGGTGCCAAGGCTAAGACAAACACACTCAACCTTTTCCTTAAGACGTAACCACAACACATACACGCACACACACACACACACATAAAGGGGGCTGAACAGTTCTTACGAACACACACAACATAAAGTCCAACAGTGCTCTACCTTTACTTTCCATTCCATTACCAGACACCCAGAAAAACACCCACCCAGTGTGTGTTTGTGTGTGTTTGTGCAGGGCAGCTCTCCAGCTCTGTAATAAGGCGGAATTGTGTGTGCAGGATTGCAGAGGCAAGGTAGGTGGCTTTCACTTATGGCCAAATTAGTGGAAAATCAATTAAGATGTTGGATGCATCCACCAGCTGTTCTGAAATCTAACTAGTCAACATGTGACTACATCATGAATATTCATATGAGGTCAAAAAAAGGAGACAAGTAAGAAAGGGAGTGCTTATTTTTTGCTGTCATGGTGGGATGGAATGAATGTTAAATTGTATTTTAAATATTTTTGGCTGAAAAATTTGGAGCGCATTTGTAATCGGGCATCTTTGCTTTGATACTACTAAACACATTTAATAGCAATCAGTTATTCTCACCAGTTTCCTAATTAGTAAATAGAGTCCAGTTGTGTTTAATTTGTTCTCAGTAAATCCAGCTGTTTGAGAATATTGGAGAACAAACAGCCTCATGAAAACTAAGAAACACTGCAGATCAGTCAGGGAGAAAGTTATAGAGAAGTTAAGATTAAAGAATGATTTGGCTAACAGAGCAAGCTTTGAATATTTCATAGTGCTGTTCAATGTATCGTCTGCAAATGGAAAGAGAATGACCAAGACATGGCGTCCCAATTACACTGAAAAGCTGAGAAAAGACTAAATTAAACTGAGACCAAAAGGTCTGTGTAAACTGATGGCTGCAAAATGCTTAAGACTGTGACAGAACTTCATCTTTCAGGATGACAAGGACCATAAACAAGCAACCATAACTAAAATAAAACACTTTACACAAAAGCATATTACTGTGACATAAACGCATATTCCAGACCTGTAAAAGCCGAAAATAATTGGAAAGACTTGTGTGTTTGTGAACATCCCAAACACACAATTTGTTTTTGATTTCTACTTGAAATAACAAAAAAACAGGTATAGTTTTCCTTCTACGACTTGGTGTTGGTATATTATCCAGGATCCCAATAAAACACACAAATAATTATGGTTGTAATATGAAAAATGGAGAACAGCTCAAAAGGAAGCTTTTGCAAGATCCTGCCAGCCAAAAGCTATATGGAATTAGAACAATCTAAACTGATCCTTTGTGGGAAACAGGTGTTGAGTTTGAGGCAGAGCATGAGTACCTTTCTGACAGGTTCTACAGCAGTGTCCTGGAAGCAGAACAGAGTCGTCACAGTCCAGCGTGGGACAGTCCTGTTTGATGTTTCTGCAGTTCACTTTACCCGACACCTTCCTGCGACTCTTTTGCTGCCAGACAAGCAAATACACCTTTAGTGTGAATGTTCTTTTCATTAAATAATACACAATCTGCGATAATAAAGAGTGGAATCAGAGTCCAACAAGACTTACAGGTTCACAGTGGCACTGGACACAGTGCATGACACCAAAGGGCTCCCCTAGATCTGGGTGCCAGGTCTCCTCCAAGGAGTAAAATCGACCTCCAAAGGAGCATCCTGTGAAACACCCCATGCTGATTAAACATCAGGTTGTTTTACGTACTATTCTCTGATTTTTTTTTTTTTTTTTGAACAGAAAATAAGTAAATTAGAACACATATAGAGCTTTATTGACAAATACATGAAACAAAAAAAAACCAAAATGAGGACTATGGCTTATCACAGGATGCCTATCCACTAGAGGGCGTCACAAGTGCTTTTTTTTTTTTTTTTTTTTTTAAACTCACTTAGTTTTCTGTTGGTTATTCACATTTTCATTCAAAACGAGTGGGCTTGTGTTATATTTGAGAGATATGTGACAGTATAAGTAGTGTGAACTGCATCTGTGGTCAAAATATAAAATACTTATATTAGTTAGACTCAAATTAGACCGATCCACACTGATTGCAAAGATTAGTGTGAAATTAATTAGATTTTTATTTTAATTTTGAAGAATAAAAAAGGAAAAAAATGACATGTCTTATGCTTTTTTAGTCATTAGGACCTCCTTGGTTGGTATAATAAACAAAATAAGCTGTTGGGTGTAAAAGTAGAATAACTGGTTTCAGAATTTCAGTCAACAAACCTGCATGTTTTGACATTTTTCTTAATGACAAATTACAAGGACTAAACCACCATTTTAATACTTAACAAGCAATAGATCTCAAAAACTTTCCTGCCCAGGCATGTAGGAGTTAAACAAAACTTCCTGGATGCCTTTGGAGTTTTGGTGCCCTCATCCTGTCTAATCTAAATGAGCCAGAAAAAAATATGGGGGAGACCATGCCAATATCTTCTTATAAAGTCTGCCGTAAATCACAGGAAAAGGCTCTTTCAGTTGTTTTACAGTGCAATTTAAAGTTTATAGATAATATGAAACCATAAAACACCAGAAAGACTTGAAAATAAATAGGAAGACTGTACAGAAAAAACTGCAAAATGTTAATACCCAAGAGATTATGTAAACCTCTTGGTTATTATGATAACCAAAAGGTCAATCAAATCCAAGAAGCTAAAATGTAAATGTGAAGTTTCTTGTTAGTTTAAGGCTCCTCAAGGACAGTCATGATTCTAAAATGTTCTAGTTGATCGTATATTGTCTTTATGGCAGATAAAATAGCACTTCGTGTTATTATTATTATTATTATTATTATTATTATTATTATTATTATTATTATTATTATTATTATTATTATTATTATTATTATTATTATTATTATATTTCTTCAAGAATAATTGAGCCTTTGTCACACTGAGGCCCTACAGGAGTATTACAGTTATTCGTATTTGGGGAACTGCCCACAAGCAGTGTGTATAACACTCACAAAGTTTTACCACATTATAATTACAATAAAGTGACTGCACACTTTAAACACACCAACTAACTTACAGAGCCAAACTGTGAGCAGCTCGCTTTGCCTGCCACTTGTCTGTCTTTGCTCAAATAAATCATTCTGCAGGAGCCAGCTCTTGTAATGGAAAGTCGATTGATTACAGTTTCCAGCTCTGAATTACATGGTATAAGGCAGTGGTTACCACGAAGATCCTCACTAGTTTGAACTCTTAGGAGTAGTTACCTTATAAAAACCACATCGAGTCCTGCGTGAATCAAAAGGCATTCGCAGCAGTTATGACTCAGAGGTGTGGCGCTTGCTTTAGGAGAAAACAGGAGGCAACACTACAGGAAGTTTGAAGGGAAATGTGTGAAGATAAAACATGTGTCATTAGGCTGGGAGACTTTTAGATGTTATCTTTATTTTTATGTGAGTCTCACAGCCTTGACTTGTAGGAGCCACATAGCAACACTCAGAAATTAGCTTACCATTCCTCACTTTAGCAGAGAGTCAGAAATTGGCTGCCAACTTCAGCATTGTGGCCAACTTCACAAAACCCAACTCAAATGTTGACCAAGACTGTGAATTTGGCGTCCTATATGAAATTTCAACATTGGACTAAAAAGTTATTTTACTTTTTTTTTTCTTACCTTATTCACAACATCAGAGAGTGAAATCATCTTATAAACTACACCACCAAGTCATGTTAAACCTGAAGCTTAATTATGCTGCATTCAGGAGAGATTCCATAAAACACACCCTGTGATTTGCTAAACCTTCATTTAATTTGTAGTTTGTTTGCTTTTTTTGTACAAAAAGTCAATTTTAAGGCCAATTTGACTTGTTTGCAACCTCTTATCTTAAAAACCTGCAATACTATTGGTAAAGCCCAAAAATTGCCCTCATTGAATTTCCACAAACTTATTGAAGGTTTCACAAATCACACTGTTTTATAGTGGTATGAATTTTGACTAATTTATTCTAAGTTTGACCAGTCTATGTAATATTGCTTTTAAAATGAATCCACCTTTAGCTAGCAAACCAAAAAACCACATTAGAACAGTTCCATCCAAGAAACTTGCAATGCCAGATGTGACATGTCTAATTTTTTTTAGATTTTTTAAGATGGACGACAAACAAAAGAACGTTAAATGTTTCCAATTTAAAAATAGTTCATGATTATAAAATCATAAATACCATTTTATAGAAAGTAGGCTATATTAGATTTTGCAAAAGCAAAATTAAGTTAATTCAGAGTTATTACATGTGTTAAAATAGCCCTTTAGACATTTGACATATAAGATAATAAGTTAAGGATTATTTTAGTTCTTTTTTCCCCATTGAATAGACTAATATTTATTTCTAAGCTTTCATTTCTTAAAAATCCACAAAATTTGAGCTTAAGCCACTTCATGCTCAATGCTGCCCTCGGAGTCTACTTTATGAAACGTTTTAGAATAAGTTTTGCGCTTTAAATAAATGTCTTCATTGGCTCTCTGCGTAATTTGCAGGCGGTCCAGAAGGCAGCCATATTTTTAAAAAACGGAACACATATGTAAGGGGTTTCGCTAGCCTATCACAGGGTCAAGTTCAGAGGCAGACAGTAAATATGGTAAGTATCGGCAACAACGCTGGCACACTCACCTGCCAAGCCTTTGGAGGGCACCGGCTCCCTCTCGGACTGGATGGGCAGCGCAGGAGTCTTGAGGCGCGAGGCTGTCCCGGTGGGAAGCCACCACGCGCAGCTCAGAGCGCACAGCAAGCAGCGGAGCGCGCGGGAAGCCAGCATCCCAAACTCTCCACAAAGCAAGCTTTAGTTTCTCTCTCCTCAATAAACACCCAGCAATTTCTTATTCTTTTGGACCTTGTCAGCGCAAATTCTCACTCAAGCTCACGGAAAAATTGTAGTGTCCTCGTCGCCTCCAACTGTCCGTTTTTATTAGGTAAAAAGTCGCCTGTTTTAAATCATCAATCTCAGCCAAACAGAGGTATTTTTTTCCCCTCAGTCAGGACACAAAGTAACTGTACTGTGTGTATTTCCCCCCAAAATGAGCAGCCTCTTCAGAGCCGCCCCTCTCTGTTTTATAGCCTCCTTCTGACAGCTTGAAGCAGCCACCGGTCGGAAGGAGGAGGAGGGAGAGGGGGCCTGAAGAGATGAAGGATGGGTTAGAGGGGGTGATGGAAAGGGAAATGGACGCCTTGACAATTCACTGCAGCCTAAGATATGGAAATGAGTTAGCGTCTGATTTATTGTGTCTACAGCTGCAAAGATCAGGTAAAAAAAAAAAAAAATATATATATAGATATATATATATATATATATGGATTGAGAAAAACACATTAACTAATAAAAACTTTAAACTAGATACAAAAAATAAATGTTGAAGTGTGAAGTATTAGACATTAGAATGTTTTAAGTAGGCACATTAGTTTGTAAATATAATGTTCAAAACCTAACTATTTTAAATACACATGTGTGGTTTTCCAAACATATCAGAGGATTCAGTTGGAAAATGTGCAGTATCAATAATTTTATTGATCCCGAGGACCAAACTGAGGAGACTGATTGAAAAACAGCATTTGCTTAAATCACTAAAACCATTTTTTTCCCTTTATGCTGCATTGCACTACTAAAAGAAATTGGTAAATTAAGTAAATTTTACTATAGCTTCCTATTAAATAAATGGAACTTTCAATAATTCTAACATTAGTTACTGATAACCAGTCTAACCAAAACAATTTTATTAGATTTTTGCTGCAGATGTTTGTTTAGTCAGCTTTTATTTTCACTTGTTGACCAGCAGAGAATGGTAAGATTTATTAATACGGATTATAATTAACCTGTCAATTTATTAGATCATACTAATTGTTATATGACTTGTGATTGTTTCAAGACAAAAAAGGATGGATATGTTTGTATCCATCTTTCTCTACAGGCACAGAGCAAAATTCAAATATAAAGAAGGTCAGATTTGCTCTAACGTGTATAATGCATATCTGACCTTATTTATCACCTTGTTGGAAGTTTTAAAAAGTTTATTTGCAGTTCAGTAGTGATCTGTACCTTTATCTCAAACATTTGCCTTTGAGAGTATTTTCCCTATTAAACTCACATAATTTACAAATAATTTAAATTGGCCCAAATAGAATATATGGAAATTCTCACACCAATTGTATTGCCTGAAATTGTGACATATTGTTTTATTGGGGTATGCTAAGACTTTCCAAAGATGAGAATGACTCTGAACATATATGGGAAAGGCATTTCTTTCCTTTTTTTGTGCTTTAGCATTCCCTAAAATTCAGTTTGCTCTGATTCTGTAATGACTATAAAACTAAACCTTCTACATGCTCTTTGACCATGTCAGTGATTAAAATGCATCTGTTTAACACTGCAAGGAAGACGAATGCATTTCTCTAATTCAGTGTATTTCAAACCTGCTTCTCAAGGCACATTGCCCTTCATGTTTCAGATATTGCCTTGCTTTAACACACCTAATTGCAGTTCTGTTAAACAGCCATCAATTGAAATTAAGTGTGGTGAAGGAGGGAAATATCTAAAACATGCAGGACAGTGTACCCTGAAGACCAGGGTTGAGAAACATTGCTCTAAATTAAGCATCCTGATTAAAATCGAGCCATATAAAATGTATGCAAATTTCTACAGCAGTCTTACATTAATCAAATTGTAATTTTATTTTTAATAGAAATTGGGTTTTTTTCAGTGTTTGGTTTTGATTGGTTGGCTTTCTGTGCACTCCTCGTTTCTGTCATTCTAATAGCTTTGACAGCACCAAATGCTCCACTATTTGGGTTAACTGCTCGTCTTTTGGTCCCTTCATGGATTTATGACTATCCTGCGCCTATTTTCACACTCTGCAGCAATAAAGACTCCTCTGTATGATGGGAAGCACCTCGAGGTCATCTGACACCCACACAAAGTGCAGCTACATGAGCGCTCCTGTTGAGTGAATGAGTGAATCTCCAGATCATGTACAGTAAGGAATGTCTGAGTGGTTGCCTTTTATTTTTTTATTTATTTATTTTTTCAAATGTGCTTGGAGCTTCAGGGCCTAAGCTACTTAACAGAAACAAATGAAAATAGTTGGAATGCTTCACGCCAGATTTTCTTGGCATTCTGCTCCTACTGGATTGCCTACAAGCTGGAGGAAGAATCTCACTTAGTGAGACTTGCAGCCTAATGCTGCTGTTTAACCTGAAGGCGGTTTAACCCCAACAATTTTACAGTTCACCGAGCTCAATATGGGGCTGCACAAGGGGGGGGAAATTTATTGGGACCTATTTAGATCTGCAAAATGTTCCCATCAAACAAAAGCTGCATGTGAGGTAACAGTCCAGTTCCTCGCAGTGGTCCCTTTGGGAGAGGGGGGGGCACAAGCGACGCAAGTTTACATCACTATAGCTGCCCCCGCTTGATTTATGGTGGAGAGTTCAGGAATTGTCAGGCCAGCTGTGTCCCTGAGCTGTTTGGAATAAATGATTAATCAAGGGATGTTGGGAAAGGATATTGATTAGGTCTGTGTTTTGGCTTGAGAGAGCCAAAAATCACTCTAAAAATGGGCTACTGGTTAATCTCAAGAGTCGTCTATGAAGGTGCCAAGAGTCAGAGTCAGAAACGCATGAAGAGGTGCGAACTAAAGGTATCGTTTTTATGCAAATTATGTGGCTCCTGTGGGGCCCCACTTCCACATGGGTGTGAGGATTCACGCAGCCTACAGACTCTGTGTCCCACCCTGCCATTGGGATTGATGATGGACTGTTTGCTGTTCATCATGGAGCGATAAGTGACGGCTTTTGTTAAGCGCTGCAGTGATTCATTAAGCAGACTGGATGCTACGTTGTCTATTAGAGTTAATACAACCCAGTACACACTGGGATGCTCACAGGAGCGTTTGGTGTGTATTGAAGGTGGACAGTGCGATTTCAGCCGTTTATCAAAAAAAGTCAGACATGACCTAAAAAAATTCCTGACTCTGACTGCGTTGCAGGCCTGTTTCCAGTCTATACCCAGCAACCCCATTGCGGTGGACTATAAAAAGGAATTTTGGAGGATATTAAATATTAGCAGGGCTGCAAAGTGGCACAGTTGGTAGAGCTGTTGCCTTGCAGCAAGAAGGTCCTGGGTTCGATTCCCGGCCCGGGGTCTTTCTGCATGGAGTTTGCATGTTCTCCCTGTGCATGCGTGGGTTCTCTCCGGGTTCTCCGGCTTCCTCCCACAGTCCAAAAACATGACTGTCAGGTTAATTGGGCTCTCTAAATTCTCCCTAGGTGTGAGTGTGTGTGCGCATGGTTGTTTGTCTTGTATATTCTTGTATGTATCTTGTGTGTTGCCCTGCGACAGACTGGCGACCTGTCCAGGGTGTACCCCGCCTCTCGCCCCGGACGCAGCTGGAGATGGGCACCAGCAACCCTCCCGACCCCATTAGGGAAGAAGGGTGTAAGAAAATGGATGGATGGATGGATTAAATATTAGCCATTGGCATTATCTACACAATAATTAAGCATATTAGGATATACAGGGGTTGGTTGTCACACTTTTTGCTATCAACACAGATACACTTTTACTTTTTTGCAATGAATTTTCACAAAAAAAATACCCATCATTGACATTCTTAACACTTCATGACAAGCGAATGTAGCTCAGTTGGTTGTCCGCATATCAATGTGACTTTTATTTATTTTTTCTCATAAAGACGTCAGTAAGGTTAGACATGGGCTAGAGAGACCAGATCAGTCGCATATTTTCATGAAAGGATGCAGTTGGGTTCTGTTTATTTTTCAAATTACTTAAGAAAATGAATCTGGCAACAAAACCGATTGCATTGAGTCACTGACTTGCAGAACAAAACTGCTCCTGGACAAGCATGTAACGAAAGAGAAGAGTTGCTTTCATTACTTTTACTTTTCACTGCTAAAATCCTCCTTGACTTCCTCTTGTCAAAGTTGCTAGCACACTATAAAAGGAGTTCTGGATGCAAGCATATTAGCCATTGTTGATTTCTAGAGCAGTCACATTTGTTTGATAATGTTATGTTCATTAATGGTAATGTGTTAACATGAGCAAATAGTAAGGCTGTGTCATCTATGTTGGTTCTATAATGAATGAATCGATCAATTTACTAAAAGTTATTAACTGTCAAAGGAATGTTTTTCTGTTGAAGTGAAACTTAACTTTGCATCCAGCATAGGCTAGTTTAGCTACAGCGCTGATGCTAAAGTCAGACTTGGTAGCGTGTTTCTTGACTTGCCAATGGAGTTCTTACTGTCAAGAAAAAGATTTACATGACACATTGACAGAATAGATCCATAAAGAAGGGATCCACTGATCCGACCAACTCTACTATACTTTAATGTGTTATCATACATTTCTGAGTTTTAATTTCTTAGAATTAGTAAAAGATAAAAAATGGTTCAGCAAGATCTTGGGACATGATGAAAGTTTTGTATCCAACAGAAAGTGAAGGAACTAGAATATCATCCATTTATCCAAAGCATCTATCTCTAGCGTCTAATTTTCATTAAAGTTGCGAAACAGTAGTGGTCTTCTTTTGTGTTTGCACCCCCAACAAATGGTGGCTTTTAATGCTATTAATAAATTCAGGCTCTCCACGGATTATTATTATTATTATTATTATTATTATTATTATTATTATTATTATTATTATTATTATTATTATTTTTTTTTTTTTTTTTTTTGGTTCTTCTGTACCTGATTTGCCAATACAGCAAAGTTCTTATTTTTGTTACATTAGTGTTGTTAACAAACAAGATAAGCCAAACAATCTTAATTAAAAAGTACATTTCAAGAATTGGTCAAAATTTAAGTAGTCTTTCAGCCTTTACACTCACAATTATTACTCAGAAACACTGATTCAAGTTGACCCAAATAAAATGTACCAATTTTATTTTATTTTTTTTACTCTATCTGCTTGCTTTATCAGAGATGTTGCCTTTTGAAACATCAGACCAGCTCCTTACAGATTTGAGAAAAGCAATTTTCATTTTTTGTGCAGTAAGATTCCTGGAAATTCAATGTTTGTGCAAAATCTGCCATGATTATTAAAACAAACAATTTATTAGCACTGTAGGCATGTTTATACTAATAGCCTTTATTTGTGTAAGGTGATTGTTGAGAAGAAGGATACTAATGTATTTTGGCCTCAGAACAGTGGCCATCATTCAGTTGTGGTATTTTAGTTTATTTGGTGATTACATAGTAATTTAATTTCAATTAGAAAACTATCCCCTTGCTTTTGGACCGCTAGAGAAAATGGCCAGAAGAAAAACAAACATTCAAATCCAGAGAAATCGATTTCAAATTATCCGCTGCCTTCAACTTTATAAGCCTTTTAACATTCCAAACGTTCAATCAAATATACATACATGTATATATATATATATATATATATATATATATATATATATATATATATATATATATATATATATATATATATATATTCCAACAGATCCAAGTTTTCATCTCTTGCCCATTTCCGCTTCGTTGTCCGCCTCGTTGTTCCAGTAGCCCATTTATCATCAAGGTGCTCTGGTTCCCCAGCACCTGACGCAGACCTTGTTTGGCCGGGCGACGTCTGAGCCGGCATGTTTCCTTGCTTCTTTGTGTCTCTCATGTTATGAGGTAGGCTGTAGCTCGAAGGATCTTGCCTAAGGACCCAGACAGGATAGCGCCCTTTTTTTTTCCGGTTTCGACCTGGATTCGAACCCGGGTCGACCGGGTGAAAACCCGCTGACTTATCTATTGAGCTATCCTGCCAGCTACCTTGATGAGGTCACAAGAAAAAGAGCCACAACCAAATACCTCCAACGAATAAGACAAGTCCTGAGAAGCCAGCTCAATGGCAAGAACAAGATCCGTGCAATAAACAGCTATGCCCTACCAGTAATCAGGTACCCTGCAGGAATAATTAGCTGGCCAAAGGAGGAGATACAGGCCACAGATGTTAAGACCCGGAAACTACTAACAATGCACGGAGGGTTCCACCCCAAATCCAGCACACTGAGACTCTACACGAACCGCAAAGAAGGAGGCAGAGGACTAGTGAGTGTGAGAACCACTATCCAAGACGAGACATCCAAGATCCATAGATACATCAGGGACAAAGCCTCAACAGACAATGTGCTCAGTGAATGTCTCAAACAATGGGGAACAGAACCTGAGGTGCCGGAGGAACCATCATGGGAGGACAAGCCCCTGCATGGGATGTACACCGCAACAACCAAGTGGCTGACATCAGAAAGTCCTACCAATGGCTGGAAAAAGCTGGACTGAAGGACAGCACAGAGGCCCTCATCATGGCCGCCCAGGAACAGGCCCTAAACACCAGAGCAATTGAGGCCCAGATCTACCACACCAGACAAGACCCAAGGTGTAGGTTGTGCAAGGAGGCCCCTGAGACAGTCCAACACATAACAGCAGGGTGCAAGATACTGGCAGGGAAAGAATACATGGAACGACACAACCAAGTGGCAGGCATAGTGTACAGAAACATCTGTGCAGAATATGGACTGGAACCCCCAAGATCAAAGTGGGAAACACCCCCGAAGGTAGTGGAGAATGACCGAGCTAAGATCCTGTGGGACTTCCAGATCCAGACAGACAAAATGGTGAGGGCGAACCAACCAGACATAGTCGTGGTGGATAAACAACAGAGGAAAGCCGTTGTGGTGGATGTGGCAATACCAAGTGACTGCAACATCAGGAAAAAGGAGCATGAAAAACTAGAGAAATACCAGGGCCTAAGGGAGGAACTGGAGAGGGCCTGGAAGGTGAAGACCACAGTGGTGCCTGTGGTCATCGGGACCCTCGGGGCAGTCACCCCCAAACTGGAACAGTGGCTACAACAGATCCCAGGAACAACATCAGACATCTCAGTCCAGAAATGTGCAGTCCTAGGCACAGCCAAGATACTGCGCAGAACCCTCAAGCTCCCAGGCCTCTGGTAGAGGACCCGAGCTAAGAGGAAGAAGAATCACCACCCGCGGTGGGTGAGAAGGGAATTTTTTTTTTTATATATATAGTTATTCATTCTCGCTGCGATCCCTGGAGAGCTCTCAGGACAACCTGATATGAATTCACGGTTGAAATGGGTGTGTGTGTGCGCGTGTGTGTGTGTGTGTGTGTGTGTGTCGGGGGGGAAGCGGATTTTTGCAAATGAGACATCATTAAAATTATATTATCCCCGTTGTGTGCGTGGGAGGCAGTAAATCACGCACAAAGTTGCAGGATGGATCCCTGCATGATCGTGGAGACTTTATTTTCCCCTTGGCGCGCTGTGTCTGCAGCAGACATTTTAGTTTGCAAGTGATAAACGCTTCTCCCTGCTGCAGGGCGCAGAGAAGCGGGGGACCGCATCCTGTTTGCTGCTTGGACGGGGAGGTGCGAGTCGCGGATGGCCTGGCAGATGTGCCGCACACACCCCACCTGTTCCTCATCACACGTGGAACTGCAGCGCTGATGTTCGTGCTTTAACTATTTTCTCTTCATTCTGGGAAAAACATAATCCTGTGGTTATTTAGGCCCTCGACTAATATCTCTCCGCCAATTCTCAACACCCTTTCGTACCCGAGTGTCGCCATTTCGTGCGCTTCCAGTTCCATTTCGTATCCACGTAGGCTATACGTAGATCACGTCAGGTGATTTTTGTTAGTTTTTTTCGCATTGATAAAAAAAATAGTAACTAATACTCAGATATAAATTGATCAAATTTAGCCTATGGTGTCCTATTTCAATTAATGATTTGGATTTTTCCAAGTAGCCAATTTCGGTGTTTTTTTTTTTTTTTTTTTGCGTACATTTATTTTGCGTTCAAACCAAATTCTTTACGGTATAACCCATAAAAAACGCCAGATAATCAGCTTATGACCTCGATAACTCTAAAAACACACACTTAGCTTAAAACTGACTATGTTTATTTTTACTTGAGGAAACTGGGTTTACAAGTACAAAGAGCCAGTGTACTCATATGGTAAAAGTGCAAAAATGACCCCAGCGCAACAGAAATCTTCACTTCACGACAAATACTGTCCGAAACAAGGAGTGAAACGGTGAAAGTCACTATAAGCTCAAGAAATTCTGGGAAACGAAACAACCAAAAATTCAAAGGCAAGAATGGTGAAGGGGCTGAGATGACTAGCATTTTTTTAAACCCGAGCTATTTGTTTATAGGATGACAACATTTTGTTGCTGCAAAAAGCAAAGCGCTCCAAGCTTTTTATGGTGACATAATCTGATTTATTTATTTATTTATTTTTGCCATATCAGGAAAGGGAACTCATCGCCTTTGCACTCTTTGGATTTGGTGCGCATTCAAGGTTATTGCAGAAGAGGAAGGCTCTCTTGTTCTTTCTCAAGAGTTGCAAACCTTCTCGTTGGCTGCACCAGGATGTAAAGCTGTAAAGAAAAGAAAGAGAACTAAAAAAGAAATGGCTCTTAAAGGCAAACCGGTGGAGTGACACAACAGCGGTGCGCACTGTGCTGTTTCCATCCACTGTTATGCTGATGCTCATCATGATGGTAATAAGAGGCAGCCCGTTCAGTTGTAAAACTAATTTCGTGGGGCTGCTGTCCGCCTGGCAACTGGGGCAGGTGGTGGGGGGGCTAATGGCCCCCTCTGTCCCTCACACAATATGCAAACGGGGGAAGTCTTGCGGGGCTGATGTTTATTCAAACAAATGGGATCAATTGGCAGACATGGTCGAAACTCTGAAAAGAAAAGTGCACCTCCTTTCTTCTCACCATCTCTAATTTCCGAAGCGAGAGAGGCGATGGAGCGGTGTTACAATAATTACTGCGAGCAATTAGCGACTGAGAGCCAGGATATACCGAGAGCTGGGAGTGGAGGGACCGCTTAGTTTATTTTGACACCTTAGAGAGAGCAGCTGAGCAACATTCCCAACATCAGACATCATGCATTAAAAAGATATTTCTGCAGAGGGAATATGGCACGAATGGCCCTTAATTCTGGATGGGTTTCCAATAGAAAATCATTAATTTGGCACATAGAAGGAAGCGAGGCTTAATAAAAGTAACAACATCCCACTGATTTAACTTTAAAAGTATTTACTAATTTTATTTTAAAAACAAAACCGGCCACTTCTCACATTTTTCTGCTACACTCCAATTTGCATTATTTGTTGCTGTGAAGGATTACAAAAGGAAGGAGCATGAATGTCTTGTTTGAAACAGTGGGAAGGAGAAAACCTCTTCTTGTCTTGTCCTCTGCTATACAGTGAAGCTGTTCCATTGCTCACGTGCCTGCTGATTATTTCTTTCTCAAGCCAGAGTATGGGAGAACCAGCATGACTTTCATGCTATGTCAGATTATCCATCTTGGTTGAGATAATCCAGGCCTTTTGTATTATACCTCAAGTGATCAAAAGTGGCTGGCCTGTTGTTTTCCTGTTCCCTGTTCAGTTGGAGTTTACCTAAAGCCTCAAGCAGAGCATCTCTCTTACCTTCAAGCCACACCCTAGTTCAGAAACACCACCTGGAAAATTCACCTTTCTTCATATGAGCTCATCCGCGGTTCTACACATTTGTTCCACTAATCCTATTAGCCTGCACGTCTCCCCTCAACAGGAAACAAAGAAAGAAAACATTCCTCCCACTAGGATCACTTATTTCCCAGCAAGCTCCCTGCCACAAGTAAGAACACAGCATAATTATTTCACCCTGCTTATTAACGTGTCATGTTAATAAGCATGACACGTTAATTTCTGTAACAAATTCCAACTCTCCAACTCTCTCAAACAAACACAGCAGCACAATTTAGGTTTGTACATTTGCATCCGAATGAAAAAAGACAGAAAAGACGATGAGACCAAAGTAGAGTTGGTTGGCCATCATTCCTAGTGCTGTGTCTGCTACAACAAATAAAGCAGCAGAACAAAGAATTCTTCCCAACAGTCAGGCAGAGTGGTGGTGATTTGGACAATTTGCAATGACTGAATCAAAGTGAACTCATCTGTTTCCAAAGTGCTCCAGAGTCAACAGTCCCGAATAAGCCATACGGAAAATGACTTAAAATATCTTAAAGTTATTGCTGTCAAACTATTGGATGGGATGTACTTAATATTTCAAACACAAACTGCACAATTGTCTTCATATTTGCTTTGTAAATACAAGACTGTGTGAAATCTCTTGTGAGTTATGGGAAACTTGACGTCATAGTTAAATAATTTTAGAATATGGTAAAGATGAGATCATCTTTATGTCCTACTATGTAAAACACTTGGAGTTCTATTTTTTTTTAACCATCTGCTCTTAAGCCCCATGTAGATTCTCTTAAAGCTCACGTTCAAAAAGCCAGAATCCATCCAGCGGAAGCTGCCAGATTCAGGCACACAAGCCACAATGCATTAGCCATCCTTCCCGGCAGACATCCCCCCCTCCCCAACACCCATCCAGTCGGCTCTTTGAAATCTGCATCACTTTGGTCTCATTTCTGTTTACAAGAGTCAAATTGCTTCCACACACTTTATTTGTGAAAGTTGAAAAATACGCAGAAAAAGAGAAAGAGAACAAGGACAGACAGAGAGAGCTGCACCAAGAAGTAGTCACAGCGGATGCATTTCTTTAAAAAAAATAAAAATAAAAAAATAAAAAACTAGTGCGGTAAAGACCTCAACCATTAAATATCAACACACACAGTCATTCCCAATGAGTGGCCAGAGAGGCAACAGGCTAACAAGCTTCTCTTTGACTCAGCACTTCTTTAACCCATCTTAACCAAGTTCATGCAGCCACAAAATGATGATCCTTCAGTGGAAAATTAGCTCAAACACCACAGACACTAGCAAAAGCTCCCCTTAATTATAGAACTCCTTTTGATACTGTACATGTTGTCTGCATATGTCAGAGCTCGTTGTTCAAGTCGTCGTTATCGGTAACATTAAAATGCACTTTATATGATCTGGGTAAACACACTCGAGTTCTCAAAAAGGCACGGAAAAACAGGAAGCTTAGTATGAGCCTTGAGAGAATTGTTCACTTGGCTTGACCCAGTCAGAAGTCAAGCGGTCACAGACAGAATGAGTGAGAATATAAGTTGTGCCAAATGTGAATTGTTGTCAGCACCGGATTGGGCTTGCAGTCATGAAGATGAAGGGAAAAAATGGGAAAAGTTTATAAGATGATTCGTCACTGTGATTCACAATAAAAGAGTCGGATCCCAACACACAGATCCAGACGAGTGCAGAAAAAAACATAAAGGTTTATCCTTCATTTGGCAAAGCAATAATATGCAATTTATTTGTTTTTGTGCACCAGCTTAGAAACCAGGAAAGTGGATTTCATCGTCTCAACCTTTTTTATTCAGTCCATGATCAAGGTGCAAAATGAGAGAATGCACTTCGACAAAGTTAAGAAAAAGAATCTGGTTACTGTGACAAAAAACTAACTCACAAATTATCTCTAGAGTTTGAAGTTAATAGGATTGCACAAACTAAAGGAGTCCTTATGAGACCTCCCAGAAGCCTACCAGTGCTGTTGTTTCCTTATGTGTAGCAAAGGCCAAAAAATCAGGTCATAAAGGATGCAGTGGTTGAGTTTTGCATATTAAATTTGCCATAACATGAAGAATGATTATATACATAACATAAAAAGCAAAGAGCTGAAGTGGTGGCTTGTAAGACATGCAAACTTGCAACATATTCAAGAACAATATGACCTAAATGAAAAAAAGATCATAAGCCAAAAGAAAAAAAAATTAACCTTTCAGTTTTTCATTAAATGCTTTACTAATCTCTAAAACAAAGGCTGTCATCCAGTAAAACTCAATATTTTCAAGTCAGTTAGTTTTTTTTCTCCTGGATTAGAAATACCACATTTTTCTGGGGTCTGGTTGTGATTTCTGGAAAAAAACATTTATTTAGTTTTATTTTCGATGGGCAATGCCTTGTTTCACTATTTTAAAAAAAAAGAAAAAAGAGAGATCCCATTCGATTGTAAAGTTCATTCTGTTCTTTTGGCCACACTCTGATCTTCCACCAAACCTCATAATGTTGAACTGATTGGTTTTGGTCTTATTGTGCAGACAAATGACTGTTGTAATGCTAACAAGTGGTGCTGTGTTCGTGCTGTGTTCTTTCTAATTTGTAGTCTCTGGTGCCAGAAGGATTAACACTGAGATAATCACAGATGCTATTAACAGAATGTTTTCTTCGGAAAAATGAAAGCACTATGCAAGAAAGCTGCAATTTAAACACCAGAAAAGAAAATATAAAACGAAAGCACAGGAACAGAATGTAGACGGTGAAAAGAAAAACTCCAAGTCCATTTTGAGAAACATAAATTCTGACTAACCATGGACCTTCCAGACACAAGAGTCTCTATGCTACAAAACACGGTCACTGCACTCAGGTGATCTCCTATCTGCTCATAGAGAGAGCCTCCGCTGAATTACGTCTGTCACTTTAAAGGGATGAATATCTTTGCAAACACATATTTTTTATGTTACAGCTTTCTATTTATTATTACGCCGTTTAGAAAACGACTTTATAGAGTTTGGCACAAACAAATGATAAAAATACATACACTCACATACATCGCATCACAGGAGGAAATCCTTCAGGATTATTTCTTTATATTTGCTTTATTTAACATCTAAATTACATGCTCTGTTTAGCTCCAGATACTGATCCTTACGACATCTATAACAACAATTTCTCATGACTTTACCACAGTCCAACATTACACACTCCCCCAAACATTCACAATTTTGAGCCAGAAGCTTTTACCACTGAATACAGGAAAAAAAACAAAACTGTTTTATGGCCCCAATCAGATAAGATCAAGTATCAGTTTCTGCTAATCTTTTACACAAACTGAACATGCTAAGAAATTGAACACAGTTATACAGATTTTCTACTGTGACCTTTTGTGTTCAATCTACTTACTGACAAAATGAGCACACATAACCATTCAGAGATTATTTTAAAAAGTAAGCATGTCATAATTATTTTTCACTGCATCTTAAAGCAAAGTTTCTGCTGCTACATCTTTTCTACGTATTTGGCATGGAGATCGTTTGGAATGCCTTTCTCAGCTTATTTTTTTTATATCAATTCATCACCTACTGACATGCATGCTGTTACTCTTTCTCCCTCTCAGTTCTCTGGCTTTCTCTTGGCTCTTTTGAAGTCGTTGGGTGTCCTGTGGTTTTCAAAAAGGTCAGAAAGGACAGCCCTACTGTTCCTTCGAAGACAGGCGGTGGGATAAATGTATGTTACCACCTGTCATTGCTGCTCCATGTCAACACCACTGGTGTCACTGTACTCACGCCTCATCACCTCACCCCCTGTCGCTCATGCATTGTTTCCTCCTGCGCAAACACACACCAAAATGCACGAGTGGCTGGGCAAACTTTTAAAGCGGCGCTATACACAACGTGTGTTTCCATAGTGTGGGACACCTACTGTCCAACAGCCGGCACACAGAGACAAATCAAGGAGTCCTGCTGGCAAAATCCCACCCTTTCCTCACACTTCATATAACCCAGGACTCTTTCTGGCCCAAGCCCAAATCAGTGGGGGTGGTTCAGCTGAGAGAAAGGGCTGGATCCCAGGGAGAGAGTCAATTGCAGGTCCGGGTTCAAGTAGAGAATGAAAAAGGGTAGCCATAGTACGCCAAGATGGAAAATTAGCCTTTCAAATGGCAGTTAAACATCAAACCAGCCAGAGAATCTGTGGGTGTTCCCTGTGAACCGAAGCTTTTAGAAGCTCTTCTTATTCTAGATGAATTTCCTTCCACAGACTCCAAAGGATGATCCAAAAATTAAGAAATTTTTAGTTTGATGATGCCAGTTTCTCAAACTTTTGGATCACTGTTTTCACTGACTGGAATGGAACCTCTCTGTGCCACCAAACACTATTTGGACCACAAGGACCCCTAAAAGTCGAGTGCTTACCCAGAAATACAAAAGGAGGTGTTGGAAGGCCACAGTGTAACCTCAGCTTGCCCTGTCCTAGACCCAGAGCCGGGAGTACCCCGGAAGGGCTGAAGCGGGTCGGCAGTGTGACAAGATGCTCCTGGGTCAGCGGGTTGTGGAAACTCAGAATCCCGCCTTCAAAACTGAGGAATATCCCAAGGGTTTTGATCCTGGGCGGGACAGTGTCGATAGGCTCACAGCTTCCATCGTACACTGCATGAAAAGCCGAGACATTTCTCTCCAGCCACCAGCCGTTACATCCATCTGATGAGATTACACCTAGGAAGACAAACATGCAAAGATTACAGAGTGAAGTTAAAGAGATGTTCCTGCAGTCAATGCAGTGTTTAAAATTTATACAATGAGATGAATAAGACGACTTGAATAAAGTACATTTTGTTAAAAAGGATTTTATTACTACACAGTCATTGTGTATGTCATTGTCAGCCTAATTAACCCTAGTGTTCGTTTAGATCTGAGGAATTTTCCAATAAAGCAAAGAAGTGACCTAATTAGAAATCACTCAATGAACTTTAGATTGACATTTCGTGGTCTTGTTTTCTCAGTTACTACTTTTGAGATTAAGGTCACATTTAATGACCCAGGATAGGCAAAGCTTCAGATGTTGGACAGACAATACACCTTCTGACTCAAGATAACTTTCTCCGTGTCGGTTGATGGGCTTCGAATAGCTTATAAATGACCTTAGAACCCATCAAAGTTTAATGGGTTTGCTTCTCTACATTCATCGCTGACGTCTTTAAGCATAGCTTTGTTAGCAGACATCTTTATGTTACAGTGCACCTGCTTTTAAGAAGGCCGACCCGTTTGCTAATGATCGTTAATAAGTGTAATTTGAGGTGCTTTTCCACTGACAAGTCACCCACCAAGCAGTTAATGAGCAGTTCGGTTTTACCCCAGGTAGTGACCTTTTCCATTATATGGTCTGTTCCTTACTATGGTGGACAAGACGTGAGCGGGCAGCAGCAGTGGTCAACTCTCCACTGATGTTTGTACCAACACTCAGCAATGGAGAACCTTGAGGTTCTGGTTCAGAGAGACTCAAATAAACCCAGATATTTTATGTTGTCATGTTGAAATTCATTGCTGGTCCAAACATGATGGCAAAGACTCAGATCAGTTGATTATTTTGCTATACAAATAAGTATATACACATTATAAATTATAATTTTAAATGTGCAATCTTTTGGATTTAGGTAATGTAGTCAAAACATGTAAACTAGTAGCCATGCATGAACTTATTATTTTTAATCCAAATAAAAAGCTAAATTCACATCACAATCTAACAGTATGTAGGTCTGGTGTTTCACAAGTATTTCACAAACTGCATCTCCATCAGAAAGCTGACCACTGTTTATCTCTTCTTTATTGCTGACCATTTCACTATAATCATCTTGTAGCAGAGTTGAAATCTTTACAAACCAATGTTGATCGTGTTTGTGACTTTTCCAGTCATTGCAGGAGCATAGACAACACTGAAAGGATGAGAAAAAATAATTAGGATATTTTTTTCTGTATCCTGTTTTTAGAATTTCATCCTATCAATCGAACTCCATGTTCTTACGAACTTAGAGATGGTGCTCTGCAGTTACTCAGGTTAGGAATATGCTCTGTAAAATATAACTCTTTGAATCCTAGAGATTATCTGAAGTGCAGCATTTGTACTTCAGTGAATCATTCACAGAAGAAAGCCTCTTAGGTTATCAACATTTTTGTCCACATTCTGTGTTTAGATTTGTGTTTGTTGCGTAATACCAAAGAGGAGGCATCTGATTTGTCCAAAATTTCCTCTGTTGCATGACAATAAACCCAAACATGCAAGGAAAAAGAAAAACAAAGAGTCGTGCAACAGATGGTACAGAGCCCTGATGTCAACATCCTGGAGTCAGTCTGGGGTTACATGAAGAAACTGCGGATGCTGGGATTACTGCAGTGACTATCACTACCAATGCTTAAATAATGACCAATAATTGATCAGTGCTTCCAACATCTTTATTCCCACGACCAATGAAGGTGAATCAGAAAGAGCCCGTGTGTGTTCACTGTCATTGTGCACTTTATTGTGGGTGTAGGTATAAACAAGCGCAGTCTTGCTGAGTAAGGGTGAGGGCTTCTGGAAGGAATGAATCAACTGGCATCAACCCAGTTCAACCACAACCAACAGAGTTCTTACCAACTCTGTAGACGGAGCTGTTACAGACATCCACCTCCCAGTAGTACTGCCCCCGAGCAATGATGACATCAGCGCTCACATGAGGAAAAAGCCCTGTGGAGTCAGGGGTCAGCGCAGGATTTCTGATCGGAGGATGTGGGTCTGAAAAACCACTGTCACTGTAGGTCACTGTGAGGAGGGTGTTTGACAGACGGAGGGGTGGTGGGACAGATGAAGGGTCCAGGGAGAAGTGCAGCCCTAAAATGATTCATATCAAGAATAGTTCTTAAAAACTTATGCACATATCATCGTTCTTTTGTAGGCAGGAAAATCCAGCTTGATTTCTGACCATAGACACTCTGCTCCATCTCCTCTTCTAGCAGGTCTACAGCACCATCCACTGGCAAGACAAAGGAGCTGTGTGCATTAGAGCCTGAGTCAAACAGAAAATATTTGGTGAGCAGGTTAGCTGATCCTAAAAGACAGCAGGTCAAAAGACAGCTGAAATCATAACTTTTTGTTAGAACACCTGGTAGATGTTGCACTCAGACAGTTAAATCATTTCAGCTGTAGAAGGACTGGTCAGCCTCTACAGTGGTCCTGGTCAATTGTGTAGTTTGCTTGGAAACATCTAGCCACTATGGCCACAATGACTAAAATGATTGTTGCAAGTTTATCTGAGCATCCCTCCACATAAACAAGAGCAAAACTTTGTATAAAAATCTTAGAAGAGCTGAAAGTACCGTCATATCACAGAGGTAGACGTATTTCTGGGAACAATGCAGAAAAATCCCCTAAACAACATGTTTACAGGTTATGAGGCAAAAAAATGTTTGTCTATCTTTTTTGTCTTTTCGTTTTGTTGAAACTAAAGAAGACAGCCTTAAGCAGAAACTCAAAACTGCTTTACTTCTTCACAAAACTATAAACTATTCCTCAAAAGAAGCGTACTATACTTACACCTTTTACTGCCCAGTGTCGATTTGCAATCACTGTCCTCCTATGGAAAATAATGACAACTCATTTTAAAGACACAGAGCATGAAAATAAATTCATTGTTGGCACAAGACTGACATCAGAAAAATTAAATGTATCATCAAAATTAACTAAAACCCTTGTACTGTAAATACTGAGGCAGAAAAGGAAACCTTGATGCAAATATATTTTTCCCTTCCCATATTCAGACCTCAGAGTGGGATGCTGAGGGAGACAGGAAGCGGCATGAGAGATGAGAGAATAAAAATCAAGTCAAGTCAAATTTATTAGACTATGCATAGCGTAGAACTTTTCAGCTATGCGAAGGCTTTACACAGATAAAAATGGTGATGAAATCAAAATGCTACTTGATGAAAGACTAGGTGAAAAAATAAGAACTGATGTCAAGAGATGACATAGTATGAGATTTAAACCTCACACAAGTGTCAAAAAGACCGACAATGTTTTCACAGTTAACATTAATGGTGACTGTTGTCACCAAATATGTAAAAAAGCATATTTTAATTAAAAAAAAAATTATGAAAGTTACATTCTGCATCTTTAACTGGTCTCTCTAAATTAAACTTACATGTAAGTATGTGTGGGTGTTCGTGATTATGTGTGTGTGACAGCCAGTCCAGGGTGCACTCCGCTTCTTGATGATGAGAAAAAATCTTTTTGAGTTGTTGTACATGTCAGGATATGATATTAAAACTCTCCAGTTTCTGCAGCTATTAAAATGCAAACCAACCTCAGCAGAATCCTCACTGTCATAATTTATTACCCATACATGAATCCAATATTGAAAAGCTTCGTGAACGCTAAATATCCTTGAACAGCCCATTGTCTATCAGAATATAGAGCTGTTTTTACTTGAAAATAAGTTCGCTAGTGTTCCAGCTGGAGGAGGAACAGCTCATCCTGCTCTCTCTCGTCATTACTAATAACTTTGCCTGTGAGTTATTTTTAAAGTGATAGTTTTTATAGTTATATTTACATTATTGACATCATAACTGGATTACTTCAAACCAAAGGACTGGGGGATTTTCTTACTTTTATTTATTTATTTATTTTAATTTATTTATTTTACTTTTCTTCATCTCCAAGTTAAACCAGGGCAAAATGCCTCCGGCCGACCCCAGGGACATTAGCAGTATTATTAAAAACTTCAGTCTATAGAAATGAAGATTAAACTGCTGGAGGTGAACTTTGAGATCAATGCTACCTGTGGAAATGAGACAACTCTTCCTCAAATCAACGGAGAGGTCGTACGCCCCGCATCAAGCAGCCCACCCTGGAACGCTCTGGGTGCCAAACTGAAGTCTCACACTGCAGATCCAATGAGGCGACTGACAGGGAGAACCCCTCACCTGGACAGATCAGCATGGCCGGCTCTGAGCCGAAACCCACCTTCAACTTCAACACCTGCTCCACCAAAGAAAAACAAACAAGCAGCTGCAACCAAAACGGCTCCACCGACCCCACTTCTGGGGTCCTGTGTCGACTCCACAGGACCCCAGAAGGGTCCTGTCATCAAAACATTCTGACTCTGTGGGAATCCCACTGAAAAACAGATTTTCTGCACTCCAGCCTGAGCCTCTGAGTGAAAGCTCACCTTCAAACATCAACAATGAGGCAAGATTAACACATCCACCCCTCAAAGCTCCAAAGGACAAAGCGACTACCAGGAAAACAAAATGTATCCCAGAAGTACTTATTGTTGGAAATGAGTCAGTAAATGGAATCAGTCATGTTTGCAATCCCAAGAAAACAAGAGTGATTTCTTTTCCTGGTGACACTGTGTCTGATTTAACTCACAAAGTTCTCTCTCTAACCACTGATCAGCCAGATATTGAGACTTTAGTTGTGCATGTTGGAGCCAACGATCTGGCAAAGCAGAAATCTGAGATTTTGAAAAAGGACTTCAATATTCTGCTGAACGCTATGGGAAAATTAAAAATGAAGTTATTTCTCGGTGGTCCAATTCCATCACCTCAATGGGGAGACGAAAAACACTCCAGGTTGGGCATGATAAACAAAAGACTGATTAAAACCTGCTCTGCCAGCTCAGTGACCTTCATCAATAACCTCTGCATCTATTGGCAGCGCTTTCACCTTTTTGGAAGAGGTGGACGCAATCTTAATAAACATGGGATAAAACTACTCTCTGGAAACCTTTTCCATTTTATCAACAAATCTCGACTAAAAACCAACCTGTTTAAGATTGTATTTGAAATGTAATCAATGACAAATTTATTGATGGAACTCGACTTAATGTCGTGTTTTTATTGTTGATTCTATGTTGCATTGTGTTTCTGTGTTTGATATGTTGTAAAGCACTTTGAAATGCCTTGCTGCTGAAATGTGCTATACATATAAAATTTGATTGACTGATTGATTGATCACTGAGATTTACTGGCACAAGAAAAGATACAGTTTGAAAGAAGCACCATTAACAACATTAAGTCTTGGAAATTATCTTCTGTCTGACTCACTTAGTCTTTACAGTCACTCTAGAGGAATTTTTCCCACACTGTTCTTTCCAAGATCGCCTCAGGGAAGTTTGCTGAATGATTGGTTTCTGATAAGCGTGTAGCGCTCATCAGAAAACAAGACCGCTATCAGACTGCTTGTTTTTCATTGAAATCCGGTGGAAGCAGCAAGGCTCTACTGAGGGACCTCTAACAACTTTTTTATTTTAATTTTTTATATTTAATAGTGACAAAGGGAATTCCGTCTTGTGTTTTGTTTACTTTGGGTTAGTTTTAAATCTTTAAAGTTCCTAAGGAGCAAATCTGGTACCAAAAAACTCTAGCATTTTTTTTATTTATTTTTATCATAACTGCTTTGTGAAAACAGTCCTACTCTGTCTAATTTTTAATAAAATCATATTACCGGCTCATAAAGCTGACTACTCATGTTTCAAGCTGCATAATTACCTAGCTACAATCTGTTTTCCAACTTTATTGTCATTTTTAGTTCCATCCATCCATTTTCTGTACACCCTTCTTCCCTAATGGGGTCGGGAGGGTTGCTGGTGCCTATCTCCAGCTGCGTCCCGGGCGAGAGGCGGGGTTCACCCTGGACAGGTCGCTAGTCTGTTGCAGTCATTTTTAGTTAAGTAATGCAAATTGATTGCACATTATTGACTAGGAGAGTAATCAAAATTTTTATTATTATTGTAAAGTTGTCCTTCTAGCCTCACAGACGGTGTTCTCGTCACTGAAGAGAAATAATTAAAATAGCCATGAAAACATGCAAAATCCTGCTCAGTGATTACATTAAGGTTTTGGATGCTGTAAGGCTAATAGATATTTTTCCACTGATTCTTTTGAGAAAGGGAACACATTTTTTTTTATCAGAAATCAACTTTTGTGTTAAACAAAAATAATTTCAAGTCGAAATCTACCCGGGGTTGCAGTAATTTTAGGCAAAATTGTATGGAAATTGTTTTTTTTTTTTCAATACTGCATGGTTACTGTACATCCAATATCTCTTTGATTGTGGCAAGTATCTTGATTGGATCACATGGTTTACCTGTTCGTGGTGAGACCTTGCCGATCCGTCTTTGAAGCCTGTATCCCAGTTTGCATATTCAGACCTCAGAGTGGGATGCTGAGGAAGACAGGAAGAGGCAGATGACCAGGTCCAACATGGAAGCTCTACGGGTTGTCTGCAGCATGGGCACGGCACCGAGCAGACTGACCGTCGGGGGTCACGGTGACACAAAGGATGCGACCCGGTTTCCTCTTCAGCTGCCACACAGCGACCACAGATTGTATGAGAACAAGGTAAGATCAAAACAACGTCATATTTGTTGTTACAAGCTGGACACTGTGAGAAATCCTCCAAGCAATCCATGGCATGTTTACTTCCTCTCCCAGCATATCTATGAGTTTCCTTTAAGTTCTTTAATTTCTTTTCATTTTCCTCATCATTTTTCTGATACTTCTGATGCACTTCAAGAGACCAAAAATTCAAAAATGTGGCAGCATATCAAGTTTTTCAAGTATTTGGAAAATAAAACCTGATGAATCCATAACACTGGCTACATCTTGGAGCAAGAGGTCCTAGTCTCTTTCTTTGATGATTTCCTCTTCAAGGAAAACCACAAATAATGACAAAAGACATGTTACTGCAGCACATAAAAAAAAGAAATAATCTATAAGGATAATGTCCTGGTTTTGCTTTGTTGCCAGTCTTCCAGCTGGCTGGTATGGAGTGAAATGAGCAGGATGAGCTGAAAGATAAAAGAGAGAGAAGGAGAGGCCAGGCTTTTGAAAAGGTACTCATGGCTTGGTGTTGCCATGGTCACGGCTCTTTCTGAAGAGACGCGCATATACAAGCAAGTGTGTTGCATAGAACCCAAGTACATGTATATCCACAAAGCCTTGCAGATGTTTTCACATTTTTTCACAGTATTTCACTTATTCAGTTGGATTTTTTTTGTTTGTTTTTTTTGTTTTGTTTTTTTGTGAGACTGGTGCACAATTCACATGTGGAAAGATGCTTAAATATGAAGTGGAAGTGAAATTTGTTTTTTACTGAATTAATTTCCAAATATGTCTAATGCATTTGTGTTAGGTTCCTTTGTAAATAAACTCCAGTAGAACAATTGCCTCCAAAAGTCACAGAATTAGTAAGGATTTTCTATGCCAACTCCATGGAGAAACAGAGTAGTGGCAGCATCATGCTATGAGGATGTATAGAGTAAACTATAGGGCAATCTTGGAAGAAAACCAGTTAGAAGCAGCAACCATCTGCAAAAAGCTGGGCAAAATTTCCAATAGATGTAAATCACTGAAGTTAGCAGTTGTATCACAACTATCATTTGTTTGTGCTCTGTAAAACATAACGTGTCATTAAATTCAATTACTGTCATCAGTGAAAAATGTTACTGTCAGTCAGACACACCTTTTGTGAGGATCTTGGGTTGTTTTGAGTTTTTGTGGACTTGCAGTTCAATTAATTTGTTATCTCCTTTTATTTATGCAAGATTAGCCTCGTTTCTGTTTTACTTTAGTTCAATCCACTCTTAGTTATTTTAGTTATATCATGTTCATTATTTATTTGTTGTGTTTAGTTTGTTTCTGTCTTGCTTAGATTTGATTTCCCAGTTTCCCTGTTTATAGTGAGTCCTCCTTAGTTTTTCTGTGCCGTACTTAATTTCTTTTGCCTCCTGCCATCGTCCAGCATTCAAACTCCCAGCATTTAACCACACCTCTTTCACTCACTCATTGATGGCTTTCATGTCAACTGATTTATTTGAACGTGCCTTCCCTTTTGTCTCTCCGGTCTTGCATAATGTCAGGTTAGCATAATTACCTGTCATTGGAGATAACATAATATTTTCAAGTCACAGTGACAAAACAATATGGACAAAAAAACCTTTGAAAGATTCTGCAACAGATAAGCTTTCCTAAGTTTATCTAAGTTTAATTCTAAACCATAGCATATTCTGAAATGTAACACTCTCCTGCTGTTTTCCAAATTGGTTGATGTGCAAAGAGTTATTGCAATGCTTGACTGAGCTGACTCAGAGATGAGAGTGTGCTGGGAGGGGGTGTGAGGGGTGGATTTGCTGGGTTGGCTTTGAAACCCATTGATAGCTGTTTAATTTTGCTGTTCCAAAATCAGATAAAACTTATGTGGGTAACAGGACGCAAACACATCCTTTTCTTGTTTTTGTTGAAGTTACTATTTCCCGACACAATATGCCTACGAACTCTATTAAGGATTCCAAGACATTGTGCAAAATACTACAAGTAAAAGTTTCACAACAAAAACTGATGCCACAGATAACAATCTTTGGTTAAACGTCCACATTTTTCTCACCTTGTGTGTTCATAAGTACTTTGTCCTGCAATAAACTCACAAAGTCACGACAGATTGTGGCACCAAAACAGAGAATGTTTGTCACTGGAAAAGTTTGCCCAGCACAATAGTTTTAAGTCATATTTTAATTATTTTAAGTTTGGTTTCAGGGAGCTAAAATTTGTTTGAGTGTCAGTATAACAAAGTGTTTCTCACATTGCATATGAGAAAGATTTAGTATGCCTAAAAACGATAAAAAAAGAGAATCTGATCTTGACTTGCAGATCCAAACATGTTTAATGATTTTCTTTTTAAACAAATTTTATGCTTACAAAGGTACAACATTTTTTATTCATTTTCTATTATACTTAGAATGAAAAAGAGACTCCATGTAGTGCTGGAGATTATTAAGTGAAACAACTTTCTTTTCATTGAACTATATGTTTCAGAGACAGACGATTTTGTCAAGGAAAACCTGTAGAAGACAGTATTAGATTTGACTGAACACGGCTTTCAGGCTTTTAAGTGAAACTGCCACATTCCTTTGGTGCTTGCTTTTTGGTTTTTGTAGTCATGTTGTTTCATTTCTTTATGCTTAATAGTTTATTCTTCTAAGATGTGCCACAATAGGAGACTTGTTTTGGTCATGAATAACTCAAAAATAAGTGTTATTAGTAAAAGAAGACATTTAGGTCAAAATTACAAATTCAAGGTACAAGAAAATATGAATTAAGTCTAGTACTGCAAGATGTTCCTTGAACATCCAGATGCAGCAAAAACACAGACATTTCTCTCAAATATACAGGAGTTTCTTAAGAAAAACAATTCAACTCTACAGTTAAATATACAAACAAACTCGCTAAGCTATCAGTGTGTAAATTAAACTACCAAGAAAACAATAAAATGACGACACTAATAAACTTTTAAAAGTAAACAGTAAAAATATATGAGCTAATAACATAACCAGTGAAATGATGCAATGGTCTCACAGTTCAGGTTTTAAAGGGTGGCTATAATGTAAAATTGACGTTTTTGATGTTGTTATAATATTATTCATCCCCTCATCAAAAACAGACCTGAATTGTTGCTTTGACTCTTTCATACATGTTTGAGAAATGCTTAAATCTCCCGTGGCAACAATTTGAGGGTGCCTAAATGCTTGCTCTCACAAAGCTCTTCTTACAGCCGCAGTCTCTAACTGAGCTTCTGCTCTACACCTCCTCCGCCACTCCACCACTCTGCTCCTCCAAACTAGCGGTAGCACCAGTTAGCAAACACCTGGTGGAACTGCAAATTCTGGTGCGCTCGTCATATGAACTACTTCTCAGTCCAATACTCCTAAAAACATCTGAAAACAGCATAACTGAGAGACACTGTTGTGATGATAGGTTGAAACTGGAGTGTATGAAAGAGTAGGAGCTTCTTAAGGAGATAGAGGCCAATTTCAAGACTTCACATTGCATAAAGTGAAATTTCTCTTTAAAGGTCAGTATTATGTGTGGCCCAGGCTTCAAAGAAATGATGGATCTGCAAAATATCTGAATAAACTTCATTTTTATGTTTGTTTGTTGTTCTGATGTAAGCATGGCTATATATGAGGTAAATCCTACCTGGCTAGAAAAAAGAAACTTCAATTATGGGCTATCCTGTGTGTTTTAGATTTCCCCTAGTTCCTGTAAGTTCCTGAAAAACCTAAAAAAGGATTTAAAAATGGATTGATGTAACTCCTTCAGCAATAGAAGACTCTTTTTGGAACCCTGCCAAGTTATTATCCATGAGTCACTTATAGAAAAAATGTCTGCAATGAGAACCTTGTGTATTGTTTGCCACTGTTATATCTGCCTCCTTGAGGCAAAGTGGTTTATATAGGCTTATATTAGTACACAAACAAAGCATCTGTTCACTATCTAAACATGGTTGTTGCTGCCTTGTCTGCTACACACTTGTTTGCATTTGTCCTAAAGGAAGATTTCCATTACTATTTTCATAATATCACATTCTTTTATAAACAAGGCCAAAAATCTGTGCAAGCCATGCTAGTGATCATGAAAGTGGAACTGTGGGCGCCATCTATGCTAATTAAACTAAACCGACAGACAGATGTCTCTGACAAATATGGTCAAACGTTGTCTCAAACATGACACAGCTGATCAGCATCAACATAACTAGGTTAGTACGATTTCAGCTTTATTTGTTTTGGTGACACAGGGTGAAACATTAACTTTAAGCTTAGACAAACAGACAGTCTACCCACACTGAGAAGTTATGCAGTAACACACGTCACTCACGGCATAGCATTTTCTCAAATCTTTGTGGAGGTGAATGCTGCTCAGCTCCACCTGGTGTTTTAGGTGTCGATTTGATTGAGATCTAAAGGCATAAAAAACTTCCTGAACGTAAAAGAATGACTTTCACTTCACTGTGACCTGAGGTGATTCTTCTGAAAGTTCATGGAAGAGCGATGGGGGCCAAAAAACCACAAGTGAGAGACACCATGCCTTCAAGGACGGGTTATGGCTTATAGCAGTAAGTTATCTACCTTTTTTATGCCATGTTAATGACAAGGGTTATGTTTAAACTTTGATACAAGGGATGATGTTACCAGTTTGCTACGTATTATAATTAACACAGATGAAAGCTTTTTATATGTTACTTTTAAAGGTGATTCCCCACATCTCACTGGGTTTCCTGACACATTACTGGTATCGTTAAAATACCCATATATGATGGGAATTGCTAGGATGATTTCCTAAACTCATTCAGTTTTAAGCACATTCATTTAAATCCATCTGCCTGGATTTAAAGGAATGTGCTTAAAACTGAATGAGTCACAGATTTGTGGAAACACGTGAGCAGAGACACCTACGAAAGTGAATTTGACAAGTCAACTTGTTGAGGCAAGATCTCTGGGTGGAATTCTGGCAGAAGCAGTAACGACAGGATCAGCACGCATGACACTTTAAATGCTGTTGACTTCAAGGCAGACTATTAACAATTAAAGGGGGAGGCAGTATATACAATAACAAATGCAGACAGATTATACTGTGGTGCTGCATAACTGAGCTGGATGGCAGCTCCTCCGTTACATCCACCATGTGCTGCTCCAGGACTGCTGCTGCTGCTGCTGCTGATAGGAGCAACTCTCACCCACCTGCCTCAAGTAAGCGCAAGACCGATAGCCTTTTGGTGTAACACTGACGCTAGACAGCACCTGATGATGAATTTCAAACTTGAGGTGAGGAATTACCTTAATTTTTCTAGCATAATTAGAATTTTCAACCTCTGACATGTTGGCAACATAGATAGCTTTCTGTCATTGTATTACCAAACCAAGTTTATGTGTTAAAGTGAATGGAAATTAATCTTTTCCGCTTCATTGTGTCAGTGCATCTGACAGAACTTCAATACTGATGTTTTCAGGGTAACTGCTCTGACACCCTGCTCTCTACTGTTGATGTGCCAAGAGTGGGGGTAAATTCGGCAGAATATAAAAATTACACAGTAAGTAATGCACAGCATTCTCAAACACTAAACCTGCGTTAATCACAGATTTTTCATCCAGTCGTAAACGTTGAAAGACGGTGCATTTTGTTGTTTTTGTTCCTCTTCTTTGTGATGGAAGAATAAGCGATTTCTGCTTTCCCAAATTCCTCCATGCAACCTGATAAAGTTACAACAGCTGAATTCAGGCTTTAAATAAGAATTTTTTAAAAATCAATATCAGTATTTTGAATGGCAGATCATCTTTCTTTCTAAGGAACAATCAACAATTTGTCAAAGAAATTTCCACAACATCAAAACTTTAACGTAGATGAGATCGACCTCAAGAAATTTCATATCTCAGCAAAACGTAGTAGCATGTTATGTTTTGAGTAAAAACGAAAAAAACACAGAGCGGTTTTTCCAGAGAATTTATGTTTGGCTTCCCTTGTTCTGTTGCCAAAATTCACTGCTCTTCCGGGTTGGCAAGAGCTGGGTTCTCGCTCATGACTGTATGACATAGAAATTCAAGAACATATTTGTAGAAAACAAAGACAGAACAACACGTAACTGCTGCAAAAGCATATCAAAAACAGTCTCCACAACAGAACCAGTTTCCACAATAAAAAATGTTCAAAACAAGTGTGGGGGAGGAAACTGAACTGCCGTCAAAATGTATTTGGCAACATCCAGATTTGTGTTTTGTGACATATAAATACCCTGGATCATCAAGCTGATTTATATAGATATATATATAAATATCTATATAGATCTATATGTTTATAGATCTATATAGATATACTATACCATAGATATACAGTAGATATAGATAGATATATCCATACAGATATAGATATAGATATAGATATAGATATAGATATAGATATAGATATAGATATAGATATAGATATAGATAACAACAGTTAGCAGTGGACAGGATCGGAACTGGATCAAAAAGGAATGAATGATGTAATATGATCTGATGAATCTAACATCACATGGATGGCTGGGTGCATGTGTGCCACTTCTCTGGTTGCAGAATCAGAAAAGGGGAGAACTGCAGAGGTGGTCCCTTACAAAAAAATTCACACATTTCCACATGTGATTTTCATGTGATCACATGTGGAAATGTGTGATTCACATGTGATTTTACCACAAAACGTTCCAAAATCACACGTATTCATGTGCTTTCACATGTGATTCACATGATTCACATGTAAAATTTGTGTGAACCACATGTGATCACATGTGATTTTCGTGGGATTTTTTTGTAAGGGGTGTGAAGCTTTGGACAATGTTTTGCTGGACTATCTTGAGGCCTTCCCTCCATTTGGATGTTAGTTTTGCACAAAATACTTTCTTGGGAATTTCTACACACCATGTGCTGAACAAATAAGCCTGCTTCTCATAAACCCTGTTTTGTTAGAAGTTACTATGTCACTTCTGGAAACTACAAGGATGGTTGCCATGATGTTATGCCTTCTCTATTTCCTTTATATTTTACCAGCTTCTGTTTTGCATCTTATAATTATATATTACAATTTTGCAGAAACAAAATTCTAATATAAAATATCAACAAAACAATGAAGAAAAAAATTTCTATAATTTATGGTAAGTTGAATTCAAGTTCAAATGAGTCATAAATTAGGTTCTTAAGAAACAAACCAAGCGTAGCATGCATAACTGAGGCAGAACATAAACTGGCAGACAAAGTGTGGTGGAGGCTGCCAACGTAGGTTTTATATCAGAAGTTGTAATCAGTTCATGCACTGTTGATTGGTGAGATATGTTAATTGTTTCCCCATTTTGACTTTGTGGTGTGAGGCTACAGGTAAACAGCATTTCAACTGTGTAGCCATGCAGGCAGATCAGAATTTGCTCTTGTTCTTTTATAAATAATAAATAAATAAATAATCGGTCCATTATTTATTGAGGAAAAGGCTCAAATTTTCTCCCATTTGAAGATTTGCTGGTTCTTTCAATGCTAGCTAGCACATATGTGCTAGCCTGCTAAATCATACAGTGAACAGCATTGGTGTCTATATCCAGATGTCACTGGGTGAGTCACAGGGTACACACTGGATAGTTCAGAATAAGGACATGTGAAATAAAACCTGAAAACCTTGTAAATTTTGTTTTTGTTGCAGCATTGTGACAGTTGTGTGTACGTTTGTTTGTCTAGTTACAGGAAACACTGTCTGAAGTGCTGCAGAACTTCCAGGCATTCCAAAAAACTGTCAAACATCTTAGTAATCAAACCGGCGTGGAGTGTGAGGACTTTCTGAAGAGATTTAATTACAGTATTAAGCATTATGTGATGATTCTCAAACATCACCCACAGGTACAGCTCAAAACATCTTGCCATTCTATAAATATATATCTTGTGAAAGATTTCAGCAATGTATACCTTGAATTTTTCTCACATTTTGCCATGTCACAACCACTAGCTTCTAAGAAATTCATAAGTTTTTTATTTGTAAAAACAAAGGCAACTGTGACATTATGGGGAAGGAATTATGCTATTTTTAATAGTTATGCTACTTGGAGTTGTGCCTTTTTTAAAATAAAAACCTGAAAAATATGGATGTGAATTTGTATTAACCTGCTCTTAATAGAAAAGCAGATTTATATTTATTTGAAATAATCAAAAAGAATAATAAATAAAAAAGATTTCTTTCCCTTTGACAGAAATGCACCACTTTGTGCTGGTCTTTTACATAAAATATCAACAACATAGATTGAAGTCTATAATGTGACAAAATGTAAAAAGGTTCAAAGGATATGAATATTTGTGTAAGACTCCGTTCTAGACCTTGGCAATCTCCAAAAAGAACAAATAATTGGAAATATAAGTCTATGCAGCCTTTAATAGTTGCTGAGTTAAAAAAAAAATAACTTTTTTAAAAGACTAAAGAAAATCACGAGTAATATTGATTACCATGAAGCATAACTCAGAATGAAAGTACTGTGTTTGTAAACAGCAGAGTAGAATATTAAGCTGAATTTAATGTGCACATGTACTTGTTGTTGGATCCCTTGAAATAACAATTATTGCGCAATCTTTCCGGCGACTTTATTATTGGTAAAGAATTTATAAACTGATCCAAAAACCACATGTGGATAATGACATGTTCTAAAACACCTACTTCGTTGATGATTCATCATTTAAGCTTCTTTTTGGACTATTCTTTGCCTCGACAACAGCAAAGAAAACCAGATTTTCTATTGTCCTTAGGTGCTTTGAGCTGCTAGGTTTTCATCTTGGTACTGGCACAGTGGTGCATTCTAGGTCTTGATTTATGGCTGTTTTATAACGGCCAACATTATGTTACCAGATTTGAGGATACAAAGGGAGCGTTTAACAGACAAAATATCCTAGATATCTATATTCCTAGAAGTGACAACTTGATGCATTTTTTGTTGCATCACAAAATGCATCAAGAAGATTAAGCTTAATTCTTCTTTACAACTACAAAGAAAAACACATAACAAGTAGAGTACTAATACTGATAAAATGAAATGCATTAATTTTCTCATATTATTAATTTTTCATTATCTAAGTATAAAACTATAAGCTGTTTAAACATGTACTATATAGTAATATCTTATGTATTGTTGCTTACTTACAGAAAAACGGCCCTTTGCCTACTCCAGCTTTACCTCAAAAATGGGATGGAACACAGAAACTTAGTGTAATCTGGAAGATATACAACAGGCTAGTCACAAAGAAGCTGGAAGCTGTTGCTTTGAAAACTGAGTGCAGTCATAACAAGAAAAGGAGTGTAAGGCAACTTTAACCAAAAGGACCCTAATTGTATAACTGTGTTACCTCGGACCAGATTCGACACAAAGTTGAAGCCAGAGGATGCGTCATGGTGACAAAGATGCAAAAGCACTTGGAATGGACCTATAGGACTCAATCTCCAGTCAAGGATGAAGAAGCACAAACCAATATAGCAGAACTGAATCGTAGGGTGCACAATGAGGACATACATATTTATTGGGACGTCAGATGCTCTTCTATGGATTCCTGTTTCACAGCACTGGTTTCTACATTTGGGATTGAGGGTTCTGGTGTTTTGGAGCCACAATGACTTGCTGTACGTCATTAATATGTGACAAACTTCCATTTGGCAGCAACTACAAATCCTGAATGTATCCTGAATAATCTTGGAAATGCAATTTCAGGATTTATTTTATATAATACCATGCTAATATTTGCAACAGAGCAAATGAGGGACACAGACTTTTCTTTTTTCATTTCATTTCATTTCATTTCATTTGTGTGGCTCAGTTATGAGTGAGCTATTGCAATCCGGTCACAAGTTTGCAGAGAAGTGGGCGTTTCTAAGCTATATCTCTAGTTTACAGCTACAAATATAGCAGCTATAAGCTGCTATAGCTAACATAAACATTGTTGAACATAAACAATGAATGACATCATGTCATGTTAGATTTTCTACTCAACTACTGAAATAATATGTTCACTGAAATCAAAAGTAAAATTTAATATTCATAAAGCATTTGAAAATACACACAACACATTGCAATCTTTTTGATATTATGACCACCATAGATTGCACTTTTCATATTTTTTTAAAACTTGAACTGAATTCTTTTTTAAACACTGCTTACAAATTCACAAAAACAGTTCCTGATTTACCCCAATACTCTCAGTTTTCTCAGAAATATAGGTAAAATCCTCCTGTCTGGTCTCATGTGTGAATGTATGATAACAACCCTAGTCTATGTGCATATACATTGGCTCAGAAGAACAGGATCCCAGAGCTACCACTCGTATTTTCTACGAGGTGCGAAAGACAAACAAACTATTGTTTTAGAATTCACGACTGAACTTAGACTGACAGGCTGCCCTGAAGCTAGGGTAGTGTATCTGAGCCTTAAACCAGCTTCAATATTTACTTTAACCATATATTGCACAATCAGCTCATAGTGCAGCCAAACTGTCACTCAGAGGTTGTTAGTGTAGCCTCAGTCTCATGGAAACTAATCTGAAAAGATTATGGTTATCTTAGTTTAATATGTGATTCCCCTTAAACTGAGTGCTTTAGACAAATGACCAACCCTTTCTGAATGTGCTTCTTCAGATCCCTTTTAAACTTGTAGTTTAAAGTTATTACAATAATCAAATCAAAGTGAGAGTGTAGCGCTCTCTGTAGGTTCTAGATGAGAAGTGCAAGAGGTCTGATTTAGATTCAAAATATTTATCATCCTCATCATTGTTTGCATAAGAGTTGGAATTAAGTCACATAAATTGCACTCTGGTGAAGATATTATGTTTATTTTAAGAACACAAATTACTTTAATCTGCAAATGATCAATGTAATATGCAGTTTAAAGTGTAAAAGGGAGTGTTTTCTCAAAGTTCATAACGAGGTGAAAGTCAACTGTGAAGTATGTATTGCTGCAAAATGTGAACAAAAACGTTTATTCTGTCTCTGTACATATAAGTCGAATGTATTACAACTTAGATCGTGGGAAAACGATCAAGAACATGCCTGTATATAAAAATAATTTATCCGTAGGCTATTACTTTAAAATTAATCCTAAAATGACTATCTGTGAAATGCAGCTGAGTGTGTACAGTTTGTAAACGTTTAAAGGTTGTGTTTAAGAAGCACTTACAGACTTATGTGTTATTTATTTACTGACGAGGACTTTGGACTATTTTAACTGGACATGGACCATTCTCCTGCTGTGTGCGGCTCTGTACCACTTGGATCATAACTTTCATTATTAGCGTTCAAAGGACGCGAATTTTTCAAAATAAAAGCTATAGAAATTAAAAAGAGAAATCAACGTGGACTTTTATTTTGATATAAAAAAAATAAAAGAAATTGGCAGCAAGTGCGTTTAGCAATGTAACCCTCCTATTGGCCCGACTAACTTCCTCATATGACCGAAAGCAATAGACTGGAAAATGTGAAAGCAGGAAATCTCAGGAAAACCCCAGTGACAAGTGCGAAAGTAAAGTTAGTTAGAATAAAACAGGAAGTTTTGCATAAAAAATAAAATAAAATAAGATATAATCGTACAGGGCTCTTTTAAACTCTTTCCTAGTTTTTTGTTTGTTTTGCAAAGTTTTATAAAATCATTGCCCTCTTCCCACTCCTCCTCTTCATCAACCGTGGATTATAGCTATATCACAAACAGTTTCTTTGTGTCTTTGTGAAGAACTTTGTGATTTTAATATCTGTGACTGGTACAAATTAGATAAATACAACTGAAGCATAGACCCCACAAGACATTTGGAGATGTGTTTTTATCTAGCATCAAGAGGTCAGCAGCAAATCATTTTGGTTCGGAAGGTGGAGTGCTCTGATTTAGTTGATCCCAGAGAAGTTATATTGGATTAAGGTCTTGGGAATCTGCAAGCCAAGTTAATAACTCATACAACTCACACTAGATGTTGTTCATTCCTAAATCATGTTTGCTTCTTGGGATTGGCATAATCCTGTTGAAGGATCCCACAACAATCAGAGTGTGAAAGAACTCCCACACCCAGATTGTAAGAAAATGACAACTAAATAATTTGCCCACAGCCCTTTGAAAAACAGAATTGTGTAGTGTATATATGGACATTGCGCTTTATTGTTTAGTTGTTTGCAGCATTTTGTTGGAATTTGCGGGGGAATTTCACTGGGGCAGATTTATCCTGAGGTACTTGCCTTAGTAAAATGGGTCTGGTAGTATCTTTCACCTAAACAATCACTCTGCCTCTGCCAGCCTGCGTTCTTCCCACTCTGGATCTTGGTGATATGTTTTTCCCAGGGTAAGTGATGCATGTAGCTAGGCACCCATTCAATGTAAAACAAACAAACAAAAACACAGCCAGTGTTTTTGTTGGTAAATCTTTGACCCTATAAACAAGATATACTGACAGGATATTCAGTTGAATCTAATTAATCATTAGATGCTATTGTGAAGAAATAACGAGTGTTTTTGACTTCACTTGTTAATGGTCATAATGTTATGCCTGACAGATATATGTATGTCTAAGGCAGTGTTTCTCAATTCCAGTCCTCACGCCCCCCGCCCTGCATGTTTTAGGTGTTTCCCTTCTGCTACACACCTGGATTGAATCTGTAGGTGATTAACAGGGTTGTGCAGCACTTGCAATCATTTGAATCAGCTGTTCTGGAATAGAGGCACATCTAAAACATGCAGAGCATGGGGGCCTGAGGACTGGAATTGAGAAGCACTGAGGTGATAAATTGTATTACTATTATGAAAAAAAGTTGCACTAAAATCGTAATTGCTGTTATTGTGAAAGGGCAAAACGGAAGTTTGCAGCAGAGACACGGATTGATGTAGCGGCGTCACATGATATCCTATTCCGCATAATCAGAGAAATAACACAACTACAATGGCTACGCGCAGGTATCCTGCCGGGGATTTTATCTAACATTTTATTGATAAACGATGGAAGTTTGTGCATCAGTGAGTAGGCCAAACACGCTCTGTGTTTTTTAACTTATTGTGTTTATGACCGAAGCACTTGTCTGTTTTGCTATGTAGCTACTGAACTTGCATTTGAAGCGGCTGACAATCAGGACGCGTCAATTCTACAGGTTTTTTTTTATTTTTATTTTTTATCAATCGCAAGCATTTATTTACAAACTCTGAGTTGTCCTGACAAAATACAGCGATTTTTCCGTCCCTAAATTTATCCGGGTTACTTTTTAAAGTTTGAGTCGACCTAAGCGAGCATTTGTTTTTGTTCGCAATGACGGAGCGGACTCCTCTCCTGAACTACCGCCTTGTCGCCAGCGTCAATGAGTCCGAGCTGCGGTCTGCTCCTGCCAGCCGGGACCCGGAGGAGCTCCCGGGAAGCCCACGGCATAAGTCCTCACCGAAGGGGCAGCCCAAGAAGCTGTCGGTGTTCTTCGGTGTGGTGGTTCCCACTCTGCTGTCGATGTTCAGCGTAGTGGTCTTCCTCAGAATAGGTGAGTGGTGGCAGCAGAAATCAATGCACTCAATTTCACTTTCTGTACAAGTAGTATGCACCGAAGCACAGTCACAGTTTATATATTTTACTACTCCTGTGGTTTTTTTGTAGTAGTTTTGGGAATCATTTTAGGGTTAAGCAATTAGAATTTCCATTTAGCACACCTCGTTTCTGTATTCTGTTTGTGGTTCTTTCTAAAATTCAAAATGACTTTCTCTTTTTGTGTTAAAGGGAGCTGTTAAGCAAATATTTAAACATAGTTAAAAAGTCAGTCTTTAAGGTTAAATGCAAACAGAATATCTCTAATTATTGTGTATTTATATGTAAAAACAAATGCTGCTTTGCAAATAGTGCACTATGCTACAGCTTCCTTCATTTTTGCAATTGTGCTCTGTCATGGCGCACAATTATTTTGTTAGAAAATGTGGAGTAGCCTACTCGCATTTAACCCAGAAAAGGAATTAGAACAAACTTGGAATCCAAAGACTTTAGTTTATTAGTCACCCTTTAGCTTATATTTTAGAAACTGTAGAGTACTCACTATTTAGATGCAGAGAGACTCTGATTATTGCAACCCAGAAAAGGAATTAGAACAGGGGATACTGACTTATTCTTATCTACCAATCCTGAACAGGAGTATCTAGTTTATTTACCTTGGATCAACATTATTAGCCTTTTCTTCTTTTGCTCTTTCTTTTGATTAGTTATTTTGTTTGTATTTCCTTTTAAATCCCGTAAAGCACTTTGTATTGCCTTGTTGCTGAAAATGTGCTATATAAATAAAATTACCTTTTACCTTTACAAAATGATCATTTCACAGCAATAAATGAAAATTTAAAATTTATAGTCATTTTATTCCTAATCTGTTAAGGGTGATGAATTAACATTTGTTTTTGTAAACAAAACGAGAAACAAATTGCAACAATATTTGCTGCATGTTTATAGATAGAGGCAATATCTATCTATAAATCAGAACAATTTAATCTGTCCAGAGTTTATTTAGCTTTAAAAAAAATTAATCCGACTACACACCTTTGGTTCACTAATCAGTCAAATAAAAAAAATAAAATAAAAATTATCTGATTCCAATGTTGGGCTGCATATGGGTAAGTTTCTTTCTTAGAGCAGTATTTTGTGAATCTCTTACTGTGTGCAGTAACATATTTACAGCCAAAAGGCTGATGAATTTTAGAGGTCCTTTTGTTGTCAGTGCTGTAATTCAGAAAAATATGATGCTACGCTTTTTAGGCCATACTAACTATTATTAGTATCGCTAAAATCTTATCTATACATTACTTTCCCATACCCTTATATGGAAATTCTTTGTATGTTCCATCTGTAGTATGTGTTTCACACAGGAAGCTCACCGGAGGTGCACTGCCTCCAATTTCAAATTCTCACCTAATAATAATCATTGACGTCTGTGTAAATAATGAAAACATGTCAATGGTTTAAGAGTTCATAAAACACTCTTTCCTTATTAAACTGCCATGACATTTAAGACTTAAGACTTTTTGCCTCCCTCAGACTAGATGTGCTCCTAGCCTTCAAGTTCAACTGACCAGTATTTGAAATGGCAGCACTAACAGCTAGTTAAAAGATTAACTACTTAATCATTTAAAGAAACCTCACTTAAAAAAAATTCTGAATTGTCCATTTAAACTACAGCTTTTGAAAGTTCACTAATAATTCAGCAGCAAACGGAGACTGTCTTGACTTTATGCTGTGAAAATGACACTCATAACTTGGGTTTAGGTTTTGGTACAGTGAGGAATTCATGTCTGATTGTAATCAATGAGATATATAAGTTCTCCTTTTTCACTAATATGACTAAACTAGAAATTATTCAAGCCCATGAAATCCATGCTGCTGCAGAGAACACAGTTGAATTTGCAGAACAACAAATCAACTTTTCATAACCAACTTCATCTTCTCTCTTCACTTTTCACTTCTGCTTTTCTTTCTGATTTTTTTGTTTCCTATGAGTTTTAACTCTCTTTCAGTATTCTCATCTCCCAGTTCCCCTCCCAGTTCCCCTCCTGGTCTCGTGAGATGTCAGCTGTTAAGCAATGGATACTCGGAGAAAAAACACACACACACACCACCCTGACTCGCATGGGCATATGTAGCTGCTGGTTGAAGACTTTAGACGTTGTAATCTCAAGTTAAAGTGTAAGACTGCACAGGAACTGTGAGTGGTTTCAGTGGGGATGTGAAACTACTGTAACTTTAACGGTTTGACAAAGTGTCTCTTGTCCTGACCTGGATATCTTTAGGCTATACCACCAGAACATGCAGATGCTTCGCAAGTTGAGTTTATTTCAATTGAGCTTGAAGTTTCAGCTCTTAAAGGAACAAAGTGAATTTTGTTTTCTAGTGAGACTTGGGTTTGTGTCACAGTGGACATGACTGATGGCAGAAACATGCTGATAGTTGCTGATCAAAGATAAATGAGTAGCGTTAAGGGTCTCAGTGGAGGAACGGTGCGATAATGTGGATAATTTGTTTGTTTGCGATGCAGTTCAAAGTGAATGATGTGACGTTCACCTCGATGAGATTCACAGCATTAATCAATAGGACAAATTTTACAAATATTTCAATTTGGAAAAGTACAAGACAGACCTGGCCGCTTTAGGTTTATTTACGTCCGCTGATCATTTGGGTATTTTAGCCTATATCTTATCTACCGTATTTTTTGGATTATAAGCCACCACTTTTTTCCTACGCTTTGAACCATGCGGCTTATAGCCCGGTGCAGCTTTTCTGTGGATTTTTCTTCAACTGCCAGGGGGCTCTTTAGCAGGAAGTGAATCTTTGGAAGTCAAACTTGAAAATTAAAGAGGAAAGTGCTGATTTTTATTTAGAACAAGCACATGCTAGCAGTAGACACGACGGAGAAATGTTTTCAAACTCATACGCCCTCCCAGGTGGAAACCACACAAAGAAGTTCATATGATATGGAGTGAAAATAGTCTCAAAATATCTGTGCGTGTGTAAAAGTATCTCTGTGTGTGTGTGTGTAACGCACAGATACACAGTTTACAAATCCAGTGTGTAATACTGGATTTGTAAACTTTAAAAATGAAATAAACCTTCTCCTACGCCTACAAATGTTGAAAAAGTATGCAATTGATTATTGTGACAGGCCTATGTGTGAACATTAGACTAAATTTTTAAATATGTCGAGAAGTCAACATTGATAAAGTACCTTTCAGTTTGTTCTGGTGAATAAAATCTTGCAGCAGATGATGTTCCTGCTGGTCCTGCAGACGACTTTCCTGCAGGAGAACATTGTTCTCATGAAGAAGATTTGAGTATTATTCTATCAAATATCTAAACATGAAAAAAAAGTAGAAAAAACTGCCTAATACATTCACCTAAAGCTTACTTCCTGGGCAAGTTGAGCATTAATTAAACAACCAGCCAAGAGATCCACAGTAACTCTGAATGAGCTGCCAAGAGCCACAACTCAGATGGGAGACTACTCTACCTTCAATACTGCTGAAGCAGCAAAATACAGTTTCAGTGATAGTGACTAACGGCCATAATCTCCTGAACATGATTTCTGACTTCGACATCATAAAACTAGATCAACCTGGGTTAAAGTTAAGACTAGACTATCAAGCTGTGCTGAGTGTGACACTAAAAATATACTGACTTAGCTGCGAACAGCTAAAGTAGCATAGCCCTCTGCTGCGTCTTTGTGGAAAACTGGGAATGGTGGAGATACCAGTGGCTTACAGCCCAGTGCGACTTGTATATGTACGTTTCCAGTTTTTTAAAAACAGGCAATTGAAAATACAGTAATTGTTTTGTTTTTTTAAGTGTAGTTGAGGCACTAACTCCTTGTTCTTCTAAAGAGATCTCAAATTGGTTTTATGTTCCAGATAGCAATATATCTACATTACAAACATGATTGTATGATGTCAGTCCTATTTGACTGAAAAAAATCAACATTTAAAAAACCAAGAAAAAATTGATATCTGAACATTTCTACCACAGATGATCAATCACCATTCCTTGGAACTTTCCATGAGAACAATTTCCAGTGTATTTGGGTTTTTCCACCAAACATAATGGTTTTTATAAGAAGGTTTACATATCTGTAGAGTTACCTTGGTACAGTGGCCTTATGTGACTGTTAATGGTTTATTAGGTAATTGGTAGTTATATTATTCTCTTTTTTTATTTATTTCAGTATTCCTACAAGCAAACATCACCAGTCTTATTTATTGATGCTGTTCTTAACAACAAGCAGTATTTACAAATGCGACACAATGGCTAACAGCCAATCTCTGATCGGAACCAGGAATGCTGGATAACTGGAATATCAGTTCAAGTCTAAAACTTAAAAATTCTGGGCCGTTCATTTCAAAGCGTATTCTGCCTCACCAGCTGGTTGGTGGATCAGTTTATTGTGAGTTGACTAAAATACTTTCCCAGCTATTTAAAACCTGGAACGCACAGACAATAGGCAGACTGACCAGACCATCTGGTAGATTGATACAACCAGCTGGTTTGACCTGTAGAGAACAGGCTTTCAGCTGACATAGTACTGTATCCTACTGATTCCCACATTCTCAATTGATTAAATTAAATTATGCAATCAGCTAAAATAAACTGCATGACTGTTGGTCTCCACCTCTCCAAAAATCAACTTAGTTCCCAAAAAAACTGAAATAAATTTTTGCTGCAGGCAAATCTATGATCAGCAATATCTTCAAACTAAACCTTTAATCAATACAAATGTGGTCGCTTAAGATGACATAGGCACAAAGAAATGATAAGAAAACATTAGCACCAGTTTAGCACTGGAACTAATTCAGCTGAGTCATCTAACTTGAACGGCAGAAGTATGGTCACAATGTACACAGACAATGCAGAAGCTGGAATCATTCCCAGCATGTGACATTCCAGTTTCACTTTTACAGAAAATGAAATGTTTTGGTGAGTCATTTAAACTGAAAGCTGTGTGATTTTTCTTATATTTCCACTTTTAAATTCTTTGAAAACTGTTTGAAATGTTATCTAGAATTAAAAACCATGGACAGACATCTGTTGAACAAGTAGATTTTGTGTGATACGTTAGCTAATTGTACTTTCATGACGCCTTAAAAAAACCCACATCCTCTTTTATGCTGGCATTTCCCAGGAATCTTTTAATTATCAACCTCTTTCCACTCAGCTCCAGTTTATGGTTCTTCTTTCACCCAGGCACCAATCTCAGTTTAATTTTCTTGTTCCTGATTTTTATTATTTTCTTTCAGGGTTTGTGGTGGGACAGGCTGGATTGTACGAAAGTATTCTCATGTTTGTGGTGGCCTACTTCATCATCTCCATGACTGTTCTGTCAGTGTGTGCCATCTCCACCAATGGAGCGTTGGACGCTGGAGGAGCCTATTGTATCCTGTTCACACAAACAAGCATCATCATATGACCATCTGCATGTGACAATCAGTGTAGTGCCATTATCACTGTCAACAGTCGAGGTATACAGAAAATCAGGGTCTCTGTTTCAAACAAGTGCTGTCTGTCACACACTACATTTCCAACCACTGGAAAAGTATAAATCGGATTTATTTCAAGTTAGCTTTGCTTTAATGTTCTGTGACAGTCAGCTTGACTACTTCAGCCACAGCTGAGGGTAAAGTACCAAGCTGGAAAAAATATAAAAAAACAGAAATTATCCTTTTTTTAGTATCTGAGTAGCAAACCAGTGAGATTGCTTTTCACAGTTTGAGAGTATAATCGGTCACTGCTGCTTAAGTCACACAAAAATAACTTTTGATGTTATTTGACATACATGCTTAGACACGCTCGCTTTCAGATATTGTTATGCAGTATTAAGTTTGGACTGTTTGCAACATTTTACAACTTTTCAACAACGTACATTTACAAATCTTGTTTTAGTCAGATTTGCATGTATAGATGCTTGACAAGACGGAAATCTCCAAGTGTGTCTCTTTAAATTGAAAGTCAAAATTAGACTTGTAATTTGCTTTAGCATAAAACCAAGGGAAGGAAACGCATGATTTAGTATAAAAGTTGTGAATTCAGGTTTTGCAAAACATCAAAATACAATAAGTAAATTTATACTTCAGTTCATAGAAAAAAAACAAAAACAAATTGGTTTACTATGATCTGGTTATTATTGCTAATGTTGACCAATAGCTTTTCGCATTTTGAGTATATTTGGCAAGCCAAGCTTACCCCTTTCAAACGTTGCAAATGTTTCACATCAGTTCATGAGTTTGTTTTAAATGCCAAGTACTTTGCCTTAACTCGAAGCACAGACATGATCAGCCGAGCTCTGGGTCCTGAGTTTGGTGGCAGCATCGGCATCATGTTCTTCTTTGCTAACGTGTGCGGCAGCGCCCTCTATGTGCTGGGTCTGGTTGAAGCAATGATGGGCACCTTTGGAATACCAGAAGGTAAATTGAGGATTTCTTGATTTGTGTATTTTATCTGTACCATGTCCTGCCAAAGTATTAAAAGTTCTTACTTTAACAATGAAGACTCTATAAACAGTTATCCTCCAAAAAAAGGGCTGGTTGAGACCAAAGCACCAGACTGAAGACTGTTATCATCCAGTTTTGTAAGAAAGAGATGGAGAAATGAGAACACCGATAAATCATGCATATGGAAATTATTACGTTTGTTTTAATTTATTATGCAACTAATTGAGTTATTGCTTTTAGTGACAGTCCTACCACAGGTGAAAGACTGTGGAAAACATGAGGCAGAAACTATCTGGGATTTGTTTTGTTATACCATTGTCTATCAAATCAAAGCTTCCTAGTCATTACATTGCCTCTTATGTTTCATTTTAGATCCAACCGTGGTTCCTAATTCACACCAGGTCCTGCCGTCAGGTTACTGGTGGTCCCTGCTGTATGGCACCGCTGTCCTCTTGCTGTGCCTTATAGTATGCCTGGTCGGAGCCCACATCTATGCTAAGGCCACTTTCGTCATCTTCTTGGTGGTCATCATTGTTCTGATCATGATCTTTGTGAGCTTCTTTGTTGTGCAACCTAAAATGGTCACATTGCCAAGCCCCTTCAAGCCATCCAACGGGACGAGCCCTGCGTATCCCACCACAGCTAATTTTACTGGATTAAAGCTGGAAACACTGCTGGGAAATCTGAAGGGTAAGATTGAGTGACTAGAATAGAAAGTCTTGATTTTTTTTTTTTTTTTTTTTTTCTTCTGCTAAGTATTTTATTAGAATTGCAACAATCAGAGATTTTGTGACCACTTTCAAATCAATGATTTTTATAAAGTGCTGAGTTGCTAATATAAATTTTTGACAATTATGGTATTCCTCATATATTTTTCACTTTAAATATATATTTATAAGTGATCAGTTGCCAATGGGTGTTACACAGCTCTGTAATTAAACAAGATTTCTCTAAAACTTTGAAATATATAAAGTTTTTTTCTGACAAAATGGAGATTCCTGTTGGTAAAGCCTAAAGTCAGCTATTTCCAGTTGGATTTTTAGATGCATCTCTAATTATTACTTAAAGTTTTGGATCGAGCCTGTTCTTTTTATGTATCATGATGGCAGCAGATGTTCTTGTGAAACAAGGGAAAAGGAAGTGAGGGTTTGTTCACACAGTAGCTTCATATGCTCTGGGACCATCAGCTTGTTTGTGGGTTTAAAGATGGAGTTTTACTAATGTTGACATCTGATGAGTGGCAGTACATATGACCATTAATCACAGAAGCTTCAAGATATCTTCTAAAACATTTTAAAGCCATTTTTGTTTTAATGTGGCCTGTGTTCTTTATTTCATAAGGTGCAACTTCTAAGTTCATTAAATCAATGTTTTCCTCTTTTAAACTGAGCCTGCTGTCCACCGGCTATATATGTACACCAGAGCAGGAATAATGAATATTATGGGCTTAATACCTCATTAACTCTGATGATTATTGGCAGCCGTTTCAACTTCTATGATCTGAACTGGTTTTTCCCCTGCAGACCAGGCAGGAAAGAGTAGAAGGCGTTTCGCCTACACTTCCTGGAAGATCACGACATATTTAACTCATGTTTGAGTGATGTAGAGCATGTTCTTTGGATTCTAATTCCTACGAGACGAACAGTCAGCTTGAGAGGATTTAATTTCAAGCACATGATTACTGAGCTAATTGCTTGTAACTCAGGCCTGTACTCATGAAAACTATTTACACACATATACAATAAGCCTGATTAATTTTACTGGCTGTTTACAGAAGCAATGCATACACATTACTATTTTATGGTTTCAGTGAGCATTGTGAAATGTATCATGTTTATTGAAATCCTGTACTTTTAGAGAGAACTAGTTAGCTAAATGTAAAGAAGATTAAGGGTGAAAATGAATCAAAAATGCACACAAAAGGACTGAATTAATTAAAATCTAAGCCATTGAGCTAAGATCAGCCTCATCAGAGTGAGTAATAATATCAAAACATTTGGTCACACACAAATGAAAGAACAGAATATATTCCTATATAAACCTTTGTGGGTGTGAAATTAGTTTTTTACCTGTAAAACTTAATTGCTGATACTGTACTCGACAGAAACCTTTGAAGAGGGTTACTTGTTCAGAGGCTTGCAGAGATTTAAGTTTTGTATCTGGAGGGTTGCAGAGTTTATACCAAGTTAAACTTACTGATGATGATGATAGAGGCAGAACTATAGTGACTTACTGGTATTTCTTCCAGCTGGCTATGTTGAAGACTACACCACTGGGAAGATGATGTCTTTCGCCACTGTATTTGCTGTGATGTTCAACGGCTGCACCGGCATCATGGCAGGCTCTAATATGTCAGGTAGGTTTGGTCATGTTTTAGCCTGATTATCTGTGAAGGAATCAGTCATCTACAAAAATAAGACCACTTTCATTTCTAATAGAATTATCTTTAATAATAAAGGCTATTTCCATTTTATCCTAGAGGATTGACAAACAAAAATGAATCTAATCAAAGATGAACAATACTTGCATTTTTTTATCCCCCTTATTGCAAAATATTTCTGAACACAAAAGCAGATTATAACCTTAGTCATCGTTGAATGGGCCACATCACTGTCAAAACAATCACTTGGTCAGTTAAGGTTGATGTAGATGGCCTCATATTTGGCGCTAGAACATTATGAAATATTCTTGATTGACAATCAATCGACCCTCCACTATGTCTGAATAAGGATGGAATAATATTATTTTCCTTCCATATCTTAATTTATTTTCCACATTCCATTTTTTTCTGCTTATTTTTATTCAATATCAGGTTTAACAGGTGGAAATGCATATGTATTCATAAGCTTGATGTAAATAATTTAAACAATTTAATGGAAAAACACATTAAATGAAATAAAATTTGATAGCTGTCAGTTTTTTTTAATAAGTGTTTTCTGTAAAGGTAGCACGTGTTTAAGGAAAATATTAAGAACTTGTTCCACTTTACTCATTTTCAGGATGTTGCTTCTGTGTTTTTGTCTCTTTCGTCCCCAAAGTTTTTGCTGATCAGCTGTTGGTTTTTACACAGCTGCCTTTATATTCTAACAAAGCATTCCCAAATACACCTAGCTTTATCATTTACATATTAGTATTTATTTCTGCCACTGTTTGAGTTGGCAGAAAAAGTGTTACAATAAATTCAGTCCAGGTGTATTTTACTTTTGCTGGTCTTTGCAGAGTGAGGGGTTGATATGATGGGTTAAGAGTTTGCTTTTCTGGTGGTTCCACATCATTTAACAGAGTGTTTATTCAACTTCATAAACTAACATTTTGCTTTTGACATAATTATTAATGACCTGTGTTATAGCAGGGTTTTACTTTTACTGTAAACGTTGTTGTAATGCTTGGGAAAACTTGACGTTGCTTGACTAAATTCATAAGTTGTACAATATTTCCCATTATACACTGGATTCCATTGTAATTGTTAGATTCTCCCCACATTGTCTGTATCATGGAAATCACAAGCCTCTATTATGTTCAAACATGTTGATGTTCACCATGAACAAACATCTCCATCAAAGACACTGTTCAGGACGTCTTGTGGTGTCCATGCCCTGACCTCAAGGGGGAAGTTCCTGGGAGGTTGGATGATGTCTTAAAACTCTTCTACTTGTAAACTATGTCTTTGTTGAATTATGAACTCCAAATAGCTTAAACCCATTTCCTGATTAAATTACACCACTAACTGTTGATTGGCATTGTTTTAACACACCTGAATTTTTCAGGCGAGCAAACTCTGTCACTGCTGACCTAGTAATTTGTTCATTACATTAGCAGTCTAACCTCTTACTGAGGTAAGGATGGAATAGGTTTGTCAAAAATATTTCCCAGAACGATGCCATGCTCTGCTGTTCACCTGAATTTATATCCACCAAATTGTAGGAACTGATGAGGACCAGATTAGGTTTTTGCATTCAGATACGTAGATATTTTGAATAGAACAGGATGTACTTCTTATTTAACATGACTACATTTTAAATCCACCAGGTGACCTGAAGAATCCCAGCTTCTCTATCCCTCGTGGCACCATCACCGCCGTCATCTTCACCTACATCATCTACAATCTGCTGTGCCTTATGGTGGCCTGCTCCTGTGACCGGTTTGTAACATAGAGTTTTTTCATCCCCATCTATTTTTCCAATATTCCTTACTTTTAGTGCTATTGATGTAATACACGCCTTATTTTAAAAGCAAAGCATAAACATTGAATGCTCCTAAAATTGGCCATATAGCAACACATTCAAGACAGCTAATTAAAGCTGTGAGTATTAACGCATGGTTGTAGTAATAGATGTTAGCATATTGTGTAGAAGAAATCAAATGCTCGGAGCCTGTCAGATAATGCAGGCAAAGTTAATTTTGTGCTTCATCAAACAGAACTGAAACCTCTGAAAGAGGAATCCCATTTCAAACAGATCTTTGCCATCTGAGTGTATACCGATAATCCATGTGGGACGCTTTTGCTCATTCTTAAAGCTAGATGCTGGGAAAAACTGGAAATGATCTGATCTGTTAATTAATGGGTTTTACCATGGCTACAAAGAACTCCTTCTTTGGACAATTTTGTGGCAAAAAGCTTCAACTACCTTGGCTATTGTGACCAGTAAATTAATTTACCAGATAAAATAATTTTGTTGTTTGAAATAACTTGACACTCAAACACTTAGAACTAAAATTAGAGGTAGTTTGAAATTTTCCATAGTAGTAGTCAAAATGGCATTAATAAATGCCAGGGGTTATAATATGGTAACTGCAATATTTATGCAAAGTGCAATATGAATAATAATTTTTTTTAATTTTAAATTACAAGAATTGGAACGTTTTAAAAAAAAAATTTGACAAATACTGCGAAACCATCATAATAATATTTCTACATTATTATGAGGTTGTCATATCTTGAGAATTAGATACTACATCATGCATATACAGATTATGTCCTGGTTTCTAACATTTTATGTTGGAGTATTTAAAATGAACACTAATATTACTAAAAATGTGTGAAGACTCGTCTGTAACCTGTTTACTTCAGTGGCAAGTTTTGTACTTTAATTGAAACCTTTTAAAATGTTCTTAGACAAATGTATATGAAATTTTGTCTGTGTCGCACAAGTGCATAGGCCGAATCATAACCTGGCCCACAGTTTTTGATGCATTAAATTTTTTAATTGAGGGCTAATAGCCAGAATGAGGATGATTGGTTTGCAATAAAAGCTCATGTTAGTGTTAGGTCTACCAAGTCTCTAGAACTGTTAGAGCCAGTGTTCTGGCAGGTCTATTTACGACCTTAAAAATGTTAAGTTTCCGTGGGGGTTCTCGCTTCTGGGAACTAGAACAGTGAACAAAACGCCTTCTGATCAGCAGTTTTTACAAAGTAATTAACTAATTCAGGACCATAATGACAGGAGTATATCCAAAATAGAAAAAAAAGTCATGATGTAACAGTGTTGGTTTTTATGAACCAGTCTTTAAGAACTGTTGAGAAAACAGTTGCCTGCTACTCTGCAAAACTATTCAAAGTGTCTGAGTGATGCCTTAATCAAGCTGTGGTTGGGAGCTTCGTATTATTTGAGCATTCAACTGTTAAAGATTTAACCTCTTCCAATCGGTTTCTCAGTTTACTGTGGGGTTGCATCTTCACCTTGCTCTTAAGAGTAGGACTGATAAGTGTTTGAGTCCTTGAAGAGGCAGTTATTTACTTTTTTTTTTCTCTGTTTCTAACCATCTCTCTCTGGCTGTCAGCTTCAGAGTGCCAGAGTTTGGTATTGATGTAGCTCTAAAAGCGAATGTTGCCAAGGTGCTAAACTGACATGACCAGGCTATAAAAGAGCATTGGAGATCAATATGGCCATCATTTACCCTGCTGCACCGTCCTCCCTGCATCTACCTGCCACATTCGCTCCGAGATAAGAAAATTCTCTAAACATGGCCTCTCTCCCTCAAGGATGACTTGCATACATTCATACCTTTTGAACCGCTTCACATTTTATCAAAATACATCTACAAATATTATGTTTGATATTATAGGGGATTTTATGTATGATTTTATGTTTTATCTTTGTGTCTTATAAACAAAAAGGCTGGCAAACTATGCAGTATTATGTAGATATACATACCTCCGCAAAATACTAAGTAGGTTTTTAAAGTCCACTGATGTCACAGACTATGTTCTGTAAATCCAACCATATTTATGTTTTGTGTAGAATTTAGGCGACCTGGCTAAGTGACTCACAGTACAGTGGTACAAGCCAAAGTTCTTTTTAATGTAGGACAGATTAGGGAACACGGGTGAAAATAAAACAAGAACTAGCTTCTCCACGCCTATTGTTACTTAATTCACTTAATCGTTGTCTGTTTTTTGACTTTCTCAAGGATATTTGGACTAAATGTGACTACAGATTAACTCAGTGGGATCTAGCTAAAACAGTTAGTCTAAAAAAACATTATGTAAACAATATCTGACAGCCAGATCCTACTTGAACATTTGGTTTTGCTCACCTGCATGTATTCCAAATTCTGTTGTGCAGATGTGATGTCAGAAGCAGGAAGAGAAGCTGTTTATTAAACCTTAGACTGGCAAAGTCTGATTTACAAGTTTGCGTTACTTATCTTGTTTTCTGGATTTTTATTTATAGCCGTGACTCGGAACAGTTTGCGTTTTTTTGGGGGGATTTATTTGCTCATGTGATTATGCAGTGATGAGATTAAGTCACCAGACTGTCATTGGACACCTCACTCATAAAAAGCAGTCAGTAAATTCCCAAATGCCACAACCAGGAAGTAAGAACTCGTAGTCGGATAGTGACTGCGTCCTCTTGTCAACAATTCAATTATAATGTTAAAATTTGACATAATTTCAGAAATCTAGCTTTATCTGTCTACATTCATAACACTCAGGGAGAAATTTTCTGACATTTGTTTGTTTAAGTGATTATGGCTTCAAGTTAATATTATAATATTTCTCAGAATTGGAGTATTTCATAAACCCCGTCAAACTCAGTGGACCAACACCGGCAGGTGACATGGCTTCCCAAAACATTACTGATTTTGAAAGTTTCACACTAAACCTCAGTAAATTGATCCTATGCTTCTCACTTCTTCTTCCAGACTCATGTTTTTCACAGATTTTTGAAAATGAATGTTTCTTTTGAGATTTATCGCTATATTCTAAACGACAAAGTCAGAAATAAAAGTTCTAGTTGAGTAAATAGACTTTATCATAAATAATGATGTATGGTTAACAAGTGCTTAATTTCTTCCAAATATTAGCATCTTCTGCCCTTATGCAGGGTAAACTCGCAGTCTAATTTCTGCACCGTACATAATTAGATGGAAGAAAACACTTTTTCATATTCATAAGTGCTAAATGATTCTAGAGGCAATTACACAGCAGTTATGGCAAATAAAGACCTTGCCAGCAGCTTCATAAGAAGAGTTGTAGTTGGCAATTATAGGAAACAAAACCATGCTGACAAACGGGCTCATTAAAGCCTAAAAGCTTCATGACACAAGAATACCAAATCAGTTTTTTTTAGAGAAATGAATGTAATAATTTGCATATTTTATGAAAATAATAAGCATAGAGATCAGAGAGTAGCTGTTATTTCACATTAAATGCAGACAAAACACTACATGCAGTGATTTTTAATGATAGCTTAGATATGCAGGTGTTAGATATTTACTGTATCAGGGTGTTACGAGGAAACTCCTCGCATTTAGACCCTAAATGTATCAGGTGCTTGCTTTTTATGGAGAGTGAAATAAAAACTAAACATGTTATTACAGCTGTTGCCCAAAGGGTGGCAGTGAAGCTCTCTCAACAAAGTTAGCGAGTCTGCAGCTGGTCAAAATAAAAGTAAGAGAAAACTTTCAAATCAGACTGTTTATTTAGATTTCTGCCTCATGCAAATTCAAGTCCTTTTCCATTAGAACGGTATAAATTTTAAACTTTTAGAAGCGAATTTGTCCATGGGTGCCTGGGCTACCTGAGCCGAGGCAGTGGACAGTTTCCCAACATCTCCCTTCACACAGGTGTGAGCCGTTGACAGCATGCACTCATTATAACAGGGAATGAGGTCAGGAGACTCAGAGTTGACACCTACTGAAACTGATTTGGCGGTGATGTCCAAAATCTGTCCTTAAGGGCCGGCATCCTACGTGTTTTAGTTATTTCCCTGGTTCAACACACCTAAATCGAAAGATGGTTCATTAGCAGGCCTCTGCAAAACTTTATGACATGCTGAGGATGTAGTTGGACCATTTGAATCAAATGTTGTTGAAGCAGAGATGCATCTAAAACTGGCAGGACACCAGCCCTTGATGGCTGGAGCTGGACAAACATGGGCTACAGCACGTCTCAACAATGTTCAAAATGTTGAGATATTTGTGTTTAGTGGGAGTTTTAAAATGTCTGGGGAGATTTTAAACAGACAAATCCCTTATTATTGTATCTTGCCATACAGAACATTATGGAGTTTGACTCAAAACATTTTAAAAAAGCTTATTTTCTGTACCCAGTCACAACTGTCACCAATTCCCAATTTAGGAAATGTTTTATATACCTGCTTAAAGTGAGTCAGGAACTATGCAACGTAGTTACTCCTTTCCAGCTGCTGATAATTAACATTGTTGAAAGAAAGAAAGCTTTAGTTGTCTGTGCACCTTCTTTACAGACTGTTAATAGAGTGGACACAGATATAGTCTATTTTGACAAAGCATGCCAGAACATTAAAAGTGCCGGGGAAGGAAAGGAGACTACCTGAGGGTATGAGAGGGGGGAATCTATTAACCTCCAGTGACCACCCAACCAGCCATGACTGATTGCCCTGTCGCTACATTATCAACCTGTCTTAGTAGTGTGTATGTAATGTATAAATTTTATGTCAGTACTCAAGTGTATCTACAAACTGAGTTGTTTTACTCTGATGTTGGTTTGGCATAGACAGGTATGACATTCTGACAGTTTCATAACATCGTGTGAAACGTTGCCACAAAAACAGGCCAAAAATATGTAAAATTATTGTGATTTGTCTAGAACGGTGACACAGCAATTATTCTTATTGAAACAGTATAACATATTGTAACATGTTATTCCAGCTATAATAACTTTTTATTATAATACTTATTTCAAAAAATTTATTTGGGACTAATGACCTTTATTCAAGGTCAGAAACTTCGGCTGAAAAAGTGATGACATGCAGTAAATAGAGCTAGGACTCAAACCTGGAGTGGCTGCATCAGTGACTCCACACTGTCTCTATCCATGTTTGATAAACATCAAGATTTGTAAATGTAGTTGACTAACAATGCACAGCTTCAAATGGGGGAGGGTAACGGTGCGATAATTTATGCTTCAGGCATTGGTGTAAACATTCCAACAACTCCAACACTTCTTCTGTCATTCCTTTACATTTCAGGAAGAGCGTACAACCATTAGAGAGTAACAGAACTAGAGCTTTTTACAGCTTTTATACCCCTTGATGCAGTAATCAGCTCATAATATTTCTTAAATATGTACTTGGCTGAACAAGAAAGTTCATTTGAATTGGGTTTATTGGGAAGCACAAATCTAAAAAATTGTAGTAGTATTAATATTGCTGTTATGGCCGATAACTAGATATATATATCAGGTTGGAAAAAAATGACCACACCTCTGACCACACTGTTAACATGGGCTCAGTTTTATTTATTGGACCAATACACATACTTAAAAAAAGCTGAGATCAGCCAATATTGATGTTTTGCAGTTTTCTGGAAGTTTGTTCTAGATTTGTGGTGCCTAGAGGCTGAATGCTGCTTCTCCATGGTGTGTTCTGGAGATGTAGCGCAGGCCAGAACCCGAAGACCTGATAAAGAAATAATCACTCAAACTTCTGTGCTGTTTGTATATAATATTAAAACTCTTTTTTTAATATAATAATAATATGCCTTCCTTGCTAAAAATGCTTTATTGAATTATTTTCTATTTGGCTTGACTGACTTCTTTGTGGGTGTGTGTAAGTGATCATATAATTGACTCCCACAATGCTGCATGTCTGTGACCTGTGGGCTTATCCCACCCTGTGCTATAGACGTCTTTGTATTAATAACCTGACTTGATAATGATATTAATTTGAATCTGCCAGGCCTTCTTTTGTGCTGCTATCTCCGACATGCAGCTTTGTGAATCTGGGTAAAATCCACTCTCCCTCCCTCCCCTCCGAGGTGCCTCTGTCTATCTTGTCTTCTCAGCTCTTGTCTCGTCACATTCTGTGTCTGATTCATCTGTTTTCAAACAGTTTCCCTTAAACTTTTGTTTGCCTCCATTCTAATGAAAACAAATTTTCCATGTACTCTCATGCTAACTTTGTGCAATTTGTTTTTACTCCTTCTGAACCTCTGCCAATAATATGAATCTTTCACCTTATTTTCTTTCTGCACAATACTGACTTTACCCCAATTCTGAAGATAAAAATATCCAGTTATCCTTAAGATAGAACACATTTCTGGTGCCTATGTTCATTGGACCCTGTCTTTACCAACACTAATATTTTCCAAAGCAATGATTTTTTTTGTGGTATTTGAACCTCCCATCCACATGTAATCTAAATATTTTTGCAAAACAGAATCTGCAGTTGTTTTGGAGATTTGTTTTAAATCTTAAACCCTTGACTTAATGCTCAAGATCTTATTTAAATGTTGATGTTGTTACTGCCTCCTACTGACACAGAATATCTATAACATTTTTGATTGAAATCTGGGAGACTGTCGGGATGTTTTTTTTTTTTTTCTTCTCCCTTTTTTAAAACCAGGAAAAAAGAAATGTGAAACTGTAGTTCCTGGACAGAGATAAGTCTAACATCCCTGCTCTGCTTTTTCCACGCTCTCGTCCTCCCTGTCCCATTGTCAGGTTCTATCACCCCACAGCAGCTTATTTGGCTTCCACTTCTCCTACCTCCATCATCTCCTTGTCTATCATCCACCCATTCATCCATCAGCCACGCTCTCTTTTTTTGGTTATCTCTTCACTGCAGTGATTATGTTCACTTTTGAAGAAGGGGGTTTAACAATGGTAGGATCACAGGCCAAATCTTCCAAATGCTGTGTTCTTTCTGAATAAAAAGCTGCTTCCCTTGGAAAGAAAATGGAGCTAAAGGAGAAATGAGAGTTGGACTGAATCTTGAAGATCTTGAAGAAAAATATTGGTCTTCTTTTTACAACCCCAACAATCAGTGCTTTAGAGCAAATATTATCCAAGTCAAGATAATGAAATATGAATGCACTGATATGAGAATTTGGGACAATATTGATATCAGATATAACAATATTGCTGTTTTTACTGATTGATACTTACCAGTATTATTCCCTTTCTGTGAGAAAAATTACCATGCCATTAATATTCCTTCTCTGCTTCAGGGAAACGGTCCTACATGAGTTGTTTCACTGAAAACACTACATGGCCACCCACTCGATGATATTAATGCCATCGGTTGATATCAGTTCAGTTTTCCTTATGGGACCAATAAAGATATATTAAAAACATTACTAACATTGGCTGTATTGATGTTAATTTAAACACCACCTATCATGTATTCCTAAAACAAAATTCCTTCTTCTATCTTTTACTCCATGGCCTCATGAGATGTTATTGAACATAATGAAGGAAAACATGACTGAATGTTAACCAGGTAGAGGAGAGAAAAATATTTTAAGTCATGGTAGACAGAAACTGTGTTCTCTATAAATTTTATACAGCAGAACACATGACAGTGATGTGATCTAGTTTAGGTTTGTGCTGATCAAGTCTCAATTATTTGTACAGGGATGCCATCCAATTTTTTATTTATTTATTTTTTTTTATATAATTTATAGCTGACTGCAACTCTAAAATCTACTGACCATTGTTTCATGTTAATTGCACCAGTTGGAAGCAATCTTAAAATAAAACATGAAAGCAGTTTTGTGACAATTTGAAACCTTTATGGTTGGGGCATTTTCTGTTTTGCTAGTGAAAGAGCTACAAGGTCAAATTCAATGAATTCATCAAGGTAACTATAAAAGCTGATTCGATGAAGCATTTCACTTTAGAACTGAAGAGATTAAAAGTTTTCAAAGGACGTCAATGAGTCTAAAAAATGTGAAAGACTTTGTCACTCTGGGTGAGCAGCCCACTGCTGTAGTGAAGTATGGTAGGCTTTGGGAACTTTATTAGGCCTGAGCAGCGAAGCGCTGCCAAAGGCCTATTGTATTTGCAACATTTCTCGATTATTTATTTTTTTATTATTTTGTCTTGTGACACAGAGCACAGAGCTGCATGCTGACTGAATTTGGCTATCACACTTGAAGATATTTGATATGATGAACTACATTTACTTTAGCAACAACCATTTCCAGTTTGGAGGTTTGTACATTGCCATTGCTTAATGTCCCATTGAACAGATTTGTCATTGATCATCAGATCAGCAGGCTGCATGCTCAGCAGTTTCATAGATCTTACTATACAGAGCTTTGAATCAAGCAATTGCGGTAATGCTGAACAGATGGGGAAACTAAGTGTTTCACCATCATCTTGCGCAACAATGGAAGACAAATGAAAAAGGGGGCTTTACACACTTGTGCAACAAGTATCAGAAATACCTAAATCAAAGCATCCTTATTTGAGGTACTTCGCTTTGAATCAAGCAGGTGATTAATGAGATGTTTCAAAGGGAGAATTAGTCCCTCTCTGTTGTTGACAATCCATAGTGTGTTTTGTAGTTTAGTTAAATTTGCGTCACACCCATGTTAAATACTTTAATCACAAATTTTGTTACTATTTATGTGTCCAGAAATAGTGAAAATGAGCAGCTGAAAACAGACTAAATGGAAAGCAATATCAAGGAAAGATGTTTTTAAACATGTTCAAATATAAACGAGAAAGACAAACCAATAAAAAGCTTAGACTTTCATCTGCAGTTTTATGAGGGAAGAAAAGGCTTGGGACTGAGGAGAGGATGATAGAGGGGAAAAAAGGCGGAGACTCTGTGTGTGTTTTGTGCACGCAGAGGCCTTGTTAGTTATTGATCCCATTTAATAATCCTTAACCACAGTCTACTCTCCTGAGAGCACTTAACTCTGCCCCTCCCCTCTTGCCTCCCTCTCTGTCTCTTCCATCCCTTCATTCACTCTGTGTTTTTGCTTTCTGTTTTGGTCCTTTCCCTCAGCTGCTACTTGCTCCATCTCTGTGCATCATCCTTATCCCCAGCGTACTGTGGCGACACTCTGACACTACCTACAAGGTCAAGGAGAACTGGGTTTAGAGACCAATGTTAAATCCCGGCGGTAAAGGGTCTAGTTCTCTGCTGGTGCATTTGTTGCTATGGAGTCAATTCAGGTGTCTCTGAGAAGCTTATTCCAAGAAAAGTGGTTTCAAATGCAGGCACTGTAAAGTAACATTGGCCTTCTGTGAATATAGAGTTGTGTGTTCAGCCAGTTTCTGCTCGGGTTTTTATTTTCAAATTATGCTCGAAGGGTTTCTATTCTGCCTTTCCATGCAAAACGGGTTCTTTATTGTTCTTCACCACTGGCATGGTGTAAAGTAGTCCCCCTTTTCATGTCGTAGAGCCAAGGTAGTATGCTTTTATATCACTCTTGACATTCAACAATAGTTATGATTACACTGCACTTGTAAGAACCTGGCACTTTTATTCAGACTGTTCTCTGCGAAAAATATGATTCAACATATTCGCACTGAAAAATTAATAGAAGTCTTTTTCACGTTGATCTTTAGCCTTAAAGTTTGTAAAAGAGAGCTTGCAGTAGATGGAAGGGGGCTTTTTACAAGTGGCCATTTAGGAAATGGAGGCATTTAGTAAAATATGCATTTTGAGATTGTGGAGTTTGACCTGTGCTAGATTTGAAAAAAAAAAAAAAAACCCATCAACTTACCTTCCCTCTTACTAATAGTGAGTTGTTTGTTCCCTCTCTCCATGGAATGCAGTAATTACCATCACCTCTTATACCAGGATCAACATTTACTTTTTAATTGCTGCACAAAATAAATGCAGTGGTTGCTCTATATAATTTTCTCACTCTACATGAACCATTGTGAAGATTGTTGCACGGTAAAATATTTTACACCAAAGGACTTGTTGAAATATGACCAAGGTTGAGTATTTCAAGGGCTTTTCTTTAATGTGGTGCTTTGCTTGCAAGGGTAAAGGAATGAGCACGTAAGGATTTCTTCATAACCTAATATAATGAAGCAATCCATTGAAATGAACCAACTTTTTAATTACACCAAGTTATTAACAAAGTTATCTTACAGTGTAAATAGCAGAGTAAACTTGGAGAGGAAATTGGATTTCTTACATTTCTTTACTCCTGTATTGGACCATAAATCAAGATGCAAAGCCCTTCATAGTCAGTTATTTTCTTTGATACAATAGACTAATTTTGCCTGTTTTGTACTTTATGTACAGCTTTGCACTGGTTCTACACAACATATGTAATCGACATTTCAGTTCCACATTTTTTGTTAACCGAGTGAAATTTAGGTAGTTAATCATCATTAATGACAAGGAGGAACAAATCAGCAGTGAAAGCAATTATTCCTACTATGATTAGTTGATATATCTTTGTAAAACTGTTAAGCTTTCCTGAAAGTATTCTCAGTTAAATGCATTACCTGCTGCCTCCAAGATTTTGTGATTATTTTGAAATTGGCATTTCATTAATAATGATTAACATCCAGAATTTAATGTATTTACTTAGACTAGAAATTGTTAAGTTTGTATATAAGTTTGTTTTGTAGCAGGACAGATGTAACAGACTGAAATTGTAATTTCTCATGTCTGGTGTTATTGTATTTATCATTTTTAGTTAGTTCATAATAGTAAAACAATTTGGGAAGTCCTCCTATTTCTCCACTTCTCAGTTGCTACTGAGCAATGCCTACATCTGCTCTCCTACATCGCTAAGTAACAGAAGAGGTGGACAAGAGTGGAGAGAGAGTGCATGTGATGTATTACTGACTTCCTGCAGTCTTTTTATCTCTGATGCCGCTGACTCTTTTTGCCTTTTTGAGGACATGTCCAAACTCAAGTGCCAACCAAAGTTGAGGTATAATCAAACAGATCACTGAGAGGTGAGGGAGAGGGGCACTATGGCGAAGTCTGGAGATTAACTTTTCACGTGTTTTGTGTAGAGATTTTCCCCCACGTTTACTCTCTAGCTGAGTATTCTTGCGTAACTAAAAAGAAAAGACGGAAATTGTTACCCTGTTTGAAGTTCCTTGTTCACATCTTGTCAATTTTGAACCCAGTGTTTGATTAATTAAACTAATTTCTGGTTTTCTTAAACATTTTTTTCTTTCGTTGAACCACAAAGCTACTGATGCTGGTACATGATTTAGTCTAAGCTAATGACTTATTGCTCTTTTTTTGTTTTGTTTTTTACGGCGTTGGGATTGTATTTCATTGAATCGGGTTATTTCCAGTTGTCCTTTTGAATCAAAGGAGGGTGTATTTACTTTTGAAAGCTTATTTTTACATTTAAGAATTTCTTGTATCAGAAAGAAAAAGAAGAAGCTTCCAGCAAAGTGGCCATTTTGATAAACTTTTCTGTCATTCATGTACTCTTTTAACACTAATGATAACTTAATGGTGCTGTGAGTATGACACAATGTTGGTTACCTGCCAAAACCTTCAATGTAATTAGCGCTGATCACATCCCAGTCTTCAATTGGCATTCTATATGAGCATTAGACTGGATGATCTTTAATTGTTACTCTCACTCCAAGAATTAAACAAGAACTTCTTGTGACTTCCAGTTGGTTTCTATTTTTTACACCTAAACACATGCGTGCCGCCCGCCCTTGGTGTCAGCGCTTAATTTTTCATCCCATTTGAGAAATAACGCATAATTAATCCATAATGTTCGACAAAGGCGCAGGTGAATTATCAGACACACAAACACACAGGATGATGGATTAAAATATGAATACGCATGAATACACAATTGATGGCATGAATAAAAATGGTAAACAAATGAGCTGAAGGCTGGAGCTTGATGGCAGGAGAGAGAACAATCGACCGAACAATCTCTGTGGGCTCATTTTAGTCCCTGAGCTGTGTTTCCTCCTCTTTTCTAAACAAGCTCCTTTAATCTCTCATGCTTTTGTTCCCCTCTTTATTTCTACAGCAGAGCTCATTTGAGCTGGATGATCTGATCAATAATTACGATCACTAGCACAACTACATAGCCACCCACACACGGTCACATACATACATGTACAATATTCCGAGTAATGAATACACAGCTTGTAAAGGGGGAAAAACGTGCCTCCATAAAAACATATTGTGCATTCTGCTATAACTCGATATATTGACTTTACCCTCTCTCCCTCCCTCCTCTCATACAAACTCGTACCATTTATCATCACTGTTGTCCAGTTTGCTGCCTCTTTGTTTTGGAGAGCCATTTAGGAAATGTCAAGCTTTCCAGATTAATTTAGCTTCTGTTCCACATCAAAGAAATTAATATTCAAGTGACATGTTATGACCCTCTTCTCTGATAAACACACACACACACAAAGTTAAAAATCTTTCAGTGGTTTGAACTATTTTGTTTTACAGACACATTCAGTTTAGTGGCTCTTGTCTGTTGACAAATATATTAATTGTGACCAGTTTCCTTAATTTAAGCTATCATAGATTTGTGATTATTTGTTGATTCAGGCTGCGTTCATTGGGAAGTTTAAATTCTAACGAGTTCTAAATTGTATAAATCCAGCAATCATATTTCAAGTTAAAAAGCCAATATTTCCTCACTAACACCGAACTTAACACCATTAAGGATGTCTGTCATGTTGTCATAACATAAAAACTTCACACTAGACCATGCATTATGTCAACCTCCCTTGGTAACTTAGGGTGCATTCAGACCAACCCAGAACTAGAGTCCTGAATCAAACTCTAATCCGTTTGTCTAGAAAGTCAGATTTTTTTGGGGAGGAGATCAGAATGCAAATTTGAATTCCAAAACAGACTTAAAAAGCAAACTCTGAACTCTGAAGCAAACTGAACACTAAAATGGTAGAAAACCTGTCTGAATGCAACGTGACTAGAGACCATTTCAAAAGGAGGAAGTTGGCAACAGTGCAGGACATTCTGGTCAATATATTACGGTACTCTCTGCTCTGACCGACACAGAAAGCAAGGAAAAGCAGAATGTAAATGGTTTAAAGTTGTTTTACTGTTCAGCTTAAATCCCCATTTCTGTAGCGCTCTGCAGCAGCTGCAATTTTTAAAACTTTAATGAATGACAAACGGGACTAATTGTCTTGGTTGTTAGAATATTTAATCACCAAATAGGATGACATATTTCATATGTCCCATACATAAGGTATGTCAGTCATGATTTGTTACATTTTGACAAACTAATAAAATTAACAGCAGCAATTATGTAATTATTCACCAATATAAAAGAGCAATTTGCTTAGTCCTCTCTTGCATCTTGATGGAAATCAAAATGCTTATAGACTTATGTCAAGGGGTAATACTTAAAAACATCAGCAATTTTCTCAGCTTTAATTTAAGTCATATTTATAGCAATCGGGTAAGAAATAAAGGCGCTGAGATAATTTTTTGACTGATTCCTGCTCATCCCACATTGGAACAGCCTGGTTTAGTGGACAGACTCACTGCAGGAGGCACCATTACCTCCTGCAGGTAATGGTGCCTGCAGGAGCGTTGCTAACATTAGCGGCTACCAGGTGATGTCCAAACCAGTAATGTATATGAATGAAGAAATCCTACAACCGCTGAATTCTGACACAGCTCCTTTTTTGTTTACTTTTTGTGAATAAGGAAATTGCGCTGATCTTAACAGGTTTTGTGTTGATTTCTGCAGTAGATCTTGGTGCAGCGCCCCCGCAGGCGAAGGGGGGAACAGATTTTTTAGTTGTTTGACACAGCGTAGTGTGAACGCAAACTACAGTTCTGAAAATGTAACAAATGTTGCAATTTTAGTCCCCAATCGAACCAAGTCTACCGGACTATCTGGTCTGAATGCACCCTTATAGATCACTTCTCCATGCCACCTCCGTCCTCTGAGGTCACACCGTTTTGGAAGGAAAGCATCTCAGGCCTGACTTCAAAATATGAAAAAAGACTTCTGTTATTCCTCTTTAATGTCTCATTCATCCCATTTCTCCTTATTGTTTCTGAATTGCTAGAGGCTTGTGCCTATCTCCAGTGTTCATTGGGGTAGAGGCAGAGTGCACCCTGAACAGGTCACCAGTCCATCACATGACCACACAGAGACGCAGAGGACAACCCCTGAAATGGAGAAGTGTTCTAAAATTAAGGGCTTAAAATGCCTTAAATATATATTGTTATTAAATGCAAGTTGGCCTTACGCCTATGTTTTGTCATTGCAGAGTATTTTTTCTTGCAGAACTTTTCTGTTGGGCGAAAGATTTGAGTTGCACAAAAACCTCTTCATTGACTCAAAGTGCTTGAGGCTACCAGCAGCTACCTGCTAAACCTTGCTAGCGTTTTGGCAGCAAATTCACCCATCAATCCCTCATATCTATGGATATTATGGGCTTAATTGTCGTTCAAGGTGGCATTAAACCATTCTTAAACTGTCTTAAATTTGACTTGCTCTGTTCCAGCAGGAGATCAGCTTGAATAGACAAGAGAGACTAATGACTAGGCATGCTAGTCACTGGCCTCTCCATCGCTAATACAAGTTGAATTCTCAATTAATGGTGCCATCCTTTCCTTAATCCAGTGCTTCTCAATTCCAGTCCTCAGGTCCCCCTGCTCTGCATGTTTTAGATGTACCTCTATTCCAGAACAGCTGATTCAAATGATTGCATGACCATCAAGTGCTGCAGAAGCCTGTTAATCACCAGAATATTCAATCCAGGTGTGTGGCAGAAGGGAAACACCTAAAATATGTAAGACAGGGGTCGTGAGGACCGGAATTGAGAATCACTGCCTTAATCATATCAGTAGCTGGTTTCAAATTAGAAGTAGCCACTGCCATTCGCACAATACTCTTAATTTTGGCCCTAAACTCTATGCAGAAAGACTTTAGGCTGGGATTCAAAACTAGAACATTTTTCTTGTGATAAAACAGTGTTAAAGGAATGAGTGCATTTTAGCCAGAACTGTAGATATCGCCCTGTTCCAAAAGCTTGGATGATTCTGATTCACTAACAAATGTCAAGTCCCAACAACTAATTAAAAATTTACCTTAAAAGCATTTTACCAAGATATGTCGGTGTATTTACTGATGACATGCTGGTAATATTCTGCATCCCTACAATCCAAAGTGGCAACTGAAAAAAACTGCAGCAATGTGGCTTCTCCGCAGGGTCCTGGTTCACACGATTCACCCTGAAATCCTTTGTGTCGGTGTCTATGTGTGCTTGTGAGTGAGTGTGCTTACTGCCTTTTGGACTCCATATGAAATGATAATCTTCTCAGACATTTGGATGGAGTGAACAATACCTAATAGGGCCATAATAATAAGTATTAAAATCAGTGGACCTGAAAGAAAACGTGATAAGAGTATTAATTAGGTGGGAAGGAGGGGAGGGACGACGAGAAAATGAGTGCGGTCATGGATCAGAGTTGAAATAAAATGAGGACTGAGACAGAAAAGCTAGAAAAACCTCTCAAACATCAGAATCAGGGAGATGGAGGTGATGCAGGAGGGGAATAGATGGATTGGATTTGTGTGTGGGGGGGATTTGGGGTGTGTGTGTGTGAGAGAGAGAGACAGAATTGAGCCACAAAGAAAGATTGAGATGGATCAGGGGAGGGAGAAACCCTGTGCTTTAATTCTCATCTCCCTAGCTGTGTTGTATTGAAAGGAGGTGGGGAGCAGGCCATAATCACACACACCCTTCAGAGTTTTTTGTACTTTCTGATCTCTCTTTTTCCATGTATCGAGCACAATCTCCTGTTCGTCCACGCACATTCACTGTGGTGGTCTCTGTATTTCTGGACCTCCTCATTAGACATCCTCAGAGTAATCATCACCTCAATCTTGTTCTTTTTCTAGTGGACACAAGCACATTTTACCCCCAGAACAACTGGGTTTTAAATGACACCTAGTCTCATTCATTTGTTTTTATATAGGACTTAAGTTTAGTTTTTTTTTGCTGTTTTGTGTAACAAAATACTTTTCATTGATATATTGTACAAAACATCTGTAAAGTACATTTGTGGTTGTAGAGGTGGGAAATGAGGAATATTTAAGAGGAATGAATAGTTTTGAAGTCTCTGTTTTGTGAAAATCAGATTTAATCTCAATTTAAGGGTTTCTTTCATCTTTTGTCTTTATATTCAACCCTGATGTTATAGGACTGTTTTTACCTGCTTTACTAGAAGATTAACCTAAAAGTCAAGACATACTGGTATTTGTATCAGAAAAGCAAGTAATTTACTTGCTTCACGTAATTTATTTGTAATGTGTTTTTTTTTTTTTTTTTTATATAGATTAGTATTTAATCAATGGACATTCAATGATTATCTAGTGTAAGTAACCTAAATGTTTGTAATGTTTTAAAATTTATTTTAGGTTCACAAATTTTAAAAAAGGCTGAAAGTGTTTAAACTTCTTAAAAAGTTCTGCCTCCTCGTGTGAAATAATTATCTTTCTTCAAACATGTCTGCTCTGCTTTGTCAAACAAGGACCTGCTTTGATTACAAAGTGATATCATGATCATATGGGTTAAACTCTTTACTTTTTACTTTTGCAGTGTTCTCCTTCAGAGGGATTACAGTTTTCTGAGGGACATCAACATCTGGGAGCCCCTCGTCATCATTGGAGTTTATTCCTCTACGATCTCTGCCTCAATGAGCAATCTCATCGGAGCCTCTCGCATCCTGTATGCCTTGGCGAAGGATGACTTATTCGGTGGGTAAAGCGACGAAGCTTTGCAGTGGAGCAAATGTTCTTTATCACTTTGATGCCATTTTGAAGCTTTAACATTAGAAGCTCTTGGGTTTTTGAAAGGGCGATGAGAGAGCTATTCAAAGCAAAAGCTTCAGCCTACAAAGCCATCCGGATATCTCGGGACAGGGAGGAGAAGTATGTGGTATTTCTGATAGAAGTGTAATTTACCGCCATTTAAAAGTTTAAACACAAACTCTGTCTCTGTGAAAGTCACTGGCATATCAAGTTTATGCAGCACGTGTGATTTTCATTACTTCTCTGTGTGAGTCTGTCCTGCCTGCTGTTTTTTCATTATTAACTGTGAGTGCCATCCTTCTTCTCTCTTTTATTTTTTTTTTTAAGCATATTTTATTTGTCCGCCTGTTTCCATTTGCATGTACTCAAGCTCCAGTGTGTACTTTAGGGGAGATAAATGAATTTATTAGCACAAGTTTGTCTGTAGAGCGATCAAAAGAAGCAGCTGACTCAGGCTTGCCTACACCCCAACAACCAAAGGGTTAACATAAATCAAATGAATTAGTTTAATTAGAAGTTGGCGGCTGTGGAACCATAAAAGTTGAGGAGGAACAGCAGATATTTGTGACTGTGATCACACCGGTTGTACGTTTGTGTGTGTTCTTGTCATTCATGCATGCAGCTCTGTGCTTAACCTTGCCACTGTCCTGTGCGGACTGACTGATGGATGTCAGTTTCCTAACACGTACACTCTGGAGTTTTCTTCCCACACATCTCAATCTCTTTCTTCTCTATAACTTGCTAATCTCCAACTCCTTCAGCGCTGTCCTGCCTCTCTCCGCCCCCTCCCACTGCTGCATTGATTTGACTTAAAAGTCTCACTGATTTAATTCAGCTTCTTTATCAGGTGTGAAATTTACTCTGAAACGCAGATTTCTCCATCGCCCACCACTTCATTCTACCTCCATACGGGACTGTGTGTTTCTGTCAGTCAGTCATGAGTCAGTCACCCACCTCTAAAGTCAGAATGTGATGGCCGAAAGAGAATGTTGTCTGAGGTATGACAGGTATGTGGGAGCACTGTCTTCCAGCAAACCAAGTGGCGGTGAGTTATTAAATAAAGCGACTCATCGGCTCAGTTTTTCTCTCACCGTCTCTGCCGCCTACTCTAGTTCTCTGTTTTTAGACCAGATGCGGGGTTAATTACAGAAATCTGTTTAAATGTCAGGGTTATTAAAGCTTGCCATTCCTAGTCTAAATACTGATATACGCTGGTGATCTTGTAAATATTGCCAGGCCACTTTATTAGGTACAATTTGCTAGCGCAGGTGTTTGACTGTTTCACCTTCAGAAGTGCCTTAATGCTTCTTAAACATTACAACAATCTCCAGGGGAGGTATCCAAAACTTTCCCCAGAGTTTCATACTGATATGATTATATCACCCGGTTACTGCAGGTTTTTTGGTTGACCATCTAAAGCAGGGGTGTCCAAAGTTGGTTCTTGGGGGGCCGGCAACCTGCGTGTTTTAATTCTCTCCCTGGTTTTGTGCACCTGGATCAAATGATGGCTCAATAGAGGCCTAAGAAGAACATTGACTTGCTGAAATGATTACTACCACCAGGGAGAGAACTAAAACATGCAGGATGCTGGCCCTCAAGGTCTGACTTTTGGCACCCCTGATTTAAAGTTTGTCAATTAATGTTTTTTTTCCCCTTTGAGAACTTTCCTATAACCTTTTATATATGTCACTTACTCCTACAGGTAAGGTGCTGTGTCTAGCTAAGAAGACATCCCACAGTGGCAACCCGTGGGTTGCTGTGCTCATGTCCTGGTTCTTGGTGCAGGTTAGTAGAGATATACCAGTACAAAACAAGGCATTTTAAGACTTTTAGAAGCAAATACACATTACTTTGTGTGGACATTGCTAGTTTGTGCAAAGTATTCTTCAAAATGTCAACTTGAAGTGTGCTTTAAAGGATTTCCAACTTATGCCTTTTTAATACAATATAGTACTTTTCTACTTGTTTAAGCTAGTTTTATGTGGACAAGGAAATTTAGACGAACTTAAAAATCCCAAGTATTAGTCGTTCAAAAACTTGCTATTACAATCTTCATATTTAAGATTGTAATGATGGCAATCTGTAATGTGTGTGACAGCATTCAGAAAACTGAAAATAAAATAAATAATGCATATAAAAAAGAAAAGTGAATACTAAAACTTTATAAAAACAAATTTCAACTAAGAGGAAGCTCAAGCATCCAGTTTTTGTTCGTTAGAAAAACTTCAGCTTTTAACAAGTGTGTGCACCTTTCTATATCCACTATATTTGCTACTTCTTTCAAATCAAAGAAAAGTACCAACAGACTAATAATGACTCATCTACAAAATACAACATTCGTGTTACATCCATAGTCAGTTGCAAGTGATTGTGTTTGTGAAGTTTTTTTTTTACAGGAATATACTGCACATTGATGCTATTTCAATATTTTTACACTTTGGCCTTTTTGTCTAATTGTCCGTCTTGGTCCTTTTATAATAAAACACACTGCTCGCATATTTAATCATGAGCATGTTCAATGACAATAAGTATATTTTCGAAACACAGTAACAGTTTAGAAAAAGAAAGTGTGTGTCAATTATTCAATGTATGAAACAAAAGATTTCGCATCAAAGAATTGTTTTTTTGTGAGTTAGCTGACAAATCCTTTGAATCCCAAACACAACCAAGCTTTGAAACAACTAAACTGTTCCTTTAAAGATGGCCCTTAAAGTAATCAGTAAAACAAAAATATGCAGCAGAAAGTCTAGGAAATCTGTCATTGTTGATGTTCATTTCAAAGCATTTTGTAATAACTAAGATGATATGTAGCTTTTAAAAGTTCAAACTTCAATTATTTCTTTTGTGAAAACAGATTGAAAGCATAGCAAGCCAAAGAAATGAATACAGACGCAATTGCAGTCCTAGACTTTTATTAACATAGTTTGTTGAAGTCATTAAAACACAGATAATTCCTGCTGAGCTCTGAAAGCAGCAGAGTTCAGAGAAACAAGAAGCTTCAAATAAGTGTCTTGTAGTTCTGGCGAATAAATGAAAGGTAGCCAGGATAGAGTGTGAAAATCAACCCAAACGCTTGTTGTTTGTAGCATGAAGTCTTGTCTGAAGGTTTTCAGCACTAGAGATCAGAGACCCTGTCTTCTTACAGACCAAGCCTTTTGCTTCAGATTGGACAACAGTTGAACAGCAACGGTTGGATTTCTGTATTCATTCTTGTAATATAGTTTAGTACATTTTGTAGACCTAATTTACAGAAACATTTCCCTTTATGTTTATGATTTAAAATCTCAACTTCTTTTAGAGATAATAACCAAGTGTAATTTTTGCTCCTTATGTTGCAGTTCTAATAGGAAATCAGTTGTACTAAAACAACCAATGCCCTGATGAGTAATAAGGCTTGTGGAACAGAGTTTATCCGTTTAAAAATCAATTTTCTGAAACTGGCTTAAAAGGAGTTCCAATTAGAAACATTTTTTATTTCAATATTCACTACCAATTCCTTGATCATATATATTTAGAGTGATTTAGCATTAAAATGTGGATTTATAATAGTTTGTGCTGACCCATCATGACCTGGAGCTTTACCATAGAGTGTAAGAAGGATGTGGTAGCCGGGTAACCTAGAAGTGAAAGAACTTGTTAATTTTCCAGAGAAGAATAACCCCAATTTAGGTTTTAAAATGTTATACTTATTGCTGATGTTATTAAATAATTATAGGCATTATTTATTTTTTTATTACACAGATCTCAAATTGTAATTGTAATGGCCCTAAAAGTCCCTAAAAAGTTTTGCATTTAAACCAGTGAAACTTGCAGTAGGGTAACCTTGCCAATATCACAAATTAGCAGGCTGGAGATAAAGTTTCATAACTTGAACACAAATCGCTGTGCAAACCCAGGAATATTATTAGACCACAGTTGAAAGGAACAGCTGGAACACCTTGTGGTGCTGTTATATATCACAAGTTAAAAGTGGGGTGGGGGGGAAGTCGATTTGAACTGAAGAAAATATTGCCAAAGGACAGGAGGGTAAGGATAGAGATGAAGAGGAGGCGGAGGATCATACGGGCAAATAGCCCTGACTAAACCATTATTATCAGAGGTGAGTGTTGGAGGCTGAATGGCTTGTCATTATTGGCACCCTCTCTTTTTCTCACTGTCTGTGGGCCTCTTATCCTCTTCTCCTCAACCCTCGCTACTCTCTAGAAGCTGAGGAGAAGCAATTAGATGGAAATCGTTAGCTGTGTCGTTGCCGCCATCAGAGATCATTTGCTCTCGTCCTCTTTCTCTCTGTGTCTTCCTCCACCATAAGGATGATTAACTGATGACAAAAGTCTGATTGTAATCTGGCTTTGAACACTTGGACAATGCAGAATTGAAAAGAAAGAGCAGGGCGCCTTCTGTTATTATAGTTCCCAGAAAAAAAAAAAAAAAAAACATGGAAACAAAAGTAGGACAAAAGAAAAATGAGACGTTCAAGAAGAGATTAGAGAGGATAAAGTTGTTTTTGTTTGGACCCTTCTTGACTGCACAATATATGATTTGCAGTATTGCATTTAAAGAAATCTGTTCTTGTTTTGTTAATCCCAGCTAGCCGTTTTGTCTTGCCCAGAAAAAATTTAATTTGGTGTCAAAACTTTAGATAAAAACAGAGAAACCGCTGCTGATGAATGATCTATACAACAATGCACGAGCTTCATGGAAATTTGGCCCTATTTTTTTGCAGCTGCATGTAAATAACTTTCCTCTCACAGCTCCTCTAACTTCATGTAAATTCACGTCGTCTTCACTGATCCACTCATTCTATGCTGCTCTTCATGGGTCAAGGATGCAATAACAAGGAGCTAAGAAAAGCACTCCTCCTTTCTAACCTCTTCTCCACCTCAGCGTTGAGGTCCCATAATCACACTCAGACTGTGCTTAAGTGTATTCTGAGTGTGATCTCCACCCAGTTGGACATGTTGTTAACTGTTTCTCAGGGATGTGTTCTCATTAGATGTCTGAACCATGTCGCTAGAGGCCATGACTCACTCTCGTTCCAAGTCAATCCTTCTAGCACTTTGTTTCCAGATCACCAAGGACTATAGTTACGAAGAAGTTTAACTCATTTCTCTACTTACCATATTTCAACTACATGTGTTCCTAATATATCATCAAAAAGTAAAAAAAAAAAAAAAACATAGGAATGCAACCCTAGCAAAAATGAGGACAGAGCCATTTCACCCTATAATGTGAAGCTCCTTTTTCAGAACACACTGGTCAGCAAAACCTTTAAACTGGGGGAAAATGCGACATTTATATTTTGCAGCTAGATTGTGACCAGTTGAGCTTGAAAATGAACTGGAAGCGACAGAAAGGAGAGCAGGGAAATGATTGAAAATGACATTAGGACTAAAACCGACTATTTATCATCCAATCACGTTTGTACCATACACAACAAATCAGAACTAAAAAATTGAAAGAAAAAAAAAAAGGACTCGGCACTGATTAGTCCCACTGTCCTGGTTGATTACTTCAAAAATCAATGTAGGCACGGTGGACACGAGTTTTTCCAAATGGCACTGTTGGAAGTAAAATTTTGTGCAAACATAGATCCTAGATCATAAAAACATGCGAGGTAGTAGAAAAGTGTAAATGGATTTAACTCAAAGCTCTATTGTTCCATTGGAAGAAAAAGCTCCTGATCATGAAAAAAAAAACATTTCCAGTGGGAATTCCTGGTCATGGCAGTAACATTGGAAGCCATAAGGACAGTCTAGGTAAAATAATTTCTTCTGATTGGAGACTAAAACTTTCTTCCATCTCAAAAAGTCTCTTGCTTTGTGCTCCCTTACAGTCCAGACAGCCAGATTTGGAGAGATGAAACCCCAATTGAAATTGAGACATTGTGTAAAACATAAATAAAAACACAATACAATGATTTGCAAAGTATTGCAAATAAAATTTCACATTGCTCCACAAATTAGTTGCTGCATAGTTCGATATTTAGCATATCCTTTGTTTAGTTGAGAGTTGCATGTTATTTAAAGTGTCTTTTGATTTCATCAAGGGGAGCAAAGTCAAACTGTTTACTGTCCCGCTTGGCTACCAACATAGTTGATTTGCTGTTAAAAATAGCAGCACCTTTACATTTTTGGGTCTATTAGTTGGCAACTTTATTCAAATACTCAGTTAAAACCTGTGTGTTAGTCATATCCTATTTTGATAACCTTAATAACTTAAAAAACATACATTTAAATCTGATTTAAAAGCATTTTTTTAATGTAAAAAAATGCTTGCAGGCACTGGAACATTTCTATAACAATCTCCAAAGGAGACCCACAGGAGGAACAGGCAACCTCCAACTTTGTGTTGTTAGACCAACTACTAGGAGCTCTTACTGCCCAGGCTCATGCTAATCAATTTAAACTCAAGCTGGTGTATAAATATTTACTTAAGCTTTTGCCAGAAGGTTGTTTTACACCCTTATTTGCAGCTTAGCCACTCATTACTGCAATTTTTAGGTATTAAAACATTAACGTTAAAGCTGTTGTTGATTTTATTTTTGATCATATGCACCCACAGTGGGACTACGAGTTGTTGAAATATGTATGATGACTGCTCAAACAGTTTCACATGAGCACATCTGACCAGTTTCTTCTCACTTTGTTGTATTTGAAATGTTTGAGCACAGATGTAGTTTAGTGAAATGGATGACTATTTATGCGTGTTGCTTTCCAGTAAAATATCTCTCAGATCGGCAAGCTTAAATAATTCCCGCAGTGATTTATCATGCTCGCGTGCACACTTGCACACCTCACAGTCAGTGTACAGTCACAGCAGTCGTCTCTGCTAGCCTGTGTTCAAGTTAATGGCTAATTAATGCTCTGGTGGAGCAGGCTCCCAGGGGAGTACTGGAGAAACACCCACTAACTTTGATGGCCAGAGGTCAGGATGTTCTCTTGCCCACTTTCTCATTTTCATTTTTCTTTCTGTCTCCTTTACCTCCCATGTTTCCCCTTTTTCTTTACTCACTCCTCCTGCTGCTCATCCCAAGACAGTTTCTCCCTTTTTCTAACCACCTGTCAATGTGACAACATTAATCTCAGCTTCCTGTCATTAGCAATCCTCCATTCTCTCCTTTTTCTTTTACCTCAGCGTCATAGTTACAAAGTTAGTCTTCGGCATGCTGGCGCATTCCTCTCCACTCTGTAAACACCAACAACATGCCCTTGAGCTCAGAGAAATATGCTCCCACTCGGTGGAGCTTCTTAACAGCCAGTCATAAAACACATGATAATTGGAGAGAAAGCTTCTGCTCTGTGTGTGCACAGTGCAGCAGTTATCTTTCAGTTCTGTGGGATCAGCCTTTGCCGCTTGTATGCAGATAAAGAAAGCACACTTTATTATGGAAAGCCCACAGAGCTCAGTACAGTCGACCTCACACTGAGATTTACACACTATCAGGGTGGTTCGTTATGATGGAAAATGTCCAGTTTGTTAAATTTGAACGTATTAATGCCACAGTCAAAAATACAGCTCATTGTTTGTAATGAGTTTCAATCGCACAGTGAACACACTAAATCACTTTGATGGGTCTACCTGATTTTATGCTAATGAAAATTGTCCAAATGTCTGAGTACAGCATTAAACCTAGAGTGCTTGTGAATAATTGATTTGAACTGACGTTCTATTTTGTTTACTCTTTAGATCCTGTTGTGTTTTAGTTTCAATCATTCAGTCAAACTTAATTTATTCAGCACTTTTAAAAATAAAAAAAAACATGCAATTACCAGCAATTAACAACACAGAGAAAATGAGAGAGGAATCTTCAGGCTAATTGGCAGCAATGGAAATGTTAGTCCGATAAACTAGAATTAAATGTTTTTGAATCACATGCAATCTAAACTCCAACAAAACACAGTAAAATATTAGAGCTTAAAATAAAGAGAGATTTTGCTGTTAATTACTTGCGTGTGGATTATACTAACTTTGAAGGCTCAATACTGTGACGTCAATGTTATTGTTTTACAGATATAAAAACAAAACCAAGACAAATATAGAAAACAAAGCACATGCCTGGAGGCTTGGCATTTGATGGAATAACTGTTATTCCTTAATACTTTTGTTATTTTGTTGTTTGGATTTAAGGCATGTTTTTGTTTTTTTATCAGAAGGAAGTGTGTGTTTATATGTAGGCCTGTGTGTGTGCGCAAAGTGTCCAACTGGGATCTAGGAGTAAGGACAGAATACAGGACTTGGAAGGTGTAGAAAAAAATAATTCAGTCATTGTGTTTTAAACATTCACATAGTGGTGTTTTGAAACACTCCAGCTGTTGAAGATTCTGGGAAAAGTTCAGAATAATTCTGTGGTAAGCGAACCAAGATCTTCATCAGCTGAGAAACGGACTGGTTGAGAATTCTACACATGAAGCAGAGAGGACTTGGATAAAAACTATGCCCCACTTGGTATGAAAGCTGGGGGTTCTGAAATATATTTGTGTCTATGAAACATGTGTTTAAAGCAGGTGTGCTACATTTATTTTTATTTGCCACTTTTCACTCCCATCAGGCACACCCATTTTCGCTTGATAATGACCCCATCAATCTTTTTAATTTAGTGGGAGAACCCAATTGTTTTTGGGTCAAATGTAAAGGACAGCTGTTCTTGAGAAATAGACTGCTTAACCTTCTCTCCTGTGGTATAACATTGGGACACTAAAATGTCTCCTAGTATTTTAATTATAGCTACAATTCTACAGTTAAGCAAAAATAATATATATATATATATATCTGGGTTTAAAATCTGCATGGCTGGCTGCATATCTTTGCATATTCTAACAATTCCCCCCCTACAATTTTATCCATCGCATGAAATGGAGAGCCTTAATAAATGCAATCCTTGTAAGGTCAAAGCAAAATGAGCTGACATTATTCATTCAAAAATCTAAATTATTAAATGTTTTTAATGTGTTCTGTGGTTGTGCATAGTGTTCCCAGTGTTTTTGAAAGTCCTGAATCTTTATTAAAACGTATTTCAATGGTTACTTGGCTGAGGGGGGCTTGTAAGAACCACAGGGTGCAGTGGCTCCATTGAGGAACCAACTGGTTAAGTTGTCTGTGGTTTTTATTTGTAGATCTAATTAGAAATGTCACATAAAGTAATTTCATATAAAAATAACTCAAACGCTTATGAACTAGTTTGTCACAGCTTCTCTGAGTGATTTAAAGTTTAATTCTGGTTTATATTTCTGTTCTTAAACTGAGCTTATTAGCATAGCCTTAAATTGTAACTTTACATAGACATCTGTTGTCCAGATCTGAAAGCTGAGTTTTGAATTTGCATTTGATTGGGCTTCATAACCTCTTTGCTAATATTCTAATCATTTATTCAGCATATTTGTATATTTCTGTTTAAAAGTGTATTAACTATACTCACGATTTGGTAAATTACTAACATCTTACAAGAATTCCATCGGCTTAAACTAGGTTTTACTCTTTTCTTAGTTCTTCTGGAGTAGCTAAGGGTAAGTTGTGCTTAGCTATGTTCACACATTTTTATATCAGTGGACATGGCAGGGAGCAGTACTCATATCATGGTCATCTTCAGAACAACTTCATCTTCTGCACCTCCAGTCTTGTGCAGCAGCAAGTCTCATTAGATGTACAACTCCCCCTCCAAATGAGCTGCTTTGAATTTAAATAACAAGGAACCAAACTTGGCTGTGCTGTCACGCAGCTGTCACAGCTAACATAGCTGAGTTCATGTAGCCCAGCAGCAGCTTAGATACCATCTTAATTAAAAGTGAACCTTTGCCTCAATCAGTTGGTTCCTCACTGGACCCACTGCACCCTGTGGTTCTTACAAGCCCCACCAGAAAATGCAATAGCATGCATTTTTAAAAGTGTGTTACTCCTGACGTGATGTATGCCTGATGTGATGACCAAAATAAACCAAAGTGTAACCAGGTGATTATTAGTAGTCTTAACTCTATCAAAAGTTTGGCTTTCTGTAATGTGCTTTTACAAGAAAATTTGCTCTGGCTGAAAAGGGTTTATTTAGAAATGCGTTTCTTTTTCACAGGAGTCTTTTTGCAACCCTACTTTGTCTCTGGTCCAGTAGGTTGACATCACGGCAGACACTTTCAGCTTCACTGTATTTGCTCTTACAGGAAATCGAGTTGGTGGTTAACTTCAATAGTAGCACGCCGATGCTGAAAATGGCTAACTTCAAGCTTGAATTTAACCAAGCACGGCCTGTTAGAATATTTGTTTAGTATGTTGACTGATCTGAAATAAGATTTGCTTTTTAAGTTTCTTACCAGCAACTGATGGATTGGGGAGTTCAAGTTAAAAATCAACCCCTTCCAGTCACAAGGCTTTTTACAAGCACATTGGACTATCAATGTTTTGCTAAAATGAATTGGGGTCCAACACTTATAACTCCACTTTAGAAGAACATCGGTGGTAGTTAGTGCATGTAACTCCAGCTTGGCGTGTCCTTTTTGTAATGAAGCATTGCATTTAATTGGTATGTTTTTGTGAGAGCTTCTGTTTATAAAACTGCTAAAAAATGCACATTTCTGATTTTATTTGGTCAAAGTAAAAAAAAAAAAAAAAAGGAGCAGTTGAATAAATATTCAGAGGCAAATTTTAACATGCTTTTAAACATCCTTCAAAAGGATTAGCATAATGACTTTTTCACTCCAATCCCACATAAAATTTAATGCTAAATGTTTGTATTTTATTTTAACTTATTAATGTTGTTTCTGTTTCTGAATGTTAATTCTCCCTTCCTGATTTTTCCCTCAATGTTTTTTTTTGGCCTTTCTTTCTCTGTAGCTGGTGCTGTTTTCAGGAAAGCTCAACACCATCGCCAGCATTGTGACCATTTTCTTCTTGCTGGTGTATGCTGCCGTGGACTTGGCTTGCCTTGCCCTCGAATGGGCATCTGCACCTAATTTCAGGTACCCATGCAGAACAGACACGCACCTCAATTTGTTTTTGTTTTTTGTTTTTTTTTTTGTCTTATTCTCTGACATTTTATATCTCTGTGGGAGAGGTTGTTTGCCTGCTTAATGCTGCTACAGTGATGGTATACTAATTAAAAAACATAAAACTGGCCAGTGCCACTCATGTAGAACAGGGACTAACAATAAACCGACTGAGGGTGAGGCCTGAGCTAGATGTGGGAGTAACGACGCGTGGTGATGCTTAGAGATTAAAATTTACAGTGTTTGTGTGTACATGTGAATTCGTATTCCTTAGTCACTTGCAGTGATACTGATTTATAAGAGCTCGCTGATAATATTCTCTTGCATCGCTCAGATTACCTGCGGACATGGTGGAGGTTTGTGTGACTGGATGATATTATGGCACAACCAGAGTTTGGAATTTGAATCACTATGCACCTTTTTATGAGTCATTTCACATCTCCTTGTCAGGTGCTGATGTTGTTGTGTAGAAAATAACCTCCTCAATCGAGTAAGCATGCTGTTTATCCAGAGGCGGCGGCTTCTTGTAGGAAATATTTAAACCACTTGAGTTTTATTTGCAGTGGAGGAATGAAATAGTATAAACATCACATGTTGCTTTATTGTTCTGACAGATTGCATCCAGTGCTGGTTTAAGAGTTAGATATTCTTCTGCGGCAATACTCAGAAATGAGTTGCAGTGCATGTTAACGACACTTAAGCTTCTGTTATCGCAGACGCATCAGCAGACTGCAGCTCAAATGATCTTCTTGAAAAAGGGAGATGCTTAAAGGATCCTAAACAATACGAAGGACTACTTGTTACATACAAACATTTAGAATAGCAACAAGCTACACGAGTCACACTCAATAACAGTGATAATCAATTATTATACATTTGAAGAGATTTTCTGATCAAATAGTAATTATTCTTCACGGAAATAATTTACCCAGATAGAAAACAATATTACAGCATACATTCATTGATTCGGTTTATGTATTTTCACATATACATTTTATTTACAACTTTAAAATGAGCATGTTATTCTACTAAATGTTCCACAAATGTTTAAATAAGCTTTTAATAAACTGAAAGAACTATCCATATCTGTGAAAATTTTCAGATGACTCAACTTCCAAGTGATGACTGTTAAAAAATGCAAGGTCAAGCAGCCACTTAGTGTTATTATATAAACCAATAGGTTTTATCCTAAAAGTTACATAAAGCATATTGATTCAATGTGCAGTAATATGTCACTACGTTTAGCTGGCAGACCCTCCAACAGAGCCTTGATATTATGACGCTATGATCTTCCCAACCAGAGTTATCATATGATCACAAATTGGTTGGTTGTGAATTATTCAGCAAATTATTTACCAAATGGGGTTCATGTTGGTCCATGTGGTCTGGAGCACTATCTGTATCTTTACAGTTTTCAAGATGTTTATTTTTCTCATTATTGTCTTCAGTTGCATTATATCAGGAGAAAACATAAACACCTTTTATATTATCACCGTCTAGAGTAGATGTGTTTCCATTACAAATGCACAAAACTTTTAAGATATTCAGCTAATCACAGAAAAAAAAAAAAAAATTCACAATTGTGATGTTTCCATTAAACCTCAGTCAAGGAAGATTTATATAAAGCATACATTTTTAAATGTTTTTGTTTAACATTGTCATTTTTAAGTCTACATTAATGCAAAGGGTAATGTTTCAAGTCTGATCATTAACCAAACATTTGAATCTAAGTAGAGAAGGTTAGGAATTTAATAACTTACCTGAAGGGAAAGACTCACCTGTAAGATGTTTCCAACTCCTCCTCCTGGCTTAATTAACGTCTGAGTAAAAAGGATGCCAAATATATTAATAAGCTAAGATGTAACAATTATTTTTGGTGGGTATGTTCTGGTTTTGCTAAAGTAAACATTTCAACTTGGCAAATATAAAGAAGCTCATCACTTTTGATTAGTTATTGCACTATCCCTTTCAGAAGTGTGGTCCAAAACTGCTATACAATTTCTCCTGCAGTGTCTATTTTCTTAAAAGCTATAAAAAAAACTAGCTGTTTTGTTTTCAGCTTCCAGAGCAAATGCTAAATGAAATAACCAACTTCTGAAGATATTTCTTTAAAACATGTTGAACATGATAAATGAATAGATTTTTGTGACTCTGTCCTTCACTGTGCTTTACTACTTGTGTGTCTGTGTGCCTGCATACTAAAGATGGTCATATTTACATTGCACAACTGTAGGAGCGTCCAGTGGTGTAATGCAGCAGAACCAATTTTGTCTGGCTCTTTTGAATTATTTTATGATGAAATGGCAGTTCAGGTGCATTGTCAAAATTTTTATTGGATTAGTGAAAGTACAGCCATGCTGGTTCTGCATGAATGAACAAGGCTGACAGTTCAGTAAATGCCTTATTCTGATCTATACCAGAAGCAGTGAAGCAGGGCTGGAGCATTGAATATGCACGGATGCCCTAATAACAATGGTTTCAGTCCTCGCACTAACAAAATAACATGCCAGAATGACTGTGATTGAACAAAGAAATGACCTATAAATCTGGTCATATGTAATGGATGGTTCATGAGCCTAATTATTCTCATTGTCAGATTTCCACGTCTGGTAATATCAGAACAGGAGTCAATGGTCTGACTTTTGAAGCTCATTATACATGGATTTTTTCCTCATCATTGTCTAGGATTTAAACAGTTACTTCCCTTCCTTTGCTCAAAAAGAATCCTTTTCATTCACATTCAAGCTTTAGTCCCTAATGTAGAAGTTGTTTATCACAAGTTTTTAAAAATCATGTCCTATTTTGGTGTGTGCTGGTTGTGAAACAGTAGTGGAAACTGTGGATTATATTTTGTTAATACTTTTTTTCTCTGTTAACAATGCTTTTCACAACAAAAGAGAGACTGTACTGACTGCTGCCGTCATATGTATCAAGTAATCTGTTCTGATTGCTGTACTTAGCGTTTTATTCATGAAATTTTCCATAGAAGCCAAATGGTATTTTGGTTACCAATTTTACGGCATTTTTAAAATGTGTTTGTGTTTATGACAGTCTTTCTATCTTTCTTTATGTTCTGATAGAACACTGTTTCTTGTACAAAGCAGCACTTGGAGGCCAGAATTGGGGCCACCAAAGGGGCCCCAAGTAAAATCTCTGGTCTGAATATGTAAAGGTGATGAAATAAGGACATTTATTATTAACTGTGATTTGTACAATTAGTCAAACTACACTCTTTATCTATGTATTCACACTTAATTATCTACTAAGAATTGATTGAATATCAAGGAAGAATATCGTACACTTTATTTTTTAACAAAATCAGTGATCATTTTGAGGAGCAAGCTATTAAAAGTTTCACTGCAAAAAGAGCAAAAAGTAAATAATAGCATTATTTATAATGGTCTGCTTTCTCTCTCAAGGTTACACTAGTGAGTGTGAATTGTTGACGGTGAATGTTGCTGTGGTGTAAATCTATATAAGTAATCGGTAGGACTTAAAAAGTACTATATATTCACTCAATGTGCCCTTTACTCTTTTTATATAGCTTTGCAGTTCAGTATCTAAGGTATTTTTAATGTGCATTAATCTGATTCTGAGTTTTCTATTAGTGCATGTGTCTCGACTGCTTTTACTTAAACATTACACATTTTAAAATACAGTTTGAGATTTCTGCAACTTTTTTTTTTCTTTGTAAAACCCAATAACGACATTCTCAATACTGTTGTCATTAGGATCACCTCAGTATTAGTGTAAGAAATGCAGTATACACACTTGTCTCTTCAAATCCTACCCTCACACTGTCATGAAATGAGTTGTTTATCTTGTATTGAAGAGAAAACATTCGCTGTTATCTACCCATCTTTATAAAAAAACAAACACCCATGTATTTACACCTAAAATGTTTGTGGGTGATTAGTTTTTCTGGGAAGTTAAAAGATTTTGCTTTAGTCTCCAAAGTTAGAGTAACTTCTATTATTGCAAACGATCAGAACCAGACTGCCAGGAAATAATAGTTTTCTCCAACAGTAAAACACTTCTAAGTTAGTATGAAAGAATAAAGCTAACATTTGCTCTGGTGCTTTGGATGCACAGAACTGTGTACTATCGGCTCAGGCCTCATTATCAGTATGTGACCGCTGGCAAAGCCTGACACAAAGTTAGCTCTCTAACTTTTTCTACTGTCCCCTCCCTGTTGGCCAGGGGCCCCGGGGCTCCCAGAGCCGATAAGAAGACTTGTTGTCTGGACGCTTGCCTATTTTGTGCCTTCTCCCCTGAGTTGTTAATTCAGTTAGTTCACTGTTGCTGTGCCACCAGACTAATTTTAATGCCAGTTGTTTGTGTTTATTGGTTTAATTTTTCTTTTTTCTCCTCACATTTTTGTTGTGTGCTCTTTTCTCTCTGTTCTCTGTCTGGCGCTTTCCCACATCTCTTTCCAGGCGAAAAGAATTAAAAGCCATTTAGCGCTTTCTCTCCCCCTGAGAGCTGCTCTGTAATTAGCATAACTAATTTAGCAGAAATATTTCCCTTTCCCTTGAATTTGCTGCTGTGTAGGGGAGGGAAGGGGCTGAAATTATGATGTAGCGGAAAAGATGCCTGCTTGTTAAGTGTGTCTGGGTGTGTATGTGTGTTTCAACAAGAGAGCGGTAACTTTGGAGAGTGTTTTGTCTGTCATCATAGTCAAATTTTTCTTTTTCCGAGAAGTGTGTGGTTGAACGTTCTCATCTTAAGAATGTTTGTATTTTTATCTTTTGTGAGTGTGTCTTGTGTACAGTGTCTGGTATTGGCTGCATCTTTATCACTGGTGCTTCCAGCTACAGGAAGTGTTGCTCAGAGGGTGCTTTATGTCCTGCTTCTGTGGCCACTTAGACTAAAGACTCAAACCCACTTGAATATTCACTAGGAAAAACACAAATACACACTATATTACACAGTCACTAGCCAAGATTTAATACACAAGTGTCAGGATATTTGCTGAAACCAAAAAACAGTAATAATAATTTTTTTAAAAATAGATGGCGTTCATTGCGTTGATGTGATGTAACTGGGCTTCGAAGTATGCTGTTGCTTTGAAGTAAGTAACTGCATAGTGTGTCCATTGAATTTGGACACACTTTGTTTTCTATGTACAGCATTCATATTAGAAGTGGAAATATGGATTTGAGTGACTTCTGTGACAGAGATACTAGTCCAAGCTCTGACTTCAGTTGGCATTCTTGTTTTTTCTTATTTTATTTCAAACTGACTACTCAAAATCCAACACCTTTACATTTAAACTGGACACAACATTCATCCTGATTAAAGGGAGATTAGTTTTAAAGGTAATGGCAGCAGAAATAGTTTCAGTCATCTTAAAATACTTTCAGTCTCAACAAAATGTCACTTTAGAAAATCTGAAATACCCACATTTTTGAGGTGAAACGGCTTTTTTTATTTTTCTACCATCGATTATCATTGAATACCTTTTTTTCTCTTTTCTGGCTCACAAGAAACTGTGATCAATGCCATACTTGAAATTTCAGAATGACCATTAAACTGCCTCCTTTAATATTTTTTTTCAGGTTTGAGTCCTTGATGGTTCGTGAACCTTGAGGGTATATTTTAATAAGTTGTACTGAGAAAAGCACTCTGAAATTTAGTCAGTAATAGGTTCACAACTTGAAATCTTAGCTAGACTTCTCCAGGCACTTTAAATAGAACACTTGAGAGAATCTTTACTTTTGCCCCATCCAAACTTGAATGTCAACTCCAACTTGAAGTCACACTCTCCTTGATACAGCCCCAATGAGGAGAAATAGTTGTCATTTACCAAGTTGATCCAATATCAATTAAGTACAGTTTTCTTAAGGTCAAAGCGGTCTAAGCTGGTCCCTCCCTGATGTTAGAGGCAGCCTGACGTAATGTCTCACACACTCAGACCTCTCACTTATAGAATGTGGCATCTCCTGGCAGTCTTCCCCTGGTTGTGTGTCTGTCCCCACTTTCCCTTCTGATATGACGTATGTTTTTTGGCTGCAAGCTAGCTCTCCACTCTCCATCCTTTTTATATCTCCAAGGACTTGATCTGTGGCAAGTTTTTTTCGTGTAGGGTGATTTTTGCTGTCTCAGCTAAGTGACATCAGTTGCGGGAGAGCAAGCAAGATGGGAGATGGGGAGGTGGCTAAGTGGAGACCTTCTGATCAGCAGCAACGGTTCCTGCAGAGACTAAAAGGATGAGTGGGGGATGGTTTACCAGGTGGGCAGGCTTTTACTGTAATTAATTCTACTCTCAGATGGGACGGAGGGGAAGATTGGAAAATGGTGGCCAACGCTTGCGTTAAGTGATCAAGTCAAGGGGAAATAAAAGTAAAGTTTCAAGACTGTTGTTCAACAGCCAGAACAAACAAGGATGGGCTAAAATCTCTACCAAAGTGGAGCCCTGTATAAAGTTTTCCTTTATACAATAGTAATATAATAGTTTTTCTGGTACAATGCTAATGGAAAGCGAACAATGTTAGAGAACCTTGTCTTAGTGTTTATCCCAGTGTTGCACATTCAGAAAGCATGAAATTTCAAATTATGACTGAATATTGCAATAGTGATGGGGATTGTGATTGTGATTGTCCAACATTTTTATCACAAAGATTAACCATAAGTACACTCTCTCTCTCTGATCTATCTTGTTTATTCTGATTCCAATCAATTGTGAGCCTAAATACAATTGGAAGTTCATCTGATTGGCCAAACGCAATATTTGCAAGATGGATTTGAATTCATGGACCCTGAAATAATATACTACTCAAAATGGAAAGCAGTCCTTTTCCATTTTCCTGTTGCTCATTTTTGTTTTCATTGAGAATTGATGTATTGTCCAGCTCATGTTGGGGAACTGTAAGGCATTCAAATGCCCGTCATTGTTTAGAATTCTTATTGCATGTTAAATAAGACTTACTATGAGAGAGAACTTTTTCTTTGCTGAATTTTTTGTGATATTGCCATTGTCCATTGCTGTCATCCTATGAAGGTTAATGTACAGCTAATGTCCCATTTAGGCTATTTAATGAAATGTACGTGACCAAATTGTCTTCTGGACTATTAGGGCATGAGCCAAAAGCAGCACTTATTGGCTATTGGCCATTTTTCCCCCAATCCTTAACATTTTGATTTACTGTTGATGGAGTCTTTCATTTCTGCTAAACACCAAATACAACTGAGCCTAAAGGAAATGCCAGCATTGTGCTATTGATTCATAAATCAGACTATTGGACAATATTTATCAGCTTTCACCTCATAAGGAGGGGTGTGGATGATTGATCAAGTAAACAAATTTTATTTTGGTCTCATTTGTCACCAACCGAATCTGTCGGTAAATGTAATTATTCATCTTTGATTAATGGACAGTTGTGGCTGAATGTTGTTTACAAGATGTTAGACAGTAACCCGATGCTACAGCCTCATCTGGCAATGGAGATATCAGTTGAGAAACTGTTAGAACGACAACGTTCTTGAATGACTTTCTGTGATTACTGAACTTTATTGGTCAATTGTAGCATGACTTAAAAGACAAGCAGACTGTCCTGTTTTTTTTCTTTATTATAAGGGACAAACATTCTTTCTCATTAATCTTATAAATTTGATAGACAGAAATTGTAATAAAGTATTGGCCTATCAGAAAAGGTTTTCTGCATATGTTACGGAATATACTATGAAATGCTTTTTCAGTATTTGTTCCGATATTTTAATCTGGACTTGCCTGGCATATGATGATGTTGGGGTACAAATACTGTCTGTTTTACAGAGGGAGTTTGTTTCAAGCCCATTACAAGAAATTACCTTTCACCATCTATGAGCTTTCAAAATATCCATTTTCAGGTTTATAAATTTAGATCCATCCAGGTTTTCACTGTTCTCATCTGTCAATCCCTTCACGCTCCAACTATTTTCTGTTCTCTCTTCTCTGTTTAGGGCTACGCATTGCTTCAGTTTCATGTTTATTGATTGTTAATTTTTGCCTCTTAGTCAAAAAATGGGTATTGATCTATGGAGGAAACACCCACCATGTTTCATTTGAGGTGTGTAATTAAAGCTCCTTCCATTTTTACGGCTGCTCATCTACACGCCTTCAAATGCTGCAGGAAAATTGAGGTCAATTACATGATCCAGTAAAAAATGTTAAATTAAAATTTAATGTGTATCTCACACCTCCATCTAGTTCCTAGAAAGTGAGATGAACAGATCTTTGTTTTCCAAATTATAGGCTTCTGCACACAAACGCTAAGAAAGCTACAACAGCAAAAAGTGGCTAATTATCTGCATCGCTTTGGGTTTAATTGATCTTGTCTTTGCATTAATGCCGCACTTGTTTTGATCCCAAGTCAATAAAAAAGGAATCTAACATCTTAGTGACCAAGATCATAAAGCTTAGGAAGAGTTGTGCGGGCTTGGTGTTATGTGGAGAAGAGTAGTGAAGCAGATGCGGGCCATTTCATTGAAATGTTAAACAAAATTGCAATTTTATGTTTCCCTAATATTATGCTGTCTGGGTAAAAGTTTTCTAAAAAACAAATTTATTGATGCTAAATAATGATACAACTACATTTCTGTAGTGTAAACTATGAAGTTCCTTGTCTCATAGATTTTTGCTCCCTTGTGTTATTTATACCTAGTATTTTGGAGAGTTAAAAAAAATAAATAAAATGATAATAAAGAAACATCAAGCCATATTTCCAAGTTTTGAAACTTGTGACTAAATATTGACAGTCTGGAGCCCACACTTGATGCTCTTGCTCAGCAGATGCTGAAGTCTTTCCCCAGCAGTAACAAGTTCCCCACTGATTTCCATTATGTCCACATCCAGCTACTACCTCTCATATGTAACCTACACAATAAACTTGGCTTTAATGTGCATTATGATGCATATCTACAAAAATATTTAGTAATTAAACAACTCCATCCAAAAGATGTCAGTCATTGTCCAACAGGTCTTTCACCCAACAGGACAGGCTGTGCTGTAAATTGTCCCGTTCCGGTCATCGACTGATGTCTTGGTGCACCTCTATTTAAGATGTCCTAATAAACGTCTACTTTATTTAATTAAAATGTGTTTTTGAGCAATTACTATCTAAAGCACAAGGACAAAAGTTTGTTCTTGTAATTAAATCTCATTTACTAAGAGGAGCATATTAAAGTGCATTACATCTGGTAAATGATGTGACCAACAAGTTCTAGTTCACTTCTTATTCATATGTCTGGAAAAAAAACATGATGATTTGCTGAAATTTCATCCAAAACATACTTATAAAATAATTAATTTCAAAATGAAAACACCTAAACTAAATTGGAAACCAGAGACATGAATATCCTCTGGGGTATTTTGAATTGAAAAAAGTCTCTAAATTGGAAGTTTTTTTGTTTAGTTTATTTTTTTTCCCCACTGTGCTCTCTTCTTCATGGAAATATTTTCAAATATCACAGGCCAGCGTTTCTACCCTCCTGTTTATTCATTTTCAATTTTCTGCAACTTCTACTATGCGATTTACGTCCATCCCTCTTATTTCCCTCTCAGGCCCACGTTTCGTTACTTCACCTGGCATACCTGCATACTGGGCATCATCGGTTGTGCCATCATGATGTTCCTCATCAACGCCATCTACGCCTCAGCTAGCATTGCCTTCATGCTGCTCCTCCTCCTGCTGATTCACTACCTCAGCCCCACGTCCAGCTGGGGATACATCAGCCAGGCTCTCATTTTCCACCAGGTCTGAGACACACACACACACACGCCCATACACACACATACAAACGCAGACACGCTCTCAATACTGCTTGTCATTTCTATAGCAACTAAAATCTCATCCCCTCTGCTTTACACGATCCTGTACCTCTGCCAAGCAATCGTTCTATCAGTTTTATAGATGCCCGTATACACACACACACACATGCAGCCTCGCTCTCCACTGCCCCTCCCAATCATTTTACATTTAGCAGAAGTACACACACACGTTCGGCCTCTGCTTTTTTTATTTTTCTCTACCATACACATTAAGGCTTGTCATTCCTACAGCCGGCATCTATCAAGTTTATATCGGGCTTACCAGACAGAAAAGCACACAAAAACACACATCTGCATCTATTCCCTCAGTAAAGCTCTCTACATTTATGGCACAAACACACGCTCTCCATCATTCAGCTCGCTGTGTCCTCTGTTGCCTATTTTCAAGAAGAGGGGCCAATGTTGTCAGAAGGGCCTGCAGCCGAGGGGAGCCGTTGCCAATGCTTCAGGCTGGGGGTTACAGGCAGAGAGGGGGATGTTGGCTGGGTTTTCCAGCAGCTTGTCAAGAGACAGAACATTATTACAGTTACTTAAGTTATTGTGCTTTTCCTAACACGATTTTCTTTTTCTGTACTTCTCACAACCCCTCCCTCCTATGGTTTTTCTTCATCTTGACACAGTAGCCCCAACAACAAACTTTGTTCAGCAGTTCAAATTTAATAGATGGATACATGTTCAATTCCTCAAAATCATTATCAGATGTAGATAGAGAGAAGTACATGAAAGTAATTAAAGTGCAGTCACTTTAATTACTTTTATTTTTCTGGTCTTTCACAGTGAAATCCATATTAATCCATTGCACAGATCCCCTTCATATTAAAATATAGAATCAAATTCACTCCAGATAATTCGGTACAGGTGCAATATATCCAGCTTTAGCAGCTTGTAAAACAGCAATCAGTTACGTTTTTCCAGGTTTGAGTGCTTCAACTCTTTCTTCCATGCACTTTAATTCTTATCAAACTAGATTTAGACTGGAGAAGAACAACTACCTCTAAGCAAGAAGAAACCTTTAACAGGACATTTGTTAGCATATCATCCCACTCCCTTGACCAATTCAGATATGAGAGAAACACAAACAGAAGTTATGGGTCCAGAGGTCTTTTTATTCTCATTTCTAATAAGGGGAATTTGAAAATAATTACAGCAGTATAAATGGAAAGAAAAGACAGTAATGTCAAGGGAGTGGAGAAAAGTAGTCAGTAAGTCCTCTGTCAGCATAACAACAGTTTTATTTATATCATGTTTCAAAAATATTAAACATTTGCAAAGAGGGATGGAAAAATTTTATTCTATGGGATGTTGAGGAAAGTGATGTTAAAAAGCACATACATTCCAATCAAATGACTAGAAAAATAGGTTTTGAAAAATGTTTCAGGTAATTTAATTGTCGTTCTGTTTTGGAAGTCAACTGCAATTACTGTATTCTGTAAAAGAAATTGCTGAAACCTGTATTTGTTATTATAGCTTCATTAGTTGTTTTTTTTTTAATCAAGAGTCATTGTGGATGTTTCCAAAGAGCAGCAGGTTGGAGAGACCAGCTTAAATCAAAGGCAGCATAACCACAGAGATAGCTCAGGTTAATTGAACCGCACATACATTCACAATTGATTCTTGTTATCAAATAGTGCGTTAAGCTCTGCTTGTTTTTCAAATTACTTTGAAAAGTTTTCTGTCTATGGAAACGCAGCAGAACCTGGCTCAGTGCAAGCTGCCATCTACCACAACCAACTGGGGGTTTCAGAAGACAAAGCAGAATGCTCAAAAAAAGAAACAGAAAACTGACATAAGGGTACTTTCTATGTTAATGAAAAGTAAAACGTTAATAGTTGAAGAAAGAGAATGCTTAATTGTTGGCAACATTATCTCAGCCAAGGCCTTCCTGCAGAAAAGGCACGAACGCCACCATTAGACGAGGTGCAGCTTCTATGGAGAGAAAAAAACTGAGAAAATCTAAATTTAACAGTCGAAATAGCAACAAATAATGAAACCTGGAGAGCAGTGGATGAAGAAAGTGAAGAAAAGCGGTCAGTTTGTTCTTTGAGAATCTGTAAGAAGCAAAGTTTTTTTTTTGTTTTTTTTTATTGCAGATTTTAAACAAGCTTAAAGTAGAGTTAACATATACCTTAGAATAACGATGAAGAACAATAATTGTATGGCTCATCAGTGGTTTGATAGCATCAGTAAAGAAAAAATGGTTTCCTCTTGAATAATGGAACAAATTGGTGTGCAGACTTTAACACTGACCTCTGATTGGGATTTGTGTTTGATTTTTGCGCTCACTGTAAATAGGACATTTGTCCACAAGGAATCAATTCAATCAAAACAAAAAATGACAAATCTTGTGCTGTTCAGACAAAGTTGTTCACACGTCTTTTGTTTTTGATATTCTATAAAATCACACAATCAGGCAGACCTGCATGGCTTCAGACATGCAGACAAGACAAAGACAGAGGTCTTTTTGCCACCATGTAATGGCAGCAGCTGAGCAGCTTAATGGGTCGTATTGAATGTAATAAAATCAGATTTCAAACTGTCAAGTTGTTTTAAGAGAAAGATTTCTATAGATTGATAAGAAGTATTTTTTAGCTGCAGATACATCTTTTGCTTCAATCAAGCATGCAAAATGGTAATGCCATGTCAATAAAATGAACTGTTTGTTTTCTTATAGGAATGTAATCATTTATTTCCATCTTTTAATTTATTCTTAATAATGTATAAAAATGGTTAATGGGTTAAATAAAATTCTTCTGAATGCATCAATATTTTTATTAATTTTTTTTTTTTTAGATTATTCACCAGAATAATTAATTACTAAAATAATTGTTAGTTGCAGCCCAAGTTTAACTTTGGTGTCTTTTTTTTACCATTTAGAAAATTGTCTAATATTTTTGTCAACCAAGCTAAAAATTATTATTTTTTATCACTAGACAACTTTTGTTTTAGTAGATCCCCGATTAAAAATTCCAAAGGAAATTCTGGATTCAAACCTTGATTTCAATGCTATTCCCACCATTTGGGAGGAAAGGTCAGCAGGTCAATGAAGAGGAATAACTTTATCAGGAAGAAATCTCAAACCAAACCAAGTTCAGGATGGGCAGCCATTTTTATCAACAGGCAATAAGTGGAAACTGTGGAAGTCCTTTTTGAAGTACAGACCACTCCTTCATATTCTGGTGCCACTGGACCAGAACCTCGGCATTAACAGACACCAGTTTTCTGATCAGTGTTGGTCTCAATCTGTAGACAGTAACAAATAGCAGTTATTAGCTGATTCAAGGCTTGTTGAGATAAGCAACATTATGTGGCATTCATTTAGCACCTTGAGTACACAACACAAATATGGCTCCTGTATTGGATTAAATGTGCTTATTAGGTAATTAATCATTTCTATGAACTTTAAATCTACGTCTTAACGTCGTCTTATATTCATTTTACAAATGGGCCTTCTCATTTCATCGCCCCCACTTCTCATCATTCAGTGAAAGTGGGTTCTAAATCCGCCTCGAGCAAGAAACCCACTTTGATAAAAATAATACAAATGATAGGCTGAGCTAAAGACCCCATCTGCGCATGTATGCTGTGCCACATGCATACAGTTGCACCCTCCAGCAGTAGCTGGTGTATCGGAGTGCCAGCGGTGTGACATTGAGACGGGGATGAAAAGCACATTAGTACATAACAACAAAGAAAGGCAACTAGATTGTAGGCGGTCGACAGCTGTTTTTAGGAGGGAATAAAAAGACAAAATGGAGGCAAGAAGTGTTGATTGTATCACAGAGAGAGAAGGTGGAAGCAGAATATAAGCAGGGGATGAATGATTGAGAAACTAAGTGATGGATGAGATAGAAGCAGCAGTGAAATGATGATAGTCTGATGGATGAGAAGACAGGGAAACGGAGATAAAGAGAGACAGATGATTAGCTGAGTGGAGGCAGTTAGACTTTGCTGCTGGGACCTTGTCTTTTTGTCTTTTACAGTTGGGGAGATTATGATGGTAATAATGGTGTTTGTATCTTGGTTTTTGATTGATAGTCACGCGGACACACATTAACTTGCAGTTTCGGGAGATTGAGCTGAACTTGCATTGCTTAGACATTATCAGAATGATTTCTTGTCTGTTTTTTCAGGCTGATTCCTAAATCGAAACTCCACTTTTTTTTCTTTTTTTTTTTTAAGTTCCAGCACCACCACAAGCCAATAAAACATACCCTGAATGAGTTTTTATAATAAAATTATTTTCAAGTGTTTTTACCCCTTCACGTGGTGTTCTTCCTGTGTAGAAGTTTCCTCCGGCCAAAAAGTGCAAGCTCTTTAATTGGCGGGAAGCACTTGAGGCTGTTTCCCTGTCCCACTCATCTAAATGTGAGATAACTGGATGACTCATTCCAAGTTGTCTTTGTTCATATCATCTCTCTGCTGGTTTCTTCTGAGAAATATACTCTCCACAACTTTCCAGTAACTTCAGGTTTTATTAGCAGCACTCAAAAAGGTCAGAAGTCCCCAGTTAGGATCAAGTTCTTAATCAGCTGGACTTTTCTGCCAGAGTCAGGCTTTTACAATGCAGCTTCAAATACAGCAACAGGCTTCCCAAGATTGGCATAAATTCATTTTAGATTTTGGTTTTAGCATTTAATCCTACATATGGATATAGTTCCTAAGTAGTTCACTTGCATGGCATTTTGTCTTATTACCCATTAATATTTGGTTTTTTTTGTTTTGTTTTGCTTTTTGACTAACTGGGCCACTTTACTGCTTTTTGAACTTCCAGCTATTTCAAATTCATGTTGAACTGGACATGTGGTTTTTATAAATTTAGTCTTCATAAAAGGTTAAAAGGTGCTAAAGAGACTCGTATATCTTCTCCCAGGGCTTTGACTTGCATGTAAAATTTCTGAATATGTTTTACCAAAATAAAACGTATAACTGCAAAAAATATTAGCTGAATAAAATATGTTTACATTAAATACAAATACAAGACAGAGTAGACATACAATTCATTACACAGATCTTGAAATGGAAGATAAAAATAATGGTATGTGTATGACTGACAAATCAGTCACTCGTTATCTATCATTAGTCCTACAATGACGTGTGCTTGGCTTGTCAATGTCCCATATGCTTATTAACTCCTTGATTGAAATCACTTAACTTATTTAAACATTAAGGATTACACTGGTTGAGAAATTCATTTTCTAACCCATTTTTTCCTGCTACAGGTACGCAAATACCTTCTGATGCTGGATGTCAGGAAAGACCACATCAAGTTCTGGAGACCTCAGATCCTCCTCATGGTTTCCAACCCTCGCAGCAGCGTGGGCCTCATCACTTTGATCAATGACCTCAAGAAGAGCGGCCTCTATGTGCTAGGACACGTCCAGCTAGGAGACCTCAGTAAGAAAATACCCCAGTTACTTCTACTTTCTGCTCTGAGAAAAGCAGACTTAAGTAAAGTAAAGACTGTTTAAAGGGGACGTATTATGTAAAATTCACATTTTGTATGTCTTTGTACTTCCATTTGGGTTACTGCTGCTTCTCAAACCAACCCAGGTGCTTAAAAAAACTTAGCCTAACTCTAAGTTGATGTTTTTTGGCATCCGTTTTAAAAAGCCCCGGAACGTAACATCACTAATGAGGAGACGCTGCGCTTCACTTAGTAACCTCACCGAAGAAGAGCCCGTCACCTAGGAACCCAAGTGGAGCTCCTGCAAGTTTGATCAGCTGATTTTACTGCTGTATGCACTGTACAGCTGTATAATTGCCCAGCGGTTTGCAGCCATTTCATGCGCGAGTGTAAACATTGAGTTGAGGGGGAGCAGCCAGCAACAGTTTATTTGGGTTTAAAGTGACAAGAGATCCCAAAAAAGCTTTTTCTGACGGGAGTTCAAAATAGGCAAAACTGAGACTGAAATCTCATTATCTAAAAATTAATTTATGCAGAAAATGTAATGAACATGTTTTACATAGCACATAGACCTATCCTGTCCTGTTCAAGGAAGCATAATAGGTCACCTTTAAACTTTGTGTGGCAATTCTGAATAAAAGGATTGCAGAGTTTCACACCTTTCATCACACACCATTGAATAGAATACAGCACTTGGTGCTTCTTCATGACATTGACTGACCCTCTACTGTCTTATTGTGAGAGCTGTATATACTGGAGAACCACTGGAGAATCAACTTTCTCTTACATGACGTCAGTGTTCTGAATTATTTCAAGTAGCAGGGTCATTGTTGGACCTTCTCTTTGTCTTTGGAGAACATGTAAGGGGTTTGTGGGTAGAGCAGAGGGGAAGAAGGAAGCCGCTCTGAATGAAATCTTCTCAATCTGAATTCTCTTAAGTGTTGGACAGCGGGAAAAAAAATGTTTACTTGCCACAAAAGAGCCCTTGTCTGGTTCTCATGAAGCACTTTGTCTTTATACAAAGAATCCACTCATTTAAGCAATAACAGGAGAGAAGTTTTTTTTTTTTTTTTTTTTGTGCTGACATTCTCTGCAGAGAAGGAAGCCGCTCTTAATGAAATCTTCTCAATCTGAATTCTCTTAAGTATTGGTTAGCAGGAAAAAAAAAATTCAAAATGTCCATTTGCCACAAAAGAGCCCTTGTCTGGTTCTGATGAACCACTTCTGATGAATCCATTAATTTAGGCAATAACAGGAAAGAGGAATTTCTTGTTCCGACATTCTCATTACACTCCTGGAAAATTTTATAATCTGTTTATTCAGTTTGTCTTGCAGCTAATTGCTGTAAACCTGAGAAGAGTACTTACCTATAATTTGCAACAATCACACTAAGAGCCCCAAAGACACCGGCTTTGAAATTTTTCCAAGCACCTACAGTTGCTTTTTTGTGAGTGATAGATTACCCGCCTCCCTGTTGTGTCTCTCTGCATCTTTGCTCTGTCCAACATTCTGTCTGTGCTGTCATCTGGAGTTGGATCTTTGTCTCTCTTTCTTCCCTCACTCCCACCTTTCAGCATTTTGTCTCACATCTTCATCTCCCTCTGCCTCGTATTTTATGTCATCTATGGAGTTTCCATACCTGGTATCTTTGGGTTTATTTGCTAAACCACACTAGAAATCTCTATTTTATTCAGATCTGAAAACACTTGGATTACCCATCCGTTTTAATAAATTCTAATAGATTATTTTAGTGTATTAGTAATGGAAATTGTAGAGTACGCACGATTTAGATCAACATTATACTTCTTAGATTAACTTTTATGCAGAGACTCGTACTGCTACAACCCAGAAAAGGAATTAGAATTACAATGAACTTAGAATCCAGAAATACAGGAACAGTCACTACTTAGTTACTTTTTCCACTACTACTTGTTAGAAACTGACTACTCACTTTTAACCCAGAAAAAAACCTAGAACAAACTTAGAATTTAGCTACTCATCTTTAGATTATCAGTTATTTAGAAGCTGTGGAGTACTCACTATTTAGATGCAGAGACACTTTTGGATCAAGACTCCTGTTCTTCCAACCCAGAAAAGGAATCAGACCAGAGCATATTTAAAAATCCTGAACAAGAGCAATTAGTTTACAAACTTTAGATCAACATTGGATTCTTTTTTTTTCTTTCTTCTTTTTTTTTCTTTCCTTTGGTTTATTTTGTCTATATCTTTTTAATTCCTGTAAAGCACTTTGTATTGCCTTGTTGCTGAAAATGTGCTATATAAATAAAATTACCTTTACCTTTAATAAATTAACATGTATGTAAGATACATACATGAACTGGTCATCCTTCTGTAAAAATATCAAGCTGCAAAGTAAGCAAACATGCAAATGGAAGTCAAACAATGACCTAATAAAAAATATGTCTGAGATAAAACACAATCTTTAGTTAATGAGGTAAAAATTTTTTAAAGATCTTCATTTGGTAAGTTACTTGAGTTCACAAGTTTTCTTTTTGTTTTTTTATTTATTTTTTTTACCATTCCCATGAGGTCTAAAATTAGCAAAGAAGATTTGGGCCAATATGGATATCCAGTATTGATATTGATATTTTGGCTGATAACTAATATTTACCAATATATATATTTCACTACACTTCTGCTCCGCTTCTCTGCTTCAGTTAAACTCCCCCACAATCCTGCGCTGCATCAGCAACGAACATCAACAAGGCGGAAATAAACATGCTGTTATTATCGGCCCAGTTTCATTTATTTGACTTACACAGATGTGGTGAAAAATGTAACATCAGCCGGTGCCAATGTTGGTGTCAAGATATCGAGCAAAATGTGTAACTCATTATGCTCTTTAAGTTGTTTTACATTTAAGTTACTAAAACTTGCAGAAATCTTGTCCTTTCCTATCCTGACTAATGTACCTGATTCTCACATGTCTGTTTTTTGTTGTTTTTCTCGTTCAGGCACTTTACCGTCTGACCCCTTGCAGGCTCAGTATGACTCTTGGCTGGCCCTGGTAGACCATCTGAACATCAAAGCTTTTGTCAACCTGACTCTGGCAGATTCTGTCCGTCATGGCGTCCAGCATCTACTCTTCATCTCAGGACTTGGTCAGTACTGCTCCCAGTGTCGTCGTATGTAGCTGCAGCTGTACACCATGTTTGTGTTGTGTGTGTGAGTTTAAAGTTGCTGACTGACTTGGTTTCATATTCTGTCATGATGGATAATTATGATGTCTTTTTCCAGTCGGTTTGATTGTTTAGTTTCTCCTTGTTGCTCCTGTTCTTCTAGGTGGGATGCGCCCCAACACCTTGGTCCTCGGTTTCTATGACGACTGCCTTCCAAAAGATAAGCTGATTGAATTGTCAGTGTCTTCCACCGAGTCCTCAGATCCCTTCAGTCCTTCTCAGGACATCGAGCAGCCGCCTCTGCACCGCTTTGCCTCCCTGCGGGGGTCCAGTGAAAGGCAAGATTACGGTGAATTTGGGGATGGGAAGGTTTTAGGCGCCCAGGAGTACGTCTCTGTTATTTCTGACGCCATGAAGATGCTCAAGAATGTGGTTCTTGCTCGATATTTCAATGACTTTGATAAAGCTCGGATCCTTTCACCTCCCTCTGCCCTAGCAAAAGGAAATGTGTTTGTTGATGTTTGGCCAGTAAACCTCCTGCGCCCGGACAGCTGCAGCTACGTCGACACCTGCTCCCTGTTCCTGCTGCAGCTAGCATGCATCCTCAATATGGTGAAATCCTGGCGCAAAGCTACTCTGCGACTCTTTCTGTGCGTGGAGGAGGGGCGAAGCGTCAGAGGTCCGGAGGCCAAGCTCGGCCAGCTCCTTAAAGATTTGAGAATTAAAGCTCAAGTGAAAACCGTACCCTGGGACCAGGTGGTGGCGTTACACTGGCAGCGGCAAAGTGGATTCAACAGGAACCTGACGTCCAAGTCTTCAGACTTGACCGCTGATGAGATGGAGGCCAGAGCCATCGAGGAGGAGAGCGAAGAAGATTACGCCAACAGCTTCCCGAGCAACGCCACGCGCGTCTCCGATGACTACCTCGTGGCTGTCAACAAGCTGATCCTGGATCAGGCCATGCCACCTCCTGCTGTGCGTTTCCTGTATCTGCCTCGCCCCCCAGCCGACACCCGGCGGTACGCCACATACTTACACCAACTGGATCTGCTTACTCAGGATTTAGGACCCACTCTGCTCATCCATGGGGTCACGCCTGTCATCACCACTGACCTGTGAGCTCTCCTCTTCCTGATGTGTTCAGTGAAGAGCGTCTTACACTCTGACAGCGAGCAAAGTCTACAGTGTCCCCATTAAAGGTGTGGACACCAGCTCAGGATTGACCTCTCAATTATCACTGCTAGCTCACTGACAACACCTTCTCTGCCTTTATAATGCTTCTATTTTTTAACTATTTCCTTTTTATATGTTTTGTAACTACTACATAACTTTGCACGCTCATCAAGTACCAGAAGGTATCTCTGGGGAAACCTCACTCTAGTTTTAAGTTCAGCCTAGAGTCTAATTTCATTGCTCCAAATGACCATTCCACATGTTCTTGGGTCAAAAAGTGCCTTTTTTTTTACTTGGGAAACAGAAGTTACACAATGTTAATGCTTAAAGCAGACATTTCATTTTTCTTTTCCAGGTAATAATACCAGAGGTGCTTCTACGATGGGCTCTTTTTTTTTTTTTATTCCCAAATGATATTATGTGGAATCTCAGGACATTATTCCTTTTATCCAAATGCACTTTTGTCCTCCCCCTGCTTTAGCCGAACTGCACAGTGTGCAGGTCTTGGAACAGTTAGTGGAGCTGATATTTTTCAGCTCCACTAACTGTTCCAACTATCACAGAGATTTTCTCCATTTGTTTTTATTATCTCCTAGAATCTTGTCACTTTCGGTTTACTCTCAGCGGCCATGTTGGTTGACCGGCCTTGTGCTAAATTGCCCGTATGAATTTAAATATCTGCTCATGTCTGCAGTCACACTCATTACCTAAAGTGCTTGTAACATTGAAAAAGAGTTTATGTAAATTCTGCTCAACTGTATGGACAAAGGAGGATTTATTTGAATGTATGTAAGGGCAGAGCTGTGGAACCGCATGCCGCCTCACTGTCACAGTAATATGTGAACAACTCAGCATACTCTGACAATAATGCTTCCATTGTTCTGCACACTGTAGCATCTGTAACAACAATCTCAACGGTTTGATAAACTTTCCTTTTTGAATCATAAATCAGACCAGCTCCCCAAGGACTTCAGCACATTTGAAGCCAAGCTTTTTTGCTGAAAAGAAAACCTGGTGCTCTGATTTCACTCTTAACCTGACATACTTTTGCATTTTTTTTAACTCATTCTGAAATGTGCTTCCTTGTGATCTTTTTACTTCCACTGTTTTTCTACTGATAGATTTGTGCTTGGACACTACACTCCTCTTTAAACCACTGGCAAAGTAAATACTTTGAATGGGATTCTTGTTCTCCATTTTAAAGGAGAACAATAAATTCAGTTAGACACTCTTTCGTGAAGGAATTAGTATTTGTATTACTCTTGAATTATGCCCAAACTGTCCAAGATGTTGATCATGTTGATGCAAAAAAAATAAATAAGATAAACATCTTTGTCCTTTTTCCGCTTGCACAGTTGATTCTTAAAACCAATAGCAAACCTAACAACCAGTCAGAGCGCGTGGACAGCCTTAGACCAGTGTATGCCACTGTACAGAAAACTGGGAGTTTTTGTGCCTTTGCTCACTTGTTTGTTCGAGGTAAACTTGAGAAATAAGCACTGAGATTGCTCAGCAGCTCAGACAGAGAGATACAAGAGGGTGCCAGCCAGCCAAATTACCTTGTCCTACAGTCCACCTCACTGCCAAGCAGACAGAAATGGATTCCATCTCTGTTCTGAGGTGAACAGCGAGATTGGAGAAATAAACCCAAATAACCACTGGTATCTATAGGAGGAGAAAACCTGACATTTATCAGGGAGTGAAAGACCCCAGGAGAACTAGCCATGTAGGTTTGTGTTTAGGAAGTTTAACATAGACTTTCATGGCCAGCAGTTTGTTTGTTTTTTTTGCTTTGTAGGAAACATTTGTGCAATGCAAATCAAGCAAAGAACATTCAATGATAATCAGAATAAAAGTTGCATCTCCATCCATCATAAACTGAACAGACTAGGACTGTTTTAAAAATATTCATGCTTATTTTATCGTTGGTCTTTAGAATAAAGAAACACTTCTGAATTTAAGGATGTCTCCTTTGCCACAATTTATCAAACAAAATAGTCAGAAATTATGGAAACCTAATTTTCCATGATTTCTGTCTGATTCGATAGAAAACAACAAATAACTTCTGCAAATCTCCAGACAAATTGAGTGAGTCAACTTTAAAATTGTCGACAAATAGAGAGAGATGGACTTTGTCTGTCAAATAACTGATGTCCACATGCAACAGGGTTACATTTGAAAATGGATAACTTTAAGGATAAATCATGAATTAATTATTTTTAGAGATAAGTCTTAGAGCTTGAGTCTGATCTTGCATCATAATTTAAGATGCATGGTACAACAAGTATGTTATTAAAGACAAAACCATTGAATATTTCTCAAATTAACTAAGTTTAACTTAACATCTGGATGCATTTTACATTAAGGTGTCAGATAACAATATAACATGCATTTAGGTTGCACTGAACAATTAATTTTATTGCAGCATGCAATTCATTGATCAATAATTTCTGTTTAAATGAACATCACATTTCACAAACTCAAAAAAATAGTTGAATATATTTTAAAGTATCAAATGTTTACAATTTGTGGCTTAAAAATATTTGCAAGCTATTGCAAATATAACCATTTAATAAATAACACAATGCCACATACCCACACTAAGTTAGCTATATTTAGCTATCAGTCATACCATATATGCACACCGTCACTGGAGTGGCAGATGAAGCCAATTATCACAACAAAGCTCCCGGACCAAACAAAGACTCTCACTGCGAGGATGCAGAGAAGCATAATAAGGAACTTTCTCGGTTTCTAAATGACACTTTTGTGTCTGCGGTTATTTCCATGATGCACCACCTTTAGTGTTGGAAAATGTCAAAATCCTCCACCGTTCCTCAGTTTATCACAGCTGAATGAAAAGAGACAGTGCTGGGGAACAAAAGTTGACTTGATAATGATTAGAAAAGCATGGTATTTCTTTCAACGTGTAAAGGACAAAAGTTAGTTTGGAGGGTAAATAAGATAAGGAAAGAAGAGAAGGAAAAAAGAGATTTTATTGTAGGTTTTCAAGACAGTTACTTCCTTGAGCTACATGGAAGGTCTGTCAAGGCTGTAACACTCAGTCATTTCCAGTTCTCAAGGGCACATGAGAATGTCACATTGCTACTGATTGCAAGGATACAAGAAAAGGGACAAACATACATGCTGTAACACAACCTCTATCCTGAGAGCAGCCTTGGAAAACTCCTGCTTTATACTCCAAACAAGGCAATAAAGGGACAGGTGGAGGGAGAAGAGGAGTGAAATGAAAAATAAACATTGAAGTATCTTAAGGAATGTTCCTTAAAATTAAAGCCATTTTAATAACATATATTTATGTTTACTGATCTGTAAATATCTTTAATTTCTTCTTGTTTTCTCTATATATCTCAAGGTTCAGAGACGTTGGAGCTCAACTGTTTGAGCCACTGGTGTTTTCAAGTAACAACAGACTGTAGAGTGAATAAATCCACCTCAACAAACAAGAAGCAGGCAAAGTACTGATTGAGTCATTTGTAAACATGTAAGAAACAGTCATGATGACCAGGAATTAGTGACACAGCTGAATGCTAAATTTGGTTTGTCTAGTTTGTGAACTTAATTCTAAAACCTTGCTGCTGGCTGGAAGCCACTTAGGTGAAGCATTTTAAAAGCAACTAAAGTAATAATGTAAAGAAAGACCGGATGTGATAACATGCTGGCTCCTTTTTAAGGCAGAGGTTCTCTGTCTCCTACACCAACTATGGAAAATGTTTAAACTTACAGTTTCCTTCCCCCATTCTGTGATCTGAAAGACAAAAATTCTGAATTTCAGATTTCTTTTTGTATTGATTTACAGTTATTTGTCTTATCAACTCATGAGCCAACTGAGGACCCATAGATAAATGTCCACACATTCACATAGCAAAGAGTGTCATTACTCTGTTGGACCTGGTTTCACGCTGGACCTGGGGTCCATCTGCAACTTTCTGACAGACAAAAATTTGTGGCAACAAAGCAGCACATCTATTTGCGATGTAGTGAAGGAAAGGCTCCCTCATTCAGAGCTGAAAGAGCTGCAGGTCGCCTGACATGAAGAGAAACCATTTGCACAAGATTGTTTTTGAGGTTTACGTGACACCTTTCAGCATGTGCTCTTAAAGAGCCGAAATATAACGGCACACAATTGTTGAGCCTTTCCTGGGAAACAAGTGGCGCGACTCAGTTGGGCTAAAGTGCACAACAGATGTATCACGGCAGTGAGGAATGCTTTGACTGCCACTTTAATGGTAGAGTTTAAGAATTTTAGAACTCTTTAAAAGTGAGTGTGTGGTTGTGAACTCCAACTTTCTGCACATTTGAATGCAAAAATGATTCACAGTAAGAGCCAGCGGTCTGTTTGACCTCAAACTGCTTTAACTTGAAATGGAATCGGGGCGTAACTCTGCCCAAATCCCACTTGACATCCCCAGCTTCAATCCCTCTCTCCATAATCCATCTGATGACTTTGGTAATCTGCATGTCATGTACAATTAGGAAGATGCGGAAAGGCAATGAGGGAGATGAGATTTTCAAACGCTGAAGTAATCAGAAGGCGGGCGATGTGCATGGGTGTGCTCGCCGATGGCGGGCCTGTTGGTTGGGACGATGACACGCCGCAGAAGTGGGAGCGTTGTGACAAGTTTCCTCTGATCAGGACTGCAGACACGACAGAGCAGAGTGTGCGACTTGGAGGTGAAAACACACTCAGCCTTATGGTCTCCATCTTTATTTGGTTTGTCTTCCTCTCACAGACACACATATTTTGGGAAACCCCTCAGGACCAGCGGTTCTTCTCCACTACCGCACCCACTCTCCTCGTTCCTGTCACCGTCTCCTCTTCTAATTATACCCTACAGCTTCTTCTTCTTCTTCTTTTTTGTTAAGTTCACCAAATCAAACACTTAAATTCAAAATCCGATTTAAGAGCCTTGAGTGTAAATAAACAAAGTAGGGTCATACAGTCAAGTGGAAAAAATTGGGACGCGCTTGAAAAAGAAATGTTCATATATCAACGATTGATAATCTTTAAAATTAATATTTATTTCTTTATCTTTAGAAAAGAAAGTGATTTCATTTCAGGTCGGACCAGAGAATAACCTTGTTTTACTCATTCAACAAAAGGCGTCAAATTGCAAAGTCAAATTTTTCTAAACTGAATAGCTACCACCGAAGAAAAGTCAAACAATGCATGCAATAAACTCTAATTCGATCCACTCAAATTCAAATGCACCTAAGATGTACCTAATGTGGATGAGGAAGTATCTGAGGTAAAATCATCATCATTGCACAGGAGAGGTCAGGAAGGGAGAGCAAGCAGGTGGGGATGTTCAGTGGTGAGGTTTGATTGGAGAGCTGCAAATAAAAGAGAAGGTTCATGGAACATTAGTGAGTGCTGTTAGGATGTTTGGTTAGAAGAAGGTGTCAGTAAGAAAAAATAATCTCTACTGGTAGAAATGAAAATGTCAAGATTGATTGTTCATATTGGACAGGATTAAGTGAATATGTCAGAAAGGAAAGAGTGAGATGTTTTATAGAGAACATATTGGACAAAGCAAGTTAAACGTGAAGCTCCCTGGGAGAAGGATATGAAAGAAAAATACAAGGGTTTATGGTTGAAGTGAAAGACAAGAAAATAAAAAGGAAAATACAATTTGCGCAGATTGGGTGACGTGTTTAAATTGTGCTTCAAGTTTGTGATATAATACAACCTACTGTAATAAGCTTCAGACTCAAAACAAACGTCCTGCCTAAATCTTGTGAATCCTATCAAGGACTTTCAGCTTCTTATACTTGTTTCAGTGGGTTTGTTGGACTCTTGGCAATCTTTGAACTATTTCAACCTTTGTGCTTATACGGTGTCTGGGTTAAAAAAAAAAAGTTCCCTGTTAAAAAATTAAGTTTGTATCTGATATCAATTTAAAGTGGCTCCTTACCAATGAAATTCAATGTGACGTTTAGGAAAAAAATAGTTCATTAAAATCTTCTGTGGACTGCAGCTCTCATATTTCAAAGAAAGTTCCTCTGGATTCCTTTGATGCTGGTTAACATCCCATGAGATTTGTCTAATTATGAGTCCACTTCTGCTTCATCAATCCAGAATGAGTTTTGTACAGTTGTTTCTCTGATGGCCATATTACATAGTTGAATAATGTTGTTATGAATTAGAATGAGATCTCAGCAGATGTACTATGTTGCCTAAAGTATCGGGTCACTTGGCTTTACCCACACAGGAAGTTGATCAGTTATTAACCTAAAATATTATTTTGGCCAAGTCATTGGTGGCTAAGGCAGCTTCAACTCTCTGGTAAGACTTTCCACAGGTGTATTTATGTACTTTCTTTTATGCACTGGTTTGCAGTCACATGGATACAGAAAGTCACCATCCAAACAATTAATATTCTGCTCAAGAACACTGCTGTGATTGAAGAACGGGACTCTAACAATCCCAAATCAACCTGGTAATGTTAGAAAGTAAAATGATTAAAGAGGCAGTATTTTCCAGGCACATAGTGCCATTTTATAGCATAATCAAGTAACTATGTTGCCTTCAATTTCTGTATGTATCAAATATAAGTTTAGAAATTGGAGTGGAGCTGCTTCTCAAAAGTGACGCATGCTCCCCCCAATCGTTGTGACCTGCTGAATGGTTGCCATGGGAGATTTAAAAATTTCTCAAACATGTCTGAAAGGATGAAGACAACACTCCATGTATGTTTTTGATTAGATCACAACAATAAAAATTTGGATACTTGATCAAAAAACTCCCCAATCTCAATCCCACGGAGGAGGTGTGGTCAGTTCACGAACACGAAGATAAACAACAAGCGCTAATCGGAGCAGAGTGAGTATCAGTCAGGATTCTAATCTGCAAAACTTATGAAGTTGAATGGTCAACTCTTTTTCTCTCTTCACACATTTTACTTCTTATTACCAATAAATAATATTGCAAGACTATAAACCAAAAATGGTGTGTATTTTGAATGTGCTTTAGTCAAAAAAAAAACTTGTAAAATATAAAGTTCTGCAGCACATTTTAATAATGAAAGCTTTATGCCCCCTGGGCCTTTTTACACATCTTTATCAGGAGTTGAATAAGAGTGAATATATGCCACGTGTCCATCAAGATCTTAATTTTAAAAAATACATAAAAGCAGCAAGACCACCATAATTATTGGTCAAAAATATAGAGAATTATCCAAATTATAATTAATTGTAATTACCCTATCATCCATGAATGCTCATCTTTGGCTCTAATCAAAATTAATTATATTCTACTGATGGTTTCAAGTGTAGTAATCAGGTCTGTGGAGAAGATGGAGGAAAATGAGGCACTGACACCTCCATTCTCTGATTTAACATCAAGATTTAGAATAAAAAAATATTCTTATGAGCTGAGAACAAACTTATGGCCTAAAAACCTGCATCATGCAGAATGCAACAGCAATATCCATCAATACTGGCTGTCCTTACTGATTAAGGGAGTTTATTTGAGGAGTAATGTTTATCGACCTCTTTACCAAGTTATCATGAAAAATATAATTGTCGGAATTTTAGCACAAGGAAAATACATAACAAAAAAAACCATAAAGAAAAGGAAAGATTGAAGACAGCAGAAATTGTCACTGAAAATAATATTAACTTTAATAGGTTTATCAGAATTTTGTTTGGTTGCTGTCAAACTGTTGGCCGTAGAATCTGTGGGTCTTAAAAGTTTACACAGCCCTGTTGAAAAGAAATGCTTTTATGACATTAAAAATTAGATCATGACAGTAGCAAAAAGCACAAGAGGAACCCAAGAGCATCTGTTTAGAACATCAAATACAATAGTAACAGTTAACACAGGAAAACTGTTTTGGAAAACATAACAGGATCTGAGAAGGAGGTTATAAAACTGACCAGCTAAACTGATGGGAAGGTGATGAGAAGAGGGAAACAGACAGATTAATACAGAAATGAAACAATCTTGCAAAACCAAATCTAAAGTCTGACAGAATAACACACAAAGAATAGAACACAAGAAATGACAAAATATCAGGAAAAAAGAGTGAACCATGACACCATAAGTGACAAAAATAAAAATCTAGAATAATCCAACTGGAAAAATGAAATGACTCAAGATCATGATGGGGGTTTTCTTTACATCTTGAAATGTCCACACTGCTTCATCTTTTGAAATTAATTTTTGTGTTGTATTTTAATGCCAGTTTGGATGGATGGACTGTACATAAACAGTTTTTATAAAACTGATATCTTTGAAATCACAGTTGTGACCTAAATAAGGAAACAAAATCAAGTTGATGAACTTAGTTGCTCTGTTCTCATCAGTCTGTCATTTCTTATTTCCTGCCTGTCTCCTCCTACTTTTGCATCACCTAAAGGTGTATTCAGTAATAAAGATGAAACTGCCCACACCCTGCATCTCCTCCTGCTGCAACCCTCCATACCAGTAGAAACTAATTCTTTTGTTGTCGAGTGAACAAACAACTTATTAGTATTTACAAAGCCAAGACAAAACCGATGGCCTGAAATGAGCCAGAGTGGAGAGAGAAAGAGAGGCAGTACAACTGTGGCACAGTAAAATTAGGAAAGGACCATCAGGGTTTGTATTTGTGTGTACTTACAGCTGTCATTACTGAATATTGCTGAGAGCAGAATGCTCGCATTGGCCATAGAACAGGAGCAGACCAGAAATGGAACGGTCCCCACGCCAAAGCACACCCACTGGTTTCATTGAGTGCACAAGATTCACCCAATAAATGCAGAAAGTAGATGTCTCTACTGCTAATGGCAGACAAAATGTTCATTGGACTGTGTGTATTTAATCGGATTTCAGGAGCTGAAAAGGCAACTTAAAATCATGCAAATTTGTTAGGAAGCAGTAAGAAGTGGATCACTGTTTTGGTTTCAGTGACTCTGGGTCAATGAGGAGACCAACACATAAATGTTAAGGCACAGAACTGGTTCCCAAAGAAGCCACTCAAGCTATAAATGGATGCGTTAATGGCTCTCTGATGTGCAGTGTTTTTTTTGTTTTCTTTCATCTTTGCCTTTTACTACAAGACCCTGCAAACCTTTTCATACCACTTAAAAATGTTTCCATTTCATCACAATACATACACAACCTTTGATGGATTTTATGCGAAAGAACAAGGCAAGAAAATTATTGCAATTTTTTAGTTTACATTGGTATTCATTTGCTCTTGGTCAATACTTTTGTAGAACCACCCTTTCATCCAATAGAACTACAAGTCTTTTGGTCTGTACCAACTTTGTACAACTAGAAATCTAGCATTCCCACAAAATGGTGCTGGAATCTAGTCATAAAGTTTTTGTGGAGATCCTTTAAAAGTTTTGGTCACTTTGAACAAGATGTAACAGTGGCCATGGCTTTTTCTTCACTAAATACACAAATTGCATTTGGAAATGATTTCACACAGACAGCATTAAACCTCAACAAGGAATGACATGCTGATGGATGAAGTTCTCACTTGCTGAAAAGTCCAAGGACTGAATATGAAATCGAAGTGCAATGCTTGTTTATTGTGGGAGCTGCATAGGTAGACTGATTTCTCCTGACACTTTAATAGTGTGTTCCTTCGGCCCTGTGGAAAATAGGACTGTCGCATAAAAGCCAGTCATGCACAGCACAGTTCATACTGGCAATAGGCAGGAAAAGAACCACACAGGACAGGGGGGAGGGAAAGTAGAGAAACATGCGGCATGTGGTGATCTTGGGCAAAGACCTGAAGTACATTGAGAAATAAGATAAGACATCTTCATTTTGTCTTAACATTGGCCTAACTGCGTGGTATACCTTGCTCTATCCAGCTCAAGCAGGCTGCAGAAGCCTCAGCCATTCACACTAACAGATGGATTTAGACTCTGAGACTGAGCACTCTCTAATATTTGCTGCCTCAGGTGAGATTTTGGAATTTTGGATTGAATCAAGCATTTTCAAGATATGAAAAGTCGGCGCTTAAGTGGGATTTTCTTTTTTAATTAGTCAAGCCGAAGCCATATTTGAGGGCCCCACCTGTAAGGTTGGTTGCCCGGAGGCTGTGAATTTGGTGTATCTCTCATTTAGCTGCTATGAAAAGAAGGAGTCAGAAAAACAGGTTGAGCACCTGAGCCCATACTAATGCATCCTGGCTGCTCAGAGGGATAAAAACATATTTTATCCTCACTCAGCCCCGTTTGTCTCAGTCTGCCATAAAGGACACTGATAATCGTTATCTTTAATCCTGGCTACAAAACTGGAGTTCAACGACTAAACCATTTCGTTAGTCATGTTAAATTACAATATTTTAGCTGTCATTAGACTACTGGCTAGAATGTGGTTTGTGTCAGTGGTAAACTATTCAAAACAAGTCTATTGAACAGAATGCATTTTATTAATATTTGGAAAAACAGTCACAATAATTTGAAAATGGCAGCAAACAAAGAAAGTTAATTAATTATTTTTTTTTAAACTGCAAAATATAACTTCTACATCCTTATATATAAAAACAGCAGTTGATATACAGATGATAGAATATTTTGCTGTTGCAGGTAATGTGTCATAAATTTTGAATAGTTCTTTCATGATGTTAACATACTTTTTCTGCTCTCCTAAACGTCAAAAGGGTTAAATTTGGTATTGTGCTATTTTTCTATTGCGAAATAGTGCAAAGAGTTATGAAATGACTCATCTGACCAGAGCATCTGTTTCACAGATTTTTCTGTGTCTGCTTAATGCCTTGTGAAAAACAGACTTCTCATGACTTTAATTTGTTTAAATCCTGTGGTGTCCAAGCTGGGCTTACAAGTTCCACAACAGTTCAAAAACTATGTAAATCCCTATTCTCATCAACTATTATTTAGAGCTCATACAGAAGGATAACTTCAATCACCTTCCATGTAACCCATTTTGTCTAAAAGGTAGGAGTTTTATGGACGGAATATGCAGCAGGAAGCCATTGAAAATAATGGATTTGAAAGAACTTTGATGTCATCTTGCCAGCAGGCAAGAAATGACATTTTATTTTCTGGCAACTGTTCAGGCTTTTACTCTTTTCAAAAAATACACCTACCTTTACAAAAAACAACATTAACTTTTCTGCTTCAAGCACTGAGAAATATTTAATCAGTTTGCTGTAAGTCAGGTAATTTCCACAAATAGGGCAGTTGAGTCATGATTAAAAAATACTTATAGCTTATTTTAACATGACATCATATTTATTTGATTTTTTTTAGATTTATTAAAAACTGTTTAAAGCTGTAGACTAAGGAGATAAATGTTTTCAAATTATATTTAGTGACAATTAGCTCTTCAGGTCCCCTCAAAGACAAACAGCTTACATCTACAAAAATTAATGCCTCAAAAATCTTTGACTAAAAACGTCCCAAACTGGATTTACCTATTACTAAACTTTAGGGATGACTTAATAACTTTCAGTTAAGATAGCACTGAAACAAATTGAGGGTGAGAGCGTGTCTTGCATCTGATGCGTGATAGATCTGCTGGGCCCAGTAGCTGCAGCCATAGAAATTCAGCTTTCCTGTCACCTGCTCCAGTGCACAAATCCACCTCACTATATTTATCAGCTGGTGGTGGTTTATGAGGCAGTAGTAGACCTGTTCATTATGGTGCTAATTTCATACCTGGCCCCCTAGTTCTCATGCTTGCCTGCAAACCTCATCAACTTTCCTTCTCAGCTGTGTGGTTTTATAAATAAAAAAACATTTGCTAAGTAAATTATCATATTCAGTTCCAATGTGAGATTCGTGGAAACATTAAGACTGTACTTACTTGGCTCCAATAAAAACATAACAGTGTGTGTGTGGGCATGTGCGTGTGTCTGTTTCTCTGTGAGGTGGGATTAAAAAAATAAGACAAGAGATGGGGGGAAAACAAAGTCTTCACTCTGATTGAATCTGTTGAGGCGTGGCATTGAGATAGATAGGAGAACATGTGTGTGTTGGGGGGTTGGTGCCTGCGTTGCCAAGTCTGACCAAAGTGGAAAAAGATGGAGCTTCACCTTCATATCACACACATGTCAGTATGTCTTTGTTTGTGAGTCTGTACTGGTACACAAACAGCCGCTATGGGACTATGTGTGTACGTGATAAACACATTAGCATGTGCATCCGCATTCATGCAGCTCAGTGTGTGTGATTAGATATTTACTCAGTGCTGCAGTGTGTGATTAGGTGTTCTTTGAAGCCAGTGGCTTTACGCTACACCACGTCCTGGACTTTTCCAATCACAACAGCCCACATAGGTACAGAAATCCCTGTCAAAACAATGCATCGTATAATATTTACTTTAAAAGAGTTTGTCCTATTCATTGCATTACTAAAAACTAATGAGGTAACTCCCCATAATTCGAAAACAATTTCACCCAAGAAATCAGTTAATTAGATTGTTTAGCTGTGGAGTTGTTCACATATAGAGAAATCTGAGGTTTAGGTAAGAAATTTTGGGTCAATCAAGGATTTGAAAGCTGAAAAACAACTATTTATAAGAATTTGGAGGCATAGCATAAGGTTTAAGAGTCATCTGTGTTAACAGACACTACACTTCTGAATAAGATGACCAAGAGAAAGTAGGTAGTTCAAACCAGTTAAAGAAAAAAAATAATTTAAGCAGACTGAAACAGGCCCATGTCATTTTTACTGTGCTCCTTGAATGTCACATCCATGGATTGTTCTAAATGTTAATCTTCTTCTGTTTTGTCTTGCATTGATTGGATGAAGCATTTTGCCTTGCCCAACCAGATGGGAGTAGGCGGAACTCATGTTACGCTACGTAAAAGGTAGGTCAGTTTGCGAAGTGCAACCCACAATATCAGGCATTAAGAATTTGTTGCGGAGCATTGAAAGCAAGTATCAGCTTTACAAGTTGAAATGGGTGAGATGCCGCTGGAGCTCAGAAGAAAACAACTAGCCATAAATTATTGGGCAAATATTAAAGGACATAAGGAAAGTTATCCTCCAAATGCTATGTTACAACCTTTATGAGGACAAAATTAACTATTGCACAAGCTTTTTATTTAATTGTTCAGAGAGTTTGTTTTTTTCTCCCACACATCGAAGCATGAATTAGCCTGAACAAATTTATTTTGGGGGTTGATTTTGTTTGCAAAGCTTTGGCTGAAGTGTGATGGATTAAGAGCTATAGCTGTAAAACAATGCTGTTGCGATTTTTATTTCTATATTTGGTGCAAACTTTTCCTTGTCAAGTAAAAACTGTCATTGTAATCATGTTTGTTGCTTTAATCTAAGAAGAACCCTTGTCCTCTAAAACGTATTGCGGTATCAATACGTTATCTTGTTTTTCTTAACATTGGTATTGAGTTAGAAATTTTAGTATAAAAACAACCTTAGTCCGAACCAAGGTGTTGAAAACCAGGCACCCATCTCTCATTTGATAAATCCTAACAAATTTTCAATTACAATTAGATGTATTTTCAGTGACATTTGCCCTAAGGGAACAGTACCTAAATATTTGAAACAAGTAAGTGAAAACCACCACAACTTTAAAGAACTAAATCCATATTGTCTGTTTGTATATGCAAGGATCTTATAACTGCCTGCACAATGAAGACCTAAACTCAGTCTTTCAAAGCAGAGGTATTTCCTTTCTTGTGTTAACGGACTGCTTCGACGCTTGGCCAGAAAATGAGCTGCTGAGTCCTCATCATTGAAGGAGTATTATTCTGGGCTATTCAGCTCCACTAGATGGCTATAAAGGGACCAGACAGGGTTGGACACTGACAACCAAATTTAAATTGTGTTCAAGAAACTAATTTACCTTTTCTCAAATTTTCCCCACCATTTAGTACAAGAATATTATCTACACCAACACAAAGCTGCGTATGTTACCTGCACAAAATAGGCACAAACCCAAGAGTCTGCAAATTTGACAATGAAAGCAGAATGTTTGCCCTGGAAACACACATATATATATAGCTTCTACTAAAAGAGAAACATCTTGTTCTACAGACAACTTTCTTCAAACAAGACATTTCTGCAGACTAGTTTTTTTTCTAAGAAGTGCATGTTTCATTATGTGCTGAGAGCTATGAAGTGAACATCAGTCAGAGCAAACACAGCTACTGGATAAGTTTTTTAGCATTTCAAACAAATTTGTGCATTTGAGTTTGTAGAAAAAAAAGAAGTGCGTGGAAATGAGGATGGAGTTGTCATCTAAAACAAGTTTATGTTCTGAGGGAACAGCTGTGTGTCTTTCAGATTGTCTCACTAACGGATAAATTGCAACATCTGAGGCGATTTGACTCATCCTTTTTTTTTTAAATTACCAGCTTCCAAATTGCCTCAAAGTGTTTGTCTGTGTTGCCTGTTGCCTGCTGCATCTCATGTGACTTTTGAGTCACTGTTCTAATTTGCTCATGCAGTACCTAGGACTGCAAATGTACACTCTTAAAGATTTCTTCTGCTTTAAAATTTTTTTTTTCTATCTTGATAATCAAAGGTTTATGTTTTTTAATATTTGTTCACATATTCCGAGCAAATACACAAAGCAATAGGGTTAATTATAGGCCTAGTAATTGGCTGGTGTGATTTATTAATTTGTGACTTAAGTTATTTTTTCTTTTTTTTTTTTTGACTAATGCCTTAAATGTTAATTCATACTGACTGACATGAACCAAGGAATAAACATTAATATTTGCGACAGCAGAGAAAGCTAAATGTGGGATGAAAAGAAGATGGCCAGAGAAACAAGCCCACAGAGAAGACACAAGAGGAATGTTTTGGAAGTTTTATAATACTCTGTTACATCTGGAGGAAAACTAAGAGCATTTTGGAAAACGGCACCATATCAAGATTCAAACATGATGAAGGTAGTAAGGCTGCTTTCCCACTTCAGGAGTAGGATGACCTACCACAATTGATGGAAACATAAATTCTGGTCTCTTATCAGAACCTGAAGCCCACTTCAGGTTTCTGGTGGGACAATGATCCAAAACACAATAGCAAGTCCCCAACTCAATGGTTCGAAAACTTTTTTTACACAGTCGAGTTGAATAACATGATTTTTTCCGTAATGCAATTAAACAGTACTCTTAAAATTACATTTTGTATTAACTCAGGTAATATTTACCTCTTATTCAAATTGATTTGACTTGAAACCTGGAACAAGTTCTCCAAATGGAGAAGAAATATGCAAGGGGGCAAATACTTTTTCAATGCACTGTACCCTTCTCAGCCTTGCGATGACAGTAAATTTTACGCTCTAAACCTCTTCAGACCAGTAGCACGGGTGAGGCCGCAAATCTTCACTCTTTCTTCCTATTCCTCATTTCATCTTTCTCTTTCTCCCTGCATCTTAGTGGTCACTTCTGAAATACAAGCGTGTGTGTTTCTGTATGTGTACAGTGGGACACACAGAGATTTATAGGCCTTGAACATATGCTGGAGTAATCAAAGAATCACCTTCGACTCATTTCCTCTCTTCTAACAAAAGGAGACAGAGAGTGTGGGAGTGAATGGAGGGAAGAAAATCATCAAGATGGAGCAGAGCGATGAGAGAGACCAAGAAGGAGAAAAAAGAAAACACTCCAAACACAGAGGGAGGGTTGAGAGCAATGGTGGAAATGAGCCGAGAGTAAAAAGGTGCTGACAAGCCTGGTCTCATGGTTTTAGTTCAAACAAAAAGATTAAAACAAATGAAATAAAAAGTTGGGACAAGAAGAAATTTGGCAGATGTAGGAATGAGAAAACCTGGAAGTCAGATGGAGAGGTTGTCTTAAAGTGTAGGCAGATGTGGTTATAACTCACTTTGTTATAAAAATGACAACTTGTTTATAGCTTAACCTCCATCGTCAAAAGATTGATGATTTCCTCAACTTTTATCTTTGTTTATATATTCTAAAAAATTATGCTGTGCAATATTCTTAAAATGTATCAAAACAAAGCAGCTTACTTTGTCTGTACTGTTTTTGTCATTAGAAAACCTTGGCATGCATATGCAGTTGAATTTTGTTTGGGCTCAGACGAGTCACTGCCCACCCACTACAAATAAAGCGTATTACACACTGCTCCTCTTAAACCGCTGCATTATAGGGATGGACAAAAAGGCAGTATAGAAAGCTCTAGGGATGTCATTCAACATCTGTATTTCAAATAAATGCTGCACATATTCTCTGCTGTGTTCCTTCCCTTTGCCTGTTGTCAGAATCACTCAGTTTAGTAGGGAAGGAGAAGGAGCTTGTTTCTTAGTCCAACCACAGCAGGAAAAAAATATTCCGCAACTTGTAACCGAGAGTTGTTCCGTATCATTTATAATAAAATTACAATAGATATGATTCTGTCATGAATGCCAGTGTTGCATCATATTGTGAAATACATGGTGGCAGTTTGTTGGAATATCTTGGTTACATGAGTTCTATGTTTTTCTTTTTGTAGACATTTTTTGTTTTGTTTTGTTGAGGTGTTGCATGTTTGGATAATTATTCCTTCTTGTTTTGGGAGTTGTGAAGCTGGAAGGATTTTTTCTCTAACTTTTTTGCTTTTGAACAGTTCTCATGATGTGAAATGGTGGAAAAAAATTATTGTTTTTACAACTTGGAGCAGCTTATTAGCATCTCAAAAGCACAAGTAAAGCATGAACTATGGCCCCAAATCTCAGAAACATTGAAAAGGAGGCTTGATTATGCAAAGCTGCACTAAAGAGCAGAGAGGAGGAGGAGGAATTTCAAATCATTGTTTCCACTGATCATAATGAGCAAGGATTATACTCCTGCCTCCCATCTCTCTGCCTGGCTTTCCAAACTTGTGGCCAGACAGAAATGGAAAAATTAGGTCGAGTAACAAAGATATCCAACAACTGAGGGCGACATCCAGGCCTTGTAGCTGAAATTTGTCAATGATTACTGGAAATTGAGCTGTTAGCATGCCACAACTGTCATGCACAGTCGTGGCAACAGTTTTCTGTTGGAGACCCCATCAAATTGGTTGGAAGATCAACTACTACTGTAGATTCTTCGTGTTCACAGTATCACCATCCACTACTCTTTGAATATCCTTTCATTACATTATTAAAATCCCCATCTGGGATAAATGAAAATTTATTTATTTTTTTATTGAATTGTATTGTATTTTAAATATTTTCCTGGCTTCCCTCCCTATTTTTCTAAGGTTTCTCCATTATGCTATGCAATGATGTTCCTATTGTTCCTCTAAAATTATAGAAAGATATGACAGCTCTAACACTAACAAATATATTCCTATTTTTACAGAAAATAACTAGTTCTACCAACACATCAGGAAGGCATTGCTACATCCTGGTTTTAAGGTCCCCCAAGAGATTTCCAACCTCTTTGAAGAAATCAAAATCCAATTCAGTCCACAAAGTCAGCTTTTCAGATTGAAACAGAATATTACTCTTTGTTCTCAGCAGTCTTTTTCAATGAGAATGCATTGAGAGTCAGCACTGTCAATGCTGACTCTTCTCTGACTTTCTAATACAGAGGCTTTAGCAGAGGAGTCAGGTTTAGCACTTACTTCAGTGCCCTGTTCTAATTAATTCTGAAAGCCTCTGACACACACACACACACACACACACACCATTACTTAAACCTGTGAGACTTGGTCACCCCTTGTCTTCACTTGTTTGCGAGCTGAACATATTTGACCTTTTCTTTCTAATTCCTTGGCTTCTCTGACTTTTAACTATCCTTTCATGACACCGGAAGGCATTGAAAAGACACTTCTTTTCAAGTGTTTGATCTTTTTCCTTTTGTTGTTTTGGGAATTTTCCAACTTTCTTTGTACAGACTGTTTTAGTACACTTCTGTCTCTTGCTTGAATATTTTTGTACAATCTTGTTAGCATATTTCCTGCTAATATAGTGTTGTCATTTCTACAGTCAATGTTTAGATTTGACCACACCAGTTCTTTCTCTCTTCCTTCTCACAAATGGTTACAATCTGGGCTTGAAGCTAATATATGCAACCCCGTAAGAAGAAGCAGGTTTAGAAAATGGATGGAGGCTTTTTCTTTGAACAAAATATATTTTTGTTGTTGCACGTATGTATTTCCAAGCATTTTGACAGTGAGCTCTATCCCAAATATTTTATGAAATAGACTAAATCAACACAGAGTGATAATTTATCAGCAAATGTTAAACAGTTGTGATCAAGTAGATTACACGCTCCTCATCTCAGTCATAGGTTTGGACAGTCACTGATTATTTTCAACTTATTTATTTCATTTACATGTATAAATGTATATATAAATAATCCACCACAACCATTGAGGGGTTCATCTCTGGTGGGGCAGTCTGAGTAAATGTTTCTTGTCGTTGTTTGTGGTTTTCTATTTATATTGAGGGTTTTTTTGTTTGTTTTTTGCTTTAAAACTTTAAAATTAATATTATGAAAATGCAAAGGAAGTGAACAATGACACTCTCAAATGTACAATGAAGAGCCACCACATACTCCTATTGATAGCATTTTTCCCATGCAGTCTATATACATGCAATTGTTTATTAGCTTAATACAAATGTCAACCTGATGAAGCAGATCTTTGTTAGATCCTCCCAAGCAATCGTGGCACGTTTGACAGTGAGTGAGCAGAGAGGAGGGCCATCTGGTGTTTCAGATAAGCACAGAGTTCTCCCAGCAGCACAACGTCTCAAATCACTCCTTAGCCTCTATCACAGACACGCACAGACACACGCTCACACCCAGAAAAAAATAAATAAACAGAGTCACTTAGAGTCAGCCATCAATCACTAAATTCAGATCTTGTGATTTAGACCTGATAAAGCATGCTCACACAGCACACCTCAGAGCTGACAGATCAGTCAGTTTTTGCAGGGTGTGGACTCATCATAAAGCAGTTTGAGTAAATTGTACTTCATGTACATCAGTGGCTCAGTTCTTACAGACCAGATACTGTGAGTCTAAACAGACTCACAGCAGTGCTTGTGAAGAAATTCTTACTCTGCAACATGTGATTGCACTATGGATTTTTTTTACATAGTCTCACTAACTATCCTGCTCCTAATGTTGTAAGATAGGGGATGTAATGTGGACCGTGTCTGTTAGGGCTAATTGCCAATAAAACACATCAAGTGCAACCACATGCAACATTGAAAATCTAATTTTAATTACCACAGCTGAAGGGTTTGCCTACTAAATTTTAATAATGAATGATCCAGTGTACATTCTAAATATAATTTTATAATCTTTGATAAGTAACTCCCTATTCTGCAATACTACAAGTAACATCTTTCTAACAGAAAACAAAGGACTAAATTTATTTCCACTGTGTTTTATTTAACTAAAACTCTCACCTTACATCATTGACGTTAAATATGTTCAGCTGTTGGCAACAGGCAACTATCAAAAATGTCATTACATAATGCCATATTCTTATAAATATCAAAAACTACACTGAGCATTTACACAATATCCAAGTCCAAGTTTTGTGAAGTGGTTTGTATTTGAGGGAGTGTGATGTGATCTGAAGTAGATCTGCAGGTTGATATTTGATGACAGTATAAATATATAGTAGGGTGACCAACAAAAGAAGACACTTGGCCAAGTCTGAAGAATGTCCATCATAATCTGTTTACTTTAAAAATACTTTTAATCTTAGCATATTTTATAGTGTACCTTATATGTTTGGTTAGAAATAATAGTTAAACAACAAATTTTAGATAGGTATACAAAGTAAAAAATGACCAAAAAAAAAAAACTAGAAATAAAAAAAAGAATAAATAGAAATATCCAGAGGGGATGCATGACATATCAGTATCCCTGATGGGAAAACCAGATGATCTCTTCCTGGTTTTCATTCCCGCTGCTCTGACATTTCCTCTGGATTTCTCCAAAAATCTTCCTGGTGTGCCTCAGACCGCTCCCTTGACAACACCTACCTGCATTCCTCACTGCACCTGACTCCATCCTCCATCGCTCTCCATCACTGACCCATCCTGGAAATAAACAGAGAAACAATCACCAGCCAAACACTTGCCTTGTTCTGCCAAACAACTCACTTACAGCCTCCACAAATTTGTTATCTGACTTTACGAGTAGAACTTCTCCTCCTCATCTTCTCCTGTAAATCGTCATCCAACCTCCACCTGTAATATTAATCAGTCACTTTCCCTCCTCTTGTGCACCTGGGTTAATCTTTTTCCCACTGGCATCTCCTTCCTTCCTGAAAAATCTCTTCCTCAGAATAAAACTGTTTACTTTTCTTTTCTTTGTGTTCTCAAAAGTTGCCAGCACCAGAGTCTATTTAAAATCAGTCATTATGACAAAAATAAAACAAAGTTTGAGAAATTTACAATTTATGTTTTGAAGAAGTAATATTTAAACTTAAATAACAGTTTTAAGCAAAAGTGTGTAGCTTCTCGCTTTAAAGAATAATTCTCAAAAATATTTGTTTTTTATTTTAATGCATTTATCAGTATGCGGAAAATTTAATAGGGTACCAGTTATCATACGATACATTGCCCCTGTCCCGTGTTCCAATCTGAAATCATTACTTTGATTCTCCACCCATCTTTCGGAAATAGAAAAGTGCACATCTTGCAGCGAGGGTGCATTGCTTTCTCAGGACTAACACACTGATATTGTATTTATGTTCACACTGCTTCATGTGCAAAGGCTCCAAAAGTTTTAATAGTAAAAAGAGTTCAAAAACCTTAAATGAGATTGCTTCTTTGTGTGTCTGTCTGTCTCAATCCAGCACCGTTCTCTGTGATTGTATAATTAAAAAGTAGTTTGTTTATTACTGCAGACATTGTATTTGACATCGGATTTTAGATGCATTGAAAATGGCTGAATTACTTTTTCTTTTATGTGTTATTTTTGCGTAACTGTCTAATGAGTCAATAATCAAACACACATTACATGTAATTGTAGGGAGCAATACTTCTTAAATGAGCTAAAAGAAAATGGTATGGCTTTTGCAATGCAATTGTCTAATGTTTGCAATCAGTGTGTAAAACCATACAATTCTAAAAAGAAAACACGAGAGACATATCAAATTTTTTAACTGATTATTTTCTTTCTTTCATGGCTAGGTTTTTATTTTAGATGTAGACACATTTTAAAACAGCAGCTGCTTAATAGGCATTAAAGAAAAGCAGTTTGTTCATGTTAGAAATATTATCCATCCATTTTCCTTACTGAATCATCCTTTCAGTGCGGCTGGTGTCTAACTCAATCCGTCAATGGCTGAGAGGCAGGATAAACCCTGGAGAAATCAACAATCTACCATAGCAGGGTGACACAAATATGAACAACAATAAACAACCTTTTGGTAATTAATATTTCCATGTTCTATTTATGTTTCATGCTGCTCCACCGTTTTGCCCTGCCCATTTCTGGTGACTGCTGATTGCTCCCACCCATGCTGCTGACTATATAAACTTCTGCCCACCACTCACTCAGTGCAGTATCGTCTGTCGAAATCTTTGTGATAGCTTTCGAGCGATCCATGTCTGACTTCCTGATTGTGTAACCCTGACCCGTTTTCTGCCCCCTGAAAATCACCCCTGCTTGTTCCCTGACTGCTCTGTGAGTTACTCTGATATTGACTCTGAACCTTGCTTCTTGTACCTGGACTCTGATTACTGCCTTATGGATTCTCATTTTATTCTGCCTTCCCTACCAGCTTTGTTGCTGACCTGGACCGTTAACCTGACCATTGAGCTTTGTGTTGCGGACAAAGTAACCTCTCACGTTCCCATGGTGAAACCAGAACACTGGATTGGAGTGTGTTATCCAACTTAACCTGAGCTGGAGTTTCTGTGCTGTATGACATCATCGATCCTGCTTTCCATTGTATTGTAGTAGATCTATTTATGATCCGGCAAGTTAAATGACCCAGAGTATAAGGAAATTTTCCAAACCTCTAAAGTTAATCTCCTTAGATTCAAGTTTGTAGAGGTCAGGTTCTCCAAAGAGCATTTCCTGGAAAAACACCTCTGAGTAATCTTCTACTTCTTCTTGTTTTGCAAGTCTGTCATCTTTCTGTCTTCTTCACAGAATCTGACCAGAAAGTCTGTCCTCTGAAGATTTTGCTGTCTGTCTTGCACATTCAGATTTCTGTCAAAACTTGTTCAACCTTTGCAAATTACAAAACTCTGAATATTTTCTAATTTTCACTGATGTTTTTTAATCTGTCATAACTCAAGTTAATTGCAAGATTTTCCTTATTCCATATTGCTCATTTTATTCTTTTTTTTCCCCTCAATCATAGAAACCAAAGTTAAATTTTTAAAATCAGAAAAACATGTAAACCCTGGTGCAAATCTGAGAATCTAAAGTTGCAGCATCAAGCTCCATGAGCTCCCACAGGCTGCATTGGTGACCTTTGTAGTCCTGTTAGTTACACTTGTAGTATATTTATGACCTGAGTCTGAATCCATCATGTGAAGACATCCTACTGCATAAACGCACATGAACACAACATTCAGTCACACAGTCAGTTAATGAACTGCCCACATTGTGTTGCCAGTGTGTGTGAACTTGTACTCCGCCTCCCGTGTGGCACTTTTATGGATACAATTTATTGTCTACCTCTTTCTCTAAAGGGAATATTAATAGATTTATAACGTGGAAAACTGTGCAATTCATTTTACGTATGAAGGAGAGAGAGATCTGGTCTGTCAAAAAAAAACAAAGTGATGGTGTGAGAGGAAAATAAGACGATGGTTGGTTTCTCTGGAGAGCTGAAGTATATGTATTCATCTTTGCAAAGATGTTTAATCAGCTTTCAGCCTGAAATATTCTTTAATGCAACCTTTAAAACCACAGCTGGAGATAAAAAGTTGGTCTTGCGGGTGACAAGCAAAAGCAGTTTGTGGTCGGAGACAAGTGCCTTGCAAGAGAAATATTAATCAAAGAGGAAGGGCTATTATAACTCTGGAGGAGCTACAGAGTTCCACAGCTTAGGTAGAAGAATCAGTTAACACATTCGTGTAGCTGTGCACATCTACAGATCAGAATTTTAAAGGATTTAGGTGGACAATGCCTGTGATCTGGAAGTCTCAACGAGGTTTTCTTCCACGATTGTTTTCATAAACTCACGCCAACTTCAAAATGTTGGCTGTAGAAAAACATCCTCACCCCATGACACTGCCACCACCAGGTTTCATCATGAGGATGTGCTATTTAACGTAATGTGAGGTGTTAGTTTCATAGCAGTTTATTATTGTTGATTCATTATGCTACAACAACCCAAACATTAAGCTGAAAAGAAAGAGAGAAATGTGGAGGAAAAGGAAGAGTTTAGGGTAGCAGAGGCAAAGAAGAATAGAGAACAGGACAACAAGTCTGCTTCTACCCGCAGAAAAAAAAGACAAGGCAAAGAACCAAGAAACCATAGCAACAAAAAACATGTGTATAACAAATACAACATCACTGATAAGGACACAGTACTAGTTGATACAAGATTTTTTTAGGAGAAGAAATTTTACACATATAGCATTTTTTTTAGCAACCACGCAGTTTAAAGTGCTTTAGAATTTTTTTGGGTGGCAACCGCGGCCCAACATATCTGAAAACACCTGAATGGGTGTGTGTGTAAACATGTTTTTGTATATAAGATAGTCACCCATCTCAAAGGACATGAGGGAGTTCGGAACCAGTGTCCTCATGACAGCTAAGGGGTTGAGAGAGAATATTTAAAATTAATTGTTAAAAGACCCAAATATATATGAAATTTCTGCTTATAGTGAACGGACGTAACATCTGACCACAAATGCTGGGATGGACACTCAAAGAGCAGTGTTTAATGTATTGACCAAAATGTCTTTGGCACATATGGGGCAAATAATTAATTAATCTTGTTCAATCAGACAAAAATACTTAGGTCTTCTGCTGGGATTGGTTGAGCCACACTTCTAAACACCTTTGATTTATAAAGAAAAAGAGATAGAAAGACACCATTTACAGTTTAAGTGTGTATCTGTGTGGATGCAAGAGAACGTAGGGCTCATTAACAGGATTTTTTAATAGATGATCCAACTGGTTGAAGGTTGTAGGAAGGATAATGCTGCTTCTTAAGTGTGTCTCTTTCCCCATCTTTAAAGAAACCAGTCCTTTCTCTTGGCCTGCTAAAAGCACAAAAATACAATTAGCTTTGGCAAAGCCCTGTGCCAAGGTTTTAAGAGTGGGGAGAAGAAAGGAGAGGGAATAAAACATGGGAGAGTGAAGGGGGAATTATATATATATACTATTGCGAGCTGTTTTATTTGTCTTGCAAGCAGCAGGAGTATTAGTACACTTTTGATTGATCCTCCAATGGTTCTGTGTATCGCCAAGTGGAAAGCTTTGTGCTCTAAAGGAAACACAAGTTTCCATCCTTTTGTCTGCCACCTCTACTGACTCACTGCTGCTTGACAGTGAGTCAAGCAGCTCCCACTTTGTTCGGTCACAACTATAAAAACTCACGGTGTCTTTAGTTGATGCTATACGTTATGTCATTAGGCTTTTAGATTACAGAAGCAAAAATAAATCATTGGAAACATTGGAATGTCTAGAGATGTTATGTTATTTTTTTTTAGGATATTTTTTAGTTCTATCAATAGAACTAATTTAGGACTCTTATGAGAAATCTGCAAAACCTAATGTATAGACCATCTGCACATGTTGGTGTAAAGATGTAATTGATCACACAGTCACACAGATTAATAGAAAGCAATTTTTTCTCCATTCTTGAAATGTACCAATACAGTTTACCTGCAATGTGTTGTTTTATCTAATAATGTAAAAACAAAAATGTTACCCCATTGAGTTAAAAGCAACTACAATGCTCAGCAGCTTTGTTCTGCAGGCCAGAACATTGTTGAAAAGTCCTTAACATTAATTTTGTCCAAGAAATACATGAACATGTGCTACCTTTCAACAGGTATGTCTGTGTTTTAAAGAGCATCACAAGCCAGATGTTAATACCACATTGCCAACCATGGTAGTTCATTCTAAAAATATTTTGGATATTTTCTTTCTTTTCATTCCAACACAGTTTAGATACTGTTGAATATCTTCAGGAAACGTGTTATGTAGCCATTTTGTACTGTTCAAGTTGCTTCATTCACCTATTTTTTGGAGTTTACAGAAGTGCGATCTGCCAAATTATCTTTTTGAACATTAAAAAGAGCCATTTTTCAAGAGATCTCGGGTACTCAAAGGAAATAAAATAGCAATGTAAGGAACAAAATGAGGATGGGAACTGGAAAAGAGGTGAATTAACTCAGAGGTGTTAACCCCCAGCTTAGACCTCTACTCACTCACAGAAGTGAAAGCTTTTTTAGATTTCTACATTGGATAAATTTATTCCTGTTCTTCTATCAGTATAATACATAGCAGCAGAAATTGTAATATTTTACTGTAAGAACATTCTGTCAGGAAATAGTAAAGTTCGTCTCTAATTTAAGATGAACTTTCTCACCCCCTAAATAAAGCAGTTTTTACACATAATGGTAACGTAGAGAACCAAATTTAACTGCAAATCCTTGCATGTGAGGAGGTGGAATTAACATATGTATGCTTGCTAAAAACATAAGTGGAAGTGTCACCCTGTAATCTCTGTTGTTTTTACAAATATTCCCTACGTAAGTGTCATGTGACTGCTGCAGGCTTTCATTCTGACAGTAACAACAAAACATGTATAGCTTCAACCTAATCTTCAACACATGCTCGTGTTTGTGCATCTGAAACAGCAGGACGTCTGTTGACACAGAGTGATCTAACAGTGTTCCTCTCTGAAGTACATAATCTAGTATACAAAGAAATAAAACTGTCTCATTCTTAACACGTTCTGTGACTTTGCCTTCCTGCTTGACATTTTGGTGACTTCTTATGTCGTAATCACTGGCTGCGCTAGAATAGCAAATTCAAAATGCATCAAGTCTGATATCAAGACTCGGCTTGTTTATTTATTTATTGATTTTAAAAAAATAGATATTACATTCCCTAACTGTAGAGGGAGCTCAATGGCAAACATATCTGCCATATTCACTTGTGCTGCTTGTTAAAGTGGTTTGGTTTTTCACTTTTGTGAAATTCCTCTGTGATTCTAGAAAGTAAATAAATTCCCACAGCTGTGAAAGGCAAACAGCTAGTCAAAAATTCAGCTTGTTTATGATGATTTTAAATATTTAAATCAATTTAAACTTTCTAAAGGGAGCAATACTGATAGGTTTGTCTTAGTTTTGGGTGTTGTGATGGCACAGGGGTTAAGCACAACCCATATAAAGAGGGCTTAGTTCTGGATGTGGCCGTCGCGGGTTCAAATCCCTGCCTGGTACCTTTGCCACATGTCCTTCCTCTCTCTCATTGCTACAACATACTTGCATACTTTGCTACTTGAGTCTTCATGGAATTTAGATGGGAAATTAAAAATTTTGCATTAGATGGTTCCTGCTGTATGCCACAGAAGATGATAGATTTCTGTGCTTTTTGAAGTCTTGTAGTTGCTTTGGACATGTTATGGTCAATTAATAATGCAACCAGTTGCCACCACCTGTGCACCTATATGTACACAGTAGTGGTTTTGTTGTGAAAACTGAGAAAACACTTTTTTTTTTTTTTTTTGGGAAGGGCGGATTCTAGTGGCTTTTATTGGAATGTGCTCATACAGGAAAGTCGGTAATGAGAGAGAGAGAGAAGACATGTGGCAAAAGTCACCAGGCTGGGATTTGAACCCGCGACGGCCACATCGAGAACTAAGCCCTCCTTATATGGGTTGTGCTTAATCCCTGTACCACCACAACACCCAAAACTAAGACAAACTTATCAGTGTTAGTCATTTTAAATTTAATTTGATAAGCCGCTTAAATGAGGGGTTTCACTGTTGTTTTCTACAAACTGTGTTATATTTTCTTCTACTTCAATTGGTAAATTTCTACTTTACAGAACATTCCTTCAAAAAATCTAAAGTACTTATTTAATGGCATGCACAAAAATTCAATAAAGTGAAAAACTTTTAAAATCATCTATTCCTCTAGTCACACAGGGAAACCAGCAGGACTGAAAGTAAAAGTAATATGTCTACTATTTACTCTGGTGGCTCACGTCCACTAATCAGTAATCTTCCTTGAACGGAGCTCACTTGCCCACATATCAACTGCAAAATGTAAATACTAACTGCTGAACTGCATCCACAATGAAGTTTCAGGATATATTAAATAAATGTTATTAAGTTTTAGAATTTAAATACAATCATACCAAGAGGAAAATAGTTAAAGTGATAATAGATGTAGAGGCTAAAATATGAATGCAAAGAATCCCCAAATAAGAAAAATCCATTTTAGGATTCAATATAGCAAATATTCACTGTATGTTCAGACTGTCAAGATGAGCTCTGTTGATACTGGAACTGCTATGATGATTATTAATGTTGCCTACAAAGACAGAAACTTTTATTAACCCACAAATACTTTCAGATACACTTGAACATTTTCCTGTTTTTTCACCTTATAAACACACTTTATCTATGTAATTGTGATTTTTATGGGACACGACCAGAATAAAATATCACACTGTTTTTTTTTCTTTTCCTAAATGCAAGCAATAAGAAAAGTGTGGCCTACATATGCATTTGGATCTCTTTACCACTACATAAAATCCAGTCAGACCAATTGACTCCAGACGTTACCTGATTAAAGTAAATGGTAAGTGTTTAGATCTTTTTTTGTTTGGGAAAACTCCTATCCTTCTAGATTTATACTTAACAAATTTAATAAATATTTAATTATGTGGTTGTGATCAGGCTTTAAAATCTGAATCCTAGTTAAAATTGTTACATTTCCCACAAGATCTTAGCTTAATTTCCATGTGACACCAGTTCATCTTTAGCCCCACTCCCTGGGAAGTTTTTATGATGGATGCTCTTTAAACCTATCGGTCATAGTTTCTACATTGTATCTGATCACAGACCAGCTAATGTCACATTTTCTAAACATTACATTGAGTAGGACCTTCCTTACAATAAACATGCAATGTCTTCTATCAATTTGCTGAATGTGATTCACTGTAATGTTTACAGGGGGCAGGGCTTAGTGCTCTCAGTCAGCAAAGTGCCACTGTGAAAGCAAAAGTCTACACTGCAAAATTATAATTTGAGTTTGGAAAAAAAAATAGTTTCAAACAATACGATTTAATTCAGTGAACATACTACACAGAGATGCAGAATTTGGTTCTGGTCGCTGATAACTGGCTATCTCTCCAAGTGAGCAGACAGGATAAACCCAGTTGTGGATAAATCTCTTTCACATGCTTTCTGTCCCTTTCAGCCTCTCTCCCTCACACACATGTAGCAGCTGATCCATTTCTTTCCTCCCTCTATCTGTCTCAAACACACATACTCGCTCAGTCTCACTTGCATTCTGTTACACCTCCCTGCTGCCCTCGCTCGCATCCACTTATTTTTTTTGCTTTTGACCCCATTTATTTCATTTATGTACCACCCCTCTCTCATCCCATAACTCATATTCCCGCTCACACTTCTTTCGTGCCTATATCTTCTTACCGTTTCTTCATATATTCCTCAACCTCCTTTGCTTCCTTTTGCATCTGATGCATTATGGACTTTTCTTCCTCCATCCCTTCTTCCTCTTTCCAATGCCTTCTATTTTTCATCAGTCTCTAACACCCTCAGGTGCACCATGTGCTCTTCTCTCCCCAAGAGTGTTTTCACACCTAGTTGGTTTACAGTAGTCACAGACCTGGAGCAACAGCATCAGTTTGTGCTGTGAACAAAGGTCCCCCGAGAAATCAGTTTGCAGGCCCTGCGTACCACTGATATGATGGCTGGCTCAACATAAACAGGGTCAACTGAGAGTTAATGCTGTCGCTTTGCTTTTCCGCTCAGTGTACCGTTACTGTAGACTGAAAAATGCAGTAGGAAGGTTAGCCGTTTTCACTTGCCTCAGTAATAAAGAGGAAATCCTGTACCATCTGTGGTTTCAATCAAAGTCCTTCACAATTTCCAATAAAAACACATTTGTGGAGCTCTACCAGAGTCTTTGTATGCATTCAGATTTCTACCATCACACCTGGAGAGAAGAGCCTGGTTGAAAAAAAGTAACTGGAACCTTTCCAAACAAATCAGAGGAGTTGTAAGCTGTGAAAACTTGATCCAGCTAAAACATTATTCCTGCACTGTAAAGATTAATCAACTAGTCACTCTCAGCAATGATTAGTGAATGTTCCTGTTGGCAGAACATTGGAGCAAGGGTGCTGAAACAATATGCTGGCACTGCAAAATCCATATTGCAAGTAAATTAAGTTTCTTAAAGATGGAAAAAAGCAGAAAAGAATTGGGGACTTCACAGAGTTTAAGGTAAAGATAAAATTTAAAAGGCAAGTTTTAATTCGGTTCATTAATTCTCTTCCATCTTTTCCACTGTTGTACCTATTTGTTGTCAAGTTCAGATCCTTTACACATCTGTGCCAGATTGATAATGGGAAAACTACAAGCTGAAATGTATTACCTGCATATTTTACCCAAACAAGAACAGAAAATCCAAATTTTACAGTCAAAAACAATCTATATTTCAAGGAACCATAAAAGCGACAGACATATATACGTAATAAACCCTCAAATTGTTTCAAAATCTTCAAGATGTTTGAGAAAACAATGAATTGAGCAACCTTTATTTCAAAGCAGGAGTTTTTAGCGTCCAATTATTATCATTGCACTGCTAGGTTAGACCAATGCTGTTTGGTCCCTTGTTTTTTCGCCAACTTCTCCATGGCGGCTATGTGTCATAAAGAAATCATAAAGAAAGCTTGTTCTTTGCCATTTCCTCGGTCCCGGAGATTCTCCCTCGGCCTCCTCCATGCTTCCAAGTCTGCCGCCTACTAGAGAGCAGCGATAAGGAACTCTCCACCGAGCCGACAGAGGCTTTTAAATCATCAATAGTATCCATATCTTTCATCCAGGAGGCCAACGACTTTACCTCAGATAAGATCAGCTCCATAGTTGTTTCTGGTTAGCTCTGAGACGCCAGCGTTAGCTTCAGCACTTGGCTCCTTCTGAACGGATTTCTTCTTGGCGGAAGATCCTCCGGGAAAAATTGGAAAATCTTTTCACGATGCGGTCTAGAAGTGTGTCCCCAAGTGTTTCACAGTCAACAAGGACATATTTAACTGAAGGAAGTTAAAGGAATATTTTAAGCCTGGAGCAGAGAAGAGTCTCAAACCTCCATCTTGGACCGGACCACGTGACCTCTCGGTCCCTTGTTTTTTGATGCTTTAAAAATTACTTAGTCACTGATGTACCACTTAGACAATATCACCTCAGAGCAAAATTGTATTAAATAATGTTCTTTGTATTTAAATCACTTCACCATTTACTCTGGTCAACTGAAGAAATTGTCCATAGTAGTTTGTTTTCTTTAGCTCACAGGTTTCTGTGGTTTCTCTCTGTTTGCAAGCAAAACATAACATTGCAGCCAGACTGTTCTCTTGTAACCAAGACTCCTCCAAAAGAAATAACAAAAAAAATTTTCTGTAGACCAACTAAGTGTGTGGTTGGCTCTGATTCAAATCTGCACATATATTACATCTAAGAGTCTTGTATTTTTACTAATAAGATATCTCTTGACTCATTCAGTGATGTAGAATCTAGAGCAACTGAGAGAGATTGATCCTCTTCTGACCAGAGCACTGGGGCAGATGACAAGAGTCTGACAGTTATTGAAATAAATTGTCTGCTGGCAGTTTGGAGATACTTTGTACAGGGTAAGAGATTTGGAAAGCCATGCATTCCTCATCCAATAGATGAGCCCGCACTCTGTCAGGACCCCATTGACCTAGGAAGTATGTCGCTGACACAAATATCAGCTACTGCAGCTCTTATATGTCCTCTCAATTGCTTTCAGAACAGATGCCTACACACACAGAGCTTTTATGGACTTTACATGTGGTCCATGTCTCCTGGATCTATGGAAACATGCGCTATACGTGTGATTACTTCTCCAGATGTGGTGGTGTTTCCTCTACAATGAGTTCCAACGACTGGAAATCATGGGAGCGGCAGCAGCTTACCTTTGATGTTAACATTAAAAACACTCTGCTTCTTTGCTGATATTCTCATTACTCTGGTCATACATATTCACATGCACACTTGATTGCAGTAACATATGTCAGCCACTTCACATGCAACACACACACCCACACACGGCAGAGTGGGTCTTTTAGGAGCAGAGTTCAGGCTGACTGATGGACTGACTTTCACAGATAGCTACAATCTGATCTGCTTTTCTTGACTTGCCCCCCACACCCACACACACACCAACTTACACCCTCATGCACACTTGTAGAGGAGTCAAGGCAGTGAGCACAGCAGTCATTCACAGCAGAATGAGCTCTTCTCGGGTTGCAGTTTGAGCTCAGCACCACTGATGGGTCTGGCAAAGCAGGTCGAGACCATAACACGCACCATATGTCTCCTGGAAACCATCAGGAACAAAACAAAGCCATCAACAGACTGCCAGCAGCGAGCACACCAGACTCATTCGCCCCCAAAATGGCCTCAAATTCATTATAGCTCACTCTGTGTTGACACAAGAATTCTTAAATGTTCTCGGTTCAGCTCACAAACGGGAAATTTATTCCTGCAATAGAACGCAGGCTCATAAAGACACAATACTGAGACCTTTCAGTAGCAGTGTGCCCTCTATCATTCATAAAGCAAAGTCCATAGCTGAACAATCAAAACCTAACATTGGGTCAGTCTGTCTGCAGTTCTGATTAACATGTTATTGTTGGAATAGGTGTGCACAATGAATTAGCACATTGTACATAAGCACTCATATATCACATTACAAACCTGGGTCAGAAGTAGCAGATTATTTCTGTTTTATGTGTTTATATCCATGACTTTTAAAACATGCATATCACTCAACTGTTCACATTTCAAATGTGGCCTTTGTCTCAAATACACCAGTCCAAAACACCTGTAAAAACTTTCAGAACATCTGCATAAGTTACATCATCTGCAACTTTTTATTTTAGTATTTTTGTTACAGGTAGTTCCCAGCAACTATTTAAACTTACCGAGCTAATATACAATGCCTTACAAAAGTATTCATACCTTTGACCTTTACATTTTGACTCATATTTTATTTAGATTTTTTTTTCAAGCTTGGATGATGCCCACTCCAAAACTTGGACTGTGTTATGTTTAAGTCACTTTGAAACTAATTCAGTCGCATGCACTTTCCCCAAGCACAGGTTTTATACCAATTTCCTTCTATCAAAAATATAGATTTTAACAGGACATTTCAAGATGAGGGTTCAAACTGGATTGGGTGTTTGGTTCCGTGCTATTTAAGAAGGGTCAGTTTTTACGTCATGGAATAACAATGAACCACAGTCTGGGATGAAAGGCTTTCAACATCTTGTTATCTAAAGTACTACAATCTTTTCTTTACACAGTTTGTGAAATTATAGCTTTTGATTTTAGATGTATCTATGAAATTATAGCTATTATTTTAATCATTCACACATGATGTTCAATACAAAGAGTAAATGGATCAAAAAGAGTTATATTGAAAAGATCATTATGAATTTCGAGCTTTACAAATGATTCCTAATTTTATGCCATTACAAATGTACATGCCTATATTAAGCTAAATATAATTGAAACAACCAGGGTTATTATTTACATTACAGCCAATGGATATTATCATCCACTGAGGAGAGTTCATGGAACCAGATGAATTGGGAAAGTTGCCTCTCAGGAGCAACTTTCCCACATTAGATTCCACTTTGCAATTATATATGGATTAAATATTAAGGGTACACAACATTGTGCAATTAAAGAAAAGTTTAATGCTGCTTTATTTCTCTGCGCAAAGTTGTACTGAAGATAAAAGTCAAACAATTTCTCAACCTGTGTAATCCAAGGACCTTTTCCAGGTTCCAGTTACAAATGACATTACCAATAATGTTACATTGTAAAATTTATTTACCAAGATAAAAGCTGCCAGTTTGTGTAAATATTTGCAAAAGCTGTTAAGCTACCAGAATAGTTCCTGATTGTCATGTTAGGTCCAGTTTGGCTCTGGAGCAGTGTTAGTCTGGGACACAAAAACAGGTTTAAAAGATTTGACAGCAATGATTTTAGTGCTATTTCTTGATTCAGCTCCAACTTGGAAGAAACTGGAGATTACACTGCAATAGATAAAACATTTTACAAAGTGCTATTGTGCAGTTTCTAGTGCAACTATCTTAATATACTCGGAATATGACAAAACTTTTTAACAAGATAAAGTAAGTTGTTTAAAGTAAATTCCTTAATGTTTATTTTAAAAAGCACTAGTTCCACTAGTTTTATTTGTTACAAGACATTTTCCAAAATTTTAATAATCTGTCAGTGGAATTAGTATTTTTTTAAACAAATATTAAGAAATTATTGTACTAGAAACTAAACAAAAATACATGGTAAGACTTTGTGTTTGCATTGTAGCCCACTGGAATAGTTAGCAACTCAGGAAGGAAGGAAGAAAAACAAAATAAATTTCTCGTAAAAAATAATTAATTAAACAGTAATTAATTTTGTCAAAAAAGCCACATTTTGTTTATTGATTTGTAAAAGCAATAAAAAGGGTAACGGCATCCTTGACACTTGAGCTCTTCGATTTGAAGCAGAAATGGTTCCCCAATAATGTCTCCTGCTGAACCTGAAAATTTATTTGATTATTTTATCTTCCTATTCCAAGTATTTTATCTCTTGAGTATTCAAGCTATTAAAGCACATGGACAATATGAAAAGGAGAAGTACTCCAGCTTCTGTGTCCAATGAAAAACATCGGTCCTTCATATCAGGGCCTTGACTAAGATGTGTCTCTGTATTCCAGACCCTTAAACCACAAATGCAGCAACTAAATGAAGCAGATTTAAATCAAATACTCTTCAGGTTTGTATGAAATGCATTCAGCTGTTCTTTGCAGCCTGATGCACCAAACCATTAAATTGTAGCTGAGTCATTGTGCTGCTTCTAAATTAATGAGGCCACTTTGGAGATTTATTCTTAAAGCTAATTACAGCATCTATGGCTCTATGGCAAAATCAATCTCTGCTGCATTAATGACATCATAAGTGACTAAGCCACTCAGACCAATGACATTATTTCATAAATGAGTAAGAAATAGCTTTATCAAAGCTACAAACGTGTGAGCATGAGAAGGCAAATGGATTACCAACATCTGCAAAATGTTTCAAGTCCATAAGATTCAATGTGAGCACATGTATCAGTGGTTGCAATTATTTAATAGAAGCACTTACGGTAATTCTAACTAGGTTACCACATATTTACAGAATAGTTGTGTATTTTCATAAAACAAGTTAACGTCACAGAAACGGTTCACCAGACAACCCCACTGCCTGATGAGCCCACCATTATTGCGATGAAATACAGCGAAAAGTAAGAGTCTTTGATGCATTTGTAATACGGTACTATTTACAGAACATCCCCAGCTGATGCACACTGCTCTCATAAGAAAAGGTCACAGAATGATGATATAGCTTGTATGTTATATACAAAAATGGAACTTTTCATAGGATCTCGTGCTGCATGCAAAGAGGTTTTTATAACTATTTGCTGCTAGGATTAAGGCTTGAGATAACTTGTTTTAGATACCAAATTGCCTGACTCTGTGCTTCTGAAAAGTAGCTTCCTCTGTAGAATTGTCATCACAGCATACATAGAAGCATACGTCACAGATAGAGAGAAATACAAGGAACAAAGGTAGAAAAGAGGACAAACAGAGTTAAGAAGGCTTTCAGGGAGTATGGCTGCCTTACAGTCAGAAACACAATGGGTAACAGCTTTCTAGATAAAAAGATTAACAAAAACAGGTAAACAACATTGGAAATAAAATGTCCTCCTTCTGTTCAAAGGTTTAGCCAGTAAGCACAGGAAGAATGTGGAAGAAACTGAATCATTTATTCCCAACATTGACTTTTTTCGGCTGAAAACAATTCTAGTTCATAATTGTATGGCACAGAGGGAGCACTACTAAAGCCAGAATGGGATCTAATTATGAAATGAATTTAATGTGAACTCACTACAGAAGGCATTAAGACAAAAAACACACGTCAGAGCTGTATTTTGAAATCTTTATGAGTACAGAACATGGTTTATTATATTTACTTAAAATTTACAGAGTTAATTTATCAGCTATTCAAACATGATACCATCTGGACTAATATTAAAACTTGACTGTAGGCTATTGGCATTTATTCTGTTTTCATCGATCTATTAGTCAGTTTAGTCTTTGTTAATATACAAGAATATAATCATGTTTTCTTTTTTTTGCCAACCAAGCGACTATAGGCCACTCATAAATCACTTAACAATGAGATTTTAGATACAACAGACTTTCTGATTCCAGTCAGTATCAGATATTTAGTTCCAAGCTGTCTTGCTGCTGTTTTTACACATCGGACAATTGTCCAGGCAGTTGTGTTTAAACTTTATGTTTGTCTACCCTCAACAGAATCTCATATTTTCCACTTCTTATTTTGTGTCTGAACACTGCTTATCCTAGTTCTTTAGGTATCTTTTTTATTTGGCTTTCCAACTTTGCAAACTTCATTTGCTTAAACCACTCCATTGCTTTCTTTCCATGGTTTAGAATTAAGCAATATCAGTTCAACAGTATATGAAAGTTGCCAGAAGCCAAGAAACATACTGCCTCATTCCAAGCAGACAGGTCGGACTTGAGGATGAGGTGTTAGAAACCATATCAACTGTACGTTTCTTGGCCATTCTGGTAGTGCTTTTGGCATAAAGGCAGACCTATTACTTGAATTTGACAGAGAAATTAATTTTGATATAAATCTATCCAATTCCAAAATCTAAATATCAGAAGACAATAAGGCAATAAACTGTGTGAAGTTAAAACAATGTGGTTTACAAAGGTTTTCTGTAGAGTGGACTGAACATTTCCTTTAAATTATATCACATCCCACCAGATTGGCATCCAATAAATTATTCAGATTCTATTTTCTCTTTGTTAATACAAGTTTAGGTCTCAAATACTTTATTTGTTTTCCACTTGCGTATCACTAATCACTTTCTCCTCTTCTATTTACTGTAATTCACAAATAGTCTTATATCATGATAATCACTGCTAGGATAATGGAAGGACAAATTATGTCTCATCTAGTTTATATGTAGAAGGTAAACTTTTTACTAATTACGTTTTGTTATTAGGACAAAGATTAGCTTCTGTGTGAGGGTTATTCCCTGAAGTTTTGAAGTCTCATATAGGAACAATTCTGTTTAGAACCAGGATGATGACTACTGCATATTATTGACCTGAAAACACCTGAAACCCCAAAGTGCCTCATGGACGTATATCTGTTCTCCACGTTTGGCCTATTTGTGACTGTGTTTGCTATAGCTGCAGCTCTGTCAGAGAGAGGCTATGAGCCAGTCAGTCAGTCAGTTAGCCGGTCAGCTGGTCAGCAGGGGGAGCGCAGCATCTCCAAGACACTGATTTATTGGACAATTTCACAGCAGTGTCCGTGGTAATGGGACAGGATAAATGGCTGCCCTCTCACTGGCTGAGCTTGACTCCTGGGGAAGAGCAAAGCTGGCTCTGGCAGTGCAACTTTTTTCTTTGCTCATCTTTTCTGTTTTTTTGTTGTTTTTTTCTCATTCTCAAAGTGTTTAGTCTTTTGACTGTGTGTTTTTTATACATATACCCCCTACTGTGTAAATCCTCTAGAATGAGCTACCAATGCTTGCTAAAAATTTCACATGCCCTCTTCATCCCTCTTAACTATCCTGTTATGACTTATTGACTTTCTGTCTGTCGTCATTTAACTCCATTTCTTTCCATTCGCTCTCATGCAACATTTGATTTCTGTCCCTATGATCCCCATTTTTTTCCATCGTCCAACCTAATGAGTGTCTGAAGCGTGAATTTCTAGTTCTATTTTAATCTCATCTGAGGATAAATTGGTGTAAACATGGAGATAGACTTGTAAATATTTACCAATAACTCTGAATCAGAGTATTATCAGAACTCTGTCCACACAGAAGACTTGAAGTGATTCATGAGCAAATTTTAGATAACAAGATTTTGTAGCCATTCAGCCGGTTTGATCAGAGTGTCACTATATGCATCAGGCTAGTTGAAATATTTGGCTTCTACAAACTTTTCGGTGGCTACAAAAGGAAACCATGATGCTACGTTTCAGCATCATCTGTAAACTAAAAAATACAACAGGACTGAAACAATTTAAGTAACTCAAATGACTGAGGAAAAAACATATTAAGCAAAAACAGTTGAGTTTAATCCTCACCAGCAGTCATTGTCAGGGGGGACAGTTATTATAGTCACACAACATCTTTCTGTTTAGATTAATGGGACGGCGGGAAACGGAAGGGGAAAAAATGAAGGAAAAATCACCCAAATGCCATAAATTTGTGACAGCAAACAAAAGAGAAGCAACATATTGGACAGTAGATTGAGATAGCTTTGCATAATAAATCAATGTCAACAACAACTGGATGCATTTCTCATTTTTCTGCATAAAAACGGCACCAGCCTTCCCACATAACGCTTAGAGAAGTTAGAGGATCCTGCATCATCTGCTATGATCTTGGAGGGTTGGATTCATTTTTCTGTTTCTTCCTTCCTTCTTCAGTGGAGCTGAATCTCCTTGGTAAAGTTGGAGCACCTGCAGGCAATCGGCATATCACCAACAGATTTATTACAAAATTCCTGTTACCACTGAAAATACCAAATAAAATATTTCTATTTTGTTTGAAAAACTGAAGTTAGAAAAATGCCACATAAGATTCCTGAGAAAAAATTAAGTCCTGTTGTAACAAGGCTGATTTGAATCTCGAGTTTGTGGACTTCTGCCTTTCTAGCATAGAATACTTATGTGGTGGTATCAAGCCTATAAATGGATTTGATATCAAATAAATAATTTTAAAGCAGAAGGTTTTACGACATCAACAGCATGCTGACACTCTCAGGTTTTAGATTATCTTCTCACTTGACACCTGTTGGGAATCTAGCACCTTATTAGCCTCTGACATGTAGCTAGGTTTTAAGAAAAAAAAAGTAAAACTATTAAGAAATTAGAAATATTCACAGAAGGTTTACAGCTGTTGAGGAAAACTCAAATGAAATTTAGCCTAAAAGATATCGAAAGATGAGATGTTAATCTCAGCGTCTTCGATCAGAGAGGTAGCACTTGACAACCATCTCTTATTTCCATGCATCACAGAATAAAGTGATTAAATTATAAAGACTTGAACAGAGCAGCAAGTTAAGCTGCCTGAAGATATGCTGTGATTTAGACATAATGTTGGTGCACTAAACACAGCAATGACATGAAGCATGTAGAGTGTCAGGACAGACGTGAGAGCAATACCTGTGTGTGCAGTAGGTCCATGGCAAGATTATATCCAATCACCTGCAAAAACAGCATTTTAAGATATTAAAAAATTAGACCATAAAGTTGATGGTCCGTTGGTGAAATGTGGTTTTGTATTAAAGGTGTCAGTGATTATTTATGGATTGAAAACTGTTTTATGATAAAACTGCATCATAAAATGCTCTAAGAACTGATTCAAAGCAAAGTTTTCTTGGGCATTGTCAGGCCGTGTAAGCATACTGTAAGCTGAAATCAGGCACATGCTTTCTTGTGCTGCACAAAATACATTAACTGTAAGGTTGTATATCTGCATTGATTGCCAATGTGCATGATGTACCTGAGACACTTTTTAAAAGAAAATGAATGAAAACAACACTCACCTGTTTTTCCCTCAGTTTCACTTGCGCACACAAGGGCGTATTTACCATAAACAAACACACCATGCATTCTGTACTGAGTCAGCTGCTGTAATCTCATTTCTAAGAGGCTGGGTTGCTGGCTGGACTTGGAGATAGAAATGGATAATCTCTTTGAAGTACAATCAATACATTTGTCATGAATAACGCCTTAGTTCTAAAATGATTGCTATGAGTTTATTCTTTTCATTTACAGCTGTTTATTACACTGTAAAATGTAAAAGTAAAGTGTACTCAAAAATAAAAGTGACCTGAACTCATTCCAGCTTACTCTGTTGACTATACTAACTTAAACTTAGCAAAGACAACTTTCTACTGAGGCAAGTAATCAAACTCATCAGCAGCAAGTAACCCGAACTTGGAGTTATGAGTGAGCAAAACGCATCTGCATAACCATCAAAAAACTCGGCATCATTCGGCAGCTCTCGTTAAATGCACATGCGCATTGGACACTGACGAGTGACGACGTGTTTGAAAGAAACGCCAAACTGTCAACAATACGACGGTTGCTGCAGCTAAGTTTTGTCACGGTAAGTCCCACTGTTTTTTAGCAAACTTATATTCATTATCTCGGCCGTATAATTCATCCGTAAGTCCAGGTTTTGAGGTTAACTTTATGTGTAATGATTTAGCGATGCCTGGGACTAACGTTAGTCGAAAATATCATGTTTATTTAGTGGCAACAAGATGGAGCGGCAGAGCAAAAAAGCTGTCCGGGGCGCAAAACAAAAAAAGGAAAAGGGATAAGGATAAAGATGTTGGCGGGTTAAAAAAGCCGCTGTACTGTTATAGAAGGCTTATGATGAGTAGACTGCCATAGGTGGGACAGCTGTAAACTGTAGGAGAAGCAGCCGTGATGAAGAAGTGTAGGGTCACCAGATTTGGGTTTCTGAAAAGGAGGACACTTCTTTTTTTTTGTTGGCGGGGGGGTAGAATCGGCGGACACACATGCGCCAACGGGGGGTGGAGATGGGGGAGACGGGGTGGGGAGTAGAACCAGCGGTAGCACAAGAAATCGGTAGCACATGTGTGTGTGTACATGTGCTACCGATTTCTTGTCATACAAAGAAACCTGGAATGGAGTAGTGGAACGGAGTGGCAATGTAATCACAATGCACTGTAAGCTATGTAATGTGTTTTGAGGCAGTTTACCAAAATCCCTAACGATTTTTAAATTCCCCCCGGACATTTTTTTAGGTCTGAAAAGTAGGACATGTCCGGGAAAAAGAGGACGTCTGGTCACCCTAAAGAAGTGTTATGTTGATATGTAATTGTGGTGTTGCTTCTATTGTTGTTAGGACTGCGAAGACCCAGACGTGTCTCACACCCCCATTGGGATCCTGACCATCATTCCTGAGGACAGGCAGGCCTCCACTGACTCACTGCACCTCCAGTCTTCAAGTACTGCCATCATTTTGGGAGGAAGTCTTGTTGTGAATGATCTTGGGAATCTTCCACATGCCATGTGCTCTTTGGACTTATACTCTGAATTTGGAGTACCCTCAACAACTGAAGTACACCTTTGACTTCATCCAAAGGGTGCTTCTCTCACTTGGACATAAATCCCTAAAACCAAAAATACAATCACTCAAAAATCTTCTGATGCAATGAGTGAATGTGATGTGACATTATGGATCAACGTTGATACCTTTACCCTTATTGGAAAAGTGATTTTTATTTCTTGTTTGATTCTTTTTTTGTTGGAGAGAGCATCATTGCACTTGCAGACTACTAAATGGTTTTATGTTAATGAGGAGAAACATTACTTCACTTCACTACTTCATTATTTACTTTATCAATGTTATGATAAATGTTGGGCTCTAGTATTGAGAATTGAGTTTTTGTTTCACACCAGTCAACAAAGACATTTAAGCAGGGATTCTCAAAGTTTTAAAGACTGAGGGCCATTTGAAGGATTCAATATTAGATTGAAGGCTACCCTAGAAAAAAAGTCATGTCATTTTTTTCCCTAAAAAAAGTCTATGGAAAACTTTGTTTCCAGGTTAGTGTGTATGTAACCACACTTGAGAACCTTGTATTTAAGGTAAACTTGTTTAATTATTAAACATTTTTTTCCATTCAAACTGTTGTCTGTTGGCTCTTCGTTCCAATAACTTAACACTTTTGGTTCATCTTACTTGAACATATCAAGGCAATCGGTTTCCTGATATTTTTCAAGTAATGTGAACTCTTAAACGTGTAAGTATAACTTATTTTTATGAGTACTGCTTAATTGACATAACTCACAATTTGAAGTAGTCATAATTGACATTTTATAGTCAACTTTACTAATGATTTTGAGTTAACGGCACTCAAGTTTACTGCCATTGCATGAGTTGTCTGAATGAATATTTTACAGTTAACCCAATTAATGATTTTGAGTTAACGGCACTCAGGTTTACTGCCTTTATCTGAGTGGTCTAAACATAGTTATTTTTAGCAATAACACCTTAAAATGAATTAGCTACTTTACTTGAAGATTTTGAGGCAATCGGTTTCCTAACTTTTTTTAAGTAAAGTGAACTTATTACTTTTTACAGTGTAGTACTGTATCTTAGAAATTAGTAAATTGTAGCAACGTAGAAATCAAAATCAATTATTTATTAGTTTATACTGTAAATAAACAGATAACTCACCTATGTAATCACTGTGCAACAAATTAAATGTTGACTACTATAAATGTAGGTTCAGAACATATTCTTAAAAGTGCTCCAACATAGAAAATCATCAAAACCACATTAGGGAAGTTCCTCTAATTTCCCCCCACCATCCTCAAATAAAAAAAAAAATTGGTATCAAACTTTTGCGCAGCAAATCTTTTTTGTTTGTACCCCTATCATTTTAAAGATAAATGTTTCCAGAAGTCATCTGAGGTCAACCAGCCTGTTCACATTTACAAAAGCAAACAAAGTATGGTATCAGTCAACTGCACTATGTTTGTGCTGGTTATAATTTTTAAGATAATAAAAAGGAAAGGTTTCCAGACACTACCACAAAACTGTAACTGTATTGCAACCCAGCCTGTGTCAAGTAAATGTTACCCTCCGTATCTGAAATTGGGCTTCTCTAATCAAAACTCTTTCAAAGCCTTCTGTCAAAACAAACCAAAAGTCAGTTTGCATCTGCACTGGCACAAATCACCAAAAACTCCCCACTCGTTTCTCTTGGAAATCATCTATTATAAGTCAAGTGACTCACTGCTTCAATGGTTACTGTTCCTCCGATCAAGTTGATAAAAGAAGATGCTCAAAGTGAGGTAGGACAGAAAAAACGTCTTCTCATCCATATTACATTTCTGTACCCACCTCTGTGGTCACCTGCTAACTCCTCATGTGAAATCCAGAAGTGCCTTTCTGCCTCAGTAACTACGAAGATGTCTCTGGAGATGAGATCTCTGATCCGCGCCCTGGGCATATTTTCAGTGCTGGGTTTTGACAAGAAAGAATGAAGGAAGTGTGGTGAAGACGGGCCAGATTGCAGTTTCCCGACAAAGAGACGTTTGAGACTGAACAGGTTTGAGAAGCTGTCGCATTGTTTATTTTTTGTATTTGAAAACTTATCTGAGGAAGTTACATCTAGATCAAACCTGGTAGGCTTCAGTAGCTTGCTATAAAAGTTTAATTATATCAAATTTAGCAGTATTTTTCCCAGCAAAGGTCCTCTAAGGGCACTTTACAAGACAGTCAGGTCCAATTCACATTCAAGCAGATACAATCTACTAGTCAAACGAAAACATAAGTCACATTTTTAACCTTACAACACACCTAAAAGTTCACAAGACTGTCTTTAATTTAGTGCTAGCAAAACCTTAACCAATGTCAAGTAGTCATATCTGTTCTTTTTAAATTAAATAAATGTTATTATTTACAGTGATCACAGAATCAAAAAAACTGACAGAAAATCAGAAAAGTCACTTGAAGAGTGCTGTGGATAAGAAATGCCATCACTGTCAGATTTGGAGAAATTTGCCAAGACACGATGGGAAAATACTGTCAGGATGTGAGACACTGACAGCCTGCTGCCAAAGAAAAGTGGATGAAAAGGTGCTTCAGCAAATTGTTAGTTTAAAGGTCTGCACACATATGCAGCCAAGACATTGGACTATTTCTAATTTTTATTTAATTTTCCTTCTAATAGATTTGGTTATCTAGCTGAAATACACAGTATTAGTGTCACATTGTATGTGGGACAAAGTATATAAATCATTTATCAAAGTTTCAATTTCCACATCACAGAAGCTTGGTATTGAAACAAGGCTGTACACTTATTAGGGGTACTTTATAAAGTACAGAGTAACTTAACACATGCAGTGTGCTTTATTCCTTTTATATTTGGACAGAAAGAAGCATTCATGTTCAGTAAATTTCAGCAAAACCATCTCCACTTTCTTTTAGCTTTGAGGTAGATGAGAGGGAGAGAAATGTTTGGTTTATGCAGGAAAAATCTGCCTATGTGCGACGCCCCGGACAAGAAAGAGCGAATCTTCTGGTGCCAACGTGGGATTGTTTATATCACTGACTGTATTAAGATAAAAAGGTCAGAGATATTATTGCCATCAGTATTGCCCATCTCTTCACCCTTTGAGAGTCAGATAGGTAATCAGTCAAGGCGAGGAGACTTTCTCACACAGGGCATAATCTGAGAAAGGTCTGAAAACTCTGAGTCTGATTTGGTTATATGAGAGTTGTGTTTGAGAGTGATTTAACTGTTATTTGATTGTGTAGTGTAATAAAAATAGTGAAGCAGAACAAATATTTAAAACATCAGACTGTGCATTCTTCTAAATAAGGACGTTGGGTTGCTGCAGCTTTAGACAAGAGGGTCTGGTGGTTTCTTAAGAAAACGGAAAAATGCGATTAGGACAGAGATAGACTCAAAAGGAGAAAGGATGGAGAGAAAAATGGCGAGCACTGCAAGAAAGGGAGAAGAGCAAAAGACAGCGCAGACAAAACAAAACCAGTATGGAGTGTGAAAATGGCAATGTCAAAAAGGCATAGAAAGAAAGGAGAAAGAGCACAAGAGAAATTGAGGATAGAAAGAGCGAGGGAGTAGCAGTGAATACCTAATGGAGAGTGGTGGAGTCTATTGATCCAGTCGGCAGCGCAGGCTGTTTCATTTGGTCATTCAATTATTCAGTCATTTGGCTGATGTTGTTTCCCCCAGCAAAGGTTCAGAGCTTCCACTTCAGGCCACCCATGCAGAGCCGCTGAGCCACTCTGAAAACCATGAAAGTTATGAGTCTGTGGGAGAGTGATAGAGTGACACGGAGCTGTAGACTGGAAAAATGGAGAGCTTTAGCAAGTGTAGATCTTTCTTTATACACTAGTCCCCAAATGCTTCAATTCAGTGGTTGGCATATTTTTCTTTCTTCATACATTTTTCATTTTTGTCTCCCATTTTCTGGCTTCTGGCTTTCACATTACATTAGAGAGCGAGAGAGTCGGTTGTGAATTGAAAAGCTTCCTTTACGCATATGGCAGTTATGACTAAAAGCCTTTTTAAACCCCTTTCTGCAGTTACAGTTTTAACTTATATTTACAGTTAGACGTTTCACTTTATGTAGACTTTTTTCCCTAAAGAATTTTACAAATACAGAAAAGTCTTTTTTTTTTTTATCAAAGAAATATTTGGCCAAAAACTGCTGAATATATGCTGCTAGCCAGTTCTGTCAGTGGCAGCTGCAAATTTGTTGATTTCCAGAGCAATATCCCAATACCATAATAATAAATAATAATAATCCCAAGTTATCAGTCGTGATCAACATAATTGGACCAGGAAAACATCCAAAAGAAGCATAACATTGGACATCGACGCCTGGAACTGAGAACCTCTGGGTTAGATCAAGCACATCCGTGTGTTTGAACGGCCCAGTAAAAGTCCAGACGTATTTCTAACAGAGCATCTGTGGAAAGAATTGAAAACTAATGTTGAGATGCCCTCCATCAAGTATGACCAGGTTTGAGCTAATCTGTAAAAATAAAGGGACAAAAAATCCAACGTCTCAAAAAGCAAAACGTACAAAAATGTACCTCAAAATACTTGGAAATGTAATTGCACTGAAAGATGCTTCTGCATCGTACCGATCTGGTGGATACTTGCAAATGGCACAGTTTACATTTTTATTTGAAAGTAAAATTTGAAAACCATGGATCATTTTGTCCAATTTCACAAATATCTGCAAACATTAGCAATACTTTTGTTATAGTAGATTTCGTGAAGTTAGCCAAATCCAGTTCACCATGATTCCATCGTGCTTTTACGTAATACGTAAAAGACATATTACGTTGAGCTACTGTCCTCAGTGTCAAACTAACCTTTCTCTGGATTTCCTTTTACCTTTAGCCAAACTGTTAACTGACTCAATCGTCTGACCTTGAGGAAGCAGGCGGTCTTAGTGTTTAGCTCGGTCCTGTTGTCATTCGCCATTAGCTTCACATTAGTCCAGGAAGATTTGTGGACTGACCTCTCATCAAATCATTTACTTCAATGAATCAATTTAGCCTGACACATGCAGTATATTAATCGCCGGCTAGGTTGGCTTAATAGCTCAATCAGAAGCTGAGGACGGAGAGAGAATTAGAGATTGAAAGAAGGTCGTAATGGAAAAATGCTATCCTCACGTAACCTGCAGTCTGTTTGGATCACATACTTATCAGACTCTCCTAGACTTACCAAAGAAAGCAGGAGAAACAAAAGGAAGCAATTTTTTGCAATGTGATTTTTAAGTCAATGGAATGGTTGGTATGTGAAATATTCTACAATTTCAGGGTACAATTGTCACAAAATGTCACCCAGTAAATAAAGGTAGAAAGATTGAACTAAATAGATTTTTTTCAGGCATTTTGCAAGTCAGGCTGCTTAAAAAGTGTAAAGGTTCCTGCAGGGCCAGCCAAAGTTTTTTGGGACCCTGTGAATATTTTCATTTGCACATGGTCAAATTTACAACAGCAAAATTTCATCATTCCTAAACTCTACTTGTATGTGTAACATACCTTCTCTCATTAGCGTAATTTGCAATTGGCTTACATAGTACTGATGTTACTATGTCTGTTGATTTTAACTTTATAGGAGTAGTAAACTAAAGAGAAATATTTTCAGTTTTAAAATGCAGAATGATACTTAAGTGTGTCATATTATTTTATCTATTTTGAAAGTGTCAGCAGACAAACACTGAATTCACAGTAAATAAGGTAAGAAATGTAATTATATTTCTCAATTAGAGGCAACAGGAAGAGATTAACCTATTAATTATGTACCAACTATTAAAATGATATAGATTGTTTTATTTTTATTTTACGCAATAGTATTTAGTTTTAATTATTCAATGCTATTTTAAAATCTTAAACTCATGATAGTTTCATTAAATCATGCTAGACTGATGTTCTTGGTGGCCCCCTGGTGGTGCAGGGGCCCTAATTAGCTGCATAACTCGCATATGCCTTTGGCCGGCTCTGGGTGCCTAAACCCCCAAATCTATAACACCCTGCTAAACCTGAAGCTAAAGCCCATCCCTGTGTTGATGTTTTGGTGAATTTAGGTCATTGAATTAGTTATGGACACGGTCATACATGACTGAGTTGATTGCCGGCAGATATGGCAAAGCCCTGTGTTAACACACAGGCTCACACGACTGCTCACCATGGGCCGTTAATTCATTGACTGATGGCAACATTTAGCTGCCATCCGTCACTGCTCTCTCCATCTGGTCTAGTGCTCCTTCCATTCTTCTTTTGGCCTCTGCTTTTTCATTGTGTCCATGAGGGAGAAAATATGCAGAACAGTGGCAACTCGTATGTTTGTTCTTCTAATACTTTATTCTTACCTGCCACATCCAAACTTATCCATTCACCCTGCTACTACCTACTATCTTCTTTACTCTGACAATGGGTCACCTGTTCTTTTCCTTCACCTTTAATCTAGAACAAGCACCTTATGCGTGTAAAGACTCCTTTTCTACTGTCTTTGTATACAATGAGCCTCCTCAATAGTCTTTGGCTTACATTCCACATGAGGCTATTACCAACACACGCCTATGTGTGTATAACCGCACTCAAAACAGAGATTACACTCACATCAGCCTGGAGAGCTGAGGAGCTAACTGGCTAACTTTCAACAACAAACCTGGCATCTGTCTCACAGCAGCTCTTTTCAAGCAGACTTAGTTATACAAAAACTGCCCACTGTACAGAAGTGTGTTTAATGTGTTAAAAATGCTAAACGTAGCTTAATATCAATAATCACATTCTTTCAATGTTTTGTTTTGTTTTAAATCTCCACATAGTTACGGATAAAAAATTCAAAGATGTTTTTTTTCTCTTACTGCTTAAACTTTTCCTGTGTTAAGTTGGATTATTTATAAGATTATTTGTAGTCGCTAAATCCTAGAAAAACAAATGAGATAATTCCACATTTGTTTTAGCGTTGGACAAATTTAGACATTTACATACATTTTATTAGTATTTGGTAGAATTGCCTTTTAATCTGTATGACTTGGTCCTAACTTTGGCTCATTCCTCCTGGCAAAACTGTTGTAACTCAAGCAGTCGTGCGTCGCTCTGCTCCCGCAAACCATAAATTTTCTGTGGCACTAAAAAATAATTACTTTGTTGTTCTTCAAACTATTTCTAATTAATTTGGGCATGTGCATGAGATCATTTATTTGGCAATCCCAATCCTATCAAAGCTTCAACTTCCTGGCTAAATTAAGGCTTTGCTTCAATATTTTGTCATTTTGTTCTCATGTTCACACCTATTTTGTAAAGTGCTGTGACACACACAAAAGGATTGTTTATTGTATTTCACAGTACAAAAGTAAACCAAACAGCAGACGACTGAGATGGTTTTCTTGTACTAGCAAGCTTCTCCATTTTTCTTCCGAATGTGACAATGGTCATTATGTTTTATCAGATCACAGATCACACATTTTGCATCAGTTTAAAATCATCTCTGGGATACAGGCATCATGTGTTTCCTGAACAATATGATCACTGGACATTATATGGTCTTCCTACTTGCATCTGTAGAAGTGCATCAGTTTAACTCAAATTTTGTAAAATATGTTGGCTTTCATAGCCATGAGCTCACTTAGATGTCTCCATTTATTTAAAGATATACTAATCCTAATGTATGTGAACCTTTGACTTTGAAGAAAGTAATAAAATAAATCCAAATTTAACAAAATAAAATAAGTTTGGTATTCTTAACTCACCTAAAATGGAACATTTTTAATCACTGGACAGAAAGAAAAAGTTCTGTGTCTATTTCTATGCTACAGTGTATATACAGACCTGGTTTTAGCTGTATGGAAGTGAACACCAGAAAACAGAGATGACTCATATATTGGTGGCTTTCAAAGATGGAAGAAAGGGAAAATAAATTAAGTATACTGCTGTTTCCTCTTTGGACCAAGAAAAGTCTAAGGCCTCTTCAGATAATCAGTCGATGTTTTACTCTTCAAAAATAAATATTGGGAATAGATGGAAAGCTAGTTCCAGGAATGAATCCAATGAATGAGAGATGGTTTGTTCACAGAATATTTGCGCAATTATGACAAGTGCAGCAGTTTGGTACCAGCTCCAGATACAAATGCAAACAAAGCAGTTAAATGATTATGACTTTTTATTTAATGTAATTTTGTAATTTAATGTAATTTTACACAATAATTTTTCTGGTTGTTTTCATTGTAAAGTTGTTAACCAGAAATGCAACAGACACATTTAGTACATCAATTCTTGGACAATCTAGCAGCTCTGTTACCTTCTACTGTTATAAAAAATGCTGTATATATCAAACATTTCTTAAAAGAAATTTGCCTTTGTGATTTAAAGCCTTGAAAAGGGCCACTGTCTCTTTAAGAAGTTCCTGCTCTGACACTCCACCTTCAGTGTTTCATCACAACAATCAATGCATCTTATTATGCCGTTTACACCGTTCCTAGGAGTGTTGGACTGAGAAGTAGCTTGAATAAGATTTGCAGCTTATTGCTGCGGCCACTGTCAGGTTAATTGGGCTCTCTAAAATCTCCCTAGGTGTGAGTGTGTGTGTGAATGGTTGCTTGTCCTGTCTGTCCCGCCACATTGCAATCCCTGTTAGCTGGGGAAAGGCACCAGCAACCCTCCCGACCCCATTAGGGACAAAGGGTGTATAGAAAATGGATGGATGGATGGATGCTGCGGCCGCTAGTCTGAGGAACTGCGTGGAAGACGGCAAGCGTTTAGGCAACCCCAAATAGCTGCCACTGGAGATTCAAGGATTTCTCAAACATAAGTAAAAGAGTCAAACACTCCAAGTATGTTTTTGATGAGGGAATAACATTATAACATTATATAAAAATCAAAAATGTCAACTTCTACTTCATAACTACGCACTACTTTGTGTTATTCTGTCACATAAAATCCCAGAGAAATCCACTGAAGTTTGTGGCAGTAAAATGGAAAAATGTGGAAAAAGTTAAAGTGGTGCTCCTAATCCACCCTGCCACTTCACATAATGCTTTTAATGTTTATGTTGTTCCACCGCGGACAGTCCCGGTAACTTCATTACTGACCGACCGTCCATTACAGTTCAGGGATGCTTGTGATTATTTATGCACATTTAAGCCAGAGTGCGTCTCTGTGTAATTCACTGTAAGGAGGCTTCATTGGAATTGCAAATCAATGTCCCAGCAGGCTTTGCCTCAACCCCCTTTGGAAATATCTCCTCTTCTATGAAACCAACTCGCTCCCTCATTGTTTTCCCTCCAGCCAAACATTCCCCTTTTTGTCTCTATCTCCTCTCCACCTCTATTGGGTAGTTTGTCTTCCAGCCCCCGTCTTGCCAGCAGTGCAGGTAGAGCACTTGTACCTGGGCACTTGGCCAATATCAGCGTGGAGTGGATAAGGAGGGAAGTCTGTGGGGACAGAAAGATACTACGCCTTCCAAAAGTATTGATGCATCAGGAACATTTGTACATTTTGTCCCATTACAACCATAGACCTCAATGTATTTTTATTGAGCTTTTATGCAATAAACCACAAAGTAGAACACAAAAAAGTGTAAGGGATACAATAGAGGGACCCATAAATTTAATATGAAAAATATGACAATCGTGGAATATATTCTGCCTCTGTCTCCTAAGGGTCCTCCATATAAGTAAAGAGAATCTACCTGCTTGTAATTTAATCTCAGTACAAATGCAGCTGCTCTGTTTCAGTGACTTATTAAGGAACAAACAGCATTATGAAGGCCAAGGAACACGTCAGACAGGTCAGAGAGACCGCTGTGCAGACGTTTAAAGCAAGGTTAGGTTATAAAACAATATTCCAAGCTTTGAATGTCATGCAGAGCTTTGTCCAATCCATCATCTGAAAATAGGAAGAGTATGACACAACTGCTTGTGGCCTCTACAAATCTGGGTTTTACAATCATTAAAGGAAGCCATAAGAAGTCCCATTCAAAGATGCCATGAGCCATGTAAGGGAAATGGCTAACATATAAAGCAGAGATGTCAAGTCAAGTCCTCTAGAGCTAGATCTCCAACACACCTGAAGTTTGCATTATGATAGATATTTTTTTTAAAGATAGATACCTTTGGTTTTCTAAAATGTAAGGTTTTGGAGAACATCAAATATATAGCAAAACTGTATTACAAATAAAATCTGAATCTGTCTGGAGGATGGAGTTCACATTGTTTCCTGTCTGTGGAAATTTACAAAATACTTTTAGGAAATAACATTACAACATGATCCAAAACTTGATGAAGCTGATAAAATGATAAAATGCTCCTTTTGCAAAAAGGAGCTAGCAACACACACAGCTAGTATCTATTGCAGCATTATTAGGCAACCAATATTTTAATCTGTTTTCTGAATAATATTAAAATGAGGGCAAAAAGTAAAATTTACTTTTTTACAAAAATGTGTGAAGCATTACCTTGAATTTCTCTGCAATTGCAATTTGTTTTACAAAGCATGACACACTTTTCAGATTTTTTTGCATAAAAAGGAACCTTTTTGTGTTCAAATCCTTATAAAACACATTCAAGTTTGTGTTTTCAACAGGACAAACTGTAAAAAGATTTGTTAAAGAAGGCCGATGAGAGGTGGAAGGAATGAATTCTAATATTTGTGTTTGCAGCAGATCTGCAGATGATCCGTCTTAAAAGTTACTGACATTGATGCTGGCCGTGGTCCTGAGAGCCGACTGGAGACTTCTCTAAGTGCTCTCCTGGCATGACTTCCCGCCTGGTTATGAATTGATGCAACATGGTTTACAGTTAAAATCTCTGGACCAGACTGTGCCTTTGCCGTCTTTGATCATGACATGTTTTGGAAGAAGATGTCTTCCTTTTATGGTTCCACTTTGAATGAGAAGGCAGACTACAGCTGAAAGAACAAATCGAAGGAGAGAGATCAGAGGAGGAGGGGGTTATTTATGAGCAAAATGAAAAAAAACCTTAGAAAAGAATATTGGAGCTTGTTCTAAACCAGAGCTGAGAATGTGATGGGAAAACCAGAGAAAGCTGTCTCTTCTCCTCCCTTCCAACACTATTTCAGCTCGCCATACTTCTTCCTTCGCCTCCTGTAACTGAGTGTATCCTTCAGGCTTCTCCTCACCGGCTGCTGTATTAGAGCAACCTTTTACTGCTGCCTTGGCCGAATCAGTCACACTTGCTTCTTTCACTCTTTCTTCCACTATTTTCCCCCGATCTTTCTTTTATCTTTTAACCTGAGATTCTCCATAGTCCTCCACGCATTTCTCAGACACTTTGTTCTCTCTTCACCCTACCTTTCCTCTGATAAGTCACATCATTTGTTCCCTTCCTCCTCTCCATTACACGCTGCTTGTTTCCTAAGTTTACAAATGGCAACATTTTTTCTGTCTGCCTTTACTACAAGCTGCTATCTATCTGTTTATCCCTCTTTAACCTCTATTTACTCTTTCCATCCATCCTGCCCAGAGGACACGTCTCCAAGGATCCCTTTCTTCTTCTCTCCTTTTTTCCTTACATTCATATATTCCTTTCCCTTTCTCCCCCCCTGTGGATTTTATTTCCTGCAATTCCATTGCATTCAGTCTCTCCCTTCACCAAGCTAAGCTCAACTATATCCTTGACCATTTTTTTTACCCTCTGTTTTGGTTCCGTTCTTGACCCTCAGCGTCTCATCCCTTGCCCTTCCTCTCTGCTGCTATTTATTTATTTCTCCCGTTCCATCATCGTGTCCGTCTTCAGGCCCTGCCACCAAATAAGATTTGGGGGCCAAGGCCCATGTGCTCCTCTCTGCTGTCAGATTATAGTGTGTTATTGAAGGCTGTATTAAGAACATTTTACTGAGTGTAACTCCCAAAGAGGTGAGGGAAAAGTTGACATCTAACATGTAGTATGTTTTTAAAACCATCTCTCTTTTTTTGTTCTAAACAGGGGAAGAGAAATAACAATACCTGCAAGTTATTTATAAAAAGGTTATAATTTTTTGTTATGACTTCAGGTTTTGTGTGCTTGAAATGTGCTGTTTTCATTGGAATAAATCGTATTTGCAGTCCATTGTTGATCCTACATCACCTACCCTGTACTTCCCTACACTCTACTGTACTGTCCTTTCTGTATTATCCTATGCCTGTATCCTACCTTTACTCTGACCATTGGTTTTCCTCCAAGAAGGTTATTGTTAATTTTGATATTAACTGCGTCGTTACATCCTCATTTGTAAGTCGTTTTTGATAACAGCATCTGCCAAATGCATAATTATAATCATCTTCTGATGGTTATTCCCAGAACTGCTTCCCAGAGCTTATACCATCTATACCATCTCTGTCAATGTTTCTTAAGCTTGAAAATGAATTCAATATAGTCCAATGGCCTCTAACATAATCAGATATCAGTCAAATGAAATATGTTTAGGTTGTCATTTTCATTATGCGTGTACTGCCAAAAAAAAAAATAATAATTTTAGTAACTATGTGCTGCTCTCCTGTCAATATGGACTCAGATCTCAGAGGAATATTTAACAACCCTCTGTTATATTGATGCACCAAAGATTTAAGGCAGATCTGAAGATAAATGTTGATCCAAACCAGTTTTAACAAGGTGTGCTTAACAAAGCGTCCAGTTAATGTAGTTCCCACCTTAATCTATGTGCAACTGTTCTGTGAAGGCCTCAGAGGTTTGTTAGTGAACAACCAGCATAACAAAGACTGAAGAACACACAGAGCCTGAATACAAATGCATGCCACACTTTTGTTTTTGTAAAGGAATTTGAAAATCAGGTGTCATCGTCCTCTCTCTTTATAATTATGCACAGCTTTTGCTGACCTGTCTCACAAAATTCCCCCCACCCCCCAAAAAAAGGTTTAAATTAGACAAAACGAAAAAAAAATTAATTTAAAGGATGCAGACATTTTTGCACAGCTCTAGGTCATGTGGACAGGTAAAGTTGAAATTTGTCACATAACTTCATTAGCATCATTTGTTCTTCTTTTTGGGTGTTTGTACTGACTGATACAGTGAGTGAGAACATTAGCTGACACAGAAAGCAGGAACTAACTCCTCCTTGGCGATATCCAGCGGAGTCCTTACCGGAGCCAAACACTAACTGTCCATGACAGGTCATGGCAGAGGGTTGCTCAAATTTGGAAAATGGAGCTTGACTTGTTTAGGCTTTTAAGCCCACCTAAAAATGTCCTGTGTGGGAAACAAAGTTGCCTGCTGGGTGCAAACATGCAGGTAACAGTCAGAGGAGGTTCAACAGCTATTTTCAGAGATTTCACATAAATGACATCCAAGCACTGATCTGACAAGACATTTTGAAGAGAAACTGTTACTTGATGTTTTGCCATGTTTAATATGTTCAAAATGTCTGTGATTAAAACTGATGGTTATCTCTACTGAAAAGACATGCAATAACAGTTTTCCTAAAGCTATGTTACAAAAATTACAATATTAGTTAGGAAAACAACGGCCCAGGTCAAACGTGATCTACAGTGACGGGATCATTTTAGTCGCAAGATTTTTTTCCTAATAAAGATTTTAGAGGAGGTTCTAACCAGAAAGCATCTAAATCTGCTTATGGTCCATTATGACCATCCGTCAGCTCATAAATGTGTTTCATCTTCCCTGCTTGAAGTAATGTGGGAAAGAACTGATTTGTAGTTTAAAAGGCAAAATTAGAAGAAAAATGCTTTTTATTTCTGATTCAATAAATTAATTAAAGTCCAGTTTAACTCTGAACTTTAATTGATGGGCTCAACATTTCTCTAAGTGCTTCAATCTTTGAAGTAAAAATAAATTGTTCTGCCCACACTTATTACCACTCCTTGTAAAGAAGTGTAGAAGCATATAATATGTTATAAACATATGTTATTCAATGGCATATGTTACCACAGAAAAGTGTTAAGACTGTGAGGAAAGCAATCTAACTATCACTATTGTCTCTAACAAAACCACCTATGGATCAATTTTAGTATCCCTGAATATGCATAGAAAATCATTCTTAATTTATAACTTTTTGTTAGTTGATGAGTTTGATTAGCCTCTTGTCCAGGATGTACCTATTGCCTGAGGGATAGTCATCAGCACCCCCACAACCTTGCAAGAATAAGTCGATTTAGACGATGGATGATCACAGTTTTAAGAACATTCTAATTAGTAACCCATGACTTTGAGACAAGATTTTGTATGGTGTGACACGAAGGCCTGTTTATCTTAGACACTTACCAATATTAACTTGTACTTTAGCCATGATGTCAAAAACACGGAATTTGCATATCAGTTGTAGCAGGTGTAATTTATTGATATCTTTATAGCTGTATCCCTTATTTGGTCATTTTATATATATTTGTGTCTCCAATTCCCCTGAACTAGCACACCTCTGGCTCCATTTCCCACCAGCAGGAAACTGATCCATCAAGTCAGACACAGCAGGATGCCAGCACCGGCCATTGCCAGTATAACTCTTGGCACAGTGAGCCGGCCTGGTGCCACATCATGCCAGGAGGCCAGATTAGATCCACTTCACCTCATCCTGCTGGTATGCCAGTTTTACTTCACCTCGGTGCTCTGCCTGCGGGTGAAGAGGTGCCAATCCAGCTGTGTCTAACCCCTTTATACACTAAGCTGTGTGTGTGTGGGAGGGAGGGAGTGATGGAGCCAAAGGGCCAGAGAGAGAGATAAATAAATAAATGGACAATGTTGATGGATATGGTTGTCACAAAGACAGGGAGCAGGATTGTAATTTTTAGCTTAAATGCTTTTTAAACTCATGTTTTCCATCTTTAGAAGGAAATGTGCATTACAGAACTGAAATACCAACACACACTGATTCACCCATAATGTCATGTTCAAGCATGCAAGGATTCTATGATCATAGCACCCCCATCATTCACAGTTAATCAAACTGTCTGATTTTGTGTTTGTCTGCAATGTCCTGCTTCGCTGCCTTAGGTCAAGAAAATGCATCTGATGTTGCAGCGTATGCAGTATGACCACCAAAGAAGTCAGGCTGAGTTGTTTTTGGAAACAATTCTGTAGTATGACCAACACAACTTAGAAATTTCACAAATATATGGTATATCCATAAACAGTAAATTGAGAATTTAATCATCAGAATGAAATTATGTTGAGAATCAATATTTGTTTTTTCTTTTTACGTGGTGTTGCAGATTTTTGTAGGTTGGATCTAAGTCTGGGTTAGTTTTTAGTTATTTTCCTCAGTGAAAGTTGTTAGTTGTGGTAAAGCAGAACATGTTTATTGTGACTTCACTCACTCCCTGACTTGACTCACCTGCTGTGTAAAAGCCTCTGGTTCGGATTCCTTTTGCTGCATTGGCCCATCTCTCTATCAACTTCACCTCTCTTCGCTTTCTCTCCATTTCATATCACACTTTGCTTTCTCCTCTTTACCTCGGCTCCATTTCATCATTTTCCTCTTTCACGCTATTTCCATCTTCCCCATCATCCTTTCCCCTGCTCAACCAGACTCCTCTGCATTGTAAATGGATTTATAGATGCACACACAATCATAGGTAAATGCACAAACACACACACATTGATATACACAATAATTTGCTTTGCTTCTTGTTCCAATAACCTAAGAAAATTCACATTGACGCTTCATGTGAACACACACATACTGAACAGTGTTTAATCAGTCTGGACCCACAGGCAGGAGCCCCTCTGACTGATGATGTTTATTCATGCAGCCAAACCTAGAAGCATATTTTTCACTCACACTGATCTTACTGGATGTTAATTTACTCAGTGAATGGTCATGAATTTAGCTAATAGATAACTGTTCCTTAAAAGGACTTTTAGTATGTTACATTTAACATCAACGTTTTAGTTTGGAGACTCACATATAGCCATACTTATATATGCAAAGTTCCCCCATCACATCTGTAAATTTGACATAATTAGGAATGTATAATAATAACACATAATTCATACATATAGCCAAAACATGTTGTCTCAATATATTTCAAATATTATTTAAAATGAAAGAGAGAGAAATTACATTGTGTCATTTCTAGTTTAGAAATCAGTCCCTTTTCTTGACAGCATGAAGAGTACCTTCTTCCTCTACAGACATGATTTTCTAATGTGTGCAGGAAGTGAAAAATAAATTGACGCCCCTTATACAGAGATAATGCAGCCGTGAAAGCAACAGTAGTTTTGCTCTGAAATATCCAAATACTAAAAGTTTCTTGAAACTCCATTTTAGTATTGTTATTATTTTCACAGATGTGGGAAAGGCATTGGTGTGAAAGAGGAATGGTGCAATCATTGGTCTTCAGAACATAACATTAGTTTCCTTTGAAAAATGCATCAGGAAAACAGATTTGTCTGACCGCTGTCCTAGTCCATGTCTTGACAGAGAGGATTTAGAGGCCTCAGAGCCCAGATAACTCAACGATTCCTTAAGTCTATTTAAGGATTCCTTCATGGAAAATAAAACCTGAACTGAAGTATCTGACTGTAAATTAGTGTTTTCAAAAGTAATGCCTTAGTTGCATCAGTTTGGTTGTAGGTTATATTATAGCTAGTTAATAGTTTGTTTGCAACAATAGCTTTCTTAGGGCCTGATCTTCAAAAGGTTTGCATGTACAAAAACAAACCTGAACTGCAAAAACCATGTAGACAGGACTGTGTCTGCAAAAGAAGAATAGTAGGTGTAGTCAGTTTAGGGTGTCTGTCTCCATCAACATTCAAAATGTTTAATTGTCAGAAAGCGCAAAGAGAAGAATATGCAAATGTAATGACTTACCACCTGCAATGCAATTTATTAAACCAGAACCAGATAGCAGGTGCTGTTTTTGTGCATCTACAATTTAGCATGGTTGAAAATCAGGATTACCGAATAATTCCAGTTTACCGTTACTTTATGATATCCCACTGTTACGTCTTGCTCACAGGGTCCCAGAAAAGGCGAAGCAGATTATATTGGTCTACTGTATGTTCTCCAAATGTCTTCATGATGACAGCTTGTAGCGCGCACAAAATCTTCAGTAAAAGAGGGTGGTCTGCACCACTTTTCCACACACAATATCTGTAGTGTGCATGCAACATGCCCAGTTATTGTTTGTAAATTTTAGGGTGTTGCTTCTCCTTTTGCTCGCAACCTAATGAAGTACGAATAGGGTGTGTACAGAGGCTGTGCAGTTATATCCGGCACCATGATTTTAGTGCCAGATCATTCAAGTGTTGTAAGTTGTAAGATGAGGCCTCAATGGATTTGTTTGTCCAGCATATTCCATAGATGCTTGATTAAAATGATCAATCAATTATTCTGTCCTCCTCAAATAATTCATAAATAATGTCTGAAGTGTGGCAGAAACAGACTACAGCCTTAATGTAAAAAGCTCGGTCCATAAAAGAGTCTGTCTGAGTGTTTAGGTTAGGGATACATGCTAAAGCAACATGGGAATCGCAGAAGAACATCACCAGTGTCACAATTATAAGTATGACCCTGCCTGTACCATTTTGTCCCCTTTTAAAGAGGATTCCCAAGATAAGTGAAATATGTATGCTACAAACCAAGAGATATAAACCCACAGCTTTAGAGATTTCCTGATCTAGTCACCAGCCATCACATTTTGACCTGTGTTTGTTCTATATTTCCCAAAACAGACTCAGGGAAGACAATGTTCACTGGAAATGTTGCATTTTGAAAATATAATCTGTAATATTCACTTCACCTCACTTCAGTGGTCATAATGTTATGCCTTACTGAGGTATTTTACTTTGGGTTTTTTTATTATTATTTTAGTGATTTAGTGATTTTAGTGATAAAGAGTAAATCTATCAACTGAAAACCTGTCATCATTGCTGACATCTCCCTTCACTGATTTGTTCTAAGAATCTCTCACTGAATAAAATGATGGTCTTCTGGTCTCTACTTTCTGTGCTCAGATTCTCACTTGAAAATTATATGTAATCATCTAAATTACCTTTTTTTTTTAAAAACCCTTCTCCAATACTGTCATTTCATAACCACATCTTTTGCTTCTCAACTCAGACATGTAAACATCAGCCATACATAAGAAAGTTTCCTCACGTCACAGATTTCAAACTCTTGAAAGTGCACTCAATTCAGTAAATATACCTTCATGTCCTAGATTGACCCTTTTTGCCTTCAGAACTGATTAAGTTCATTGTTCCTCAGATTCAAGAAGATGTGAGAAATATATTGATATGATCACAACATGTTTTCCATATTTTTTTTTTTTTTAAATAAGCATCCATCCATTGCAATGCTTTTTCTTGCAAGGTCACAGTTATCAGTTTAGGGTGTCCTCTGTGTGGAGCTCGGCTGAAGACTGGAGCTCCTAGCTTTGGATAAATAGGAGGCACATTGTTTGAGCAGCGAATGTATGTCACAAGAGAGTCAAGGATTTTTCAAACATACAGGAAAAAATCAGATTTCAGTCAAAAACTAATAAAGCATTACTTCCTCATAATACAGTTTTGTCTTTGCATTTTGAAATAGGATTTGGAATACATACAAAGTGTCCAAGAACCCAACATGAAAACTTATGGACTTTGGGAAGAGGCTGGAGCACAGCTGAGCATGTAAACTATACATAGATTTAAAACCAGGACGTTGTTGCCGCAGCTCTAAAAACATTCCCATTTAAATTACTGTACAATTAATCCACTAAAATAAATCCACCATGTGCAGCAAACACCAGCTAGCACACCCCACTGCTGCTTTCTCTTCTTAGTAAGGCCTGGGTAATTATCTAGTTTTATAGCTGTGATTACCACAGACAACAACTTCAGGCTGCAGTATTAGTACATCCATTTCCCTTCTCCCCCTCTTCTGTCACGCTGTGGGTTTCCTGTATTCTTCTGTATTGATCTTGTTTGCCTCTGTGATGTGATCAGAGACAGGCTGCGAGGCTATATCTGCTCAATGACCAGCTATTCATACCCCTTACCTTAGCTGTGGTACAAAAGCAACCCCCCGCTGACTAAATGGCCCTGACACATGCAGTGGCTGGGTTTTCAGTAGCCCAATAATATGCCTCCTTGCTGAGCGAGTGATGCCCCTCAGCATCTCTGCAGAAGTAGAGAAATTCACATGTATGATGTGCACTAGGATTTGCTCATATTCAGACACTGAAAGGCGCATGAGCATCATCACACATGCCTTCAGTTGTGTGTTGGTGGAAGAATGTGGGAGAGCGTGCATGACAGGTGGGGTGCAGCGAGTGCCATTTTAATTTTAAAACTCACTGAAGTAGAGATAGTTCTAATTTGCTCTGGCCTCCCAAGTGGCCCAGCATAATGGACTGAAAATGGGCTCCAAATTAAAGTTAGGGCCCTCCAAACACAGCCAAATGGACTGGCCTGAAAAAGCCTCGCACAACAAACACTCACACACTGCAGTACTCGCTAACCTTAACAGCACCACAGGAGTTTAATCACACCATCAGCAGGGTTACTGTAGATGAGCAGAAGTTGTTGATTTTGTTTACTCATTATATTCTCAGACCTCAACTTCAAACTTTTAAGAGACCACCCACCTTTGTGAGTTTTTGAAGTAGCAGATTATATGAGCAATGGGCTGCCAGAACTTTAGGTGATTTAAGATTCACTTAAGTCCAATTAAAAGGAACTGGATAAAAAAGTTTTGTTCAAGAAAAGTTATGCTCTTATTATTCAGATGCCAGAACATTGTTATTCAGTGGTTTATATCTTGTTTTAAATGCTTTTTTAATTTTCTGCGTGTAATATACTAGGGAATTTAAACAGTATTAAAACATAGTTAGCTCCTATAATCTGATTAAACTGCAGAATTCTAAAATCAATTCCCTTTAGAGGTAACAAAGTGAGTCACTCGCTGGCACAAGAAATAAACGAGTCTGTACTATCAGCTTCATCTGAGAAAAAAATCTCTAAGAAAGACACAGGAACATTCTTTAACTGGTTTTTAGGATTTGAGCTAAACAGGTGAATGCATTTCAATTGTATCCAGAATGTAAAAGGTCCACTGCACTTGTTAGCTTCTTTTGACATTTATTAAGAGATAAAACTACTTAGCAAAAGCAGTTCTTGCTGTGCTAGAATTTGTAATTTGATTACAGAATTAAGAAGATTATGGCACCATTTTAACTATGAGCTTTAGCCTCATCACTACGCTTTAGGTGGTTATTCTAGTCCTCAAGCGCCAACGTCCGACATGCTGAGGAAGATCTGCAGCAGAGTCTAGTCTACTTTAGATCCAGGCAATCATTTAGGACATGCAGGACACAGGCCAGCAGGTGCTGGACTTACCACCTGTTCTAGGCAGAGCCTTCAGGGCAATAAAACCTTTGCTTTTAACAAAGCTTTTAGACATTCTGAGATCTAGGCTTAATTGCAAGGGGAATAACTTACAGTCCCAGTCTTCTCTTTGGCTTTTGGCCCTGTTTCAAAAATTGTTTTGATATATAGTTTTTTCTATAACTTGGTACAGCACGGTGGCTTGACTATTCATCCTAACCCACTTATTTCAGACCTTTTCTGAAAAGGCAGTCGGAAATAAAGCCTCAATTACAGTAGGTAAGGCAGAAATATCTCTTTTTTCCTTCATGGCCTTTGTAAAGCTCAGCACATCGTCATTTGGATGAGTAGCCCTCCCCTGACCTAGTGATGACAACGAAAGGGTCAATTGCGACACTTCTGTGTTCCGTAGATTATCTGGCTTCAAAGTTCATGCCAAAGTGATAAATGTAACAATATGCACTTATTATGAAGACATATTTTCACAGCCAAAACTAGGGCAGAAGAAATGTCCCTTAAATTAAATTAACAAATATATGTCCACTACTACATGTTTCACTATTGTCAGATCTGTTTGTCAGTAATTTCACTGCTCCTAAAAAAAACAAAACAAAACAACAAACACTAGATCCATAAGCTGACCTTTTTGAGAAGGAACTCGGAACAAACTGCCTTGCTTCACAGCACCAAACCACTCTGATTGCAGGTGGTAAACAACGTGGCGCCTCCTTTGTTCTTTTTATTGCGGTTTTTGTTTTCCGTGTTTTTAGCAAATCTGCAGGTCCAACAAACAATGACTTCAGACGAGAGACATTTTTAGACTCTGATTTGTGTACCAGCTTTAACTGCTTCCGCCAGCTTATTTGCAATTCAGATTTTGACCAAACTGTTGGAATCCAAAAAAAAACCCTTTATGTTTGTCAAAATGAAACAAAGAGTTATGAATGGAAGGATGAAATCCCAGGTTCTCCCTGCAATTTGCTGGTGTTTGGACCTGCTTCAGACAGCTATGCTGGTGATACGTGGAGTGAGTTAATTACTTTGGGTACTGGTCACGTCAGCAAAGACACTAACATATAGTTAGTACAGTAAAGTCTAGTTCATTCATTTTATACCATACATTTTGGTTTTATCTTCACAATCAAAAGAACAGGTTTATATTCAGGTGCAGTGTCTCTTGGCAGACTTAAATTCTTGTCAGCCAAAAACAGAGCTGACAAGTAATTCAAGCACATTTCAGCAACACTGCAGTTCAAAGTGTTTTACATAATAAAAACATATTAATAACCAATTATGAAACAAGCAAAAATATTATTTTGTCAAATGCCATCATCAGAGTCATTAATAATATAGATCAAATATATTATTATATTGTATTATATTATATTATTAATCAATGGAAGGTAATTTGAAACAGGTGAGTTTTTTGACTTGAATTAAAAGGAACTGGTGTTTCAGCTGTTTTGCAGTTTTCTGGAAGTTTGTTCCTGATTAATGGAGCAAAAAGACTGGTTCAAGTCTACTTAGCATCCCCAGAACCAAACATGCATTCATACGTCATGAGAGATCTGGAAGGTTGATGCAACAACAAAAGGTCTTTAATGTATTTTGGTGCTCAGCCATTCAGTGATTTATGAACCGATGAAGCGGCAATGACAAAAAAACTAATGGTTTGAATCTGATTTCCACTACTACTACTTATTTCATTTCCAAAAAAGTACAGGTTAATATGACATTGTTCTACGACAAATAAGGACAGTTTTACTAATAATAACTTTTAAAATTAAAAATAAAATAATACTTTAGAAAATTAATCAAATTAGCAGAATTTGTCAACAGGTAATTTCCCCCAAATCCCACTACAGTTTGATTTCTTTGAAAACACAATTGCAATGCCGGCTGGGAACTTCCTGTTGCAATCTGAGAGCTAAATGAAACAGTCAAGTGTTTTGAACTTCTGTGGTCAGGGTAGTGGAAAAGAAAACCAAACCAAAATCCTTTTCCCTGTAACTCGAACACAAGATGCATGTGCATTTAAGCGCAAGCAACCCAAATGATTAAATCATTTATTGAGCAATTATTGCCAGTTTTTCCAATAAATGATGAACACAATATTTTAATAAGTTATCTCATTGTAAAACATGTCTATGCCCACAAAACTCTGCAACTTTTCAGTTACAGCTTAAATTTCTAAGAATTTACATCATTATCATTATTCTTAATACCAAAATGGCAAGACCTTGCCAAATGAAATGTCTGCTGAGTTTTGCACACAGCGCTGCTCTCCATCATCAAACAGGTGTCTTTGTGTGTGTGGCTGAGGAGGAATGGATGCCCCGAGACTCCAGGGTCTGCTCTCTCTTCCAAACAAACGTTGTGCCAAAGTGCCTGTGAGCGTGAAATCTCAGCCTGAAGCCAAGCAATCTTTGAGCCATTTGTATTGATCATCTGTGTGTTGCACACTCGAACAAAAGTGATGTCGAGATATGCGGTGGTTGTAAATTTTCTTTACTTTCCTTTTTTTTTCTAAAAATACAAACATTCATAAATCTAATGTGTGTCACACTATGTTCTACTGAGATTCTTCAACACAGAAAATTAGGACCCTAGGCTGCCCTAAGTGCCTGTTCAAAACTGATCCCTTTCTAAACTCATTTCACTCTCAGCCAGAATAGTTACCAACATACATATGAATGTTCAGCTTAACATGGACAATAAAACGCAGTGATTTTTAATAACAAAACAAAACATTCATAGGAAAGAAAATAGAATCATATTTTAATGGAAGGAGGTGGGAGAGGGGGTCCTTGATCTAAAGTCCCCAGCAACTGGTCCCCCACATGTGCTTTCAGCTGAGCTCTGCTCATATGTTGATTTCCTGCAGTGAGAAAGGACAGGCGAGGATGCTTAAGAAAAGGAAGAAGGCACAGCAGTTGAGCCACATTTGATCCTGATTACTGTGCAGTAGCACTAATTCAGTTTGTCAGGTGGACATTAAGGACAAAACACTCACAGATCCAACATGACATGTACTTAGACAAACAGAAGTCGACAGACACATGCAGCAAAATAAAGACCCACCAAGATGAATGTCATCCAACGGCCCTGTAACAAACACAATTTATTAAATCATGCAAGGTCACGACTGCCAATTAAGATTCACAGCTTTGAAATAGTCATACATTTAGAACAGACACTTTTTAAAATAAATAAAGAACACTAGAAAAGTTTGATATTTAACAGCATTGGACTCAGGTTTTACAATTACTGGCTAATTGACGACACTTAAGAGGGCATGGTGGGAAAAGTGTTATTGTTGTGAAAACTATTATTGCATACACCAGGGAAACAAGAAAAAACATGTTTCCAGTAACATGAATAGACATTGACTTTTGCAAAGTGTAGCAGAAAACCCCTGTCACATTCATGACTTTTGCCTTTTTAAAAAATATTGGTCAAATTATAGTTTTTGTTTTCATATTTATATAGGGGCATTTCAAATTAGATAGTGTTTCCTAATGTGTGCTCAGTTTAATGTTGATTATGATATGTGAAGGAAATACGGCAGGATGCATAACCTACATTTGTTGATGTGGTTTTTTTTGTTTTGTTTTGTTTCAAGATAAACCATGAGACAGTTGGAAATCACCTAAAATCTTTGAACCTTTGGCTTTGGTCTTCAACTGGTCAACCTAATCTTAAATGAAAGACATTGTTAGACTCCTTGAAGCCAAAAATCAACTTTGTAGTACTTCCAATTTGATGTAAATTCAGTGTTGTTAATTTGATAAATTGAGCAACATGTGTTCTGGAAGTTCAAGTTTCAACAAAATAAACTTAGTTTTCTTTGGAACTGTCCCGAGTTTGTGAGTGAAGTATTTAGAATTTTAATAATCAAAGTGTTAAAACCCGAAGCTCACAGCAGCTCAGCAATATACCTCCATAATAATCAACCCATATCTAATCAATGTTAAAATCTGACTGATCTATCAGCCAACTGACATATTAACTGACCTTTAATGGTAGGTTCATAACGAAATGATTCTCTTTTCACTATCAGAAACAATCTTAAATATTTAAGATTATGGAATAAAGTCAACTTCCCCTACAGGCTGAATGTGATGTGTTAGCAGTTATCAGTCCTCATGCTGCTGCTGTGTCCCAATAAACTGGAGTGGTTGCAGAGCACTGACAACACATGGACAGAATCAATCATCACTCCCAATCAGGTTAAATGGAAAACAGCGCTTGGTTTAAGTCCACGGGTGTGGCTTTGCTGTTCTGAGTGTGGGCGCAAAGAAGCAATGACCTCCCATTGCTTGAGAATAAGATTAACACTCTCAGTAATCACTATACTTGTGAGAATTTGTGAACTGATCAGTATCATTTTGCTGCACTATTCGTAGGTTCATTTTGAATGAACTAAATGTAATTTACAAACCTACATAAATTAAAGTTTTTGACAAACAAATTGATATTAGATATTATTTTTCAGTTGAAGTCTATCACATGAAAGGTGGAAAAAACAAACAATTGTGATCAGAAAAACTTTGCATTTCTGTAATATTTTCACTTTTTAGAACTCCTATGTTTCTGAGATCAGCACAATACTAGCAATTATTATCAGTAAGCATACACAATATTTTTGTAAACCTTTAGTGTTTTTATTACTCTTAAAATTGCCCAATACTGTATCAAAACTTTACTTTAGTAATGTGATGTGTAGTAGAGCAGCTTATTCAGCTAATAGCAAGACAACATAAACAAGCTAATAATTTTTAATTAGCATCACTGCACAGCATCTGCCGTCACATCTGTTAAGTGTCACGAGCAGTTTGCAGTGATAATGATAATGCTTTTGCTGTCAAATATGAAGCCTAATTGTTTTGGAGAAAGCTGACATTTAACTGTCTCCAACATTTAAAGGTTTGGGGTTTAATTTCTCTGTGAGTTGATTACTAAACCTACCAGAGGTAGTTAATGAGAGTCACTGAAAGTCTAATTTAATGTGTTGTAACCTTTCAGGTTCTCCTTTCCCATTTCTCTGACATCATTTGGACTCTATATGGATATCGCTTTTTTAAGCATTCATATAGTATCACTCTCACATGCATTGGGGCAGGTCTGCAGCTCTTTGCCAGATCTGGTCTGCTGCTTAACAATCAATATGTGTCAGAGTGTAACCTCAGCGCTGCCCAGAGGGGCCTCATTCTGGTTCATTCATTCTCATTCGCACTTCCTCACTGACTGTCCTTGTCTGTCTTTCCAAAATTTTAGTTGCCTTGTGATAGATGTTCTTCTATTATTTATATCAGTATGATTATTCTAACACAGCTTCCAAGCTAAACTTGCCACTCATCGCTGTCCAAACTGCACTTAGAATGAATTATTTTATTTCACATCAATTGATTTAAGGTATTTCCTGAATTTGACAACAATTTTGTGAAATATTGACTCTACATATGTCTTGCCCAGCTTACAGATTGAATTTGGATGTAAAGGATATAACATATAAAGGATCCACACAGGGAGGTCAAAAATAATCTAAAATTATAGAAGACAACGCTGCATTGGCTGGTGATCAATTGAGACAGTGATTGTCTTCTTTCAGGAAAAACACAATGGAGAAATAAAACGTAGCTGCAGTATAGTGAAATACATAATAAAAGACCAACATATGCTTTTTGATTTAAATGTTTAAAGAAAAACAAAGTAAGGACGATGCTAAAGAGAAAGAGAAAAATTTGACCAAAATGCTTAGATTTCTTCAGAAGTAGGTATTTTATAAACTACATGTAACTACTGATGGTGGTAAGCTCATCTTACTTTTATTCGCTCCTTGCTTGTAGTGTTTGAAAATGATGTAACAACTGCTGAGTCAACATGTTTCCCGTCTTTGCTCAGAAAATGCACATATCCGGAGGTCTAATTTCCCAAGTGAATCTATAGTAATTAAGTCCAATTATCACTGATAGAGCATTTTTACTGATATAGAAATGATGAATTATGAAAACAACAACATGAAAAATTATGGTCGGAGTTCTGGGCTCACATGTTTTTGTTTTTTTTAATAAGTCATGTTTTTAATTGTTGTGTTAAGTTTTCATAAAAGTTTGCTTATTCACTTCATTAAGGAAGATGCGAGCCAGCTGCTTCCTCTTCAGTCAATATATCTGAAGTGCTCAAGGCAGAGGATAAACACTCAAACAGAGCCAGTCCTGGGTAAGTAAAGGTAAAGTAAGCTCTCAGGTGTGTATTAGTGTGAATTTCTTCTTCATGTATTGTTTCAATACTATAAGCGGAGACTTAGGGACACTTAGTTGGAGTTGGTATTCTGCAGACCTACCTTGGTTGTGGCAAACACTGTTTGCCAAACAGTGAATCAGCCAATTGTGGCGGTAACTTAATGCATTTAGGGATCTGGAGGTTGTTACAACAACTTGTTGGAGTTCAAACTGATTAACTGGTCTAAATATTTCAGAAACTGTTGATTTACTGGAATTTTCACTAGAAATTATTTTTGCACCTTAGACTGGTCCTACAAAGCAAAGAAAATGTCAATTTGTCTGGATAAACATGCCTTATTGATGTCAGAAGTGCAAGGAAATGGACAGAAAGGTTCGAGAAATCAAATAACCGCTCACTACAGCGAAGTTCTGCAGAATACCCACTCTGAACACAAATTGTTGAACCTTGAAGCAGCCAGGCTTAGAGCAGGAACTGAGGCTATGTTTAAAAATAGGACAACTTCAATATTTGGATGGATGAGCTTGGAGTGCATCGCAGGAAAGCATGGCTACGTCGTGTCTTGTATGTCTGGTGTAGGTGGTGCAATGACGGGCGACTGGCAATCTGTTTACTCTTGAGTAATCCAGAACAGAGGGAGTGTGGGCACAGGTGGAAGTGAAGTGAGGAAGGTTGAAGTTTGCAGTAAAACCTGTCCTGATTTAGAGTGGCTTTATAGTTACTTACAGCAAAAAGTATTACAAAGTGAAGGTTTTTTTGATTCAGTGAATCGTGTAAGAAAAACAGGTGCAGAGTTTTACATCTTCAGTGTTATCTTTGCTTGTTTTTGTTAATCTGCTCATAAATTTAGACTTAGACTCTAGAGCAGGGGTGTCAAACTCCAGTCCTCAAGGGCCGCTGTGTTGCAACTTTTAGATGTGCCTCTGCTGCGCTGCACCACACCTGAATAGAATAATTAGGTCATTAGCAAGGCTCTGGAGAACTGATCTACACAAGAAGGAGGTAATTAAGCCATTTCAGTCCAGTGTGTTGTAGTGTGGCACATCTAAAAACTTTGATTTGTTTCTGCTCTTGTGCTTGTATGCAATGTCGGATATCTGTCTCTTGTTAAGCCCATGAATTGACCTCTCTCAAGTCCAATCCCAGTTAAAAATTAGTAGTGCTAAGAGATGTTTTGAATGTGATGTGTGTATATATTAGTCATGTGCACAAAATACAGAGGCAAATTATTTTAGATTGCACAGATACCACCAGAGGATATGAGGACAGTTTTGTACATTTTAGATCTGAAAGTCTCTGGAATCTGGTTTATTTTTTTGTTTCAATTTCAGTCTCTGAAAATAAGCAGTACCAAGAAACAACTACAACTCTGCCGCAGCTTTCTAAAGGTTTAAATTACCTCAACTGCATACTACCTAAACTAGACAACAATTCTGTCTCTAGTGCCTAAAAATGACAAACCCATCTATAATAAAAAGCATCCCAGGAAAGTTGATTTCGATTGTTGTACGCAGCAGGATTTGAAAAAGATCAGAGTGGAATCAAAGCTGACTGAAGAATAAGTGGGCAACTGTAATTTGTGTCCCTGTATTCCAAGAAATGATCACAATCGGATTATTATCAGAGGAACAAACCAGCACTCAGGAAGACCGGAGAGAAGAGGTTCCACTGCAAACTGAAAAAAAAATAATAATTTTGTTTCTAACCTGGTTAAGATCAGATCATTCACATTGTAAGACCCAATTACTGACAGAGAGTGTACTTTCTTTCTACTTTTTCAGTTTATTAGAAATGAAAGATACAAATAAATCTCTAAGAAAATGTTTAACATGTTTTTGGCTTTTTTTTCTTTTCAATCGCTGCAACTGGTAAAATATATATATACATGTGCATCACGTACTTTGAATTCCCCATCTCGCTTCACAATCACAGCAGGCTTGAAACAACAGATTAATCCTCAAGACAAACATTAATTCATGAAATGTTATTGACTCAAGAGAAGATATATCTTGTCACTTAATATTTTGGATGAGGGGTGAGGTGAATTAGAGAAGATGAAAAATAATACCTAAGTTCATTAAGGTGTTTTATGAATATAGACTTTCTCATTAAATATAACAAATAACCTAGACTAAACATCACTGTCACTCATCACAATATGCCATGTTATTTTTCTCAAGCATAGTTTTACACACACGTGTAAAGAAATGTATTTACTTTTCTTGTGATTGCATTTACTCTGGTAGAACTAGAACGTATTTCATCTAAACCTGATTCAGTTTAACTGTTGGGTTTGTTTTTGTTTTTTGTCCCAATGAGAGTTAATAATTCAAAATGCAGCTCAAGTAATTTTAAAAGAAAACCATTGTAGGAAAGAAAACAAGTTTGAATTTATTGTGGGCATAACTGCATTAAAAAGCTAGTCTTAATACAAAGGGTTAAGACTTTCATCTCACTGAAACATTAATCCAAACCCACAATAGTTCTCTTGGCTTTTTTTTTTTTTTTTTTTTTTTTTTTTTTTTTTTTTTCAAAAATTATTGAAATCATGATTCATAATCAACTTGTCCCCCACCAAAAAAAGTCAAAATATTTAAATGTATAAGATTTACATGACATTCATACTAACAATGACAAAATAAATGTACAATTGAACTCGTAACACACTCCTTGACACAATATTCACACATTTTGCAAACATTACCAATTACACCTTGAAAAGAATATGTGGACACAGACTTGACAGCAAAAAATTCCTGTTTAAACCTTAAACTTTTCCCAATTTCACTCTCAAAACTAAGAAGATCCTTGCAATGACCCTTGATAGTCATTGAGTCACTGGATTTGCTGGTCCTTGGCATAAACAGAGACGTTGGCCTTAAGGCAGCTGGATGTTTTGTAGCAGCGTCACAGTGATCTCTCAGCATTGCAGCTTCTGCCAGCAGTCATCCACACACACGCCATATGCCATGCTTCCCTCCAAACGCTTCAGTAATCCTTCCCCTCCCTGTCTGCAACAACTGGAACAAAACTGCCAGCTCCCACCATGCAGGGGAGAAAAGAGAAAAGACACCAACTTAATATTCTTCATAGGGATCGTTCAATTATGAGATGAAGGAACATGAGGAAATTGAATCCATGACCAGCAGAAAACAGGAAATGTGAGACTTCACTCACACATCTAGGATTAATAGTCTGCTGCGACGATCTATTCTTTATGAACTCGGTACAAGCAATGAGGCTGAGTTCACATACTGGAAATGACTTGCTCACAGGATATCACTGAATGCACTGCAAAGGTTCCAATAAAATATCCTCTATGCTTTGCCGCCTTATTCTTTGTGTTGGCTTTCTCTTTGTAAATCTGTGTTCAGAGCTTTATTTGGTTTTTGAATGTCTTCTTATATTATTCCTTCTTTGTTCGATTTAGCCCTAGGATTTCCCCTCACCTTAGCTAAGTTTACATTAGTTCCCTGATTGCATAAAATGTATTTGGAATAAATAATCAGAATGTATTATTTACATGAGCACAAAATTGATTAATCTGGCCATGATGTGCGTTTACATGCACCGTTCTATTCAGATTAGAAGCACTGACATGAGCAGAGTTGTAATTTTTTCCTAAAAATACCCCACAGGAATAATTTCATTTGTACTGAACTTAAAAACAAATGCAGTAGTGTGTTTGATTTATGTCTTCTGAGCGCCAACAATCTATCTATGTCAGATTATAACAATTGAGATGTATATTTTCCAAGAACATAGTGTTATTTTATACCACAATGAAGTATCTGTTACGTTTAGTTGTTCAAAAAATGTAAAACAAAAAAACACTTACAACCTTAAAAAAACAACTTAAAAGAAATGTATCTTTTCATCATTGCTGTATTTGACATCTTGAAAATGGCCTCTGTCACTTTAAGAATCACTTACCTTTTGTGCCATTTGTCCTCCAGCAAGCTATCACAATATTGCTTTATTGAGACTTTTTACAATTGTTCTTCTGTAAGAAAAAAAAATATATATTTCAATTTAATCTCTGTTGTATCTATTTTCAATATCAATCTGAAATATCCAACTTCTAAAAATGGACTGCAGAAATACTGTAAATGCAAAGAAGGATTTTCTCCTCCTCAGGAATGGGAGGATCTTTAAGCATGAAACTAAGCACTAAATCTGAAGTTGCAGTTTAATAATTAAGACATAATGTTGTGAGTAAAAGAGACAATAAATGTCTTCATAATGACACATTTAGCTTAAGAGGAAGAGAAAGTTCTGGGTAAATTAAGCTTACTTTGTTTTATACAGCATTGAGTTGGAAAGACATTTAGTCATTCTCACTGAGCTGGAGGTAAAATGAACAGATTTTCATTGAAAAATATGTTCATTGGGTTTACCCTTAACAAAATTCAGTTCTGTCATGTTGTAATTAATTAATTCATGCTCATAGTTCACCATCCAGAGATTCTTAACAAAGTTCCCAGCTCCAACAAGAACAAATTCCCCTTCATCCAACATGTTTTGGCTGAAAAAAAGTTTAAAACAGTATTTAGTTCATGACGTCATTCACAAAGCAGCATATCGTTTATGCTAATACCTATAATCTGTTTTATTCAGACTTGTTGTCCTTGCCCACATAATCTGTATGTTATAATGGCTGAATTTCAAAAACAGCTGTTCTCATTCACCAATTTTAATGCTGAGTCTGAAATTGGGATTGAAAGCCAGTCAGTCCATTCAGACTACATTTTGTAATTGTGGTCACTTTCAACCCTCTTATTATCATCCCATCAGTGCAGACAGGATTTGGAATGAGCTTTTACTGTTTTTTTTTTTTGTTTTTTTTTTAGTGTATTTCACTGAATAACATCTTAATAATAAAATAATGTAAACTATAAACTGTACTGTTATTTTAGTTATTTATCTGAAGTGTTATCTAACATAGCTAGACCTATATCTCTCTCCTATGAACAATTAAATTGCAAGTTAAATTGCAATTTTGTCGTTTTGATGTTTAAGTACGAGACCTCAGTGAATATTCCTGAGTCACAGCAACGTCAAGTATAAAGTCAGTGGAGACAGATTAGACTATCAATATTTTGTCTTCTCAAAAATGTAGCAAAAACTGGGTCCAACAGCTTCTCACACCCAGACACGCACTCAGCTGTCATGAATGACAGAGCCTCCTCCTGGCTCCGATTGATTCATATTATAGTGTCAGGACATAGTGACAGTTTTAAGAAATACATTTTATAAAAGTTACATGCAGCAGCTCTAAGGAAAGCGATTATTTAAATTAACATAATAATGCTGATTACAATGAGTTCAGGTAACTCGAATAACCAGACTTTTATATTTTTATAGCGACTTGTATAAGGTAATTATGATCACGCTAATGAAGTTACTTTGCAGTTTGACATCAACAGGCTGGAAAATATGTTTAGTTGTCAGTAAAACAAAAAGAAAAACCTCATGCTCTTGTTTATGGTGACTGAAACCGTGGAAAACTGAAATTAAGGCTCTCTGCAATATCAAAAGGCACCTAGGATGAGAATAAAATCCAAAGAGGGGAAAAAATACATTTTAAATGAGTGAAACATATTGAAAGGAAACAATCAGAGTATAGTGAAGAAGCATATTGGATGTTTTAAGGTGTAAAAATTGAAAACGATGGAATAAAATCAGGATCAAACAGCCTGTTTGTGTCTGGGTGAAGGTGTGTAAAAACCATCGTTCAGCATCAGCTGCATCCTTCAGGCGAGGCTGTATTGACAGGTGTTGTCAGCAGGGGGCCTAATCTAGTTTGGGTTTTTTGCCAGCGGCATTTGTACCCATGTGTGGGCAAAGACTGTATAAATTGGGTGGGGCAGATGTCTCTACATTCATTTTCTGTATCTAATATTTGTGCAGCAAACTATTGTTTATTCATGAGGAATATTTTATGGTTTGTGTGTGTAATTTTGCCATGTCTATCAGCTCAATATCAGTTTCAATAATTTTTTTCCTTATTATCCTGACCGAGTGTCCAGTTAGCTGTCTCGAACACCAAACAACACCTGAAATATTGACAAGGGAATCAACAGACAATAAAAAATCAGAGGGAAGACGGGGTTATTAATTATTGATGTTTGTGTGATTCATTGAAATCAGTCTGTAAGATGTTGATCCTCCACTCTGACAACCCCACAGCCGACTGACTGAAGACAAAGGACTTATGAGGCATGGCAGGAGGACAGCCTGCAGATCCCTGCAGCTTTGATTGCCCCATTTGGTGGAATAGAACTACACCAATACCGATGATGGATGAGTAGGAAAATCGGATGGTGGCTAACCGTGTCTGAAATAACAACAAATATATTTTCAGAGATCAGAACAAGCTGTAAACATTAACTACCGTATGTGGAGAATTGAACACTGTGCTGTGACTTTCATTTTGCATGCTTTCAGCAACGATGCACATGTGTGGAGATCTGATGACTGTTATAGTTTTTAACCCCAGCTTTTTTATGCAGTTATGCCTTTACATGTTGCTTTTTTCTACATTTGTAGACAGTGTTAACTACTAGTTTTATACAAACATGCTTGAGTGGCTGACAGTAGATTAAAGCAGCGTCCTGTGAGAGAGACAACACTGTGACACTTTTCATCCGCGTCTTCATCATAACCTAAAGTTAAAGTCAGCAAAGGATAAAATGAGAAAACTAGATTTCTTAATATGGGGGTAGGCAGAAAAAAAGCTTCGTAATTCTGATTCATCTTGTCCAACTGAATAATATATTTTTAGTGTGGAATTTTAAGTTTTGTGACTGCATCCAAATTTTTGCTCCCTGTAGTCAGAAAAAGCTAAACTCTCATTTGACATCTTACAATTGCAAACTGCTACATATACTTTGCACATCCTAGTTATCCTAGGATATGTTTTGAATCCATATACTGGACTTCTCACTCTCATGCATGAGTGAGAATGTGTAATAGCCACAGATGGAGAACCAGAGAAGCCAGAACATTAAATTCAACTCTGGATGTTACTTTTAATTATCAAAAAGACAATTTCATTCTAAGATAATTAAGGAATAACAACACAATATCTGTCGGCTCATAACGGTGAATAATAAAAATCCCATCATCTTGTCAGTCTTCCAAATGCCAACTTCAAGCACTAGCTATGATCACACAGCCAGTCCCTTTCACTTTACCAAAAGAAATTACAGCACATCGCCGAGTGGAGGCTCAACCAGTAAAGTTTCAGATTTTCTGTTTCTTATAAGCTCAGTTGGGAAGAGAACTGAATTATTGTTAAAGTACTTTGTAGAATTTGTACACTTAGTGTTAAACAAATCAGTTTTTGCTGTGCAGTTAATGAAGACATAGCAGATTGGATTGCTGTTTTAGCTCTGCCTGGACCTCCCCGACCCTTAAATCCCTTCTATCGCCTCCAGAAATCATCGTATTAGTTAATAGAGCACAACTGTGTGTAATTTAATCTCAGTGCAAATCCATCAGTTCTGTGAAGGTCTCAGAGGTTCGTTAGAGATCATTAGAAAACAAACAGCTTCATGAAGACCAAAAATCATAACAGGGAGAGAGTTGTGAAAAAATTTAAGGGGTTAAGTTTTAAAAGAATATTCCAAGCTTTGAAAAGCTCACAAAACATTGTTCAGTCTATAAACTGAATCAGGCGGAATTTGGCAAGATTGCAAATGTTCAGCATTTGTGTGGAAAGGCTTAGCTCTGGAGGATCTGCAGCGATTCACAGCTCAGGTGGGAGAATCTGGTGCGGCACAACACAAAGTCTATTTGCAAAGCAACACTCGACACAAGACTAATGGGAGACATGGCAAACATGTGAAACAAAGTAGTAAAACTGAAGTTTTTAGCTAAATACAAAATCCTGTAGGTGGCAGCAAACTATCACTGCATTTTCCAGTTAACATAACATCCTAATGGTGAAACATGGTGGCCACAGCATCATTCTATGGGGATTTCTTTAAGCAGGGACAGCAAACTGGTCAAAGTAAATGGGAAGATGTATGGAGCTAAATAAAGGGCAATAGTGGTGAAAAAAAAACAGATAAATGCTGCAACAGACTGAAGAATGGAATCAACGTTTACTTGTGAGGAAGATATTGGCCCAGAACACACAACCAGAGTGAAATAGTTATGATTGAAGCATATTCATGTGTTAAATCTAAATGAGAATCTCCCATTTCTGTAAGAACTGTAGCTCAAGCTCCGTCTGACTGAACTTGAGCTATTTTGCAAAGAAAATTTGTCTTCAAATTTGCAAAGTTTGTAGAGCTATACCACGAGACACTTGTAGCTGTATTTTCATTAAAATATTGACTCACAGGAATAGCAGTGCATGCCATAATGCTTTATTTACAAACACAATTAAAAACCACACATGGCTTCTCTTTAACTCCAGAATTATACGCTACTTTGTTTGTAGTCACATAAAAGTAAGTCCAAAAGGATTATGTGATTTTAAGACACTGACTGTGATATTTATTTCAGTACCTGATAAGACACACATTTAAAGTGATATATTATAAATAGAAAAACAAGTTTATTAAGTAGAGGGTGACAGCAAGCAAGAGCTTGTTTGATTATGTGAAGTCCAAACAGAACCTTATATGTGAACTGAATATCTTGACCATCTACAAAAATGGAGACACGAACACTGAGGCAGTGATGGGAGGAGGGAGATGTGATCTCTGGGAGCACACACAATTTAATTACAGCTGCCATCAGACTGATTTACAACCATACCTACACACCAACCTGTACCCCAGCTCTGCTTTTCTCTTGCATGAAAATAGACCTTCTCACATTTATCTCTGGACTTAAAACTCTGCCACATCTACTCCTCATACAGACACACGGGTACATTTATGCCATCCAAGGGGGAAAAAGCTAATAAGATATGATGGGTCGACTGCTTGCAAGTGCACAACCACGGAGAGACATGCATACACTTTGGTAGTTTTTTTTTTTTTTTTTTTTTTAGCTTTAATGTAATCTTGCCTCAGCTGCTGGCTTCGTTGGACTGATGTAAATGAAAACGGGTATTTATGGTTTTCAGAAAAGATGGATTGAGTGGAAGGGGAGGTGGGGAGTGTGAGGGGGTTACAGCCCTGAACTGACTCCACTCAGCCTATCAATTGGTGGAAAGGGATGAGAAAAGGAGAGAGGTACAGTGTGTGTATGTGTGCATTGGATCAGAAGTGGAGGATGGGTAAAGACTTGTTAAATGAATGGAAGAAGAGGTGGAGAGATTAGTAATAAAGGGGGAAAGGTGAAGAGATTGCATGAGGAGAAACGGAGGGAGGAGTTGAAATAGAGATTGGAGACGGTGTAGATTAAACAGATTGAAAAGCGAGGGATTGTTTTTCCTTTTCATTTCACATTGGTTTAACTTGCCAAGAGGAGCAGTCAAGTCCAACTGTCTGAGTGTGAGTCTGTCTGTGCAGAGTGCAATGTCGCAGGGGAGTGTGATTTACAGTCTGACTATTACATGCAGAAAATCCTCCCAGGAGGATGCTGTAATGTGTGCAGTAATGCAACACTGTGTTAACAGAGGAGAAACTGGAAAAGTCAACCTATGTGTTCTGCAGAGATAACAATGATGACAAATGCAGAGGTTGCACACTGTCATGATCAAACAACTGAATTTCTAAAAGTTGAGTGCTTCAAGGAAGGCTTTGTGAGCTTTTATCACTGGAAGAAAAAGGAAAACTTTTGTCCCCTCTGTACCTACAGGAGTAACTCAACTGTATAAATAATTCACCTAGGATGGAAAAATACTTAAATACTAATAGAACTCCACAGAGAAATCAAACAATGCTGAGAGTGGAATGTTTCAATTCAGTTTATCTATAGAGTCCCAATTCACAACACATCATCTCAGGGCACTTAGCAAAAAAAAGTGAAGTCCATCCAATCACACATGTATTATCTGAGTTTCTTTAGTCTCTATATGTGGTAATGGCAGCTAGGAGAAGAAAGAAGAATGTGCTGTTGCAGTCTGCGTGCAACAAGTCAGAAGATGTTTCTGGCTAAAGACAGAGTTATTGTGCAGTGCAGAGATTGCTCAGGACTGTTCATCATGTTTTCATGCTATGAAGCATCTTTCTCTTTGAGGCTATCCTCCACTGTTTTTTTACAGTTCAACTTTTTTAAAGTCACTGGCTTTGATGTTTCTACTGTTCCTTTTGTATGCATCACTTTTGCATCTTCAGTCTCGTCTATTGTCCAAGGAAAAAAAAACTTGAACAACAGACTTAGACCCTAGATAATAACACAAAGGTATTGATATTTTTCCTCACCTGCACCTTTTCTCCCTTGATAGAAATTTTGGCTCACATATTTCTGCTTCCTCTGAAATCTCCAATAATCTCCTTTGTCCTTTTCATGTGCTGTTTGGACGTAAGAAAGATCACAGTTCTTGACTGTTTTTGTAGTGCTGCTGTCTGGCTACATTTGGTTGTAGTAAGAGAATTGAAGAAATCTCCACCTCTTTCACATCTTGTAACTGGCAGCATGATACAATTTGTGTCATCTTGTATCATGCTGTGAAAAAAAAGAAGTGCAGATGGAAAACATACACCTGATTTCTAAGCACTCAAACTCCAGCTATGGGCTAACCTTCAGCCCCAAAATGAAGCTAGGATCCTATTCCAAGTTTCCTATGACCTTTGAACTAAAGGCACATTTCACTGGTTCTAATAAGTCTGTGCTGATATTGCAATCTGTTTTTCAAGATCTAAAATAGAAAAACTAATCAAAGCTGAAGTGGATAATTCCATATTTAACAAAGATTGTTTAATGGTAGGGCTGCAAAGTATGCAATATGTCTTAATATTGATGAGCGATAGTCATATGCCTTGAGATACATAAATAAAATTTTTAAAACTATATTTCTGCTTTGGGTTCATAGCAAACATAGACCCTAGCTAATGGCAAGTCTGTTCATCTCAGTCACAAAGTTTCATTGGAAAACTTGCTTCTGTCTGACTTTCTAATGTTTTGGCAATGAAACAGTTCAGCTGTAGTTTCTTATTGACTTGGCCACCTCTGTAGCTTTTAAAACATTTTATGCTGCATTAAACAACAAATTTTACCAGATGTATTTGGAGCAAACAGACTCTGAATGAATCATGCTTAAACAATTACCTAACACCTATTGCTCTCCAGTCAAGGGAAGCACTGCCTCACTTGTCATCCTGACAGTAATGATTTCTCTTATCATTACTAATAATGATTGTCTTTTTAAGAAATATATTTTTGTATGATTTCAACATTTCTGTGGTAAAAACTGCTGAATTTATGCATTTCCTGTTCGTGTACATTTAAGAGGGAGGTGAGGCGGTGATGACTGTGACTCACCTTAATTTTTATGTGTTTATTTTATATGATAAAGTAAACAAATGACTAATGAACTGTTAAAATCTGGTTCTAATTACCAACCAGGATTAAGTACACAAAAGAAATAGAGTTTGGGGGCAAAAACTTGAGCAACAATGTGTTAAAATATTCAGATTTAGATGGATAATGGCTTTGGAAAATAGCAGAGTTGTGGTAGAATAATCAAGAGATGCAATGTGGATGGAAAAATAGTATTAAATATGCACATTAACACATAATTGAATCAGGGCATGCAATACCAAAAAGCATCAGAATGTGTATGAGAATGAGAAGAGGGATGTAACTAGGTTAGAACAAACATTACAGTAGCTAATTAGAGAGCTCATTATAAAAGACCAAATTTATTCTTTCACTTACTTTTAACTCGCCTTTATTTCTATCATAGACAATTTACCATGGTCTAAATTTATTACAAAATATCATCATGAGAAACGAATTATTATGGTTAATTTTCTGTTGCTGAGAGCATCGGTACAGATCAGTTTTCAAAATTTGTCACTAGGGTAACACTTTGACTGGGTCATTCTAACACTGTTCAATTCATCAACAAGGACAGCACAGTAAACAATGTTACCTGTTAAGAACAAACCAACCTTTGATTCCCATCACACACACAAATGCTAAATTACTTTGACCATTAACACGTACATAAAAATGCATATTAGAGAAAACTAATTCTCCACAACAAAGTAAGTTGGTATCTATCAGCGTTCACATATTTAGTTTTCTTTCAGCACTGGATTAAAAACTCTAAGATCTGTTAACATTTTTATTGCTGATAAACTGTTCTAGATATGAGAACCTGTAAATGAAAAGGGCATTTGAAGTAAATGATGTTTTGGATCTTACTGGTTTGCAGGTTCCACCTGGTCCTGCTGGAACACAGCATTGCCACACCATGACGCTGACACTGTCAGGTTTTAGAATGGGTAATGTACAGTTTTAGATTTCACATGTAAGCCAAAAAAAGTCAATTTTGCCCTCCTCTGACCTGAGATCTGTGACCTCTCTCCTACATGGCTTGTGGGAAACTGTGCAGAGGACTTTTTACGATTCTGATTTGTGGACTAAAAGTTGTCCTGTCAACAGATTATCCCAGTTGGGCTGTAGATCTTCTGCAGCTCTGCAAGAGTAACAATTGGCCTCTTGGCTACTTCTTCAATTCATGCTCTCCTTAATTGATTTTCAGTAAAGGTACGCCTAAGTATGTCCATGATTCCCCTCTGTATGTTCCTCAAAGACAATGAAATACATTAAAATGTACAGCCCTTAGACGTTAAAAAGTTTAAAAAATATATATATTTTATTTTATTGAAGCACTTTACTCTCATCCTCTGTGTCTTAATGTGATGGTGAGCAGCGATCAGGATGAGCTTCTGTCAGTGGGTAGCTGGAACTCCACAGTCAAATTAAAACCCAATTATGTTCTCATTTCACGCTTTTTTATTGGACCCATAATGGAGAATTTGGAAATCGACACAGTGGGGAAGGAGGACAGAGAAAGAGGGGAAATTGAAGTAAAAGAATCCAAATGAGGTGTAACTATTAACTAATCCCTCCTGGTTTCTTTCATTTCTCTGCACGTCTCTGTGTGTATATTTGACTTGCTGCTCTGAAAACCACCGTAATGTTCACAGGGATCATTAAAAAAATCAAACAGACAACCAACAATGAACAGGATGCAAAAGAAGGACTTGCGAACTGCAGCATTTCTATATCAATATCCAGATTCAGCTGTTTTTTGTAGGTAAGAGTAAATGATATTTTGCCAACCCTTAATTGTGACATAAAATTGATTTCAGTCCTGAACTGAGATTGCAACACAAGGTGGACAGATTTTGTTTATACACCAGATACTGTTCAATTGTGAACGCAGAAACCCGTGTATTTTGGAGTTCGCTGAATCATGGTTTTGTCACAAATTTGTGCAATTTTAAAATTGTAATTGGATTTATTAAGCGAAAAACCTACAAAACCCAGCCTAAGAATATGTAAATTAACAGTCTCAACAGGTCTAAATCAGACAAGTCATGCTGAAAAATCCTCTTTGGTTGACTTAAAACAACTCTGCAAAGAGAAGTGGAACAAAATTCCATATCTCCACTTCTCTAAACACAGATATAGACTAATGTAAAAGAGTGACCTGACATTTGTTGCAAACTCTGGATTGCAGTTTTTTTAATATGTTGTTTTATAAATAGATATGCAGACAGCTGAAGATATTGATTAAAAACAATAAATTAGGATTTATTGTGTTTTTTTCAAATCAGCGCGAGCCACACAGGCTCAAATATATGCCCATACCCCACTCATATTTACTTAAATAGCTCTAACAAGTTGCATTCATTCACACTTTTGTACAAAAAAAAAAACTTTGGACATAATCTTGGAAGAATATTAGACTTAAAATGCTTTCTTCCTGGACACTGGGCAATATTTAAAACCCAGTTAATATAAATAAACAAAAAAACAAAGTGACTATGGAATTCAATCCAAAATAACCTCCGTAGTGATATTCCTAATAATTAAAAGTAGAAAAGTGGCTCTTCCAAGTTTGTTGTAAAGAGTCACATTCATAACAAATTCTGGATTGTGGATTATGATTCTTTAAAAGTAAAGTTGAAATAACAACATGAAATTTTGTCATGACTAAACACAGATATAGACTGTGCAACTTACTACTGTTCTGCATCATTATGTTTTCTAAACAACAACAACAACAACAACAAAAGATGCATGCACTCAAACATACACACGTCTTCTCCTTTTTCCCTCTGGTGTCCTCTCTGGGATGACTGATTGATTGTACAAGAGAACACAACCAGAACAATTAGTTCATCTTGTTAGTGCTTCCCTGGGGGCCATGTTGACATGTTAGCCTCCCTCTTCACACAGACACACAACGGTTTCTCTTACTCCCCCCCTACCCCTTTTTCATTCTCCCTCATCTTTTCAATCACTCTCACTGACTTTTGCTTTTTTTTTCTCATTCACCTCATGCCCCTGCCCCACCTTTTCTCTGCCAATCAGTCAAACAGCACCTTATTAGCCAACACATCCACATCCTTGCTTCTCTCCCCCTGCTGCTGCTGTAACTCTTTTAATTACAATGAGTTAAAAATTACGAGCCCAGAACGCTGAGCCGCTTGGCAGGTTTGCTTTAATTGGTTCATTTAGTAATTCCGGACAGAGGAATGGGAGTGGGTCGCAGGGTGGGTCGCACATGGGTGGCAGAGAAAGAGATATAGAGTCTGACTTTCAAATGACCTCCTTAATCAATTGACAGACGATAGGGAAGCTACTGCAGTGCTTGTTTCCACTTGCTCTTCCCCGCCTTCCAGCCACCCCTGATGAAGTTCCCTTCCTCACACTCATTTGAATATTTGCTGTGTAATAAGACCTGCACTGGCTCTGGTTTGCACTTTTAAGAAATAGTGATGGCTGTATATCAGTGTTTGCCTACCGGCACCTCTATTGGTGGCCAGTTCCGTAATTAAATCTCGGCTGCAGGCCCCTTTAGGACACCGTACATTTTTAGATTCACGATGGAAAAGGGCCCAAAGAAAAGCCGCACATACACATCCCAGCAGCATTCCACTTTCAGCCATGAATTCATAATGATTTGAAATGATTTATGGCTCCACCCTCCCTCATATGGTAAACCACCTCTGGAAGCACTCTGCTATATTAAAAACGAATGCACTGCTTCTCCACACCGCTGTAAGAGGTAAGGCTGGTCAGCCTAAACAAGTCATAAAGCTCTTCTTGCCTCAGTAGATCCTGAACTGTGGCTGCTCCTCTGCAGTTCCTTCTAGGCTGGCTCCGCCCATCCAATAATACAGATATATTTGTGTCCTTTGCAGCAAATGTGCATTAAAATGTAGGTCGCTCAGAGGCTAAGTGGATATGCGTGTGCAGATGGTGACAGTGACAAAGATGTAAGTGATGATGGCAGCTGACCAAAGGATCCATATAGGGATGACATCATCCGCCAAAGAAAAAAAAAAAAAAGAGGAGGGTTGCTTTTTTTGTGCAAACAAAAGGCTCAGAATAATAATGTAGGAGGAGATCTCTGAGCACTGCTGCTCCTGAGGATCCTAATCTATTGATGCCTCCACCCCAGCACCTTTCAGTGTCTATAGCTCTTCTGTAGCTAGCCCTTTATCATGGGGTCCTGACACCTGTCCTTTTCACATGTTCACGAGTTTTTCCTCTGAAAGCGCAGGTTACTGGCCGCTAATCAGGTCTCTGCCTTCTCCAATCACTGTGGTGCCACTTCCCCTTCAGCTTCAATCTGTCTCTTTTTTTTCTTCTGGTTTGTTGCATTCAGTGAACTGCTTTAAAGCTGAGTGGACGCCGTCCTTGACATCTTGATGAACATTCCTTGTTTGACTAATTAAATTAATTTGTTTATTGTATTATTGTAGATCTCTAAGCCAATGCCTTGCTTATTTCCTCAAGTGAAAAGGCTTCATGTTTGTCTGAAAGTTTCTTCTTGTGACTTTCTGCTTAGTTTACTTTCCTGTTTCTCCTCCCCTCACTTATCCACCAATTCTCTCCATCCATCTCCTTCTTTCTCAGCATATCTATCCTATCCATGTTGCCTCTCTCTCCGGCTGTTTGAAGGAGCGCTCTTTGAGGGTCCGCTGACTTAATTAGTGTAATGGGGTTTTGACACTTGAGAGTGAACAAGTAAAAAAGATGTAGAAGAGGGATGGAGAAGGGGGCAAATGAAAGGACATTGTTATTAGTTTTATACAAAAGCCTTGGTTCACAAATCTAACAAAAAACACTCAGTGCTCCATGGAGGAAAGGTTTGCTGGAACATTTGTTGCACTTTATATAATTCCTTCATTAGTATGAATGCTTAATTGTTCCATTTATGGTTGCAGGAAATAGGTACTTTTTGGGCACATTTCCTCAGCAGTCAAGTATTCCCAAGCCTTTCTCAGAAAAAGAAAATCCTAATTATCTGAGTTTGTGATTTTCACCTTTTTTATGGTCTCTGTTCTTAACTACAGCTCAAGACGTTTTCAGGGACCATTGAGGGGATTAACTTAGTTTGCTGGAAACAAATTTGTCAATTTTTCTTTTCCTATCAGAAGGAAGCTGAATATTTTGACATGCTTCTTGAACTTTTGTGTATTTTTGTCACACTGAAAGGCACAAATTTTATGTGGTATACCAACAGAAATTAAGACATTACTATAAAGTAAAATAACAAAATACGAGTCATGTTTTTCAAAATGCTTCAGAAATTTGAAAAGAGTGGAGTTTACATCTAGTACTTAAGTTTCTTTGGATCAAAGTTTGTTGTACTTCCCACACAGACTCTGGTGAACTGCAAATAACACTCCATTTAGCTTTCTTTCAACAAGGGCTTTTTTTTTTTTTTTTTACAACTCTTACCTAAACTTAACATTTAAATCCACAACTTATATTTGCCAACCCTCCAGACTCATTAAGGCTTTATGACTAATAATATTCAGTCCCCATTATAGCAGACTGAAGGTTGCGGTTGTTGTGAAAAATGTTCCAGGGGTATGTATTCTTTCAGAGGTGACTGTAAACCTAACACATTTATATTCCTCCGGAAGTCTGGTTTCTACATATTCAGCAGAAGATATTATTTACAAATGCTGTCCCTGGCTGCACAATTTAAATCTGGACCTAAAGGAAAGGAAAATAAACAAGAACAGATGAGTGAAAGAATGATATGCACAAAACAAAGATGTCAGGAAGAAGGTAGATGAAAAGATAAAAAAGCAGACTGGTTTTTCAAGGCATTTGTTTGTGGAGTGTTTGTAGAAATGTTTTACAATATGCAAAGACAATTAGAAGCTATGCAGTCATATTTCTTTAAAACTCCACCTCTTTTGGAAGCTGAGATTTTAATTTTTCTTGCACGATCCATGCTCCTCTCTGCAGCAGGATGCAGGCATGGTTAGGAGTAAGGTACTCTTGCTGCTTCCATGAGAAGGAAAATAATCAAATGGACTTGATTAATAAACTGCATTATCAGTAAATGTGACAAAATTCAGGAGTTTTAGCAGTTTACTTATTTATTGCTTGAAGAAGTTTTACTATGCCAAGATGGAAAGACATTAGTATTAACATGAGAAATGCAACTGTTGCCTGCCATCAATTTCAACCAGGGTTAAATGGCAATTTCCATACAATCTATCACACTGAGTGAAAGGATGTTAAGTCAGAAGATGAATGTGACTTCTTTGGAGCCATATTCACCAGTTGACATTAGTACTTGGGAAAAGTATGGGGACTGGATTTTCAGTTACTATTCAGTGAATCGCATTACCTCTCAAACAATATTTTCAGTATATGTCAGACCAAAGTAAGGCTGTTGGCCCACTGTTTTTCTGCACCATTTTTGGAGAAAAACAGACAGACCACATCAGCGCTAATATGCCTACTTTCAGCCCTGGTGGTGGATGGCGGATAATTTGGGGATTACAGAGTCAATTCCTGTGTCAAATGTAAAATTATCAGCAAGGCTGCAGAAGCCTGGCAGAAAATGGATCATAAAACAGGACAATGACCCTCAATTAAAGCTGAAAATCTTCAATAGCATGGCTGGCAGATAGTTTATTTATTGAGTTTAAAAATATATTGTTCTGCATAAACACTCTTTCTCTCATAAACCTATACAGAAGTGTTGTCAAAGCTCCCCAGTCTTTACTTCAATTGGAAATGGAATTAAGATTAAATAATTTGTATGGCTTCACATTCCTGACAAATATCTGAGCTGTGTAATAAACATGTATTAATCAAGAACACAGAGCTGAATGTGGCCACAATTCCGCTCATTGGAACAGAGGGTGAGCGGTTTATACGTTCCTCTGGCTTTTGGTAGGAATGTGACGCCATAAATTTCTTTAATATAAATTTGTGACTTACAGAACATATAAATTACTATATGTATACAATAGCTGATTGACTGCAGCTGTAGAGTTTATTCTGAAACAATTGAAAGTGTCTCACTGGTTTACCTTGACATTTCATTGACACTGTTCATAAACCTACTGTCATAAATTCCTTATTTCCTGCCATGATTCATGTTGCCACTTTGTTCACAGCTCCTCCCTTTGCTGCTGATTAGTTCTCTGCTCTCACCTGTCCCTTAGCTTTTGTGCTTCTGAGTACTGATTGCTCTCACCTGTGCTGTGGCCTATAAAATCTCCTGCTCTACACCCACTCAGAGTGAGATTGTTGTCAGTCATTGAGTGGTTCTTTCCCTTGGCCTTTCTTATGAGAAGGTTCCAAACCTGTTGCCATCTTTCTGACCCCCACCTCTGCCTGCTCCATGTTTGTACAACTAGTTTGCTAGTTTAGTTAGCTATTGCCTCATGGATTTCGACTTGTTCTGACCTTCCATGTCTGCCTGTTGCTGGCCTCGATTATTCGACCCACCATTGAGTTACAGATTACAAGCACTTGGATCATTCACGTCCTCTTGGTAAGGCCAGATCAATGAAGTGGAGTGTGTGAATCACTTTACCCCTCTACTAAAGTTTTTTCCCTCTCCATGATGTAGAGTGCACACAGTTCCCACAGCGTAGAGCGTGTCCTTCACTATAAGGTCTTGTGGGTGAAACAATCCCTGGACGTTTTCCTTCCCTCCAGGGATTCAAGACAATCAAGGTCAGAGTCACCGTTTATCTGAGGAAACCACCTGTCAGTTAAACCACTACATACACACTTCTGCTTGTTTGCTGCCAGTCACTCACCATCCTGTCTTCTTAAGAGTCTGACCAGATGGCTGCTTCTGAGAGACCGTTATATTCCAGTTTATGCATTTCCTATTGTTTCAATAAACATTGCTTTGACCTTTACCGGGGTGTGATTTACATCTTGAGTTCAACTCGTTGATCTGTAAGACCTTATACAAACTAGTGCTTTGCATTATCCCTAAGAAATGAACACTAAAATTGTCTGAGAAAACTTAGGCTTAGATGTCCCTCTGATTTCTGGTTATCACCCTACATCAATCAACCAAACCTATAAACTGGGGATCCACAAATCTTGGCCTCAAAGGCCTACAGGTTTTAGATTTGGCTCTGGTTCACCACAGGAAAGTCAAATAATCAGGTCATTAGCATGAATATGGAGATACTGAAAAGATAATTCAGCCATTTGATTCTGGAATGTTGAAGTAGGAACAAATCTAAAATTTGCAGAACACTGGATCTCGAGACTTGGATTCAAGGGCCACTCAAAAGACTGTTAATTATCGTTTTCAGCCCTCCATCTTCATTACTCCTATAAATGGTCAATAAGAACAAATGATATTTTGCTACCGGCCACTTTGTTCACTCTCCGTACCAATCTCACTCTGGTATGCTCATTCATTTTCTCTGCAGCTCATTGCTGAATCCTTCCAGTTCCTGCTGGATGTCTCCTTTTGCAGTTGGGCTTGTCCCTGAGTTTTGCTCCTGCTGGTCTGTCTCCATCCATCCTTCTTTGCTGCTCACTTTTTTCTGCTTGTGCCTGCTGTCTTGTCAATCTGGTCTTTCTATGCCACTGCATCTGACGAGGAAACACCTGCACTTTCAGTGTGTTCTAGCTTGAATAGAGTAATGGGTAATGGCCTAAACTTTAACGCAAATATAAAAATATATACTCAAACTAAAACATACAACACAGCAAACTTAAATAAATCCAAAGGTTCCGTCCTCAGTTTCTGGCTGCCCTAAAGCTAGCAGGGGATTTTCATTTATTTCTCCACTGCACATTTGTGATGAGATAAACTCTGAGATGATTGTGAGAAGGTGCAAATTCACTCTCTGCCACATTGGGGGGTTTTTTATTATTATTTCTATATGTCCAGTGCACATATTCCAACATTTTAAATTTATATTTAGAAACCATTTTAACAACCTTTTTGCCGCTTAAATCTGTGTCTGATCAGGAGGACAGATTAAAATGCAGCCAAAAATCCTAATTTTCGGCTGCATTTTGACTGCAAAATATCGAACCGTAACAGTGCTTTACAATGGTACACACAAAGAGAGAGACACACACACATCTGCTTTAACTCCTCCAGGGGCTGGAATCCGACAGCTGAGGTAGGGTCCCAGTAGGGGTACAAGCAATATAAATGGTGCTCCCAGCTCCCCATTAGTCTGTCTGAGAGGAAGATGTAGGGGTTGGACACACAGGGTGGGGCGAGGCTCAGGTGCTGAGCAGGCAGGTCTCCTCTCGTCTTATCTAAGTTGTTGTACCTTTTGGGCAAACTGCCTCCATCCATCTTAAGCCAAACTAAACCAGAGAAGTACCTGGAGGATAACTATCCAGTTCTTATTTAGCCTTTGGACAGGAAAGACAATTGTATTATAATGTGGTTCACAATGGTTTGTGTATTCCTTTTAAATTAATTAGCTTAGTTTTGTAAGTTTTTGAGATACAATTGTCTTTGCGTTGGAGTCCTCTCTCTGAGATTTCAGCTTCATTAGGGATCATGATGAATCAAGTGAACCAGGTCAAAGAGATATTTTAAGAAACACAGAAATAGCATTGCAGTATTGAGCTTATTGAAACTCTTGAATAACTATCAACAGATGGTACGATGGTAGGTTTTTCAGACCGGCCTTTTTGTATCGTATTTAGTTTAGCTATTTTAACAATCCCCAGAGCCAATAGATCCCATCCCTGTTTTCTCTTTATGAGGTAGTCTGGATTTCTAACTGAGAAGTGGTTTTGTGTACATTAAGGCCAGAAGTGAACAGATTTCTTTGCTTGTCCCAGTGGGAACAGGTGTGTAAATAACATCCCAATATCAAATACGAATAAATCAAAGAGCTGAAGGACTGGAACACACACTGCCTTCCCCTTCTCCTCATCAGCACATTGCTCCCTCCCTCTCTCACTCATGTGTTGGGCCACTTGTTCTAATTCTGGGTCTGTAGGCCGGATGTGTTGCAGCATGATTTTGCCAATTGTCCTGCTTACATGCAGGCTGACAGCTGCCCACATCCACTGCTTCACTGAGCCGAATTACAAGCCAGCGGGCCTGGTTTGCCTGACATTATTGTTTCCTGTTAGGAAAATCAGTGCATTGCATGGTGGGAAGAGTTCAGTGGAATGCACCCAAAGAAAAGGTAATTAGTAAATCATTTTAAAGCAAGTTGTCAGTCTTGCAGTGGGTTGCAAAAAGTTACCATACTGTAACCTTTAAGGTTTTAGTACATTGCCATTTTAGAATGTATATCACTTTACCTAAAATACTTTTTCTTTTTTCTTTTATTGCCAAAAATGATTTTTGAAAAAAAGATTTCCACCTCTTTCTTTTCAAGAGATGTTAAAAATGATTTTGGAAAAAAAGATTTCTTCTTTCTTTTCCTCTTTCTTTTCAAGAGATGTTAAAGGTAGCAATAAATACTTTGGGCAAAACCTTACTTAGGCCATTTTAGAAAGGTGATGATATGTAATGGTGTTTTTTTCTGGGATTTCTTGCTATAGACCGTCATAAATAATAAATATGAAGTGTGAGCTTTACGAGATCTAACACTTTTACATACATAAATCTGTAAAGTGTGCAGTGTCATTTTGTTCAGTCCACAGAACTGAATACCTCTTACACTTTGTAAAAATCCTTTGTTCAATTCTTCCCACAGATCCTCAGTTGGATTTAAGTCTGGACTTTGACTGGTCCATTGCTTGGTCCATTCTACAAATGATTTTGTGCTCATATTTAGCTTGATCCAACTTCCCATAAGCTATCACCTTCTTCTCTACATCTAATGAAGAAAAGCATCCTAACAGCATCATGTTGCCACTATGTATAGTATTTTGCATGCCAAAAAGTTCTGTTTTGGTCTCATCTCAGTTTTTCCAAATGTTTACTATGATTTCCTAATCTTCAAAACATCTCCTAGAGCACTACTCAATTCATCATCCAAAAATGAAAAGCCAGCATGCCATCAATGGTGTCAAGCTACACTTATGGTGTATAAGTTTAGCGTGTATAAGCTTATTGTGTATAAGCAAGAAGACCATTAGAGAAGCGCCTCTCAACCATCATTGCTTTGCAGTAGCTGCAGAGATTGACAACTCAGGATGGGAGAATCTGCCAATAGGACCATTATTAGCCATGCAGGAGACACAGAAAATATTTGGAAACACTTATTCTGGTCAGATGTGACTAAAATTTAATTTACTGGTTTACATGCAAACTAACAGTTAACATTACCCTGAACACATCATTCCCATCATAAAAATAGTGGAGGTAGGATTATAATTAGGGAATGCTTTCCTTCAGCGGGAACAGAGGAGATGGTTAGTTGATGGGGAGATGGGTGATGCTAAATATCTTGGAACACTTTGCAGACAAGAGAGACAGGGGTGGAGGGCAACAACCCTAAACATAAATCTCCTATATTACTATAGGAGTAATGAAGTTTTTAAGATAACAAATTAACATTCATGACCTGCAGATCAGTGAAAGGCTTGATTTTATTCAAAGGCTTGATGGTGGCCCATTCTTTATTTTCGTCAGGTATGAAAACTGTAATTGAATTTTAGCATTTCATGTAGAAAAACTGGTGTGTTTGTAATTCCCTGAGGTGCAGTTTCTTTAAATATTCACTCATCGATGTGCACGCCTGCGCGCGCGCGCGCGTGCGTGTGTGCGTCTCACCTTGTTAATGAAGCATCCCCTCCCTCTCTCCCTCCCTCCTCCTCTGTCCTCATACATCGGAGGCTGTGCGCTGCAGCGGCCGCAGAAAGCGCCGCTGATCCTGGTGTGTGCCGATCTCCGGAGGGTCCCGGATAATCCAGTTGGACCCTCAGTGGACTGGATCTTCCTGCTTACCCATACTAAGCAGAAGTGGGGGGATTCACAGTCCGTGCGGGGATTTTTAATTCACTCAGCGCAGGTAAGCCGTTTTAGTACCATAAGTTTTCTTCACTCCGCGGACATTCACATTTCCACTGAAGCTGCTCCTCTAGGGGTTTGCCGTCTGAAAGTCATCGCAGATGGGGTTCAAATGATAGAGAATGACGGTGAAACAAGTGGAAGCGCCCAGAGATAAAGTGAATAAGTCGGAGACTGTGTGCCCTGGTTCGCTCCTGTCTCTGCGCACATGGTCTCAGTTTAGGATGCGCAAGCAACCAAAGTTTTTGTGTAGTCACCTGCTCATATGAAGAGTGAGTCTATTTGCTAGACTAAATGTTACATACTTTCTGCTCTTATTCTACATCAGGAATGCCACATTTAAATGCTCTGAATGCGATAATTTGCGAGCGAACCTGTTTCCAATGTGAATTGTTGCGTCCTTTCAGAGTTAATTGAAAGATCATCGGAAAACATTTGTGAACTGTAGTGATTCAGATAGAATATATATTAAAAGTCTTTTGTACTGTAATGAGGTTGGATCCCCAGGCCCCCACCTTCCCCAAGTGCGTCTTCACGCGCTGTCAGTTCAGTCGCCAAGGAGAAGATCGAACACCAAAGCGAGTGTTGAAGGAAAACAAATAGAAGAGTCATGCGTCTTTTTGGTTTCTTTTAAATCTTTATACCCCACAAGAACGTCTGGAAAACGAGTTTGTAAAGCAGATCAGATTTTCCGAATACACAAACTGATGGTTGTCTGCGCGTAATACCCAACCTTGTTTAAAGTTGACTGAAACCCATTTTTATCTCTCAAAGTTTGAACTTACAAATTTTAAACGGTGGAAATGTTAATTGGAACAAGAAATATTAAGTAAATTTTAAAATACGCAACCTAGTGAAAAAATAAACAGACTCAGAGTCAAAAATCTCAGTAGGTGTGCGCTCTCACTTTTGCTGCTGTTTAACTTCAGTTTTAAATTATGTTCATAGCCGAACTACTCTGGTTAAAAATACATTTACCCCAAAAGTTTGATGTAATAAATAGCAAAAGTGTTGTCAAATTTAAACAATACATCTAAATACTGATACAGCGTAAATTAAATTCTAACAAACTATTGTTCTCATTTTGTTACTCGATTGGCATTCTGTGTTATAAGAGCAACAAAAAACATTAAAAAACTGAAAGAAATTAACTATTGTCATCTATTTGCCAAGGAGACTTGTAAATCTTTTCCCTGACAAGATGCGCTGTTCATTGGTATTGACTGGCTCAAGATTAAGGAGCTCAGCCAGCTACAAAATTTCACTTTTGAAACCAACTAAAGTGGATTCAAACTTACATTCTTGTTCCAACACAAAAACTGTCTCAATCACAAGCCTGCAGGCAGTTCTTAGGTTTAGTAAATTATTACATACCTTCATAATTAACCCGTAAACACAGAACAGTTTTCTGCTTGTTACCACAGTTGGCAACATGTTCATTTAAGGTTTAGGCAAAATTTGTTATCAAAATGAGCAAGCTGATGTTTTGAAGATTGAACCGTTATCAAATATTACAGTTAAAAACTAATATGATTGATTGCATTTTAATTTTAACAATTTATATTTAATGCTGTCCAAAATTCATTCATTCATTTTTACAGTGTAACAATTGAGACTGGAAGCAGGTCGTGTATTTTCCCAGAAAATAAAGGATAAATCAATAAAAGGGATTTGCATCAGTGTGGATTCAGAAAAGCTACATTGCAAATAAAAGGATAGACTCTACTTCATCAACATTTTTAGACGTTAACTTACCGTTACTGTCAACCCTGATACATCAATTATATTTTTCATAAAAGAAATTATCTTCATCTAAGATATTATCACTTTGTGTCATCTAATAAAGTATCGCAGTCTGATACTTGTCATTTTCAACTGCTGTTATAATTATGTTATATTTAAAAAAAAGAGAACAATTGAACTATTTGACATGCTTTAAATCATCTTGTGTGCAAGATTCAATACATGCATGCTTTAACAGCTCCGCAGAGGAAGTTCTGCTTGAGTACAACTCTAAGTAGAATGTTAGTACTTATGAGCAGTGTGTCCAAATGGGTAGCCCATACAAATGCAGCGCAGCGCTCTGCTGCAGCCTCTGGCGACTGGTGATAAGACTCAAGGGGGCTGACTTTCACTCTGAACCCTCCGAGTGTCGTAGCTATACTGCTCACGGGGAAAAGCTCGGTGACCATTTTGATTAAGGGATAATAAACCCATTTATAGAGGGCTTGCAGGTGATGCAACTTGGCGGAGAGAAGATAAAAGAAGAGGGTTTCTTCTAAGCCCTTATTTCTGGGTACCACAAAATATCATTACGAACTGCAGCAAAGAGAGAGCAACTTTTTTTTTTCCTCACAGAAAACTTGCAGTTTCTGCTTGGAGTAAAACATGAGCATGATGTGTTCTGACCAGTAATTAGATGATGAGTGACAGAGTTATTATTAATGTATTAATATCATATAATCTGGGACTCCGCAGTGAAGAGTTAGCAGACAGTTTTAACCTCAACTGACTTTCATCATCAGAATGAAATCTACGAGACCACAGGGAGCAGTTCGGATGTCATAAAGTCTCAGCTTCCCTTGACTCCAAAGCGAAACCATGATCAGCTTCCATTTGCTGAGAACAATTGATATTCTCATTTCAGGAATCTGAATTATGTGACAGGTAACCTTTATGATCTGAAAATTGTCATCCATCAAAAGTGATATGAACCTGGTGTTGGACAGATGCTTCTAAATTAAGTACAAATTGATACAATGTGATTCAGAACTTAAAATAACTTTTAACATTTCCATCCATATTTGACACATTTATTCTCTGACTTAAAGTTTGCTCTGTTTCTGGTTGAAGTTAAAGAAAACGTTTCGTTTCATCCCAGTAGCCACTAGTTCTTGAGATATTTTGTCTTATCTTTGAGAAATTCGTGAATTTGTTGCTCTCAGCTTTGCAACAATAGTTTACTATTTTTTGTTGCATCAAATGACAGCCATACTGAGTTTGGCTCTCATTAACAAATAAAAGCAATTTGTGTATTTGTTAAAAATGAAATAATTAATGGCATTAAAGAGTTTGGATACACAACATGAAACTTTCACAATTCTTTTCAAAAAGTTAAGATGACCTTTTTTTGTCGCTTTTGCAAATAAAATACATTTTTTAAAATAAAACTCCAGCTTTTAATCTGCAACCATTGTACAATAAAAGTAACAGAATGAAAATATTTTCTAATTATAAATTGGTTCTAATGTCAAAAATACAATCAAAAATGCTTGTGCAGGTTTTAGTCAAACTATTTAGATTTTGAGCAAGACATGATCAGATTTGTTCCAGACTCATTAAAGAAATGTGATAAAGCCCTTTTGCTAAATGCCAACACTTCAAAGTGGAGCCCAAATTAACAGTGTTTATTGACTAAAACTTGTGGTATTATCACAGTGTTTGCAAAGTATTTGAATATTGTCATTTTGTCTGTATTTCCATTTTCTAGTTAGTACCAAACTGAGGTGAGAGCAGCTGTGAGCGCTGACATGTTGCTACTGCAAGTGACTCTGTTGCAAATTGGTCACAGGTCCGTACCTGCAATGCTCTGAAAGGTTTTCTCCTGCATTTTATCCGATTTATGGTGACTGCGAGAAATGCGTTGTTGTAACTCCTAAAAGCTAATTCAGGTTCTGTTCATTTTTACCTCTTCTGTCCACGGCTGTAAACTGTCACACAGAAGAGATCGTGATGAGCAGGAATGATTTTGCTCTCCAAATCTAAATGTGGTACAGTTGGGTGAGTTGCGTCCAATCAACTCATTGTGTGGAACTAAAATATAGATATTCATTTAAAAGGGTGTCATGAGAATTAACAAAGATTGTGTATTTATTTTTATTTTTTGTCAGATTTGCAGAAAGTGCAGACTTGTTTGCCTGGGTCAAAAAGATTGATCTATAACTTTTAAAATGTTGGAAGCTATTGCGTCACTTGCTCCATTGTTTAGTCAAGTGTATTTATGCTATTTATTTTATTTATTATTTATGATAGAGGAAGAAATAGTACTTACTTACAAATGATAAAAGCAGTATGTTAGCTGTTGGTACAGTTTTTCTCCCTACTCCTTCTTTTAATTAGTATAAATGCTCAACGAGGAGCTGGAAACAGGAGTCCATTTTATTTCTTTTTGGGTCAAACACTGAAAAGTTTGCAAATCATTGTGCTAATGGACTACTAATGGGTATACATACATGGAAGAGGGTCAATGTAGTGTTAAGGGGATCTCTGTTCCCCCTGAATATTCCCTAAGCCACACTTTATATCAATAAATAACTGATGTACAGTGACTTTTTGACAACTGCTAAGGATCAGTTCATCAGCTGTGCAGTATCAGTGCGGCATTTAAAGGTGCATGTGACAAGCATGAGCAAGAACGAGGGCGTGCATGTGTGAGTGTGCAGCTGCATTAGTATAACTCTCAGACATTAGGCTCTGTCATGTTTGGTAAATAGCCATTTATCACGCAAATCTCTCACTGCGATGGTACCCACAAGATCCAATCCATTAGCCATACATTAAATGTCCACCCAGCATGCGATCATCTGTTGTGTGTGCATGTGTGTCTCATAATTTATTATCACACTTAAGCATTTGTGACACAGAGATGGTGTTTGCAGATTTGCTAGCGGAGGGAAGTTGCGTGGAGAGTCGGGTTTCTTCATATTTTGAATTGCAATCCAATTTCCTTCACATTATAGTGAACAGAGGGCAGGAGTCTGTGAGTGGCTCTGCCTTCCTGGACCCAGAATGATTCTCATGGGGTGTGTGCATCTGTGTACCAATGCAGAAGATTGATGGATGATAGGGTGTAGTGATAATGACTCTCCATAGACACAGTATCCTTGAATCTCACTGAGTTTTCTTTCCTATTCTTCTCACTTTGATATACTCAGTTTGTCCCGTTCTAGACTTTTTACCTGCAAGTCGGGAGCAGCATTAGAATGATGTAAAGAGCAAGAGGTCACCATGGTTCCACAGGCTATGTATAGAAGATGAACAAAGCCTGAGTGTAAGAAGGGAAGCCTTGTGTGTCTGAAGTCTGAGGCAGAAAGGGAGATTCCTCTGTGTTACTGAGAAATGTGTCGCTTTTATTACCTAGTAAGCATTTTCGGATGTTTTATGATTGCTCTTAAAAGTCTGAAGTCATTCTCTGTAAAGTAAAATAATCATTTATTTGATTATAATAATCAGAAAAAGTAATTTTAGATACCAAAAAGCCATAAACATATTTTAAAGTCACATGTACATGGTTCTAAACTAAAAGCTAATCCTTGTTGGTAGTAAGAAAATGACACATTCACACTTTGTGTAAAGCATGGTAAAATTGGAGATCTATTTGTAAATAAAAAATGACAAGTGGAGTTGCTTTCATTTTATTTACCTTTGTTTTAATATATATATATATATGTATTTAGCTGTTGAACCAATCATCCACTAATCTTACAGAGTTCATTATTATCCCTCATAGAATAAAAAAACGTGGGTTCCACTTTTCCTTGGTTGTATTTTCCTTATCGTTATACAACACTTAAAAAAGTCAACCAACAGCTTGTAAAACAAATCAGAGCTGAACCTGCATTCTCAGTGGTGATAGCAGGGATCAATTTTTATGAACTGCCTTCAGAGCATTCAGCAAGTGGGTTTCCACACACTAAAACACACTCGCCCACACTTTCTTCAACACTTGATTAACATAATACATCATCCAGCACTTTCCACTAACATCAGCCATCCCAAAAAGTCTGTCCCTAATGAAGATATTGAAAACTATTTTTTCCATTTTTTTTTAATCCCCTGTTTCAAAATACTTTAAAATTTTAAACTCCTTAAGTCTTAATTAGCTTAGGTGCCAAAGAAAGAAAACATATCCAAATGTTTGTGATTATTAATTTAATCTAGTAGGTCATTCTTTGAACACCGTCTTCTGTGGGAAAGAATCAAATCCTTTTATTGTAGAATTTGGGTCTTGCACGGTAAGCTTATTAATACATCAAAAGACAGAAGAAAAGCTGAAAAGAGAAAAGTATGAATTACATAAAGAACTTAAATTCTGCATTTAATGTTTGTATGTGTAGTGTAGCTCAGACCTAATAAATGTTACTCTTTTGCATTATTCCTAGCCTCTTTTACACAATGTATGAGCTCTTTAAATAAGAAACTTTGATTTTTGAACTGATGAAGGCTGGGTTATGAATAAGGAAAAAATGTATTTGCAATTGCAAGAATTATCTACTACGTCTGTGTAAGTAGGGAAACACCTTGCCAGATTTGCAGAACTATATGCCAAAAGTCAGGATCTCTCCTTTTTGCACAATTCTACACAAGAGCTTTTGCAGAGGATAATAATATTTGTATTAGGATACAAGTATAATATTGCAAATATATTTCATTTTGCAAACAATCTGCAAAGCTATGCTAATTGTTGGAAGTGCCTGACAATATTTTCGCTTTACTTGTAATTATAAGCAATCCCAAGGAAAACTGTAAACTTTTTTACTTTGACTGAATCAGCAAAAAGAATAAAAGAAACCACTGAGTTAAAACATCTTACAAGTAAATGTATTAGAAAATAATTGTTGTAGACTAATTTACATTGAGAAATATGATGGCATAAAATTCTATTAAGACTTAGGATGGAGTAGTTAAGAGTGAATCAAAAATTATCTGCCTACCAAGGATATTCAATGGCTTACCCTGGAAATCTGGTTTTGCTCTTATAGAGATTAGATTAAAGGAGATGGTTGTTGGTTGGGCTGGTTTTCTAGGTATGGCCCTAGAAAACAACACTGAATCAAAGAAAAGGTTTCTGCTGCGCCTTTGGCAAGATCTGATCAACAGAAGAAAATTACAATACTTGCTTTTTATTTAACTAATATAAATTTAAGCCATAGAGGTCACAAAGTATTGAAAAACAATTTGTTCCTTAACTGAAGTACAATCAATCAACACATTAGAGATATTTTTAATTAAATCTTTATCTCCAACTGGCTAAAGGTAGAGCACAAATTCACACAAGAAAACAACCATGCAGACTCACATGACTAACAGTAGTTAAGAGATTGATTAACTTAAATCAGGGGTGTCAAACTGCAGTCCTCGAGGGCCGCTGTCCTGCAACTTTTAGATGTGCCTCCGCTGCACCACACCTGAATAGAATAATTAGGTCATTAGCAAGGCTTTGGAGAACTGATCTACACAAGGAGGAGGTAATTAAGCCATTTCATTCCAGTGTTTTGTACCTGTGGCACATCTAAAAACTGCAGGACAGCGGCCCTTGAGGACTGGAGCTTGACACCCCTGACTTAAATGGACTGTATGTATTTTCAAGACACAGTGCCATTCCATAGCACAGTAAGGTAACCCTGTTACCTTTGGGTTTGAAAATGTTGCATACATATCAAATATGATTTAAAAGAAATTTGACTTTGGAATTTGACCCCTGAAATAAGGTCTCTGTCTCTTTAAGAAGCTTGTGCTCTTTGTGATTCTCCAACTTCAACACGTCATCGCAACATTCTTCCATTAATAGTTTAGCAGCACTCTAAATGAGTGCTGATCATCATCTGAGCTGATCATATAGACTCTGTAGTCTATATGATCAGCTCAGATACGCAGTTCAACCAGGTGTTTCCTGTCTGCTGCTGCCACTAGTCTAAAGGAGCTGAGTAAACTAAATGGAAGCAAATAATAATGTCCATCCTTCATCCAATTAAACCAGGTCCTTGATGCATCCTGTTGTAAACAGGGTGCTGTCTGTGCCTGTTGATGCAACAGAGGCAATAAAGTCTGGGTCCCCCTGCAGTAATATCAGTTTACATCAATTTGGACTGACACAAGTCAAGTTATGGTTATTGTAACACCTCTCCATGGTCCAGCTGATGCCCAGCTCTTTGCTCTCCGTCTCCAGTGATATGCAGGCAATTTTAAGTCACCCGAGGGATACTCTCTGTCCCCTGAGGGATGACTAGCACTAATCAATTGAGCAGCTTGAGCCGACAAACAGAGGCAGACAAAGAAGGGAAAGATGCGGCAAAACGGATGTTATTCTGTCATTCTCTGTTGTTCTGATGTTGGATTCAATTTCCTATTTCTCTTGTGAGTTACAGGCCTCCTCTGTCTCATTTCTATTTTTATTGACAGGTGACCTGAAACGGATTGCAAAGAAGGAGGACTGGAGAACAAATGGAAGGAGAGCAGAGAGAAAGTGGATAAGAAAGAGACCAGAAGCAGGACCAGAAGGTTTCCTCCGGCAGCAGAGAAGTCTCTTTCAATACAGGGCTTTGACTTAAAAAGCAGACAGTGGGCATTACCAGAATAAAAAAGGTAGGCTCTAGACACATTTTAGTCATGAGGACCTTATTCTAAAGGCAGAAAAAGTTAATATTCCAACTTTTTTCCCCTAAAACCTTCAGTTACTACCAGATCTGTTATGATGGAGAAGACATACTCCCTAACTGCCCACTACGATGAGTTCCAGGAAATCAAATATGGCGGTCGCTACAGCAGTGACATCCTCAGCAATGGCATGACCCTTCACCTGGGGGGCAGCCTGGACCGCCATGTGGTTCGAGGAAGGGGCAACACCTGGTCAAACAGCCGAAACAAAGACCTGAGCAGCAACAGCAGCAGCGGGGGCCTTCCTCGCTGGAGCAGGAGGGAGAATTGTCTCCTGTCTGCATTGGTCTTTGCTGCAGGCATGTGTCTCATCCTGGGGAGCATGCTGGCTCTCAAATACATTTCATTTGATGACGCAGACTGCAGGCAGGACTGCCAACACAAACGCTCCCTTATGCGGGCAACTCGCTTCGTTCAGGCCAATATTGACATAACCATACAGCCTTGCCAGGACTTCTATTCCTTTGCCTGTGGAGGCTGGCTGAGGCGCCATGGTATCCCCGAAGACAAGCTCAGCTATGGCATCATCACAGCTATTGGAGAGCAAAATGAGGAGAAGCTACAGCAACTCCTTCTGGAGCCAGTTCAGAGACATGGGCCAGACTCCGCAGAGCGGAAAGTCAAGGAGTTTTATCGTTCCTGCATCAACATCAAGGATATTGACAAACTGGGGTCAAAACCCATGACAGAGGTGTTAGACAGCTGTGGAGGATGGGACCTGGAGGGAGCTCCTTCGGGCAGCGCCCCCCAGAGGCCGGATTTTAATGAGCTGCTCTACAGGACGCAGGGGGTTTTTAGCACTGCTGTTTTCTTCTCCCTCACCGTTAATGTGGACGATAAAAACTCCTCCAGGAACGCTATCAGGGTGAGCTCAGAAAACTAATTAGGGCTTATAAATGGCTTATCTGTATTTGTGTGCTGTTGGTGTTTTATTGGCTCTTTAGGAACTTTAATGGCATAATCATCTACCTTATCAAGTTCTACTGTCTTGAGAAAGCTCTGTTTTAAATGCATAATATCATTTTTATGTGAGAAAGGGAAAAGTTTTGAAAAAGTTCTGAATCTCAGAATATGTTTTAGCAATCTCTGTTCAGTGTAAAATTATCCGGTTCAGTCAGCATGATTAGATTTTGATCCAGGGGTCGTAGGTCAAGTCCAGATTTCTTTTATAAAAATTGTAAAATCACCGATCAGCTTAGAATCAACAGGTAATTCTGAGACAGATGTTAACATGACATGAAATTGTGAGTTTAATTGCAAATTTCCACACCACACGTGCATCAGGTTGTGTGTGTATAGAGAGCATGTCTGGGTAATGTTAGCCTAGTGGAACAGCACTTTGACCCAGGAAGACTAGAAATGTGACATGTAAGGTCAGCATATTTACCAGTAATTAAATTAGTCATTTAAAGATGTAAGATAGTGTGGTCTAGGGTCTTCAAAGTGAACAAAACAAACTGCATAGATCACCAGGTTCCAGCGTTTTCTGAAGAATTTTATTTTATTTTCCTCTTCTGACATCCATCTGCTCTCTTTTGAGCTTCCACAAACACTCTTTTTTTAAAGCCAATTGGCAACACAGCTGCACATAAGAGGGCCAAGCCACAATCAAACAGGTAAAAATGAAACAAAGACAAAGTCTAAACAGAAACAAGAATAATATTAATCTAATTTACAAACTCAACATAACAAAATAATATACAAAATAAACCCTGCCAAACAAGATAACTCAAAAGTTACTTTAAAGAAAAACAAACAAAGCAATACTAGAAAACCCTCTAATTGGTAGATCCTAGCAAGGTAATCAGTGACATCATTCAGCCATTCAACAGGAGACACTGGGCCGGCCACTCCCACACTCCTGACCTGCTGCAAAGCTACAAGGGAGAATGGTAAGTAAAAAGAAACACAAATACCAAGAATATAATATGAAACAAAATAAACAAGTTCAACCAATAATTCAAAAGTGGTAGCTTTAAACTAAACATATAAATAGATGGAAACTGCAACACAATATCAACACAAACAAACCCGGGATAGTAAATGAAGCAAGGTTGTACTAATGTTTAAATTTAAGCATTATAACCCATTACAAAAATAAATGTATCAAAATAATAATAAGGGACAAATGGTGAACATACACTGAACCACTTTGTCACAAAAGAAGATAAATGTTCCAAATATAAAAACAGGCAGGGGTAGCAGTATCTTGGCTCATTGTCATAAGTTATGCTAATTTTCATCTTACTAAATCATGCTGACAGCAGCTTGACACCACTTCAACTTTGACATACATCACTATGTAGAAAAATTGTGTTTTATTAACGCGAAACCTCGTTCAATGAGACTTACACCCCTGGTGCTGTGTAATTTTGATCCAGTCACAGTCACATTTCGAATATGTTATGATGAAGAATTATTAAATCTCAGAGTTCATAGACAAATGGATTCCTTGGCCTGTGGGAAAACTCAAGGGTTCAATTAACCTGAAAATAACACAACAACCAAAATCCACAAATCATGTTTTACACAATTAACTGCACAGTCATTATCTTGGCTGATCTGTGAAAATAAGAGTTGCTTAACTGTGTCAATTATTAATTAAATGTTAGGAATAATTCTGACATTATGCATTCAGTGTGTTGAATGAAATGTTGGTGTTACAGCAAAGCTTTCAATCATTGACTAGATCTGAATGTACACCTTTGGTGTGGTTACAGGGAAACATAGAGGAAAAAATACCTAAATTTACATCAAATTGAATTCTTAACTTTTTATTTTCCTGTGTTTTTGCAGATTGATCAAGAGGGACTCACTCTGCCAGAGAGAAGCCTCTACCTCGGTCAGGATGAGGATAGTGTGAAGGTGAACAAAATTCAGTGGTTTTGCTTCGGTTTTATGTTATCTCTTATATCTTTTCCCCTCATTTTAATCCATTCATGTAACCTATTTTAGTCACTTAGTTTTCTAAAATTACTTATTCACAGTGCCTTTCAAAAGTATTCATTTGAAACATCAACATTTTTATGTTTTTTCATTTTCACATTTTGTCACTTCACACACACACCAACTTCAGTGCATTTGCCTGCTTTTAAGTGACAGACTAACATAATTGCATAATTACAACATGGAAGAAAAAATGTCCCATTGTTTAAAAATCTGAAAAGCTTGACATACATGTGTTTTATCCTCCTTTATTCTGATACATTTTTAGAAAATGAGAAGCAACCGTCTCAAACATTTTTTTTCTGGTTTGTGTTGCTTCACATCTAAGGATGTTTTCACACCTGATAGTCCAGGTGTGACTATCAACCAATAAATCGAACCAATTTTGGTTCGATTGGGAACCAAAATTGCAAAATTTGTTACATTTTCAGCTAGTGAGGTTTGCTTTCACACTGCACTGTCAAATGAAGACATGAATGCAACTTCCTTTTTCATGAAATTTAAATAAAACTGGAGTGGTATTAGATTTTAGCATTTTTAGAATTTGTCTTTGATTCTTGGTAAAAGACAATAAGCCATTTCTCATGCCAGCACTACACTAGACACCTGTATTTGTTTTGGTTGTTTTTACCCAGAATTTCCTGCACTATAATTTGATTTGCTTGCCATTCACGTTATGCGTTTTAACTGTTCCTTTCAACCAAACCAAGATCAATTTTATTTTCCACATCAATTTTATTTTGCTTTCAAACTTCCCCAACTGAATCAGACTTTCTAGGCAAACAAACCAAAGTTTGATTTAAGTGGACTAAACAGGGCTGGGGTGAACTAATGACAGATAAAGCTTGGGATGTTCAAGAAAGAAACGCAGGGAGACTCTGTCCACATCCTGACATCACAGGAACAGGTTCAGGTTCAGGGACAGTGAGATGTTTGTTGACTTTAAGCTTACTGTAAAAATCCTAAATTGTTATGATAGGCTTAGTGTTGGAGCACAGCTAATCTTCATTCAGAACCAATTTCGTATCACAGATGTCAGGAGCTTCTCAAAGGAAGTTATACAGCACTATAAATTGGTAAATGCTGGGCATCTCCAAGCAGGGGAGTGAAAAAGAGTCAAACAAAAATAATAGCACTGCGTTCGGCTTCTGCCTGCTTTATTCAAACCAACATGGAGGGCTCTTCCACTGCATCTGCCTTGTGCACAAGTTGCCTACTCACAAATCTCCCAGAACCCCCAGGGTTCATACCGAGTGAGTCGTATTTATGCTAGAGCCGGTCTGCTTTTTGAGTGTAGAATTCTCTTCCAGTCCTGTCCTTTCTTTGGCTGACAGAGATCTCTTGGCTTGCTTCAAGGAATCCTTAACTACTGTGGCTACAGCTCAGTTCATCTCTCTACATCTTGTCAAGTCCTGAATTCCTTCCTAACTCTCCTAACACCCGGTATCCTGCACACTCATTTCCTTCTGGTAAAAACCACTGCCTTAATTCAAAGCAACCACAAAGTGTTGAGTTGGGCAGTTGATTATAAATACATAAGAGGCTTATTATATCTAGTAATTTTTTTCTTCACTTCAAAATTTAGCTGGTTTTAAACAACATTCTAAATTAATACCGATTATAACAAGTTTGTTCGCCACTCTTTCTTATCCTCCTAACCTCACCTGTAATATTTATTGTTGTTTTTGTAACTGGCCTTGATTGTTTTCCCTGCTGCCCCTCATTTAACCATTTTCCCCTAAATCCTCTCTGCCTTTTCTCTCCCCTCCATCTGCCCCAATTGACTCTCCCCTCGTTCTTCTTCATAAACCCACCTGTTTTCTTCAGCCACCCACTGTGCTTTTGTTCCACTTTGCCACATGTCACCATTGCCACCAGTCATTACTGGTGCCGTCGCCGTGGCACCTCCTGTCCTTCAGCGCTGATGTCACTGTATTTCCCAGATCCTGGCAGCATACAAAGCCCTGATGGAGCGCCTGCTGAGCATGCTGGGCGCTCACAATGCCACACAGAAGTCCAAGGAGATTATAGAGCTGGAGACCCAACTGGCCAATGTGAGCTGAAAGAGCACAGCATTTTGCACATGTGCAATCATGCATGCTGGTGCTTGTGTATATGCATTGTTTAACCATGTGTTTCTTCCAACAGATCACTGTGTCAGAGTACGATGACCAAAGGAAAGACATCAGCACAATGTACAACCGAATCACCCTTAGGCAGCTGCAGCGAATCGCACCTAGCGTGAGTACAGCACACAGACCAGGCATTTATATTATATTTAGGTATACTGCAGGAAAAACATATTTGTCTCCTGTTTTTCTTTTTTCCTTTTGTGTCATGAAATGTTTTCAGATCAACTTTTTTTTCCAACCAGACAAAGATAACTTGAGTAAATACGAAATGCAGTTCTCAAATGAGGATTTTATTCATTTTGAGAAAAAAGCGACTCAAACCAACCAAGCCTTAGGGACACAATACTATTGGGTTATCTTGGTCTGATATTTAAATTATATTGTATATATGAATAAAAAAATTAACAAAAAAGGATTTTAGATGGGGAATCATTTTTCACAGCACTGTACATACAGATGATTTTGATAAAAACTGGTTTAAAAATTGAGTTCCAGCAGAGCATTTTGTGTAGTGATGTTAGTGTGTATGGCTAAAAAAACAGTGAACAGTGAACACCCAGAAAGAGAGAGGCCTAAGTGGCTCTCAAAAGCTGAGGTAGAGAAGCAGACTGAGATGCAGATTGAAAGAAAATGTTCAAGAAACAGAGAAAATGAGGACACATTGGGGGGTATTCACAAAAATGGAGAGAAGTAGGAGGAAAAGAACAGAAGGTAAAGATTAGGAGGGAAACAAAGGGAAAGGAAGGAGGAGGAGTCTCTTGAGGTGTTTCTCCTTGCTTAGAAAAGATGAATGAAAGTTGACTTGGAAGAAATGGAAACTCGGCAAAAGATACAGAGCTGATCTTAAGGAGATCAGCAAACAATAGCTGCAATAAAAACTTTGCAAAGGCTTAACTCAAGTGTCAATAAAGGGGGTGTGAGAGAGCGTGACTGTTGTGTAGCAGATTGGATGATGCGTCTTAAAAGCAATTTGTCGCAGCAATTTATTCGGAATGAATTACTAGGTCCTCGCTGCTACCTCATTAACTGGCCAGGTTGGTCTTCTCAGTAGCAAGCCTGCAGCACACTGATACGCTAACTCTTGTAGATTTATACAAACATATATTGTAAAACAAAGTTACCTTAAAAGGAGTGTTGGGGGACACTTCAAAGGTGGTGAGTAATGGCTGCGAATGCTTTGAAAAAGGGGGAAGAGTTCAGGGTTTTTTCCCCATCTTACAAAAGCTGACTGACAGCTTGAGGTAACAAGTAGAACAAGAAGGGAAAGTATTTTATGCTATTTTTAAAAAATACATTGCTTTCTCTGGCATCTTGTAAAGAACAAAAATAATCTGTGAGAACACAATGATGCAAAAATATCCTGAAACCAGAAACTGGTCATGCCTGTTATTTAGTAGCTTTAAACAGAAAGGACAGGATAAAACTTTTTTTTTAAAACCAAAGCTCTAATCAGTGGGAAAATGCCTGGTTATCAGTACAAGGGGCATTGTGGCACACATCGTTGATATTTTTACCTCATTTTGGATGCATCATGTTGAGGTTTTCTGAAGCAGAGCAGGTTAAGATCAGCTGTGGATAATCACCAATCAGAATGTGGATGATTTCTGTTTTTTGGAAAGCTTTGTTTTACAATACCAATTTTATCTGATTCTGATTTATCAGCAACTTTCTTCTAATCACTTCAACCTCAGAGGTTGTGAGCCTTCATAGGTCCCATGTGCCATTATTAATTATACACATTAGGAGCAGAGTGGACGTAACGTAATGTTACATATGTGGGAGAGCACTGGTTCCAAAAGAGGGTTCAACCTTTTTAGAACAAAAGCACAACAATTAACTGTCGTTAGCGTCTCAGATTAGCAATTACCACAATTAGTAAAGATATTATGAAAACCCCAGACTCCATATGCATGTGAAGAACCAGAATCTGCTTTATTCTGTGCAAAATATTTGAAGACATCACGCAGACATAAAGTGTAAATATAGTTTAGAGGAAATAAAATGAGCACCCACCATTTAATGATCTGTTTGATAAGAAAAACAATCATGTTATGTGTTTTATATGACTGTAGGTAAATATAGGCAGTAAGGTCTTTACTGAAAGTTGCTTTTTTTTGAGAGGGAGTAAGACTTTTGTATTTTCTTCCACAGCTTCACTGGAAGCGATTGTTGGACCGAATTTTCCACGACAACTTCTCTGAAGACGAAGAGATCGTGGTGCTCGCCACTGATTACATACAGAAAGTCTCTGACATAATCAAGAACACTTCAAAGAGGTAAGGAAAGTAAAAGCAGTCCTAAGTGTGGAGCCAGGGTGGGGGAGAGTACAATGATGGTGGGGAAGTGTATGGAAAATTGATTTCATTAGACTCATGCAATTTAGAGTCGGGTTGTTTTATATGTGTGTGTCGGCGTGTGTGTGTGTGTGTGGGCTGCCTGTGGTTGAGGCCTGTCACTGGCGTTTGGAGCACAACACCAGTCACCAGATGTATAGATTAGCTTTTTAGTGCTGCTGTGCATGTCTTTGTGTACATATTCATGTTTGTGCGTGTTTGGAGAGAGTCACTGTTGGGTGAACTTCCAGTTCTACTGCAGCTGATTATTATTGATCTACACCCACACCCTCCGCACCTCCTGCAGTCCCAGATAGAGGCACATGAACAGACCCCAGTGCATGTACACACTTTCACCTCCTTCTTCGTCTTGACAGACTTCAGGGGAGGCCTTAGAGGGCTGCTGCACGTCAGGGTGTGTGTTTCAGCCAGTGACAGTTCGCCAATAGTCACTCTGATCCACACATATACACAATGGCTGTCAGCCCCCATGCATGGCTGACTGGTTGCATGACTGGCGGGTGGATTTTTTGCTTGTCATTTCTGTCTGAGGCAGGATGCATGTCCGTGTAACAACATAACCGCTTTAGACATTTTGGTAATTTCATGAATGGCCGGTTCATGACGCTACTGTCTCATTTAGTCCTGCCATTCCTTCGCCTTCTCTCAATGATTTGACCATACCTCCAAATGTTTTGTCCTGAAACTTCTGATTGATTTTGTGCAAATCTGGGGCTGGATCACATATTGATTGCTTATACACAAGATATAAAATCAATTTACCAGAAACATTTCCACTTAAAGTCATGGTATGAAATTGCAAATTGACAAAAGTCAGACTATGGTTGGATATGACTGATGGCTTTTGTTGGTGGAAGCTAAACTAATCAGCTAATGCAGTAATAGATTACCTTATCAGAGTGATCAATGGAAAAAGTTCTTTGTTGACTTGTGTGCTCTCAGTGGTTTTCTAAGGATGAAATACCCCAAACTGGTGCTGTGTTTCTTTTAGCTACGGGTTGTTTGTTTGGTTTCTGTTCTTGCCCACTAATCAGTTGCAGTTTTACACTCAACACTGCTTTAAAAATTAAAATAAAATTCTAAAAACTCACCCAGCAAGTTAAGATTGTGAAATGTCTTACTGTCCAGTTCATTCTAATGTGATTGGAATCTTTTTTATAATTAAAGACAAAAACTGTATAGTTAGGACAAATTTTGTAAGAGCAATCTGAGATTTAAAAATAAAAAAGGATAAGAGCCAAACTGCACCAAATGTTTGTGCTTTGTGAGTTAAGAATTAGACAAAGAATAATGAAGTAAATAACACTAATTTTGAAGATTACTGACTCCAAATGCAGAAATGGGCTTCTTGCCTGACATGGGTTTTAAAAAGCAAGACTGTCCACTAAATCTTTCTGCTAAGGCGGTGGAGACTCAGGTCACTGGACATTTAGCGGTTCTTCACCTGCACAAGGAACCATAACTCAGATTTCTGCAGCGATCATTCATCTGCACTTTGATACCTGGAATGAGCAGATCTATTTCAAAAAGGTCATCGTGGTTATCATTGCGTTTTCAAATGTCAGCTGACTAATTTGCCTAATCTTTGCAGATAACAAAGACCAGCAGAAACCATTCGTCTCTGAAAAGGTTTCCAAACAGTTTTGTCACAAGCACCTTGAGTCTTTTGCTCACAATCTACTTCATTCTTGTTCAACATATGAACTTGCAGGGATATTAATAAGTATAGAATATTATTCACTGTTAATAAAATGTATTATTTTTCCAGGTTGAGTTCAGGACGTTCACCAATATTTTTGCATTGCTGTGTGTTTTGGTTCTCCTTATGCTCTTTGAAGAAAGACTCTAATTGGTTCTTGTCCTTGAATATGTCACCTCTGAGCTCATTTGATCTGGTCCCTCTCTGGCCTCGTTTACACTGAGCTAGAGCTTATATCAGGTCTAACCCTCCCGTACTCAATCAGATCTGACTAATTTTAATTATAGATCCAAGCTCAAGGTAAACCAGACATATTATATTAATTAAGATTTTCCTGCTTTTGTTTAGAGCATAACTTGAGTAAACAGTATAACTTCTGGTGTTTTTATCTTTTGTTTTACATCTTTCAACTCCATCTTGTCGCTTGATCTAACTTCAGGGTGAGTCAAGTGCAAATCATCTGGGATGTGCGATTGATAGGAGCGGAGCAGGGCGGAGCTGTATGCGCATTAATGTGCAATGCACAGCACTCGCTACAGTCTAATGAACGTCTCCATTGTACTTACTTCTCCTAATCACCTACTTTGACTGAAGTAGATCAACACAATTTTATATGGTGCATTTATGGTTGGTCTCCTCTTTGCTGGATGTATCGTAGGTTTTTTAAAGTCACCACAGAAACCCGAGACGGACCCAACCATCAAGCAAATAATTTTTACCCATCCTGGCCCAAATTTTGGGTAGAGTTCAGGCTATAAATCTAAACTCTTCACTGAGCTGGTTCTCAGTGAAACTGTAACATTTTGGTTGTGATCCAGTCGCTCGTTTACACGTCTCCAGTGATTGTGGTCTCTGACATTGGCACTTTTGAAACCAGGACAGTTTGTGAAAGGCCATACAGGTAATGCAGATACTGAACAGACCTGTGAGGCAAAACAAAATTGTCGCCAGATGCTAAAATAACAGCAACAGATTGTGGCCTGGCATGACATTGGATTTAAAGATTCTTAGTCTCATCTACAGTGATGCAGAGCCATGTAATTCTGGAACATTTCCCCAATCAACATCAGAAAATACTAGCAGTTTCCAGACAGAGTTCTTGTGTAAACAAAGCCTCTGTCTCCCAAATCCCCTTCTAGCTGGAGCTGTATGTGAAACAGAGAGGGAGAGCACTGCTACCACTGGAAAACGTTGCTGTCTGAGCCCTTTTTAGGAAGCTGAATGCCTTCTTGGAAAGCAGAAGTTGTCCTCACCCCTGGAGCAGCTGGAGTAAAGCGGTATCAAAAGGTTCACCCTGTTAGGTTGAGCTGGAGAGCAGGAGCAACTCCATTTAAGTAAAAAATAAATGGGGGGAAAAATTGTGGTTTCACAGTAAAAATACAAGAATTTGGGCTAAAAGCTCTATTTACTTTGCACAAATAGTTTTGATGCAGGCGATTTACAATAGTCTGCAATAATCAATATAAAGACGAAGCCTTTTACTGCAAAATAACAGCACTCTTATAAAAAGGTTGAGTAATTTCAACTGTGGGTGACTTGAACATTGAATGTAAGTTCTGTGGAAGATGACTGTCTTAATGACACCATGTGGACTGAACGTACATTAGCTGCCCTGTTTCATCTTAATATGAGAGTTTTTATTTCGTGAGGCAACTAGCTGCTTCTTAAAATGCATCCTGTACTTAAAGAAGTGCATTTAAAAAGCAACATGGGTATTTTTCAGAAGCTTGTTTTTTAGTCTTGTTTTCAGACATTGGACTTTTTTTTTTTTTTTGTTAAATATGGTTACACCAGCTTCTCCAGACACATTTTCTTTAAAGCACAGTGGTTGCACTTAAAGGAAAAAGAAATCAGTAAAGGGAGAAACTTATTTACAAATGTAATAAAGTTAGTCTGTTTGCACAGATGTGCCATCAATCTTTCGCACATGCTGTTTGCTTTAATTATGACTGCTTTACTGCAGGCCAGCTGACAGCCTGGCCTGTTCACAAGACAAGATAATCTTAAATTGATCTCATCCACAGCATTCAGCAATTTGTAGAAAATTAACTAATATTTACAATTTCAAGACATGATTGACACTGCATTGTGTCTCCCTGTTTTTTCTCAGGTAAACCCAGATATGAGGAAATACTGTCAAACATAGAGATGTTACACGGAAATGACTCATTAATATTGTATAGAGGAATAGTAGCGAATGCTGCAAGTCAATGACTGGTTGCGTTCTACTGGGCTTCTTTACAAATCCTTAAATGTAAATTAATTCTACATTTAAGAATTAATTTAGCGTACTGTATTGTTTAATAACTAGAATCCATTTGAATGTATGACTGAATCAAAATTGTAGTTGTTTTTGCAAAATGCTCTGAGAAAGCATTTGTTGTGAATTGTGAATTTCATATAAATAAATTGAATTGATGAAGCACTTACCCTCCAAAAAACTGTTTTTTCTCTAGGGCAAATTTTATGTCATCTTGATGATGTGATTTCAACTTAATTTTTGTTTTTTTCTTTATTTTGCTCTCCTTTTTGTCAATTATGTGCATGTTATCTTAAAATTTTGTTGTTGTTTTTGTTGTTTTGCCCAGATATTAACGGATAATCCACTTTGCTTAGTGTGGTACCATCCCTGCTTTCACATCCATTAGGCTTGTTTAACTCCTCTTGTAATGCTAGGTCTGGTACCATGTTGTTCACCAATGCTGCCTCTCAGCTGTCCAACCATCCATCCCTCTTGATGGCTTTTGTAATGAGTTCTTCTCTATATTTCAATCATCCCTCTCTACCTGTCATTTGTTTTCTCCACGAGTGTTTATCTGACAGTATGCTTTTCCCTTTTTATCACTCAGTCAGCGTTTGGCAGAAATGGGTTCCGGTTTAGAGGTACAAACACTTTGTGCTCAAAGGATGCATTCATCACCTTGGAAAACTTGACTCTCCCCAGCCTTAGTTGCATAAAATTTGGTAGTTTTTTTCTCTCTTCCTGTGCCTGTTCAGGTTGATAAAACTCTTGTGAAGCTTCAGTAAATTCCTGGTTGAGGCTTGTTTTCTAGAGTAGAGTACCAGCTTTGATTAAACTTGGCCATTTGGGAACATCAAGGTTTCTCATGCAGTTACAGTGGTGAAAGAAAGATTGGCTGAACCAGAACTCTGTCAGTGTACACATCGTTCAATAGCGAAAAGGTATGTAGCTCGCTTTGTCAAAACTTCTCACATCTATAAAATGCAAGTTGGAGGTACAGTCAGTTGCTATAATATCAAAACCACATTAAATTAATATTTTAGTATTTCCAAACTTCAACACTGACCATTATCAAGTGGAAGTATTGTATAATGACACAGACATAGGTAATGCCTGCTTATGCTACCTAATACATTTCAATAAACCTAATCAAATCTCCAGTCATTTCTACTCTAAACGTTTTGAATTTTAGAGTATAATTGAGTCAAATTAATTTCAGAATTTGTAAAAAAAAAATTCTGAATATGTACTAAACCATGCTTGTTGTTTATCCTTACAGTCATATTAGTTAATTTTGCTGTCTTGTGGTTCTAAGTGCTATTGTATTCCTCCATATCTTTTGTCAGGGTTACCATGATGCTGCACTTTTACTTTCCCAATATTAATAATTTACTCTAGTAGGACCTTACCCTCTTTCTTACGCCTCCTCAGTCCTCCTGACTCAAAGGTTTCTCCCCCTCTCTCTTATCCTCTTCAAACTTTTTCTCCAATCATCTGCTCCTCCCGTTGTGCCCATCTGTCTTTCTTCTTTCCAAACCTCTCGCTGCATCTGCCACAACTCTATCTGATAAAATCTCTTTCCTTTCTGTTCTTTTTCATTTCCCAAGCAAACTCTCCTTTCCCTCTATGTACAGTTAATTTCTGCTACTCCTTTCTTATGTGCAAATCTTCCTTTTCTCTTTCTGCTTCCTGTAACAATTAATATTTTCTTACACATCATTCTCTGTGAACTACAGAACTGTTTTTTAACCTGGTTCTGATTTCTAAAAGATAAATTGCTGGAATTTTAGACAGACTGGGATAATAGCATTGGTATCTCTCGTGTCTTATTTGTGTTATTTAGGACCTTAAATAATGACTTAATTAAACTCATTGTCCTCATAACAGAAGTACTGTTTTCATTTTGTCTGCTTTTTTTTGTTTTTATAAAATGTAAGAAAATTTTGTAAGAGATGCATCCATGGTTGCCTTCTTATTGCAACTATATGAGGAGTTTGTGCTTGAAAGTTTTGATTCCTTTAAATCAATGTAGAGCAATGTTGAACATATGAAAGTTCACAGAGATGGTTAGCATTGATCTTTTTTTTAATATAAGAAGGACAAGTCTAACATTTTGCTGTTGAGGGGAACCAGTCATAAAATGCAGCTTGTGCAAGTCAAACAAAGATACTATAGAGGAGATACTTCACTCACCTCTTAAATTAAATAGACAAAATACTTTTCAATCAGGAGTTCAAGTTAATTGTTTCACTACATTACTAAAATACATTCATCTTTCTACTATGACTAGAGATTCCAGAGTCACCCACAGCACAGAGCCAATGTTTTATCAGATTATTCCATTTATTTCTCCCAATTGCTTTACTGATTCTGGAAAAATACAACTCTTTGAGGAAGCTTTACGTAACACCTTGGTGCCAACATTGAAAATCCTAAACCTCAAGAGTATTTCTTGCTCTTTCTTTAAAACATTTGTAACACTTCCCACTGAGCAGTACAGCATGGATCGGTGTGGTCCAGTACGCTGCCATTGTGAAAGTGACCCATTCAACCAATCCGTACTGTCCCTACATTGTCCTACAACAGAAAGGACAATGGTACAGTACGATTAATGCAGCGCTTTTTCCACAAAGCGCTGCCAAGGATTTATGCATCACTGAATGGTTGCTAGGGGAAATTAAAGGATTTCTCAAACATGCATGGAGGAATCAAAACAACACTTAAGCATGTTTTTGAGGAAAGAACATTACAGCATGACATAAAGCTTAAAAAAATGAATTTTACATCACACCCGCCCTTTAAGATGAAAACAAGGTTATGATCCTTTTTCTAATAAGACAAGCTTTATTTTTTTTCTCCTTACAAGATGAGGTGATTGTATTCTCATCATGACACAAAGCACTCCACTAGTTGGGTACTTAACAATGACAAAATTCACAACTCCAGGGTCATCAGTATGTTCAGTAAATGACCAGACTGTATGAGCTTTAATGATCTTCTGGAGCGAGGGATCGCCCTCTATGATGCACAACCTGTCTGTTTTAAACACAGAAACCTTTCTGTCAGGTAGTGAATAAAGTGTAGAGGCATCCACCTGTATTTTCTAGCTAAATTGTGTCATAAGCACCGGGGAAATCAAAGAACATGATCCCCACAGTGCTCCCTGAAGGAGGTGCATGATAGCATCTTGAAGAACTGCCCCATGGCAAAAAGTAAACTGCAGTGTGTCCTCAGAGGAGCCGACTTGCTTTCCAAGGTGCAGAATTTGAATTGGGCCAGGACTCTTCATGGCTCGGCCGTGACACACGCTTTATGCTGTGTCCTCATGGAACAATTGTCTCTCTTACTCTCTGCCAGTGCCTGAGTTTGAGCTCTTGAAGTTAGCTGCTGTGAAGTTATCAGAATTAGGTCCCTTATGCTTGGATGACTGATGTCTTTTGAGCTGTTTTTACTTGATTCAATCAGTCCCAGGATTCATTGATATTTTCAACAAACTCAGTGGTATGACATCTTTCTACTACAGGTGAGAAAAGGCATTTTTGACAATAACCTCACAGAGATTCACTTCAGAAAATCCTGACCAACCAGCATTTTCTGGGCTGCAATTTGTGATGAACTAAAGCAGAAAATGACTAAAATAAGGGCAACACAGCATCTCTGACTTTAGATGTAGAAACACCATAATTTTCTATTTGAAGCTCTTGGTTAAATGAAGATTATTTTAAATCTGGGTCTGTTGGGGAAATTAATAATTATAAACTGTAAATCCTGATGGATAGGGTTACTAAAAAACTATGTGACTATATTCTTGATCTGTTACTTGTTGCTTGTTCGCCTTTTGTTTCAGATCACTTCCTGTCTTTTTTTAAAGCTTTTTATCATTCTTTCCATCGTTACAACACAATTTCTTAATTTTTCTCCCCCACTCCATCATCCTCATACTTTCAGATTGATAATATTCCATCTATCCAACCATTTTCTGTTCACCCTTGTCCCTAGTGGGGTCAGGAGGGTTGCTGGTGCCCATCTCCAGCTACGTTCCGGGTGAAGGCGGGGTTCACCCTGGACAGGTCGCCAGTCTGTCGCAAGGCAACACAGAGACAGACAAGATACACAACCATGCACACACACACTCACACCTAGGGAGAAATCAATTAACCTGACAGTCATGTTTTTGGACTGTGGGAGGAAGCCGGAGAACCCGGAGAGAACTTACGCATGCACAGGGAGAACATGCAAACTCCATGCAGAAAGACCCCAAGCCAGGAATCGAACCCAGGACCTTCTTGCTGCAAGGCAACAGCTCTACCAACTGCGCCACTGTGCAATAAATTTGAATAAAATTCCCGTCATATAATTCTACTGACAATAGCCGTCACCCCTTGATGTCTTCCCTTCCTCCATCCATCATTTTTCTCCTCTTCTTCCTCCCTCTTGTGTGTGTGAATGTGTTTGCTGTTCCTCTGGCGGTCGTGAATGCAGCCAATCCCATTAGTCAGATGAGCAGACCTCCAATGAGGGGGAAAGCGTAATGACAACACCAGCGTCTGCTCCACTTTCAGCTCCCTCCCTCGCCACTACCGTCTGTTCTCCCCGTCACTCATGAGTGGGTGTGTATACGAGTGTGAGAATCCAGTGTGTGTGTCTGTCTGTTCGGGCCTTGCAATCCGAAGCCTAGCAGGGGGAGTCTGTTCGCTGTGTGTTTGCTTAGGTGAGTTTGGGTGCACTGTGTGAGTGTTCATGACTAATCCAGAGATGTAAAACAGCAGCAACTGAGGGTTCACTCCCTGCTGGGCCCATCAAGTATTCTGAGAAAGCTTTTCCCCAAAGAGTAGATTTTATTTTGCGGTGCCTGTCAGCTGTCAAGGTTGGAATCGCAGCAGGGCCTCCTGAGTTGGAAACACATGCCATTCAGCTACCGTAAGGTATTATGCATAAAAGTCTTACTGAAAGCCTCTTTCTGTCTGCGTAGAGTTTGGGTGGACAGCCTGGGAATTAGCATATATCTCTAATTACTCTAATTTAACATTCAGAAAGATCAAACTCAGAGAGTTGCCCCCTAAGTGTCCATCTAAAATTAAAGCGTAGCTGGAGTGAAGTTTGAAATAGAGGAGACCCTCCCTCCTCCATTACCTGCATGGTCATTACCTGCAGTAATGTGTTAATGTAGTGCAAAGGGACAGTGTCTTTTCATCTCCTTAACTAGCTCCATTAAAACCCATTCAGCTAATGAGCCTTCAGTCAGTCCTGTGGTAATTAAAGCCTATACTGCTTAAACTGTGCAGCACTCTGACAGACACTTTCATTCCCCTCTGTTGTGGCTCCTTATTCTCTGAACAACATCTACTCTAATACAGTTTCATCCTGTTTTATTTTGTGCACCAGGCAGGATTTCTAGAAGCAAAAGAAGATGCAGAGAACGCATCTGTAAAAATGATAGATTTTTGTAACGTAAAAAGTAGGCCAATCAATAATTTCGCAACTTTTTGTACATGTGAACTATTTTGAAAGAAACTATATTTGCATATTTAAAAGCTCTAACAACCTTGCTGCATAAATGTGCAAACTCCTAAATGGTTGGTGTCCAAAGATTTTGCACTGTAGGGCAAAATTTGAGAGCTTAATAATTTTGTTGTTCTTTCTGTTTTACCTGCTCAGCTATAAATAAAACATTGAATATTTAACAAAGCAAAATAAAAATAAAAATTAATCTGAAAAAGAATCTTAAATAATGATGAACACTTTAAAAACATTGTCTAATGTTTTCTCTCTTTTTTTTGGTCTAAAATATGTTTAGTCTATTCCCAGTGAGTCATGCAATCACCTAGTAGTAACTCAATGAGCTTATAAATTTTGGTGTAGTAACAATAAATAGCTGAAGGTCAAATTTAACATCAGAATGAGGGAGAGGAAGATTTCGAACATGTCATGGTTTTTGGTGGCAGGCCAGATGTTCTGCGTACTTCAGAAACTGTTTATCTACTGGGATTTTCTAACATAACCACCTCTCAGGTTTACAGAGAATCACAATGTTGCTTGTGTGTCAGATTTAGAGGGGTACCAGAAACACATAAATGCAAAGGTTCCTCTTCATACTTTTGTATGTATAAAAATAATGACTAATTGTGTTAAAATCTTTGACATGCTTAAATCTATGTAATTAATGACTCAAAATGGATACTTTAAGGTCCCGGCCCTAAACCAAATATGAATAATTTACACAGACCATGCTTACTTTGTTATAGTGCATGCATCTTGAATTGTACTTGATTATTAAATAACAAGCCACAGAATTATTCATTTACGCCTGAAATAATAATAGGCAACAGAAAGTTGCTAAATCTGTAGGCAAGCGTCTAAGAAAGAGCACAACAAATTTCAGATTTTTAAAAAGCTGTTTTCAACTTTGTGACTTTAATGGGGTGTATAGGTTATAAAATGGTCTGGAAAGTTACATCATCTAGCAACAAAAACACTCTGTGTACTTTAACCAATCTTGACCTCAGAAGGAGAAACTTCATTAAGCTACAGAACGATTGAGTCTTTTATTTTACTGACACATACTACAAAGCTTATGATGGAGAAATTTCAAACAGTTTTACCTCTTTATGATGAGCAATTGTACTCATTAGCCCAGTTTGCACTGCTAATTCTAACATCACCCCCATATTTATATTCTAGATATTTACATCTTGTGTCAGTCTTCCAACACACTGCCAAGTTTTTCAGATTCTACACGCTTCATGGTAAAACCACAAGAGAGAAATATTCTGCATGCTTCCTCTGAAGCTGTGTGTTGCAGCTACAGAGCTCCAGTTGCCTGTAACAGTCCCACACAGCTTCCACTGCTCTAAATGTCTGCAACCGGTTCACGCTGTAAGTGACGCCTGCCTGGCATTTTCTCCCTTTTAACACTAAAATATCTCCGAAGCCCAATAGCACTGAAGAGTTCTCTCCCTAATAGCACATCGTTTACTGTTTCCAAAACAGACTCTGCCAATAACAAGAACCTTTTAATTGTTTTGTAGAATCAAATTCATCTACTCATATTTGAAACATCTATTGACATGCAACATATGAAATTTATGTCAATGTATTTTATTGTTTTGGTGAATAGAGTAAAATAACTGAAAATATGCCCTGCATCAACAACACAATCATGATGTTGGGATTTATGAATTGGTAGGTGGCCTCAACCCACATTCAATCTAAGATTGATGTCAGCATGGGGTCTGATAACAATATTGAAGCTGACTGGCCACGCTCCACAAGAAGCAGGATACAAGTTGAATATGAACCACACAGAATACTTTTCCTTGTTTATGTCACATTTGCAATAAGTATTTCTTCTTTTCAATTTGGCGAGCCGTGCAGATGTCTAAAAAAGCAAACCTGAGAGCAGACTCTACTCCACAGTTATTCTTGTTTTGCCACCTGCTGCATCATATGCCGCTATCTTACAACGATCCTAATGTGGCAGTCGCAAAGAACAGTAAACACCCAAGAACACCCAACCACTGCTTTCCTGTTTTACAGTCTTGAATAACAAACATCTATAAATTAAATGGTTTTGCAGGATTGGTTTTAATCACTATTACCTCATTGTGGAGTGTCCCCAGACTGTCATCAGTTTTCTTCAGAGATGCCTCAAATAAAGCTGCTCAACCACTGCCCCCAGATACGCATCAGAGACATGTCTTAGTTTCACCATTATCATATAGACGACTTCCACATAAGTATGATAGCTTTACTTTACACACACACTCCCAAACCTACACCACTAGATACTCATGGAGGCATAGCTGCAGTAAAAAGAGCAAGTCAAACCTGTAACTGCGCTAACAAATATATTGTAATCAGCACATTGTCCTCAGCTCTTATCAGAAGTCCAGTCATTTATTAAACCACCCATCTTTCTCCCTCCCCCTCCTCTTTCTTTGCCCATTAATTAAATTATCCTCACAATTCTGCTGTTGGACCTCAGGGTGCTGTTGCCAAGGCACTTTTGACTTAACATCTGTCATGCATAAGCAATATTATTTTTTAAAAAATGCAAAAGAAAAAAACAGCAACAACAACAACACGCCTGAAGTTTAGCATGCAGCTTCACAGTAGGAGCAGGGGGCATTTGTCTCTGCAAGACATATTGGATGCACGGACACAGTGGGAGCATGAGGACACACCAGCGCTGCATCGTCTGGGGGGCAGAAGACGCAGCTTGAATACATACATGAATGATCCATTTTCTCTTCCTCTGCTTGACATTTTCCTCAGCCCTCTGCTGCCTCACTCCTGTAAGTCAGTCTGGATCGGAGGGAGCTCTTAACTGCTGGACCCCACTGATTTCTCACTGTTCAGCAGTGTTTCTCTGACTCTGCACATGAGAGAAGTTGTAGGAGGTGTACCCAAGATACAGAATCCTGACTCAAAAACCCATGAATTCAATAAATAATTAAATTAAGCTACACCTTGTTTTAATGCCCATATTTTCACAATTTATAGGAAAAGTAAGACAGGTATTGTAGTTTGCTAATGCTGTGAATTTAGCTGCAGATTTGTCAGTTTGGGCTTAAAGAAAACTAAAATAAATGCATCCTCAGGCAACACTCTGATGTTTTTCGCATTTATAAGAGGATTTATCAAAATTATTTGCATTTAATCTGCCGCCAAATAGGATTACTAAGGTAATGACATTGCATCAGTTGAATACTTGAATTACAATTGCAACTCAAGTTCCATAGCTATAAGGAAAAAGTTAATGTGTAGATTTTTCTATATATAAAGCTTTAAGTTTGATTAACAACAGGAATGAAGCTAAATCCTTCAGCTCTTGATCTGAGATGGAGTGGTGGAGCAGCAGTACTGCGAAAGAGATCATTCAGGATCTTCTGTAGGATAACATCGCTAAAATTAAAAATAAAATGAGTGATAGACGATTAACAAAGTCTGGATTTAAGAAGTTCCGTTCAGAAAACTCAGCACAACATTCCCTTGAATATAAATTTTGGCTTTTGAAGATCCCATTTTCAATTGCTGTGCATATACACCTAAATAAAGTAACACGGACATTTCCAATATTGGCTTTTTCCACATTTCAAAGTTTCTATATTTCATACTTATTTTAATTTTGTAACAACTATAAAGTATTTTTCCCACCTCTAGCATTTTTTTTTTTTGCAGGATTTTCTTTCATTTCACTCCTTCCATATTCCTATCATTGTCCAGCTTCCCTGTCCTGTCAAAGAAAATCATATCAATGGCAACATTTAGTTGCCATTGTCATGGCAACTAAATGCTGCCATCACCATTTTTCACAGTGGGCATGGGATGTTGAGGCTTCCAGGTTTTCTCCCATACATAGTGTTTATTTGTGAGCTAAAAAGTCTGGTTTTGGAGGGATTTCGTCCACATGGTTTTGGTTTCCATACACGACTTGCTGCAACATTTAATTGGGACTTCTTATGTCTTTCCTTCAACAATGAATTTTCTTCTTGCCACTCTTGCCTAATGTAATTTGTGAAGTGCACAACTAGATGTTGGTCTGACATGTCTTGCTAGGTTTGCTGTTTTGTTTTTATTTTTGAATGAACCAAGACCTTTCAGATTTTCACAACTAGGGATATCAAACTTTGCTTTGAGCTTCTCCACAACTTTGTCCCTCAGGTGCGTTTCCTGGTTTTCATGATGCTATTTACACAATAATGTTCTCTGGCAAACACCTGAAGCTTTTTTAAAATCATTTGTGCATTTACAACAATAGAACATGCAACTGAGTTGGTTAATTTAAAAATGTGCAAAACATGCATGTCTGTAAAATATAAATAACTGCAACAGCATAGATGTGCAGAGATCAGCAGAAATGTTATTCATATTGAGTAAAGTTGTACAAATACCAGCATGGATGTAAACACTTATTGAGTTTGTTGGGAGCAGCGATGCATCAAATGGAGCACAGCAGTGTCAAATAAAACAAATCTGGACTTTGAAGCAATGGTGATGGTAAAATGTCCATTCAGCCATTTTCTTCTCCCAGATAATCTGGTTCAAGGGTTATGAGAGATGGAGATATTCCCAGAAGTCACTTGGTAAGAAATGATCGACATCTGTCGATCATGTCCACATGATGTATGCCATGGGAAGTGGAAGCATTGTGTTAAAATAATGTACATGTTTTGGGGTATTATTATTTAATGTAAAATGATTTATTTTGAAAAACCCTAGACAGAAAAAATGTGGCAGAAGACGAATAATGTATCTATTTTCTTCTCTTCAGGGTTCTGCATAACTACATGCTGTGGCGCATTGTGGCCGCGCTAAGTGAGCACCTGTCCACCGCCTTCCGAAGCACCATCCACGAGTTTTCTCGAGAGATCGACGGCACCGAGCAGCAGCTGGAGCTGGGCCGGCTCTGCCTCACTCAGGCCAACAAGCACTTCGGCATGGCTCTGGGGGCGCTGTTTGTCAAGAAGCACTTCTCTTTAGAGAGCAAAGTCAAGGTTGGAATACATGCAGACTCACGCCTCTCCGTCTATTGGCTTTGATTTAATCCTTTATTAAAAAAAAAAAATGCTTGTTTTCATGTGTCATAAAATACTCCACATTTAGGCTCACATTTCTGTCCAGAAATACTATACACTAAGTATTAGGTACAACATGCTAGTAGTAGGAGATTATTCCATTTCACCAGCTGATGGAGGTTATGGCGACCACTGGAGTGCAATTCCAACTTTTTGAGGCCTCAGTAGCGCTCCCTGGTGGCTCACTCTTTGAAAAACACTATAGACTATACACCACAAAAGACAATAAAATTGGTAATAGTCCTTTGCCAGTTACACATATGAAAGTTTTCAACAATTATTGTTCTAGAACCACTAAAATGTTCTTACTCTGCTGGCAGTTAGCCTGGCTAATTTAAATTAATCCCTAAAAAGACCTAAACCAACATATTAAAAGGACTTTGCATAGGTTCTAAGTTTGCTACAATCACTCTAACATTATCAGAAGGACCCAGTGTGTTTTCTCTGTTTCTAGGGCAGTTCTTTCCAAAATGTGGTAAATATCATTTTTCACAATTTAACAGTGAACAAAAACACAATCAGCTTTGACAGCAGAAAATAACAAAGACTTATAGAAACAAAGCTTTTGTCAAAACACATTCTAGCCTGCAGTTACGGCAGCTCACACTGTGAATTCTGAATACAAACATAAGCATATGCTCACTTTCTGGTGGATAAAGACTCTCTGTTATACTTAGCAGTATTTTCCTGAATTCAAAATGTTCTGTAATAAAATGTGCACTCTGACCAGGTCCAGACAAAACTGAATGCATTTCTGAAATGGAACTATTTAAATGCCTTTCAGCAGCCCACATCATGCTCTCAATTAGATGTTTTCTAGTAGAAAACTAAATCTCTTTTGGCTAATGTATCTTCATAGAATAACAGAAACATATTTTTGATTCAACGAAAGTGTTACGAACATCTATTTTCATTTTCCTTCTTTTGGAGGTCATCATTGTATTATCTTTATTTGAGTCTATGGAGGCGGTGTCCAGCAGAGTATTTTGTCATGGCTCAATGGCTCTGATGGCTGAACTGGGATGTTGAAATCCCACCTGCACTAATCTCAGACATCTACCGTCTAGTTTTGTTTGCTGCTTTTTTTCACGTAACTCTCTGCCTTGGTCAGTCCCAAACATTTGGCATTTACTACTGTCTCACCTGAGTACTCCTCCATGATTTCTTTTGTCTGTTGTCTGTTCTAGGTCATGGAGATATGGATCCCAACGGGATTTCTAATCTCTTCATCTCTATGTTCATTCTGTAAACCCCACCCGGTGTCTCCTTCATCTCCTCCAATACAGCTTCTCACATCATCACACACATAATCCCATATACAGCATTTCTGTTCTTTAATAACCTTTTACATTTCTGCCAAACTGAATTTTAAGGCATAAAGCATTTTGACTAAATAAGCCATGGATGCTAATTAATTTTTTTGGATGGTATCTTAATTGAAAGTTAAATTCCTGAGCTCCTTACGTTCCAGTTAAGATTCTAATAAGATAACAAAACTAACTTTCAGAAGTGTTTCAAACTAATGAAGCCTTTTTGATTATTGCTAGGGATGAAAGCTTTTCATAATCAAGTATTTAACAGCGGCTGCTTAACATCTCAAAACAACAATGGTTTTGAAGCTTCATGCGTGCAAATCGTCCTTTGTGTGGAGAGGATGGAAAGGTTTGAGTGAATGTGCTGCATTTTTGTCATTGGCCATGCCAGCAGTGATTGATTCTTTGTTTAACTTGCCTGTTGTCATGACCACATAGGTAGCAGACCTCATTGAACATCACTCAGGTACCCTACCTTAAGCCAGTGACATTGTGTGCAGCTTTCAGTCATTTACAGATGCTGCTTACCTCAGCGTGAATAAGAATTAATGAGCCTTCAGGAGCTGCAGCTGAACAACAGAAGGCTGTGCAAAGAATGACTGACTTTCTTGCTAAGCTTGTTATGGTGATTGGCAAATGTAGAGACATGAGCATCTTGTAAAAGTGGCATTTTAAAAAACACACATATTATCTAAATAGATAGCAAAAGGTTAAACACAAAGCTACTTCACAGCATGTTTATTTAGGAGCATTGTTCTTCAGAAGCAGAGATGCTAACAAAATGTTGTTTGTGCAGATGCTCTGATTTTCTGGCAAAATTCAGGTCAAGCTTCATAAAGTTTTGACCTGCTGATACTGATGTTATCTAATTTCTCTTTAGGAGCTATTATATAAGCAGATATGTTGAGTGGCCAATCATATTTAAAGCTCAAGCATTCTTACACTGTAGAACAAAGAATTCAATTTACTCTTACATCAAATACAAAATCATTATCAAATCATTATTTTTGGAATACAAATATTATTTTATTGTTAACATGATTAGCACTATGAAAAATGCAGTCAGTGTGCACACTATGAAAGTAAATACAGCTCTGGAAAAAATGGAAGAGCATTGTACTGACCCCCATTGGAAACCTCATGGTTTTTCCACCAAACATTGGTTTCTGAACTCTTCCTGAGTTAAAACATTAGTGTTGTTGTTTCTATGTGAATATGATCATTTCTCATTCTCTGTAAATAAATACTCTATTGTTGCTTGGAATTTAAGAGACATGCATGACATGAAAGAAAATTATTATTTTATTCTAGTTCTTAGAATAAAAGAATAACATTAATTTTACTCAACCATATACCTATAAAAAGAAAAATCAGAGAAACTGATCATTTTAACCTTACTGTTACCCAGTTTGGACACTTATAACTTAGATGAAAATACTTCCAGTTAAACAGGCTCTTGATATTATCTGGCCATTACAAGTAATCCTTTTACCACCTTTAGCAGGAATCCTCTATAACTGCTTCTCATAGTTTTATATCAGTAGGTCACTAATCCGGGCAGATCAAGATAATAGTTGATTGAGTCCATTCACTCTCCAAAAAGCTCCATTGAAGAAAATAAAAACAAAAAATAACCTGAAACACAGTTTAATTCTTAATATATTAATACATCCCCTGGTGATGTAAAAAAAATCTGAAGAGTGTTTATGAGTAAATGTTGATAAATTCAGATGAAAGTAGTGGCTGGGAGTGAAACTGGGAGGTTCAATTACCCAACATCTTTTTCTTATGTTTGGCAATGAAACAAATAGCAGCAAAATGAGAGACAGTGAGCTTGTGTTAATCCAGAGCTAATCTGTCCCTTTTATAAATATGGAGTTCAATATTTTAATTTGGGAATTTTAAACATGTCACAGAAAATTTTAACTGTTTGGTCTCCCGGAGCCCACCTTCAATTCTTGATGAAACGGTATTTTTCTCTTCCTCAGGAAACATGGTGTCTGATTGTTTTACTTTGTTTCGGACTCAGTGCTTCCAGTGCGTGTAACACAAACTAACTGGCCATAGAAAACTTTCCAAAGCAAGCTTTTGTTTGATATTTTCCAATTGTCTCTCGCCTAAAACATTCACTGAAGATAGGCACCAGCACCCTTCCCAACCCCACTAGGGTCAAGGGTATACAGAAAATGGATGGATGGATGGATGAATTTTCACATTGCATAATATTTACCAAAGTTTGGTTTGCTTAGGTAGACTCATTTCATACCAAGTTTTCTGAAAGCGGTCCGTCTTACAGAAGGGTCTGTACCAAACAAAGCTCTGTATCAAATACATGTTTCAAGGCAAAGTGGATGGGCGGTGGACTGTTGCACTGACAGGAAAATGCCTGGTATTTATCAATGTGTTTGGGCCAGCCTGGTGTTAGTGGGCTAGTGATCTAGTGGTTTTGTGGGTTGGTCAGGCCATGTCCACTTTAATAGCATTTCAGCCCACCAGGAAAATGGCTGGTATCCCAGATGGCTAGTCTGCCATGAGTACAGTTGTCTTCAGTAGAGCAGTAGTAGGGGGAGAGGAAACTGGACCAGGTATAAGGACTTAAATGCTTTTCAACTAATAAAAGATGAGTTAATGACGCAAACTTATATCCACGAATGTTGATTTGTATGACTTCCTTCAGCCTATATTTCAATCCTACTGATGTCCCTGCTTCCCACTCTCCTACAAATGATTACTTTTGCAGTTTTGCAATTATAAACGTACTGCTACTAGATCTATTTTCCCTCCAGGTACAGAAGCTAGTGGAGGACATAAAACATGCCCTGGATCTTCGGCTGCAGGAACTGGACTGGATGGATGAGGCCACCAAGGAGGCTGCCAGAGCAAAGGTTTGAATCCTAAACTGAACCTTGAAATCACAAACACAACTTCCTGTGAGATCCGATTAGTACTTGAAAAGGTTTTAATAACTTCTTTGTGATTCTTTTCTTTTGAACAAGTCTAACTGATTGCGTGGTAAGATAGAAATGTGATAGGATACATCAAGGGCTTGACATTGAGAAGTGAGGATTGCCTAATCCGGATCTCTCTGTGGTGCTGATTTAGGATCTGCACTGCAAGATATCCTTTCTAATTCTTTTACAATCTAAAGTTATAATCCTTTTACAGGGGCATGCTGAATATAAAGAGCTTCTCTGTAATCCTATTAGACTGGGTTTGCTTGATTAGTTGATGCGCACAAGAGAGCGGGTCAGAAACCAGGCACATATGTGTGATATTCAGTTGCTGCAAAGTGGATGTGGAATTTTGTTCGACCGATTTGTTTCTTTATTTTTTCCACCATACCTCACTAATTTCATCTCCTCTTCTCACAGCTGAAGCACATGATGGTGATGACAGGATACCCAGACTTCTTGCTCAAAGATGAACTCATTGATCAGGAATATGGGGTGAGTCATGGACCTCCTATTTCACTTTGGCCCGTGCAGTCATCCAGTACCCACACATCATCCCCTCCAGTCATTCTTCCCAGCATCCAGCTCTTTCTCTTGAGCACTAGAAGGATTTATCTTCAGGTGGAACCATCATGCATCACCGTGATTGAACTCAGTTAGAGAAAAATCCACCATCATTTACAGAATGGTGATGGGACTATTTATAATAAAGAAGCAGTTACAAGCATTGTTGATTCAGACAGGTCCAAATAAAACTCTTGTCAAACAATATGTTTATAAAAGGCAGCTGACAAATAACTCAAAAGAAATAAAGGATTTTCATTAAAATTCTGCATCAACGTGGTAAACATGAAAACTAGAATTAACAATGTCCTTAGAAGAGGCAAACTCAGAGTGGTTGGACATAACAGCTACTTAAATATTTACACAACTGGATATTTTCAGATTTTTCACATTGCATTTTACAGTTTGTAGTTGTGAAAATCATTTTGCAAGACAGTGGACATTGACCCAGAGATATAACAATTTGCAATGGTAAGACAATCTAGCTTTCCACTCAAAATATTAGCTAGAAACAACACTAGTGACCAATTATAGCACAGGGTACACTCACACTGCATAAGTAGTATTAATTGTTGTGAAAGTGTAGTTTCAAGACAAACAAATGTTGATTTGAATGTGTAGATGGAAATCAAGTACATAGAGATAGCAGAAATTTTCTGAAAGCTAATTATGTCGTAGGAATTGGTCCTGATGATGGAGTATAACAGCTAAAAGCTAAAAGCTTGTGGGAACATTGGCTACAGAACAATTGCATAAAATCTCATCTGGAAGATAAATTAAGCATTTGTTTTAGTTTAATTATTTTCATATTTTACCTTCAACTGATTATGAATAACTGCAACCTGCAGTGTCACGTCCAGCTAACTCTGTGCAAGATGCTTTGATTTTCTAATTAATATCGTCCATCTGGCTTTACCAATAAACACTATACTACTTCTTCTTGAGAATTAGCTCTACTAATTTTATTAACGACACACCAACACAAAATCACTGCATACCGTAATATGGAAGCTAAAGTTTCCATCCACTGGAGAACATATTATTAGGGGAGAGAAAGTTGAGTTTCTTCTGTTACTTTTCTGAGTAGTTTCCTCTCCAAAAATCCCACAGCATGTTTTTAAGTAATTGTATGTAAACATAGTTCCCTATAGTTCCCTATCAAAGCTCTTCAATCTGACATCTACATTTCAATTTCTGAGTTGGTGTGCACTGCCTACAACATTTGCAAAAAAAAAAAAAAAAAATCTGCTTCATCTTATCAGTCCTCTGCAATTTAAGTACCGGTAGGTAGACCAACCTTGGAGAGATGCCTGTCCAGGATCAAGAGGCAGATTCAGTGAGATAGTGTCTAGCCTTACTGTACTTGTCACAAGTAATTATATTGGAATCAGTAAAGGAATCCAACTGCTATATTAAACAGCGTTTTACTAAATTTCCAATCATAAAAAGGGGAGTAGAGTTTGACATCATATCTTACGATGATGTCAAACTCTACTATTACTATTACAAATTACTAGAAATTTGTAATAGAAATTCTTTAGAGGTCAGTAACTACTTGTGAATAGTTTCTGATGAAGAAACGTTATTAGTGTCTTATATCACAATTATTTGTTTTATTTACCCATAAAATACAGGAAATTGCTAAAATGTTTCACGGGTCAATGAAGTCGGCTTAAGTGATTTTTAATTTTCTTTTTGTAATCTGTTTGCCTTGCTGATATTGCTCTCTCTAATGTTCCCTCTCGTCCTGAATAAACTCCAGACAAGTTTACAAGAAACAAGTTTTCATTATGTTGTCTATGTGTGTGCTTCTTCTGACTTCACCTTACAGTAGCACCCTTTGCTGCTACTATAAATATTTACACTTGTGTTACTCGGTAACAGCATCGACGCTGAAAGAGTGTTGTCAGCTGGATCTGGAGGGGTTTGTACACGGTGCATTCAGAGACAGAAAAAGATTAGATTTTTCTGTTTCCTACCAGATATTCACTGGTTAGAACCGATGAAGCTAAAAATGGAAAGATTCTGGTTTATAGGTTTAGGTCAAAGTACTATTAAGAACAGGACTCTGCAAACTTAACAATCCAAAGAGCCATGTTTGTCTTTAGTTCAGTAAAATAAAAGTTGTTTAGTGCTGCAAATGTTACATGACGTTTTTAAGAAAAAAATTATAAATATTATAAAAATTTACTGCAGGAAATGTGTTGCCATTCTTAAAAAAATATAATTTATTTAAATGTTTGGGGTTTACAATAATTAAAAGCATAAATCCTTTGCAAAACAGGAGGTGAATAGGTTTTCTTCTGTGGGATATTATTTTTTTGGAAAACTATATTAAAAACAGTTTCTAACCTAATGCAAAAAAAAAATGTAAATAGATCTAAGATGTTGTTCTTTTAGTGTCATTCTCTAAACTAAATTGCTATATTCTGCATTTTTTTTATTTAAAAAAATATAAACTCGTTCTTTATTGTTTTCACCCATGTTATTACCTTGTAAAAGATCCAAAGAGCCACTTGTAGCCCCAGACCTGCTCGTTGCAGACCCCTGGTCTAGAATAACAAACATGATTTGAATCACATTTCTGAAATGTCTTTGTTTTTAACCCTTTATTCACACTCAAATCTACACCGTTCCCTTGCTTTGCAGTTTGATGTGAACAAGAAGACCTACTTCAAGAATATCCTCAACAGCATTAAGTTCAACATCAAACTGTCTGTCAGGAAAATACATGAAGAAGTGGACAAGACAGCGTGAGTGTCACCTTTTAGTTCTGTAATTCCCAACAATATCCTGCATGTTTCAGATGCATCCCTTTCCCTGCTACGTGACTCTCATGTGTCAAACATGCCTAACATATGTTCCCAGAAATCTCTCTATTGCCACGTTTGCTGATGTACCTCTAAATTAAACAAACAGATCCTAAATCAGCATAAACAGCTGCAGAAAATCCATTTGACGTACTTATCTGTAGCAGCCAGGCAGCAGAAGAGTGCTGTGGGACATACAGTTCATTTTTATAAAATACAGCCCTGCTCAGCTTGGATTGAGTGCATTTCTGTTATGACAACACATTACTGGCACATTAGTATTCCAGCATGCTTGACACAGCGGTATCGTTAGCCCACACTCACATACGCCCTCTTTATCACCAAAAAGTGGACGTTCTATTACTCACCAGGTTTTGCCGGTGTTAAATAAAGACAGAAACCGTCTGTCTTGTCACTCCACCGTCTCTCCTCAGTCCATGCAGAGCCATCACTTCCTTAGCTGGAACAAGGGCATCTTAGTCTGTCGGAGTTAGTCATTTGGGGGATCTATGCCAATCGATTTTACTGGCTTTAAGTGGATTACCATAAAGGAACCATCCATGTTTTTGTATGCACAGAGGCACTTCAGCTGTGGAATGTTACAGAGTGGATATCTCAACAGGGGGTTTGGAGGGATAAAGGCAGCGGTGTTTGTGATTCTGTTCAGTGTGTTTGGAGTGGATAGAGTGTGAGGGGATCTTGTCCCTAAAACCTTTTTTTGTCCAATTTTTTTCCTCAGGTGGCTTCTCCCCCCGCAGGCTCTTAATGCCTACTATCTCCCTAACAAGAATCAAATGGGTGAGTGCATGACTTCTCATCGTTCACAGCCATACAAGTGCCAGATTCTGCCACAAACAAGCACACACACACAAAGGAACCCTTTCTGTGTTTAGTCACAGACAATTACTCTATGTTGCTGTCTGTTTACAGCAAGTCAAACACAATGACTTCTGGAGGAGCAAAACAAAAAACATGTTAATCTCCCCATACCATAATCCCCCTTCATTCCTCCCTTTCTACAACAGTTGGATGTTTAATGCACCCCTGAAGGAAAAACAAGCAGTATCACCTTCCTGAGCTTTAACAAATCTAGCCTAGCGCTATCACCCCTTCCTTCGCTCTTCATCGTCTCCCAGGATCGGCCCGCCGTCTGTGTCTGCCTGAAGGATTCAATCTCTTCTAGAAAAATCGATGGCCTGCTCACAGATTGATGCTGGGGGACAGAAGGAGTTTGACAAACGCAGTCATCAGAGTCCACTGGAATATTTTTTCTTAGCAGATAAGCTCTTACTCCTCTCAAGTTATCCACATTTTTTTCATTTCCTTCCTTGTGTTCACTGTTTTTACAAGTGTAGTCAAGTTTGATTTTAAGACCAAGGATTTCTGCTTTCTCAAAAGTTGTTGCTGTATCACAGATTTCTGTCTCTCAATGTGAACCTTGCGTTTCTGAAAAAACAACTTCCAGTTGTAGTACCAGAGTGGTTTGAAGATAGCTCTACTATAAGCTGCTGTAGCACCGTTTCTTATCTTCCCTTGTATGCCGGCAGGTTAAAACCTAAAAATGAAACAGATTTTGTGAAACACCAAGTTCTCACCTTTGAAGTAGTTAGGTCGTTTTTAATGTACTCTTAGTTGGAATAGTCTGTGTATGTCTGGATCAGAGGTGTGGAATGCATTTTGTTCAACTGAGTCAGAAAGGCATATTTTACTTTTCCATGACTTAACTTTGTTGTTTTTTTATATTATTATTATTTTTCAAAGATGTGCATACTAAGCTGACCTTCTAAAAGTAAAATTCTAATGATTAATAAAAGTTACAACGTAGTCAGATAATTAGTCACTGAAATAAAACGAATGTAGCACCAACAGTCAAGTTCACTTTTCAAAGGTGTCAATAGACATTAAAAATGAATAAACTTTGGGATTTCCATTATGTTACATGAAATATGAAATGTAAATATTGTGTGTGAGGATGGTGGCACACGTGTTTTGGATGTTTTTGACATTTAAAAATATTCACGACAACTTGAATTAGACGAAGATCAACTTTTGTAAGTAGCAGAGTTTAGAAGTTAATTAGGCATTAACTACTAATAAATAATAACCCATAAATTAGTAAATAACATTATTAGGAATGTTATTTACTAAGGGTATTCCTTTTCCTCTGCCATTAAAATGTAAGGCGGATGTGCAATAGTATGACAATGTATTAGAAACATTAGCAAAACACATATGGCTTAAAGGCAACACAGAACTGCATTCCATTAAATATACATTTTCTTTACCACCTCATTCATGTTCTGACCTGAGCAAATTATCCTCCGTCTTCTTTTCATTATTGAGTGAGTTGTTATATTCGGGCCGGATTTTGGCCTAATAAATTTCTAAACACTTGTAACTCTCTCATGTCACCTTTTTTTTTTTTTATTTGTCTCACAGTTTTTCCTGCTGGCATCCTGCAGCCCACCCTCTACAATCCTGAGTTTCCACAGTGAGTGTCCCCGTTGCCTCTCCACAGAGAGTCCACAGTCGCTCCGCAGCTACAGCAGTGGTCGTTAAAGACCACATTAGTCTGGAAACCCTCTGCTTCTCCTGATGTCCCAGCACACCTGATTAAACCAATTTAACTACCCACCAAGAGCTCAATTACTGAACAAGCCACTGCTAATGGAACAGGTGTCATTGAAAGGTCGTCTCCCTAAATTTAAGTCTGTCGAGTAATTTGATGGTGCATGAAAGAAGATCATTTCCCTGTCTGTTGCTGCCTGATCTAACTCTCTCACTAGAGTATTGGATGAGATTTTTCTAATAAAGTACTATGGACTTACAGTGACAGAAATATTGGCTACAAAAATTTTTAATATTCAGTTGCTGTCAAAGGTTAACATATCATCACTATAAGCAGATAGCATAGAATAGAATAAAGTTATCTTCCATTTGCCCCTCAGGGAGGAAATTCAGGTGTGCCAGCAGCAAAGTGAGGCAGATTAAAGAACTCATATACATTTAAAATGAAGCAATCCTATAAAGACTGTACAATAAGATCACATATACAGTGTATGAAAGACTGCACAGAATAAAATAGCTGATGCAGAATCTAAGAAATGTGCAGAAGCACTAAGATGATCACCAATGCTAAAATGAATGAGAAACTAGAACACCAGAGTTAAAGTCCATAGTGATTCTACTTTTACTGCACCATAAACTGAGAGTGTGCTGACCAAGAAAGAAAACCCTGCTTCAAATACATTACCTTTAAAGTTCCAGTAGGTAACTTTTATTTAAGAAAATCATGTTGGTTTTTTTTTATATTTATTAATACTGTCACTATGGCATGACAATATATTATAAGACATAATATCTGTGAAAAAAATCGAGCCCTTCTGCCTACTTCATGTGATTCTACTGCCATTTCCAGAAATACACCACTCCTGGTCAGAAACAGCCAATCAGAGATCATAGAACTGTCAATCAAGCTCATGTACACAGTGCTAAATGTGTTAATGGCAGACGAACAACTCACTGTTACAGGAAAATTGTTAATCTGCCTTCCTTGTTGGCCATGGTAACTAGCCCCATTAAAGGCAGCTGCAGGGAAGGAGCTGTAGAACAGCAGAGAGCGAGGGTCAGGCTGTGAGCAGTGCATACACAAGGATGATTGACAGCACTAAGACCCTCCTCCTGGTTCTGATCGGTTATTTCTGACCAAGCGGTGTATTTCTGCAGATGAAAGTAGGATGTGAGGTTTCACAATGTAGTGACAGTTTTGATAAATATGTAAAACAAAAACAAAGAAAAAAAAACATATTGTTTCTAAAAGTTTATTATTATAACTTTAATTTTGACTGAAATTTACTCTCATGGGCAGGTCAAATCACTTGTTAATAAAGGTTTTATGAACAGATGAGTTAAAGACTCAGGTTTTGACCTCAATGATAAGAACATATGACTAGTCTAGATAATTCTTTCAAACAAAAAACAAAAATCAACTCTCACATAGTGTGAGACTACACTACACCATATCACCTGTAGTTTTATAACTCCCCTGAACAACAAGATACTTCCAAGCATAAAACAATTAGACATAGTGTCTGGCGTTTTCAGTTTTTTCTTACATTTTTATGCCTTCATTAGAGGTTATCACTCCTACTTTTGCTAGTGGTAGCTATGCATGCAAATCGATTTTAATTAATGACTGTACCAACACACACACACCCCACACACACAGACACATGTCACCATAAAGTTATTACTGCAGTAGCCTCAACCTCCCATATAGACTCACACACACACTCACACCTCTGCACTGATGTTGAGTATAATGAAGCTTCAAACAGCCTGTTAGTTTAGCAAGGGAGTCGGCCCAGTGTGAGGCAGCTTATCGACTAGTTGTCAGAAAGTCATTTTCAGATGTAGCCATGTGAATAGCCTTAAGTCTGCCCTCTCATCGCTCCCTGGATCTGCATGTACAACACACACACCTCTCCCGCTCCTGACAGGGTTCAGGGAGAGGGAGGAGCGACATGAAGCTTTCTGGGGAGGACATAGGAAACTCACATGATTTGTGCCATTTATTTTTTATTAATCAACAACTAGGGAAATTAAGATTTATGTTCCAAGTCCCTCTATGGATTTGTGCATCGCTTGTGGAACATATATTTGGTCCTTTCTAATTAATACAAGCATAAAAAGGTGGCATTGCTTTGATTTGTATTCAATACAAATCCAAAACACATGGATTCAAGCAAGGTCTCATTTGCTCAGTTTTTTAATCCTGCTTGGCTAAGCAGAATTTCCAATGAGGACAAAGGGACACAAGCAAAGAAAGCCAAGTAACTGACAGCAATGAGACACCTTAAATCGGTCAAATTACTTTTTTTTGCCAGATGCTATAAAGACGTCAAGTGTATAGCATTAAATTTGAAATATCTGTAGGATATTAATTGTGGTGTGTTGAGGAAATGCCTCTTAGAGGGCAACTTTAAGAAAAAGTGTAAGGAAAAAGTGTAGCTATTAGTAAATATTGATAAATATCTTACAACATTTTTTATCAATAAAATAACATTATTCCCATCGCGCCACCAGTCAGCTACATTAGTCTTAATTTGTCAATCTGTCACAGTATGACATTTAAAGTGCTAACTTCCAAGGTTATAACATCTGAGGGTTTTGATCTAGCAAATTTTACAAAATACAAACCACTTCTTTTCAAAAACATTGAATTTTATTAAAGTAACAATTGAAATCACTGAAACACTTGATTTCTAAGTAGCGGTCTATTTACTAGATTTATCATTGGAAATATAATAAATATAATAATGTCTATGTATGATGGTGTAATACAAGGACAACATAACATTTAAAATATTCCCAAATTGCTGTCATCACCAGGTAGTCACTCCGTTCTTCAAACAAGATGGCTGCTGTAGCTGTGACATAGGAACATCTGTGTGTTGGTTAAATAAGATCAGAACAAACTGAACTCATATCGTCTGACGCAAAATTTAAAAAGTTAAATCTAACTCTCTGTAAATTCAACAGTTACCACTATGAGCACAGCAGCTTTCCAAAAATGGAAATTTTGACTTTCCATTGTTTTATAAAACGATTATTTCTTACTCTTCGTTGTTCAAGACTTTGATTAAGTTTGAATTTTAGTCATTTTTAGTTTTCCCATTCTGCTTCCAGATCTCTGAACTATGGAGGAATAGGAGCTATCATTGGCCATGAGCTGACACACGGTTATGATGACTGGGGTAAGAATGAAAACCTCTCTGTCCATGTTTTATTACATAAACAAATGTTATTCTTTGCCATTTTTTTACTTTGCCTCCTCACTGTGCTTCTTTATTATTTACTTATAACTTTTGATTCCAGTCAAAAATTACCATGATGCTCATTTGATATCTGCTATTCACCTAGCAATCAATTGGACAACACAAGCCTCTCAAGATGGTGCATTTTGTGCTTATTTGCAAGATAAAGGGGTTTAATCTACAAACAAAGTAAGGGGAACTTGCAGTAAAATCCATTCTCCAAAATCTGGAGCAACAGCATGTCTGGTAGTTCTTTGACTGTGAAGAAAAGTTATAGATTATGCTGACTTCATCCTAATATTCAACATCCACCCTGCACTTTTGCCCTTCATCTTAGTGATGCAATGGTTCATGTCCCTAGGGGGCCAGTATGATCGCTACGGCAACCTCAAACAGTGGTGGACTCAGGAGTCCTACAGAAAGTTCCAGAAAAAGGCTGAATGCATTGTCAAGCTCTACGATAACTTCACTGTATATAACCAAAAGGTGGGCTTTAATCCATACAACACAAGTAACACTGACTGAAAATGCATTTATTTTTATTTTATAATACAGTTGATATTTGTACATACCTGTCATTGAAATATAGTGATTCTATTTGTTGAAATAACTTCTAGGTTCTTAATTTCTGTCCTGTTTAATGGACTCTCACAATATATGATTAAAACTTGCGATACGACTCGACAATTGATCTGAATGTCCTGGTTCTGATTGTTCTGCTTTAACTTCACTCATTTAGATACAGAGTTAATAGCATTCTAGTGGACAAACGGCTTGGTAGTGGCAAAATCTTATTCTGTGGCTTCAGGATTTTTAGATGTTTTTCAATATTTTGGATGATAAAGATGTTCATTTCAGAAGTTTAAAGTGTTTTATCAGCAACAAAATTATGTAAACAGTCAAAATACAGTGTTGATGCTTCTCCCTGACTGACGTTGATCTAATCTTTTTTTAATATAGTAGTTTCATGAAACCTAATTAGAGAGTCTGAGTGGAGTACAGATCTGGGAACTTTTCCAGTAGAGGTGGGCGGATCGATCCAAAATATTCAGAATATTAATACCAAGTCTATATCAGTATTCAATTAGTACTGTCATAAGATGGATACTGTAGTTTCAGATTTTCTCTTTAATTTTTACATTATTTTTGCATTGTATTTTCTCAACTCTACGGTAAAAATAATTTTGCTTCTATTTGCTCTCATGACAAGTTTTTGCACTTTTTTTATTTAGAAAACAGCACACACAAAATAGTTTTGTTTTTTTATTGGTTTTCTTTATTGTGTTAATATTTTTGAAGTATTTTTGTAGAAACCAATAATCTTTATCTGAATTCTGTCCTAGGTTTTGCCAAAATATTTAAAAGGAAAAAAATCACACTTTGTTTGAACATATATCATACTTGAATAACAAGTATTGGTAACAGTATGGGTGATGCTGGCTCTGAGTTTGCTTGGTTTCAGATTGGTATCAAAATATACAGTACAGTAACCTCAATTTTCCAGGCAACTGGTCCTAAATATCAGTTTTATTTGAGCTTCTTAGTGATCTCTTTTTTATGACACCATGTTCTGTCATGGAAAATATTCAGACATCATTGCATTATATTGATTCTCAGGATTTGAACCAATCTGCTGGTTCCTATGAACATTTTTTTACTAATTAAATTTTTTTAATTAACTGAATTCAGCTGTATTTCTTTACAGTTTAAGTAAACTGAATCAGACTGATCTGACCTACTTCACATTGAATTGAATTCAACATAATGACGAGCATCGGTCAGAGGACTCAATGACGGTTGCATGGCAGCCTCGTTTCTGTCAGTCTGCCCTCTGACTTGATAAAGTACTATAAAAATGCAGACAATTTTCCACTATAAAAGGCATAAGTATTCAAAAATGGCATTTAGAAAGGATTTGTCCACCTTAGTACGTCTCACAGGGTTTCAGTCCGTTCTTGTTGTTTTTCTTGGACACAACGTGGTTTATGATGCCTTGTTGTAAACAAGATATCTATCTGAAAGCCTTCATTTCAATTTCTATTCAGACTATGCTGAGCAAGCTCTGCATAGTCTGAATAGGGGACACGCTGTCTGGAAGAAATGGTTCTGATCTTGTTTTTGTTGTTACTCCACTTCTTGATCATCTTGAAAAAGTTGTCTCACATGTAAAATTCGTAGCAGCATTTTCTTTATGTGCAAGACTTTTCTTGTGAAGTGGTGAAAGGCTTAGCATTTTTCCTTCAAGATTACTATTGTAAACAACTCTCATTATCATCAGCTGCTCATTCCTACTTAGGAATGTCTCCAGCTGTCAAACGTGTGAGAGAAAGTGCAGACCATGAGCAGATCTGCAATGTGAACCCATGATCTTGCTACTAGGCAACAGTGCTGCCCCATTTTAACTGAAGATGCTGATGATGCTTTAAGGATATTTGTTCTTTTTATAGCAATCTATCAGTGATTAGTTTGATAAACGGAATTCAGCTGGACTGGCTTACAGCTACATTTCTGCTTTTGATTAAATTCAAGTTAATCATTAGCTCGCTATTCTTCACCTGGGTAATGTGAGGTTTTTGTTGTAAAATGAATGTTTTTAAATAAATCTCTGACTTAGAATGATTTGAAATGCAAACATCTTATAAATCTATACATCTAAAACAAAATTGTGCAAAATTGGCAAAACAAAATTAGTGTCACTGTTAAGCATTTTAGCCACGACTGCATGAAGTCAAATCTAGCTAACTAGTGTTAGCTTATGAAATAAAACAGGAAGTGGTTCCAAGAAATCACAATATTTGTCCAAGAACTAATATGACAACACTTAACAAAAGAGCGATGTCCAATTTATTGTATCGTTTTAAAATTACAAAATCAAAACAAAATGATTGCTAGCTGTTTCATCCTGCTTCCAGGTGTAGTTACATGAACTTGACTCCATTGTACTCAACATGAAGGTTTGACATCTCTCATCACAGTGACCTTTGATGTGAGTCATACAAAATTGCAAGTCCCACTGGAGCATTTACCGGTGTTTTGTAGCATAGATCTCCTGGTCGGAGTGAACTTGATATTACAGTCCTTTAAAAAGCTTTTTAATCTTCCGTCCTTCCTGTGTGTGCAGGTGAATGGCCGCCTGACATTAGGAGAGAACATAGCTGACATGGGAGGACTAAAATTGTCGTACTATGTAAGTAAAAATACTTTGCAGTTATAATTAACTTTTTTCCCCATAGCTTTCTGAACATTTGCTAAATTCTGTGTTTGGTTTGAATTATTCTTTATAAACCACCCTAGTTTGTTTCATTAAATGAGTAAAGGCTGAACTGCACTAAACTCGAGATAAAAGATCTGATTTCTTTCAATTTCATTCTTTCAATATTTGAGTTTCCTTAGAAAAAGAAATGTGGATCTTGTATAATTCTCTGAGAATATCAAGTCTCCACTGAACTGAGGAGTATTTAATGCTGGTAAATACAAAAGTTTATCTCCCTACAGTTACATAATTCAAATACAGTGCAGTGCAAAAACATTCATACCTCTTTTCCATTAATATTATAAACTCTTACGTCACTCTTTGGAATCTTATGTGACAGATAAACACAGAGTGGTACATAATTGTGAAGGAAATACAGATTTTTCAGAAGAATGGGGTGCATTTTTATTCATTCTTAATTACTTTTACACCTCTAAATAAAATCCAGCAACACCAATTGTCTGCAGAAGTTACCTAATTACGAAATCAATTCCACTTTTGAAGGATTTATTCTCAGCTTAAATGCTGTAAAGAGAGAATGCACCTCCAACTTTAAAAAATGGTGGTAAATGGTCACAAGTAGTAATTTGTCAAAACTACTTTATTTATGTTTGCTTAACTTGACAACTTAGTAATCAGAATAAATTAAGTTGGATAAGCTAAATGTGATTCCTTGTGACTAATTAATGGGCGTCACAGGTTTGTTAAAGTACATTGGTGAACAAACGGCATTATGAAGATTTTTGAACACAGTAAACAGGTCAGGAAAAAGGCTGCAGAGAAGGAAGAGTGGTAAGAAAAAAGCAATAGTTAGGGAAAAACGGCCATAACAAACCCTCTTTGTGGTTTTTTAAAAGCCATATGAACGAGACAGCAAATGGAATACAAATACATCTCGCACTTTTCTATTCACAATTCTGCATTACATGTTCATCATATAAAATCCCAACAAAACAAATTAATATGTATTGTTTAGCATGCTTGAATGTTTTCTGCTTTATCTGTTTTCTTACTTTCCTTTGAAAAGTGAGGAACATTCTAACATCTAACCTGAAAGTTATTTGTTTTTCTATTTCCTGTCAATCATTATCCCTTCCCTTCTCCTTGTAGGCATATCAAAAATGGGTGAGGGATAACGGTCCAGAGAGGCCCCTCCCTAAGCTAAAATACACCCACGAACAGCTGCTCTTCATAGCCTTTGCACAGGTGAGGAAGTTTGTCTGCGGCTCTGTTTTTCTTTACATTTACATATCAAATCATATCAGGTGCCTCTCTCAGCTGGAGCTGGAAGGTAGAGGACAGGTTGTAGGTGTCACATACCAGCATTAGTTGATAGATACATTAAGTATTAGAGGGATAAAATCAGCAGAGCCTTGATGACAGCACGATGTCTCCGAGCGCTAGACCACCCCTGATCCTTTTAAGTATTACGAGTCATCATTGAAATTCAATGGTTTCATTGAAATTCATAGCTTAATGTAACCAAGGCGGAATCTGAAAACACTTAAGAATGCAACGTGGTGTGTTTAGGCTCATTTTTTAAAACTCCTGCCCTGGGGGAAGTGTTATGAAAATCAAGAATATGTGCTTACATTCATTTGAAATGCCCTACGCGAGTGTGAATAAAGCGCTTGAGGCGATGCAATCACCTCGAACAAAATGAATCCGACCCTCCAACCTGCACAGCAGGCCGACACACGTGTCTTTAAAACATAAGTCTTATTAGGTGTGACTATAAAATCCAAAATAAGTTAAGAGAAATGCAATCATCACAGCATGAGGACTTTAAAAGTAATAATCACAAACAAATAGCAGGGTTTTATTCCATTTAATTTGTCGCCACCTCAGAAAAACGTCAGACCACACAGTTACTCAGTGTTCGACCACATCAACAGTAAAAAAAAGAGAAAACTGTATTAGATCATTTTTTCTGTCAACATTTCTGGTTGCTGTACACAGAGGAAGATTAGAAAGTATTAGAAGAAGAAAAGAAACCTTTAAACTAATTATTTGATCCTACTCTGAAATTTCTAAACTTGAAAGCTTTACCTTTAAAGCTAACCCTTGAGTACTTATTTGTTTTTTAATAAAATGGCACAGTTACTGGTATCCCTAAAATCCTTTTTAATATATATTTAAATATTAGATTAGCATTGTTTTCAAATTACCACTATTTTATGTTGATCAGAAATCTGAGATTGAAGTAGGAACTACTGTTTCCTGACTTCTTGTTTCCATGGGATATAATTATGACATGGCACAAAGGCTAATTTCTCTCAGCTACTGGCTGCTAAGCTGAACGATGACACTTATTTATCTTGCCATCATTCACAACAGGCAATAAAGATATAAAGTTGGCAAAACTCTAAAAGATGAGTTTAGATGAGATTAAAGTTTAGTTTATAGGGATAAAACACCTCAGGTGGACGAGCCATGCATATTCTTTGAAGAACCAATGATATTTTTGTTGATCCAACTCTTTGAAATACTCTCTAGTTATTTATAAACACATTTACAGTTTTGCGTCAGATTGTGGGGGGGTGGAGCAGGGGAGAGAGATATATAGGCACCCTTCTGTCAAAACTAAATCGGGGAGTGATTAATGACCCTAATTAATTGCTTTTTTTAAATACTCCCTCTCACGGAGACTAACTTGCATCTTCTGACAGCTAGCCCAACTTATAATAACATTGACTAAGTTTGCTATTGGTACACTTTACCCAAAAAATTATAATAATTTAACATACTTGTTACACAACCATGCTCCAAGAGTTTATCACAACATGTGGGGATTGAACCCATGACCTTGGCTTTATGAGTACCACACACTGACCAACTGAGCTAACCAGCCATACATAATCTTGTGTCTTTGTCAGTATTAGAAAAACGTACATGATCTTACTGCAATGAAGACTTGTAGAAATGCTGTTATGTTTTTCAAAATTAACATGCTTAAAGGTGTATTTTCCAGCAATATTTTATTTTCAAGTATTGATTGTACATTTTCCCCTTGTCTCTGCTTCTATTGGCTAATTCAAACTCATAGAGGTCAGAAGGAGTTCACCTAAAACACATTGTATCACATTGAGACATCCTCCAGGACATGTTCTAAGGTCACCCCTCTCCCAGTCCACTGTTCTGTCTGGACACACACACGCACACAAACACGAACGGCTTGGTGAGCAAAACCAGAGTTAATTACAACATTCTATTTAAATATACTATACTGTAAATCATTCTTGATTATTTAACACTTTTTGTTTTTTATTACTCATAAAACTCAGAGCCTGTCTCTGTTTCTATTGGTTGAATTGAAATTACCGGGACTATAGTGTCACACGTGTTAAGCATTCTGAGGTCATGAGACATCCTGAGGGGGTGCATCATGTGACCGGAAATTAAAAGCAATTACCGGTAATTAGGGTCATTAATCACTCATCAATCGCTCCTTGATTAAATTTTGACAGAAGGGTGCCTATATATCTCTCTCCGGGGGTTTGGCATGTAAAAGAACCCTAAAGATGCACTTTAAAGTTGATCACAATTTGTTGACTTTGGCTTGTCTTCCAGCTTCAAGTACTGACCATAGATTCTCAGAGGGGTTAGGACCTCAGGCCTTTTTTGGCTATGGGTCTGAAGTTTGTTTCTCATCATGGTGCTTCATTATGCTGGAAGATGCTCAAGATAATCACCTAATTGTTTCTGGATTGTTTCTGGTCTGCCCTGCTGGGTGTCTTTATCCCACTCTTCATTGAGCATTATGTCAGGCTACCTCACAACCATGGTGGTTCTGCTGTTCTTGCAGTTTCAATCTTTAATAGATGTCTTTCTTAATTACTCTAAGCTGAGAAATCAACTTTCAATGTGTTAATATACAACTAGCCACTATGTGACTGCCTTAAAGTTTGAATGAACACTTCTCTAGTCAACTTTTTACTTGTGTGCTGTCTCACTTTGTTGCGCATTTCCTCAGCAAAATGGATATTTAAAAGGCATAAGAATTTATCATGAATGCAGAAATGCTGTTTAAAACACCATAAAAAGTGGTTAAATTAAAGCACTGCAGAAAATATCAGGAAAAGCATAAAGTGACCAGAACTACAGCTGCAGAAGCTCTGGTATTTTTTCTAATTTATTGTGATATGGGGATGCTTATAAGTTCAATGCAATAAAACTAACTGGAATTATATGCTGTATTTTTTTTTATAGCTTTTCCATTTCAATTCTGTTCCAGCCTGTAGCTCTTGATATGTATATTTATTTTTCATGATCACAAATAAAAAGAAATAAAGTTTGCCCAATACAACCGACACAAAAACTGTTGAAAGAGTGATGACATGGTGATTAGAGCTCTGACCTTTGACACCAGAGCATCACACTACAGCCACACCAGGCTAAAGAAAAATCTCAGGAGTGATTTTTTCTATGAGCAAAACACTTCATTCCCTCAGTTCTCAGTTCATGACTTTTCTGAATTGCCAGTAAGCCGTCACATACATTTTTGAGATAGTGTCTTTAAAAAAGGTCTTTTTATTTAAATCAAGAAAACAGCTTGTTCTCTGTTGACAGCCAGTATGGTTTTTAAAGTTACTATTTAGAAAAACCATTCTTAAAGCAGGCTGTAATTTCAAAGTCTTTCATCCGTTTACTTTGTTTTAGCTTCAAAATGATATAAACCCTTCAAGCCACTGTTGTGTTGTTTTGTTTGTTTTTTTTCTGTCAGAACTGGTGTATGAAGAGAAGATCTCAGTCCATCTATCTGCAGCTGCTCACTGACAAGCATGCACCAGAGCACTGCAGGTGACATTTTTATTTAATTTTGGTTTTGAAAAAATAATTTTGCTATAAAACCTTCATGAACAATGTGATATTTTACACATTCCACGTCACTTTTAACTTCTTTTTATTCCTGTTTGCTTCCCCTGCAGGGTGCTTGGCAGTGTTTCCCAGTTTGATGAGTTTGCCCGTGTCTTCAACTGTCCCAAGGGTTCTCCGATGAACCCTGTGGAAAAGTGCTCTGTTTGGTGACCCAGTGACCCTCAATTTTCAAGATCCAAACAAAGCTCACCGTTTCTTCAGACACGTCACATATTCCCCTAGTTCATCAGGGAGGAAACAGTGTTCAGACCCCTGTCTATGGATCCACATCATCATCACCGTCAGTGACTGAGTACCACTGGTCAAACCAAGCATGAGCCATGTGACTGTAGCTTGTGTACAAATACCATGTGATTATAAATATTTTTCTATGTTTACATTTATTTTGAAATCATCTATTTTTCTATTTAGCAGATATCTCATACACTATGTTTAGGATTTTAAGAGTTTTGTTTCAGCTTAGGCATTATGTTTTCTTCTTTGTTTTTTGTATGAAAAAGGCTTATTTCATATGTAATGGTAAAAAAGTCAATTTTGAGTGAATACGGATTTGTAGCATCTTAGTGCCAGCCAAACAATCAGGAAGTATCCATCTGCAGGCGTCACTCTCAGGCTCACTACCATTTCCAGTTCATAAATTGTTTGCTCTCATGCCAGGAAATTAAACCTCATAGTAAACTTGCTGTGGCTAAATTCATATTTTTATTATCCTCCAGAGAAGACACATGTTTACATACACTATGAAAAGATGCGTATGCGGGTTTTTGTTGTTGTTGTTGTTTTGTTTTTTTTCTCACTGTATGGTATTAAAGCTAACTGAACTTTTTCTGTTTTAAATCAGTTAGGATTAACACATTTATTTCAATTCACTACATGGAAGATATTATAGAATTTGAAGAAACCTAGATGATGTCATCCAAGTCAAATGGAGGCGTGCGTGTAAACATACTGTTGAGGAAAGAGACAGGTTCTGTGTCCAAAAGATGAGCGTAGTTTGGTGTAAAATGTTTGCATCGACCCCAGGAAAAATGCAAACCTTGTAAAGATGCTGACTGAAGCTTGTAGGAGAGTCATTATCTGCTGTGAAATGAGTCCTGTACCAGCTTGGAGAGAAAGACCCTTTAGAGAAGAGGAATCCTCTCCAGAAGCAACTCAAAAGAAAAAAAAAAGATTACAGTTTGCAAATGCACAGAGGGACAAAGATCTTAGTGTTTGGGGACATGTCCTATGACCAGTGAAACCATCCAACTGTGTACCACAGAGGTGGCAGAATTGTGTCATGTGTATTATAAGACAAGTGCACGTCACACAATAGATGGCATTTTGTAGAGAGAACATCATGAGTAAAAATGAAAGCGTCTCAAAACCTCAGTCTGAAAGTTCAAATTTGGTCGCAAATGAGTCTTTCAAATTTACACTACACTATCCTGACAGTTAGTTACAAAGTAAGTTGAGAACATTAAAGTTACAGTTTGGGAGTGGCCAGTAGAAAACCCTGATTTCAGTGGATTTACAGACAGAGTTTTTTTTTTTAAAAGCGTATGGGTAAATAATAAGTAATAATGATATAATAAAATTGGCTAAAATTCCCACAGTCCAAAAAGATGACTATTAGGTAAATTGGTCTCTCTAAATTCTCCCTAGGTGTGTGTGTGTGTGTGTGTGCGTGTGTGTGTGTGTGTGTGTGTGTGTGTGTGCGCATGGTTGTTTGTCCTGTCTGTCTCTGTGTTGCCCTGTCCAGGGTGAACCCCGCCTCTCGCCTGGAACGTTAGCTGGAGATAGACACTACCACCTCTCCTGACCCCACCAGGGACAAGGGTGTTAGAAAATGGATGGATGGCTAAAATACCACCAAACTATTGTGAGAGCCTCATGGAAAGAAACCCTAAAACAGTTTAAAGGCAATTCCACCAGATACTAAACAAATTCATGCAAACCTCTTATTTTAAAGTTTTTATAAAAAGTATTATAGTATTTAGCAAATAGAAATATTAGTAATTCTGGTAACCATTACTGATCTAAACAGAAAAGGGTTAGTCTAATTTAATAACAGTAAGAAAAAAAAAGATGTTCTTTTTTACATTTGTATGTGAATGTGCTTCTAATCATGAACTAAAGAACTTCGAACGGATTTGTCCTTTCCAACACAACAACAGAAAATGGCATAATGCGGATGGTAAGCCCTTGAGTCGGGAGCCTACAGTTATTAGAAAACATTGGCGTTTTCTCGCTCCGGGGTCGGAATTTAATATGTGTTGCAGCGCTGCCCTCTTGTGGCCACGGAGAGCAATGGTCAGTGTTCAGCTCGTCTTGACTGTTGTAATTAATGTCTGCCTGCATTGGTCTTTTGTTACTGTGAGTGTTTGTAAGATTTTGGGGGTTTTTTTGACTCGTTGACTCATGCTGAGTACTTTTCTCAGGATTTGTAGCGACACGCAGCACCAAAGAGAGAAATCGTCTCTTCAGTCCATGCTGCCAAAACAGAAGAACTATTGTTACATGTAACTCATCACAAAACCCAACACCCTGTACAATAAAGTCCAACTGTAATTATAAAGAATCATACATTTGTACACAGTGTTACTTTTCTATGAAGAATTTGTTAATACAAAAACAGAAGAATGATTAGACTCTTTGTACAGTGAAGAAGTATATCAGCTGTAATGGTTGTTGAAGTGAGTGCATGTTTCCATCCAGAGCAGCATTAAATTCTGATCGATTAACATGGAGGATCACCCATGCGCCTCAGTGTACAGCTGCTAACCCACATGTGGCTGCTCTCCTTTCCTCTCTGTTGGTCGCTGTTTAATGTTCTAATAAAAACAAAGGCTCACTCACCGTGTCCAGGTGGTTAAATAACTGCGTTTTCCTCCAGGTTCTCAAGCTCCGAGTGATGTGAACTAAAACACTTGGCTTAACATTGTCAGGCATTGAAAGTTCACCTCTCCCACTCTGCCTCTAGATTGTTCATGACATGCAAACCCTGCCAGAAATCAATACAACACAGTCTGTACAAGCTAGGACATTGTTTTATACAGCATACAGAGCGTTGCATAAGTTATCACACCATGAACCTTTTTTTATATTTTGCAACATTACAAAAACAAATTGCAATGTATTTAAGCTGAAGTGAATATTATTTAACCCATGTTGCTAAGAATAATTGTGAAAAGTCCAAAAATCCAGTTAATATTTTAAACATAAATAACATAATAAATGCAAGTTTGAGCAGTTTTATTTGTTGAACAAATACAAAGCTTTTTTTAAGATCTATTTTTCCTTGTCATTAGGTTGAAATCTTTTTAATATCATTTCTTGAAAAATAACATCCCATAGAAGAAAACTTATTCATCCTCTTCTTGCAAAGGTTTTATGCTTTGCCTTGTTATAAAACTCAAAAAAATTAAATTAAGTGGTTGTTCTTTAAGAATGACAACATATTTCATGCTCCTCTGGATTAAAAATTATTCTGTTTGAGCAAAGTTATCGAAGTATAAAATAGCAGTAACTTCTTAAACATGTTCTCACTGTTGCTGTGAAACATCCCTCCTTTAATCCCAGGATTTCCAGTGGCAGCACAGAAGCAGTTTTTAAAACAAATGCATTGCTCGACTGATAATCAGTAAATATCATCACTTTTAATAAATTAATAAATTTTCAAATTTGCCATTCTGTAACATTTAGGTGTGTGAGCACAAAGATAACACGACACAATTTGCAATTGCATTACTTAATTTTAAACGTTTAGCTATTTTTTATTTGTCACACCCTGCTATATAAATTTGCATGTTTTTTTTTACCATGTATTGTAAACAAAGCAAAAGTTGGTTAAAAAAGGTCTTTAGTCTTCTAGCCTCCACTGATCTGTGTACTGCATCAGAAAGAAGCAGCTCAGTCAGCATTATGGATTTTTAATAGATTGTGTGGAGGCATGCATATTTACACTGATGTGTAAATCACTCAGCAGATGATTCCCTACAAATAAGAGACCCAGTATGAAAGATTATGTTTGCAGAACAGTGTTTGGTGGCATAATTTCAATCTAAAATCACTGTCATTTTCTTAGCCAGGATGAAACACCTGCGTTGTTTCTTTATGCTTGTGTTAAAAAAGAAACATGACTGATTTCTGTTTATGCTCGGATTAAAAACCTTTACCTCTGGGAATATGCATCTCAGATCTTTTGGAAAATAATCAGGAAATTGAGATTTAGGAAGCTGGTAGATCTAGAAAAAACATTGCTGTTTTTTTTCTCATTTTGATTGTAAAATTTCTCACATATCCTTAAAAAAATAAGGGCGCAGAATCAGAAATGATCTGATGCTCCTAGAAGCAGGTAAATATACCATCCTTTTGAAGTGGTATTTCATACAAAGAGGAAACCTGATGACTTTAACCGGGACTATTGCTACCTTCTCATTTTTCTTCAGTACCGAACACCAATCTAAAATCCTCCTCTTGTTTATCATTTTGTAATTCATAGGTTGGAGCCCATAACCAAATAAATGCAGATATAAAGAATGCTCTGTTGTTGCGTTCTTGTATGAATTTCACCACATCACTATAACCACCAATGAACTGATGGTGACCTTTGAGACCAGCTCCTCTTTTATGATCAGCTCAATTTGACTGCACTGTACTGTAAGGAGATGGGTTGACTTGTGAAGAATTTTGAACTGAATATCACTATAATTATGAATTTAGAAACATTTATGACAACTTATGAAATAGTGCTCTCTAATCAAGCCGAACTGAACTGAATTGTGGGTTATTATGAACCGTTATAACTCAATAACACATTTTAGGACAGATGATGTCTGGACTTGAGAATGTCTTTTCAGCGGCTGGTTTTGCAGCAAAGTCAGATGACATTAATTGTTTTCTAAATCACAGGAATTTAATTTTAAACAAAGAAATTATTTTTAAAAAACTAATTAACTACAACCCATCTTATCTGAGAAACCTGCTGCTTTAAAATGTAAATTCAGTCTTCTCTCACACTGTTTCATGAGTATTATTTTGATCAAAAAAAGAGACTCAAAAGCTAACCCAAAATCTTTCAAGTCAACTCACAAAACCTAAGACAGAGATAAAAAAAAAAAAGAAAAAGAAAAAAACAGAGCTAAAAAGAAAGCTTTACTTTCGTTTTAGATGTGAAAATATATTCAGCTATTGAGTTTTTACTTTGGACAAAAGCTAAACTGATTACTGAAGCAGTTTCAGTTTTGCTTCAAGAATTTTAAGAGGTCCTGTTCTAATAAGCAGCCATAGTTTCCTTATAATTGATTTCCAAGAATTGATACTGGTGAAGTAATTCTTGTTTTGAAATCAAGTTATTATTGGTCATAAAGGGCTTCTGCTAGAAACTCTGTGCTTCTGTTTCTTTCGTCACACCTGATCTGAGGTGTTTGAAACACTGATATTGTATACAAACGTAAGAAGAAAATAAAATTATTTATTTATTTATTTATTTATTTATTTATTTATTTATTTATTTATTTATTTATTTATTTTTAAATTAACGGAAGCAACAACTGTATTTGACTTTTTTGATATTTGAAACGTTAATATGTGAATAAATACAGCAGTCAATACAAGTTACCACTCAAGTGCCTTCAGCGCCTCCCGGTGGTGAATCGGAGGGCGTGCAGCATGACGGAGCAGATGATTTCACTTTCTGTTTCAGAGAAACGTGATTGAACTTTGCGTTGACATTTCAAGACAATTTTTCCCCACAACAGCTGTCGATGGAAAACACAGAACCAACCCGAACCTGTGACACATGGTAAGAACTGACATAGAACTGCATTGAACGATGAGTGATTTAAGTTTTGTTTTATTACCAACATAAATAGCCTGAATAATAATATGGATCTTTGAGGTGTAGACGGTAAAGACGCCTAGGTTTTAGAACCATTTGTTCACATTTTTATCTCAGCCCAACATGAAGTTAAATATTTGAAAGCTCTTTAAGGTGTTTGACTAAAATGCGCGCAGGTGCAAAGGGAAAGGTTTCACTTCAGTGTGGCCTCAGTTTGAAAGGACATATTTGGAGTCGCTGGGTAACTTTCCTGTAGCTCAGTGAAAACAGCTGGTCAGAATAAACAATAAGTTTACTTTCAAGTTTGAAATGATTCCTGCCCCTTTGATCAGAGGGAGTCATGTTGTTATGACACTGTTAAAGCGAATAATTCCTGAATCCACTTTTAGGCTTACACGATATCACCCTGTGAAGTTTTCGGTCCTTGATGAGAGAACTTCCTGGTTCAAAGACTCAATCTTTACCAGGTCATAAAAATATTTTAAGCTATCCTGAAGTATTTTTCTCATGAACTTGTGCTTTTTTTTCTTTTAGCCACAAGGAGGTGGCAGAGGTCAACTTCCCTCTGCATGAGAGCCACTGCAAACGATTTTTGTGTGTCTGTCCTGACTGTGATGAAACTGTCCCCAAAGACCAGCTGAGCCAACACAGAGAGGAGCAGCACACCATGGTGATCATCCATATATAAACTACACCACTTTGTGTTTCTCCAACATTTTCCCAGCAGAATTAACCTTATGTAGTTATTTCCTATCAAACCATTTCTCTCCGTCTAAAGGTGAAATGCTCCAAGTGTAACAAGAAGACTGAACGGTGTCACCTCAAGGATCATGAGGTGAGTTTCTTTGAACTAATAAAAAGGTTCAGTACAATGTTGTGTGGAGGAATATCTCACATCTCAACCTTGATTGCTACGTCTGTTTCTTTTGTTAAATAAGTCCAGTCTTGCTGTTTTGGACTGAAACATTTATAAGAAGTTACGATTAAGGAAGTTTAGGGCCAGAAATGGGACAAAAATTGATGATATCGCTACAAAAGCTAAATATATGATAAAAAAAAAAGTTATATTTTTGGGATCTCTAATTCTAGATGAACCTTTTGGTTCATCCTGACTTTAGCTGACAAAAAAATCTATGGACTTTTCTTCGAAGCCGAGTTAATGACCAGAATTGACCAATTTAAATGAACTCTCTTTATGCTTTTCAGCATAAGGCAAGTATACTTCACTATGCTATTCTTAAGTATAGTTTATAAATAGTAAACTTCAAGTACACCGCCTTTAATTTAGTAGTGCAATATCAGTGCATGCATTCTTAAGGGTCAGAAAGGACTGCTTGGACATTATTTTTCAAGGCTTAGCTTTGTCTGTATGGCTTTGTCTCATCATGATCTCACTGGATGCAGGTCTTAGCCACCAGTATCAGAAAGCTCATGCAGACTGCTGGGGGTTATTTGAAAAGACAATTTCCTGTCAGATCATGATACAGAGTAAACGTATCGGTGTGTGCGTCAGAACAAATAGATCTTCCCATCTCTGCTCTGCTTACAGGCGGATGAGTGTCCGGAGCGTCTGCAGAAGTGTACGTTCTGTGAACTGGAGGTGCCGTGGAAGCAGCTGGAGGAGCACACTGTGGTCTGTGGGAGTCGCACGGAGCTCTGCAAGGACTGCAGTCGCTACATTAAACTGAGTGACCAGTCAGAGCACAGTTCAACCTGCTCAGCTGCCGAAGGAGAGGACTTGACTCAAACCCTCAGCAGTGCACTAGATAAAAGTACTGAAATGGACCAATTCAGCCCTGAACTCACTTAATGTCCAGAATATGTTTCCCTCCTGTCTAACCTGAGCTTTTCTTTGTCTCAGCAGAGAACAGAGTGAGCTGTAGAAACTGTGGGAGATCATTTCTGGAAAAAGAGATAGACCATCATGAGGTGTGGTAAACATGTTCCATTACATTTCCTTGAGAAACTGTGAATTGGACCAAACTGTGTCCAATTCACAGTTTGATCCAATATGAATTATGCAGTTCATGATCCATATTTTGTCATAGTATTGCCATAAACCTCAATATGGCAATACTATCAAGATAATGTGTAATTGTGAAGTGGAAGGAAAAGGATGCAATATTTAACTTTATTTATAATATCTGAGAAGTGTGGCATGTATCTGTAGTAAGCCCCTCTGAGGCACTGCTTTGCTCCAACTGCAGCTGCAAGTCTTTTGGGTTATGTCTCCACCAGCTTGGCCCAGCATCAATATCCCTTGTCGCCAGAGCATGCTACTGCCACTACCATGTTTCACACATCTAAAAAGTTCTTATTTGACCAGATTTTTTTCCATTGAGGCTAATTTACCTTTGGGCAGGTATTAAACAGATCTTTTATTTGTGGGATTACCACACTGTAAAAATAATCAATAAAATTTATGGTAAATTTTCTTTCAAAATATCAACAGTTACATACTGTAAAATTCAAAACATTATATTACTGTAGAAAATGCGTGGAATTAATATAACTCAATAAACATAAATTTCACTTAATTTATGCAGTCATGAAATTCAGAAAACAGAGATTTATTGTGGACTGATATAAGACTTTAGTCTTAAATGTTGTGTTTTGTCATCTGCTGATCCTGAACTGCATCACCACAGTAATATTAGGATTTAAAGCCTCAGGAATTCACTTTGACACGTATCTGTGTCTGTCTTCCTTTCTCACAAGCAGCTGAGGTGTTATCAAGAATCAAAGCTGCTCTATGAAGAGATTGACACCAAAGAAGAAACGTGGGCGGATAAAGATGACTTATTCAAGCAGCAGAGTCAGGACCAGCTGAGAAATGCTTTTAAAGCCACTTCCCAGTCACATGCAGGCAGATGGGGTTTGGAGGTCAGTGGAGACCAGGACCAGATCAGCACTTGCCCACATTGTCATCTGGCCCTGCCATTCCCAACACTGATATGGCATGAGGTGAAATTCCTGAATCACACAGATTTTTTATGTATGCTAAATATTTCCTTTGATAACAATGTTTTTCTTCTTTTTCATGTCGTAGGCAAAATGCAGAGTCCATGTTGTCTTGAAAGACAGAGAGGGCTAAGGACAGAGAGAAGTCCTTTGAATGGATCTTCTGAGAGTAATGATCAACACAAAGACCATCCATTGACTCAGCTGCCATCTTAGAATGTCTGTTTACATTTTTTTTGTTTTGTCATTTTTAATTTTAGCTGAATCATCTCTTAAAAGTGGGGTATTGTGTATTTTTAAGTCCTATGAGAGTCAATGCTGTTGTGTCCAAATTTTGAATAGTACGTCTGTACTGGGATGACGGGTGTGAAATTCAGTGCTCTGCTATGTCAGTACTGGTGACCTTATTGCTTTGGTTTAGTTATTGGTAATGATCTGAAGTTTCATTTTATAATGCTATTTATTCCCATTCAAATCCCCCTAGTGACTAAATAGTAATTAGTTGAATTATTCACAAAGAAGGCAATGCTATCAGCTTTAGGATCTCCAACCATGCCTTTCCTCAGCTAAGCTTTATCTTCATCACTGCTGACAGAGTTCCGCATGGCATAGCACGAGATCAAGTAATGTTATCTTGTCATTGCCACAACATTCGAGTAATACTTGTGTCAGTTTTGTGGCACGCTTATGATGTACATATTAATTAGAGCATATGCTCATGCATTTAAATCTTTTGACATTACTAAAAAAATCTTTCTAGCAGTCTGGAAAACCTGGAAATCACATTTTGTAATGTATTTGTATTAGTGTCATAGAGACATTAGCTTCCCTCTTGTTTAAACTCCTGACATTCAAAGGAAAGTGTGAATTCATCCTGACAGAAAAACACTATTTGGTTTGAAAGTGTGAATCGGAAGGGAAATTATGTTTGTAACATTTGTAAAAACATTTTTAAAATTAAAATCTAAAATTTGGGTTCATCTGTGTGTAATTTGATATAGTATAAGCCATATGTTTTGTGACATTTATAATCTACTTCACAGGCTTTGAACACCTCACAGAGCTTTGTTCAATCCATCATCTGAAAATAGAAAGAGTATGGCACAACCAAATGAACTAAGTCATGCAAAGAGAGGATTAATCTGAGATGCAAAGATACCACAGCTCAGGTATCTGTTGCCATGACACCTTTTAGTTGTCCTGGCTACTGAAAGTCCATAAAAGTTTATTGATGAGTTAGAATGTCAAACCATGCATCACCTTCCTTCCTCTTTACAACAATCCCCTACTTTGTGCTGGTGTCTCACACAAAAGTCTCAATAAACTACAGAGATGTTGGAAGTTCAAGATGTATAATTAGTTTTGCCAGGCAGTGTGCTGACATAAAAGCTTTATTAAGTGATTTTAAATGTGGAAAGTTTTAGTCACAGAGTAAAGAAAATTGGTATGTTATATAACTGTATTTATTTCCTGAAATATTGTACATGCCTGTATGTATCAGTAACATATACACATGAAGCTTTGCTGCTGATTGGTCAGACGTGGCAAATGACGATGGGCTCCCTAAGCTGCATGCAGACGACCTCATCAATGTAGAGAGAGTTGGTTTTGATCTCAATGTTTTCCTGCAGCTCCAGCTGGCAGCGAACCAGCGCCCTCTGCTCCTCCTCAGACAGAGCCAATTCCTCACGCAGTCTGACATAACAAAATAAAAAACAAACAGCCATGTCATGACAGGCACTGAAGTGCAATTTTAATGAACAGGAACTCTGAAAACATCTATGAAAGTAGAAAAGGTACAGTGGGTTTCCAGTAATATTCCAGTAAATATGCTCAGTATTTCTTTGAATCTTGTAGTACTGACTTTAAAGCTCTAGAAATTTGAGCCATTCAGATATTACTTAGCGATATTTAGCAGATGGTAGAAACAGGGTTGAATCGAGGATTTGATATGATTTACAGATATAAAACATGAGTCCAAGGCTTTTCTAAATTTTCAGACTGACGACTTTGCCAAATAACCAAGAGGCTGGAGGAGAAGCTTACTCTTTACAGTTACTATTTCTGGAGCCAAGAATAATATTACTTAATTTTTTTCTTCATTCAACTATATAAAAATTCTTGCAGACAAGCAGCTTCTAATTTACCATAGTAAAATGTACCGTTTCAAAACTTAATTTGGAAGACAAAAGAACTGGATGTCATCTGCTTAGCAATAACAGGAAATATCCTTAAAAGATGACAGTATCGGGCCAAGAAGAAGCAGGTAAAGCAGACATAACAATGGCCCAAAAACAGAACTGAATGCCAAATCGAACAGCACAGGAAAGAGATCTGTAGATACATTGATCTGTGACAAAAGTGTGAAGATACTCATTTTAAAGATGACCTGTTATACTTCCTTGAAGAGGTTAGGATAGATCAAAACATGTTCATTACATGTTTTGCACAGAATTTTTCTGGTCACTTCTGCCTATTTTGAGCTTCTTCCAGAATGAGCTGTTTTAGGGTCTCTTCTTACTTTAAATCCAAATAAGCTGTTACTGGCCACACCCCCAACTCAATGTTTACACTCACATGTGAAAATGATTGTAATCTGATATACAATTATGCAACTGTACAAATTTGAAAAGCAGCAGTAGAGCCTTTTGCACAACCAAGCACAAAAAGAATGCAGCAAGTGGCTTCTGGATAGCAGGTCAACAACAAAACACACCTCTTTTCTAGTAGTCATTTTAGGGCACATGCAGCAGACCAAACATGCTGACACTTGGGTTGAGTTCTGCTGGGGTTGCTAGTTTAAGGGCAATGCCTGCTGATTTCTGATGTTATGTTCGAAATATTTTTGAAATGGCTCACTTTCTAAACACCAAAAAACATTAACTTATTGCTGAAAAATGGCAATAAGTGTTTTTTTAAACACTTGGGTTGTTTTCAGAAGCAAATGGAAGCACACTAACAACATCAAACAACATGTATCATATTGTAGAACTCACTTGGTGATGTGAAGGTTGAGTTGCTCAACCTCGGCGAGGAGCTGGACCTGGGCTGCGTCGAGACACTGCTCTTTGCCAGGCCTCTCTTTGCGCAGAAGGAGCCGGGCCTGGGCCAAACTCAGGAACTGATCACTCTCTGCGATGGCTGCTAGCAGATCCTCTCTGGCCCTCTGAAGGTTGCTGATCTCACATATGACCTACAGAGAAGCACCCATAATTTTAACCATAAATTTCTGCTGACTCAAAGATACCAAATTAGACAATAAATCTAAAGCAAGATGCAAAGACAGTATCAGACCAAGTAAATGGCTGTGTATTTCTTTGAATACGCAGTACATTTACTTACTATTGGTCACTATTACGTCTTGATTTCGTCTTATTGTTTATATGTTTGTATTGATTTTGTTGATACTTCTCTTTTGTTTCTGGTGGTAAACAACAATCCATAACTGTCCTACAGCTCTGCTAACTGTTGGGCAGTTATGGATTATTCTAAAACAAAACAAAAGTATGCACTTTCTTTGTCTTTGTACAGTCAAAGAATGGAAATGTTTCTACCCCTCCCATGCTCTTGTGAGTCCACACCTTATCCATTTACTGTCTTTACAGCTGCACATGTTTGGTGGTATGTTTCAATCAGATTTGCGCATCTAAAGACTAAAAGTTTTGAATGAGGAGTAGTTTTCAAGTGAAGCCACATATTCTAGTTTATGTTAGGGGGATGTTAGACTGAGCCATTCTAACATCCCCCTAACCAGATCACCTTGCTGCACATATTTGATTTGATCCCTTTCAACAGTGGCCTTCAACTTGATAAATTTGGGGATTGCACAACTAATAGTTGTCGTTTCAGATACTATCCTAATAGTGCATCTCTGCAGCTGCTCCAGAGTTACCACAGTTCTCCTGGCTGCTATTCTGACTAATGCACACCTTGTCAGTTTTGGTGAAGAGCGAAGTCTCTTTAGATTACTCTCCTCTCCACATACTTTCCTTCTGATCTTGGAATATTGTTTGTGACTAAACTTTTCTCTTCTAACTTCTCCACAACTTTCTCTCCCTGATTTGTATGTTGGGTACCTTAAATGTCATGAAGCTGTTTTGTTACTAACTTCTGAAGTAGATTGTATTCAGAAAATAGTGATACACTATTTTGAGTTGATTAACCACACAAATTTACTAGAAAATACATAAAATACTTAAAGTTATTCTCTTCTTAAAATATACATATTAAAACACTGTTAGTAACAGTGGCTTTCCTCAGGGTACAAACGAGGAACATAAATCTCTCTTTACTGTAACAACTAAACAAATTTCTCTTTGCATCTCGCTTACATAAACCACGCACTGAGCTCTACCTTGGGAAGCTTATCTTCCAGTTGGGTCTTGGCAGCCTTGAGCAGCTGAATGTTGAGCTGAAAGGCTTCATTAGTAGCCCTGAACTGCTTCTGCATGTCGTCGGCCGACTGCGCCAGCAGAGACTCCACCAGAGCGCGCAGGGACAAAGAGTTATTCTTCTGCTGCTCTGCCCTGGCTATGTTGAGGTCTGAGATGTTCTCCCACTGCTTTGGGCTAACTGTTGCGCTGATAGAGGAAAAAAAACCATAAAAACAGATTGGACTGAAAATACTTCATAATCTCCACCTAAAATCTTGACCAGTTTTGAAGACTTATAAGTCAAGTCAAAATTTGAGAATTTTGAGCAATTCTCAAAGGACTTTGAGAGATGATGATATAAAGTAGCACCTTTTAAGTCTACCTAACAATTTTCCAAATCAATCAGACTGTGAGGTCTGTTCCTGTAAACAGACTTTTAAGTGACCCTTGGATTTTATGTCAGATTTATTTCTGCAGTCTCGTTTGATTTGAACCAATTGTGCTGCAGCGGTGAGGTATCTATAAGTCTGAGCTCTCAAAGACACCCCTGGTGTAAATGAAGTTGATAGGTGTGCCCTCTTATACAACTGGGTTATTGCTTTTACACTTTTTATATTTTCTGCACAAACACACAAATCCTACCTAACCTTTAAAGTAATCAATAAAGAGTGCTTCAAATAACAGGCTTTGGAATAGCTATACTATAATATTTCTTGTTTTCTGGGAACAACAAGAAGCTGATGGCTTACCTTGACAGCATAGTGATGTTTTTCTTGGACAGTTGCAGATTAGGGATTGTCTGCACGGTCATCAAGGCACAAGAGTTGTCAATGTTTTGAGCTTGAGATTTCTCCTTCAGATCCTGTTCTAAATAGAACTTAGCAGACCTGTTCAGACTGGAGTAATAAAAGAAAATCAGCATCATTTCATGTTCCTGTTTATGAAATGTATACTCATTCAGTAGTGTCATTATAGGACAACACAATACACAGATATCAGTCAGAGTTCTCACCGTATCTGCTCAGCAATCTGTTCTAGCACAATCTGTAGTAGACTTGTCACTTCCTGAAACATTGAACATTCTTTCAGTAGCTCAGCGTCCACTGCATCATGCACCCTGTCAGAAGGGGCCCGTTTCCTTCTGCAAGCCACATAGCAGAACATTTTCACTCAACAGCTAGGAGTTTAAGCTTAAAGTTACTGAAATTTCAGGACAGCTGCCAGATGCTTAAGACAGAAAAGAGAAAGCTAGGCCGTTCGCTTCTGATTTGGTGGTTTCACCTCGCCTCCAGACAGAGAAGAGTGACTTTCATTGCGTCTTGGTTCATCGACAAGGCCTTCACCACTCTGCTATGTAAGGCTTCAAGGGCATCAATCTCTGGAATAAGCTCTTCGAGCTTCATCTCCACTTCCTTTCTTAAAAACTGAATGTCTCTGACCCGCTGATCTGAACATCAGGGAGAGAAAAGAAAAAGTTCACAGCTCAATTACAAGCAAGCAATTTTCTTTAATTCTAAACATGAGCCACCACAACCCCATCCTTCCCTACTTACCAAGGCGCTTACTGTCACCATCTTGCATACGGATACAGGCGCTCTCAGACTCTGTTATGAGCCTCTTGCACTCTGCTCGAAAGAGCTCAGAGCGGTTCAGGACAACCTCAGCATTGAGGAGATCAGGTCCATCAAATTTCGGGATACTCACGTCCAGGACAGACATGGTTCTGAAGAGAGATAGATGGAAAGGAGGATGTCAAAGGAGAAAATAGCAGAAAATCCAACTATTAATAGTTAAATATAAATAATTTACCTCTTTTATATCTGGGTTCTAGATGTTTGTGAAAATTTAAAAAATCTTTGGTCTTTACCTGGTCTTAAAATTATTTTAATAAATTTTTAAGTACACAAAAAACACAATGGATTCCACTATGCCATTATTTATTAAACAAAACATAAATATCATGTCAGTACGCTTAGAAAAGGACTAAGCAGGTAATGCTTTCAGGGCTAAAACAATCAGATTAATCATGATGAATCCATTATTGAAATAATCTTCAACTAATTTAGTATTCTGTTAATTTGAGTATGCAGACTGAGAAAAGGCTGTTTGCTGAAAGAACAATACACAAAAAAATTTACATTTTTCATTTAAGATTAAAAAAGCCTTTGTAAATTTGTTCTACTTTCTCAAGTGGCATAATTTTAGCTTCTGCATGTTCAGATTATATTAAATTATGTCCTTTTAAGCACTTTTAATCAGTTACAAACAATAGACAACAAATACTTATCCTGTATTGATGTTAAGGTACACAGAAAGGCAAAGTGGAAATTTAATTATGTATTTCTATCTTTTAATGTATACTGGATAAAAAGGCTTCATTTAAAAATCTGCAGAATGTGATCATTCTTTTATCCAATTAATAGTCAGAATATTCGACAGATTAATCAGTTAATAAAATAATCACTTGTTGCAGCCCAAATTACTTTTTAGGAATGGCTGCCAGAAGAAAGCTTTGTCTCTCTTAGAGCATTGTTTTTAAAGTTAAACAACTGACTTACTAAGCAATGTTCTTTAGACAAATGTGGTCTAAAGTGAAAACAATAGGTCATAATGTCCTGATCCAACCTAACCCAGCACATAGGCACAAATACTTCATACAAACTGTTCAGCAGTTTGGATCAATGTCTGCAGACACCGTTTGAGGTTAAAGGTGACGGAGTCTGCCAGACAGCTAAAGCCTGGCTGGAATTTCGCTATAAAACTACTGAAGCAGTCCTGCAAAAAACTGTGGGACACAAAAATACGAGAGACTGAGAGTTAAAGTTACAGAATGAAATGCACAGTTTGAAACCTTATCCTGACTGGGGGGGATTATGCTGTGTGTTTTCGAAAGGACTAAATAAAATACTATTTCCGAATACTTAAAACAATAAAATACATTGAACTTTCTTTTTACGCCGGAGTTTTTGTTCTTAAACAATTTAAAAAACCGTTGACATTAGCAACAAGTCACCCAAACCTGAACCTGTTAGCTAACCAGAGCTCTTTAATAAGAAAGTAACATTTTTATCTCGACATTAATATAAGTTTATGAATAAATAAGTTGCTGTGTGAAACGTACCTTCTTTAGCGCAGCTGAAACAAACAAAATGTAGCGGATATCCCGCCGACCGCAGGCACAAATTAACAAAACAAATGGTTACTATGGCAACCGGTCGGACAATTTTAAAGCGAGATTGAGGCGTTTCCCTACCAGCTGCACTTCAACGCAGCATTTGACAGCCGCGTTTTAACTCCATGGTGCATTCAAGTCAAGTTGTACAAGAGCATATCAACATTGAGATAACTCTAAAACAATTAAATCTTTAATTTATCTCGTCAACGGCCATTAAGCTGTTTTACAAGTTTCACATAACATTATTTTTGAAGTTCGGTTCTGTTAAATGATCGAAATCTGAGGTGTTGCTGTCCATGGCACTGGACAGTCCGTTTGTTTAATTGGGGGAAAAAAAATATTCAAAGCTACAGCAGAATCACAATGAAACCTTGTGTGCTTTAATGGATGTTAATCTAACAGTTAAAGTAAAGTGATTCAATTTTAGAACATTTTAAAAACCAGGCAGTATAGCGCTAACTGTTCATTCAGATGAATATTAATCAAATGTATTATCTAATTTTTATCAATTGATCACAGTTTAATTGGTTCATATAGTCGATTCCTTAGTAGGTTTTTTTCTGAATACATCAGTTCTCTGACATTTACCAAGTCATGTCCCCAGATCCTTTCCATCCTGAAAGCTATTTACTGTCTGTGTTAGCAGAATATAAGGTTTTGTAAAGTATTTAAAGTGTAAACTCTTGATTGGTTGTTAACATTCCTAGATCATCTAAAAATTATGCAAAAATTACAGTAAGTTAGCTCAAAACTAATTAAAAATGCCAGTTACTAGTACACGTACATTTCCAGCATAAATACCAACAAATGAATAAAACCAAGACTAAGTATGGAATTATATAAGTTTTATTTTTGAAAAGTTCTTTTTTTTTTTTTTTTTTTTTACAGTACATTCGCAAGGAAACAGCTGACAAAAGAAGTCAACAGCAAAAAAAGTTTCAGAAAGATCAAATTGAGATCTGATAAAATAAGCAATAAAGATGTCAAAAGATTAAACATAAGGAACTGGTGATGAAGAGGTCAAAGTTACGGCAAGCAGCATACAGTTCAGTTTAGACAATAGCTTTAAAGGCACTTGATGAATTTGCCACAAAACATATACTGAATAATAATAATGACAAATCTTAAATATATATATATATATATGTTTAACAACATTAAACAGTGCAAAAATAGTCATTAAGTTTACAGTGATGCCACAATCTACATTAAAAAGGAATGATTTCAATATTTTCTTAAAACCTCCTGTGGGCTGAAGTTACAAATCTGACTTGTAGTCATTGGAAACAAATCCAACTAATAAAACAGCAGTTCAGTTCTCAGTGAACAATTGGAGAGCTTTAAAATCCAAACTGTCAAATAATCATTTGTCTTTGTACAGCAGCTTGTCTCTACAACAATATCAATAATCACAAATTATTTAAATCACAATCACATCTAGCTTTCACACAACAGCAGTGATTCTTTTATGACAGTACACAGATAGAGAAGCTTCCAGAACAAAAACTTCTCACTTTTCTAAACATTTCACACTTTCTGCACACTCTATAATCTCACAAAAGATTCTGTTTTTTTAAGGTTATTTTCTTCAATGAGAGAATATGCTGTAAAATGAGGAATCAGTGCTTTGCACAAACACAGACTGGCACTCAGAAAAAGCATACAATTGCTGAAAATATGAAAAGTGTTTACATATAAATTGGTGTTAAGATAGCATGGAAAGAGAACAGTTTGCTTTCCAATTCCCTTTTCCAAGCTGACAGTTTACTGGAGGGTTGCTGTTTTCTAACAGAAGCCGAGCTTAAGCAGAAAACCTGCCGTGGTTCCTTCATCCCTGAGCTGGTCTTAAGGAAATACCCTTCGTCTTTACATCTATAAGCTATTGAACATTAGCCAGGTAATACTACAGCAGTTGCTCTGTCTACCAGAAGACCACTCATTCTAGAAAAATATACCAACCACAGAGGTGTTGGGGTCACTTGGGATGAGATTCCTAATTTGAATTCTGAGCTGGAGGTCAAGAAACCGGATCAGGTACAGTCAGATCAATTGTTCCACATTTGGGAGTGATTTGGTGATTTGGTTTGGTTAGTCTTCACTTCTTGCTATTCTGTCCAGTCCATTGATCCTCTCAGGAAACAAGCCTTCTGCCACAGCTACCTTGGACTCTTGGACCTAAAAATACAAAGATTTTTTAAAACGAAAATACATTGAGTTTTAGGCGAGTTCTCGGAAAAATGGTGAAAATCTGAGTAGTAAAATGCTCCTGTATGGAGGGTTTTTGTAGATTTCACCAACTCAAATTTAAGATTTTTTAAGACCATTACGAATGAAATTTAAGACCTGTCTCACAACAGAAATGTACAAAAGAAAATACTATATTTTATATAGTAGCGCCATGCGTTTTTTCCACAGAATGCATGTTGCATTGTACTGGTTGGCAACAGAAGTGAGCCAGAGGCACAGACAAAAGTCATCCAGCCAACTGGCAATAATTTACACTTACTAATGAAGATGAAGAAAAGCCAGCGAGCTGGTGATATCCTCAAGTCAGAACATAGTGAAGATATCTCAACTTTTGACTAACAAAAAAATCCCATGAAAAAAATTAACTACATAAAATATAGGCGATTAAACAGACTGGTGAGTTTATAAGATCAACTTATGCATTTTCTAATAAATTTAAGATATTTTAATGTCTTAATTTTAGATACATGACTTTAAGACTTATTGAGTATGTGTGGACACCCTGCTATGAGTGCTAAGCAGACAGTAATCCAGTAGAAATATTAATATCTAACATATTGAAGAATTATGTCCCCAAATCAAAACACTCCATAAGCACAATCATATCATAATTCCTACTTTAATGCACACTTTCTTTCATATTAATGCATGCTTTTGTTGATCACTCACCTTAAATGGTTCACTAATTCCAATGATGCACCGCAGGTTGCTGCTATAGTAACACAGGACACACTCTCCACCCCTAACCGGGATTTCCTCTTTACCCATGAACACCTAAAAACAACAAAAGAGTAAAATGCCTCTGCAAACATTTCTGCTCAGACTCAGCAACACTCCATTCTTCTTTAGCTCCTACCTGCATCACTTCGTCGTTGAAGGCCACTTCGTCGTCTTTGACCCACGTGTAGGTCACGTAGTCTGACACGCTGCTGAATCCAACCTGAAATCCAGACATGAAGTGAGTGAGGTAGAAACAGAAACCTTAATGAGCTGTTAGTGGACGGATAACCTTATAGAGTCCGATCCAGTCCCAAGTACTGGATGGGAAGGGCTGCAAGGGGTTGTAGAGAACAATGGAGTCAATGTCCGCACTCCAGTCGCCTTCTGCATGCAGACTCACCAGAGGAGTCTGGTGCATCTTTGTCAGCTTTAAGGACAGAGATACCAACTTTAATGGGTGTTTAACTATTAAATACGATCATTATAAAGTCTTTAACACTGCAGGATGATAGAAAACAATGTGTATTTATTCAAACCTCTAATCTATTGTCAAGATGACAAAAACAAAGTCCATATTCAATTTTATCTCGTCTTAAAATAACCCAAAATCACAAAGTCGTTGTTTGAAAAATTCTCTGACTTCTTAACTGGGAAGTCTGAATCTGGGGAACCTTACAGTTGATTTTTCCAACTCAGTAGTCAGAATTTCTTAGGTTCTGAATACAAATGGACTGCAGCTCATCTGTAGGTTAAATCTCATATTTTCAATAGCAATTCTTAGCATTGCTATGAATGCAATAAGAGGTTTCAGTTCACGTATGCAGCTTTCACTTTGGTTCCAAAAACAGAGGCCTTGAGCTCAAACTGTACTAACTGTAACTAAGCTCTGATTTGTCACATTTCTTCCCACTTGATGGAGTTTCTCACCTCCAGGGTGAAGATCCCGATCACAGGTTTGTGGTCACTGATGCTGTACTCCATGTTGCTGGTGTACAAGTCCTGCTGGACCTTCAGAGGATACTCCTCTTCCTCTTTCAGTTGATTCCTCTCCTTTACATCGTTTTCATCTTGCTCGTCATTGGATTGGGATTTGGGTCGGACCCGCCACAGAATCCGGTCGGTCCAGGCAGGTTTTCGCTTCTTGCCGCTAGTCAGGTGATCACAGACAAAATAAGGATGGAAAATGTCAATTTGGCAAATAAAACAAAGTGTTTGACAGAGAAATACCTTGCGAAGGTATTTATACATGTTGAACGTGTTTACATTTATTGAAATGACAACCACATTACATTTGAATCTTTTATTTCTGTTAAGGCTGCAGATGTTTAAAACATGTAAAACATATTTATTTCCCATCTTTTAGCATGGTTTGTATAGCCAACTGGTTGTTTCTACTGTTAGATATAAAAGCAAAGTATTCGACCCTGAATGATGCCGAGAGCAGCATCAATATTTTTATCCACTTAAGGATCAGACCTGTAAGGGTTCAGAAACCTAATGGTCTAATCTTACAATCACTCCTTATGAAACTCATACAGTCACTGTTCAAGAATTGGCACAACCTCTATTTCTGTCCACACGTGTTAGATAATAAGCCAGCCATATTAGAAACCATGCTTCTTTTTACATAAACAATCCTGAAAAGTAGCAGTTTGGTGGTAAACAGTGAGGGTTAACAGAAGTTAATACAGGTAACAGATATCAATGATGTTTTGCAATCTGTTGTAAATTTTGCTGTTAAGCTCTTTGTTAAAGAACAAGAAGTTGAGCAAAATGTAACAAAACATTAAACAGTTGGACGTGTGCAACAGCTTAGAGAAGGTGACATTAAGTTCACCTATAAAGGTTAAAATGATTTGTAAGGCAACTTCATCCTAAAGTAAAATATCTCTAACTCTTCATGAGTAGTGTAATCTCACTACTCATGTATATCTGAAATACTTTAATGATTTAAATCTATTACATAATCTAATGACAGCTCTTTTTGTGTCATGGTGCTTCAAAAGTCCAAAGGGTCTTTTCCCTAACATCAGAAATTAAGTGGAAGAAAAATATCTTGGTCTTTGTGTGTAAAGACAGGCTGAGTTTAAAACTCATGACCATCTCTGCTTGTTTCAGTCTCTGTTTCTATCTCTGAGCAGCACAACTACGGTTTAAATATGACGCTTACAATGTCACTTTTACTAGAAGGTAAAAGTGTTACATATGCACATGAAAGCATGGTTAGGTGAATTAGGTACGGCTAAATACAGAGCCTAGCTAAAGTATTCATATCTCTCAAATGTTTTTGAAAGCTGCAGTATGTAACTTTTATAAAAATATATTTTTTATATATTTCTTAAAACTTTCACTATGTCCTGACGGCATACCAAGAAATAGAACATCTGTGAGAAAAATTGAGCTCCTATACGTTCTCCCAGTCCTGCTATTGCTGGCTGCAGAAATACAACGCTCAGTCAGAAACAACCAATCAGAGCCAGGAAGAAGATCTTAGCGCTGTGCTAAATGGGATCATGGTGGAGAAAACAACTTCCTGTTACAGAAAAACTGTTTATCCTCCATCGTCTGTGTCCATGCTAACTAGCCTGAGTTTTCAGGCTCCAGTGTATGAAAGGAGTGTAGCCCAGCAGAGAGCTACAGCACTGAGATCCTCCTCCTGGCTCTAATTGGCTGTTTCTGACAGATTGTAGTAGGACCACAGCGCAGAGGCAGAGGAGCCCAATTTTTCAGATTCTTTGTTTTATGTTGCACCATCAGGACATAGTAATAGTTTTAACAAACGTAAAAAAAAAAAAATAATAAAAAAAAACATTTTTTATAAAAGTTATATGCTGTTTATTTAAATCAGATTTTGTCATGTTACAGCAACAAACTTCAATGTAAATTTGAGCCCAAAATTATTCATACCCGTGGCAGATTTAGCTCTTAAGAGCATGTTGGAAAAACAATAAAACTGCATGAAAAGAATATAGATATTTGATCAAATCAAAATAATTTACCTGGTTTTATTTACAGTTTATTAAAAATGTCATGTCAATAATAACCTATACCCTTATAAATAATATATGGCAATTGGCAATATAACAATGAAGTCCTTCTAATAATTCCTGATCAGGAGTCTGACTGGGTCACTCCAAAACTATTACCATTGCTTCCAGTCAGAAGAAACATGTTGGTAAAATTAAACGACAACTAAAACTAAATCTGCAACGGATATGAATAAGATATGAAAAATAGAAGGTCCTGTATTTTAGGGAAATGTGCATATGATCAGACTTTAGGAACGCTTACTTAAAGCCAAACCATGTTGTGTAGAATCTGTAAAGTTAAAAAGAAGTGAAGATAAAATAAACACAAATTGGAAATAAAATTATGATTTTCATCATCATGATGATTTCAATCTGAGTACCTGCTGTCATAGGTATCTGAGTTCAAGTCAAATTTGAAAGTGGGCTGAAAGTCCAGTGGTCCTTCTTCAAACTCCTGCAGCAGCTGCTCCTTTTTCTTCAGCATGAGCAGCTGAAAACACAACATGTTTATCACACAACCTCATCATAGAAAGCTAAGTACTGATGGATGACCCCTGGATTCTCTCACAAATACGAGCTGAAAGACCGTAAAAGAGTCCAACCTGGTCATGACTCCACAGCAGGTTGTAGGTTTGGTTGTTGATACACGAGCGGACAAAGTGCATGCCGTGGTCCTGGATCCTGAAGTTGAGATCTCCGAACCAGAATACTAGCCTGATCAGAACAACAGCAGAAATTAATAAAACATGTTGCCTATGCTGTTTGAGCCCACATGCGTTTTCTCACCTGTGATCAATTATTCTTGGAGCTTTCTTGCAATCAAAGGTCTGTGTGTCCATGATGTGCTCAAACTCATCCACCCTTTCATTTGCATAATTCATATGGGCAGCCAGGTGGCAGTTGAGGAAGCAGAGCATGTGTCCATAAAAAGACAGACGAACCGACACACCGCCTTTGTTACCCTGACAGACAAACAGGAAGAGAGAGAAATAAAACAGTCAAACATGCAGGAGTGAGAGTAAAAACACACGAAGAACTGAAACGTACAAAAATTTCCTTCTGCATTTTTGGTCTGCTTCATGAATCAAACAGAATAATAAGGATGCAGTGTGGCTTTAGAAACTACTGTACTAAAAATATGACTGTGGAACTTCAGGTTTTTGAGTGCACATTTGAAAATGTGCTCCTCACATTTTTCACAATACAGTTTTTACTTATTTAACAACAAATAGTGATCATTACTGATTTCAAACACTCCTGATGAGAACTTCGCTGGATTCAGAAACAGCTTAGGTCCTCTTTTCACCCAATTACAAGAGTAAAAATACAAACTAGTGTGTGTGTCTGTGCGGGTGTGTGTGGGGGTGGGCGTGTGTGTGTATGTGCTTCAATTCAAACCTCAATTTGAATTAAAGTTTAATTTTCTATGTGTGTATTTACTGCTCACCCAGTAACCAAATATGCCGGTGCGGGTGTAGGTGGCCTGGATGTCTCTGATGAAGGGGACGTGCTCCAGTTTGGAGAAGAAGAGCAGCAGCAGACCCTGCATTCTTATTGATGACAGCTGAAACATGTCGTTTCACAACATATGCAACCCTTAGTTTGAAAGTATTCACTGTTTATTAAGACAAATAATAAGAAGATAGCAAGCAGTATAGTAAGAACACTATACTCCGCAGAATATGTCCATTGCATGGCTGTGTATAAAAAAAATTTACCTTGACGTAATTCAATGGAGCTAGTGTGGAAATAAACAGCTGACTCCAGGGGTCGTCAAATATCATGTCCGACACAAACCTCGCTGGCCCTGAGTACACTTCCTGCAACCTGCGCACATACAGGTCTGACTGTCAATATGCCATATAAATACACACAAAATTGTTGGTACCCCTCTAGTAATGATGGAAAAATCCACAATAGCCACAGAAATAACTTGAAAGCAGTAAAAGTAATTATACATAAAAATGTACTGAAAATAGCCAATGGAAATCTGACATTGCATCTGAATTGTCTTTCAACAGAATAATTTAAAAAACAAACGGGCCTGGACAAAAATGCTGGTAACTGTAACTTTATTGTCGCTCAATCTTTTGAGGCAATCCCTGAAAAAAACTATTTCTGTAACTCTTAATGAGACGACAGTGTATGATTTTCATTGCTTCATTTTTATTACTTTGGTCAGTTTCAGTGACCATTGTGGGGTTTTATATTCATTAACAAAGGCCTACCAACAGTTTTGCCATTTGTACATATATATAAAAGAAGACTTCAACCATACCCTATGACATAGAGGTCAGGAGTCTTTGGCGAGTTCAAGTGGAGAAGTGAGGCCACATCATCAGGAGGATCAGCCGTCGCCACGTTCCACGTCACCATGTGAAGTCTGGAAGATGGAAAAAAAAAAAAAAGATTTATCATTCTGGCTGCGACTTATTCTGAAAACGTATTGGGTCAGCGCTTCTCTTTAACCATCAACCAAAGAACCAAAGCTCATCAACCCTGAGCGTGAAGGTTGTTACAATGGCAGCAGTGAGATACCAGAAGCAAATCAGGCTGCTACAGTTTGTTCAGACTCAACTCAGAGCACAGACTGTCCTGATCTTAACCAGAAAAATGAAAGGAAATAGTTCAACTGGAAAGCTACAATTAGAAGAAAAGGAAGTTATTAAGGAGAAATAAAGGAGTTTGTTGAGAACACAGAGCAGTATAGATTAAAAAAAATAACAAACAGAACAAAATCATTTCTCTAAAAAAACTGATCTCTGGGTTCAGCTCCTTATTGTTCCACCTGAAATTGTCCTTTTTTGGCTTGTTGGCTCTCTTGGCACAGGAGCGGAAGGCACTATCCAGGGTCTTGATCATTTTCTGGTGCAGCTCGGTTTTGGGGTCCAGGTCATCTACACAGGTCATCAGCTGGTTTAGCCGATGGCGCAAAGCCAGTTTGCTCGCCGTTGACTGTGTGGCATCAGAAGAGAGGGTGTCACTGCGGACACGCCCCATGGTTCCCAGCAGACAGCTGATTTCGTCCATTCTGGCTCGAGATAGTAAGAACTCCCTGAGAAGGTTCTAAAGTTATCTGAAGGACTCAGTGAAAAATATTAAAAACGGGTTGATTAAAGAGTGAATCAAGGGAGCCCAAGAGCGCTTTTAGTGTAGAATCAAACCACTAAAAGAGAAGTGGAGAAAGCCCAGGCTGGGTAGCTGGACAGGGAGATTAGGGAATTGGCTCATTTGTCTACAAGTCGTCTTTGTGCTCTGAACTCTACCTCTAATCTCACTGAAAAATGTCCCAACAATAGGCCTATTAAAATAATTGAGAAACCACATTGCAAACGAGAACAGAACTGCTCCTGCCTCAGCTGGACGGCAGCACGCTGGCCGGTTGTTTCACTCCAAATCCGTATTAGGTGTATGTTGTTGAGCAACCTAATCCACCCATCAGAATGCAGCAGAGTGGTAAATAGTGCTCAGGGTTTAGTGTTACAGCACATCCAATCCTACATGACTCACGCAATCAGGCTTTTTAAAGAGATCCCTGTAGTACCAGGCACGGCACAAAGAGCAGATCCACTATTTACACCAAAACCTCTGATTGAGAGAAGAAGGAGAACAGCTTCATGTTGACACTTGATGAAGATACTTTTTAACTTGGTGCTATAATGTAAAGTAGGATGTCATGATGAAGAGTTTTACCCTCACCTCACCTATAATTATGACATCTATATCACAACAGAAATTACAAGCCCATGAAATGAGCTTCACTAGCAGAAAGGCAGCATTAAAAAGAGTCAGCTGAGTTGGTTCAGACATCTGATCAGGATTCCTCTGACAATCCAGACTCATTCCAAAGGAAGAAGATCCTATGGGAGGTCCAGAACTGCAGGGAAAACATTTTTGTGACCTTCTGTGGAGCCCCTTATGCTGATAGGTATGTGGCTATAAGTGATTTCTGTCCAATCTCAACACTGTAAACAAAGTGACCCTTAGTGAACATCCCAAATTAAGCAAAGAACAACGAATGAATGAGTAGATGGATCCATGGAGATCCTTCTTGCAACTTCAAGGTCTTAAGAGATCTAATGCTGACAGCTTAGTACTAAATATAGCAGCAAATGCATGCCTATAAGTAATGCTATGACTAAAAATTCTTAATTTTGCGCAACTTTTTAAATACATTTTTATCTTCGTGTGAGCCTACATGCTTCGATCCTGGTGTTACACCTGAATTTTCCCACCGGGGAACAATAAAGTATATTTCTATTCCAAAAGTGCAGATCATAGGAAGTATTTCAATTTTGTTTAAAAGATTCTAAAACATCACAGAAGTGCTGCAAGCAATATAAAAGCAATGAACAACAAAAAAGAAAAGCAAGATTAACTTTCTGTTACTGAGGATGTGCACCAAACATCATCTCATTTCACCCAACACTGTTTACCAGGTAGCACTTATTACCTGGTTTCTAACTTGTGCCAGATCCACCTTCATTATTACAGAGCAGGACATCAATATGACTTTATTTACTTGTTTATTAACCGAAAGAAGATCCTACCTGAATCTTTCACTTTTCTTCTCCAGTGACTGATGATCATCTGGTTGCTCCTCGTTCTCCATCCTCTCCACACCTAGCAGCACCAGATATAACAGTTCAGCTCCAGATTCGTGTCATTGTAAACAACTAATCAGCCAATATCAGACCTAATATATTTTATTATTTTTTTCTTTGCTTCTGTAATCTTACTTATTACAAATCGTTGGTCCCAAATACTCTGGTGATGTGCTATTGTAACGAAACACAACGCTACGCTAGCTGTATTGCGCAGGAAGCTAAAGAGGATCCTGTTTTAAATTAAGTACAAAATATCCGAAGCAACAAGATACACCAGAAGTTATATTATCACGTACAACCTGAAAGGCTTTGGTAATATTTATTTTGGCTTTAAAATCAACTTACGAGAAGGAGTATACCAGTCAGAAGCCGCAGAAATGAAGTGTTGTTGTTGTTGTTCCCGCCCCTTGCCGGAAAGCAGGTAGTTTACTTTCAAAATAAAAGACTTACTCTAAGAGATGCTTCTATACGTCAGCGTGTTGGTCATATTATGAGTGGCAAGATCCTTCAGCTATATCTTTACAGACGTGTGTAGTCTGGATTTTATAACAAACATCATTTGTAATAAACATTTGTAACAAACATCCGGATTTAATTATTTCCATTTATCGGTTTATCTAGTTCTTATAACAAGAATGATGGTGAGTTAAAAAAAATTACTTCTACTAAATTTTTAGTACAGGAAACAGTATTTCCTGTTTCTATTCTAAATACTTTGGAATATGCGTCCCAGTAGGATTATTTTCTCCGATTTAAAGTGCATTTTGAAAATAACCTTTAGGCAGGTAAACAAGCTTTTCTTTTAGCTTGCATTGCAGAATGAAACTTTGTTTATTGGTCTATATTGCAATATTCTAATAGTAAATGTGTGTTACTTAAGCTCAAATCAGAAAGTTATTTAAAATATAAATTGCATTTTATATATATGTCCGGTTACAATAATAAGGAGCATGAGAAATTTGATAAATACCAAGTTTTCAAAGAGGAAATGAAGTTGGAGAGTCAAGTCCTCAATGATCTTCGACTCTGAGCTGCTACCCAAACTGAGGGAGTGGTTACAGGAACAACCTCTATCTCTAGCCAGAAGAGGGCAGTCCTACGAACATGTAAGATAATAAAATGCAGATGCTCAACAAATGTCTTTTCTATATGTTCAAAGTTGCAATACTACAGCAACTCTTCTATTATGTAGAATATAGAAGCAACAGCTTATCAATTGCTGAGAAAAATCGATAAGCCTCAACCTCGTCTCTTGCTCCGCCCCTGCCAACACCACCAAAAGTTGTCACCAGGCAGAGCAACCAAATCTTAATCTTGGTTAGGGTAACAAAAATAAGGTTGGCAAATGCCAAAAATCTGCAAAAAGTTGTGCATCTACCATACTGTGTACAAATGTCAGTAGATCAGCTGCCTTTTGTGATTTTTATCAACTCAAATGTGTAGTTTTGTTCTCCAGTGCGCTTTTGAAAAAATAAAATAAAATAAAACTTTTTTGTGCAATCATGCAATGAAGATCCACATTTCATTACCCAACTGTGCTTTTGTTAGTGTACATTTGCAGCTGCAAAAAATTTTAGAATTCTAAAATATGTTCCATCGTGAAAAGTGTGCAAAAGCCTATTTTTTCATTCATAGAAAAAAATAAGATGAATCAAAGTCATTTTTATTTTGACCATTACAGTAACTATGCTTGTAAATGTTTTAATGTTGAATCAACTTTTTTTCATGCAAGCAGGGAATGATTGTCTGCTCCTCTTAATGAGCTTCTTCCAGAACTCAATGTCAAACTACATGTTGCCAATGAAAAATGTCTTTAATACAATGCACAAATCCCATAAAACTCTAGAATATTTGCAACTGATATGTGACAAGACTCATAATGACAAAATATTTTTTAAAATCTAACCATTTCAGCTTCTTGGGAGACATAACACTCAAACCCTAATCTTAATTATGAAGTATCTAGTGCTGGTAGCTCATGAAAGTCAGACCATCACATAAAAGGGTCATCATTATTAAACACCCTTATGTGTAAAAAAATATCTATCCTCAAGTTTTTATTCTCTCAGTCAATCATGGCATGATTGAAGGCACAAAAAGTGGAGCAAGTGATAATTTGGACAAAATTAGGAAATAACATCAGTGCCATAGAAAACATCACAGGAAGAATATTCCTGATTCCTCTAGTTACTTACAGTACAAAAAAAGCAACACTTACAAATATTGACAGAAAAGTTTTCCTTACTGTGGAAAGTAAACAATAAATCAGAGAAATAATACAAAATCAAGAGGATTAACAAATCCTTTATGCCCAGAGAACCCACACCGGTATATTTTAAAAGTTGTTAGGAATAGGCATAAACAAGAACATTTAATCCAAAAAGCAGACCTTTTAACTTGCATCTTAAATAAAAAAACTGAACTAAAAGCAGCCGTAGTCAAATTTAATAGTACATAAATATGCACGAGTGCTTTGCAATAATGAGCTCTTATTAAGAGCAAATCTTTATTAAGATGTAAGGGGGAAGTATTCTTGATTATGCCTACGAAGCCACTGTAGTTCCAGTCAGCCTGGTGAGTGGAGAGCAAGCTTGCTGGACAAGGTCAGGTCCTCCAGGATCACAAGGGTCTGGGTAGAAAAACAGAAGACACAATAAGACTAATTCTGTTAAGAGAAACATTAATTTAATAATGAAATTATTTCTGACTTACGGCTTTGACATCACTCATCAGCGGCACCCATTCCTTTGACCTCCTCACTTTCCCTCATCTATTGACAGCGAAACATGGTAGTGAGAAGTGTGCACAGTTACAACTTACTTTTCCTATTCATACATCTTGAAGACTTTTTATTTTTAGTTTTAAAAAATGTAATCACTGTAGAACAAATGATTCCCACTGAGTAAATGCTGTAGAATCACAGGAACATAAGAACTATGGTGTGTTTTAATCACATTATTACTTATTTGCTACAATAAAGGAAAAGTTCAATATTCTTTGTCATAGACTTCAATATGTGAAAATTATCTAAGGTGCAGATTCATTACAGAAAGCAATATTTCAAGTCTTTGTTTCTAGTTATTTTAATGATTACAACTTAGAGATAATGAAACCTCAAAACTTAGTATCTTGGGAAATTATAATAAAGTATAAGATCAATATAAAAAAACGATGTTTTAGGGACAAATGTGAGGCTTCTGGATAGCACGTCAATGCACTCAATACTTGGTTGGGGCTCCTTCTGCATGAATTACTGCATCTATGCAGCTTGGCATGGAGGTGATCAGCCTGTGGCACTTTATGGATTGAATGGATTTTGCTTGACTATTCTTTCAAGATAACAGCTGATTACAGGTAAAAACAGTTAAAACTATAAAAATTATGAATATGCTCAGATCCAGTAGTGTGAACAACCAGCTTCTTCAGCCATAACATTTTGGATCTTACCCTCCTTGTGGACATTTGTCAAATACATGATTGTGTGACCATTACATAACGTTTATACAGTTTTTCGTTAATTTGGGGTAAAATCTAATATTCTAATTTTTTTTTTTGCCATAATCAAAATGAGAGTAAATAAAGACTTAAAATATTTAATTTCACTTGTATTGAATTTAAATGAGTTTCACTTTCATAAAACTGGGTGAAAATGATGAAGTCATGCTAGTAAGTTAAATTAGTATCCTAAGTCTTGAGCTGTACCTGTATGGAGGAGGAAGTGGAGATTGCAGTTTGATTCTCATCACTAGATGTCACCATAACCTCAAAATGTGACTTTAAAAAGGCATTTCTCAAGGTGGATTGATTATGTTGGATCCATTCAATACATGCAGTCAAAGGTGCAGTCAAATGTAGACACATTAAATCTGCCACATAATACTTTAATTTACACTTACAGCACACAGTCCAAAGAAGCTGGTTTTAGAATATTTGTATTAGGTCATTTCCTTTGTATGAAGGGATGTACTAAGCCTCAATCCATTTGTCAATCCAGCAAAACAGCTGCCTGTGGAAGTGGGTAAACAAACGCTTTTCCACCTGGACACAGTGGGATAAGTGGGAAACGACAGAAATTGAAATGGCGGGAAACGGAAGTCAACAAACTTTACAGCAAAAGCCCACTTCCACAACAAATCAAAATATAGCAATTATAACATTTCTTTTACTTTTTGAATGAAGCTCTCCATCTTGTTTTGTAGTCCCAGCCACTTGAATTCAACAGTGACTAACTTGTAGGCACACATGTGAGGACAGTTTTTGCTGTTGGCAAGCTCATTCTGCAGATTTAGACAAAAAGCAAAAATTAACAAGATAAGTTAAATAAGTAAATAAAAAAAACCCTTTAAGGTACTTTAATCATAAAATAATATTCTGTACCTGCCACCCAGGTTTCAGAGGGCCTCTTCCTGTCTTCTCTGACTTAAAGATGGCAGGATCTTCTTCCTTTTTGTAGTCCTGTAAAAATCAAGGAAGCATGTAAAATAGCAATAAGACAAGGAAATAAGTAATAACTCCTTTACTGAATGGTAAGCAAAGATACAACTTTCCTGGGTTCCACCATTTGTATTATTATTTATATATTTGCATAAATCCAAGTAGATTGAAAAACATGCATAAAATCTGGATATATGTATTTTCAGCAGAAATTTCATTTTTCATTATTCTTTTCTTCATATCTCTAACAGATCTGTTAGAGATATGACACAGATGGCAAACTAAATGGTGCCATCTTTATCCCTTTATTATTATAGGCCATTACCTACCAATCAAAATGCTTTTTCACCCTTTTTCCTTTCTATTAACAAAGTCATTACGATTTAATTTCTGACCTTATAACTTCAATGTTTTGGAATTTCTTCAAAAATTTATGTTTTATTTCTTAGCAATGTGAAAATATTTATGGTAAATTTACAGAGCTAAAAGTAAAATTGCAGAAAATATGACTGAAGATTTATCATGTACACTTTAGAATTAGCTTCATTTGAAAGCAACAATGTGAAGCAAGTTATTCTTACAGCATTCTGTAAAAAGGTAAAGTACTAAAAACGGCCTCTGAAGGTTATATTTAGAAGCATTCATCACGAAGAATCTGAGCTGAAAAGTTTCTAAAATGTTTTCTTACCTTTTCACTGATGCAGCTGTTATCTGCAATGTCAATTTTAACAACTTCAACTGCATCCCATTTCTCCACTTTATGTACCTGCAGAGTAGTGAAGAAAAAAATCTTCATGGTTTCATTGAACAGACAAATAAGTGGCAGTATTAAAACAAATAGCCGATTACAAAACAGACATGCTCTATGAACTCTGCATTGTAGAACCAACCGATGCTGTTGTTTCTTACTCATTCTGTGGTATGTTGGCAAGACCTAACAGACAGCATCCGGTTTAGGATTTTCAAAATAAAAGCTCCTTCAGACTCAATACATAGAACGGACACATTTAATTATTTCTTGCGCGGCCCGGTACCAATTGGTCCACGGACCGGTACCGGGGTGCGCGGCCCGGTGGTTGGGGACCACTGCTCTAAACTATAAATTACATCAATAAGCCCCTCCAGTTTTTCACAAATCTGCAAAATTCACACAAAAATAATCAAATCTCGACATTTTCTCTAATTTTACTGCAAATTTTCTCAAGATTGGTCTAAAACATTGAGTTTAAGTGACTGGTGATTCAGCCTTACTTGAAGTCAAGTTATAGTCCTTAATGAAAAGTCACATTTAACATCATACATTAGCATAAATATAAAAATCCTTACAAAAATTTCTAAATTGGCACCACAAAATCCTGGAAGAACCACTATTTATTGATATTTTAACAGTTCATTTGGATTTTTCATTATATCCTGGCACAACCAGCCTTTTAAGAACATTCAGACTTTTGATGTGGCCCAAAATGAAAATTTGTTTTACACCCCTGCCTTAGCACTTCCGAATAAAAGGTTTAGCGAGTACTTTCTTGGGTTTATATCAAAGATTGTGGTACACTTTTTCTGTTCATTAAGTTGACTGACAAGATTGTAAAAGTCCCGTCATAACCCATTTTAAAACATTAACTTTTACAAGGATAATGACTGTGGCCTAAATTCACAGTCTCACACATTCCTCCTGGTCTGCCTGGACTTGAACTGTGAGCCCAATTGTGTGTAATTTAGTCTCCAGTGGGATTGCTGCAGAAACTATTGGCATAAAGGTTTTGGGCTTCTGACCAATAGATTTCCCCTCTACACATCCAGGCTTTTTGGTTAAATGTTTTCTGTAAGTTAAAAGTAAATCTAATAGCAGTGGTGGACATTGCGACTTACATTCACTTGCTCACCCATATCAGGCTTGTGCCACGTCTCAATCTTGATCATGAACTTTTCTTTCATATAGACGTTCTGTAGTTGCAGGACAAAATGGTCAGTGAACAGGGAATATTAGTGTGTTCAACTTAAGAATGATTCACAAATACTTACTGTAAGGACTGTTTCAGAAGAGGAGGTGAATTGTGATCGAAGAAGAATTATGAGAAGAAATTTAAAAAGATGTAATTATAATCTGCAGATTTCAACATGGCCATACTTTTCTGCACTGAGGTTTATCTAAATCTCAGGGAAACAGGGTTCAACTGAGAAGGACTTGAGTGGGTTCAGTGTGTCACATGTTGCTGTATGTGTACACTGCAGTGTGACTTACTTGTACGGCAGTAGGGATATGCATTCCAGGCCTTCTCGTGGACCTCAAGAGAACCTTTTGGAGCGATCATGCGGACGAACGCTGGCACTTTGCTGCAGAGACAAACATGCAAAGTGAATGTTTTTTCTTGAAAAATGGTCCTCTGTTGTCATACTTTTTATACTGTATAAATTGAACAAACCCCACTCTATATGTAACATTTATACAGACTTATTAGTGGAGATTAATTTAAGCTTTTGCAATGTTCAACCACAATTTAGAGACAATAATGGTAACTTTAACATGAAGGAAAGTCAGAGTAAGAGGATTGTGACATGCATGAAGGGTTTGGCTAACCAAAGGTCACCTACCTTTGCAGGTGGTAGACCTTATGGGTATATTGCCCCTTCTCTCCATTCTCCTCGTATGGCTCGTTCTTCAGAACCTCCACACCTTCTCCTCCTCCTGTCTCATTTTTGCTGGCTTCTGCTACTGTGTACAGCTGCCCCACTTGGTACTGAAAAGAACCAAGAAATCAATTTAAAAAAAGTGTAAGTGTATAAGTCCTGACCCACTTATAAGGAATTTTTTTTTTCCCCCATTATTGGAATAACACAAAAGGTCAAAGAAATAATTTCTATTTAATATTTTCACATTACAACCACAAATGTCGATGTGCTCCATGGTTTCCCCCAGCGAATTATAAGCCTGGCGGGCCACCAGACTTTACTTGTGCCCTCACAAGCATCGCAATAACAACTAAACTAAGCATCGTTTAGTTATTTAAGTTTTTTCTTTTAAATGTTTGCATTTTTTAAATACTTTATAGTTGATGGTCAGGTATTAATCTTCCAATCTTTCAAGAACACATAATTATCAAGTGATATATTCAAATTTCCTGTCAACTTTAAACATTTTTTACTCAAAAACACGATGGGCCAGTGGAAGAATGGCTGCCCCAGCACCCAACCACCAGGCTTAGCAGGTTTTTTGGGGGAAACCGTGTACCGGTACTCTATTTTGATTTCCTGTGATAGAAAAAAAAACAAACAGAAGTACATAATTATTGAGTAAGAAATAAATATCTAAAAAATTTAGAATGCATTATCCAATAGGCCCTCTGTTTCTAACTGCCTTTCAATGCAATTACAGCTGCAAGTAATGGGGGTCCTTCACCCTTAGGGATCCACCAATATAAAAATAAATTTGGGCTAAACAGCGGCTATGGCCGTTAACCAATATTTACTGACATATTCTATACATTTCCTTACACTTTCAAAACTATGCTTCAGTTAAACACTCCAACAATCCTGCACTGCCTCACCATCACTGTTACATGATTGAACAAATAGCACATGGTCCCTCCAGAATTCTCTTTTTGCATTTTAGGAAATAAAATGTTTATTTTGTTATTTTAAAAAGCTTTCTTTATGCATTTCTAATATTGTATAGAAAATCTTAAGTGGCTAAATGAAAAATCTGAATGTCCAAATGTTTTTAACCCGATGAATCATACTAATCAATAATCTATTAGTTAAATAATCATTAGCTGCAGCTCATGTCATTTGTTCACTAAAAAAAAAAAAACCTCTGAGTCCCCCACAGAACATATGGATTTATACTGAAATGAAAATTACACACAAGTTTGTTCTGATTGTGGGAGGTGAAGTTCTGCGTTGGCCTCAAGTCCTAAAATCTTTGACCAGTTGGAATAATTTGCTTAGGGTGATTTGCAAGATTATCCTCAAGTACATAACACACTTAAATAAAATTGTCTTCATGAACAGAGTCACCAAAACATCTCGGCACTGAGGTACTAATTATCCCCACATGCTAGACAGCCAAGGCTACAAAGTTAGCATTTAGCTAGGATGCTACATTTGCCAACTAAAGTCAAGGATCTTTCTAAGCTGTTGCTTTGAATATTTCGGAGTGTGCCAACACGACTCAGGTGTAGTCAGATTTACATCTGTTTAAGTGTCAGAGAAGAACGTGATGACTATGTAAAGCACTTCTAGAAGTCAACACAAATAATACATGTTGAAAATATTTCAAAAATGTTATTCAAAGTGCTCTGAATAACAGGAGAGCTATGTAAGAGAAGCTTATAAAGAGCAGCACTAATCAATCATAAACAGTTTTACAGCCACTACCAATTTAATGCTTTATTAGAGGAAAAGCAGCTGGGTGAGCTTCTCTCTAACTTGGCTTTCTTCTTCGTCCTCCCAGGTCAGGCAGAACTGCTGTGGCACTGGAAACGGTGACTTGCACCTTGGGTGTAGTCGGTTTTGACACACACTCTGACAAAACAAAAAGGCTTGTCGACTGTTTTATGCAACGCTGAGACGCCTGATCCACCAGGGCAGCTGCTATGTCATCATGAGGCATGCTTACGAGTGGGCTACAGTTGAAGAGGAACTGTTATAGCTGGTGCTTCAAGCAGCCCAGACGCACACATAAAAAGCCATAATCTTGTATTTGGATTCAGACAAACCCTCTGTTAGTCAGAAGCAAGGCGTTGCTACGGCCCGACAACTTGTTTTGGAAGCACTGGATGTTCAGTTTCTCCTTTGTGATGAGGAATGCTACCTGCCACGAAGAACCAGTCTGACTTACCAACGACAAAAGCAGGCAGAAGGAAACAAACGGTCATCAGCAAGTAGCAACCAGAAAACAACAACTGCTACAGCTTCTGGCACAGAACTGCGTCAACAGGCTGGTCAAAGAAAAAGACAGCCTGCTACAAACTGACAGGGACAAGGTGTGTATTTTAAAGTTGAACAAGAGCTATAATGACCACAGTACAAGGACTGAGTCATACAAATAAACCTCAGAATAACTTTAGTATCAATCTGACCAAAATTTGAAGCTCCTTTTTGAGTCAGACCTGAATAAACATTCTGCCATTCAGAATATGTGTAATTTATTTTTTGATGCAATAATAAAATTAGTCAGGCCTTTCCATTTTAACCTGTTTTTCATTGGATTCATCACAGATTCAAGGTAATTAATTTAGCAAATGTGGCTCTCTGAGGTTTTCCAGGTAGGATTTGTTAGGTGTTCCAGATTTTAGACATCCAGCCATCATCTGTATCTAATCTGGGATCAGTTCACACCCACTTGACCCAGATTCTCTGGGGGAATCCAAAGCCAAAAGAGAAACTGATTCCCTACAGCGTGTCCTGGTTCCTCTCCCTTGCCATAGAGTAGGGATGCAAACAATTAATCAGCTTGCAATTGTTCATTAGATTAAAATTAGTTCCAATCGATTAACTAATAATGGCAGGGCGATCCCAGACCAGCAAAATAATAATAATAATAATAATAATAATAATAATAATAATAATAATAATAATAATAATAATAATAATAACATGTGTAGGATGCAAAATGCTAATTATGCTGTTCTGTTTTCAAATATAAACATTTGATATGTTCATTCAGCCGAGCTGCATGATGGCATCAACTTCTCAAACGAAAATTACTGATGTGCTACAACCGCAAAAATACTAACGTTTTATGTAAACATTTAAACAGAAACAGCTGATTCCTTTCTGTGACTTGTGGTCCAAAATGTCCATATTTTGACAACAAACCGGACACAATTATCTAAACTACCGTATTTTCCGGACTATAGAGCGCACCTCACTATAAGCCACCCACAAAGTTGTTGTTTTTTTTGTTGTTGTTGTTGTTTTTTTTAACTGGAAACGTAGTACGAGCTATAAGCCGCTGGTATCTCCGCCGCTTTCGGTTTTTCACAAGGACGCAGCCCTACGTCTAAAAACGCCGAACCATGGATTCGTTCATGCAGAGCTTACGTGCAGCGGCTACCGATCTGTACTGCCAGATCGATAGCCTTCAATTTAAAAGCGGCATCATATGAACTTCTTCGTGTGGTTTCCATGATGAGGGGTATGAGTTTGAAAATATTTCTCTGTCGTGCCCGCTGCTAGCATGTGCTTGTTCTAAATAAAAATGAGCGCTTTCTTCTTTGATTTCCAATTTTGTCTTACAATGATTCACTTCCTGCTAAAGAGCCCCCTGGTGGTTGAAGAAAAATCCACAGAAAAGTCGCACCAGGCTACAAGCCGCATGGTTCAAAGCATGGGAAAAAAGTTGCGACTTATAGTCCGAAACATACGGTACAATATATTCTGACCCTTTTCATTCAATTCATCTTTTTTATTTCCATTTATGTTGTTTAAAACCTGATAATATGACAGATTCAACTGACTCAAAATTGAGAATATTTTAAATAGAAGGTTAGTCAGTAATTCTGAAAGAATATTATATCATTTTGATATGAATTACTGGCCATAAAAACACAATAATGCAAGCCAAGGCCAGAACTGAGATCTACGTTTCTCTGACTGTAGACACCCTTGATGCATTAGCATGCATTATTAATTTGTAACTCCCCAGATGAAAACTTCATGAAACCTGAGCTAAAGGAAGGGTTCCACTTTTTTACCTGTTTAGCGCTAGATGAGAAGCCTAGCTCTTGTGTCAGAGTGATACATTCATCTGACCCAAGCATAGTGTAATAGGAACCAGGTCAGCCACTAGCATGGCTGATCCAACTTTGGGAAGTAAACTCTTCACCTCCACTCTGTCAAAATATAAAACAGGTAACAGCCATCCATTTGGGTGAGATGATTTTGAATGTTGAAACTGCAAATCCACAATAAGCATTAGGATTGCACATGGTATCCCTAAATTATATCCAATGTGATCAAAGTCAAGATGGCGTAAACATCCCTGTTGCTCAACTAACAGGTGAACCAACTTGTCACACTGAGGGGAGGAAAAGCCAGTCTCACAACAAACTGGTTACGTGCTTGAGTGAAATGCTTGCTTCTGCTCTGTGTGACACACTAGGAAAAAAGACTTCTCTGTTTTAAATGACATTTGGATTAAAATGCACAATGAATGAAAAGGGAGGGACTCATCTAACAGTGCAGGGAGAGGTGAAGAAACAGAACCTGCTCAACTGAATATTCAGGAAAAACCATCATTAAGGTAAATTAACCCTGACCAAACACACTCCTGGCTAACACTTAATCTTCAAGAGCGGTGACCAATATTCTCCAACATGAATCATCTTGAAGAAACAGCAGGGTCAGAATCACAAACTGAAATAAGTCAGTCACCGGCATTCACTGCTGTTTCACACTGTGATGTGAAGCCATCTATGCTCATAAATAATCACCATCTGCTTAGGCAGGAAAACTAAAAAAAACATATTTTCAAAATCAGAATGAGCAAAAATTCCTACACCTTAGAAAAGCTGCTGATAAAAAATTAGGCACAAAATTCTGATAGCTGTATCTCTGACTGTGCAAGAAAGCGACAAAAACAAAATATTCTGCAGATAAAAGACAGAGAGTATCCAACACATATCTAAATATAAAACATGTACAGTCTGTTGAAATCAATAATCTTGATATGATTGAAAGTGAAGTAAATAAATGAGTACCTCCTCGACTGAGATGGGCAGGACAATCTGGCTGTAAGAGAGAGGGAGAGGAAAAACAAACATAACTCATTAGAGTGCACACATCAGCGGGAAGCGATGAAAACACGCAAGTTATAGATTTACTGCTGAGACATCACATCTGTACAAAGAGAAATTATAAAGCGTTTCCTCTTTTCTAACAGTGACTACATGATCCTGTGGGGTTTAGAGGAACAGTACAATCTGCAAATACTAATATTTACCCAGGATAATTAAAAGTTCCCAAGAAGGTACAGTAAAGGCAAAGCCTGGAAAAGTCACTTTCAGATTTAAGCCGAGTTTCATTGTAAAACTAAGTACTATATATACTTCTTTTTCTGGAAAGAAAAAAAACACACACTTGAATCCACAGTGAAAGGATGACCTTCATGGTCCACTCAGAGATGAGGAAACAGCTGCATTTATGGGCCACTTTAACACACAACTCATCTAACTTCCACTACACGTGAGCTGAAATATACAGTAGGACTCAGAGAGATAAGGTTGGTCAGGCACAGGCGAGGAAGACTTGAGATCAATAACAGGTAAAACCAAGGCCTCGCCCCATGGATCACACAGTTATGAAGAAAAGATACAAACATATGTTTATTTTTCCTATTTGCACACTACAACCAGAACGTCGATGAAAAAAGTGCACTTATACAATACACACTGTACACTGGGAGGTAGCAAAGCATGTGATCTTCTACTGGAGTCTCCACTATCACAGGAACAAAAAGAGCAGGAAGAGGAAATTATGAAGCTGCAATCAAGACGTGTCCCATAAAGCGAATAAACAAGTCTGGAGTTTTTAGTGGAAACTTTGTCTTTTGAGTGTCTGTCTGCATTCTTTGTCCTCCTATACAATAGTGAATTAATGACTCACTGTTGTCAGTCTAGCGGAGCTTGAATATTTCATAAGACAGATCAGAGTGGAAGAGGAGCTTTAAAGGCATCAACCTGTTGCCTACTGGGCTAAAAATAAGATCAGATGCTTGAATTCAAAAGAAGAAAAGAAACAGTTCAAATGGTTTCATGTTCTTCTAGCACTAGTATGACCTAAAGGCACATCCAGCTTTATTAGGGACTGTAATTAACATGGCTCAGCCTGGTAATGTACTTTGCACCGTGGTCAGATGACAGTCAGAGCTGGATGTCGTCCCAGCAATAATGTGCATATGACAAGAAGTGATCAACTATAGGCGCTCATAAGCCCAAACACTTGTCTTGTAAGGAAAGTGTTTAAAGAAATGCAGCAACAACGTCCTCTTGAAAACTTACCGGTATGTTTCATTTAATGCAATCCTACATCTTATTAAATAATACTTCTTTTTAGCGTGGGATTATAGTTTCAGGAAAGGAAATGGAGTGGGGGAATAACTCACTGCTCCGTTAGCCTCCGTCTTCCTGTTCATTAAACCGCTCTGGAGTCCAATTTCAACACTGAACTCCATTATACCGCTGTTTCAGGCGCAATTTAGTAAACCTGCTTAAGCCGAAGTTTCATATACTCACGTAGGCGTTCAACCGCAATTATTTCTAAATATTCTCCTTTGCACATTTGCTAAATCAAAAAAATTGAGAGAAACAGGAAGAAATCTAAACGAAGTTCTGCGTTTAACAACTCTGGGATTACATTCTAAAATATGTAAAAAGACGCGGCTTTTGAGGGAAAAAAAGCAAGTAAAAACGAGTCATACAGTATGAAACATTCATTTTACGTTTTTAAAGTCTAGTTAGCAATTTACTAGCAGTTCATTAGATTTTATTTTAGTGCAGACTTTTCAAGTGGTCGAAGTGAAATGGAAACAACGCAGCGACTTAAAGTCAAAGCGTACTTACAACTCTTTAATCAGCATGGTGGCTGTGCCTCCGTCCAAACGTCCGTGTCTGAGTGTGGAATGAGCCGAACCGAGCTGTTCATTCACTGCTTTGAAAGGGTTTTTCTTCCTGTTAGATGCCGTGTGTGTAGAAGGGGCGCGGCCGAGGAGGAGTCCCCACCTTGTTTCAGGTAACTAGCAGTTGCGTTCAGGTTCTGTCGGAAAATAATCAACCAGCTTTACCAGTTTTTCTCGAGCTACACGTTTCGCTACTGGCTGAAATACGAACCAAATGTATGCACCGCACAAATAAAATGTAGTTTCATTGTGCATGTTACTACAAAACTACTCTATGTTTTTATATCCACCCCTGACATTATGTGAAATTGACGAACCAGAGTCCATTGATATGCCCAGTGTGCAGTGGCGGTGTTTCTGATATGAGCGACATGGGCAGCGTCCCAAGGCGCTCTGAATACTTTATAGCTAAACAATTTTCCTTTATTGGAAAGAATTATAGATGTTCAGAAGCAATTTCCTGACAAACTCTAACATATTCTGTACAATTTAGCAGAGAAGATACGTATACCCAACCTGACATAAAACCAGCAACAGTGTTAATCCAAAAAAAAGCCCACATTTTCTATTATGCTGGTCTGGGGACTAAAACACTTTATCACTCAGCCTGAAGGTGTGTTGAAGTCATCCAGAAATCATTAATACTGACTATATGCTTAACTGGGTGACTTGCATTTCTTACTATGTTTAAAATGAGTATCACTCACTCCGAGTGATACTTTGAACACGATGACCACACACAATATGGTCATCGTGTTCAGACCATATTCTAGACATGTACTTCTGTGTGCTTCTGGAAACACACAACCTCATGCTCTCTACTGAACTGCCTCACCCCTTTATCACCACGTCTTTGTCTTTTATGGGAGATACAACAATAATAAGATAAAAACAATGTTTTTCGCCTCTCAGTTGTTGCCATTACCAAATGTAGATTTCCTTGAACTGGAAAACAAGAGTAGCTATAAATATCACAAATGGGAAAAATGGCTCATAAAACAGATTTTAATGGAAAATTGTTTACCTACGTCCATTGTTGATTTTTTATAGTGAGCATAGTTTTAAATGAACAAATCCAATATTCATTCTTTCTTTTCTACACCAGAGAACTAATGAATTAACTACAAAGTTATAAGACATAGTTATGCTAATTTTTTAAGTAATAAATCACAATGTGAATCTCAACTATTCCTGTTTTTTTATTATACTTCTTTTTATAAAATTATTCAGGCCATTTTATTATTGTATTCAATCATTCATTTATTTTATTTGCCATTTTTATTTCCTTTTTATTGGTTTGGTTTGCAGTTTCACTCATTGTCCATTCACACCATCAGTATGTCACAGTGGTTTATGGTATGTGTTTTTAATTGCTATGTTTTCTAAGAGTGTTATAAATCTTTCAGAAGGACAACTATGTGTATGAATGCTTATGTTAAGCATTATATTTCTTAATAGTTCTGTCCTTTTTCATTTTTTGTTTCCTACCAAATCACTTCAAGTTTTCTTCATCAAAAGTGTGTGTACTACAATCTTCCAATTTTGCTAGTTCTTTCTCAAAATGTTAGACAAACATCCTGGAAACAGCTGCTTTGCAGAACTCCTGGAAGGACTTTATGTTTTCCGTTGTTTCAATCAACAGTTCTCTTGCTGAGATGTTCCTACTCACTAGGGTTTGCAAGCAATCGTTTCTACTAAGAAAATCATTTGCAGACTAAGACTGGAGCCAGCATTTGTTTCATAAATGCAAATTACAAGCAATTCATTTTTTTAACACTAGATGGTTCAGGTATTTTTTCTCTGGTTGACCTGGAAAAAAGGTTGTAGTTTTAGTTGTGTCAGTCACTTAACTTTATACATTGAACAAATAGTTTCAAAAAGTATTTTTGTAAGAAAAGAATTTGGGTCAATTTTTTATTTATTTTTTTGCAGCCCAGCTGTACAAACATAACAATGCTGTCTAAATATTACCTTTAACATGGAAGTCTGACACCTAGTGATTTAGAAAAGTATTGTCTCTCCTTTTCTAAATCAGTACAAAAGGATTTAGAAAAACACTCAAACACTCCTGTTTTTTGTGCCATTAAAAACAGGAGACAAATATACAAATGATTGTTTATTTAATTTTATATATTCACACTTTGCTTTTCTTTCAGTTGAAAGAACATATTTTGAAAAGTCACTGACAATAGTTATACTGTGTAAAAGACAAAAATAAGTCATACAAGGTAAAATATCATGGAAATGCACAAACCTGTAAACTCAGAATGGGAAAAAAGTAACGACAGTTAGACACGATAGGAAAATAATTCAAAATGTCAAGTGGAGAAAAAATGGTATATGTTTTTTTCCTCTTATATCCCCACTATTACGCATCACACATACATAACTGTTAAAAGCTAACACCCAAAATTCATTATTAGGAAACAAAACAATCCACTAAAACAAACAAGAATACACAAAATCGCTTTAGGGCTCAGGGTTCGGTGGGGACGAGGTGCGTAATCTAAAGAAGTCAGTGAGTTCGTTCCCATTTTCTCATCGCTTGTTCAGTACAGGCTCATGTCTCACATTGGTTAGCAATGCTAGACAACTTTCCTATAAATCCTGCTGATATAATACCAGGAACTCAGAAACAGAACACTTTAACCCAAATTCCTGCCTTCTAGCTTCTTTTTCATAACAATCCCAAATTATTTAAGGAAGGAGAGGAAGTGTTATCAAAATTAGATTTGAGTGAGGGACAAACTGTGTATTTCAATTTAAAATGTCTGATTTCTTTTAAATAATTGGGCAATTCTTTTAGCAAAATAAGAGTACATTCTATCTAAAAAGAATGGATTGTGAACTGAGAGACAAGACTCTGCTGGACCTTCTGTGTGAATAAAGGCCAAATGTGAAGCAACGCCTCTCTTTTTTTCTGATTATAAAAAAATAAAAAAACATCTTTTAGCTTCCACAGCATTAACAAATCTACATCCAAAAGCCCTGGGTCTACATTCTTTCCACTGTGCACCACCATTAAGGAATCGTGTGTTAGAAACAGCAACAACAAGCTGTGCAGGAATATGCAAATAAGGTCCATTTTATACATTTTAAAGTGCATTATGTGCTTTTTTTAATCCTCACTGAAAGTCTGTCGCTGGGAGTACGTGAAGGCAGCAGAGTGTCATCTCTCAGTTCGGGCACCTGTAAACAATTTACGTTGCATGTGCAGACAGGGGCAGCTGAAAGTGATTATCAGACAGTTTTACAGATGGAAGGAGAGAGAGTCATCCTGCCTGGATTCACCTTATGACAAGCTTCACTGTGTGGCATTTACAGTCAGCAGACTGAATAATATTCAGCACTCCATGCTTCTGTTTTATTTGTCTCTCTAAAAGACAAAAAGTCTTTCTTGTCTGTGTTGAAGCTTATTACATTCCGCTTTTTTCTCTGAGAACAATGAATCATTATGGTTTTCTCGTTTAGGCAGAGGCCCTTTTGCTATTACAAAGGTTTTAAAACAGTGAAAGTAATTCACAATATTTATTTAAGTACTTGTAATGAGAAGACACTCACTAAAGAAGCACCACCCATCATTCTTATTAAGGTAATGCTGTTTTAAATCTAGTTGAAGAGCTACGAGTGTGCAGAAGCAGACTGCAGGCTAGCTACCAGAGCTGATAGCTGAACTATCAGCTCTTATACTTGTCTTTTAAAAGCAGAAAGATAAAACAACATTATAATATCCTAACATAAAAACTAAATGTTGTGGTTGTGTACTCAACATACTACCAATTTTGGCCACATAATACAGTTTTGTGCTAAATATTTGTGCAAATACTGTGAAATTGTCTTAAGTTACCACACTATGAGAATCTCATACCAGCCCATGCCTAGTTACCATCAAGCAAACTGCTGTTCCCAGGTTTATGACAAAGAGTCAAGCTTCCCTGAGCTGCTGGTGCTGAACATCAGGTTTTACGTTGTGAAATCACCATGAAAGGCATACGAAACAGAAAGCAAACGCTACATGAAACTATAGCTACACCAACTCTTTGGAAATCAACCTGTGAAGGAAAAAAAATGGATATTTGATTTGTTTGTTTGCAGTATGACCACCTCAGCTGTATCGTGAAACGCAAACACATTTCTGGTATTCTAACTAGCACCGTCCACAGTGTAGGAATAGACTTGTTGAAATGAACACGTATATTTGGATGAATATCCAGAGCCCACCAGTGCACTGAAATACTTATTGCTAAGATGAACAAATATTATGATTTCATTGTGTATGGACACTACTCCGATGTTTAAAAAAATCTGCTGTCTATCTGCACTAAACAATCCTTCATATTATTGGATCATGATTGAACGTCACACAGAGACCCTTATCTAAACTTACACAAGGTCTGACAAGTTTGTCAGACACAAGCTGTGTATAGATCTGTTTTCCTGCTCAGGAGCCTGAGTAAGACATAAACAAAGGATCAAAACTCTCACTGGGATCATGCACCGACAATATAGCACAAACACAGGGGCTGCTGTGTTTCCTCAGTGACTTCTCAGTGTGTTGTGCACTGATCTCAAAGCTGTTGCATTGTGGGTTTCTGCTGATCCCAACAGGAGGAAGTGGAGATGACAACCCAGAGAACGCTGCTCAAATTTCTTTGTGTGTGTGTGGGTGTGTATGTGTGTGTTACTCAAAAAAAGCTGAGTAAGTGAGCAGGAATGCAGCACCACTGCCCCCTGCTGGTTAAATTCAGATTCACACTGTTGATTGCAGTCAGCTGCCATTTTCTGTGCTTCTGAATACAGAATGGCAGGAGTGAGAAGAAGGAGGAGTGATTAGGGGAGACGCGAACTGTCTTTTCTCTCCCTTTTTAGTCAGTACTGGATCATGATTGGAGGAACTCCCCGCATCTCCCCGCAGTGTTTGAGTTTGTGTTGGCTTTTTCACAGAGCATCACAGAAAGTGAAACTAGTCATCACAGTGTTCACGCGTGCAGAATCAACAGTTCGATATATGTGTCTGTGTACAGGTTCGCCACACGGTCATCCTCCTCTCTGTGCCTTAGCTTGTTTATTTCTAAAAAAACAAAAATGTCTTCATCCCTTCTACACGGTGGCCTCCGGTGCGCTGCCGTTGTTCATCTTAATGTAGACCTTGGGGTCGTCGTTGTGCTCATCTCGTAGGCGCTGGAGGTGGCGGCTGTGGCACAGGAGGTAGAAGGGCAGGCAGAATCCCAGCATGCTCAGCACCAGCAGGCCCACGTTCACCTGAGCATTAGACAGACAGAGTGATAAACAGTGATGCAGAACAAGGAACTATACTCTGTCATGCTGGTGTCTCAGTGTGTGTGTCTTACCCATAGAGGGTCTCCCTCCAGGGGTCCCACCATGGCCATGAAGAGAGGCTGCTGCAGCAGAGCGAACAGAGCGCTGATCAGGGACTGCATGCCTGTCAAGCTGCCAAACTGAGAGGATGGGTACCTGCAGAGGACACACAGAATGTGAGCATATTTGGACTGAAATGATAATTTGAGTTGGTCTACCTCATAAAATTTCAGAAATATAAAAAGGTTTTTATATCCCTTTATAGCCCCTTTTTTGCTGCAGTCATCTTTTAAACATGCCCCACACTTACACAGCAGCATATAGGCCTCCAACAGCAGAGTGGATGAAGCCTCTCACTATTGTGTGCAGGACGAAGGACAGAATCTGTAAAGAAAAGAGAAAATAGACATGTTGTCCTTTAACAATAATTTTACAGCACAGCAGGTCTATATTTAGCACCAGCTGGCTTTCATCTTTGATAAAGGCCATTCAGAACCAACTGGATAAATAAGAAGTAATTTTAATTTTGTCCAGTAGGTGTCAGTAAAATACCAAGAAACATATTTTGCTTCAGTGTTGTGCAGCTAAGGTTGAGAGAACTGCCTGTATCTGCAGTGTTACCCTACCATGGAACAACAGAGGCACATGTTTGGAAATGTGAATGCCCAAATATCTATAACACTGCAGAGCAGCAACACACACACACACACACACACACACGCACACACGCAGTTTCACACCTGAAGCGGGAGGTTTGGTATGAGACATGTGGCCCCGAAGCCAACCAGCAGCAGGTTGGTGAAGATGAAAGCTCTGGTTGCATTGATGATCTTCTGAATCTTTTTGGTTGGGCGCCGGGGCTGGCCGGGCTCACTGATTAGAGGTGGAAAAAAAAAAAATCAGAAAATGAAATAAAATATGTTTTAGGGTGGAAACATTTAATCGGATTAATGGTTTATTGAAATAATCCACTAATTTAATAATCGACTAATCGCTAACTTGGCAAACCTTGCTGAAAGAGCAACATATCCAGAGGAGTAATTAATCCAAAACTATACAAAATATATACATTTTGAATTAAAAAAACTTTTTAGTTTGTTAATGTGTTCCACCCAAAACTGCTCAAGTCACTTCTAGCTTCACTTGGTTTGTAGAAAAAAATTTGTACAAAAATCTCCTATTAGGCACCTTTTCTATTCAACTATTAATTGGTTTGATCAAAAAATTGTCAAAATATCAGCCCAATTTTTTTTAGCTCCAGGTCATCCTTTATTACAAGTGTTCAAGCATACACTGAAGTAATTCTATTTTAATGCATTTCAGCTGGTAAAATGTTTATTTTATTATTTTTTAAAAAAGAACTGAATTATTGAATTGTATTTTTATACATTTATAATATTGTAAAAAAAAAAAAAAAAAAAAAAAAAAAAGCTTAAGTAGTTAGATGAAAAATTGAAAGTCTGTGGGAATTTTTTTTTATCTGATTAATTGTCTGACTAATTGGTAGAATAATTAATTACTAATATAACTGTTAGGTGCAGCCCTGCTATGTTTTAGCCTGTTTTCCAGCTGTTGGTTCTGAAACTCTCAGAACTTGTGGCGCTCTCACCTTTTGACAGTCTTGTCGTTCTCATCCTCACAGTCTTTGAGCTTCCAGTCCATGACGTAGCCAATCACAGGAGAGGTGACCAAACACAGGAGCTGGAGCACGCCAAAGATTGAGGTGTAGACACTCACTAAGGAACACACAGCAAAAACACATTTACTTATTATTCTTTCAGGCCAGATCACAGTAATTGATCACAACAGAAAAATGATGCATGATGGACAGCAAAGACAGCCGAGGAGGACAGACAGTGGAGGAGGGGATGAATGGAGGTGGTTAACCGGGCCTCAGAGTTCTTACCCACTTGCATCCTCTCCACTGTAACAGCAGCAGGAAGCAGGCATGACAGGGACGTTCAGAGGTTAAAGATAAAAGACACACAAAGCAGCTTCTGCATTTTTATGTGCAGCTTATGGGTGGTTACACACACCTGTGCTCAGGTCTCCCTCGGTAAGGGACTCCAGGATAGTGTTCATGGCTCCCATGTAGAAGATGAGTCTTAGCTGTGTGACGCACATGGTGATGAGGCTCAGCAAGAAGATGGGACTGAAGATGCTCCTCATGAAAGACTGGGCTGCAGAGGAAATGAGGCGAGATTTAATAAAATGCTTTACATGGGTGATCAAAAAGATATGAAACATAATAAAAAGTGTGATGTTTGACTGGTTGTGGTGAGTGCAGGTGCTCACGGTGCGTATTTATTTGGAGAGATTTTAGAATTTTCCCTCAGTGCACCAAATGCAACTCTGATCTCTATAAATTACTCAGTGATTCAGTTATGCAACACTCCCCAGGGCAAATCTTATAGCAGCCAAACTTGATTTTATCTTATTCAGCAGCAGGATACCACTTGCTGATGGTATCCTGTAATCTCCCACATTATCTTCTGATCACCTCAACAGCAACAAGCTGCTAATGGGCTTTAACTGAGCATTATGTGAGAACTGAGGTCAGAATGTGGCTCTGCTTAGAGGAACAGATGATGATTCAAAGGGTTTCATTTAACTTCCTATAAGTTCAATGAAACAGTGGTTGGGCTTGTAGAGATTTGTCTAGTATCGCCCAGTGACACATTTTAATTATGCACGTAAACAACTTTGTTTTTAATCTAATATTAGGCTTTTATTTAACATTCATATTTTCTTTATTTTGGTTCCCACTGAATGAATCAGATTGCAGCTGCTACAACATTTTAGATTTTGCTGGCATGTTTTAAAAATGGATACATAGCTTATAGTAAGTTTGAACGAACTACAAGTGTACACTCATCAACCCATGCTTCATGAGTACTGTGTCTAATATTTCAGCCGCAGGAAATCACAATGTACCTTGCAGACAAGTACAAGCATGCCTGTCTTTTGGTTCTCTGCACTGATTTGATTATATAAGACTGCTCCAGTTGCTTATTTTCAAGTGCATCTGTCTTGAAAAGGTTTTCAATTCTCGATAATCTTAAATTGTATTGAAGTCTGAGGTTGTAAAGTGACAAAATGTGAAAAACTCAAAGATTATCGGGATAATTTTAGCATATTTGGTGGACAACTGTCAGTTGGTAGGAAACAGATGGTTTTCAAAATTTCCACAACTAAAAATCTGAAAAGTGTGGTGTTGAGTTCAGACACTTTAAATTAATGCATATTACAACCACTTTTTATTCTTTCCTGGTTTATGTCTATATATTTTGCATGCAGGCCAAAATGTTTATGCTTGGTTTCATTTGACCAGTCAATTCTTTAGCAGTAAACTGAACATTTTATAGTGTCCTTATTGTAATTCTTCCAATAAGGCCAGCTAGAGTAGAGTAAAATCAATAAATCAACTTTATTTATACCATTAGAGATATTCAATTACTTGGTAAACAGTGATAGTTTTCCAAAGGTCTGGTTGTCCTGTCATCAGACTCTCACACCTGACCTGTTGCTCTATTACAGAGTTAACACCAGCATCTTGGCTACTTTCCTTACAATCCCAGTGGCCTACTGGTTAAGATGGACGGTGCTCTACATGGATTAAACAATGCTTTGTGAGATGTTCAAAGATTTATGTCTCGTTTCCTCCTCTTTGTTTCGGCCTGTTATATAAAATCCCAGTAAAAAACATTGAAGTTTTCTATTTCAATGTAGCAAATAGAACATTGAAATTATTCGAAGATTGTGAATAATTTTGCAGTAGAAATTGTCATCTAAATATTTCTGTTGCCTTCAGGTGCCATGGTGACACTTCTTAACCTGAATTAGGAGCAGGGGGATCCAAAGAAAAGCAGAGTTGATCATTAATGAAGCTTGTGAATATAAATGGAAAATGGACACTTCTGTCCATATGGTGAAGTACAACAACATCCAATTAGTGGTGAGTCCACAGATGGACCAGGTGGTTTTATTGCCTTGATCAACAGATACCCACGTCGGGCTAATCACTGGAAATGTTTGGTCATGGCCACAAGGAATTGGGATGTTTTCCAAACCCTTCTATCCATGAATTATTAGCATCTGATCACGGTCCATTAACCACGGCATAGGGCAAAGAATGAGCAACCTAGGACAAATTTGTTGCAGGTTTCCATTGCAGCTGTGCTTTTAGAAACACAAAAAAAGTTTGTTTGTTTCTGAATATCAATCAGCCACAGATAAAATAGGTCCTGTCTTATTTCCAGAGAGTGGGGTTTACATGCCAAACTAGTACATGCTGGTCTCTAACAGAGAGTTTGTTATTACATCCACATAATTTATGACTGTTACAAACATATTATGAGCCATTTTTAGATAATGCCAGAAACTGATTAATAACTAGCTAAGCCAGGAGAAGGTCAAGTTTCTTCGCCACATTATTTCCATTAAGAGAATCAATCAGTTCGAGAAACTCTTGAAGACCAATTTCTCACTGGCTTTCAAATGCAACCAGATTTTGTTCTTAGAACTTCCTTCTGGATTTAATGTCTTTTATTCCTTTCTTGTCTATCCTTTGCTACCTATATTGTTCCTTGTAAAACGCTTTGGAACTTATAAAGTGCTATATAAACAAAATTGACATTGACTGTACAGTTTTAGACAGCTGCTCTCAATAGGGTATGCAGACATAAATATGAAGTGCACACATGTTTGAACCAGTTAACCCCAAACAATGTCTTTCTGGAGCTCCCTGCCAGAGCGCCAAGCCCTGCTGAGTGACTTTCCTAGAAATTAGTCGGAACTGGTTCTACGGTCTATTTGGTATCAAAAGGATCAAGAGGGAACCCACCAGCCTACCGCTGGGAGAACCTGACCCTGAGGAAGAATTTAGAGGCCCAAGAGAGGCCTGGAGGCACAGGGTTGACAGAGGTGACAGGGGTCGATGTAGTGTGAAAGTGGTGCAAAGGTTTCTTCTGTAACTGCTGCATAGGCCAAGTCTTTCTGTTTATTATGCAGGGCTTTTATAACTAAAAATCTGAAGACCATACAGGTGTTTTTACACATTCTTTACATAAAAAGAATGCATGAAATGGTTGCTGGCTTGGCTAACCCATTATTGTCCCATTATTTTTCTTTTATGCATCAGTTTAATCTACAGTTTCTATCACTAAAAGACTGAGTGCTAAAGTGTGTTCAGCAACTAGCTGCTAATCAGGCATGGACAGATATTCTCACAGAAAAAAAAAAACTAAATTGAAAATAATATTCTACAACATTATCTAATTGATTTTTTTAGAAAGAGAAAAGGAACAATTATTCCAACTGATATTAACTATTTTGGCTATTAGCTCCAGCTGTTACATCAGTTCAAGTTCACATTTTTATTACTTATATTGAGCAAAAACTTGTACAAAAAAATATAATAATAATACCCACTATAATTAGTTGTGTTTATTTTGGCTCTTTAAAGAGTGACACTATACAACATGGAAGCTGGTTAATCAGTCCACAATCAGGGTAGCTAGCTTGCAGCCAACTGGCTAACAAACTTGCTAACTGTGGTTTATAAGCAGTGTTACCTTATTAAGGCTAACAAGTGGCGCTATTTTAGTCTGTTCTTCTGGACCTCAATTATTACAAACAACTGAATTCGTCCTTTTTTATCAAGGGAAAAATGTAACAGCTTTCTTTCAGCCAGCTGACTGACAGTGTGCCACATAAATGCCTTCAGCGAAGCTTCACTCTAGCTGGAAAAAGCTTGATGTTCTTTCAGTCATTATGCCATGTGCATTTATATCTGGATATGACTACATGCCTAATTATTTGGTTGCCACTAGCTTGTTTGGGTTAAAATGTTGAGTTAAAATTAGCTTAAAGGGATATTTCATTCTAAGAACTTCAAAGTCATGAATCATTTCCTTCATGGCTTATCCAGCAACCTAATACCCAAGATGCTCACATGTACATGTTTAGCTGACGCAAAAATAATTGTGGATGATGCTATTTGGTACCAAATCATTTAGGCACATGTTATCAGTTTTATTTTGGGATTCTGGCTCCCTCTCAAATAAGCATGCAGTTAATATCAGCTTGTTCAGATCAGATGGGAATAAAGCCAAAAAAGAGAAGCTGAGACAGAAATCCCCTTTCATGGCATGGCCTTGATTTTACCACACCTTCAGAAATTGGTTACCTCTTACTTTTTACTACCAGCTTCAGTCCGATCTGCACCATTGCAGAATTTCAAAGTGTTCCTTCTGTGACTTACACTCTTCGCTGCCCTTGCAGTTCACCTCCAGGTCTACGGTGGACAGGCACAGTTTGCTGGCGTCCTGCGCTGACAGATCTGTGGACGGCTGCTGCGGCTGCTTTATTGCATTGCCCACACTGAGTCGGCGGCCCACCGTGGTCACCTGCCGGTAAAACTGCTTCCCAGTGATCTTGTGATCAAAGCCCAGCCAGCTGAATTTGATCTTTACCCTAAAGGGATACATGAATGGGTAAGAGACACAGAAGGTTCTTTGTGAGCCCATATATCTTGCAAACATGCAACATGACAGCTGAAAAAATATAAAAGTAAGAAGAAAATCTGAGCGAACAGAGAAAAGAGAGAAAACACCCTTAAAGAACCGTATGAAAGAGAGCAAATCCTGCCAATCTTCTGGCTTTAGGTTCTTTCCCCTTTAGGGCTCAGTGGGTTCTGCTGCTTTACAAGAGGATTTACCACATTGAAGTGAGCTGGCATATCTATGCAATCTGCTATGTGTGTATTTAAAGGCTAAAGTATCAATGCCTTGTTTTGTAATGACAACAAACTACTGCGTATTTTAATGGGACTTTATAAAACAAATCAACACAAGGAGGGGAATAACAAAAATTATATGGATTTTTTAAAATTAGTTCTGAGCGAATCTGACTAGAGCTGCAATGCTTAATTGTGATTAATTGATTATTGAAATAATTGACGAATAATTTAGTAACTGAAAGAACAACACCCTCAGAGCAGCAATTATTCAAAAACTGTACAAAAAAATTCATATAAGGAAAGAAAAATTGTATTTTACAGAAAGTATTTACAGAGTGAGCATGTCTTTTGGTCTTACGTAAAGTCCATGTCCTCTGGTCCTGGGAAAGGCTCGAGAGGCCAGTTGATGAAACAGTTGAGGAAGACGAGGCCAGCGCAGCCGGCCCAAACCACCAGGATAGAGATGAAGGATGCATCTAGATCATAAATCACCTGGAGGCAGACAGACAGAAGCCAAACAAAAACATCATAATGAAAAATCAATAACCCATCTTTTCCTGTCTTTTAGGAAAGAAATAATGGCTGAACAAACTGGACCAAATCAAGAATAGCGTGAAGTTTGAGGATTTACCTTGATGCCAGGAAACGTGACGGCAGAGGAAGCATAGGATCCGATCATCAGGGCGATGAAGGTTGACCTCAGGTCTCCAAACATGTTGGGAAGCTAAAAAAAAAAATGCACCTATTTGTCATGGTCATATTTCTCTCCTAGTCAGATTTTCAGGGTTAGAAGGAATCTGACAGGATCTTAGTGCATCACTTCTATTATTAATTTAAAGTTAAACTGGAAGTTAACAAGCATAAATAAGGTTATGTGATTCCACAAGAAAATGGTTCCAGCATCAACATAAAACGCAAAAAATGCTCTGGAGGAAACTAGATAGTTGTTGATTTTTTTAATACCAAAGAGCAAACAATGCTATTTTGTGCATTTTCCTTGATGTTTATTAGTCATTTCTGTCTCATCTCCCCGGAGAATCCTCTTCCACATGTTTACTGTATCCTGAGTTGCAACCAGTCGGTCTTTTACTGACTGGAAAAGACTTCCCTCTTTCTTGTCTACTATTTTCTTTAAGTCTTAATGAAGCTGCTGATTATTTAAGGCACTTCTTAATAAATCACTCTGGATACAAATACACATCAAACTTTTCATATTTTACTATTTGCTACAATTTGTATAACTTTCCTTCTGTTTCACAATTGAGCCCCATTTTGTTGTGTTTAATCACAAGAAATTTTCATGAAACGTTGTATTGATTTGTGTGATTGTACTGAGACCAAATGGTGAAAAAGTTGAAGCAGAATGATTGCTACAGTGTACTGAATGTGAGCTGAAAGTTTTACTTTGCAGGAGTAATGCTTTCAAGCTGATACACAAAATTATATCTATTGGATTTCCTTATCTAAAATCAGATTTTAGCTTGTGCTTCAAACAGCTCTGGAGGCTCTACACCAATCTCTGTCAACCAACAAAAGGTTACTGACTGGAAAAGAATGTGGTAAAATACACACATGTTGGCAGACGATGTTAAATCCCACAGATTTCTGATAAAGCTGTTCAGTAGTGAATTGAACTGGATGAATATCACACCATCTGTGTTGTGGTGTTTGCAGCAGTGGAGTGAAGAAAAAAGGCTGGGGTTGCATTAAGTCATGCACAGCTCAAAAAGAGGACACCATGTTCTCAACCAGACGAAACAGTAAGCAGTGCTCTTCAGGAAGTCAAAAGCACAGAGGAGTGAATACATGTCTGAGTGGTTAATCATCTCTGTGATGTATGTCAGCCTTAAACCTTCTTCATTGTTGTACTTTTGTTCTAGAAGCTACAGAACTCAGCAGCAGTGAAACAGATGAGGCTGATTGTTAAAGGCAGTATTGTGGGTCACGTATAGTTTTTCATTCTTCTCTAACTTGTCATGATTTATCCATCCAGATAAAATGTTCACCGCAGGTGTCTAAAGTAACCAGCTTCCTAAACCTGCTCAGCCCAGACAGATGTCATCCTTTGGACTAACTGGAGCATAAAGTGAACATAGGCCTCACAATTCAAAGCAAATTAAAAACGTTCTACCTTCTCTGCAGCAGTACAGAACCAAATAAGTCTAATTTGAAAACCATAAAGGGAGAGATGAGGTAAGATGGCTAACCTACGTTCTGACCCAAAGCTGCTTTTTTTGTCCAAATGTGATCTGTATGCCATTTTTTAAAAATTACTTTTTTAAAAGAATAGAACATTTTATCAGCTCTAGAAGTCTTTTTTGACCTCTAGTTGTCAGACAGAAAAGCGGGTTGTGCAGCAGAGGTAATTGAACTGAGGCGGCCATGTTGAGGACTAAGAAGTCGCACATCCTTTACCCTTGCACCATCAACATGCTTGAAAAATATGTGCTTTTAGGAATATTTTTACTACACTGTACTATTTAATTTTACTCTAGTAAAATTTCTGGATACTCTGGCAACTGCAACTAACTTTGCTGAACAAACAAGTTTGTTTTAACCATAAATTCACCAAGCAATGACACACAATGAACAAAATTGAGTCGGAAAAAATTTTTCATTCTTGTTTATTTTGTAATCATGTTATTTATATGAATTACTTTCATTTTGGTTTTTAAAATACCAAAATTTCCACATAATTTAACATGTTGGTCCATCTGATGCAAGTTTTAAATAATAAATGATTAATGTTTTCATCAGCTACTCAGTACTTGAGTAACTTCTTGGACGGCTACTTTTTACGTTTACTTGAATAAAACTAGGTAAAGTAATGCTACTCTTGATTACAATGTTTACATACTCTATCCTACTATACACACAGAGAAGCACAGGCCTGTTTTTATGTCACTCTGAGATTTTCTCAGGGTTATTAAGAGTTTAAGTCACAGTGAAAACCAGTGTTTTCCAAAAACATGTGACAATCCAGTCTGGGCTGCTGCTCACAAAAGATGCAGTCTGGATTAATGGATGCAGTCGTGATGTGAAGTGTGAGTGAGCATGTAGCTGGGAGGAGCAGCTGCTCACCTGATGAGATAAAGATTAAAGTGTTTTTCTAGCTGGAGGAAAACAAACCAGATCAGTCAGGCAGTCAGTGGTCTGTAAGTGTTACACATGAAGGAACAAAGAAACAGCTGTGGGTTCAAACCACAACGCATACAGCCGTAACTTTAACAGGAACAGTCCCAGAACAGAAGAAACGAGTACTGAGATGAGATATGACTGATTCTGTACACGCTCCATCAGCTGACTAACATTACTGTCATTCCCTAAAATGAAAGTAAAAAATTACTTTTTTAAATGTGCTTACATTTAGACTCCATGCTGTTATTCAATTGTACAATTTTTCAATAAATTTAATGACTCAGTCTGCTCCTTTTTCAAGATGAAAAAGTTACGTGACAATTCTGTGAATTTTAAATTTAGGTGCATGAGGCTGAATTTATTGCAGATTATTTTTCATCCACAAAGGTTCAAAATTCAATACACAAACTCCAATATGAGAGTATACCCCCACTAAAGTCTCTTGAGGCATCAACAAGCTTCTGGCATCATTATAGCTCAATGTTTGATCACTTTTCCTGGCAATAAATAAGTACTTAATAGGGCTGAGCAGGAGCTTTAATGTTACCCTCTTTAATCCAATCCAAAATCTGTTTTGATGTGTGTTTCTTCATTTTTCTGTTGAAACACAAAGTTTTATTCAAGTTTAAACCATCTCAGTCACTTTCAGATGAATGGAAATTAATTAGAAAGTACAAAAGCAACAACCAAGTAACCTTCAAGGCCCAAGCCCATTAAAAACCAGAGTCAGAATATGTGAAACAATATGATAGAAATTCAGCTTTATGGACTAAGATGGATCCAAAGTTAAGCTCAGTAGAAATTTTCAGCAAAGTGACTTTGGTAGTAAACTCTGATAAAGTAAGACAAAGAGATCGTTGGTCTCTTTGACAAAAAGAATTAAAAGCCCCAAATTAATGTAATATGTCACATAAGTGGACATAAATTGATCAGAACTGTAGATTACAACAGGGTTTCACTTGGGAAAAAGCTAAAGCATTTAATAACTCCCAAATCTAGAAAAACCATAAAAATAAGAAAAATAGAGACAATTAAAATTTCGTCTTGAAATGTCTTCATACTTATATTTAATTTCCCTTTGTTATTAATAAAGTATTTTAATTTTGAATTGAATTGAATACACTGCAGGTTATTGTTGATAGTAGGCATCACCCAAGCTTAAGCTTTTATTTTATTTTATATCCATGTTACTGAATATTACAGCTTTGATAGAACAAGAATGCAAAACTAGCAGGGTACAGTAAAGTTTAATGTTTCAGTCTGCAGCTGTTTGAGGATGTTATCACAGTTGAAGACATGAGGCAACTCTTTGCACTGAAGGTTAAAATTACTAGATGATCTAGAATCAGAGCAATCTTAGTATGACACACAGTCTGAGTTAAGATCATTAATTTTGAATCACCATCGTCTGTCCCTAAGGCTATCTTAGTCTCAAGGTGTTTTTCATGTTGTGAATTCCTACTAGATTTTCCAGAAGAAAACAGGGGCTTGTGTTGGTGACTTATAATCATCAAAGGAATGTGTTTTCTATGTTTCTCAGCCTTCAAAGTACACCATGTGACTCCTGATCAGTCTTTTAAAGTGTTTGTTTTGGAGATTTTGTCCCTTCTTTTACCTCAGCTGCTCTTTTCTGATTTGTCACTTTGAGACTTTAGTAAAAAATATTAACGCCTCTATTAGTTTTTTAACCTGTGCTACAACACAAATAATAGGTTTGGGATGTTCTTCTGCACAGATACATCAGGGATGGTCTTTGCTATTTCTTCTTGAGAGAGTACGGTAGTTTCTTTGCTTTCCAATAAGTAGATCCAATGCAGGGAATCTACTATTTTGCTTAACCAAGCTTCTTAAATGTGTTGGTTTTTTCAATGCTTTGCCAAAATTGCAGTGCTTCTCAGCCTCCACTTTGTGTTTTGGCTTTTATAAAGGCTTATCAACATCCTATAGATTTTCCTATTCATTTGCCTTACAGGCAAACGACCTCCGACCAACGTGTTTGCTTTTTCCTTGTCAACTGTCATTAAGGCTCTTCTCTGTACATACTGCACATAAAGGAGTTTTGAAACTTTAGCACCAGCTCTGTGTTTTGTCAGCCATCATTGTTCAGCTGAGTTGCTGCAGGCGAAAGGAGCAGCTTAAATATCTGTGTTTGCAGCACTGCGTGCAAAAGTGTATGATAACTTGGGTAGCTTAAAACAGCTCTTTTTATACTTTAAAAATATTTTCGTTCTGTTTATATTGGCTTTTTAAACAACTCTACACTTTAATCAAACTGTGGGTCTTTTGTCAAAAAAGCCTGGTTTGTTTGGGAAGATGTGAACGTGCCATTGAACTCTGATGTGAACCAAAAATGCAAACTCTGGTCTACTTAAAAACTTACGTCTCAGTTGAAGTGAACTTTAGTGCAGTTGGAATGTATATATGAATTCTAACCAGACTGGAGAACGCTCCAAAAGCAAGAAGGGTACTATATAGCGCAGGGCATTCTGGGTAAATACAACCAAACCATACATGAGTGTCTAGTGCTAGGGTGAAAAATGGCTTATAGTTTTTGCCAAAGAAAAAAAGAAATCCTGCTGCAAATCTGATGCCGCTCACTTTTTTTGGTAACATTTCGTCTTCTTTAGAGGTTGTTTGTGTTGTTTCCTTCAGTGGTTCTCAGTGCAGCTGTACCACAGGTGAGGAGGTTAACAGGCTTTTAAAAGGGTTTGGTAGTTTGATTCAACAGTGTAGTGTGAAAACAAACTGCACCAGCTGAAAATGTAGCAAATATTGCCATTTTGGTCTCCAGTCAAACTGAGTCTACCTGACTAACAAGTCTTAAAACACCCTGAAAGCAGCTGTCAGTAATGTTTACCTGCTTCAGTCCTGGTGAGCTTGCATTTAAATGTATGTGCACCATCCATCATTATTATTGAGGGTATTTCAACAATTCCTCAGGCAGAAGTGACACTTTCCTAGTCTAACCTTTGTCTCAAACTGGGAACATGTTCTGCAAACAAGGTTTCCTGTGCATATTTTGGAAGTGGTGTTGGATAAAACTGTGTGCTGAGTGTTGAAAACTAAAGTGGGCAGAACCGATTGCATTGTGACTATTAGACCAAGGAACAGAAGGAGAAACATGCTGAGTCACTTAAACTAACTGAGTAAAAAGAGGAAACTGGAAACGGCTGTGTGAAAGGAAAAAATCAGTAACGAAAGGAGGAAGAAGGCTTTTTTTTTTGTTGCTGCATCGAGTGGAAACTTCAGCTGCCAGAACCAGCTCTGACCGGTCCTGTCCTGACGCATTAAGCGGGACTCCATCCATCATAAAGAGCAGCCAAGTGGACTGGAAGATTAGCAAACACCAGCTGACGAACAGCAGACAGCATGCCTCCATTGACCTAATGTCAGCTCACTGCAAGGATTCCTCATGAGATTACATCCGTCATAACTCTTTGGTTCCTCTATCCAACCCTTACATCCTTAATATGACGACTAACTTCTTCCACTTCCTTCTACTTTGAAGCTCATTCGAAAATACTTTGAATGTCTTAGAACCATATCAGCTTCTGCTTCATCAAGAAGGGTGTGAGGAAGATGAGCACTCGTGTGACCATTTCACATGGTCCATACATATGAAATATGTTTGGTGCTGGGTAACAGACAGAGCCTCAAGTGTTGCTGTGGACGCACTGCACAGATGTACTGCATGTGTACCATTACCAGCATAGAGGGGCTTTTATTTGAGAGTTTTTTTAATGGAAAAAAAGAGGGGCTTCATGCTGCGTTTTCCACAAATGGAAAAGGACGTCATTCCATCCAAATACAATCCATGTTTTCCTTAGAGGCTAAATGTGGCCAAAGAGAGGGGAGGATAAGGAAATGAGGAGATGATTGGAAAAATAACAGACAGGGTAGAAAATAATTCAAGAAAGAAGGACTACTTTTCCGCAAAGTTTGACTAACTCTAACTAGTGATGATGCTGGATTAGGAGATCCATTCACATAAATAACAGAAAAGGTTGTTAAAGCTCTCACTGTTGGCTATGTTTAATAGAAACAAATAAAAAAAGCAACTAATTAAAAACTTTTTGCAGGACCAATGAGAAGCTGTAAACCGCAGCCTGTGCAGACACAACTGCACACACAGCAGCATGCACAAACTGTTGCGTACCCATGACATGCTTTTAACAGCTGCATGTGGGTCCTGCCTCGACAAGACGGAGGAGGCTAAAAGCGGAAGAGGAGGAAAACAAATCTAAGAGTGGGAGGGGGGGAGAGGCAGAACAAGACAGACTGAGAAACAGGTGTGTGTGTGTGCGTGTGTGTGTGTGTTAATTCAAGTCCCAGCATAACAGCAGAATTGGGTGTAGAAATTCTCTTGTTGCAGCTTCCTGTTTAGATCTTCCTCGCCAGTATGTCTCTGAGTGTGTGTGCGATTCTGTTGTGACAGACAGAATATCCATTCTGCCACAGTTCAAGGAAAGCGCTATCATGTACCACAAACCCAAACACAGATTTTAGGTTAAATGTAACTCTCATATTGTTGTGTGCTATTAAGGTCAATATGCATCTGGCAAAATACAATAATCCGTGTTCCTTTTGTGAATGAAATAGTAATGAAGAGTTTTCTGCCTTCAAACCGCAGCAGTGAAAAAAAGATGGCTGAATCTGTCTCCATCCTCACATGGTATCTCCTATGATGCAGCACAATCTGAGTGATGATATCATCCCAGCCACCATATCTGCTGATTGGTGACCTGCTCTACTATGCACACATCTGCTCTTCCCTTTCTAAACAATTCTGCACCGCAATCCCTCATCTATCTTCTCATCTCATCCTTGTGTCTAAACTATCTGCCTCTCCATCTCCCCTATTCCTTGAAAGTGGACTAATGCACTCTCCTGTTCCACTTCCTCTCCTGTTCAGCTTCTTCTTTTAATTTCTGCTCCTTACTCCTAATAATGTCTTCTCATCTTCAATCTAATTAGTAGTCTACATTTATTTGTTATTATCTATAATGAACCAATATTTCTTTTAAAGCTATATATAAACAAAATTTCACTCAGATGCCCTAGGAAATCGGCTCAACCGGCCGGAAACTAAAAAATACCAACAATTTGCAATCACTAAATACAGCATATTCAAGCGTTAACAGACTGGCATGACAACACTCTTCAGTGTGGAATAAGAGAGAAGAAAGACTTTACAAGAAAATTACACTTTATTGTAAGTTTAGCTAAAACAGGACAATATAACTCGCTCTTACCGTCAGAGAGGTAAAGGTCATACACATGCCTCCAAAGCCGTTCATCGCCAGAGCAAAGAAGATCAGGATGGAAAGACCTGACAGTAAAACAGGACAGATAAGCCAAGTCTGGCTTGACTGAATAAAATGTAGATGTTCGGGATCGTGGAGGACCAAACAGAACACAACAAGATACGTACTGTTAGGATCGCTGGCACCATAAGCAATTAGGAGGCAGGACAAGGCGAAGCAGGCACTGGGAACACAAAGTTTTAGTTATGCATAAGAAGAAGAAGACATTTTTAATGAAGAGGGAGTTCCTTCTCCAACCTCACCTTCCTAGAAGTCTTAGCTTACGTGGACCATACTTGTCCATGACAATGCCCAGAGGCAGAGTAATGGCTGACAGGAGGAAGGAGCCAACAGTGAAGGCCAGATTCAGCATCTCATCCTGGTCTTTGCAGATAGGCCAGTTATTCATCAGCAGGAACTCCTCTGCCTCACCGTCAGCCCCAGACTGGGATGAGTTGGAGATGTTGAAGTTGGAGGTGTTTTCTACAAGAAAGGAACAAGAGAAGAACTTTTTCTTTACATGTGAATGTAGCTACATATTTTTTATTCTTACATTTTCATCTCAACTGCTTCTAAAACAACCCAAGCACACACACAGAAGCACACATACACACACATACACACAAACTCCCAGGCAATCAGTTACTGTTTTTTGGTGTCTGGAAAATGAGCCTTTCCAAAATCCTAAATCACAATTGACCACTGCACGATTACTTAGCAACCCCAGGCAGCCCAGCATAGCCTCACCGAGCAACTCAAGCAAAGTCCAGCTATCTACCTACCAGCCCCAGGAAATACCAGCCGGTCACCTAGCAACCCAAGCAGAGCTCCAATACCTTTGATCAGGTAGTTTTACCACTACACGCGCTATACATGGCTGCTGGAAAACTGTATACTGTTGACTTTCTATCCAGAAACCACTTCAGGGATCCTTCTTGGTTGTGCAGGAAGATCTATTAGTGCTTCTCAAAGATGAAAGGTTGTATAATTGCTCATCTGTTTGCAGCCATTTTCACATGTGAGTGTAAATGTTGAGTTGGGGGGGCATGGCAAGCAGTAGCTTATTTGGAGTTTAAGTGACAAGACGGCCTAGAACAGCTCATTTTGAAAAAAGTTCAAAATAGGAGTACTGAGCAGACTTAGGTCTCCTCTGAAAATAGTTGTGTGCAAAAAATGTAATGAACTTGTTTTGTGTAGCCCACAGACCTATTCTTACCTGTTCAAGGAAGCATAACAGGTCACCTTTAAAATACTTGTTGCATTACTGTTCATTTTCACATGGCATTTTAACGCTGAAATACCAAACTGTAGCATTACCTGGTGCTGATACACTCTCAGGACATGTTGGTAATATCTTAGCTTTCAGACATTTCAATGGTGTACATTTAAAGTATTGCCAATGTCCCTTGCAGCCGACTAGCTGATTGAAAAACCAATGAATTAAAGGTTGAGTAAACAATCCAGAGGGGGGAAAACTCAATCCTGGGTAAACAGCCCCCAGAAATAGTCATCATCTGAACTTTGGCATGGTGGAGGGAACTTTCTGTCTCACTCCCTCAGCTGAATCACTGGTAAACACAGTCCACCGAGTTCATTTGGAGTCTATTTCTGTCCTGATGCTCTATCGGTGTGTCAAAATCTGTTGGTATAAACAGATAGATGGTGTGCTGGGAACACAGCCGACAGGGGAACAGCTCATCCCCCACCTTGACTTGCTTGCTATAAAAATGTCAGAGAGCCTCATGGAGAATCTGCATATCACAGCCCCTCCAAATGCAGGGAAACAATTTTCTAGAGACAATTTTATTCCAGTTGCGAGCTTAGCTGTCAAGAGCAACTAAGCTCTTAACTTTATCTAATGAAGAACACATCTGAAACTGAGTTTCCTCTCTGTGCTCGGGCTGAGAACATAACGTTGGTTTCTGTCTTTGCTGAGTCAGCTCACAGTGAAACATGACAGGGAAGGAGATGTTGACACCAGCAACCCTCTGGAAAAGGGAGCTGTGGGTGGATTCAGAGCAACAGGAAGCTCAGATGTCAGATGAAATGCTTCCTGAAGTAGAAAACTTGTTTGTATTTATAAAAGTTTAAGTAGGTGAAAGGCTAATTGCTGAAGTGTTTGAATGCGGATGCATAAATTCACAGAGGGATGTGAGAATGGTGGATTTTGGCTGGCTGATTTTCAGTGCCCACAGCCAAAGGAGAACCAAGGCGATCAGTGATCAGAACCCAGCAAAATGACTGATATAAATGTGAGGATGTGGCATCCATCAAAATATTCAGTCAAATGTAGCCACTTGTCTTGTGGTCAGATAGGATTCACAGCACCTGTAAATATAGTTCATAAAATTTTGCAACAAATTCTCAATTGGATTTAGGTCTGAAACAGATGTGAAGGGGTATGAATACTTTTGCTTTTAAATCAGAGTTGCAGACTGCCTTCATAAGGTAGAACAGATTTTGCTGAGTCAAATGATAAGACATTTCATAATTTAATAGCATCTTAGCACTAAAAAGTTTAATTAAGTGTATCCGCTTGGTATTTCTAAAACTTAAAAGGGAAACTTTCAGCATGAGCTGGATGACTTGTTCTCCCAGCAAATCTGGTATCTGAAGTGTTTTTTGAGCATTAAGTGCTGACTTGTGGCTAAAGAGAGCCAGCAGCATCTGTCCCTCCGCGGCTCCGCCTGCTGACTAATCAAATGATCGCAGCAAACCTGAGTCAATAGGGGAAGAACCCTGCACACACACTCACACACACACACACGCGCGCACACACACAAAGACCAGGGAGAATTGATCCTCCTCAGTGAAAGGTCTCTCTGTGTTTATAACACACCTGCTAAACTTTAGCAAACTCTCGTGTCAACACCATGAAAAAAAATCAGTGAGTCTGTGTCTTCACAAGACCTTTTCTTTCACAGCTTGGTCATGTGCAAACAAGCTCTCGTCCAACACAGTTGGATTAATCATTAGAAAATTGTGCCAATAGAAAGCCCTGAGATACCGCTCACAGTAAAAGTTAAAACAATGCTATGGCAGAGACGCAGTCAGAGGGGAGATGTTCAAGAGATAAACTTAACAATGGTTGTTTTAATAAACAACAGAGGGAGGAAAACCTCCCAGAAACAGGCTTATGTTCTGACAAACAGTGCTGTACACAAGGATATAGTCATTATTACGCAAATTTAGAAGGACTTATTAGATAGTTATCTGAAAGCCTACGTAGAAACAGACATTTTAACCATTGTTTGTCCTTTGTTAAAAACAAGCTTTTTAACAAAGCTTGTTTTTATGACGAATATTTGAGCAATGAGGGACACTCTGAGATGATACAGAGCTTGCTTCATGAGTCAAGTTAGAAACATAAAGTGTTATGCATTTCACGTCTGTCTAACCTTTGACACAGATAAGCAGGACACCAGCAGAACAACCACAAAACGAGACCGCAACGCTACATAATAGAAATACACACTGAGAGGTACAAGAAAACAAACCATAAATAAATACAACCCACAATATGTACAGGTTGTTTTCTGCTCATTCTGTGACTGAATCTTACATCCTTTTAATCATTTCACTCCAAGACAAATCTGAGAACTGTCTTGCAGTCGTATGACTTGAAAATTTAGGTCAGCGGTAAATGTCTTGGGGCTTTAGTTGGCAGCTGACTACATCAACAGAAATCCCAGACTAGACTTCCACTTGTGTCAGTCAGACTTCCCCCAAAAACAGCGATTTTAAGGCTTAAATGTTGCAGAGTGATGGTTTCGAGGCTAGATTTTACATAGTCTGACAAAACAATGTTCTAGGGAAGTGTCTGGCAAACCAAAAAGCTGCAGATATGTTCCATAATTATGCATGCTATACATTCATGGAGGTTATTATGAGTTAGTAAGAAGCCAGTAGCACCACCCACAAACATATATTCTGACATTTCTTATTATATCAGATCTACAGACACTGGAGTGATGTGAACTTTTGTAGGTTGAGTCACTGTAATCTGTCAATCATACAAAGATCTTAGGATTATTCAGGTGCTACTTTTCTACCTTCCACAGCAACTAAATGTGCTGCAGTGCAAATTTTAGCTTGTACACCAACAAGAACGAGTGACTAATTGCAATTAGCAAGTAATACTTGCTAATTGCAAGTGTTACTTGCTCACCATAGTTTAACATTGTAAATTTTAACTTTTATTTAACAGGTCTTATTTACATCTAATTTAAGGAACCAGAGGAGTCAACTTGTATTAAAAGAGTTAAAGAAGTATTTCAAGGTCTCTTTTTTCAGCTACAGGGAGCCAGTACAGACCTTAAAACTGTGGTGATGTGCACTACTGTCCTAGTTTTAGTGAGAACGTAAGCAACATTGTTTTGGATCAGCGGCAGGTTTTTGACTGATTATTTTAGGCAGACTTGTAGGTTTGCAATAATGCTTTACTAATCCAACTGAAAGGAACATTTTCAGTAAACGTTTTGCTGGAAAATATTAATTAGTGGATACCCAGAAGGCAATGTACTACTCTTGGCTTCAAATGGTTTCCTTTCTTAATCAAATCTTAATGTTTTTTCCAGTGCGCCATCACATAAAGCAGACAGCAAATTGAAGTGGAGAATAGCTAAAAGCAATTTAGCTGAAGGTCAGAGAGTCATCTGAGAGTAAAGGATAGAAAGGACCAAATGGTTCCTTTTCCAGTAAAGCTCTGCTGATTTTACCGTTACATTAGTAACGGTAAAATCAACAAAGGTCTGCTTGTTACACAGCTCATAGAATAATAACGGTGATGCACATTTGCATTTAGAGCAGGTAACTGAGATGAAATCGCAAGAAGTCATGCCAGTATTTTTTATCTCCACATGACAACACATGGACTTTCAGACTTGTATTCAACTCATTATACGTTAGATTGATAGAATATGGTCCTCGACAAAGGTCTGTGTACTGAAGTTGGTATAAAACTACAGCATCACTTCCAAAAAACAGGCCTTTGTTCACAGAATGTAAAAGTACTTATCTGAATGTTCTCCTTTAATGCAAAACAAGAGCTATTTTCTCACAGCAAATAGTTTGAATCACATTTCAAACATTTAAAACTCTGCTCTTATCAAATATTATGCTAGTACTTGAAAATATAACAACTATGACAAAAGATCAGATAATGCATGCAGATAGGTGAGAGAAATGTAGTTATTTCACACAAACAGCAGATTGCGTTTCTATCTTTCTCCCTTTGCAAAATTGTGAAAAATGCACAAAAATACAATAGGAGGATGAAAGAAATCTGCTAAGCCAGAGATCATGTCGTTGATGGAGATAGACTAGCTTTTATTTTATATCCTCTTGCACCAAAACACCAAGACAAAACCCCTTTAAAGCCTAATAAAGGCCTCCTGAGTGCAGCAGCTCACCACATATCCTTTGATCATAGTGAGCAAGGAACGGAAAGAAATGGTAATGAAATTATCTTTGTTTTGTTTGACCATTCAGAGCTTCGTATTAAGCTTATTTAGAGGCAGTTCGTTGCAATTCAACATGTGAAATAATAAGAATGCTCATAAGTTTGCTGATAAATCTGATGTCGTCACACCTCAGGATACTTGCTGGTAAAATTACATAAAAATCGTTGTGGTTTGCCCCCAAACCTGCAGCAATTCATCAAGCTAGCACAACACAGAGGTTGTTGCAACAGGCCTGTTTGGATGGTTTTCTCATTGTTACTTTGTGCATACCCTGAAGATCCATAAAAATAATTTGCAAACTCTAAATTAAATCCAGACTGTGTTTTTTGGGACGATAGAGGATGAAAACAGGCTGGCAGCAATTAAAATTCACAAAAGGCCCTGCCTGTAGATTTCTAGAGCATCACAAACAGCCAAAATCGATGTCATTTATTAGTCTGATTACTTCAGAATACTAAAGTAATAGACATAACAAAAAAAGACAGACATCTGCAACGATCTAACCCCCTGGTCAGAAATGATAACTCAGATAAAGGCAGACACACCTGGAGCTTTGCACAGGTAGGAATAGAAGCCCTCAGACTTCAGCATGATGAGAAGGGACGACCAGCCGAGCAGCACAGCAGAGAAGAGCAGGTTTTCAATGACCGCCGTGACGGCCATCCACCAGCGGCGTCTGAAAGCTGTAGCGAGGGTTGGAGCCATTTCTGCTAGCCTGGAGGCACACTGACTAGACCTGATCTAAGGGAGGCTGCAGGTGCCTTGAAGACAAGAAGAGGAATAGACAGAGAAGAAGATAAGTCAGAATCACATTAAAATATGTCAAAATGTCGACAAGAGAAACTGATCTCCCTTTTCTTATTAAAACCAGGTGAATCCATGTTTTTTAGGTTGTCAGTTTGTGCTACAGTAATTCCCATTCTTAATATTTTTTCTCCCCTGCCCTTAAAAGATAACTATGGAGTGGAGAGATATAATTTGGCTTCATTTGTAACAAATCTTAGTGACCAGCTGAGTAACCGGAATCAAGAGACTTAATTTATTTATTATTTGGGATTTGAAGCAAGTTTATTGAAGCAATGGCATTAATTTTCCACTTTACAAATTCATATCCACATTTTGTCTCTATCTGCCTTTATTTTGTATTTAATCCACTCTCATATCAACTCCTTTATGTTTGGAGTACAATATTTTTCTGAATTATAGAAATAAGTAGTCACTAAAATAAGCAAATTCCTATATATAATTGAATGCAATTTTAGATTGACACCCCCATTAAGCCAGAGTAACTCAAACCAACTTCCTTTGTGCAGAAATTATCCATTGAAGTTTTAAAACATTCTTCTTACATGAAGTACGCTATTTCTTAATAATTAAATTAACAAATTTAACTTCATGCCTTAATGGAAAACTGTTTTGGATCAGAATGAGGAATAAATCAAGATTTGTAGGATGATCTCTTTCAAAAGATTTCTGGAACAAATACTTGGATTATTTCCACTAAATAATATATTGCATGTTTTAGAACTGCCTGAACAACAACAACCTTCTGGTGACGTTTTTCACAACTACGAAGTTCAACTCTTTGTTCCCAGCACTGTAATGATGGTGGAGAACAACAACTGAAGCCTCAAACCCCACCTTTAAATATTTATTGCTACGCCCACATAATATCTGATTGGCTGCAAAGTTTATTGTCTCTTCGTTCATTGGCTGCTGAGGTCATTGCTTGAAGTTACTGCACGTGAGTCGGTTGCTGCATTCTTGACCTATGGGAAAAGATTGCACCGAGATCTTTTACTGACAAAAAAGGCTGCTACTGTTAGCGCCTACGCTTCAAATACTCATGTATAGAATTAGCTTTTTCATTTTAAATCAGTGAAGCCGTACTCGGTTAAAGAGCGGCTCTCGAAGTCAGCTAGATAAAAAGGTGGTACCGTAATTCCGTCATGAAAAAACGCTCCACTTTAAAGGTGAACGCATTTTATTTTAATATTACATCCACGAAGCCTGAAACTTGTATGTGTAGATAAAGAAAATACAAAACGACTGAGTGGAGGGGATTTTTTTTCTTTAAGAGAAAACGTGTTGTTTACTGGAAACTGCACTGAACGTGAATGCAGCGCGGGGTGAAGCCAGTTCGAACCGGTACGGCGCGAGACTGCTCTGTAGTTGTGCACGAGCCCTGCTGTGGAGATGCTGGCAGCTGCAGCAGTCAGTGTGTAGGTGTAAAGAGAGCACTAGTTTAACTGCATTAACAGGTAAGGCTCATAACTAAAAACAAAAATAGTGCAGTTTTCAACAAAGCATTTTGTTAGCAGAAAATTAGTACATCCTTTGTGTGTGCGCGCTTTTCTGCATAAACTAACTTTTCGTCTCCCCCGTGAGAATAATAAGCAACATATAAAATAACAAAGGTGCCATTTTACTCTCATTTGGCATAGCCTTTATCGCTGTGAGAACAATTAAAGAATATAGAGCTGAAGGAAATGCTGCCTTGAAACTGGTCTAAACTGGACTGAAATCATCTGCACAATAACCCCCCTTCCTCCCCTCCATCACACCCATCCATCGCTTCCTCTGTGAAGTTAACTATGACGGAATCATAGCGTTTCCGCCGAGGAGTTTTAATGTCAGAAACACACATTTCTTATTTCCAAATGTGAATGCAAATATATAGTGTAGAACTTAGACGCCAAATTGTACCACTCTTAAAAAGAATCAGATGCATTTTAATTTACGTGTTATTGTTCGTGGAATTAGTCATTGGATTTTGATGCTTTTATTGTGAAAGCATTTATTAGCTTTTTCCGGATTTCTTTGCGTCTTGACAGAGCAATTAAAGTGCTCAGCTGTTCAGCGATAACAACAGCAGCGAGCAAAACATCCTCCTGGAACAAAGACAGTTCATCACGGGCAGAAAAACACAACCAATTTAAATTATACATAGTTACATACTAAATGTTAAAATACACGATACGCTTTTTCTTCTGCAATTAACAAATAACTTTAATGCAACACTGAAAAATGTCTGACTTCAGAGTCACAGATATCTGTCAGCCTATATAACTAAAAATGGCGACAGTGAGATAATTTTACCGCAATACAATTTTTCTTATAGTTACCACGTTAAGGACCAAAAAGGGGAAGCTGTCTGTGCCGATAAATAGTAACAGTCCTGAAGTTCATACAGTGTTTTCGGACTGTTGCACCGTTATTTAATGTAACCATGAAGCAGAGTTGAAGAGGAAGCGACTCAGGGGTGACCTGAAAGACGCAAAATGCCTCTAATTTCATTACACTGTGCTTTCTCAAAGCCAGCCGCATTAGGAGACATCCTGTACTCTTCTGTCGGGGCTCCGTTGTGTGTGTGTGTATGTGCGTGTGTGCGTGCGTGTGTGTGTGTGAATGCGTGGAGCATAGTCGGTAAATGCGGACAGCCTCACCTGAGCGCGGGGATGCTCGGGGTGGGACAAGCGGGACAGCTCCTTCAGTCCTGTCTCTGCGGCTCCAGGCGTCCCTCGCTGACAAACAGACTAAGCAGGGACGGACAGTCACCTGCGGGGATGTCTGTTCGCTTTTCTTCTCTCACTTGGTTTCTGTAATTTTGGTTCTTCTTTCATTGCTGCTGTTTTTATATCAGCTGCAGCGGTACCGCACAAACAGCCGAGCCTTCGTATTGGTCCGTGGCTAAGCTGAGAGACCACCCTCAACCAACCATGTTACATTTGTGCGGTGTTTCCCAATGTTTTTGTTTCGTGTGGAGAAACGGTTTTTTGAGAATGACTGGATGCAGGGATAATTATCCGAACCAAAACAACTTTTAAATCAAAGCAAAAAATTATACCCTATATTTTTTAAAAATATTTACCAAATCTCAAAACTTCAACAAAGATGGCTGATTATTAAACACACCAAGAAAAACAAAGTTCTTCTATTGCACAAAAGTGACTTCTTTAATTTATGGACTCTGCAGCTAACTTTACATCTACTTTGCTTATTTTTATTTTCATACTTTAAGCATCCAATATGGTTTGTATAATTTTAGTTTATTTCGAAACTTGTAAACACTTCCCTGTGCTGCTGCTGCTAATACTCCCATCGTCCTGTGAGTTGACACCCTGTTTACATCGCTTCTTCATACCAAAAGTGTAGTTCCTAGAAATCAGGGTTCACATGTTTCGACTGGAAGAAAGGAGGGGGTGAAGACTTTGGGACAGGAAGGAAGGGCGACATCTAGTGGCTACTTAATAAACAGGACATTCAATACCGGAACACCTTGCAAAAATATCAACACCCTTGATGTATTTTTACAACCAAGAACTGCAGCGTATTTTAGAGGGATTATGTTGGAGAACACCAACTACCACATACTTGCAAAGTGGAAACAATTGTGGCTTTTAATGTTACCTTCTTTCTATTTAGAATCTAAAAAAAAGCCAGTCATTTGAAGGACCACCATTTTTTGCAACCACAACCACGACTGGAGTTTTCTTTTTTGTGTGTGTGTTTTTATTAGCTTTACACATAATGAAAGTGAGGGAAACAAATGGATGCCACATTTTCAGAATTTTATTTCTAAAGCAAATTAAAGTTTACTTTCATACCATAATTTTGTACCAATAGATTGATCTGTCACATAAAATCCCAGTCAGTTTTCTGAAAGTTGTAGAATGAACATGACAAAATCAGAAACAGTTCATTTGGTGTTAATGCTTTTGTGGGCAGTATAAGACAAGCTTATAGTCTGAATTGTGTTTATTTGTACATAGTTTGTTATGCGTTGTAAAACAAACTAAAATCTCTTTAATTATAAGATTTTACCTTTTAGGATATCATGAAAAATAAACTAATCTTTTTTGATTAAATACCTGCAAGACAGGTATTTATGCAAGACCGCATAAATTTGCACCAAACATTTGCAAATTGGGAACCACTTAAATGCCCAATTTGCACTTTAGTGTGGTGCCCAATTATATAAGATTTATTGCCATTATGCACTGTTATAACAGTTTGTCTAGAAACAAAAAAGATTCTGGATAAAGTCAGTGTATCAATGTTTCTGGAAGAGATGGAAGGATTTTTGTTGTTGCCTTTCTCGTCATGACATGATTTGGCGCCCCCTTGTGCTGAGTACGTGCCCTTCCAGCCTATAAGACGGGGGTCTGCAGCCTTTACAAACCAAGAAGTAGATTTTGCTCCAGTACAGTTAAATAAGTCATTAGGAGCAGCGAAATGTTATGACCCTTTTGTGAAAAGACAACTTTTTACTTCTACAACTTTAACTTTTTCAAAATGTTATATGTTTATTACAAGAAATTTGTGGTCTTTTTAAATGGCTTAAATTTATTTCTGTATGAGGGGTTTTAAAACACACAAAAACATAAAATCTTAAAGAGAGAACTGGTACATTTTCTTCTAAAACAACTTAATAATGAGAAAAAAATATTACTGCAAATTCAAAGCAAGATTTATATGGAAAATACTAAAAAAAACCTGGTAAAACCTGCATTTGTTATATCTAGATTTTTATATCTAGATTTTAAGTGCAGAATAAATACATTCTTTGGAAAGTCCAAAGAACCATATAATTAGATTTTGAACTGCATTGGTGTCTCAGTCTTAGAAACTGAACTATCGTCATTAAACAGTTTCACTAAGCTCCAAATTTTTAAACGCTCAAATGGCTAAGTACGTAAAAATCCCCAAACACTCGCAAGGTAGTATTGTTTTTTAAAATTTATTTATTCAAATTATAAGTATTATTTAGTGTGTTGGCATAGTTATACATAGGTTGTACAGTAAAATGAGCCTGAAAGCAGGAGTGTATCTGTAAATCAACAAAAATTGGACTTAGTTTGAATAAAGCTTGTACAAAGGAGCAAACCACAGACAGTCAGAGAGGGATTTCTATCAGCTTGACTAAAAGAAGGCACATGAACACAAAGTTTCCATTAAACATCATTAAAAGCTTTTTTCCCCTCTCTCATCAAACCTCTCTCTACTTGAACAGCTCAGTTATAACAGACATCACAAACTGTACATCTACAAATCTCTCCCCACAGAGAAACAAACAGGACATTCATTACAGATACAATTTAGCATATTAATCATACAACACTGAATCACAAGAAATCAACCAGATCTTTGGCTATTAAGTGCAGCGGCACAGTCTAATATCGTAGAACCATGATGCAGATCAAGAGTTCTTTCATGGAGTGAATTTTGGATAAAATGTGAAATATATATATATATATATATATATATATATATATATATATATATATATATATGTGTATATACTCTGAGATGTGTTTGAGAGGTTTTTCACCACCAGTCTTTGGTCTAAAAGAGGTCAGAGCTGGAGTTAGGCAGCGTTGGTTGTTGCAGAACTGGTCCTCTGGGTGCCTGGGATTAAAAACTAGACAAATCCAAAACTCCAAGCTATGAATTTTTAGTGTTAAAGGCATCAGTATTTCTTCTCATTTCTTTTCTCTCTGGAGCAGCTGGGCTTGAACAGACTGCTGTGTCATAAAAGCTGTTCTAGTTAATATTTGTGCAAGTGACTAGCCTGATGCTAACAGAGACATTTATGCTAGGGTAGAGAAGCTACCTCTAGTATGTATCGTCTTTATGACAGAGTGGCTTTATCAAATCTTCACCCAAAATGTGAAACTAATCCCTTAAAAATAAAACATTTTTACAACATATTTATATCTTTCTCTTGTCATACTGGTGTTTTTGGTGTTTGTTTGTGAGAAGTTTAGCTAAAAAGTTAAGAGTCCCTAAAGTTACAAAATATAGTCTGGAGACAGAAATGAGCCTGTCTCTGGAAATATAGATACACAAGAAGAAAATTTGTCAAAATTAATCATCGCTGTTGTTTGTACACGTTGTTCAGACTCCAGCCAGATGATCCCATTAGACCAGTTCAGGCATTGGGAATAAGGAGAACAGCGAGACTGAAGCTGCAATTTAACTTTTAGTCAAAAAATAACTGAGAAAAAAAACCTCTTCTTTGTTGAGTGCAAGAGTTTTTAGAGTTGTTAAAACAACTGATGAACTGTCCTGAAGAAATTAACCAATGAAAATAAAAACCAGGCTGCAAGGTAAAACATGGCTGTGCTTTATCGTGTTTTTTTTTTCTACCGTTCTCTTATCCACATTTCACTTACTTTGGTCATCTTCATGCAGCCTTTTCAGCAAACTACAGCAGCTGTTTCTGTGTTCTAGGCCTACTGATGAATTTCTTTTCCTCACCACTTTGCCCTTCCTCATCTGCTCTCCATGCTTCCAGCCTTGATCTGTGCACCTTCATAACAATAAGTCATCTTGCCCAGAAAAGCAGAAATTAAGCAAATTAGAATTAGAAAGCAAATAATAAAAACAGCAACAGGTTACTCTGATCTTCTCCGGAAACTGTTCTCCTTGGTATCTGAGTCTAGTCTGTCGCTCACTGTGTTCTCGCTCCTGAATAAAGCACAATAAGCAGGCAAGGTGCAAGAAAAACGCACCAGAAATATTTGTTATTCCTTGGCCTTATACATATACATATATAGATATATAATATATGTATATATAAAATCAGAATATTCAAACAGCAAAAGTATTAATCTCAAAAATATTATATATAAACATAAATATATCCATTAGTTTAGCTAGATTTTTATCTGTTTTTTGGTTTAAAATTTTAATTGTATGCACAAGCCCGCAAATGTAGAGACAGGTGGCGTCTGATTGGCTAAGGCAGAGTGAGGTCTGCGTTCACGTGATTGGAGGATGAGGAGCTTAGGGGGTTCCTGCTACATCCGGTCAGGGTGGCCATCATCTGGAGTTCAGTCTCGGAGCCGTCTGGGTAACAAAAACAAAGTCAAAGCTCAGCAGGATGTGAATAAAGATTCTGTAGCAACTAAGAGTCAGATGCAGCTGGGAAAAATTCAGAGTACTTTTCTTTAAGTACTCTGAGTTAAACTGAAAAGAAAAATCCTCTCTCACCACAGACAAGTGTCCGTTCTTTGCCTTTTCCACGTGTAGTTCTGACCCGGGCGTGAAGTCTATAATCCCTTCTTTCCCATTACCTGCTGTAAACTTTATACTGCAGGAGCAAAACCAGATGATAAATGGAGTTACAACAGGAAACAGAGAGGGCAAATTTGCAATTTATTTTCTCTGCTGCTAGACAGGAAACATTCACAAACACACGATGTGGTCACAAGTGAAACTCCAAGAAAATAAATGTGATCAAACTTGCGACATATTCATAGATCATCTTTGGTATTAAGAGAAACTTATTTTGGATGTGGGAAAATTTGAGAAAAACTGGAAGAATTTAAATCCTCCTACAACCACTAGAGGGAGTTATTTTAATTTCTCAGAGGAAAACATTCAGAGGGCTTGCTGTAGGAGCTCACAAACAATTCACAAGAAGTGAACCATTGTAACATTTTGCAACGACATATTTTTGTGCATCATCAATCTGAGGAACTCCAAGACTGACGTAGGCTATTTTTTTGATTTTCTTATGGAAATGAAACTATCAATTCATAGCTGATCAATGCTCGTTGTGAACACACATTTAAAGCTAGTTCTGCCGTGTCTGTTCTGACTCTCACCTGCCCTGGTTGATGTTGATGCTGTTGATTTTGTCGCCACAGATGGCGATCTTAGTCAGGGTCTCGATCACATGGTCGCTCTGCAAAACCACGTCCCCCTGGGTGTAAACAGGCACACACACATTTAGCATTTTCACACAAAATAAATGAGAAACATTCTTAGGAAGCTTTTGTGACTCGTCTTTGGTCTCACCTTTTGTTTGTTGTCCTCACTGGGCACATGCAGAACAAACAAACCATCACTAAGAGAGCTGACTGAGATGCCTGAGACACAACAATATGACAATAAATTAGATCCTGGTTCAGTTTGACAATTTTCCATATAATCCTCAGATTTATTTCTCTTTAGAGGCATTTCTCACCTTTCAGGGCTCCGTAATCGATGCGCTGTTTGAGTTTGCCCTCCTCGATGATGATGGCACTGTTGGAAGTGAGGAGCAGCTGCCGAGACCGAGACTTGTAGCCCTTCCTGTCATACTTGGTGACCGGCACTGCGTACTGAGATTACAGCAGAGACACCTCAGCAAAAAGCAGAACAAATCAGCAGTGTGAAAAAAAAAAAGGCTACACTAACCTTCATCTTCTCACTGCCCAGAGCTTGTATTGCTTTGGGGTTGATATCCTCTCCATCTGAGCAGCAACAGAAAAAGCGGAATTAGATTAAATACTGGATAAAAACCGGCATCGTCTGAATGTTGAAGTCTTACTGAGTCTTGTGCCGACAAACAGCTTGGGAACACTCTGTGGGTAGTTGTCCTTCTTGTCCTTGAAGATCTCGCTTGCAATCATTTTCTGCTCCATCTAATTATATATAAACCAGAGACGAATAATGAAGCAAATTAAAAGAGCAGCAAATACAAAGTATAGATTCTAAAGCGAAGGTTTTGACTGGTGACATTTCTCACCTGGTGTTTCCACTCAGAGCTGATCTTCTTGCAGTAACTCCACACCATGTTCTGCATGCACATCTTGCGCAGAAGCTCTGATGCCTTAAGACACAGGCAAGGTTTTCACAACTTTGTATATAAGTGCCGTGTAAAAAAAAATTTACCTCCCTTAAACGTTCACATTTTGTCACATTACAAACACAGAATCAACTGTATTTTATTAAGAATTTATGTGATAGACGAATACAAAGTAGTGCACACTATAACTTGGCTGGTTCTTGGAATAATGTTTTCTTACAATGTTCTTTTTAGTTGGCCATGTTTTGGTAGGTTAGTAGCTATAACATCCCAAAAGTGAAAAAGTTCAAAGGGTATGAAGATTTGTGCAAGGCACTGTATCTGATTTATCAGAGACAGTAAGTTTTCCATTACTAAGTTTATTGCTTAGTGCTTTCTCTTTATTTAAGATGCAAAGAAATTATTAAGTCAAGCGTGTTATCTATACTAAATTAAGAATATCTGTAGTGAAACAAATCCAGATTCCCACCTCAGTCAGAGCAGCCGGAGGTGTGGGCCAGCTTTTGTCGAGGACGTTCTTGGGAAGGTTCCTGTGCAGATTCATGAGGAAGGAATAACGCACGTAGTCCAGGAAATACTCGTTCTCTGGACAGCGTTCTTTGTGTCGGTAGATGAAGCCTTTGATAAACCTGAAGAAAATGAGGACATCATGCTATAATCAGTTCAAGTACTGTAACAAGATGGCTTTAAAATAAGTATTTTATCTTCTTTACACCTTTTTTATATCCTGACATACTGCTGTATAGCCTCATACCTGCGTATAGTGTTAGCTGCCTGTCGCCGGTGCTGGGCCTTCCTCCTCGCCAGGACGCCCCGCCACCAAGCCTGGATCGCAATGGCTGGTTGGGACAGAAAAATAAATTCACTGGACCGATGACATTTAACTGTTGTTTAATGTGAAATTCTAGATGCACATAAGACATATAAAAATGGTGGCTTCCTGACCTGAGGTCCTGAGTTTTTGGTATTTGGTCTTCTGGCAGTAGCCTTTCCATCCCGCCTGTAGCTTGGTCGCTGTAAGGCAGGAAAGAGATTTAAAGGGATAAATTAAAACTGAAAAAGTTGATCAATCTCAACAGAATATCCTGACTCTTACCAAGGCCATGTTTTCTGGTCTCCAGTGCATCCTCAGTGGCAAACAAAGTCTTTGGGAAGCGGATGAAGATTTTGGATCTGTTGCATTTAGAAATTAAATGTTACTTTCTACCCTTCACGAACAACCAGATCACTTTGTAACAACACACACACAAAGTTCAGGCGCTTACAGTAACCTCTTTCACAGATTTCTGTGCAGCTCACCTTCCCAGTTTGTACTCCTCAGGCTTGTATCCCATGTGTTTGACAAGTGTGGACACACCATCAGACAGCTTTCCATTCCAGTTAGGCCATGTCTCTGGGCACAGGGACTTATACCTAAAAGCAAAACACACAAGAACCAGCATGGTTGTTCAGATATGAAGCTTAAAGGTTGAAGAGGACACAGTGATGGTAAAGGTTTGCTTTTTAAAAAATCTCTTTGGCTGCAGGTTCTTTAAAGTTGGCCTGTTATGCTTTCTTGAACAGGTTATGGTAATGCAAAATGTTTATTACATTTTTTGCACAAAATTATTCTTGGATATTGAGATTTTAGTTTGATCAGTTCTGCCTATTTTGATCTCCTTTCAGAATGAGTTGGTTTAGGGCCTCTTGTTACTTTAAATCCAAATAAGCTGCAGTTGGCCACATCCCACCTCCCCACCCCCCAACTCAACGTTTACACATTTATCTGCAAACAGATGCACAATTGAACCACCATGCCTCTTTGAAAAGCAGAAATAGAGCCTCCTGCACAACTAACGAGAATGCAGCAAGTAGTTTCTTGATGGTAAGTCAATAAGGAAACACTCATCTTTTCCAGCAGCCATTGTACAGTGCATACAGTGGTAAAACCAGCTGATTAAAAGAACTAGAGCTCCGCTTAGGTTGTTAGGTAACAGGATGGGTTCAGCTGGGGTTGCTAGGTAACAGTACAGTACATAGGTTTTTTGAAAGGGCTTATTTTTCAGATACCAAAGAAAAAAAAACCTTACTGCCAAAAACAGTTAAATGTTTTTTCTTCTTTTTTTTTCTTTTGAAACACTTGGGATTTTTTTTAGAAGAAGTTGAGATCCAAATACAAGTATAAAAACATGCAAATGTGATTTTTTTACATAACATGCTTCCTTTAAATTATTCTTTCAGGCACAAGTCTGACAGAATCGCTGAGAAGGAAACTAGTCATCAAGAGATAGATGCTAATAGATTGAGCATCCATGACTTTATCTGAGGGGGAAAGTGAGAGCTGCATGCAGAAATGTTTTGCTGGTGTGTCTTCATAAAAAAAATTAAAAAAAGAGTGGCTGATCACCTCTGTAGGAAGATCTCATAGCGCCGCCTGTAAGCGAATCCAGCCCTCCTCACCCTCAGGTTCTCCATCAGTCCCAGATACTTGACCTGGTGACGGATCAGCACCTCGTCAAACCGACCTGCAACAGAGGAGAGAGAGAGAGGCAGAAATGAATCAGCCAGCTGGACAACATGAAGCAGGGAGAGGAGTACGTAAATGGTAAGCAGCAGCAGTAGGAGTAACAGAGGACAGAGGGACAGTGTGGAAACAACAAAGGGCCGAGTGTGGAGAAGAACAAAGGCAGCCACACAGAACTTCATACTGTCTCTCCTGATGCAGCAGAAATCGGACTGTTTGGGTTGGTACTAGTAAGATCTGCATCATCGCGAGGACCAGATCTGTTTCAGTGGCGTTTACAAAAACGTCTTAAAACTCTGACACGTTGTAAAGAATGATTTCAGCACCACTGATGTCATTTGACTTCACTAATCCGAATATTAAATAAAAAATTCAGTTTCTACAATTTCGGAATAACATAGCTGTATGAAAAAAGATTAATTGCATTGATGCACTAAAAGTTCTTTGATGACCGGCCAAAAGTAGATCTTTTTGTGTGATCTGTGAAAGCATAATATCTACGCAATACATCATGCCATATTTTCACAAGAAAACAAGCAGCCACAAGCCGCTATGATGGATTACCTTGTACTTTTACATGATAAATGTTTTTCTGCTGAGATCATGGACTGTGCTGCTGCAGCAGTTTTTGTTTACCACGTCAAGGGTCTGAAACCTGTGGCTGTTTTGACCTTTCACAGTGTCTCTTAGACACATGGATAAAAGTAATGAAGGATATGTTAATATTGCTAAATATAGTTATAATTCAGAATGTAAGAAAGTGAGAGAGAGGAAAACTTTCAATGAAATTGCCAGGGCATGTAGGCAAAATGAAGAGCAGAAAACTATTGTTTTAGAACATGCTGAATTTGGAAATGTTGGCAGTCTTCTGGAAATTTTACTAAAGCTCAGCATCTTCATTCGCTACAAATTACACACAAAGGCTTGTATTTTAGTAACTAGCCAATTTTTTTTGTGAATGTTAAATTTAAAAATATAATATCTAATCACTTTATAATTGTTTTAAAAGAGTAAAAAACAATTTTACAGTTTCTGACCTGTCGCACATTATCATATTGTCACCCCCGCAGCTACTGTAACCAATTAATTGCTATTTATATAATTTCATAAAAAGAAAATCAGAATTGGAGAGTCAGAAAACTGGTCACAAATTTCTGATCCATGAGTCTCTGAATAAACGTCTAACTAGATGTTAAGACAATAATGCAAAGCTTTATTTTTTTTTATTTCAACATCCAAAAGTTCCACTTTTACTTACAGTGCCACATCTTTAGTTTAAAACCAACTAAAGAGCAAAAAGTCAACACAAATGCAGTAATTCACTACATCATACATCAGTAAATAATAAAAAGAAGAAAGGATTAACACCCTACTTGCTTGTTTGGAGTCATTGGGCTTGATGCAGCGGACATACGACGGCTCCTTGGACATGAGGATCTCCATGAGTTTCGCCAGACTGGCTTTGAACTGGGTGGCTGCCTGAAGGGGCAGACACAGAAAAATAAAAAAAGATTCAAAACTGTTAGGAAGGGGTAGACGGGAAAGCGACTGGCAAAAGAGAAGAGCTGGAAATGACAAAGAGGCGAGCAGCAGGTTAGACGAGCTATGTGCTGAGGAGGACGATGTTAGCACAGCGATGGTCGATGCGACTGGACACTGGGTTCACTGTGGAGGACTGGGATGCTAACTTACCAGCTTGTGACAGTGTCCTGCATCATTATGTGTCTGTGTGTGTGTGTGTGTGTGTGCGTGTGTGTGCGTGTGTGTGCGTGTGCGTGCTGGGCATTCCTCAGTGCGAAGGCAGCTGAGGAGAATCCCCGTCAAACAGCCCACTTAGCATCGGAGAGGGAAACACACGGCTGTTTATTGTGCTGTGGGAAACTATGCTGAGAAGCATTCAACCAAAACCAAATCATTCAATGAAAACCAGCAGAGGAACCTCATGAGAGCACAAACACAGATGCAGGGTGGAGAGTAGTTCACCGTGTCAGGACGTTTCTTGTCACTCAGCTCGTCCCGGTCAAAACACTGCGTCAGAATCTTGTTCTCAGACATGCACATAACCTGCAGATACAAACACATCGACTCACCTCAAGCTGTAAAAACAAACAGGAAAATGCATTGTTCTTTATTCAGACAGTATCTAACCTCTTTTAAATTCCTGAAGAGAAGATCGTTGTTTTTGTCCAAAAATCCTGGAGAAAAAAAGAAAGTTTCATTCATCTAATCACAAAACAACTCGTACCAGCTTCTCTCCCTACTTCCTACACTACAGTAAGAGGTCACATATGTTGATGGATAAAAACTGAACTCATCCTCTAAAGTTTCTAATAATTACAGGGTGTTTTGCTGCAGGAGAAACTGGTATACTTTCTAAAATAAATAGCATCATGACGAAATACAATTTTGCAACAATATTGAAGCAACAACTTAAAAGATCAAAAAAGTTCACACTCAAATGGGTCTTTCAAGTGGACAATGACCCTAAACATACAGTAAAGTGTTTACAAAGAGGCAAAGATTTACAGAGACCATCACAAAGTCATAATCTCAGGTAGAAAAATAAACATCAGTTCTGTCCGCAGGAATGAGCCAAGATCCCAGCAATGTTTTACCCAACTCGTATAGCTCAGAGGCAGCGCTACCAGATAATAAAAAATTGTATGTTTCAATGTAACTATTTAAACAGAAAAAAGCAATAAATGATTGACTGTATAATTATCTGATGTATTATTCTGGAATTTGGCAGAAGGAAATAATTTCAGTCATCTGTAATTTATCTTTCATAATTTGGGTTAATATGAATTTCTATTACTAGGGCAGTACTATGCGTTTTCCAGGCATGTTACATAATCTTGTAATGCTTATGTTACCATATTTGTATGACAACTGCATCATTTGATATAACTTCATCTAAGTTTTATCAAACATAATTTAGAAGAAGAAAAATAATAATAATTTCGACACCCTGAAATTGGCCTTTGTCTCTTTAAGAAACTCCCCCTATAAGTTTTGATGAAAATGTAAATACAGTATGTTTATCAAAGAAGGAATCTGTTTATTTTGATAAAACAATCCATTCAGAAAGCACACACACCGTTAACGTTATAGTTGACCTCCCCAGCGTAGTGCAGCAGCCTGAATTCCTCTCGGCCCATCACCTTCCTGGTCTTTCCGTCCGCCAGCTTGTGACTGAAGGGACACACACACACACACAGAGTGAGGATAATCAGCCACATTAATGACACTTCTTAAGTCACCTTGAAGTGACCTAGCAGCTCATGTTTACTAATCTGAGACCAAACTTGGGTTGAATGAGTGTCAGACTGACGTGACGAAGTGCGGGTGTCCCCCCAATGTGTCCTCCAGCTTCTCCAAGAAGGTGAAGTCGCTGGCATCTCCAGGTCTCAGACACTCCTCATCCTGTGATGAGAGGACGGGGTTAAGATCTCAGAGGAGAAAAACTAAATTTACATTTGTGTTTACTGGATGTTCAGCTCTCTTATTATTGTTAATAATAATATATTTGTGTACACTGCATTATCAGGCTGAAACACTAATTTATACCTGACAGACACAAAGCAGAAAACTTTCTGACATTCTGAATGTTGAGAGAGTGAGGAGCTTATGAAACATGAAACTTCTAATTAATAATGTATGGTGAAAGCTAAATAATTTATAATAATAATAATAATATTTTTGTTTTACATTTAGATCTTTAATGTGTAAGAAGAGTTCAGCTTATCTGAGTATTTTGGGGATTTCTTTTCAATTGAAATACATTTCTTAGAGTTATGTAAATCAATTTAAAGGAAAAAAATAAAAAATACATTTTGTATTCATAAAACATCTTAATCAAAATTATGATTAAATGAGTCACAGCTATAATAAAAACATAAAACTACAACTTTCTACCTGCTAAATGGAGTTTGAAAGAGTGAACTTCAAGTCTTAAATTTGACAATGTGCCAAAAAAGAAATCTCAACTGTGCTTAACATGAAATGACTAAATAATCCAAAACGATCAGATATCATTTTGGCCTGTGCTCTATTACATGTTTATTTATTGAAGAGATTTTATGTTGGCAAATAATGACAGAAAACTAAGTTCTTGTTGTTGCTAGAGCCAATTTCCACCATGTAAAACATACTGTGGAGCATCATATAGTCCTCAGAGGTCAGGAGAAGAGTATGAGGCCTTTTTCATTTGTTGAGATAAAAGCTTCAAACTTGCAGTGTTTGAAGCAGTGAAAAGGCGAAGTTTAAATTATGTGTTTGGTGCAGCGCCTCACCAGGATGGAGATGATGCCTTTGAACTTCTCCTCCACCAGGTCACAGATGATCTTGTTGTTGAAATACTGGACCGGCTCCCACTGCAAACACACAAATCATTATGTGAGAGCAGCAAAAATTAACTGATTGTTGGAAAGGTCACAGGGGACAAAAAGCGGACACTTGTATAAAACTGGAGCTCCTCTAGAGAGGAACAGCTGAAACAGCTGGTAGCAGCTTTTCATAGTTCACAGTTTTAAGGATCCAGAGAATGCCAGGAATCCTGGCACACAGACACACCCTGCACCTACATATATGTGAACACACACACACACACACACTCAGAAATGTTCCACAGGCATCATTAGCTCATGTTAGCTTCGAGAGTCGCATCTTTTCCACAGACACCAGAGGGAGCAACCCACGTTTGTCATGACGCATCATAATGGGCTCTTTGAGAGGCAAAGCCAAGATTCTCCCACAACTTGTTTGCTCTCGACACATTTACATTAGACTGAAACCAAGAGGTCTTTGTTCTGACCAGGCAAAACAGCACAATACAAAGGCAGAAACAGGGAAAGACAGAAGAGCAGAGAAAGAAAAAGGAGAAACATCACTGGGATCAGCTTTCATTACAGGACTGTTCTGATATGAAATCTCCTCAGGAGGTTTTACCCTGAGAATGAATTACAGTCCAGCATGTGGGGATTCAATTATTCATGATGCAGATTCTTTCTAAAAATATATGCACTCGATACTGATGGATCCTATTAGGGTAACGCTGCAAAATTCAAACCCAGACTGAGAAAATTTAACTGTGATAATAGAAGGGATCAGCTTTCTGGAAATATTACACAGCTCAAGGTAGTGAGTCACATTTTCACATTATTCTGTGGAGTTTGTGTGAACAGTGTGTGTGAGGAGCTACTGACTGTGATGCCTTCAGCTTCGTACTCCTCCTGCTCTGACTTCAAGGTGAGCTCGATGAAGAGCTGCTGCAGCTTCTCGTTGCAGTAGTTGATGCAAAACTGCTCAAAGCTGCAGAACAGAGAAAATCAGGAGGATCAGATGATCTGATTGAGCAAAACGTAAAATAAACGTCAATATGGTCAAACAGTTTTGCAGGTTAATTTTTAAAAACGTTTAAGGACCAGAGACACTCGCTGTACGAGACAGAGAAATCAATTAGGACTAAAAAGGTTTTCCACATTTTGTCACATTATAACCACAAACAATACAAAGAAACTAGGGCTGAAAATAATCATGAATATTGAAATAACGTCAACTATTTTAATAATTAATTAATACAAGAGTATAAAGACTCAGAAAAAGGCCAATTTCTGAAAGAACATCATATTAAGAGCAGTAATTAAGCCCAAATTGTGCAAACTATATATACAGTTTACATTTAAAATAAATCTATTCTTTGTCTGTAAATCTATTCTACCTGAAACTCCTCAAGTGGTGTAGTTTTAGCTTCACCTCGTTCAATTCCTGTTAAAAAAAATCTTAGTACCTTTGTGATATTCAATTACTCCTAATTTATTTTATTATAAATTGCCCCTACACTGTATTGACATTAAGTTACGCAGAAAGGGATGAGCTTTTTACATGTTGATGTAAAAATTTTTTCAGCTGCAGATGCATTCTTTGTAATTAAAAAGAAACTGAATTATTTATTTATTTGTACTTTTAAGCATTTATAACATTGTATGAAAAAAGCTTAAGTGATCAAATGAAAAATCTGCAAAATGAGCCCCATTTTTTATCTTATCAATTAATTGTAAAAATTGAGTGGGGCTAAATATAGAAAAATCCTGAAATAAAACCTGTTAGAAACTGCTCAGGTTCCAACAGGACAAAAGCCTTAAATATACATAGTGGTGGCAGCATTACTCTCTTTCAAATGTAAAATTGTGCACAAATTTGTGTTTGTCTATCACAGCAAACTTCAACAATGTAGATTTAATCTGTGGTTATAAGGTGATGAAAATATTAACACTTTTCCAAGGAATCGAATTTGTTACAGTGGAGTGAAAAAGGGAATCTGATTTTCTCTCTTTCATGTTTTTCACACTTTAGTGTTTAAGAACATCAAGCCAACTAAAACATTAATCAAAGGAAAAAAAAGAAAACAGGAAAAAATATTTTACACCACTGTACATTTCAGAGAAAGTGTTAATTTAAAACATCATGCTAAAACAAAGAAGACATGGAACTGTCTTTACCTGTTGTGCTGGAAAACCTCAAAGCCGTAGATGTCCAACAGACCGATAACAGATGAGTTCTTATGAGATTCATTCTGTTGGAGAGAAAAAAAAAATCATATTTGGTACCAAAACCCCTGAGAACATCCATGTAACTAATATTGTATTATTATCAATGAGACTCATGCATCCCGAGCTGGTTATTTATGTGTATATGAGTAACTTTTTGGAAAAAATAAACATTTTAGGAATATTTTTACTATGTTGCACTTCCTAGTTTTAATTTAGCAATTTTATCATGAAGTATTGCTACTCTTCATTGAGTAAAACTTTTGGCATACTCTATCCAAAAGTAGAGTAACTTCACTGAAAGAAGATTGTTTTAAAAAAGATTCACCAAACACACCTGCAGTTGCAGGCTAAAAGTTTCATATGTTTTATACTTTGCGTGATTTTATTTTGTAATAAGTACATGAATTATTTTCATTCCCAAGATTTTTTCATAACCTGAAATATTGGTCCACCTCATGATGTAACTTTTAAATATTAAATGACTTATGTTTAGATCAGTACTTGAGAAACCATTTTACAAAATACTTTTTTACCCTCTTACTTGAGTAATTTCTAGGTCAGGTACAAGTTTAAGTAGTGCTGCTTTTCTTATCTATAGTTCTGGGGTTCTCACCGACCTCTGGATTTAAGTAGTCTGACTATAAATGATAATCAAAAAGCAGTTCTTTATCTATAGATTATATTTAAGTTGTGGCCACAAGGTGGCGCCATCTAGCTACAGAATAAAGATGATCCTTGCAGCAGGGTTTGGTCAGTGAGTTTATACCTTGTATGTCAGCGAGGTGTTGATTTTGTTGACCAGCCAGGTGAAGGTGCGTCCGTACACCGCCTTGGACAGAGCATCCCGAGCCGACGACGCCTGCTCCATGTTCAGAGGGCTCACGAGCTGCATACACACACACACACACAGTGTGACAGTAACTCAGAGCTGAGCTGGGACACTTACACATGTAACAATATTATTATTTCTAACCACAGCAGACATTACACAGACAGGAAAGCTTTGTATACAAGTACTTATCACACAGTGACGGTGTGTATCCAAACCTACCTCCTCTCCCTTGGCAATTATCTTCTTATGTGTGAGTGCCTCTGTCAGCACCGTACCATTCACCCCCAACAACTGGAAAAGCACAGCAGCATTAGCACACACACACATATACCAGTAGTAAAACCAGTGACAAATCCACCTCTTCCAGTAAACAGACAGGCGTCACACCAGTCTGCAGCCAGAAAGGTTTCTCTGCTGCCTGCTTATTATGTCTGTGTTTGGTGGGGCCAGCAAAAACAGAGGTGAAAATAAACTGAGGGACAGAGATGATCTGTTTTTTGTCTGTAGATTCACATTTGGAGTCGAGAGAAAAAGAGGAAATAATTTGTTAGCACCGGTAGAGGCGCAAACAATGAAACATAATAGATAAAATGAGTATGTGGCAAAAAAAATACAAAAAGTTATCATGTATTTTTAGCACATAGTCCCATTTTGTAGCAAAATCAAGTACCTATGAAACCTTCAGTTGTTATAAGAATGCTATACATATGAAGCATAACTTAAAATACATTTGACTCCTATAAATTGTCATCAGACTCTTTAAGAAGCTGCTACTATTCCGACACTCCACCTTCAGCACGTCATCACAACATATGTGTGTGTGTGTGTGTGTGTGTGGGTGCGCGGGTGTGCGTGTGCATCCATTATGCCATTTATGACCGATCATAGGAGCATTTTTGTATGATCAGCTCAGCAGATGCGAAAAAGGTACCAGATGTTTGGCTAATTGCTGCTGCCGCTAGTCGGGAGGAGCTGAAGGGGAGGAAGCCTATAAGAGGTGCTAAAATTGTTAATATCGGCCTCAGTTAACTTATGAGACCAATATCACTATTTCAAAAAAATAAAAAACCTGAGAGATCAGTAAACTGCTATAAACATCAAGACAAAATATAAATTTTATTTAATTTTTCTGCTGTTGAGTTTTCAAGTATATATGCTGATATTTCTCTTAAACTAAGGAGCATAGAAGAGTTTTGTACGGACCTAAATGACTAAATAAATGTGCAATCGTTTAGTAAAATAGTGCAGTATAGAAAATTTTGGTGGTCGACCAGAAATTTTATTCAACTAAATGAACTAACTGATTTTGAAATTGTAAATTTAAAAAAAACCTCAAGTTATATACAGCTCTGGAGAAAATTAAGAGCCCACTGCATTTGGTGGCGGTTATTCCACCAAATATTGATGTCTGATCTGAGCTGTATGTATTAATAATTTAAGATATTCTGGATATTTATTGAAACCTCTGACACTGGATTTCATTCTGAAAAACAGCCTGCATCATTGGACCTAAAATGAAACTTTGGTATCAGAAACAGGTTGACCCATCTCTAAAAGAGCAGTGACAATCCTGTCAGTGTGTTTGATAATAAATCTAAGCTGTGGTTTCTATAACTTCGCCGTCTCTGAAACCTTTACTGTCTGAGTCATAATCTGAATGCCATCTTATTGTGCCTACTTTCTTTGAATTCCCACATAAGAATTTTTTATAAACTTATTAAAATCTTATTGTTTGATCTGGAGTGTTCATGAACCGGCTCGGCGTAGTCTTACCCTGGCAAGGTACTTGATCTGCGTATCTGACGTAATGTGGGCGTAGCCTTCTTCCTCACTGTATTGCACATTCCCGAGGTGAAGCACACTGGCGATTATGTTCAGCAGCTCCTGCACAGAATAAAAAAAAAACACATTAAGGATGACGCAGTGAAAAAGATGAGCTGCAGAAGGACACAAAGAGAACAAAGGTGAGAGGATAAGAGACGGCGGCGCGGTAAAATCTAAGCCATCTTTACAAGCGGCTCAACTGATAAGCCCCGCTTTGATTAAAAACTGGACAAAGATCGGAGCATCCCGGGAATGTAGCAACCCGCACGCACTCACACCTGCTGCCGTCTCTGAGCAGTGGGAGCTCCAAAAGAGCTTTGGGAGCAAGTCCAGACTCACAAACGTCTAGGAAGACTCCCAAGCCGAGCGAAAGTGACCTATGAGTACTTAACAACAGCTACACACTGCTCTGTCATCCATACAGAGGCAGAAAGGGTCTCAGAAACACTGAGAGCTCCACCTAAGTTAATATAATGGTTAAAAGTTATATGGGTTAATATTGTTTTCTGTATTGCTTACAATATATTTATTCAAAACATTCTTATGGACTCAAAATGGCAAAACCTCTACTAAACCATAAAATGAGATTCTACAATCTCAGGTGACCAAATATAAAAACTGTGGACTGAAAAATGCGACATATACAAGTTGAATTTAATTAATTCATTTTAAGAAAATGTTTCTAATTTCTGCATTCGGGTGATTTAAAGTATTTTGAATTCTATGAGATTTGGAAAAGTCCAAATAAAAGTGTCATTAACCACCTGATAAACTCTCTATATCTTAGTTAGGCATGTATCTTTATCATTCTGTGCAACTTTTTGACATTTCTGTTAATTTGCCTAAAACCATGTTATCATGTCATGGTTGAATCGTGCCTAATCTGTTAAGTTCTCTGATTTGTTTAAAACGGATCGGCTTTTCATCACACAGTACGACATACAACCCTGGTGGCGAGTCAGGAGTTAGGATAGTGAACCTTTATCAGTAGCCTTTCTCTGCATGTGTGATTTATTTGCAAAGTGGACTCAGAGTTGGATGGGTCTCCTCCACTCAGATTAATGTCTGCATGCTGTAGGATGGACTCTAATGTAAGACTGACTGCAGTCTTACATGAGTAAGACTGCCATGAGCCTCAGGAGAGGCTCATGGCAGAACACAGCGCAGCGGCAGAACTGCTTTCATTTCACCATAAAACTTTCCATTAACAGAAAGAAGTTGCTAGATTTATAAGTCGTCGCTTTTTTAATAGAAAGTTGCTATAGGGTCTGAGAAGTTGCTAAACATTGTGACACACTGGATAAGTAATGATACAACACAACAAAATTTGGTGATTGAAAATAAAAAATAACTAGATCATCAGCATAAACAGCAACTTTAGGTTCGAACCTGTTAAGTTTCTGTTGCTCTGATATCAATTAAGCAGCAGTTAAAGAAAAAGACGATTCAGACTTCTTCACAGAAACACCCACTCTACCCACAGTCAAAACACAAATAAATGAGGAAGAGGCGAAATAAAGGGTAACTGTAACGTCTTTCAGTTCCTGGGTTTCTTGTTTTGAGACAAGATATGATTTGGTCCTTAACACAAATTAACGCAAGGCAAATACAACCTCAAAAACTACGATGCATAACGTAAAATGCACAAATACACAATCCCTACGCATTTCAGTTGAGCTTCTGATATCATGTCATAAATTGTGGCTGACTTGAGGTTGCATATCCTTAAATTTAATACCCGTTAAGAACCAGATTGTAGTTTGTGTTCTGATGCATAAAACCAAAGGCTAAAAAGTCTCTGACCTTATTCTCACCATAATTACATTGTTTGTTTCTTACCTCCACTTCATCGTCATTGAAGCCAATGACAGTCAGGGCTTTTCTCACCGCCTTCCAGTCGCTGCGGTCGTTGATGGAGCTCACTTTGGGACAGTTGCCCTGTGGGACGCATCGGACAAGTTAAGCCCAAATTTGGAAACCAAATGAAGCAGAGATGATACTTTTTCAACCATGAAACAAACATGTAAGGCAGAAATTCACAGAGCAGGTGACGCGCAAACAGCTGTTTACAGCTAAACACCTTTGTGTATGCAATATAAACACCTACTTAGACAAACACAGGTGGAAGGTGCTTTGGTTTGGAAGGTGATGGAGAGAGTTTGTGTGAAAAGGACTGTTCAGCAAGTCCCTTAAGAAAGATTTGTCCTCTGAGGAAAGCTCTTACACTGCTCTGAGCATCGCTCGCTCTGAGCCTATTAACTTGGCCGTCCACTGGGACACAGGCAGGCGTTCAGGACCGACCACAAGCTTCAGGCAGGTTGGACCAAATGGAGCCACTGAAGGACATTTTGCTGTAGTAGCTAAAGCTGTTTCACAAGAATGGCACAACCTTCAAATAGTGTCATTACCCCTTTAACTTTTTTGTCAGGTTATAAACACAAACTTACATGTTTTTTATTGGGGTTTAATGTGACAAAGTAACGCATAATTGTAAAATAGCATTTGCTAGTCTGTATGACCCAGTACTAATTAGAACCATTTTCGTCTGCAAGTTGAGTTAAGTTTATTTTTACAACTTGTTTCAGCAACAAGAGCTTTACACCATAAAAACATGAAACTTTAGCCAATTCTGAAATAAATAATAAACATTGCATTTTCTCAAATCATCAAGAATAATTAATACATTGATCGACAGTCTACTAATTATGAATCACAGACAACTTTAAACAGCTGGGGTTTTAGCCTTGATTTAAAGGAATTTTGTGTTTTGGCTGTTTTACAGTTTTCTAGAAGTTTTTTCTAGATTGGCGGAGCATAAAAACAGAATGCCGCTTCTCCATGTTTGGTTCTGGTTCTGGGGACACAGAGCAGACCAGAACCAGAAGACCTGAGAGGTCTGGAAGGTTGTTACAACAACAAGCCTTTCAGTGATTTATAATCTAACAAAAGTATTTTAAAATCTATTTTCTATGAATTTGTAAAGACTTTAGTGTTTTGGAAAACACTCAACCCACATATTGTGCTACTAAGCTAAGAATTTTCAATTAGACTTTGTTTGGACTTTGACTAGGCTCTCCTAACCGGGTTTTCTGTTCTACTAGTACAGTACAAACCAAAAGTTTGGACACACCTTCTAATTGAGTTCAATTAGAAGGTGTGTCCAAACTTTTGGTCTGTACTGTATGTAACCTCAGTTTTAAGTCTTTTGAAGCCTCCAGCTGGTTTTGTTTTATTTGTTTTTGCCTCCATCCATCTTTCCATTAACTCCCTGATGAAGAAAACCATCAAGCTGCCACCATATTGTTTCAAAGTGGAAACAGTGAGTGGAGGAACATCAATGTTTTTGTCCCACCCGCACCTTAACCAGGTACTGATACTGCTGGGTGTTCCTCTCCAGGCCAAGCCGTCGCAGCAGGTCTTCTTCGCCTCCTTCGATCATCTGATAGAAAATGTGGAAGTTTCTCTCCCCATGGTTCTGGTGGACCACCCGGGACTTCTCCAGTAGGTAGTTGATGATGTGGCCGCCAACCGGAGCCCCCTGTCGACGGGACAGAGGCCAGGGACGGCGGTGGGAAGAAGACGAGGAGAAGGAGGATTGGGTAAGGCTGGGGTACTGAGGTGTAATAAAACATGCAGGTTCCAGAGGGATTTTGTCGTCCATTAAATATATAGTGCACTCATAAAAAAGGGGAGGTGTGAATTAGATGTATTCTAACGTCTTCATCCTTAATCCTCAACAATTTCTTTATAAATTTCATTGGATTTTGGAGACTTTTGTCTGCTTGTTACTCACCTTAAAGTCAAACTGAATGTCCATGTACTTGCCAAAGCGGCTGGAGTTGTCGTTACGCAACGTCTTTGCATTCCCAAAGGCCTGGAAGGGAGAAAGACACAGCAGATAAGGAAAAGAGAAAGAGGAGAGGCGTGATAAGTGACGAATTATGGAATAAAGATAACAAGATATGCAGATGAAGGAAGGTGATAAAGATAGGAGAAGAATAAAGAGTAAAGAAAAAAGGTGAGAGCAAAAAAGGAACAAAGGAAATTGACAGAGAAACCTACTAGTAAAGATGATTTATTTCAGTGCTTTGTTCTATAACAAAGCACTGAAATCAAATACAGATACCTCCAGCACTGGGTTGGACTGCAGCAAACGATCTTTGACGGTCTGCACTTGTTCGCTGGCTGGACAGGTGACGGCGTAGTACTGCAGGATCTTTTTGGACGCTTCCGTCTTCCCAGCGCCGCTCTCCCCTGAGATCAGGATGCACTGGTCCTTCCGCTCTGTCCTCATGGAGCGGTACGCATTGTCTGACACCGCATAGCTGCAGGAGGGCAGAAAGGCAAGAGTAGCAGAAGATTTGATGTCTGAAGGGAAGAAGAAGATGTATTTGGGTGCTTAGTTTGCTTTAATAAAATTCTAGCTCATTTGTCTAGAAAGTTTGATTGTTTTGAAGATGTGTGAATGTGCAATTGAGCTCTGATGCAGACCAAAGAAGTAAACTCAGGTCCACCTAAAAACCTAAGTCTCAGTTTGGTAGACGTGAACTCTGGTGCAGATTGACAATTTGGATTATAGCGCAGGGCATTCTGGGTAAATACAACAAAAACAAACAAGAGAGTCTAATGCTAGCGGGAGAAATGGTGAATGTCTGTTACCAAAGACAAAAAATTTATTTGACAGTGGCTAAAATCTGATGCTACTCCACTTTTGTTTGCATTTTGTGAAGAACAAAGTTGCGCTCAGTGTCTTCATCAGATATTTTTATGTCATTTCCTTCAGTGATTTCTGGTGCAGTGCCACTGCAGATGAGGAGGTGAACAAGTTTTCAAAAGGTTTGGATCCTTTAACACAATGCTGTGTGAATGCAAACCGCACCAGCTGAAAATGTAACAAATGCTGCAATTTTGGTCCCCAATTGAACTGAGTCTACCCGGCTATTGAGTGTGAAATACCTTTAGTTTATCCTAAGACAGTGACAAGGCAAATATAAGCTTGTTTTATAATGGCTGTTCTTCACACTTCCCTTCTTTTTCAGAGATGAAATCAAGCAATTGGAAATTCAGAAAACTCTAAGAGCAATACATCCCTTTACTGGATGACAATGTGTTAAAGAAAATATTGACTTTGGAAAATTCATGCTTGGAATGTGTCATATGCTAACCCGTCACCATCTGAGTATAAGCATGAATCATAAAGACCAGAGCAAAACCCAGCTTGTTCCAGTTACACCATCGCTCATCAGCTCCGGATCGCTATCTTCCTGGTTTTGTTATTTCAGCCTGTTTTGACACATTTCTGACAGTGGACTAATCGGTGAAAGATAAAAAGCAGCAGCTTGAACGTTGTTGCACTTGCACTTGGTGCCGTTCGTGTTTGACACCAGAGTCTGAGCGGGGGTCAAGTTCGGGTCAGAGGAATTCCCTCTGCAGGGAGGAAACCTCTCGCCTGGTACCAATGCTTGCTTACTTTTCTCTCCAGCTCCCCCCATCCTCCACCCTTCTAACATCTGCTCTTCGCTGAAGCACATCTCTCTTTCCACTCAGATGGAGAGAAAACATTTAGCCACACGCTCGAGTGGAGACAACTAGAAAGCACAGGCTTGTGAAATGTTTCAGTGCAGCCGCTCTAGACTCTTTGTAATGTGCTGGATTGTTTCACTGCAGATCTTTGAATTTTTGAAGGATTTAAAGGGAATTCCCTGACACTTCCTGTGCCAGCATTTCAAACGCTCAGGACGCAGCCATGACGAATAGAGAAAAGGACACTCAGACTTGTGAACATGACGTAACTGACCAACTATGAGAAAAGCGGACAAAGCAAACATTTCAACACATCTTACCGCTGTGACAGTATTTAGCACAGACATGTCATTCTAGAAAGAAAGCAAGGAACACATCATTGGTCTCTGCTGGATTTGATGGATTAAATAGTCTGACTTTACACATTAGTAACCATGTGACAGAGCAGGAAAAAAGTAGGATTAATGAAAATCTGTCAACTTATTCACTGTAAGCCTCCTTCACAACCTGAGGAACCTGCTGAATGCTCTGTGCTGCAGGTTATTTTCTTTTATTAATCAATTATTCTGATGACTAATTAGATTAAAAAAAGATTGTCACATTCTGTAGATTTTCCAGGTAAGTCTTTCTCAAACATTAGAAATACATGAAAAGATAAAAATTCCCTTTTCAAATAAGAAAATAAATCATGTGAAAAACCTTAACATTAATACAGTGTTGGGCTGATATACTGAACATTATTTTGAATTAATTGATGGAATATTTGGACAGTAAAACGTGATTTATAGGAGATTTTCTTTTTACAGAATTTGAACCAGGTGAAGAGTAGAATATATTCACAGACAAATATGGATTTATCTTAAATATATTTTTGTTTAGTTTTGACTCAATTAATCCTCCGAGTATGTTCTTTCAGCAAATGGCCTTTATTGAGTCTGTATGCTCCAGTTAATGATTACTGGATTACTAAATCAACTGACGATTGTTTCAATAATCGATTAAATCTTGATGAGTCGTTTGAGCCTTTTAAGACATTCTGTACAGGGAAACATCTCAGACAAGACAATTTTAATGGAGCGATGGCTGCATACGGAGAGATTTGTGCACTTACATGTGTGGAGAAACCTCGTAGAAGTTGACGCCACGGTATCGCTCCATGTGGTTCTTGGTGTAGATCTCCAGGTCTTTATATGGGTTCACTGATACCAGCACAGAACCGATGTAAGTCTGAGGAAAAGAAAACGAATTGGTCACGCCGTGATAAAATAAAAACGGTTTTATAAGAACATGTTTGAAAACCGTCAGCAAATTTCTTACTTACTAAATTATGGCTCTAGCAATTAATTCAGCTAAAGAAAACTGTAAACTATATTAAATTCTAACAAAATTTAAGAAAAACTCGGAATCCCCCTTTTTTGTTTTTTAAAATAAAAGGGTTTGAACACATTTGACAAGGTTTTAAATTATAAAATTTAATCTCAAGAGGTTCAAATGCCCCAGCCACAAAAAATAAATGATTCATAACAATAATGTTTTCAAGATCCTAATTCGTTTCAGAAATCTTAAATTGCTTAAAAAACGTTGGGTGTTTTTCCCAGTAGAGCCATACAAAACCAATTTACAATTAAAACCAAATATTTTTGAATTTCAGATTTATTTAAACGTTCCAAAGCAGCTTAAGAATTGGTAGCTGGTTGTGTTGTACAACAAAATTATGTGGATCGACTTTCACAACCCAACTACCAAATTTTTTACTTTAAAATACGGGTCTCAAAACTAACTCTCACTTTCATAGTGAGAGTTTAGTCTTTTTTCATCTAAAAATTGTGATGCTTACAGATAGCTGCTTAACAAGAAACGTAAAATAATGGTGGTGTTTCGCCATTGCTGCAACAATAAGCTTTTTACTTCCAGGTAAAAAACTATCTAAACTTAAATAATCCCATAAAAATCAGGAACGTTTTGCTTAATATGTGCCCCTAACCCTCGTCATTGACTCACATAGATCAGGTTCTCCTTGAAGCGTTTTCGCAGGTTCTCTATGAAGGCCGCCTCGCTGGTGTAGTTCTCCAGCAGGACGAAATCCTGCACTCCCACCCGGTCTCTGGCTGTCAGGGCCGACTCCATCATAGCCCGGACCCCGTCACTCGCCACCACCTGAAACAAGAGGATCACATGTTTGTTAGTGTAACTTAAAAAAATAATACAACAAGTGTTATTCTTCAGTGTGCAACACAAACACCGATGGAGAAAAATTAGAGTCTTCGATTTCCAAGAGTTGTTGCGAAGGTAATGAATAAATAAGGCGGTCTGATTGAAAGTCAACCAGCAGAAGAAGAAAACGTTCTACAGCAGGTTATGTCAGGTTGCATAAAACTGCATTATTTATTGTTCGTAAGGAACTAAAAAATTGTGTGCTAAAAAATTCACAGCAGCTATTCAAGCGTTGCTCTCAGATAGAGCAACACTTAATGACTCAGTCCCTTCGTGTAAAGCAAAAAACAAAAAACTTCGGTTTGATTCAAAGCTGTAGGAAATTAGAAATTATTTAACATCTACGAAATTATAGAAACAAAACCTAGAAGTTATGTCCCTTGTTTTTGACAGTTAAACACATTTAGTGCATTTAAAAAAACCACGTCAGACGGCCAAAGTGCTTCACAGTTACATCCACAATCGTAAAACACTAAATGAAGTAAAAACAGTAACAAGAGTAAGTAAAATACAAAATTAGGATTTAAATTACTATCAAACAGTTTTTATCTGCAATTTCTATGATATTAGAGTCTGAGTGGGATGGACAGGCAGAGGTAAGATATTTCACAGCAGCACGTTTAAAACTTTAAAAGTGAGCACCAAGATTTTAGTGTTTGTGCTAGAAAGAGTTTAATTCAGGCTTCTACAGTGGGAAGCTACTCCTGATCATTGCACTCCTTTGACCAAAAATGCAAAGGTACAAAATGGTGAAGCCACAAATCTTTGATCAGTGCATTTAAAGAGGTAAAGAGGTAGAGATATTGCTTCGTTCAATACTCCAACAATAACAACAAATCTACACCAGTTCAAATGCATAAACAGCACTTGGTAAACTATAAGTGTGAAAGAAACACTGAAGTTTTTCCATCCTCTAAAAACCCCAAAATAAATACATTTTCTGTTTTCGCTGAAGAAAGGCTTGTAAGGAAACTTCTCACGTCTAAAATAGCGAGATCGAACCGAGCCCAGATGAGGATGGAGAAGTGTTGTCGCCCCAACACAAGTGAAAAAAAAAACACCCATCTTGGTTTCACCTGTTTAAAGAAGTAACACCAGACAAATTTAGCATCAGAAGTGCAAAGTCAAAGCGCAGCACTCACATGTCTCAACTCTTCGAGGCGTTTGCCCAGGAAGCCGTTTTCTAAAATAGTGGATTGAGTTTTCCGCATAAGACTGGCCAAGTTACCGACATCCATTGTTGAGATGCAGTGAGCAATAAAGAGTGCAAACTAAAACAAGTTGGAGGAGGAAGGAGCCAGTCTGAGGACAGAACAGGGGCACAAGACACACTCAGTAGCACAGCAGGTGTTGTTGTTGTGTTAGGCAGTGCAGAAGACGCCTCCCCCAGGAGACTACAGTGAAGACTTGGATTGAGAAAGAGATGAGAAGGCTTGAGGGAGGACAGAACATATTAATTAGAGCAGAGGGAAAAACAGGAGAGGGAGAAAAGGGAAGGTGAGTCTGACGGATGCCGGGTTGCGACTCCAGTCCAGCTCCACCACTGCTTAAACACTCCTAGAAACTCCTCACTACAGCCATCTTGAGGCCCATTAAAATCTCTGCGTACACACACAGACACGCTCTGCATCTTGTTCAAGTTTCACCCAAGTATGCAGAACCACGTTTGATCTCAACCCAAGTGTTCGGTCGGACTTCCACCAGCCTGAGTCAGTCCATGTCCCTGAACGCATCGCCCGACGACAGGACAACAAACCTGACACAAACAGCAGCTTCCTGAGCCTAATAACATTAGCTAACACTGCCTGCTCCATTTGTGCTCTTTAATTAACTGAACCAGCCTGTAATTTATCTTTACAGTCTCTCAAAGAGGCGAGCGGCTGGGAGGGAGGGAGGCTGCTGGAGTCTCTCTCTCCTGATGCTCAGTCACTGTCGTCTCTTTCAGGTCAAAATCAAGGCTCTAGAGCCGCCAAAGGTCTTAAAAACGGCATAAATTCAGGGGATAACCTTCTGATTCAGTCCCCAGCCATTTTCAGTACCAGATGTAAAAAGGACCAGATAATTCAGGCTGTTAAAACAAGAGACAGACCTCAGCCAGAGCTGCTCATTTCACTTTTTCGTCATTTCATATCCAACTTTTTTTGGATCAAAATGGTACCAGACACCCAACCAACAATGACACTTTCAGGGCCATTATATCTGAGATATATTACAAAATAAAACGTATTCCTTTAGATTTCCCCACAAAGAATAAAGTTCTTTTGTCAACATTTTAACACTAACTTAGACAGATTTCTGCAAAGATGCAATTTGCAATTTGGCTTCTTTATATTAATAACATTTCACCAATTTATGATTAACTGAATCTGACCGAAATTAACTGTGTGTGACTGTATGACTGCTTTGAGCAGGAAGGATTTGGATTGCTTGTTGAACAATTATTCATTTCCTGAGCATGGAATCAAATCTACAGACGAAGTTTGGTTTATTTCAGATTATCTCTGTTGGCATCAGGTCATAGCAAACATTGGTTTTGGCATTTATATCTCTTATTTTGTCTTTGGGTGTGAAACATCCTAGTACTGCGGGGATATGCAGCGGATCCTCTCTCCTTTTAAGCTTTCAGAAACAAACACTTGATATAACTCATCCTCTCAAGATATTTTCTGATTAAACACGTCTAGTGCAAATCCTACCTGAATGATTTATTTCTATAATGTATAAATGATCCTTTGCTTTCTTTACTCCCATGTAAAAAACAAAGTAAAGCAATGAATTAGAAGTCTAGGAAGTTGGGAGAACACCTCTGGGGATAATAATTGTGTGTTGATATGTAACTTTATCCCACACAGCCGTGTGTCTCCCTCCTCTCAGCTCTGTTTGGACAACATGAGCTCTGGTGACCTATTGTTTCACACAGAAAACAGCAGCTGTGAGCGAGTGTGTGTCGCTACAGCTGAGTGCTTTAATATCCTGGTACTCAGTCACCACTTTGACTTCATTTTATTTGCTCTTCTCACCTCCCAGTAAAGGAACGAAGCTTCTATGTTCAGATATTTTACCAGTTCAGATCTTTGAATTCAAACGGGTCGCTGCTGCGGAAACGCGACTTCCTCCTCAGAGGATTGTTCATGGGAACGACTAAAGTAGCAGGAGGTTCAGCCCAAATGTGAATAAAGAACCAGGCAGATTTTACTGTAAGATAGCAGAAAATTTACATGACTTTGCATATTTTATGAGGAGACAGCTTAATTAGAGTGGCCAGCACATTTCTTCTTCTTTAATACATCCTCATCTGTGTCGCACTCATGCTCCATTACTTCACTTCTTCTTCTTTCACTGGCTGACCTCCACCAGCTTTCAGGAACTCAAGACGTACGTGCCTGCCTGGTTGCCACTAGTCGTCATGTTTTCCAAATGCTGTTCGGCAAACAGAGCCGCTCAGCGCCAGGATGGAGGGAGGAGACCTGAGAAGGTCCCACACTTCTGAGATGACTGATCGCTCCAATCACTATCGCTCTGACTAGGGCTGAAACTATTAATCAGATTCATCGTCAGCTGATTTAGTAATCACTAATTATTAACTGGAGTACACAGAAAAAAAGCACAGCAGTAATTAAACCAAAACTGTACAAAAATATAAAGATTTTGCATTTAAGTTAAACAGAAAATTTGTTGTTTGTCAATATGTCCGACCCAAAAAGTAATAAAATGTTTATTTTCTTATTCTTCTTATGAAAAATGAATTAAATTGTTTGTGTATTTTAATGCATTTCTAATTTTGTATAAAAAAGGCTTAAATAAAAAAATGCGGAATGTGGCAATTAATAAAATAATCAATAAATCAATCATTAAATAATCATTACTTGCAGCCCTAGTTCAAATATCTCAACATCATCAGATCTAATGTTATTTCTGCTAATCTTTAATCAACATAAAGTACCTCTTAACACCAACTGGCTCCAGATTTATACTACATGTTCATGTGTGTTATACTTAGACCTTATTTAAATGTGTTTTTCTGTAGTTAAAATCATCCACTTCTAAAAGGAGCATTTACCAGATTTATGTGCAGTAAAGTTACTGTAAATGGGTAATCTAGTATTATAGTCTTGCAGCTTAATAAATTTGGAAGAATCAGAAGAGAAGAATTAAACCATTATGTTCAGAGTTAAGTAGCAGAAAGCCAGATTCTGCTATTTAAATTCGGAAAGTGTCCCCAGCTGCACAGTTAAAACAAACTGCATTTGTATTGCTGCTTGTCTGGAAGACCACAAATGTTAAAAGGACTGAGTTTATTTAGCACTTTCCTAGTCAAACTACCACTTAAAGCACTTTACGCTACAGCAGCATTCACACACAGTTCAGCAGGAAACTTGAGGTTGAGAGCATTGCCCAGGAGCACAGAGACAGGATACAAGGAATTTAACATGCAACCTTCCATTTGCAAGAGTCTACCCACTGGTTTAGACGGTCACTATTAAAGTTTATTACTGGGGAGTCAATGCACAAGATGCAAAAAAAAAAAATTAAATCTTACAAAAGCATTCTTATCAAATGTTATCAGCTTACAGCTGCAAACATCAATATATTTTATTGGAGTTAGTTGTGAAAGACCAACACAAACACATGCATGAGTAAAAACAGGAAGGAAAACAATCCACAGTTAAAAAAAGAAAAACATTCAAAAATCTGAAAAATGTGGTGTGCAACTGTGTTCAGCCCCCTTTACTCTAATTCTCCCAAATAAAATCCTGTCCAATGTCTTGAGAGCAATTTGGTTAGTGAACAGAAGTTGAAGAGGAGTTTAAAGCAAAGCCAGATAATTAAGCAAAATCCCAAACTTTAGGCAGAGAAGAGGGAAATGGCAGAGCCTAATACTAAGGTCATGATGAACGTATTCATTTTAATTCCCTACCGATCTGTGTATTGGTGTATGAATGTGTTTGTGAGTGTGACTGGGTGAATGTGGCTCTAGTCTAAAGCGCTTTGAGTGGTCAAAATGACTGAAAAAGCGCTGTATAAGTTCAGTCCATTTACTATTTACCATTTACTGTATACCTCCTTGTTTGCTTGGGGTTTTTTGGGGTTATTTTACTTTTATTGCCCTTACTTGTTCTATTATCTGTTTATTTATTTTGTATATAAATATCCTTTCTTGCTTTTTGTCAGTTTTCAATGTTTACAGACTAATTGGGGAATAAAAAAAAAAAACACTCAAGGATCAATCTATGATTGAAAAATCCAACAAGTTCAAAACAACTTAACCAGAAAAACGTCATTATGATACGATGGAATAATACTCAAAAAAGTCCATTTTACATATTATTCATTTAAAACCCCCAAAACATGAAAAGGTTTAGGAGTTGGCAATACTTTGACAGGACTCTATGTATCTGAACTCATTGGCTCAATACTTTAGCATAAATTTATGCCATGTTTAGTAAAGCTTTGTATAAACCAATCAGACCCTAAGGCATGTCAGCCACCTAGAGTACAATATGTAAGCACATAAAATACAGATAGCAAAAATGTCTTGTTCTTTCTTGTTCACATGATTTGCAAAAAAAAAAAAAAAAAAAAAAAAAAAAAAATAGATTTGCACAGGTCTGACTAATTTAACTGCTCTCTCAGCGTTTTGCCCCTTTTCCACATTTTTCACCTCTGAATCAGATTTCTGGCGCTGATTTCTCCCCTCATCTGGTTCTGAGCTGGCTGGTTGAAACAAAAGGGAGAAGACTGTAGAAATAAAGACTTCAATTTAATTCAGTCTTAATTTGTAAGTGACTGAGGTTTCAACTGAAAGCTGGAGTAAAGCTAAACACACTGTGACCCCAGAAGCTATGCATGAGCTGCTGGTTTTGTTAGGATCACAAGCCAACCACAACATTTTATAAACAAGGAAGTGGTTAAAAAAAAACACAACAGAGATCTTTTGCAGAGCTTCCAATCAGTCAAGGTCTCCCTAAGCTTGTGTGAATGTGGAGTAAAACATATCCCACAAGTCTGTGCATGTAAAGCTGTCAGTGCTCGAAGCGTTCTCCCACTGTTCAGCTGCACAAGACGCCAGACGTATTACCATTAGATTTTAGTATTACCATAGAGACGATCCTCCAGCAAGTTTAGATCTCTCCACAGAGCGTAACAACGCTCCACAAAGCAGTCAAACAGGTGGAGCAAGAAAAAATTAACCACACAGCTGAGGGCATGTGGGCTAAACAAGCTGGCAGCTGCTAAAATCCTCCTAATTTTCTTTCACAAAAAATCCATTTTAAACAATTCACATTGTTTATTTACTCTATTCTCCACTAGCATGGATCCAGTTCATAAAAACAGACAACACATAATATTGGTTTTCACAAGGAGGAGACAAGATTTGAGATTTTATTCTGGACAATCTAAGAAATCTGCACGTCTACTGTACATAAAATCTGCCAACTCGTGTCCTGCACACCAAATCTGTGCCAATGCATCAAAATCAAAAGAATAAGAACAACAAATATCATTTAAAAAATGTTATAACTGCAATATGTTATCAGGCTGAACTCGAGACATTGAATCTTACTTCTTTGGAATTATTTCAAACTATTCTTAAGAAGTAACATTTATTATCCAGTGTCAATGTTCTTAGGATGTTTTCATGATGAAAACATCAGGGGTGAATTTAGTTTGATTGGGAACATTTGTTACATTTTCAGCTGATGTGCTTCACTTTCATACTGAACTTTCAACCAAACCAAACACTTTAAAAAATATGTTTCATCCTCTCGCCTGTGGGGGCGCTGCACTAGGAACCTTTGAAGGAAACAACATGAAGAAGACACCAAGCGCAACTTTCTTCTTCACGAAAGGTAAATAAAAATTGAGTGACATCAGATTTTTTTTTTAATTTCTCAATTTTTAACCAAAGACCACAAGTCATTTCTTCCATCAATATTGGACCCGCACGTTTGTTTTGGTTCTCTTTACCCAGAATGCTCTGGGCTAAAGTCGGCTTCCTGTTTTTCGAGCTATTTCCAATCTAATCCAGCTAATTCCAAAGTTCAGAAACAGTATCGATACCAAATTATCCTGGTCATACTCAACCAGTCTAAAAAAAAGTTTTGATTTTGAATTAAAAATTACTATTAAAGGATTAGCCAGCACACAGTTAGTTAGTCACAATATTCTCAATTTCTTCCATCCATCCATCCATTTTCTAAACACCCTTCGTCCCTAATGGGGTCGGGAGGGTTGCTGGTATCTATCTCCAGCTGCGTTCCGGGCGAGAGGCGGGGTTCACCCTGGACAGGTCGCCAGTCTGTCGCAGGGCAACACAGAGACACACAAGACAAACAACCATTCACACACACACTCACACATAGGGAGAATTTAGAGAAACCAATTAACCTAACAGTCATGTTTTTGGACTGTGGGAGGAAGCCGGAGAACCCGGGGAGAACCCACGTGTGCACAGGGAGAACATGCAAACTCCATGCAGAAAGACCCCGGGCCGGGATTCGAACCCAGGACCTTCTTGCTGCAAGGCAACAGCTCTACCAACTGTGCCACTGTGCAGCCCCCAATTTATTTCTACTCAAAATATTGTCACACAATCCATTCAAAAAGGGTGGAGATCTCTTCACGACGCTCAAAATAAATCTTTCTAACATGGAACCACTTACCTCAACAAACTAAGCTGCATTTTGACAAAAACTACATAGTGGTTCAAAAGAGAATGTACTATAATGAAAAACATTAAAATCAAGAGATCTCCTGCCACACCCCTGCAAAACACCACCGTCTACTTTCAGGAAAAAGAATCAGTTCCTCTCCTGGAAAACAGAGAGGTAGCGGATACTTTCAACCTACAAGTTAGCATTTATGCATTGGTGAAGAATAATTTGTCATTCAAACAATCTGCAAGAATCCACCAACTTACCTGGCACCAACGAAACTCCATAGAGAGAGGCTGCTTTGTGGCTTTCATATCATTAATCTTTACTCTCAGCCTGATTACATTCCCTTACAGAACAAGGAAGAGCTTTTCACAACTCAAGTTTGCTACAGTCTGCAAAGTGACAACCGAGGAAAGCCTGAAGAGAATGAGGCAAGCCCAGTATCAACTACTTTCTGAGCTGAAGTCAAATGCCTCGCAGGCAACAATGACAAGTGTGTCAAGAATTTCTTGGTGTAATATGCAACCCTGGCATGTGTCAGCTATCCGTCGTACACATACATACCCTGCTGAGGCTCAGGGAAGACTTTTGATGTGGATGCAATCCCTATGGATGTCCCAAAGCATGAAAGAAGTCTTGACCTGCTATGTCCAAAGTAATAAGCACCAAGTTTCTACTTCACATTGACACACTGACTCTTAGGTTCAGTGAATGCGCAAGAATGCAGCACGGCTACGCAACACCACTGTGTGACTGCCTCGCCCTGGGGCACCGCAAACACACACGCACACATTCAGACACACTCAGAGGTGCTGGCACTCCCCGGGCCACTCCCCAGATATCATGAAGGTCCAACATCACTGTGACAAATACGAAGCAAGATGTGCAAAGATGCTGAGAGGAGACAAAGTAAAAAAAAAGAAAGGGGAAAAAAAAGCAGAGCAGGTGAGCATCAAGTTATTTAATCTCACCTGTGTCCTTCAAGTCAAAAAATTTACCATCAAGGTTGTTTCACTATCTGAAGCACAGTGTGGGAATCTCACTTCACAAGTCAGATGAAAGTAACTCCCCTCCTAAAGATTAGTTCTTACCAGTTACCTCTAATTGCAAACTAACAAGTCCAAACTTGACCATTCCTTTTGCGATCAATCACCGATAAAAAACCTCTTCATTGACCACATCCCCAACAACTTTTTCCTCTCTTTCTTACCAAAGGTCTGTATTTCATGGCTCCTGCCCAGCTCTCCTGCGATCTGGACTTATTCTCGTTCCCACTGTTCCAACAGCCCGACTGTCAGGAATGTGGCCTCCAGCGCCGCGTCACGACCACTATTTAACCAAGAGTTTGTTTTTAGAAGCTCTCCCCTTCGTCCTGAGAACCAGCTGCCATGGCTTCTCCTCTTACTACTGCTCACAGGCTCCGAGCGCACACCTCACTCTGCCTCCTCTTACTCCCACCACGTTCACCCAGTCTTCCTCTCCCTCCCTTTGGAGGAAACAGTCCCTGTGTTTTTGTGACACAGAACCTTCCACCCCCTTTCTTTTTTCTTTCTGTAAGTATTTTCCCTTTTGCCCCCTCCTCAATCCAATGGACAACTAGGGGGAAAAGATCGAAAGCATGCTCCTCATCTTCTTATCGTGTGCACAAACACACATCTGGCCCTAACCACCACTGGAAAGAAGAAAGAATGAGAGGGAAAAACTGCATGCTGATGCCACTGTGGTGAGGAGTGTGTGTGTGTGTGTGTGTGTGTGTGTGTGTGTGTGTGTGTGTGTGTGTGTGTGTGTTTTTGTGTGCACGCATCCAAACTGAACCGTGTTCGCCTTCTTCAGTTCCTCGCCTCCACTTAGATTTCCTTCTGGTGTTTGCTTATGACCGTTGCTTACTGTATTTAGCAAACATCCCATATACACACATGCAAAGTTGGCATTGTTCAATCAGTGTCGACACAAAGAGGGTAATTTGTCCAGACCAGTGCAACATGCACACATACACACCCGTCCACTGCAGATCAAAGGTCTCTGTGGTCTAATGCATCTGCTTGTTAACACTAATAACATCTGGCATCTCACAGGCAAGGGGCGTGTGTGATTGTGAACCAAGGAGAGATTTCGCTACACTTACTGGACTATGACATAGATGTTGGCACAACCTTAGTCATCATTTAAATACAGTTTAAATTTGATAATCTTATAAGCCACTTGAAGCATTTAGTGGTTTTCTCTGTACTCTCAGAGCACCAGACAATGTTTTGAGACTTAAAAGTGGCATTGGACGTATTTGATATGTAGTAAAGAAAATATAGTCAAGTTATATAAAAAACAGAAATCTTTTAGCTAATGCCAGTGAGCTGGAAATGAAGTGCTCTGAAACAACATTTTAAGAAAGAAGTGGAAAAGCCAACCTTGGATTCTGGTCAATACTTTTGAAAATGATTATGTCATATTCCCACCTGACTCGCAAACCTGCCAGAATATTTTATGGAGGTGGGAACTAGAGCCTGCTAGTGAAATTTCAGAAAAGTAGGTTCAGCCGAACACATAATCTGAAAAAGTATTCGTTCTTGACTTGAAAGTACTTGATATGTTACAGAAAGTGGGAAAAGTTTCTTATAACAACTTTATTACCAGGCAGATTACACCCATTTTACAATAGTTTACACTAAATACCCCAAATCCCAAGAACTCTCACAAAATAGAAACATGCTTCAGAAGATTCTGATAAACAGTGAAGTACTTTTAAATGTCGAAACAGGTCTTTGAGATGTAAGGATTGCTCACACTCATATTGTAATGATGACACACTTGTGATATATTGTGCAATTCAAATAGGTATTTACATGCATCTTGGCAGATACAGATAAATGCATTAGGCATGACACTGCAGAAACCTTGTGCAGTATTCCTGCCAAATACAAATAAATTAAGACATTAAACATGCATTCTTCTCTTCATTTAAATTGACATGGTTTACACTAAAGTCCACTCAAGTTTTGCAGATTTATATCTAGGATTCATGAGTGAATAAATAATTTTTTCCCTGAAGAAAGCTAGCCAGGGCTTCTTGCTTTGATGGAACAGTAACCTGCATAAAATAGTTTTAAATGGCAGAGTAGCAAGATATTGCAGTTGGAGATCTCTCCATACTCAAATGATAATTCTTGTCCTGGGAAGAGCTGTCTAGTTGCTTTCTGAGCAAATCCATTTAAGTTACTATTGTGTTGATGTTGCACAATAAACTATCTCTGTCCAGGGAAAACTTTTGCAAGAATAAACAACTTCAAAAACTTTGTTTTCGGTTTCTTTGATCCAACAGGATTTGGCTTGCTTTACCTTACTCTCTGAGGTAAACATCTCCTGAACAGGCTTTGTGACAGAACCAATCAGCAGCAACCTCAGATCAGGAGAACCGATTAAAGCGGGACAGTCTAATCAAAGCAGCAACAGGCAACATGTTCAAAGAGAGGAGCTTTTCCTTGGCAGGAAAAGCCAAGTTTTATAGACCTCATTAAGATGCCTCGCTTCTTTCTTGTTGGTCCGACAGAATAAGCCTCTAATTCAAACAATTAGCACCTGCTTCCTTTGAATGTTGTCTCAACATCTCACCACATGCATTTTTTAGTAAGAGCCAGAAAGCAATGTGGAGAAGAATTTGTAGAGAGGGTTCTGTCTCTCTCAAAGCATTTCATTTTACCTCAGTCAGCTCTAGCGAGGCAAAGTCCTCCTCAAGGTTATCCTGTTCTTACTTTTAATTAATTTACCTGAAGGTGCTCAGTCCCAAGGGCAAAGACCAAGTCTCCTCAGGAGGAACAAAGGCCCTTTTCAACACCGGTAAACTGAGTAAGAGACTCTAGCACTTATTTGCCATCATAACTCTTGACAGCACCTCACCATTATGTAATTCTTAAAAGTGGAATAATTATGTAATGGTCATCGACAAACAAAGTCATGTGGGGAAAAAAAATATAAAAATCACATTTTGTACATTTTTGTGCTTCCAGTTGGGTCTCTACTGCTTATTAAAAAAATAATAATCAGCTGTTTTTTTGGTGTCTGGAAAATGAACTATTTCAAAACAAGCTAATAGTTAAACCACATTAAACAGGCGCTGTGCTGTTAACAGAGATGGGCAGAGTACCGAAAGATTTTTCTCCAGAAAGAGTAGCATTACAAGCCGTTCAAGAAATTACTCAAGAGCAAAAAAGTATTTGGTATTGAGTAGTAGGTCACCTTTAACTCTCGTCAAACAGAACTAAAGAGGCAGAGAAGGGCAATGTTACACAGTCTAGACTCTAGCATGCCCTCTACTGGCCATCTCATGTCTTTTCTCCTCTGCAGACAAAGCAGCTAAAATATCTGAAACAATAACCTGTGTGCTCAGCAGTAGAAAGAGACAACAAATCCTTCATGTGGGTTACGTTGCACTCGTTCTTTGCCAGTTTTATTCGACGGCCCCTTCCTCTTCCATTACCAGTACATTCAAAGCCTGTGCTGCAGGAATTTGAGTAATGCTTTCCAGACGCTCTCACTCTCTCCCTTTATGTGTGTCTCACTCTCACCACAGTGTGAGAACACCGTGGTCAGACGGAGGGAAGCAAGCACTGATACAACACCAGATAGCGGCTAACACTTGTTACACAATCAACAGATCCTGCGAGTTTCGGTCGTTCATCCTTGCCAGCCACTTCTGGCTGAGAACTGAAAAGGTGTGCTTCATGCTGAGGCAGCATATTTCAGCTGCACTGTAAGAGAGGAGGGGCTACATCTGACCACCACTATCTAACTCAGCTCTCAGACTTTAACCCTTTGATACTGTCCGCTATTATACCTCAGCAGATCCTGGCACTGGACTGAACATCCGGCTAAACACCTCCAATATGGGGATTGTATTTGCTTCGTATCTAATATGTGCATTTTATAACTAGAAATTTACAAATGATGGGGCATAAAACCACTGAGAGGCTATAAATCCATGGAAACAACACAAACACTGGTTTATACCTGCCATTTGTTCCAGGGTGGAGCATTCAACCACAGCCCTGATAGCCTAGTGCTGCAGCAGGTCCATCCACTTTACAAACAAAACTTTGGCCACTCTGGCGTTAATCATTACAGGATTTACTTTGGTCCTGGTGTGCATTCAAGTGTGCCTTTTAAGTGAAGCCCTATTCTGATTTGTAATTAAATACGGACACGTAACTTTAGAGAGAAAACAGTGTTTTCATTTGCATAAAAAAGTGATTGTTTTCAGGTCACCGCATGTGATCCCAGCTCCGTGGGAAATGAGAAACGAGAGCCTGACTTTCCCTTCAAGCTCCATGCCTCCTCTCTCCCCATGACTTAAATTCTTCTTTCCTGTTGCACTTCCTGTTCAAAGTTTGCTCAGAGTCGTCTTGGATATAAATAGCAACTTTCCGTTCTCCCCGCATTGCGGGCCCAACAAAAAACTACAACTTGTAAAATGTCCCATGTAATATGATACGCATCGCTCTGTCGTATTTAGCGGCTGCTAATGCTGCACTGCAAGGTCACTAAGCTGTAAGATTTATCTGATTCAAAGTGTCCTCTTAGCAGCCGGTATGCTGTGAATATATTTCCACACTAAAATTTTGGAACTAAACTAAAAGTTCTTCTGACATCAAGAAAGTAGATATTTCTAATCTACTTTGTTTTTCTTCCTCATGCAACAATCACAGATAAAAGCAAAGTTTTACAGTGTTTCAAGTTTTCATTAGAAAATAAATAAAATAAAAAAATTAATAAAAAAATCTTCCTTCCCCTCACAATGATGCATTATTTTGCGATGGTTTATTACATATTCTATTAAAGTTTGTGGTTCTAACATCACAAAATTAGATAAATATTCAAGTGGAGCTTCTGCAAAGGGTTGCATTTACCAGAAATAACATGCTATTACCAAGTCATGAGCTTATTTTTTATGCTCATTAGTCTGTGGTGCTGCTAATGTGTTTTATTTGTCTTTCTCATTTCCTCAGGTGAATTTATGCAGGAACAACAACAAGCTGTCAGTAAGATGAGCTCACTTCCTGAGTTGCATCACCGATCTGAGCACACCCTTGACTCCAAGGTTGCACAGCTCATTTTTAGCCGATGCTGTAAAGGTTTCATCCTCCACAGAAAGAAGGCTGATAGATACTCAGCTGACACATCAGTAATAAGACTCCCTCACTGCTGAGGAACAACACTAAATCACAATCATTTTTGGCGCCGTGGAGATTAGCCTGGAACTCAAACATCATGGTGGAGGAGTAAAGCAAATATGTTCATGTTTGCTCGTCTAGAGCAAAATCAAGATGGACAAATTAAAGATTGATCTCTTAAACAATGATTCACAAATTACTTCTATCCTTCTTCATTACAGCCAGACAAAATAATCTGTAGGATGTTAAACTCCTGACCTAGTGGGCACAGTTCCAACATATTTGTCTTTCATCCAAAAACAACATATCCGATACTGACACAAGTTATGTCAAAGAAACATCGATACAGGGAGGAATTTGGCCGGCTGATGAAAGATTGTTGATGGACCTAGTCAGAGCGACCCTGACATTTCAATCTCAGTCTAAATCTCAATGAAAGATACAGCAAAGGAAGGAAAACGAGAAATACTGCCGTCATCAAAATTTAAGAGGAAACGTGTGGCAATTTCTGGCCTTCTCTTTCACCCATTATGTTGTATTAGCCGATGTACAAACGTTGCTCTTGTACAGTAAATATTTCACAACAAGAAACTTTGAACAACAGCACTTGAAAAACCTCAAAACCTCTCAACATTTTCTCTGTTTACTATGCAACAACTAAAGGTTAAATACCGAAGGTTAAAGACAGGAGAGCCCCACATCTTTTACATTTTCATCTGCAAAAACATTTAAATCCACATTTAGAGAACACGTTTGGCCTTTCTTTGTTGCTCAGTGATTTTGTCAATGAAGGGTGTGACAATGGCCTAAAGGAGGATCAAACATGAGCTTAGCGACAACAAATCACAAAATGAGGAAACAATGTTTACTCTTGAAGCGTTAAATACATCAATATATCCTACATATCTGGACAGAAGGGAGAAAGAGATCCTGAATTGACACAGGAGGCAATGAATCGTGGAGAGTAAAATACTGGAAATGCATGGCAGCTGTGATGTCAGAGCGAAAGTATGTGAGCCATGTGGGCGGCAAGCGAGAGTTGGAGAGAGCCGGAGAGAGAAGTGTAGAAGAAGAACAGGAAGAAGCAGGAAGCTGGTCACACATGGTGAAAGTGTGACCGTAAAAAAAAAAAAGACTTGAGTCAGTGAATGAGTGTTTGTATTCTCTGAGATGACTAGAGGGTCTGACAGGCTGAAGAGATCCAGGCCTATATTGACACAAGGGGGTTCCCAGCAGGCCAATTCGCTCAAACTGGCCTGCCACCCACTTGGGCTGCTTCTCTTCAAGGCCCTGATGATCTGGATTCAGTGAGAAACCACAGTGGGTATGCTGGTGTGCACCAGACCATAGCAAAGTGAGATTCTGGCACAGCAACACTTAAGTGACAGAAAAAGAGAGCAGCTGGCTTAAAAATAAGTAAATGAGGGAAACTGGGCTGCTGGGTTGTTTTTTTTTTCCTCTTTTCAGCTCACACACCAAATATGGAGACGCTCTGTGTCCTTCGCATATAAACACACCCACTTTTCCACTGTGGCAGCACTTTGGTCATGAAGGCATTTCCTAAAGTTTCCCATGTCTATCATTGAGGAGGAAGCCATAAGCTGAAGTACAGAGACATGTTGGCAGAGGATCTGAGTAGAGAGCATTAGCATACAATCAGAAATACCGTTTTTAGCACCTTTGGAGTCCAGACAGGCGCTATACAAGGCTAAAGAGTTTGAAGCTCTGATACAAGCCTGTGCATGCATGCAAGAATGAGGCAGAGCAAGACTTAGCATCAGTCATGAGCCACATGCTAGTGGGATTTGATCAGAGTCAACACCTGCAGGATTGCTGGAAAACATGGAGAAATTACATCAGAAGTAATCAGATTGCGGTAAATATGATCCTAAATATCCAGCATAATGACAGTCTGAAGCCGGACAGGCTAATCTAATCAGTGAATGTGGACCTCTTGAGGTGCTACATAATTAGCAAGCTGGTAGCTCAGTATCAGTCCCAGTCAATCATTAGTTCTGACACTTCATGTTCAAGATTTAAAGTCCACGTTCTCTAGCATAAACAACCACCAAATGATGAACAATGCTACCAGTCAAGAGTCAAGACCTTAATGTGGACTAACTTATCAGTTATCAAACTTTTTCACTTTTTAAAATGATTTTATTAAGACTTAATAACCAGAACCAAATAATAAGAAGCAACATTCAGTCTTTATGCTCCTCTAATCTGGAAAAAACCTCCAAGAAACTAAAATGTTTGTATTTTGATTTTCTTTAAATCAAGGTTAAAAACAATTTGTTTATAGTCATCTTTGACTAATAATAACTGGAACATCATAAACTGTAGTCTACCTGTCACTGTCACAGTGTCTTTTTTTTATGCTTTTTTTTTTTATTGCCTTATTGCTAAAAATGTAACATCAAAATCAAAATTGCCTTGTCGTCACCTTCATAGCTTGTCATAAATACAAAATTTGAATTTCACTTCACAATATCTCACTTCGTTGTCTACTTTTATACCTAAGCTGCAGCCCTTCTGTAGTAACTTAATACCTTTAAGACTTTGAAATTATGTAAAAACTAAACTTTTAATACATTTTTCTAATTTTACAATGTCTGTTTTTAAAGAGTTTTATTTTACTTTAATTTTAAACACAATTTTATCAGAAGATGTTAATAGGAGTCTCTTTATTTTATAGTTTGAGATTTTTATTGGAAGTCCTTGTTCTGCATTGGATTTCTATGGCAAATATGATTTCAAAAACAGATTTAGCATTCAGAGTAGCTTTTCTAAACAGCCTGTCAATAAAATTATTTCTACACTGAGGAGCAGAACGAGGAATTCATAACGGGCAGATAAACTATTTCAGCTGCACTCGTTGAACATTTTCTTAACTCTCCAACTCTCATTCCGCCGTTTTCTTCCAAATAAAGTTTACATCTGTTCTGCTACTCTGCAGATATTCCTACATCTAAATCTCATAATGCTCTTCTTCTGTTGCATGTAGAAGTGCCTCATTGCCCTCTTTGTGGTATTAATACCCATCAAGATTTAGTTGTGCTGATTAGAGTCATGCTGACAGATTTATTACAACAGAGCCTAATAAATTAACACTATGAATATATCATGTTGTATTCATAAACTGGGTTTTCACTCGTACATAGATGCTGTTCGGCTGGTTCCTGTGTCAGTTTGAGTTATGTTGGCCGTAGACAAAGTTTAGGCTAAAATGAATCAGGAAATGTACAATCAGATTTGACTAATTCCATAAAAACTGGACATGTCAACATGTTTCCAAGCCACCGTTTCTGTATGGAATTGTACAGACAGAGCTGCTAGGTTTCCAAACAGTGAATGTCCTGTTTACTCTGAACACTTCCTTTAAGCTAATTAGGCATTATTCACAGTAGGGACAAAACAAAACCAGATGATAATGACTAATGAAAACATCATAAAAGCTGGTGTATTCTCTACTCTCACACTGGGAATCCCTCTACTATCTCTCTCTTTCCTTTTCCTTCAAATGTAAATTAGATCAGCACTTCTGATCCAACCAGGAAATGGGAGAAGCACACCCTCTGTTGGAGCTGTGTTTCAAACCTGTAAAAAGTCCTGTACCTTATTTTTATCTGGTTAAATAAAGGTTTCATGATAAAAATAAAAACAAAAATTAACAGGATAATCTATAGAAACACACTGTGAGATGTGAATGGTGAACTATTAGAACAAACAGCTGCCACTAATTAAGTTAAGATTGGAAAGAAAAATGCACTTATAGAATATCTGGTGACCAGAAGAGGCTGAATTTAAGATGATCTTGACTGATCGGCCTAAAGCCCAAAGATCCAATCTTTTATCACCAGGTCTCTGAAAATGTAGGAACTGAACCCTTCAAAAGGACCCAGTTTTTTTTTTATAAAAGTAATTTAAATATTTGTTTATTTGTATTCAGTATATCTAATGTTGCATAAAAAATCTTAAGTGGTTAAATGAATAATCTTCAGAATGTACAAATTTTTGTAGCTAATTAATTACCGGAATAATCAATTACTAAGATAATTGTTAGCTGAAGCCTTAGTTACATGCTGAGCTTTCTTACTATGCATTAATTCTTATAAACTAATATTTACATTTCACAAAAATTATATTCACACAAAAGTCTGTGCAAATGACAAAGTCCTAACAACACAACCACTGTAATCCTTTCATCTTTCTATGATCATATTTTAATAAACTAACATTTAAAATTTTCTGGTTTATCCACCATCGTTACAAGAATAAAAATCTCTAATTTGGCCGGTGAGCTGTGGCGGATACACCAGACCCATTCTTCAAATCAGGGGAAAAGACAAATGCATTTGTGGGTGCAATTCTAGAAATCTTTGGAATTGGGCAGCCTTGGTTGCATTGCTGTAATTCAACCGGTCTTTGAAGGTTGCAACCCCTGAATTTGGACAAACCCTAGAGCAGTGCATGAAAAGGTCATGCCAACAACAATCTTCAGAGTGGAAGAAGTCTTTAAGCTAATGTATTTTCCACAGCTTCTTGAGGCATGTTTGAGGTTTATTCGGGCTGCAAGAGAGCAAGGAGGAGTCAGACCTGAAGCAGATAAGAGGAAGGTTGAACAAAGTGCAGCACACTTGCTCTGCTAATTCTTCTATGATGTCCTTTTCCATCTTTGAACATGCTGAATATGGAACAATTTGAGCTAAATCTGTAAGAAATATACATGAAGATGAATGTTTCAGTAATGTAAGATGCAAAAGAAACCTTAAAATGTCAGCAGTGGTAGTTTAATGCTTTTGGTGAGAAATATAAGAACCTCAGTTTTGATTATCTTTAATTATCAAGAAGGCTGGATAAAATAAAAAATCCTCATAAATGCTCCTATGTTACAGTTCTTCAAGAGAAATTGGAATCTGTTGAAACGTGCATCCATCAGTCGCAGTTTTACAAAACACAGCAATCGGAAATCAGCCACAGAGCTCTGATTGTGGCATCTCTAATTTGAAAGTGTGCCATTTAGGAATACAGCTCCTCAGAGGCCATCGGTTTCTAATTAAAATGCAGTTGCACTCAATCTAAAACTGACAGGAGTGGATATTTATGAGTGAACAGCTTAAATGGAGAAACTTAACACAGACCTCCTCCCTGCATAAGCAGACGGCTCAGCATTCTGATCATGCAGGCTCTGTTGCAACATCTCAATCTGAATCCTCAACACACACAGTTTCACAGAAACGCACTTCATTCTGAGATATGCATCACACCCATTTCGAAATGCAGCATTTAACCTTTCGCTTTTACTTTTTGTTTTCACTCTGCAACTCATAGTTAACATAAAATTATTCAGAAAAAACACACACACACACACACACACACAACTTCACTTCAGACACACAGGATTGCTGCTCAGGATGCAGCAGGTCATTTGGTTAGAGTCGCCCAGCGGTGACCAGACCGCTACTCAGTCCTTGACACAGACAAACACCTTGAAGTCATCACCATGATAACGGTAAGACTGGCAGACGTGGGTTATATAAAGACAAACATGGACACAGGAAGGAGCACCATGGTGGGGAGGGGATGTGCTCAGAGCCAAGACAGCTTCTGCAACATAAATCATGCAAATAATTATTTATTATAAGCCAGTAGAAGAACTTATGGGAAAGTGGAATGGAGAAATTGATGGGAAATGTTTTAGGAGGTTCAGTTCCCAGCTATGACCTCAGATCACATTATAGAGCCTCATTTAAAATGATGCTGACTGATCATTAAAAGCTTGTCTAATTGAGAATACTAATTCAAAACGTGAAGGCGGTGTGACGATTACATGTAAATGATCTGACGAACAGTGGCATTTATTTTCAACATTCAGAGTTAAAGTGGAGTTTTCTGAACTGCCACACCCACAATGGCTAAATCCCACTGGGCAGAGATCTAAACAAACCGCAGCTCCATCTCTCCTGAAAAGCAGGATTCCAGATGAAGGTGAAAACGATTAGATGGGAATTCTGCACATCAACCTTCTGTGGCATGTTAGGTTAATAGCTTGAGGGCCAATAACTGCTAATGTGTGCAAAACTTCCATGTTCTTCAGCAAACAGCATGATGAGGCAAAGAATGAATGATTACAGGCTCCACACTAAGAAGTTTGCTTCAGGGCTTCCATTTCTTCAAATTGGACTTGTCTTTGCTTTCAAGACATAAAAATGTTTCCCTTCAAACTACTTAATTACATAGATTCTAACGCCTTAACATTTTTAACGCAATTAAATGATGTTTTTCTTTCTCTTGCAAGGTTTCCAGAGAGAACTTTTGAATATGAGAGTTTCTGGTACGGCTGCAAAGCAAAACGATGGACAACAAAAATGCTTCTCTTAGTCCAACGGGGGTTAAAAGGATTTGATGGAACGCTGGAAAAAAGAAGCTATTTAACCCTAAAATGGCACTGAAATGCTAAACATGTTGCAGCAGCGCAGACATACCCAACGCTAATGTTAGCATCTACAGTCCGCATTTCTAAAGTAGAATTTTTTCCAAATAGTTACATCAGGTGTTCCTGAAACACTTGAAAGCTGAATGGGTATAATGGCACTTTGCACCAATCTTGAGGTTGAATTACCTAAATAACACATTAAAAATCAGAAATATCTTTGTTGTCAATTTACTCAACAATTTAACAGCAAAACTGCATTGTTAATTGAAAACGTTGCTTATTTTGTCACTAGTTTTTGATTGTGCATGTGATTAATTTACAGATTCTGCAGTTAACTATATTAAAAATATGAATCGAGGTTCCATCAAAACTTCCAACACTTTGTGACATTCTACCTGTGTGTCCAGCAGCTCCAACTCTGCTGCCATGTGGTCCTTTTATTTACTCAGTCCACCTCATTCTCTGCAGGCCCAGGCCACACCTGCCTCCACTTTTGTTTATTTTATCCATGTTTCTAGGAAAGTCTTGGTTAAAGGTTAACAAAGAGGCTCTGAATGAGACAAAGCCATAACCAAGGACAAAGCATTATCTCCCACAGCAAAGCAATGGAAAACACACCCACTAAAGCTCACTACACTCTACTGTAGGATTATCACCTTAAGCTGATCCACACAGCGGAATTTGCCAATATTTGTTGCTGTGAGCTAAACAGGAATTGTTTTAAGCTACTCAATAATGTCCATGTGATAATGTTGCTCATTGATTTCCTGCTTGAGTCAAATAATTACCCTGAGTCACCACCAAGCAAACCAGCATGGAACAAGATACGACCATTTCAGCAGTTCATGCAGTCATAGATGGGCAGCAGGTGGATTTTCAAAATTTCCAAACATTTTGTCTCCTGTGGCACAAAACTCTGGCTTTATCTTTTCAAATAACCGGAATATGGATGGCATTGTTGGTGATCAATGAACAACAATTTAAAAAAAAAAATTTTAACAACAGAAATGAGGCATTAATGTAAAGTGTAATTAATATCTGCTTAAACGTTACAGTACTATTAATCTGACCAATGAGACTCATAAAGATGTATATTCTGATTTATTGAATATGATTGTATCTTATTCTGAGGCCAGATGTGTTCTCCGGCTAATTTTGAGTCCCTCAGATTTCTAAAAATAAAGATATCAAGGAGACTAACCAGGTGCCTAAAAAGCATAATAAGCAAACAAAATGTAACCTAATATAAAGCCGAACTGCTTTTTACAATAGCGTTCATTATGAGATACGTTTTAAGTGGTAAAAAAAATAATAAACATGAATTAACTCGGCTGACTTTATGGTGCTTTAAAGGCCTTTTCCAAGGACTGAATTAAATTTACTTTCTTGTTCTTTCTCAACTTGAACATAAATTATACCCATGTTTGTTTAAACTGTATAGGAGGGAGTTCAATTCTGCAAAATTCAAATGATCCTATGAGATCCAGAGGCATTCATCATTGCAATACAAGCAAACAAGGACGTTCCATACAAAGCTTTGTTTCAACAAGGACTCAGATTTGCCTTTGGTGTCATATCACAGTAATTATCAGGTAAGCAGGTGTGTCTCAGCACAGAGTGAATAGATTTGGATTTGAGGTCACAGCAGGAATGACATACTATCAAATCAACTAAGCTGAGAAAATGAGTCAAGTAAAATAATCTGCAGATGAAAACTAATCTGCCAGGTCTTAAATGCTGCTCTGAATTAGGAACAAGTCCAACAATAGAAAGGTGATAATATTAAAAGGTGACCGAATACGTTTCATTGAACAGGTTAGGATAGATCTATATGCTATCCAAAACATGTTCATTATACTTGTGGCACAAAATTATTCTTTGACAATGAGATTTCAGTTCTGCCTGTTTTTAAGTTCTTTCAGAATGAGTTGTTTTCATGCATCTTGCCACTTTAAATCCAAATAAGCTGCTGCTGGCCACACCCCACGTTCATACTTGTAAATAAAAATGACGGGAAATAGATGTGCAATTGTACAATTGTATATTTTTGAAAAGCAGAAGTAGAGCCTCCTGCACAATCAAGAAGAATGAAAGAAGAATGTCAACAACTTGTCTTTTCCAGCAGCCATTCTACTGTGCATACAGCAGTAAAATCAGCTGACCAAATGTGCTGAAGCTCCACTTGGGTAGCTAGGTGATGGGCTGAGCTTGGCTGAGGTTGCTAGGTAACGGCGATTGTGACTTAACATTCAGGAGGTTTTTGAAATGGCTTGTTTTCCAGGCACTAAAAAATCTTTAACTTCTTGCCAAAAATACAGCTGGGTAGGTGTATGGCTGATTTTAGAAACAGGTGAGACCCAAATAGAAGTACAAATCATTAAAAATGTTAATTTTTATAATAGGTCTCCTTTAAGTTCCTAAAAAAGTTGGTTCTGGTTCTGACTGACATGATTTATGTGAATAAACAAACTGCTTATATTCCTGAGACCGCCTAAGCTCTCTATGCATGAGAAGCTGTGCCCCAATACAATGACGCACATCAAGATGTATTTAAATAAACATCTTTTATTGTGCATGGATTAATGTTGGAAGCTACGCTGACTGCACAGTCACACTCTCATGATCAAGTAAAATAAGTACAAGGTTAAAAAAATAAATAAATTGGAGGATTTTAACCAAACACATCCTTCAAACAATAAAAGATTTCTTCTCTGCCAGGCCTAGCAGAAAGTACATGCAAAGCACAAGACCAGATGAAACGGGATTACCAGTTATCTTGTTAGAAAGGGTTTAATCTGGGTGCAGGTGAAGGTGTGAGTACAACCGAGCAGGATTATGAAGTGGCTTGGTCAGCAGTGGTGCATGTGAACATGAATGAGCAGTTCTGTCCTCGAATGACGCACAGCCGTGCATAATGTGAAGCAGGTTATCGAGGTTCAGGAAGTCTGTCCCCCAAGAAGACTTTAAACACTGCTGATGATGCTGTGGTCAGTCAGAAACCCAAAGATTGATTTTATGACACACAAAGCGAGCTGTGTTGGCTGAATCTCTTGGCTCAGTTTACAGATGTTTCTTTAAAACCAAGACAGACAGGGGGGAAAAAATGGAAAACTCCATTATTTTTGGAGTTTTCTGGACCTCCCACCTCTTCCAGCTCATGTCCAAAAATGGCAGTGAATCTGACGTGGGTTTTGACTCACACCCAGGGTGTTTTCCAGTCTCTAAGCAGCCCAGACTATAAAAACAGAGACAAAAGGGACGGGTACCTCTCAACATTTGTTCCCAGCAGTGTAGTGCTCACACTGTACTAAGTCGGCTGCTTTTTGCCACAGCAGCATAAGACACTCTTTACAACCTACTCGTCATCTCTCAGGTAACAGAGATGCTTGGCTACTTCAGACACACCCCTCTAATTGCTGCCATTCTACTGAAATGCTCAGCAGAAGTTCCCACGCACTGTATCTGCAAAACACAGACCTTCAGCAATACTGAAAACAGTCCAACAGTTATTGTACATTCATCTTTTTAACCAAAATAAAAAAAATAAATCTGACGCATAAAGTTTTTAATTTCAACACAGTACCTTGCAAAAGCAAATGATTGCATCAATATTTCTGCTAATGTTGAAAAAGCTGCTCTGAGTTTTCTGTAAAAAGATGCTGAAACTATTATAATAAACCCAGAATGCCTTTCTCTGTCTCCAACTGTCTCTGCCAAGATTCAAGTCGATTGACATTTCCCTCCAACACATTCCCATTTCAAAGTCTGACTCAGTTTCTGAGCAGCAGCCGTCATGAGAACCGTCTCCCACACATACCATCAGCAAAGCTTACTCAGCTATGTTTTATCCACTTAATGGAATCGCAGTCTAACTTGATCTGATAGGTCTCATGTTGCATTCCCCAGATTTGTCTCACAGGAAGCATCAAATCAGTCCGCAGACATCAGATCATCACTGTGAAAAAGAAATCTGTTTGTCCCTCTGATACAGCTTTACCGACGAAGGAACTGAACATGCGTCATGTTTGGAAAAGGTAGCATTTCCAGAACATTTTGATGAGAATGCAAAATAGAAGGGAGATTTTAAGATTTTTACAAAACTTAACACTCTCCCAGGTTCGGCCAACATGCTCTAACCCTCCATGTATGAATAAATCAATCAAAAGATTGACTATCCGCTCCAATTGCAATAGGTTCCCATCTATCTTACTTCTGGATCAGATTAATCTGAGCTTTTTATTATGAAAGGTCCAAACCCCTGAATGCATGTTGGTTCTTGAGTTGTAACTAAACGCGCACATGACAGATTGTAGATGAGGCATACAGTCATGGGAAAAAACAACAACAACTGCCAACACAGTTCCAGGAACTAATTACATCTTTACTTACGACCTACAAGAGAAAGTAGCAGCCATGTTTTGGTAATCAAATGTAACTGGTATACTTATTATCAGTTAGTGTAGCCACATCTCTAAAGCCCAGGGTTTATAAACAGTGCCAAGATGGATACCAGCAATGATGCAAGAGATGATGACCAGCACATTCACCCCAAGGTTGGACTGCACAGAGATCAGCAGCTGCAAATTGCCTAAAGCTCTTTCACAGACACTACAAGCCCATGTTGGCATGTTCATGTAAACGTTTGATAACAAAAGTAGAAAGAAAAAAAAAAATATGGCATATTTGAAACAGCTGATCACAGGCTGAGCAGAGGTATTTTTCAGCAAAGTTTTTGCTGAATAAGAACCACATAACCTCTTGATTAATATGCTTTGGACAGATAAAAACTGCACGTTTGAAGAAAACCAGCCCTGTTTAATCCACTTTAGTTGAACTCCAGCTGTGAATGTGCAATTGAACTCTGATGTGGACCAAAAAAAAGTGAATTCTGGTCCACCTACAAACCTAGGTCTCAGTTCAGTGGAAACGAACTCCGGCACGATTCAAATGCATATGTGGATGCAAGTGGACTGGAGTCCGCTCCAAAAGCAGGAACCATACAACAGCACAGGGCATTCTGGGTAAATGCAACCAAAACAAACGTGCATGTCTAGAGCTATAGAGAGAAAAGTTATTTTACCCACTACAAAAGAAAAATTGTACAATCACTAAAATTTAACACTACTCCATTTTAGTTTAGATTTTGTTTGCAGTTTACATTCTTCAGGTTTTTCAAAGAGTGTGAAACCGAACCGCACTGTCTGAAAATGCAGCAAATACTGCAGTTTTGGTCCCCAATCAAATTGCATCTACCAACCTTTTGGGTGTGAAAACGCCTGAAAAATATAACAATCTAGATTTGTAATGAACCAGTCATATTCCAGACCTCAATATGGGTAAACTTTAATCTTCCAAACCGGTTCACATTTTAGCTCACAGAAGTGGAAATAACCCACCCTGACTGTTTCCTAAAGCACAGCACAGGTAGTAAATGTGCCTATGCGAGTCTGTTTTTCCTGTTGCAGAGGTGATGATGCTGATGTTTCTAACGGCCAATCGGTTGGGTGTGTCCTGTGGGAAACGATCAGGATCCACCTGACGAGTAGCTGACACCATGTTACCATGGAAAAACCTTCAACCTGTCAACGGCAAGTCGCATTTCCCTCAAAACAAAGCACACATTCTTTTTGAAGCACTTTCTCTGTACTTATAGTTCACAACTGGATTTAGTTTTCTGTACATAATTTCCTAAGATGGTTTGTACTTCTGTGGAAAAATGGAAGGCTAGAGTTTAATCAGATAAACAGTCCAAAGCAAGCCAGGACCAGTCTACTCACATTTTTCCCCCACCCTTCGAATGCCCTTTAAGTGTAAAATGAGAATGTGGGAAAGGTAAGTGTATGGACATTTGTTCTCATCTATCTACAGTACTGTAGTATTTATCCCCTTACAGACTTCTTCTGTTTTTCCTCTTGTTGTCCAACAACAAACTAATTTAAATACCACATAAAGATAAAGCAGTTTTAAATGGTCATTATTATTAGTAAGGGAAGTGAAATCTGTCCAAACCAATCTGGCACTGTTTAAAGAAAAAAAATTACTCTCTAAACCTATTCATTGTTCCACCATTGTAATGAGTTTGTGTTAACTGTCAATGAGTGTTTTATTTATAGCATGAAGAAAACCCACCAGCATCTCAATCATATTTAAGTCCACTCTTTGACTAGGCCACAACAAACTCTTTCTTTTTTCCCCTTTGCATTCACAGTTGGACTTGCATGTATGCAAATTTTTCTGTTTTTTTGTCTGACCTCCTTAAGGATTTTACTCCAAAATCCTGGAGCAACTTTGGGAGGCTGGCTGCTTATTTGAAGGTTCGCCACTGCTCTATGTGTTTTTTTCTTCCATTTGATGATACAGTAATTGTCATTACTATGGTTCACTGAAGTCCCGACTGGCAGATGTCTCTTTAGCTCTGGGCATCATCTGTTTACTGGGTTGTTTATAATTCTACAGACTCAACAATAATCATGCCTGGGTTTGGCTGGTAAAACTGAATCAAAACAATTTCACTAATGATTTAACACATGGTGCCAGATCAATTTGGATATATATATTTTTTTGTCTTAGCAATGTATAATTACATTAATCCTCTAAAATAAACCCATAGCTATCTCACTGATCTTTGTTGTTTTAGTGATTATAGATTCATAAACAAAGTTGAATTTACTGTTCTGGCTTTATCCACCAAGGGTGACATCTAACCAAACCATTCAGTGGATATGAAGCCTGTGTTTAAAGGAAAATCAAGGACATTAATCACAGTTCAGCATATCCCACTGGAGGTCTGTTTTGGAAAAACATATTGACAGCAGGACATTGATGTTTTATCTCTGCTGCTTAGTTGTGTTCAGGCAGAACATTGTGCCTTAGGAGGCTTTTAAAGAACCAAAGTTCCTAACCCTCCTAAAAAGTCAATGTCACTTCATCCTGCCCTGCCTCAAAGTCAATTCTTTCTAATAAGCTGTCCTTAGCTATCTATTCAATCTGGCCATTTTTTAAAGAAACTTCAGGCACTTTCTGATTGGATATTTGACCATTGTTCTCAATAGAAAATGTGCTGGTTTTCTGCTGCAGACCTAGCTTAGAAGAAAAGTACACAAACTTTTGATCAGGTCGAGACCACCTGGATGCCAGAACCGGAGGACTGGAGTTGAAGACCCCTGTTTTGAAGAAAGGTTTTATGAGCACGCAAGACAAAGATTGTTCCTTCTTGCAAAAAATGTTTGCAGTAGCAAAACCAAAATTTTCAAACTTAAGATCACCAACTAACTGCCTTGGCTGCAAACTATTAATTATGGTGATGGTAGCATTATGATGCAAGGCACGAAATGGACAGATGATGTCCAAATTCTTCAACTTTACCTCAACAGAGTCCTGGAAAGCCTTTCCAAAGTCCCAGATATTAAGCATACTGAAAGTTTATGAACTATGCTCAAAGGTTAGGTACACTGCAAAAAGCTAATGAATCACAGTAAGTTCCCCACTTTCCAAAAGGTATAATGATCAAATAACCAGGCAGTGTTATGGCAGGATCTTGGTGGTGCCTTGATAACTCAGCAGATCTAGCTATCTTACTAGATTAAATCTGCTTTATGGCAGGATCTTGGTGATGCCTTGATAACTCAGCAAATCTAGCTATCTTACTAGATTAAATCTTTGAGAAGTTTCTTGCAGGAACTGTTTTCACCAAAAGGCAGGTGTTCTGCAAACCTTTCCATGTTTACAGAGCAAACACACATTAACAGGTGGACTGTTGACTTCAAACTGCAGAGACAGGTGTCCAGTAAATAGAAGTCCAAACAACTGGTGAGATTCTTGCAACACAAAATTCTCTCATATATATGTAAATACCTCATATAACTATAGGTTCTCTAAAAGCTCAAGAGGTCAGGTAAGGCAGCTTGTATTACCTGTTTATTCACGCTGTCTCAGAAGTGTTGAAGAGGATTTTCAAAGCAAAGTTAAGAGCAAATATCCCCATGAATAAGTACAACAGTAGATATAATAGTATAAAAATGTCTTCTCCCATCAAGTAACCTCTCAGCCTCCTGGTGCTGAAGTGTGGGATACTGTTTAGTTAAGAGTCTTAGTCGGTGTCTGGGTGAAGTCTATAAAAAGACAATCACAACCTGAAGGTTGTGAGCCACAAGTCCAATTAGCACCTCCAGTGTCTGTCAGACAGCCAATGGGGAGCTCAGCTGTGTGACACTTAAAATGGGATTACACAAAATCTATTCCCATCATTAATATTATTTGTATTCTTATGATTGCTACTGAAGTTTTTAAAAATCTTGACAGCGTTTGTCACATGGCGTCCATTCAACCCACGCACTGAAACATGCTACAGTGACACAAACTACTCAGCAGAATGAGTCCGCATGTCCCGCAGAGCTGCAACAAATCCTTCTGTTTTGTCGTTCAAGGTAGGCAAAGGTTAATAATAGCCTGCTTTAGAAAAATTATGACGCCTGAGGCTAAAAATAACAGTTATTGTGGAAAATGTAAACATACCTGAGGTCAAAAACAACGTGAGTTCCTCCGTTCAAAAGGAGACGCGACAGACCTGTGGTTTGCGTTCAGTCCCCGCGTTGTGTGATACCGTCAACCCGGTCAGCTCCTTCTCTGTCAGTCTGCTGTGGCCCAGTCCTGCCGGGTTCTTCCCGACCCTCCCACTACCACTCCCAGCGGTTTGCCCACAGTGGACTCTGCTACAGCTGCGGTTTCTAGCACAGCGCACCGTATCCAGCCGTTCACCCGCAGGAAACCCCGGTCACTCCCATAACCAGGACTCGAGGTAGAAGTAGAACAGCGTTAACGGAGCCAGCTGTCTGTCAGTGTGCAGCTTCTGCCGAGATTCGGTTCCCCTTGATCCACTGTGGGAGTGGTATGGCAATTTCCCCTTTCCTTTTCTGTCATTGAAGGACAGCTACACCCAGAACTACCAGGAAGTTCACCAAAAACCCTTCCCACTCCTGCTGCTCGAGCCGAGGCGTCTAATGCCAGCAGAACCGAACCAGGTTTTATATCATCCTTCAGCTCAACGTGAGCGCTGGTCGTCTTCATTAATAAGAGTCTGATGGAAATAAAATATCCATCAGACATTCACTAACTTCATCAACTTCATTAACTTTATCGTTCGCTTTAAGTTCTGCGTGTTTGTCCACAAAACCATAAATCCCAGTCATAAAAAAGTTTCATTGGTAATTTTTCGCTTTAATTAAACTTTTTTTTTCTTTCTGAATGACTTTAAACCTAAGCAGATAGATTAAAAACGTATTAACAAAGTACTTGTAATGTCGATTCAATTCATGTCCAGGTTATGCAGATGTTTTGTGAGAAATGTAGAAACGGCTTTCAGAAGTAGCGCCCAGTATAAAAGGAGCTCTGGCGCCATCTGCCGGTAGAAAATATGCAACTGCAACACCCTGCTGTTGCTGTGGTGGGAGTGGATATTACGTCTCTTCCAGTAATTTTGGCTCAGGAGGGCCCTTCTGAGTCAAGCGTATCCGTAATTATATTCCAGAAAAGGGTTCCGATCAGTCTCGTTCGTCAGATTAAAAGTACTTTGTGAAAATAGAGTTTAAGCAGGTACTAAATATTATTTTTGATAAACCAAAATTTCTGTATTGAAAGTATTTTTAATGCTATTATCTCGTTTGTAATTTGAGTTACTGAAATAGACTTTTCAATACATTTTAATAAATAATTTAGTGATCAATTACTCATTAACTCTAATACAAAGACTCATAAAAAATACCATTTGCTGCAAGAACAATGTACTCAGACCAGCAATTAAGCAAAAACCAAAAGGAATATATACATTTTAAATTTAAGATTTAAAAAAACCCTGTCTGTTCTGCCTAGCACTCTTTAAAATTCTTTAAAATTCCATAAATATTTTTGTCTGTAGATGTGCAAGCTGGTGAAGATCTATCCAAAAAGACTTGCAGGTGAAGCTTCAGGGACTGATTCAGTGGCGCTTAATTCAGTGGCACACCACACTTTTTAGAATTATTAGTGAAAAAAAATATGTATGTGTCCTTTTCCATTCACTTCACAATTACAATCATAATTAATTAATCATTAATCATTAAGTTCAGATTTCTGTTTTTTATGGGGGTTTTTTGTCTAATGTAATATTATAATTTTAAATGCCATGTTTTCAGTAGCTGTAATTGCAAAATCATCATAGAAATAAAGGTTTCAAATATTCATCTCCATATAATGTTTTACTAAGTGACAAAGTTTCTGAATAAAATTGACTTTTCAATAATCTAATTTATTGAAGGGGCCTGTATTCACAATTTTCTGGTAATTGATCACAAAAATAAAATATACAGAATATTGTAATTGTAAAATGATACAAGGAATGAACACTTTAGCTAGGAACTTGTGGTAAAGTTGAATATTTCTGCATGTTGGACTTTCATAACGGAGGCTTATGGGTCACACAGACAGATAGCAGGGCTAAGAGCAGACTGTATCTTTGTGATATTACTGTGGTTATGCAATGTGCACTCTGCTCATGTGGCGGTGACCTCAGCCAGTTGGCCACATGGGAGCACATGAGATAGACTGTAATATGGCTGCATTGCCAGAGGGGGGAGCGATCGATTCAGAACAGAACCAGAATCAGTCAACATACACTAACATATGGACAGTGTCCTGTACACAAGGTCATGTTGGACTGTCTGACTCTAACAGAGGGAAAGGTTGTCAGCCTGTTCCCTCTACTCTCCACTTCTGCATGTATCATACTGACGATTTTCTGGTTTTACTGTCTCATCATCCAACTCTGTGGGTATGATGCAGAGAATTTAAGAAACAGGAACTATGTCTTCACATCATGATGCCTTCAAGGGGGTTTACAAGATGGCTGAAAATGCTAGGTTGACAAAGGGCCCCATTTTTCTTCATTATTAGAGTTTTTTTATGAATGCATGTTTTGCTGACATTGTATATTATAAAATACCCATATCAGGTAAGTTGTAGTAATATGTAGGGATTTTTATTAATGTAAACAAATTACAGTAATTTTTTGGAGAAAAATACAAAGATCCTGGTCAAGATATGTATTATTTTCAGTTGGTATTATCAGCTCATACCCAATTATGTAAAGAACTACCTATTAACTTATTGCAATTTGTATTAGCAAAAGTATTTTTCTTTAATGGATAAGGCACCAAATTGGTTTCCAGGGGCCCATATCCTTGTAAATGCGGCCCTGCACATGGCACAGGTATAATCGCCATAGATCCTAATGACACGGCGTGATCCAGCCCTGAAGAAATGTCGGAAGGGGAACAAATGAAGCCAAGTTCAGGAATGTGTTTGTCGTTTCCTCTCGTCCAGGCTCCAGTACATTCCTCACCTCCCCAGTCATCACCGGGCCGGGCACAGCCGGCTGCACTCAACCCTCTGACTGAAACTCTAAAGCTTACATGAATCCATGATTTATCTTTACCACACAGTGCCTGGGACCTCTGAAGGTCTGCTTTTTAAAGAGCTCACTCCCTTCATTCCTCAGATGCTCAGCTCATACAGAGGGCAACACATGTTGAACGGACTGAGTGGTCCATCGTCTGTTTCCTGCAGGAAAACTCCACAAAGGCAGAAGCTAAAGGTTGAGATCAGAAGATCTCAATCAGACTTCAACATTAACCCCTTAAAGAAACCAGCAGAATCCCAGCAAAGATTCATTAACTTGTTTATAAGCCTTCACAGATGTGAGCAATTCAAGCAAAGTTTTACAAAAACAACATAATGTAGATTCTGAGCAAGCAGCTGTTGCAAAAGTTCAGAGTGAGCAGTTTTTTTTTTTCTTATTTGTTGCCAAATGGAGTCATAGAGTGAAAAAGACTTTTGGGCCAAAAATTAAGGGAGAAAAAGGAGTGGAGTAATAATGACTAGAGTCAAATTGTTTGTTATTGTTGATTCAAAACGTCAAATAAGAATGTAATAAGGTTTTCCTTATAAAAATTTGAAAATTACTTTTCTTGTCAAATCTGAGAAATAAAAAACAATATTTAGGTCATTTTTATTGTAAAATATATATCCAAATTTGACACATTCATTAAAAGTAGATCTGAGTGAACCAAAGCATGGTGGGTAGACGTGGTCCTCCTAAAAGATTACAAAATGCATGTGAACTGAATACTTTTGGCTGTAGCAAACATTTTCTATTGTAAGACTTTAATTTGTCTGTTCTGTGCAGTGGGTTGGTTTGGGCTGGGGTGGGTTGGGGTGGCCAAACTTGTGTCATTCTTGAATTCCAGTCATGGGCCACACAAAATCACTCAATGAGCCACAAATGGCCCACCAGCCACACATTAGGCCACAATATAGCAAATATTTTCAAATGAGGACTGACCTACATTGTAATTTTTTTGCTGAGAATAGAAAAAATATTTTTCCTATACAAAAAATACATATAGAAAATATGTATTTTCCAATCAAGCTCAAAAGAATATAAAAAAAACTAACTGGATGCTTTTCATTTAACAAGGAAAAAACATTTAAAGTTTTTTGAAGTTTACAGAAAAAATTGAATACTTGTTTAATTAAAATACTTCATGCTTGGTATATTGTTGAATAAGTACAAAAATAAATTTTTGGTGACTTTAGTCTTTAAAAATTGTATTTTTTTTTATTTTTTATTTTTACCTTTGAGTGCTTTTGAGCTGGTCGTTTTTGCCCACATGACAAAAAGTGAGGACACCCCTGGTCTAAACCCATCTGACCTTTGAGCTTACCTTGCAGCTGTGGCAGTAGTTTTCTCCATTCTTCCCCGGAGGAAGGATTATTTCCCCCGTTGGGATCAGCTGGATCCTCAGCTCCATCATTGTTCCCGTCTCCCCCTTATTCCCGTTTTCTCTTTTGAGCTGATTTAATCTTCAGCTGAGCCCAGAGACAGCCTGACAGAGTGAAAATGCTTCTTTCCACTGGTGTGAGGGAAAGTCCTTCTGAATCCAACCCCAAACAATGCCTGAAAAGGAAACAAGTAAACGTCACAGATCTCCTTTGTGACGTGCCCTAGACAATGTTTCCAGGTGAAAACATGAAAAGAGGGATTGTAGATGTCAGTGCAGAGTGTAGCGACCGGCGTGTTACCTGTTGCAGGGCGCTGAGCCTCAGTGAGGGCTGCTTCCCCTCGCCGCAGCCAGAGGATGTTGCCTCGCCGGCTGAGGGATCATGGGGAGGATATGGAGCTCAGCCGGACTGGAGATGGGTGTCACATGGAGAGGATGTGTGTCTTTTGTCTTACAAATGAATGGAAATGATGGGGGTGCCTGGATATACAAGCTTTACAATATATGTAGAAAGATATATTTATTGAAAAAGAACCAATATTTGTAGCTGTATAGTTCTTCTAACTGTCTAAATGTCAGCATTAGTTATCAATCAGGTTTTTGATTACTCTGACTTCCTCCAACCGTCCAAAAGCAAAGAATGGAGAGGGTCTTTGTTCATTACTGATTCCTCCCGTTATCATGTCTGCTCACCCTGTGATTACCTTTATAAGTTTTCCTTTTTCTTATTGTTAAAGTTACTCCCAGCCACCTCTGCATTCTGGGCTTATTCTAAATGCAGCAACACTTAATGTCCCAATAAAATACTATTTAGTTTCTGGTTATAGCATGACAAAATGCCAGAATGATGGAACAATTCTTAAAGTAACCGTTAACAAATTTAGTAATCGATTAATCACATATTGGAGTACACAGCCTCTATAAAGGCCATTTGCTCAGAGCAGTAATTAAATCAATACTGTACAAAGAATATACAACTCTGAAAATGATCAGTTTCTCTTATTTTACTTTTTATAGGTAAATGTTTGAGTAAAATTAACATTGTTCTTTTATTCTATGAACTACTGACAACATATCTTTAGTATTTATTTGCAGAAATGAGAAATGGCTAAAATAAGAAAAAAATATTGCAGGGCTTTCAAACCTCAGATAATGCAAAGAAAACAAGTTGATGTTCATTTAGAAACAACAACACTAAAGTTCAGAAATCAATATTTGGTGGAATAACAATGAGGTTTTCAATGGGGTTCAATGCACTGGGCTCTTAATTTTTTGCACAACTGTATGTATATACATTTAAGATAAAATACCCCCTATGTCTATAAATATGCTATACCCAGAGCTCCTATAGTAGCATAGTTTTGGTTTCACAAAGTTAAAATTCTGGGTTATTTTTTAACTAAGACCAATTGAATACCTTTTTACCATCCAATTGTTATCAGGTTAATAGAAAACATAGTCAACATATCACCCTACAATGTATTGACGCTAAATTGAGCACTAAAGTCTGAGTTTTGCACGTTTTATGTTAGAATTATTTATTAGCTGCTGATGCATACTTTGCTTCAAATGACAAAGCGTACACAAAGGATGTGCTGTTGCATGTTGCATATATATGTTCACATTTAAAAAATAATTTTATTTATTTGTGTGTTTATATCTTTTTATGGAATATTGTATAAAAAAAGGTTTAAGTGGTTAAATGAAAACTCAGCAGAATGTAACCATTTTTTATCCAATTAATTGATCAGTGGTCTAATAGCAGCAAAGCAAAACAGTTTAAAAAAATATTTGACTGTATTTTTGTCCCAACAAGGTCAGTTTGATACCAAAAAAAGTCCTGAGAAGTGAACATAAACAAGACTACAAACACAAAACACACACACACACACACACAGTTGATCTGAGCAGGAGTTTCCTTATGGAAACAGCATCCTGCCTCAGACACTTTCTGTATCCACCCTGATGATTTAGTGTGTGTGGCGTGTGTGTCACTGAACTCTCTCCTCAAAGACCTAAACAAGCGAGAGCACTCACTTTCTAAAAACAAATAAGGACTTGCGCTGTCAGAGAAACACTTCCTGTCCCTACAGACTATAGACAAACCGCGATATTTACACTAAGCACACACATATTCCATCCGACAATAGCATCTATTAACGGTGAGGTTGGTTTCCAGGGTTAAAATGTAACTCAGATGCTCCTGTGTGTGAACAGAAACTATAAACATTCATCATTCAGAGGATCTTCCTGACACTTCCGATAACTCCGTGTTCCTGCTCACGTTACATCCAGTTTATCCTGCTATTCATAACATTTTTTTTCTGAATTAGATTTAATCCTGGATGAACTCGCTGTACTTGTTTCTAAAAAAGGAAGGTTTCTGTTAAATGTACCCTAACAAAGGCTTTACAGATGTTATTTGACAGAGATTATGTGATGAGTGGTGGGGTTGGCATTCTGTACACTGTTGCTGAGAGAGGGGAAGGGACAGACACAGACATCCTATGACCTCTGACCCTGGCTGGAGGCATTCTCGGCAGCCTGGCATCAACAGGAAATCTGCATCCTTCACACACTCCTGTGAACGCACACACAGTCACAGACCTTGGAGAACTCACGTCTCCTCTATACGCCGTTTTCACACAATGTTAAGGGAATGAAAGTGAAAAGACACCAGACAGACTGCTTGGTAACTAAACTGAAGGTACTGAAGGATGTTCATGTAGAAAATCATCCATTCATGAGTATAAAGAGCTACAAATTAACCCAAACCTGCTCTAAGGTTTGCTCCTCTTTATAGTAGAAAGAAAACATTTAATCATTGTTTTTCCTTCTCTGCAGTACTATAATAATGTATAAAACCTCTGCTATATTTCCAGAGTTTGAAAGTAAATAATTACATTTACTCATTTATATTTACTTGAATAACTTCTTGGAAAGCTGTTTTTGTTGTTGTTTTTGCTTGAGTAATTTTATAATGTAAATATTGCTACAGACTTTTTCACAGAATTCAGATTTTTTTGTTGTTGTTGTTGTTTGTTTAAATTGTTTATGCATCATCATGTAAATTTAAACTCAAATATACCAAGTAAATTTTGGACAGGCTAAAGTGCAAGTTTTCAAATCCTATAAGAAGGAAGAAATATTATTATTTTCAAATGCTAACAACAGAATTGACATACACCTAAGAATGTTGATTACTTATTTGGATTTTGACATAGATTGACACCAAATTAAAATTAAAAGGTCAAAATTATGAGAAACAAAAACTGAGTTCTGGGGAGAAAAAAGTCTGAATTTTGAGATTAAATTCAGAATTCTAAAAAAACAAAAGGTCAGAATTCTGAGAAAAAATGTCAGATTTCTAAAAAAAAAAAAAAAACCAAATATATATATATATTTTAATTTTGAGATAGGGTCAAAATTCTGCAAAGAAATAAATGAAATCAGAATTCTAAGGAGAGAAAAGGCAGAATTCCGACGTAAGGGCAGAATGCTAACAGAAAAAAGATTCAATTCAGAATTCTAAAAACAATGAATAAATAAAAAATAAAATCCTGACCGATTTTTTCGGTCAGGATTCCCAAAAATTCTGACCTCACAGAAAGCTAGAACTCTGAGATTAAAGTCATTAATTTATTCCCTTTGTTTCAGCTGGCCCTAATCCTCTTCCGTAAAAAGCAGAGTTGTTTTTAAGGGAATAATCATGGGAGGAAAAAAATAACGTAATTTGTCGACGCTATGTGATTTAAGCCCGCCTCTGGGCTCTGCAGAGCAGTTTGAAGGGTGTATGCGGGACAAGGAGTGCTTCATTTTACAGCCTCATCCTGCCGTATATATCAGTGGCTGCAACCAGATCCCGCTCAGAACCCACCGGCCTCGGGGTGAGTAAATCTCACAAGTGCTGCCTGAAAATAGCCCTGGCTATTAATAACTGCTGTCTCCACAGCAGGGGGGGAAGTTACTTATACTCCAATGACGTTTGTTCCCATGGTCCCACTTTGCGAGCAGGAATCTCGCTCCAACAACAGAACACTGAGGCAGTTTCCAATTTCCACAGGAAGCTGCAGGACGCTGATCTGGCTGCAGATGGAGCGGCGAGCGCCACCGGCTCCTCGAATGAAACACACCCTGTGGAGAACGGCTAATGAGTGGAATGTTGCGCCGTGCTTTGTTCACTCGCAGCGCCTCCCAGGTCCGTCTCCTGTGGAAACCTGGAAACCATTGCAGGATGACTGATGCATTGTCTGATTAGATGGAACCTGCTGCCCTCTTGAGGTTTCACATTAGAGCCGAACGAGCCAAACTGAAGGCAACACAGCAGATTTACAGGTGTACGTCTGCACCAGAAAAATACCAGACAGGAGAATTTTAGTATTAAACTTGTTAAATAAAGAACAGATTTTGTACTACTGCAAAATAACTTATTGCTTGTTTCTACTCAATATCAGATCTGTCTGGTATTTTTGCCATATTCATATATTTATCTCATAGCATTTTATTGCTTTATTCAAATAATTATATACTTTTCATTTAACCCACAGTACACAGTTTGAGTGAGTAGATAAAAATCAGGCAAATGAAATCTCTGTAAACTGCAACAAACTGATGTCTGCAGGCATAAATCAAGGAATGGAATAACATTAATCTTTTAATTTTTAAATGGTAAGTGTCCCTTAAGATATTTTAATGTATTTAATCTAAAAGGTGTGCGTCTAAATGTACCAACTGAACTTCCAGAAGATTAACACATTTTTATTCGTTCCTGGAAGCCAGACCTGCTGTTGGAGGTCTGTGGTTTTCCTTCAGTGCCTCTAGTGGTAGAAAAAGGTGTTACATGAACAAACAGGGGAAAAAAATAAACATGTCAAAAGTAATAATAGTTCTCTTTTGCCTATAACAGCAGTTTCTTTTTTTTAGAAAAGAGAGAAAAAGAAAAAGAAAAACTAGGCTATAGTCAGACAGACTTAACAAAAAGCACACTTGATCAGACTTTTTGTATGCCAATGGATTATTTTGGGAAAGGTGAGTTTTTTCTCACATTTCAGAAAATAGAAAGTTCCATGGAGAAATAAACAAACAAAAAAAACTTGCAATAATTTAATGTAATTTTTTTTTCTGATATCTTCTGAAGTTGCCAGGAAAAGAACATTTTGGTGAGACTTAGAAAATTGTTCTTTAAAAAAAAAAATACAATTTTACATACTTCTCAGGGCTCCTGCATCTGTCACATAAAAACACAATCAGATATTGCACAGTTTTGTGTGCAATATCTGACCTACCTTTTGAAGGTGTTGTCATATTCAATAATAGCAAACAGATTTTACTGAGCAAACACATTCTGAGATGCATCCTGTTAGTGGTCTGGTTTCACTTTGCAAAAGGTAAAAAAGATAGAGATGTAAAGACTGTATCTTGAATACAATATGCTTGATACAAAACTGGTATTGTCATCATGTTAAACCTCCACCAGTCTAACCATTAAAGTGATTCATTACAGTCTCTGCTGTGGTGCTGGTTTGACATGCAGAGGGCACCAAAGGAGGTGCTGTAATTCTGACTAGCAGCGCTGCATGATTCCTCTGTCCTCCAGAGGAACACGCTATTTTCCTCATACTTCACTCATATTACAAAAAATCCTCAAGACGGACATAAAATGTTCTGACGGGTGAGTTCAGGAGTGAAGCAGACGTAATCATTTTCAGATACAAACACACCATTGTTGGACATTAAGTTTAACTGAATAAAAAAACTTCCTCAGAGAAACATCAATAAAACAGAGGCTTTGAATATAATTAAAAATGATTGAAATGCAGCTTTAAATAATAGTCATTCAATCTGACTACATTTTATTTCTGTATGCTAAATTCCAAAAAACAAAGTACAAACATTAGTTTCCGGAAGTTATCTTGACTTTATTGAAATCTATCTGGAACGATTTGACTCATTGACCAAATGTTGGTGCCAGCAGGAATTTCTAAAGATGACATATATCCTTTCAGACCTTTGCAGCCTTTAAAAAAGTATTACAATTATGGAAAAAACAAACACTAACTTAAAGGAAAAGGTGAGCTTATGTAACTGATATTAAAAATCTGGAATGAAAATAAAAACGCTCACTCCTTAAAGAGCATTAAAGTATTTGAAAATGTTCTGTGGCGATATGCCTTTTATATCAAATCTTGTTCAAGATGCTAACTCACCATAAATTGTCAGAAGACCTGACAGAAGTCATGTAGCTGCACATGAAGCCCACATCATGAGGCCTCCTCCACTGTGCTTTGTAGTAGGAATGAGGTATAGGAGCCAACGTGGTGCTAAGTTGTCATATTTAGATTACCTTCAAGTCGAAGAACATCACTTATTTTAATTGCAAGAAAATGTTTCCTCTCCTGTTCTTCTGATGTCTTTGTATACTTCCCAAAATGGGGGATGTTTGGTGTACTTCTAAGCAATCAGTGTTTTAAACCATTTTGTCAGAACTTCCTAAGCACCTCAAATAAAAGCAATATTTAACATTTATACAACATATTAGCCCTGAATTGAACAGGTTTTTGTATTGCTATTATCTTTCCACTAAGAAAACAGGCATTTCTAAAGTGGCTAACATACAGCAAGCAAGCTGCATTAGCTTTTCTCTCCTGAGCATCTTGTGGTGAATTGACTTGTCTGTCAAGGTTCTCATGTCAACTGCTATTTGTGGAAATTAATTTTGATAAATAAACTTCCGCTTTCATTTGACGCTTTACCACATATCTACAATCAAGTCATCTTTGTTCAGTGACTTATTTTTTGTCATTGTTGCGGATCCGGGAAGCCCCTGCGGTGTTAGCGCTGGCTCAGAGATCTGGTCAATTATTTACAGCATTTAAATCATTTTTAGCTACAGTGCAGGAATAATATTTTAGAGTAGCTTGAGACCACAAAAGCGACTGGATTATTAAAGTTTTGCACAAACTATAGTTGAAATAGTACTTTTTGTTATTCACCGTAATCATAGAGAGGCGGGGGAGACATGCAGGTCTAGAGGTCACCTCCAGACAGTTACTTCAAGAAAAAAATAGCCTGGCTGTACCAGTACGTCATGTTGCACCTCTAACAGTAAATACTTAATAATGCAAAGAACTGCTGAGAACTAATGACAACATAAAACCATCTCTTCAGCAGCAAATGCAACCTTTGCAATGCTGGATGCTCCGACAGTTGCTGTCTGACAGGCTCCTCTACTTTCAGTCCAGAGTCTAATTTTAGCGCAGGGCGGCTCTGCCCGTTAGGGTGATGTAACTGTATCACAGAGGTTAAAACTGAAACTGAGGAGGTAAAAGGTTAAGGCCCCATTCAGAGCGACAGAGTATGAACCAAGCGTTGAGAATGAGATACTTTCTGGGTATAAAGACAAAAGCAAAGATTTTTGTGAGAACTAGGACAGAAACCCGAGCTGAAGTGTTGAGGTGGGGCTAGAGAGTGATCAGTGTCTTTAAATGGTGCCTTCAGCTGCCTCTGTTCATCATACTGTTATATACAAAAGAAACACAAAACCAACTGTTTTAATTTATTGTTTAATGTTAATGCCATGCTGTGTTTCAATAAGAACGTTACAGATTCCCTGTCTGTGGCTCCAGTCAGATATCCAGTAGTACAAATCAGCTCCAAGTTACATATAATGAAGCAAAAAAAAAAACAAAAAAAAAAACAAAAAAAAAAGAGAGAGCAATAAATGAAACAGAGCAAGAAAAGAAAATCTGATTCTAGAGGAGCTTCAATAAAAGCAGGGGAGAAGCAGCAGAAGCTAACGTGTTGCCTCGTGTCTGTGCTGCCCATGATCTCAGCGCTCTGGGCAGAGAGCCGGGTCACACAGACACTTTCACACAGGTGAGAAATCTCCCAATGTTTGTAAAGAACCAAACCAGCTAGAAATAAGTTAGTGTTTAGAGATTTAGCATGTGTGGACAATTACAGTATTTCAGCACTAAACACAGTCCAGGAACAGCTACAAAACACAAGACTAACTGTAGTGTAAAACATTAAGCACTTCTTTGCCCCACGTGGATATCACACATTCTGCCAAATTCCTTGGAAAAAAAAAAAGACTGTCCTAACCCAACAAAAAGGGCGTCTGGACTTCTCCAATCCACCCGTAAAAAGGTCAGATAATCTGCTCGACATGTCACTAAAAACAGAGATAAAATAGCTCCTATAACTAGTATTCAACATTATTAGTAATAAAAGTTAATTTCTGTAATTACATTAAGAAAAAAAATCTCAATACATCCAGCAACTGATAAAAATATGGAAGAAAAAGCAAAAACAAAACAAACAAAAAAAATACAATAATGAAAACAAAGAACATTTTGCAGAACTGCTTGTACCAGGACAAAAATCAGCAAACAGGGACCTCTTTCTTTCTCTTTCTAGCGTTGGACTTCCTTTAATTAAGTGGTATTTAATCAAATGGTATCAGGACTAATACAAAAATAAGAGAAAAATAAACTCATCAACTCCGTGGCCCTGCTGGGTCAGGGAGCTCCAGAGGTGAGGAAAAGGAAAAAGGAGGGGGAGGCGGCGGAAAAGGAAGGTGGGAGGGAGGAGGAGGATGAGGAAGACAAAGGCAGAGGGAGTGAGGAGTGTGAGGAGGTGAAGGGCCGAGGGGAATCAAGTTGTTGGCTGTTGGTGGCATAGTCTCACTGGGCCTCGTCCTCAACGTCTTGCAGTGTCTCTTTGTTCTGTTCTTCACCTAGGGGACAGAAAACACATCGTTAGTGTTGCTCTGAGACAAAACATCCACGGGTAACAAAAAGATGCAGGCAGGTTTTACAATTTGTGTGCAAGCGCCTCAACCTGGACAAGAAGGTGAAATGATAGTGTGTGGTTTAATTTTGATGACCAGGGAATTAAAAAAGGAATTTCAGGGAGAAGACTACAAGAAAATTGACGCAGACAATGACATTTATTAAGCTGTGGAAACGACTGAGCCACCTTGTGTTTGGGAGGTATAACTACAAAAAATTTATCAACTGTACATTTCTAAACTACCTCGGTCAACTGGGTTTACCATTTCTGGACAGAAAACATTAGAGATCCTATTGAAGATGTCCTAATCCAATCCCAGGTGTCCAATCAAAGTCCTGATTAAAGCATTTTTGAATGCTCAGCACTAGATGGTGCTTTTGTTTCAGCCACACCCAAAGAGAGTTACATGGCTGAAAAATAATAAAAAAAATAAAAAAAATCACATCCTACCTTTGTGTTGCAAACTGTGTTCTGGGCCTGGAGCATTATTTTGGTGCCCAAACAAATCTTGATTTTCCCTAAAGATCTCCATAGGGAAAATGCTTTTTACCCTTCCTGTTTATCTGCGTCACCTGACCTGTTTGGTTCTGTGTGCTCTGACCAGACAGATTTTAGTGGAGGAGAAAGCTTTACAGAAAGCGACAGAAGCACAAGTCTTTCAATTTTACAACAATCAAAGCAAAGTGCCAACAAAGCAGGAAAACTAGTCTCATCTGCATGCTCAGATTGGAACTGCAGTGAAATGTCAAATTATCAACAAGTCATATTAAAACATTATTAACATGCTAATGTTAGCCTAGCATGTCAGAAATCTGCTGTGCATTAAAAATCTTTAATTTTATCTGTTGGCAAGAAATTCATTGCTGTCCAGATAAACGGACATTGTAGCATCTGGAATATTATTGAAGAGTACGCCGTATTATTTTAGTCCCTTTAGCCCCTTAGCTAGTACCTACATTGCTGCACTTGGTTTTTAGTATTTACTTGACCGAGTCAAACTAAAAATGCAGCATTGGAATACTGACTGTCATTGATTGGCTGTGAGACGTAGTTACAAGAATCAAACCTGGCAACAGGAAGTGAGCGAACCCTGAGCTTAAAAGAAATTGGCAACAATGAAATCAACATCGTGATCCAAAGACGAGATTCAGACATTTTTGATGGCTTATGTGAAACTACAAAGGGAATTAGATGATGGCTTGTCTCATCTAATCACATCACTTGTCAGGTTGTTTAGCTTTGACGACTCCATATCGGCAAATGCCAAGTCATAAAATAAATCAATACCAGGGACAAAAACATCCTGATGGGCCATCGCCTTTATGTATTGCAAAGAAAGTTTGTATGTTCAACCAAATGCATTATACTTTATCATTGTTTTAAATTTCAATAGTACTGTAGAAGTATTCTAACTAACGAATAGTGCTACTTTGTAAGATGCTGGGCAGTTTAACCTTAATCTTAGACTATTTTCAGGAGCTAAAAGAAGATGCAGAATTTTGTTTTAGGGATGCTGTCTAAAAAGGACACAAAACTAAAAAAGGCAGATAAGACTTAAAGTTAAAAATATTTAATGACAAAAAAAACTTCTGCAAGTTGACTCTAAATACCAAGTAATTCAGTTCAATAAAGAACAACAAAACATTTTTTTTACAGTTAAACACTTTCTGCAAGCAACAGGATAGTGTCTGAGTGGTGATACTATTCAGGTCCAATATAACAGGGAAGTCTATGATTAAGTGGGAAAATAAACCTATTAAAAAGGGCAATGATGATGGAGTAAATAAAAAAAGAAGTTTTGTTGAAGTTAAAACATTTTGTTTCACTGCGAAATCTCACAAATCTCAATCTAGTTTCAGTCAGCAGGATTTCAAATGGCATTAAAGAATCTCTCACTGGTGCTGCACAACAGATGCAAGACATTACTATTATTGTAATAATATATCAGTAGAAACCATATCAATATTGCAACAACTGCTTGGACCACCATGTTTTGATTAGTTAATCATCTAAGTGCATGAAGTCATAATCTGTGGTCCAATAAAACTTGCCAATGCTTCTTGCTTAGAGTAGCAGAATATGTTTAACAGGATAATTATACCATTAGAAACTTTTTTGCCATGTTGCTTTAGCTTCACAGTACATGTGGGAACGTACAGTAGAAGCAGCATCACATGATGATAAGAGCAAACCAATAAACCTTTAAATATAAATATATAAAACAATGAACGACTGGATCAGAACTACACTAATGCATTTCTCTGAATGTGGTGGAAAATAGACTAAAACAGCATTTTTAAATGAGCCAGAGTGACACACAGGCAGGTGAGTGGACACAGGTATTAAACTACAAGTGAGTCGGTGCAGAGACGTCACAAAAGGCAGTTGTGCGAGTACAAAAACAGGTAGAGCAGGGTGTGGGTGAGAAACACTTACAAAGTACAGTTAACATGAGAAATGAACAGCTTTGATTCCTTTAGGGCTCTACAGCAGAGGGAATGAGAGAGAGACAAGAGACAAGATGAGCCGTCGGTGAGAAACCCGCTGCGCTCCGTTGGCCTGGCGTCACATCAGAGTCAGAGTGGCACGTCTGACAGCTGATGATGAGTCTAATGAATCTGGCAGCCATATTAGATTTGATTTGTGCTGGAGAGCTTCAAAGTCTAAGTGCAGCTTGATCGGTAATTCTTTTTCCTAATCAATGAAGTACATTTTTATTTCAAAGAACAAACTGAACAGAACAGAGTTTAGATGGTGGACTGGAATTCATTTCAAATGTTATTTAGTAATCCTGAAGGAAAATTAGAAGTAGGAGCTCTCATTATCCATGCTTCTCCTGTGAGTCATTACAGATGGTTATATATGTGAGAAGAATAGTTGTCCTGCAGCCTCTGGCTGAAATAAACTGCAGTTAGAATTAAAGTAATGCCCCTCTACCCCCGATATATTGTGTCAGAAAACAGAAGTAGAGATCAGGATTTGAATCGATGGCAGCTGTCGAGTTAAAGCAGTCTCTGTGTATGGGGACAGCCTCTTTTCTGCAAGACCATGCATTGCCAGAGTAAAAATTTCACCGTTTCACACCTACAGTCACTTTTAATACTCCATATTTACTCAGAAAGGATAAAAGTTTTAATTTAATATGCAGTGGAGTTCTAAAAGGCAGGTCAGGGTGGTTCATTTTGTGTGCTAATGCAATAAAAACAAAAAAGGTTCTAATATAGAAACATGAATGTAATCACACGCTTGTTTTATTTTTATTATTTATATCAAACATTCCCAACATGAAAGCATACCGAAGCACAACACAACCGTTTCTCCACTGATAATTCTAAGAAATTGACACTAATCTTCAATATTTCCAGTACATGAATTAAAAGAAAAGAAAAAAAATATCAGTTAAATTTAATATTTGATAATATAATAAAGGTTTAAAAATACAATTGCCTGATATATTCATTTTAAGAGTTGTGTTTCTCTCCAGCACTGTAATCAGATTCTTCCATAGGAGGGAAACAAGTTTGCTTATTATTGGGGCTGCATAAAATGTTTCAAGTTCATTATTGTAAAATCACTGTAGGCAACGTGAACATTACAACCACAAAAAGGGTTGGCCAATGATGTATGTACAATGCCATCAGGCTCTCCATGTCTGTAATATACCTGGTGGTTAATGCAGCACTAAAGGTTTTATAAGTAGTGATATGGTACGTAGGACTGATACTGCCAAAACTGAGGAAACAAATGTAAATATTGAAATTTAAAAAATGTGGAAAAAAATTGAAAAACCAAATATATTTGTAAATAAATAAATAAATGGTTTATTTCCACATTTGTTTGTACTACTCCTTCGACTATTTTCCCTCAGTAATATTGTAATGAGGTGGGCATTTCCATCACTATTGCTTAGGCTGCTGTCTCTGCGACCCGATCCCGGATAAGCGGAAGATAACGGAACGGATCCCATAACCAAATGTTTTTTCTGATATCATGCAGCCCTAATTTGACATATATATTTTAGTAAAAATGTAGGTTTGCAGAACAGACTGCTACAAGAGATACTTCCTGCTCACATCGATAATGACTGAAGAACCTTTGATTGGAAGAATGTCACACAATTCTGTATGGTTTGGTCAAGTGTTACACAATTTAAACATTTACCTAGATGTATATGAAAGTAAGAAATTCAGAGTTATTTTAAAACATTAAATTGACTTTAAATGTATTTCCATATGATTGTATTAACCAACTATATATAAAAAGGCTATTAATACATAAAGAATGATTGATAGAGTGCAAACAAAAGGAAGCAAAACAAATCTGCCCATTTCTTTGACTCTGTCAAAACTCCTGGCCCAAGACAAAATTTTAAGCTTGAAGCATCAGATGTAAAAAAAAAAAAAGAGCTGGGGAATTGGAGGCTGTGAAGGTACTCATCACATCCACCTGCAAAGCTATCATTAGCTCCAACAGCTGCAGTGAATCGCTACAGTTTGTCATTAGAGGAACTGACTCCTCAGTAAGTATAACAATTAACCAGAGTAACGGCTACTGAAATTTCCCCTGAGTGGTTGCAAAGGAAAGCTCACCAACATCTGCACTTCCTCATCTCTTTTGGTTGCCGTGTTCAACAGACTTTTGAGAAATTCCCTTGTTTTAATTGTGGGAGAATAAAGTCACAACATATTGAATTGACAAAGCAAGAAAACAGGAGATGAGTGAGAACTGACCTGTGCCAGCAGTTGAGAGGCAACAAGACGGTAGACAGAGCGGCTCATCACAGAATCATAAAAGCATGACTGTTAAGCTAAAGAAATGGCCGCGCGAGGTTTACTCACCCTCTCCCTGCATATCTGAAGTCCATAGTGTCAGGTTGTCACGTAACAACTGCATGATAAGTGTGGAGTCCTTGTAGCTTTCTTCACTCAGCGTGTCCAGTTCTGCGATGGCGTCATCGAACGCAGCCTTCGCCAACCTGAGCAAACACCCTCCTGATTAAAACCCTTTATATTCACGTCCGAGGCACATTTCTCATTCTCATAAAGAATAGCATCAGAGGTCATGTTCATGCGTCAGTGTGGTGTGGAAATTGTTTTTTTGTTTTTTTAGAATTTCATTATTCAAATTGGGAATATATATTTTAAACATGTATTTATCCTTAATATTTATGCTGATCCTATTTAAAAATACAGGAAAACATAATGTATTAAAAATCTGATGTCATTTAAACAACATTATTTTCTGGCTCCTGTGCACCATAAATGTGCGAAAGCCAAAAAGCCCACTTATGACATCCTTTAATAAGTGGGATATTGTCTTCCAGTTAAAGACAATATTCAAACTTTAAGCAGATAGTGAGACATGGTGTCATCTTTTTAAGATTACTTTTGCAAACTCTTATCATTGTCTTCAGTGTCTACATGTGTTGAAATCGTTGCTATAGAAACTCTCTGTGTGAATAATTAAAATGAAAAAAAGTAGAATTAAAAAAACAATCAAGTAAAGCGGAATTTGGGACAAAAATAAAATGGATTTCACAGAGTCCTGTAATAAATGCAGCCCAGTCTGTATAATCATTCAATAAACTGTAAAATGATATGAATATTTTTCATGAATGATTTAACTGTGTATTTAACAAATTTGTGTTGAATTTTATTTATTTAGGCACCTAATTAATAATGAAATCCAAATTTTACTGATTTATTTATTGAATTGAAGCACTATTGAACTGAAATAACACAAAAGCCTAAGGATTTTTGGTCAAGTTTCTAGTGCAAATATCTTAATACATTTCAGTAAAGACAAAACTAATTTAGAAGTAACTTTTCTGCAAGATGCATACTTATAACAAGACACTTTTCCAATGTTACAAGTGAAATAATCTATTAAAAAAATCTTCTATATCTGGCACAAAAGTTACTTGTAAGTTAGTTTACTTTTAATTGAAACAAACTAAGATGTGTGCACTAAAAACTAGACCAAAAACACTTGGTACGATTTTGTGTGTTTGCAGAGCAGAACTCCGTTCTTCCTATGGTAGTTTTGTCACAATCTGATTGTGAGTAACAAGCAGCCTGAGGCGTGGTGCTCGACTAAAACATTTCATCCTGAAAACAGCTCTGAAGTGTCAGGCGACTTCCTTCAAACACAAATTCATAGTGAGCTTGTTTAGAAGAGACAGTCACCTGCAGGCGCGGTCGGGCGAATTGAGGATCTCGTAGTAGAAGACGGAGAAGTTGAGAGCAAGGCCGAGGCGGATTGGGTGAGTGGGCGGGAGCTCCAGCATGGCAAGGTCCGTAGCAGTTTTATACGCCACCAGGCTGTTCTCTGCCGCCTCCTTTCTATTGTTCCCAGTGGCGAACTCTGCCAGGTACCTGTGGTAATCCCCCTTCCTACAGATGGGGGGGAAATACTACAATATTACAACAGTTGAAGGCGTTACAAACTACTGACCTGCAGATGAACTACAATATCCAGAAGACAAACTTATGGATAAATAAAACATGTTCTGTTTGTGAAGCATGGAGCAGGTAGTTTCATGGTTTAATGTTAGATTTTAAACACAGCTAAATGGAGAAGACAGGCAAATCCTTCAAACCACAGCAAGGCAATAGTCTCAATATACAATATTTAAAGCAACAGAGCAGATCACCAGGATAAAGTTGGAAACAACTGACAGAGGCTGCAGTGAAAGGCACAAAAGCAACGATGAAGAGATCTGACAACATCAGTGGTTTGTAGTTCATCTGAAAATCTTTTAAAGTGTCATTAGAAAACCTGCAGCGTCAGCAATGAAAACCAAAAACTGCAATCTTGGCTTTTGTGATTACAGAACAGAAGTTTGGCATTTAATACTGTTTTTATTGTTGTAATTTTATGACTTTGTACAGTTGTTACATACAGGAAATGTGTGGACCTTTAATGCATGTTTTATGATTTTAGTCTGCATTATTAACTCTCCTGCTCAGGGACTACAGATGGAAACTAGTTCAAGCTAAATCTGGTGTAAAGCATCTTTTATTAATGTTTTTTGCACATTGTCCACATTAAATAAACTAAATTTGATCAATTTTATACAAGTTGGGTTTGGAGTTAAATATTTCTTTATTTCCATTTATACAACTCACATCCTCTGACCAAGGAGATGCATTGAACGATTGCAATCAAGGCTAAAGTTGTGATTCCTGTTTCATATTTTTTAAGATTAAATCTACACCTGCTGTTCAAATAATCCACAGCCATAAGCTTTAAATTGTTGTATAGCTTTCTACAGTCCAATATGACAAATGAATAAAAAGCCTTATGGGTTCTGCTGTCAGTGAGACGTTCCAATGAAATCCATCACACATCATTACTCTGTTTTCTTTCTGCCTGTTCAGATTTAGCAGAAGGTTTGGCATTAGGCAGCAACTTGCATCGGAAGGCCTTTTGGCTTGTTTAGCTGCTTTCAAATCTTAATGGTGCAATAAAACCAGAGTTAAGAGTTTTTAGCGTTAATGAATATGCTAAAAAGTTTCCTCTGTTACTGGAGCATGGGTCAAAATACTTACAACAACAAACCAAGTGTGCTGTAGTGATAAGAATCTAAAATAGTTTCAAGAAAGCATCTCTTCTCTGCCGTTGTCACAGTTGACATAAGAGCAGCTGAACCAAGTGATCTTTCAGGGCATTTGATGTTTTGGAAAAAAAACTGTCCAGTAGCGCTGATTCAGCAGCTTTTCACATCACGCCTGAATAAGTGCAGCCAAAGTCTATCAGCGAGTGTGAGTTTTGAGTTTTGAACCCAGGTAAGGAGGCTGAATGGTGACATGTGTGTAGCCATGATGGGGGACAACACAAGTCTCACCTGAACAGACATTTTGGTATGCAACGGCGCTGTGGGCCGGATCAGAACACCGTCTGCCATGAAGGCCTGACGGTTTTCATGGCAGACTGAGCTGAAAACCTGGTGGCACATCATGGATTCTAATCACAAACTGCTGGTAGATCATGAAAACAAAACTGAAGTATCAGCCTGTGTGACTGTTATAACCAGTGGTGGGAAGTAACGAAGTGCAAGTACTTCGTTACTGTTCTTAAGTACAATCTTCGTGTATCTGTACTTTACTTAAGTATATTTAATATTGGATACTTTCGACTTTTACATCCAGGGCAGTATCTTTTAGGGATGGTAGGAAACCACCACGGATTGTGGCACAGAGATGGAAGCAAAGCAGAATGAAGAAGAATTTGAATTGATAATGATGCTGGTTAAATTTATTTCAGCTCTAAGTATTTAATATCTAGGTGTTTTTATGGGAATGTGGATTTTTCAGATCAATTTGAGAAGCAATTTTGGTAGGTGCACTTCATTTTATTGTGTCATGCAGCACGGGGTGCTGGTCTTGGTCTTGACTTGGTAATGGTTAGGTGGTCTTGACTAAAACCCTAAAATAAATAAGTGTTTTTTCCTAAGAAGCAAACAAGCCTTTGCTACAACAAAAACAATGATTCCTGTCCTCTCAGTGAGAACCACAAAGTAATAATTCATTAATATGTTACCCAACATTCAGAGTGGAAAGCACGTACATTTTGTTGTAGAAGACCTTAGACTCTCCCATTGCTGCAGAGGGGAGTAGGTGTCTGTCCAGCGCGTCCAGGATGTCACCACAGATCGACTTCAGCTCCTTCTCCACCTTCCAGCAAACACACAAGAAACAGTCACTCACAGAAACTGTTTCAACGACGTTCTTACAAGAAAGTTGATGAGTTGCCAACATTAAGATGACTATAGTTAACTGCAAACATATAGACCTGATCTGGTGGGCCAGTATGCTGGTCAAAGCGCTCTCAGAGCAGAAGAAGATAACAGTTGATCTAAATGCCTTTGCCGAAGTAGACAAAATCAGTAAAGATCGGCTTCACATGTAAAAAAAACAAAAAAAAAAACAACAAAAAACAGCCAATCACCAATTTTCCAAGATTAGAAAAATTAGCACCGATAAATAGAATGGCCGATAAATCGGTGCTTCCCCAAAACAAATGCTAGGTGGTAGAAAAATGGCAAAATATAAAGTACCATCTATGTAGGCCATTGGAGTTCAACCTTTTTGCCATTCGGTCCAAAAATGTAAGGTTGAATGTACTTGAGGGCCACTTTCTTTAATTAAAACTGAAAAGATTTATTTATTAAAACACTTGTTTTTTCAAATAGACAATATATAAAAATAAGGCAATAAAGCACAGAAGTCTAATTTTTGTAAAAAAAAATAAATAAATCGGTGAATCATTGTTGGTCTAAAATATAAAGAGTATTGAACAGCTGCTGTACCAAGTGACAAACAATTTCTAAAATTTTGGGGGCTTACTATACTCATTTTCTTTTTACGTTGAGGTTGAGCAACACTTGCTGGTATCAGCAAATTGTAATCAATGAGTAAATAAACACAGTTTATTAAAAGAAACATACTTTGTCTTGTACCTAAATAAATAAATGTTTAAATTTTATGTGTCTGTAAAAATGTCAAATTAATCAAAAATTCACTCCATTCTCAAAGTGTTGACCGAAGGGCCAAACAAAATCATCCAGAGGAACGCAAATGGCCCCCATGCCACACTTTGGACATCTCTGATCTAGAGCAAGGAGCAAAACGTGATGGTTCTCACTGCAATTCCATGGCTTTAACTAGACCATTATGATGTCTGAGGAATTTCATATCAACAATGGACGGCAACTAACAATTATTTTAGTAACTAATGTGTAAATTATTCTCATGACTAAACAGCTAGAAAATTTTTTTGCACATTAAACTATTTAAGTCTTTTCTATGAAATATTAGAAATGCATTAAAAGATGGAAAAAAACCCAAGTAATTAAATTCCTTTTTTTTTTTAATAGAAAATTTACCATATTTTTCGGAGTATGAGACGATACTTTTTCCCACCCTTTGAACCATGTGGTTTATAGCCCGGTGCAGCTTTTCTGTGGATTTGTCTTCAACCGCCAGGGGGCTCTTAAGCAGAAATCATTGGAAGTCAAAATTGGAAATCAAATAAGAAATGCTAATTTTCATTTGGAACAAGCACATGCTAGCAGCAGGTACAACAGAGAAATTTCTTCAAACTCATACCCCCTCATCATGGAAATGACACGAAGAAAAAGATGCCGCTTTTAAGTGCAGGGCTATCGATCTGGCAGTACAGGAGGGAAATAGAGTGGTTGCACGTAAACTCTGTGGGAATGAGTCCATGGTTCAGCATAGGAGATGCAAGGCTGTGTCCTTTATAGAAGATTTATTATTTATGTTCCTTGTGGAAAACCGAGAATGGCGGAGATACTAGCGGCTTATAGCCTAGTGTGGCTTATATATGTACACTTCCAGTTTTTTTCCAAAAGATTTGTAGGTGTGGCTTATAGTGAAGTGTGTTCTATGGTCCGGAAAATATGGTAATATGTTGTTCCTGAAATGCAATAACATAGCATTCCTTCAGTGAACTTGAACCAGGTGAATATTAAAGAAATGCCACTTGAGGTGTTTTGGGTAAGACATATTGACAGATAAAGATGTTTATATTAATCACTGGTTACTGCTCTAAATGTTTTTTTTTGAGTCTGTATACTCCAATTAATTAACTGATTACTAAATTAGTTGACAAGTATTTCAATAATTGATTCGTCACAATTAATCTAATTAAATCAATAACATTTTTAAAAGTCCTGCTTGAAGCTTTCCTAGACATTTATATAAATGAAACTGGGATCCATAAGCTGCAGTATTATTCCATGAAATGTTTTCTCAAATGGAGTAAAACAGTGACTCTGGAAACGTAGGTGTGCTCATCTCGGCATGCCATTAGATCACTGTCTGCAGTCCGGCTGCCTCTCCCAGTATAATAGCTGCTCTTATTCCACTTCATAAAAGCATGAGAGTGTGCAGGGAGGATCCAGCAGCGATGACTCAGACGCTGTAAGGTCCAGTAGCTGCTCAGCAGCCTGTATCATTCACAGGAGATTGTGATCTCACAATCACCGGGGCAAATCACAGCCGCTCTGACGTGACGCGCACAGGCAAGAAAACGAACCGATGGCTTCCTCCTGCCGTGTTTACCGTTTGCCTGTATTCCCGGATCATCTTCAGCTTCTCTTCGCCACCCTTGTTCTCTTCCCTCTGTTCGATACTGCTGATTATCCTCCAAGATGCTCTCCGAGCCCCGATCACGTTCTTGTAGGCCACCGATAGTAGGTTCCTCTCCTCCACTGTGAGCTCCACATCCATTCCTGCCACCTTCTTCATAGATTCGACCATCTCTGTTAGAAAGAAAAAAACAACAACACTTTACAGAGCTAAAACTTTCACCAACTGTTTATAGCCTTTGGGTTTTAGAAGGATCCTTCATAATAAGTAGCTGATTGACAGGATATCCGCTGTTGGTCACCTATGCTTCATGACAAAGTGGCTTCATCATCATACTGAAAGCAGTTCAGAAAAAAAACATGATTATCATATACAATCGGCTGAACCAAATTATTTAAAAGGGACCAAAGTTGCTATAATGTGACATGTTTGTGACTAAATTAGGTTGAGAGAGTGCGACAGCTCAAGACTTTTAGTAGATAACAGGAAGGGAAAACTTGCTACTTTTTATCCTTTTAGAGCTTTTAGCCTCTGTGATGTTTGAAGTGGGTGAGGGTCTCCGTTTTCCAGGGAATACACATGGATAGTGGTTTTGCTTTGTAGACAAGACTGGACATAGTTGATGCTAACAATGGTATAAAACATGATGAGGCAGGCAGACTAGAAACAAAAACAATCTAAAGATGCCCATCTTATATGTTCACATGTTAGAGAAAACTTGAGTCACCAAGTTGTTGCTCTGCTCTTTGTAGCTATTCAGCATCTTTTACCAAGTATGTGCTTTTATACATTTCTATTTGACCTTTTTTTACACTAATCAGTTTAATAATTGGCTGCCTCGTTTCGCTGTGAGCCATTTATTTTACTATAAAAAGTTACAGTAAAATGACTTTTAATGCTTCACCATTCAGCAACATGTGAATTTAAGATAACTTTTAGGAAAGGCAAAAGTAACTTTCACTACATTCCAGTGAGGTTACAGTTTAGCCACCAAACCATAAATCGCCCCCCACCCCCAACAAGAGGTCTCGGTCCAGATCCTGTGAATGAGTCATGGTGCATTCACTTAACGTTGCTGGGCAACGAGTGACCGGTGGCAAAGAAAGCCGTCCAAAACAGCTTCCCTTTAACGGCCAGTAAGCGGCTATGAAAGCGGAAGGTTTGCACCGGGGTGAAGTAGTCTTTTGCGATCGATCCGCGCAGCTCGCTCGCAGGAAACACCCCACCAAAATGAACAGCTGCGCTCCCACTCCCACTCAACAGGCTTCATGCGACTAATTGTGCATTGTAGCTAGCATCGAGCGAATGTTGGATCAGATGAGACTGTACGAAACATTCAACAGCAGCTCGGTGGTTTTATATCCTGGAGATGCTTATATGGAGCTAACAAGAGGAGCTGAAGCGTTCAGATCCAGGGATAGCGTTGGGCAGGGGAGGCAACCCCCCTGACAGCTCACGCTTCACTGATCCGCCATTTTGTTGTAGCCACATCGCTAATGTTAGCCGGAGTCAACAGCATTCCTACGATATTATTGAAACCAGCGAATTTTGTGACGGTTGGTAGGGATTTAAAGTAACGTTACTCTCGTTTAACAATAATAAATGTGGCATGTCAGTAAATAGCTGGCTAAAAAACGGTGGGAGTAGCAGAGTTAGCTCATCTTTAGCTGCCCCTAGCTATCACTTCAGCTAGTGTTGCTTGGGGGAAAAAAAAAAAAAATCCGAGACGTGAACGCGTCCCACTCCCGGGCGGCCCCTAGACTCTCACTTACCGTCATATCTTTCTGCCTGTTCGGCAAGTTTTGCCTGGTAAACTAGGTCTTCTCTCTCTCCCATTGTTGAAAAAGATGAAAGGATAAGCTGGCAGTTGGCTAATCAAAGTGTCAGATCTCTAACGAGAAGTCACGGTGGTGTGCCAGGTCTGTCCGCGGTTCCTAGAAACCAACTGATCGATGAGGAGTGTTCCGCCCCACCGGCAACGCTGTGTAGGGATAGAAGAAAGATGGCAACCGGTCCCATCCGGGTACTAGGGACACGGACCACCAAAACGTCTTTTTAAGTATGGCAGGCCGTTTTAACACATTATCTATTGCAATACATGTGTAGTAGATAGCAAAGTATGACACCAGCCTTGTAAAGGATATTCCAAAATTAACACAATGAAAATTGACAGGAAATATATTTGTAAAAATACATTCAAATGGAATATATCTAACAGTCTGTGTAAGTGCACATTTCAAAATATATGGCAAAAGTGAGGAAAGTGTCACAATAATCAGTAAATCAAAGTTTCCTGTCTGTGAAAAAGTAATTGCCCCTAAACTAAATAACTTGTGCCAGCCTTGGGAGGAACAGCTACCATCAAACATTTGTGATAATGGGTAATCAGTCTTTTAAATGTCATAGTGGATTATGTCTAACATTAACATTTGTTTGATCATCTGAAATGTTTGAGGAAAAAAAGGAAAGCAGAAAAAAATTTGCAGAAGTTCAATTGTTTTGTATCAGAAATAAACATTTGTAAAGTCATTTGCAACAGTATGAGATTTATTTTTTTTAAATCTGTGTTTAATATAAACCCTGACTGTACTAGTTTTCATCCTGATCAAGGCATTTCAGAAGAATTTGATTTCCTGACTAAAATCAATTTCTGATCCCTGCAGTTAGCATACTGTTACCTATAGTGTTACCAGCATGTCATTGTGCATTTTGTGTGGCAGGTGTTTATTAATCACTCCCGATGTTTAGACAGTTTTCAAAACTGTACTATCAAATTGCTTTTTACCTTTTACACCAACAGCAGCAGTTTTGAGAATATTTTTATTCAACAAATATTTCAAGCTGTTTTGCAAACAAAATTTCTAATTATAGATACAAACTTTTGATTTAATCCCGACTTATGAGCCATTCTCGGTACTTTGAGTTGCTCCTTTTTGCTTCCAAAGGAGCATTAATCTTAGATTAATAACTACACATTAAATGGTAAATATCTGCAAGGACTTCTGGAAATTTTCCATAGCAGTGGAAAATTTGCAAATCACCATCAGATCTTACCTACATTGTTGGTAGACGTTTCTCCTGTCAAACCTTTCAGTTCATGGAAATGTTTGTGGGCAATATTGCCAGGAAGCACACTCCCATAATGAACAATCTATCATAAGGGTTAGATCAGGAAATTTGGAAAGACAGACGCAGTAAAAATGTTTTCTTTTTTTTCCATTATGGTGCTGTAATAGTTGTAAGCCACTACTTCCAGCTGCCACCAATGCTTTTAGAATATCGACCAAACTGCCTTTTCTCCCGCTCCACTTTCCATCAAAATGTTTACATACAGCACTTTTATCTAAGCTATAACATCCCTTTATTAAAAAATCAATTTGTGGTCTTAAAGAGTTTACTACTGTTAGTTTTTGGATGATAATCAAATTTTCTGAGATGTTTCAAAACCTTTTGTAGTTTTTCACAAAATCAAAAACAGGGGGAAAAAAATTAGTAAGTCTGTAATTTTTCATAGGTTTGAGTTTATTTACTAGTATATTAACACATTACATGCTACTGAAAATAAAAAGGTAATTTCAATTGTCTTGAAAGAATATAGTGTTATAATAAAATGGCACATTTCGATATTACACAGTTTCCACTGGCACTCTGCCACCTCCTTCCTTCTTCTGAAAGGAAATGAATGACGTCATGCAGGGCTACTAAAAAAATACTTCTTGGTGGTTTCATTGGCAACACAATTTAGATGATGAGTTATGTGGCAGAGCACCTGCTGTATGCAGAGTGAGAGAAACAAGGCGGATTTGATCAGAACCACACACAGATAAATGGACTGTATTAAAAGCTGGCAGTAAATAAAGGTTTCTCCTCTGAGTCACTACAATATTACAAGAGCAGGGGAAAAAAAATAAACGAAGGAAAATAAACGAAGGCGGAACAGAAAATAAGGTTAGAGAGATGTCTGGGGCCACCTTAAGACCGACAGCACCATAATGCAAACGGTGCATTTAGAGAGGCGTGGACATTTATTAGCACCCCTGATAAAGATGTGTAAAAAGCCTTAAAATAAACTCAGTGTTTTTGAAGCAGCACAGGATCGCTCTGAAATAATAAGAACAAATAGCAGCCTTTAACTTGAGTGCATTCATTTAGTTAGGGATGATGTTTTACTCTTAACAAAATCACCCCCAACAATCCCTTCAAAAGAAACGCAACTTAAGAATCTTAAAACTTCTTCAGTGGCATACAGTAAGTGGCATCTTCTGTTTCCATAGAAACTGCTAGATCTTTGTGGATGATCCAAGTAAACAATTAAAATCCTATTTTAAATAAGAGACAATTTTTAGCTTAAAATGTTAAACTGTTAATTTTTGGATTAACCGCTTAATTGAATTGCAAAAGGTGGTTAATAGGTGAGTTTTTCTTTTCAGGTGAAGCTAAGACTCAAAAATGTGAAATTATAGGTAGAAAATTTTTTCTGAAAATGTAAAAAATAATTTTAATCTTAAACTCAAATTGTATATATATATTTTTTCAGTAGTGGCTTAATTATTGCTCTCTGTTCTTTCAGCAAAATGACATTTTTTGAGACTGTCTGCTCCAGTTAATCACTCGCTTACTAAATCATCTGACGATTATTTCAATAATCAATTCATCGCTTCAGCCCTAATTTTGGATTTTCTTTAAAGGGTGTGGAAATACACAAAAGAAAGTACAGTAGAGGATCTGTGATGCCATAGGTCTGATTTTCATCCACAATAATCCTTGTTAGACTGTTTAGTGAATTTCCAGATCATTAAATAAAAACAAGTTGGTTTCTGATGGAAGACTGACAACAAAACCATTACGCATGGGATGATAATTAAAAACATGAGGCAATAACAAAAGCCAACCTTCGTCCATGGTCATCTTATATCACTAACTAAAAATACCTATTCAGACTTGATACCATTGAATCTCTCTACCCACCAAGTAAATACACTGAAATTAAAGGTCTCGGGGTAGAAAGCACTCTAAGGCATTGTACACATTTTTACCAGAGGAACCAAGAAATCCCTCCACCCCTGCACCATCACCAGGACATGCAGAACATGATTCCATCTGTCCGAATGTTGCTGCAGCGCCATCTGCAGGTGGCTGCAGCACCACAACAGAGAGGAGGAGAGGATGAGTTCCCACAGATCACACTTAAAGGTTTTCAGCTTTTGTTCACAAGTCTGCATCATGATAAATAGTAGCGCTGATGATTGTCACAACAAAACGCCTTCCTAAAGGGGCAAAAAACATCATGAGCTACAAACCTCAAAGAAACGGTGAAAAAGAAGAGGTAAAGCAATAAAAAGATACAGTCTGCTTGGGCCTGTGCCTTGAAACTAAACAGGACTTTTAAATGAAGAAGACCAAAAAAGAAACTAATAAAATAATAAAAAAGAACTAACTTGCTCAAGAAGTTCACAGAAGGCTTTAAAACAAGAAGGACAGGTACCAAATAACACCACTTTCTCCTTCCTTTGACACACACGACGAGACGTGGACACACCGCTGTCAGCTTTAGTAGGATAAATTCAGTGGGCTGAATGCAGAATGCTAACATGATAAGACGGTTCTAACTAGAGTGACTGGCAGCCTCCTACATTCAGTCTGTTTTACTTCAATTGTGTCCATCGGAGGCAGAGTGAGAACATGCGAGGGTCGGTCAGCTCCTCTACCATAGAGATGTAGTGCCCTCCCAATGTTAAAATCAAAGCAGCTATGAAGACAACTAGTAAGATATAAACAATACTCAGCATGAAATGAGAACCACAGTTACATCATTCCATAACAATATGTTCTATGTATCCTACAAAGGACTACTTGGTGGTGCGTGGTTGGAGGTGATCGGTGGAGCGAGGTTCAGGTGAGAGAATGTAGTGTTGCCTTTATCCCCACCTCGTCAACAGTCTCACGGTTTCTCCATTGCTGCGACTACATCCAGTTGCTCTTACTGTAGCTGCTGGTTTGGACTTGAGTGTTCGATACTCCATTTAACCGAGAGGTCTATGCCTTCATGTCTTTTTGGAAACGGTTTGCTGCTGAATATGAGCCCTGCTGCTTCAGTCCTTCAAAGTCAGGGGTTCACACAGGATATTGCTGCATTCATGGTCAGGAAAGGAAGGAGTCCTTCAACAATGAACCAGAGCACGCCTCAGGTTGGGGATGAAAACTCTGAGTAGCTCCGATTGGCTTTTGTGGTTTCCGTTCGTTTTCATCAGAATCAATGCAAATTTAAAGTAGAGAAGCATCGAGAAATCAGAAGGCAAACAGAACTGGCCGATGATGGTTTGCATACTGAAATATCACCAATCTTCGGAGTGGAAGCTGTTATAGACGCTATGTCATTTTTCATACCAGTCCGCTTTAATCAAACTCTAATTTGTTTGCCTAGAAGTCTGGTTGGTTTGCGGAGGTGTGAATGCGCAGTCAGACTTTGATGCGGGCCAAAAAAAGCAAACTCTGTTCTGGCTAAAAACATAGGTCTTGGTTTGGTTGAAGTGAAGTCTGATGAGGTTTGAATGCATAATGTGAATGGAAGTGGACCGGAGACCGCTTGAATGCAAGAAGTGCACAGGGCATTCTGGGTAAATACAACCAAAACAAACGTGTGATTCTAGCACTAGAAGAAGAAATGGCTCATGGTCTTTAGCCAAAGACAAAAGAGAAATACTACCACTGCAGACTTTTCAACCAATCCATCAATCAAACAATCAATCAATTTTAATTATAAAGCACTCTTCAAACTAAAAGCAGCTCAAAGTGCTGTACAGATTAATAAAAAATAAACTGGTATGAAAAATGTATAAACTGATTTCTATGTTTTTACACTTAGAATTTTGGAAAACTCAGTGTAATACACAATGAGACAGTTGTTCTAGTCAAGCTCGCTGAACTAAAGGTAACTCAAGATGTCAACTATAATCAGTTTCTCTTGTAAAACCGTTTTCCAGTGAATGACATGACGTCATCTCTTCTCCTAATATAATTTCTAATGGCTGAAAATGGCAGCCAGAACAGAAATACATCCTGTTTTTATTCCTAAGGTTCCAAAAGAGAAGCTAGAATCAGCTAAAGTTGGTGCCAGCAGGTGAAGTTATTTAAAATCAAGATTGGCGAGTCTCTACTTCAAAGAACTACATGAGGAAATCTGAGTTCACACAAAGATGGAAAGATAATGTCAGAACTGTGAGCATATTTAGATTAAAAGGACTTTTTAAAAATAGGTTTAAAATCGAGACGGGAATGGGGAACTGACATGACGTCTCCTGAAGCTGCATCTTCACATGAATGATGAAGATGCAACAAGAGAACTAAAATCATTTCTCCTTATTCCAATTCATGAGGACTTGGATGTCAAAAATTAAGTAGAATCACTAAAATCTTTGAAGTCTTTGAAATCATGGAAACCAGTTGTTATTAGAGCAAACGTTCTGTTTTCCCATCTGGCATGAATGCAGCCTGAGTGACCCTTAGTGGAAGATTTAAAAAAAAAAAAAGAAAAGAAATGACAGCAGCCATTACTGGTTTCCACACAGGAAGAGGAAGTGGTTGAACGCTACGTCAAGGAGTCTCCTTAGGAGCGAGCGTCGATAAGCCGTTCACGGCAGGAACGAGTTACAGGGAGCGGTCGCCGAGTCCGGGGAGCAGCAGCGGCAGGTTCATCTTCCGTGTTGCAGTCTGGGAGAGCAGGAAGGACGACGAGGAAGAGGAGGGGATTATTAATACGAGTAGAAACGGATCACATGAGGGTGGAGGGGGTCCGACGAGGGTCTGCTTTGTTCTTGGTGATTCTCAGAAACTGTACTTGGTGCGGCTAAAATCTCAGGGAGGAAAGGGAGGGTGGGGGGAGTGAGAAGGATGTGTGAAGGGGGAGTAGGTGAGAAAAAAAGAGGTGAGGAAGGGTCTAGTACTAGTGTCCAGGTGGTGGAGCGGCGGTCCGCCCTCAGCTCAGTTCGTCCTCGGCGCTGTGCTGGTCCAGCAGCTTCACGTGCGTGAAAGGAAAGTGGCCATGCTTGCCTTTACATTCGCCCTCCCACTGGCCGTTCACGTTTATTTTGGTCACCTTCACCATGTCACCCACCTGGGAGGGAGAAAGAGAGAACATGAGGAGCAGAAACACGTCAAAGAGAGCAAAGATCAGAGTTTATATGATAAAATTCAAGCACTTTCAAGGTAAGTTTTCACACTTTTCCAACACCACACAATACAAATAACTACAACAGAATTTCAATTCACCATTATACACATATCATTAATATTAATAGTATTCTACATCCTATAGCGGGGATAAGGTAAACTAAAATATAACAAAGTTTTATGTTTTAAAATGTTTTTCACAAACACCCGGTACGTTGAGACCAAACAAATCTAACAAAAAAAACAAAAACAAAAAACAACAACAACAACAACAACAACAAAAAAAAATCGCTTAATTTCTATAATGTTTTGTATAAAATATAAGTTACCATTTACTTCAATTGCACAGATCAATAACTCATTAAGCCATTGGGAATAATGAATATTCATTACATTGAAACAATCCAAACAAATTGTGTTTTGGTAAATAACCTTCCTGCTTAAATTAAATGCTTAAAGACTAGGGGTGCACCGATTTATCAGTTCTGACTTTCTTCATTTTGGGAAATCGGTGATTGGCCAATTTTTACATATGAAGCCAATCTTATCCACCAATCTTATCTAGCTTGGCACATGTTCAAGAATCAACCACTGCCCTCTTTCTTTCTTCTATAAAAATTATTTGACTGACAGACCAGCACACCAAGTTATGTCTGCACGTTTACAACTAACAATAGTGACCCCACACTGTTGCCAAATCAACAACTTTCTTGCTATATTAAGCAACAATTCGGATTGGCAGATAAGCTTTTTAAAAGATCGGTAATATGCGATCAGCCAGAAAACTGCAATCTGTGCACACCTACTAGAAACATGGAAAATAATACATTTTCTGGCATTTAGCATATAGAAATAATTTTTGGTAATTCTAAATGACCTGGAACAGGAAAAGTTTAGTCTGATTTAACTTCAGACAGTGAGAGAAAAAATGAGTGTGTCTTTTTATCAGGTGTATGGAAATATCTGGGTTTAACTGTAAATAACGCTTTCCACATTTAGGTTTTTAATCAAATGTCATTGCACAAAACTGAGCAGTTTGAATATCAAGTACTTTTATGGAAACAGAAATCATGCACTTTTCAAACCTGGAAAAAACTCCTACATGACACTGACGTTTTTCAAGCACCTGTCTTGTACAAAACCTGCATGTTGACGTTTGACCTGCCCAGGGAGAGGAGCGGCTGGTCCTGCTGCAATTAACCTGAGCAAACAGGTGCTAGCAGACAAGTACAAAGTTCAAGTCGTCATTGACAAGAGCAGAAAAGGAACAATCCAATAACTCAGAGTGATGATGCGGATACTTGATGATTCCTGACAGGAAAGGACAGATTTCCGATCAGATCACCTGTTAGAATTCCTCACAGAACTAATTCCAACCCTTTAACGTTTGATTTACTTTACATGTTGCAACCAAAATTTTATTATGTTTTATTAGGATTTGCAAAAATAGTGAAGCAGGATTGAAAAAGGATATATGCTTGTATGCACATCAACTGTTTAATTCAAGATTCAAGGATTAGATGATTTTCATTGTTTGTATGAATAAATGTTAATTTTTATCAACAAATTGTAAAATAAATTGTTCAGCGATGGGATTAATTGCAGGGTTTGTAATTAAGTGATGGAAATGAATTTTAATCGAAGTTGATTGGTCTTTGAGAGAGCGAACTCAAATTATTATTTCATTATCGATACATAAACCAAAGATGGTCTCAAACAACATTATTCCAATAACTACTGGAACAATTCCAGCAACACTTGTTATCGTAACATTTAAAAATGTTTTTATTTTTATAAACAGACATTAGATCAGCAGCAGTCACATTTTATTCCACTGGATTCAGAAAACCTACAACAAAACCAGAAACTGGCCTCGACCAAATGCTTGTTAACACTTTACTAAAAATAGAAAAAACCTCAGCATTCATAGTCATCTTTACAAATGTTTTAAAGCAGCTCAAGAAAACATTAAATCTGCTGCTTATTTAGATGCATGAATAAATTAGGAACTGCAGCATTTAAATAAATTACAGAAATGTAAAATTAAATGCAACACTGTGGATGAATGCTGCCAGTGTGTTTATGATTTGTTAGTAACTATCCAGCCTGTTTACCTGACGTGGTTTAATAACAATGTAGTCATTATTCTTTAGCTGCAAAGCTCCACTTCCAGGCAATCCTACTCATGTTAGAGCGACCGTCCACTTCTGGTCCGTTGTGTTTTACTCCTACTGTCAATCTCCGATGACTACAGCAGTCCCGAGTTTCTTTCTTTGTTCAGGAGTGCGGAATTATATGCTAATATATTCCACTACCAGTACCTCCACTCTGACTTTGTGTCAACTAGCGGCCGTAATTTACTGCAACGTGGTCTCTCTGCCTGACTGGTCAGGAGATCAGAGGAGAACAAGAACAAACGGTTCAAGATTTTAAAGTCTACCAATAATTTTGGTTTTTAATAAAACTGTCAGAGGCAGAAATACGCCTACCAGACTCCAACGTTCAACCTGTCAGCAAACTTTCAAACCAGGCTGGAGACAACGTTTTGTTCACTGATGGCAGGAAGTTTGACTTCCTTTGCAACCTTTGCTATCACCAAACCACGATCAACTTTACAGATTCAAAAACTGAAGGCATAAACAACACTGGTAGACTGCATAACAATATGCTGCCATGTTAGAAGAAAACTGAATTTTGAATCAGAAAAATGTAATTCTTGTACATTCATAGCAGAGATCCACTTGCCACTAAACTGATCAATGATGAGTTGTAATAAAAAAAAAACTCAAGGAAAAAAAACCTACAGATGCACAGACCCATTTTTTCTGACTGATGTTAGGTTTTCTTTGAGATGTAACAGTAATACAAGAGAAAGTAGCCTCAGATGTTTTTAATTTTTGAATTAAACAGAAATTAAGAAAGAGTTTCCCAAATTACCGTATACAAAGCATATGTTCCTAACCGTCATCTGATATTTAAGACAAAGGTGTATTATAGTACATGTCATTTGTTGGTGTGTTGACAGAAAAAAAGATGGGAAGTCTTAGTTTTACAGCATTTAGCTCAGGATTTCTAAATGCTATATGTGGCTATCGTCCATATCAGTCACTTTTTAGCCTGTGTTAAAAGAATAAACAGAAATAAAATCCTTCAAGCAGACATTTCTACAGTTACGAGATCTTAAATATGGAACCTGTAGTAACTACAGAGTGGAAGAAATCAGGTGGATGGACAGATTGGTTGAATTGGATAAAAGAACATATGGATGATGTACAAAAGGAAAGATGGATGCATAAAAAGAAGGAAGAAGTTCTCCAACGTCTCGTTGTCTGGCTTTCTAATCACTCACCCAGATAGATATTTAAAGGAAACTATGTGGATTAGCAGAGCTTAACATCACCTGACAGTGCCATCCACGATGCGTTACTGTGGAATGTCTTTTCTGTTGCCCAGAAATTGAGCTGCTAGCATGTCATGATCACCATGAGACTGTTATACAGTCTTCAGTCAGAGGCCTCTTTAAACCTAAAGAGGTTTAAAGAGGCCTCTTTAAACCTCTTTAAAGAGGTTTAAACCTCTTTAAACCTCATCACCATCCAGTAGATGGTGATGCTACTGGAGCATCACCATCCACAACAACACTTTGAAGATGTTTGGATCATGATGATGAGTTAGAACATTTAACTTCTCTTTGAGAGAAATAAAGTATTTGTAGATCAGATGAACCTGAAAAGCAACATTTTCAGACTGCCAAGGAATTATGGACCTGCAGTTTGAGTTTAAGTGTTTCTCAGGTGAAGCAAATGCCTGAAAGCATTGGCTGGTTCTGCTTATAACCCCATGAAATATGGTACATAATCAAAGGCTGCTTTCAATTGCTCGGTATAGATCTTTAAATTTTGGTTTTTGGAAACAAAGAAACGTGAGCTACTTATTAACCACTCAGTGCCAGCATGCTGAGTCACTCAGGGCAGACTCCTGTAGGATACAGGTTTCTTTCCACAGAACAACTTCAAACAAATTTGTCCTGTTTTCAACCTGGTAGATGACTAGCAAAGAGAAAAATGAGCCACAAGCACATTGCTTGTGCTTTGTCAAGACACAAAGGGCCAAACACTGGCTCTGGATGTGCAGCCGCACTGTCCAGCAGCGGGGCGTGGGGCGGGGGACAACGAGCGCATTTCGCTTGGCCTGCCTACTCATCCCACTCCTGGCTCAGCTGGATTCCAAGCTTCACAGAAACCAGAGGAAATGGTCCTGTTCCCAAACACAAACTATTTCCTTCCCCCGATGACCTGCTCCGTGGGAGCCCCGCTCTCACTTCCGCTCCAGTTGAACAGCCCAGGCCCAAAGTGCAGCTTACCCGGCATTAGGAGCATATTTTGATAGCGTTTGTTAGATTACAAGCGCCACTGATGCCACGGTTAGACAGAGCAGATTTTGATTGAAACTGTAACATTTTTGTTTCGCTCGCTTACACAAATACAGGGTTTATTCTACGTATGCATAGGCAGATAAAAACGATGGTGGATAGCACTGTGATGTGTTGCACTACTTAATCTGTTCGGTTTAACACAACTTCTGATATGTCCTGTGTGTCGCAGGACTTCATGGTTCATGGGAGACAGACTGTTTTCTAATGAGGTAGAAACTAAAGATCAAAAGCGAACGTGCGTTTGGACGTCATGCTAAGATCATGGCGCCATATAAGTGGCCTGGCATGACAGCTAAAGCAGCCTCAAGATGTGTTCGAGGTTCGGCAGTTTCCTTACAGCAATCTTGTATAAATGTAGCCTAAGGCTGCAATCACAACAGTCCTGATTAGTCCGTTTTAATTGAGCTCTGGTTCATTTGTCTAGAAAATCTAGTTGGTTTGGGGAGGTGAATGTTCAATCAAACTCTGATGGGAACCAACAAGCAAACTCTGGTCCACAAAAAAAAACCTTGTTGGCATTCAAGTCCAACGAGGCTTGAATGCCAAAGGACCACTCCGAAAGCAGGAAGAGGACTACAGAGCACGTGAGTCTAGTGTTAACGGGAGAACTGGTTGTGAGTCATTTGCCAAAGATAAACGAGAAATCTTACAACTACTAAAATTGGACTCCACTCCATTTTGTTTACATTTAGCAAAGAAGGAAGTTGTGCTTGTGTCTTATTCAGAGGTTTTCATGTAGTGTCCTTCTGTAGTTCTTGGTTCAACACCACCACAGGTGAACGGGGGAACAAGTGTTTAGTTATTTGACATAGTTCAGTGTAAAAATGCAACATATAATATTGTGAGAAAACCTGATTGAGGCCGCAAAAGACTTGAAACTGGTTCCTGATTCTAATTTCAGGTGACTAGTAACCCTAAACAGAAATAGAGCTATTCATGGAAAGTTTGAATCAAAGCATTTTATTGTGTTGGAATGGTGTAGTCAAAGTCCAGATTGAAATTCAAATGAGAATTTGTGGATTGACTTACAGACACTTTCCATCTAATCTGACTGAGCTCGAACTGACCTGCAAATATAACTGGACAAAAGCATCAGTCTAATGTAAATCAAGCTCTAACTTGTGTTTGATGCAGTTTAAAATGTTGAATCAATTCAGTTTATGCACTGATTTAGATTGATCTATTACATAAAATCCCAATAATCCACACTGAAATTTCTAGTTGATAAATTGTGGAAATGTTGAGTTAGAAACGGTATTCATGGCACTGCACTGAAATATGCAGAAAAATCACAAGAACTTTGATTAAATTCTGGAAATGCGATATCAACCTTGTTAAATGTTAAAGACTTGGCATCACATTTCAACAATAACCATCTCCGGAGTTGCAGGTAGAAAGAGAGCAATGAGATCAGTGAAAGACAGCTCTATGACTCTATATTTACCTCCAAGGCCAGGGCAGTCTTGTCGTAGGCGTTGGGCACCCTCTTCTGTATGGCCCTGGCATAGACTGGTCCGTTCTGGAGATTCGGGAGGGGAGTGGGCTGGGCGTACTGGCTGGGGTCTCCCGTCAACGGAGCGCCAGACTGAGCCGCAGGGCTGTCTGAGTTCCCTGCAGGAGGCACCACAGGCACGCCAGCCCCTGCCATTGCACTCGGAGACGCAGGTCTGAACTGCTCCACGTACGGGACTGGGATCATCCCCGTTTTTCCTTCAGAGTTCTGGGCGTTCCACCACTGCTCCTCAGGCTTCTCCAGTACTCTAAGGATGTCCCCCATCCGAAATGGGAGATCCTCCTCGTCGTTGCCGGGGAAGTCGAAAAGCCCCCGGACGTACTCATCTTCCAGGCGCGCTGGGGGTTTGGCCACACCTCGGGCGGAGCGGGGATTTTTGGACTTGTTCATGGGACCTATCAAGGTGGTGGTGTCCAAGTAGTGGATTTTGTAGAACTCGAGCAGAGCGGGAAGAGACTCAAACTCCTGGTCACCAATGCGAAACTTGTGGGGAGGCGAACCTGGTCCGACACAGGAGGAAGAGGGAAGTTAGAACAAGTTTTTATTTACATTAATTTTGTTTTCTTTTGGCTGAAACAATAGAGACCTGCTCTGATGCACAGTCAGTGTCTGAGGTCTAACACTGTCGCAATTAATCAATCGCAAGATAATTTAAAATGATCTCAATAATTTCCATTCTAATGATTGATATCTTTTCCAGAAGCATCGTTATGCATTTATTTATGGTTTTTATTGTGCTGTTGTGTTTTATTTTGAATACTTAAAATATCTTTCAGTTCCACTATTAAGAGTTGTTTACAAAAATTATAGTTTGTCTCTGACAAGATGGATTTGCATTTTTATAACACAATCAATACCTCAAACATCAAGGTTATTGTTTATCGCAATAACTTCTGGGACAATTTATTGTCCAGCATAATTTGCTATCATGACAGGCCAAGTTAGGTCCTGAACAGAATTTTCTTGTTTGCCTTGTTATAAATATGACTATAATTTGAATGCCACTACAAATCCAAAGATGGAATTTTTGAAATGACCAGCACTCTTGTAGCATTTTGGTTTGCTTGTATCATAGGCTGGCCCTGCTGGTTTGTTTGGAAATGTAACATGTAGACCACATGTCTTGAAAAGATGGATCCAAACTTGTGTCCAGAACTTTGGTTCTTTCCACAAACACTTTGAATCCACTTTATTTGGTATACATTAATCCCCTGTTCTTCCAAACTTTTTTTCTGTTGTATATTTATTACATACATTTTAATTATCCAAAATAAACAAACAAAAACAGAAAAAAATTAATTATGAAGTCTCTATTAACAAAACTGTTCTTCAGTCAAAGGTCTAGTTGAGATCAAAACACCAGACTGAAGAATTATGTCATCCAGTTTTTGGTAGAAAAAGAAAACCTTTAATCTATCATGCAATTATTTGATTTATTGTTCATTGTGACAGGCCAACAAATTTAAACGCATTCTGTAACACCCCAAATGCTCAAGAATGGCCGGCCCCATTGAGGATGAGTTCACAAGTGTAACATGCGAGACTGGACTATTTCTGTAACTAGTCATGATGTTGGTGATTTCCAGAGTGACCAGGAAGCATCTTGGTTTCCTTATTTTATGTTTTTCCCTCAATTGTTGAGAATGTTGAGGGACAGGTAGGCCTGTTGCAATGAGAGATAAATGAGTTAGTTGCATGATAAATTAAAGTGAACTCAATAATTTTCATTTGGATGATTTATTGTTTTCTCTCTCTCTTCTTCTCCCAGATACTGGATGACAAAAGTCTTCATTGGTCTCAACCAGTTTTAAAAGACAATTTTGTTCAAATACTTTTTTGGTTTCTCTTGTTTTGCTTAATTTATTTTGAATATTTAAAATCTCATCCAGTTCCAGTGGTAAATGTTCATTACAATTTAAAGCTTATTAATTTTTGACAATGTGTTCTTTCACCATTTTGCCATTACTATTACAGTACTTGAAAATGGTCTCAAAACAACAATATTATCGTTTATCGCAATAACTTCTGGGACAATTTATCGTTCAGCAAAATTTGTTATCGTGACAGGCCTGGGACAGGAGTCTTAAGAGTCAAACTAAGATAATTTTAAATTCTTGTGAACATTACCTGCACTTTCTGGGGGTACATTTATTTCTGCGCTGCAAATATTGCTCACCCTGTTAATGAAACTATAAAAATTTTTAAGTCACCCATCTCTAGACACAATGATATGCTGCAACAGCCCAGATTATGATGGACTAAATCACGTCTCATTGTGCATGGCCATCTATATTCCGTATGCTGGAAAAAAGAGTGGTACTATTGCGCCTCTACTATGGTGCAAGTCATGCAAGAATGGTCCCATCGGTGGCACCACCGTGCACCGAACCCTTCCACGCCCCCTCACTATTCTCTTACCTGGCTCGGGCTTTCGGCTGTTCGTGTTAATTATATAATGCGAGACTCTGGAGTTCTCCGACACCGACAGCACGTAGTCGCCGGGGCTGGTGATGGAGTCCCGGACCAGAAACACGCCGTGCCGCTGCCCCTGCAGCATGCACACAGTCTCCGCTCTGGTCAAGCGGCCCCAGTACCAGCTCTCGCGGTCCGACGCGTCAAATCTTCCGGCCATGATCACCAACACAAAGCCGAGGCTTTACCCGTGGCCTTCCCTGCTCTCCCTCCTGTTATCCACAAGCGGAGCCTTCAACTCATACAAAAAACTTTAGCGCCGAGAGCACGTTCAGTAAACAGGCGACATCCACAGCTGGCCGTGTGGGCTCCAATCCGCAGATATAGGAGGAAAACCGCGCTGTAAAAATACCTCCGGTGTGGTCTGTGGTCAGCGTGCTGGTCTACCAATCATACAGCTTGTTTCAGAGGCACGAATGCTGCTACAAACCAGCCGCTGATGACAACTAACTTCAAAAACTGAAATGGCGGATATGGGAAAACAAAAAAGGCCCCAATCACCGGAAGGGACGTAGACTTTGGACGCAGAGTACGCACGACGTCAAGCTCCGTACGTGATCATAAGCACAAAAACGCAAAGTTATGTAAACAATGAAATATGCTTGCGACTATGTTGTTTCTCATACTCTCTGACTGTAAACATTATTTTTATATACCAGGAAATTTATTTTCTACTTTAAAAATGTCAGATTTTGTTGTGGTTGACTTCGTCACAACTTCATGGTCACGTGTTTTACCAAAAAAAAGATGCATTTTTTTTAGCACATTACATTAACAATATTGGCCCACAAGTCACCGAAATAGGAACATTTCAGGTTTCTCCTCTAACAAGTAATTAAACAAAAGCGTGCACATTTTCAACAAGGGAAAAGAAATATGAATGTGCAATTTATCTTAATGTCCACTAGATGTCACTAAGCACACATTAGTTTTGGTACGTATTGGAACTTGTGTGATATACACTTTCATGATTTTTGAAAATATTGGAAAATATTTATTTAGATATAAATTAGCTGTAGTGTATTCCTTTTGTCTTATACTAATCTGCTCATGGAGAGATGTCACAAATCATTTTCTACAGTAAGTTGTACAGTGACTTTACATATTGTTACTGGTTTATGAGGTTTTTCTTCTCTTCCCAAATTCTGAAACGTAAAAATAATTTGTAGCTCTTATACAAGATGTTGAAAATAATACCCCGTCATGTTTCGAGGTTTTTAAAGATCAGTTCACCTTCAACTCAAGAAAAGTAATTTTCAGCAATGAATGTCAGATAATTTACTTTCATTACTCAAAGAAGTTTAAAAATGCAAAAAGAAATGATAAAGATCCAAATACAATAGCTTGCAAAAGTTTTCATACCTCTAAAAGTTTTTTTTCAGATTTGATCAAAGTGCAAACACAAACGTTAGTGTGTCTCATCTGTATGTGACAGGCCAGCACAAAGTAGTTATTTTTGTGCATTAAGGTTTTAAACTAATATATATGAATAAAGTGTGTATTTGTGTTTCACTCTATGAATAGAAAATGCAGTTAGTTTAAGGGTGTAAACATTTATGCAACCAGGTTATTGTAGCTTTTTAATATCCCACCCTCAATTGACTTTTTGGGTTTTCTTGTTGAATTGTACAACTTGTCAAATTACCTGTCAAAACAATGCCTTCCTTTTTTAAAGCTAAAAAAAATTTTTTTTCGAAAGCAACTGCATAAATACCTTTGCAAAGTGTGTCATTTACTATTTTAACTTTATTTGTCCATTTATCGCCAATTCCACTAAGGAAGCAGCTGTTTTGGTGAAATCAGATAAGTGGCAGTTGCAAATGAAAGGAGTCAGAAAGACAAAAGAGCTGAGTTATTCTTTGTCTTATCATAGACTTTATTGGTCAGACCCAAGGCAATACAGCAAATCACAGTCATACAAATCATCTCGGATTTTAGTAAGTCTATAAAGTTCTTCAAAACAATCATATTGATAAGTGACAAAAAATTAAGTTAGTATAAAGAATATTACAGAAGCATACTGTAGATTGAGGAGCATATAGAGAATAAAGAATCACTGATCAAGAGACGATCCAAGGCCATTCATGCCTACAGATTCACTCCTATGTTTATTTTTCTACATCAGCTCAGTAGAGTCCTTGAAGAGGATGTACAGTATCTTTCGTTGCTTTCTGTAAGTCCAAGGTGAACGCCATGATCGTCTTACTGTAACAGAGAGGAACTCGCCATTCTGCCTCTGGAATCCTACACAGACTGCAAGAAGGGAAAAAAAAACATACTTCGCTATAATTAAAAACTTTGCCTTGAACTGACCAACATATAAGCTTCTCTCACCAAAAAGCTGAAGTACTGTCAAGATAATTCTTTCTATTGAATTTCCTGAATCAGAAGATTCCAATTAATCGCCTCCAGCTGTTGATTTATGGAGCTAATTCAAGCAGCGGTCTGGTTGTTTCGATTTGCCGTGACCTTGACATTAAAAGCAGACGTATGCGTGGCGGCAGCTCATTATGATTAAGTACACGTACCTCCGGTTGGGTCTCGTTGCGAGCAGTTGGAAGGGAGTCAGAGTAATCACCACAATGAACCTGCAAGACCCTGACCCCAAAGCACTGAATAAACAAAGCCTGTTGCTCTGACAGAACAACACAGGATAGTTCAAGTACAAGATAGCAAGCAATATTTAAAGTCATTTGTTGTTGTAAAGGGTTCATTCTTTATAAAACTGGTTTCGGAGACTTGCTTATTGTTAGGGTGGATTAAAGGGATTCCTTTTTCTTTGATATTAGTTGGATGTGCAAAGTTGTTAATATCCTGCTGGTACCAATAAACATTAACACCTGTCCATAAAAATGTCATCCTGTCACTGATGAACAGCTAAGATGAAGATTCAGTTAAAATAGACCACTGGACGGTTCTGGATGAATTTGTAAGGCTTTACCAGAAGAAAACATATATTTAACTTTGGCAGAGAGTATTTGGTAAATCTAAGCTAAAGTTCTCCATTAAAGTCATTTTATGACGTTTAATTTATGGCTGTCTTCTCCATCTGTGATAAGGGAAAGTTTTCCGACCCTTCCAGGGAAAGGTCCAGACTCAGGTGTGTTATCTCCAAGGCTTCTACAGAATTTCTTTCTGTAGAACCAGGCTATTTTAAGTCCTGGTTGTTTTTCAGATGTGTTTTCCTGCCCTAAGATAACCAGACCTTGAGAGCTCTCATAGAAAAGCTGCTGTCACTCTGTCTCTTGTCTTGCCATATATGCAGGCACATCTGTGGGTTTAAATGTGAGAAAATGTAACTAATTTTTGTCTGTGGAGAATGTGGATCAGCTTAATGTTTTGTAAAGTGCAGCGATGACTAAATTTTTACCCAGGAAGGACAAAGGGGAAAGAACTAGAACTCCATGAAAATAAGATTCTTCTTTTCTTATTAAAACCACCAGTATTTTTATTGTAACTAATTGTCCCTGCTTAACAAAAAACTTATATAAAATTTAAAAAATAAAGTTGAAAAGGAATAACACAATTATAATAGATCCAAAATATGATAGGGCATCACATGTTTACCTTATTAAAAAGCAAGACCTAGAATTACATACATTTTTGGGGCATAATTTGCGTCTTGGCCTAAAAAAAGTTTCTGTATATTCACACTCTCTTCAAAAATGGTTGTTTTTCTGAGTTAAGATCAATGAATAGGTGCACCTATATCGGCTTTTGAGTAGAATGATGTTTACTAACATCATTCTAGTTTGTTGCTGCAAGGCAACTAACTTGTATAGTTGCCTTGCAGCAAAAAGGTACTGGTTTGAATCCCAGTCTAGAGTTTGCATATTCTCCCTGTTCATGCATTGGTTTTCTCCCACAGTCCAAAAACTTGACTATTAGGTTAATTAGTCTTAGGTAACAATCTGAAGATAGAAGTAAAACTCAACCTTAAAAAATGTAAGCATATTAGACATTGTTTCTCTCTTGATGCAGACTTTATTTAGACAGACTCTAAAAGCCTTGAATAAAAAGCCACAGCATTCCCACCACTGTAGGATTCTAGAGAAATACAAGTTTATGAGCTGTAAATATGTTAGATTATTTTGTAATTTGTGTCTTGTTCACACAATTGTAAATGATCTGGCCCTTCCTCCGCTGTCTGATTTTATGCATACTCGCCCTTTAGAAATGATTCAATCAGTGAGAATATCATCTGGAAAAATGTGCATCCTATTTCACCAGACTGCTACTGGGAAATTGGCTTTTTCTGTAAAGGCAACTAATGAGTGGAAAATATTACCCGATGATGTGAGGATCATCAGATCTCTGAGGTTTTTCTAATCTAACTTGGAAAAATAAGATAAAAACTGCTTAAAAATGTAATCATTAACTATAACTGTGTTATAATTAATGATCAAGTCTATACATTTGTTTGTCTGTCGAAACTAATCTGCACTGTTGTATGTTTCTGTTTGGTTTTGCTGTTTTACCTGATCCTGTAATCTGGTACAGAGCATCAGATGGTGACCACAATGTTTGAATTATTCTGAATATTAATAATTAATAAATTCTGGTTGAAATTACATCAGGTAAAAGGATTTAAAGCCTGATAATCATTTATGGCACTTCTGGTAGGATCTGATTCTGGGAATATCCTGCTGAGAGCAATAAAGAAACACCCCACTGTCTCAAAATTAAATGGGTTATTGTCAATATTTATTCCCATGCTGCACACATTAAGTGTTTCACAGTATTCCTGTATTCCTCCCTGTGTCTGCGCTTTGTAAAAACCCCTCTCTATTTTGCATAACTGAGACTTGATTAATGAAACACTCCAGAAACATGCCTTTGATTGGTCAGCATGGGGTTCAGTGTTCACTGAGCCTCTTATTAAATACACAGTAAAATAAGAAGCCTTGAGAGAGTCGGAAAACTTTCTATTGGCACTGTACGGCCTTTTTTTCCTCTCTCTACTAAAGTGTTTTAAGTCAGATAAATGTCCTGAAGTGATGTCATTTGGCCCATTGTTTGATCACTTAAGACTGAAGTCATAAACATAAAAAACATCTGGCGCTGTAGTGGTTCAAAGACACCATGGTGTGCTAATGACTGACTGACGCTACAGTTTGATTTGCCATTTTCATGATGCGGCTGAATCTATTAGAAACTAACTGCAATTGTGTTGTGTCAGTGATCGATGTCGTTACTAAGTTTTACAAGAGAGAAAGTAAGAGCCCCATCTTATTTAGTGAAACTGTTGACTCTAGATGAGAATTAAAAACTAATCTTTTCCCTTTTTACAGCATATTTAGTTCCACTCGAAGATCACGTGACTGTACTGCAACATCGGGTCAAAATGAGCAACAGAGGCACATTGAAGATCTCCTCTCAGCAGTGTGAAGCAGTAACACAAGCAAGAATTAAGTGCAGAACAAAGACAGACAGGTGGTGCATCGTCAGCCTAGATCTGCAGAAACTGGCCTTAGCAGACCCTGACAGGGTCCGTTAAGGTCTAAACTGATAAAACTCATTGGATTGGGGATTTTGATTGGGCTGGACTTCAATATGAAGCAGGCACCTAGGAGTACATGGGTGCTGTCTTGTTCACTGTAAAGTGAACAAGACAGGTTAGAGTTAAAGTTTTGTGCCCAGGGATGCGCGTTCCTGCAGCTTTTAGATGTATCCTGAATGAATTGAATGACATGGTAATGAGGGGCTTCAGCCATTTGTGTGTTGAGACATGGGTGCATCTGAAAGTTGCATGACAGTATCTCTGATGGACTGGACTTGCCAGCCCTTTTCTACAGAAACCGTGTGAGCCAATCTGCTGGAAGTTAGCAGGAAGACTCACCAAAATTATTTTACTGTTGTAGACAGAAAGAAACACAGAATAGAATAGTTTTGTATGCAGTTATTCACTACCAAAGCAACAATGCTGCTTTGAGCAAATGAAAATGTGAAAAATGATCAATGCAAAAGCAACAAAGGCAGGAAAATGATCCCATCTCATCTGTCGTGCTTCGAAAATGATTTACTTCAAACAGCAGTATTAGTTTGTTAGTCAAAAATAAATATTTAACTTAAGAAAATGTTCTGCAGACTGTCTTGATCCCAGTTGAAATCTGTTGTCTTTGTTAGTCTTAATTTTTCACCAACATATAAGGAGAAATGTACTGAAAAATATTAACTCATAGGGATAACCACAAAGCATTTGTTCTTAGGGTATCCACATGGACCTGTTCACATTTTTTACTGTAGGTGAACATTGAACAGGACCTAAAAACTGCCTTCTCAGGAGCCAAAAATATACGTAGCTCTCAAATAAATCCTTGCAGACTCAGGTTTATGATTTTAGTTTTACATTCAAGGATAAACTTGGTGCTCCATAAGTTTTTTATGTGTTTAGCGGGATAGTTAGCCAAAAAAAAAAACATTTACTTTTGAAAACTTGAGTGCCATTTTTTTCAGTTTGTAGATAAAAAGTACTTCTGAAGAAACTGAATTTTGTTTAATGTAATTTCAGTGAGAGGATTCTCTACTAAAAATAATTAGATTTTTTTCAAGAACTTTTCAATTTCTTGCATTTCTGCACAAAAACAACAACACAGACAGTCAAAAATGTTTTTTTTTTACTGCTTGCTATTACTGTTTCATCAGCATTATAATTAAGGCTTGATCTCGTCATTTAGTATCTAGCTTGGACGGTTCCATAGGCTAAAGTTAATGGCTAGTCTAAGAAGGGCCAAGATCAAAACTGATTTCTAACATCTTAAAACAAATTCAATATCTTAAACCCCTTTAGAGGTTCATAAAAATGTTATTTAATAAACCTTTAAACTGTTAAGATTTTTACTTTGGAGGGTTATTTGCAGAAGAGTCAATGGTTATTCACACAGAAAATGGAGGTTGGAGGCTGAATGTCAACTGTGACTCTCCTGAGAGAAACATGCAATGAGAAAGGAATATGGACAGGTTTTCAGGTCAGAATAAATGCCTGATATAAAAGGAAAGCAGTGTAAAAAGCAAAAATTTGTGCATGCTGTGTAGTAAGCATGAGTTTCATTTTTCATCTAAATAAATAAAAAGTGAGGCCATGAAAATATCTACCTTCAAAGGTTCATAAAACTGTTTGTGTAAATCACTATGGTGCTTTTAAAACTGGAGCAGTTTTAACCCGGCCCTTCTTGGACTAGCTGTTAGCTTCATTCACTAGCAGAAAGTTATATGCTAACAGAACCGTTAAGCTTACAAAACATAAGAGGTACTGGCTACAAAATAAATATTTCTCTCTAGGTTCTCGTTTTCTCTGATGTTTCAATTGAAGTTTAGAAATACCAGATTCAAAGCTAATGTTGAAAGCTGCACAAAAACTTTCTGTTCAGGCTTCACAGTTTACTTTGTAGCACAGACTTCCTGACTCCCATGTGTTCCTTTAAAGTCTGTTTGAAAACGAATAAATGCGATACATTTGTTTCTCACCAGGCATTATGGTTTTTTTTGTCCATTTAGTGTTTTGTATCTTTGCAGCTTGAATCGCTGCATAACTCACTCCTTGATAAGATTTTCAGCCTGTTTTGTACCGACTACTTGTCACTTAATATTCACTAAAGAATGTTTCCTATTGGCTTTAACAACTGATGGAAGTTATTCTCCATGCTTGTCGTCTAATGTAAGGAGACACAATGTACCGGAGGATGTTGGACAGATATTAGCTTTGCCTTTTAGAAGACAGGTCATGATTGCCAAATGTTTCTAAACATGCATTTGCTCTAACATTAACTAGTTTCATTGCAGCTGCTAGGGGAATTTTTCAAAAGTGGAAAAGTGAAGATTGACACAGAAGTGTTGCTGATTGATTACCTGGTTGTTCAGCTCCACCTGTGAACGAGACAAAATCTGACTTTATAAATATTTACTGCATTTGGATGAAGCTACGTTTTAATTCTCATATATTTCTCTACATGTCTAGGTCTGTCTCTTTGCAACAATCAACTTGTTCCCTTATAAAATGTCTAATAGACTAGTTTAGCTCACAAATATTGCTGCTCCAGACTCCAATAATACTAAATATAAGCTCTTGGTTGTCAGAACCTCAGAACAAAGCTACACAATATCTCCTCAAACATCTTATATATATTTTGATATTTATAGTACAACCAAAAATACAGTTGATCTGTTAAAGTTCTGCATGATGTTACGCGAGGAGGGAAAGCACAGCTGGGTGAAAGCTACATACTGCTACCTGAGTGCAACCATAGGGGCAGCGGGGGCTATATATAAACACAGCGCTGTAAGCATGTGACGCATGCTCATGTACTGAACCATGGAGTAAAAGCATGACCTAGATTATGAGGAAAAATACTTATAAATGTTTCATGTTTGGAGACGTGGCCGGTCCTAGCACATCTATCCTCTGTACACATTCAGTCTAAAATAGCAAGTTTTCTTTTCTAACTTCTTCATGGCGACTGGTTTGCTCTCCGCCTGTGAAACACTGCGCACCTGTTTGCTTCGACTGCAGCAGCAGATTTACACCGATGGCTTAACGTTTGATTCCTGCTCGCCTTCTGATCCTGTCAGTGCTGGTTGTGGGAGGGAAATATTCTCCAGCCTGGTTTCATCTAATTTTGAACCAGCAAACAGAGGTGCTACAGGCACATGTAGGTATTAGCACGACTAAAACAAGGAAGGACCTGATTAAAGATCAACATTCTGCATTGAGCCTCATCACTCTATTCTGTACATCCTCAGGTGTATCAGATCGGTTGGTCATAAATCACGAGCGGGGGCTTGTTCATAAGGACCGCATGCAACGCTGCAGCCTGTACTCCCATTGCCTCTGTCCACACAGGACGGGACACAAGAAGGAAAACACAAGCAGATCTGGGAGCAACACTCAAGTTAAATGTTCCGATTGGTCCGTCATGTCCTCCTCCTCCACTCTTATTGGCTCAACTACGGCAAAGGAGTGTTGGGACTGGCTGGAACAGGACAGGCGGGATGAACGGCTCTGTGTGTCGTCCTCATCCTCCGCCATCACCGCCCTCCTCCTGGGTCTTATGTCTCTCCTCTGGTCCGCCTTCTCTTTTTCCTTCTCCTTCTCTTCCTCCTCTCGCCACGCTCTCCTGCTCCTCACTGTCGCTATCCGCTGCTCCCCCAGCGTCCACATGCTGTCCTCCTCGTCGTCTTTGCCCTGAATCTCCCTGTCGAAGTCCAACAGCTCTTCCATCATCTCCTCGATCTCCGTCTCTCCGTCCATCTCCTCCTCCACCTCCGATCGGAGCTCGCCCATGCTCTCAGTCAGGTTGGTATCGTCAGTCTCCTCCTCCTCTCCGAGACCCCGTGGCCTGTCGGGAGGGTCGCTGGCCTGACTCTCGCCGAACTCCAGGATGGTGGGCAGGTTGCCTTGCTTGGGGCAGCGCTTCCTCAGGCTGACCAGGAAGGGCTGAGGCAAGGAGAAGATGTCCACGTTGTTCCCCAAATCAATCCATGTCACACTTGGAAAACTGCTTGGGTCCTGAAAGGGGAAATAATCACATTAAAAAGAGATGTTTATCTCCATTACTTTTTATTTTTGAGGATCCACATTAGCTGCATTAGGTTTAAATACTCTAGTCTTTTAAAAGACCTGAAAAAAAGAATTTTACTACACCTATCACGGCAGGTGATGGTGAAAATAGGGAATAAAAACGCCAACATGGGATGTTGAAGATTTACTTAAACTTAAAGGACTTGACATGGACATAAGTGTTCATCAAAGTACAGTCATAAAATGCACAAGAATCCCAAGACAAAGGAATGAGTAGAAATTTCAATACTACGTGAGACAGGTGAGGAAGATAACTGATCAGGTAACACGGGTCAAACACATGAGCTAAATTAACAAGAAGAAAACTGATCTGAGGGAAGCAGACTAGAGAGAGACTACAGGAAATAAAACCTTTCATGTAAAGGATGACAGAACCTTCTCAGCACAAATGAAACTAAAGAAAACTAAAACATGGAAACTGGAACATAACAGGACTGAAGCACAGGGACAATAATAATCAAGGCTAGAACAGAACCAAGACAAGTGAGACTAGGATAAGAATAAACAAAGATGAGACCAGCATGGGAATTAGATTATCAAGAAACCATATAACCTAAACAAAACTTTAATTTAAATAAAACATAACACAAATGGAAAATAACCTAGAGAAAAAAAACATGACACCAGGACAACTATAAATCCTAACCCACAAATAAATAAGCAAAGACTATGAAAGACACAAACCCCATGACAAAAACAACAATCCCCCAAACATCACGACAACACCTGATTATTACCAATGGTATATAAAAAAAAAAAGACAATCATTTCTGACCTTCAGGGCATCAGTGAGCTCCTTCAGAATAGCTCTGGTCAGTCTGTTTCCGTTCAGAGCCAGGGTCTCCAGGTGCGGCAGAGCAGCCAGCGTAGGGAGGAGCTGGAGGAAAGCCTCGTCGGTCAGCTCGGTGAAGCCCAGCTCCAAGCTGACCAAGTTGGACGCGTGACGCTGCAGGTGTGCAGACAGACGCTCCATGTCGCGAGTCGTTAGAGGGATGCCAGACAGATCCAGGGCGCCGCTGGACAACGGGGCTGACAGCACCAACTTTAGGCTGGAGACACAAGAACAAAAAATATCTAATACGGTGTGGGTCAGATCCTTTTAGCGATCACTCAAACTGTTCATAATTTTTCACTATCATAAAGTCACACTTTTTGCAATTATAGCGTTATTTACCATGACTGGTTTTATACGACTAACAATTGCACTATTTTCACAATACATTCTGCACATAATATTCAATAGTAGGTCATCACTTGGACTATATAATAATTATATACATATTTTTCAAGTCCAAAATGTAGCAGGTAATTTGTATTTGTGCAATAAGGAGATCAAACCCATATAAATTGTGCATAATTATTTGGCTGCTTCTCGTCCTTACTCAAAATTAGCTGAAAATCAGATTAAGATGACTCTGAAAAATATCTGTCTGGCTCTGACTGGTTGTTTTTGTATTTCTGCACATGGCAGTAGGACAACAGGGAGAGGGCAGAGTCAGATTTTATTTTTTTTTTCACAGATTTTCTGTCTTGGATTATACTGTCATATAGTTACTTTTAACAAATATAAAAATAACATGTTTATAAAAATTGCATACTGCATATTTAAAGTGTAGCAAATAAGAAAATAAAACTGTTAAAAAACAATAAATGTTTGTTGTTTGGGGTTGTTTGTCTCGAATGCTGTTTGAAAACAAAAACAGTCAAAAATAAATTTTGGTGTCTGTACCTGGCAGCGAATTAACATTTGGCACATAAAAGAAAAAAATTTGATGATATATTGAGAAACAACCAGCCATCTTGTGGACTGCAGGGCTGAACTGTTATCATCAGTTAGCAGATGAATACATTTATCTGTTCGTGAGCCAGAGGGACTTTAGGGGAATCTAGGACACAGCAGCCCAAAGCAAAAAAGAGAGGTCAAATTTAGCTTCCCAAAATGGTTTTGTTCCCTCTGTCTGGTCACAGAGACAGTCCCTTGTTATTGAGTTATATTTTAGATTTGATTTTAAGATACCGGTTTCTGATTGGTTAGGTCAAGGTACAGGGATGTGATTCACTTTTGGGTTTCTTTATATTTTTACTGCATCTCTTTAACATTCCATGTCGGTCAAGTAAGGACATATTCTGAGGATCAAACATTTGTAATCCATTCTTCTTCTGTATTTGTTATACACTATGGCTGCCACTAATCACCCACTGAAAAGTAAAGACTCAGAGATTTTCAGAATGTTTCGGTTTCAGTCTGAACACCAGGAAATAAAAAGATTATATTGCATTCTGAATTGACACTGAACAAGCAACAAGTGGACACGTCTGACTGAACCTGATCTTATTTCTTTTACCTCATTTCTGTGTTTCCAGCTAAGGTCATTCGTCTCGGTTGGGATCAGAAGGATTCTCTCAGGCAGAACTTTACAATCTGGGGTCTCGGGGGACTTAAACCATGAATCTCATTAAACTGCAGTTTCCTTCTGCCATTTCCTACATGTTCAACAAGCCTCTATCGTATGAGGCTTCTAGACAAAACAAAAGTATTAAAATAGCAAAAATGAATCTGTTTTTGTCCAAGTGAAATAAAAATACACCAGTGCCCATGTAATAGGGTTTTGTTTTAACAATATCATAAATGTGACGTTTGTCAAAATGTGTTTGTTTATTCTTTGAATTTATTTTATTTAGTCAACAAGTTGCTTCTTCAGACATTTATCTGTGTTTTAAATTCAGTTATGCTGCGCTTGACAGTTGGTGGTTTCCATAGTAACCGTAACTGATAGCTCCTCCCCCTTTTTGTGTTGCCATCTGTAACTGTGGTATGAATAATCAGCTTTGTTTTCTTTACATTATATTTTAAAATATATATTGGACAAATGTAAGAATGTACAGTGTTTTATGAGTAATTTTGCTATGTTTGGTATATATTTTTAACTATTATTAATGTAGTCCATTTTAGCTATTTTACAAATGTTAACTGCTGATAACTGTTATCAATGGTTCACTGGGAGCTATTGTTTTGTATTTTGTTTAGGGTTATTTATTAGCTGCTGGACTGAAGTTAACCACTTTGATTTCATCTTTTGTCAGAATAAATTTGGTGAACCTGAATGTATATGCTTCAAAGTCAACCTACAGGACCAGCAATGAAAGAGGGTATTTGTTTGGTCATGTGACAGTGATTGTGATGTAGTGTTTTTTGCTTTTTTCAAAGTGTTGAAAGGGTAGTAAAGTATTGCATCTGTAAATATGGGTTAACAGCCATTACTGCAATATCAACATCGGAATCAATATTGGTCAAAATCACTAGTGGAGATAGATAGTAGGATGATTCCAGGAGGTTATTCTCCTGAGAAATCACATCCTTCTATGCCACTGAAATGAAAAACAGATATGCTAGAGTGTAATGGGAGTATAAGGGAAAAAACATGTAAGTATATGTAATCGGTAATGAAGTGCTTTAAAAAAAACACCTTGAGGCAGATGATGCTGCCCCTGACAGTCTGGGTAAGTGATCTCCAACTACTTCCCACAGCAGCCCTGAAGGGACGCGCACCAACCCCAGTCCAAGCAGACCATTTCCTCCTCTACACTAAGTGAAAGTGTGCTAATTAGTTGACACAGCTGGTGCGGTGATGCCCTCCGTTCTCTGTTACTCCAAGATTGAAAACACTGATCTAACTGTTCCAGTCCATAATACCACCTCCCATGTTCAGCAGCCCCTCCTCTTCCACACCGAGTTCACAAGACCACCAGAAAGTAAAATTACACACACTTAAACCCAAAGGCAATCTTTTAAGAGCTGCATGCAGTCTGATGTGCTAACAGCATGGAGGGATTTTTCTCCTATGATTTCATGGTTTGCTTTCCCATGGCTTTGAGCCCCATAGCCTGTCACAGCTCATACAGCTTCCAGTGGTGCTCTCTTCTCATCGATTTGAAGCAATAAACAAGAGCAGACATGAGTCGCAGAGTGGAAATAAAAAACAGATGAGAAGCTAAAGGAAGTCATGATGTATTTGGCTTCAGACCAGAATCCCACGCCAAAGAATGTGACACACTCCTCCCAGCTTCAAACCAGCTTCATCCACCCTCTGTCTGAACAACACCCGGCGATACGGTGGAAGGGAGGATGATTCTCCTCTACGAATGTCATTCTGGGTTCATTCCTGGAAAGTAAAAGTATATATTATATCTGCAATATATTTTGTATATAAAAAAAGAGTTTTTTACATATTTGTTAAAACCGTCAACATGTCGTGACAGTTGGTTATGAGACAGATCATCTGTGAAATGATCAATCTCCTCCACCTCCTTCCTGAGCTATCAGTGCCATCTGAAGAAATGCACCGCTCCCGACCAAAAACAACCAATCAGAGCCAGAAGGCACGTCTTAGCGCTGTCAATGAATCTCTTGTACTTGCTGCTCAATGGGCTAATGGTGGAGAAACAACTCATTGTTCCAGGAAAACCGTTTATCTGCCATCATCAGCATGGCAGAGTGCAAAGGGGCGAGGGAGAGTAGACCAGCGCCACACAGAGGATGATTGACAACTCTAAGACTCGCCTCCTTGCTCTGATTGGGTGTTGCAACTGGTAGCGGTGGGAGAAGGTAGAGGAGCTTGACTTTTTCACTGATTAGCCATCTCATATCATACTGTCATGACATAGTGACAGTATCAACAAATATGTAAAAAAAATAAATAAAAATGTTAAGTACTGCAGCTTTAATTAATGATGAGATTCAATTAAAGTTTTTAATAAAGTTGATTGCATGGTGTGTAATTAATGGCAATTAATTCAAATTTTTATTAAAACTTATGTTGACAAAATAAGCAGCATTTTTAATTCATGACCCCTTTTTGATGCTAAATTATTAAATGAATGGACATATGCGTTCTACAACAGAGATAATGTTGACATTAGCGTTGGAGACATCTGTGCTGCTGCAACATGTTTGGCATTGAAATGGTATTTTAGAGTTTAATAGTGCCGGTGATAGGCTGCCTCCTTTTAGCACAACTTGCACACAACATTAGTTCTTTTTCTGATGAGATTTTTCAATATCATCAGATTGTTTTTTGAGGCAAAAATTAACTGAGCGACACCCAACTGGACTTATATAACTGAAGTCAAGCTAGCTCAATTGGAAAAATCTCAAGTTAACTCAGTGGCACTACAGTTCAGTATCTGTGTATGTGCATAACATCAGTCTGTTGTTGCTTTTCTGTTGATCTGGTATAATGAGGAATCTAAAATAAATGACCAAAAATCTGTTAGAAACCTGGCAGAATCAGAGCAACATCTTGGACCCTGTGCAGCTCTGATTATTACAGTGACATTATAATAACTTGTGACTCAGCAGCTACTCCTCCTCTTGTCCCCACACTAAGGAAATAGTTAGGTAATAAGGCGGATGTCATTACTAACATTTCATACTGTTCTTGGAATATACTTTTGAAATGGTTCATCTTAAGTTCACCACCAATAAGAAAAAACCTGTAACATTTTCTACTAAAATATGATGAAACATAAAGTGTATTTCCACAACAATTCCTAATACACAATTGTTTTGATCACTTCTGAACGGCCTGGAACTGCCCACTTGTTTCCTGAAAAAGACTCATAAACAAATTCTTGCCTGATGTATATGAATAAAGCTGTGGAGGCAGAATATGCATTTATGATATCAGGATATTGCTTTATCCTAAGTTTACACCATTTACACACTTCCTTTTAACTTGTTTTCTCAATTAACTGTGTGTTTTTGTGACCTGGGAGGACACAGGAAGGTGAGGGAGGCAGAAGAAATTATATTTAAACTTCCGTACAATAAGATTCACAAAGATAGTGTAGAGGTTATGCACAAGTAAGCTTTGTGTACGTTTCCATGTAATATCAGGAGATGTCACCGACTGCAATGTAATTACCTTGTTCAGCTTTATCAAATCATTTACCATCAGGAACTACTTCTATGCACAGTCTGATTTAATCCAATCATTGCAGCATGTCATTACACTGATTAGGCCAATTTCAACCAGAGACAAAGTGAAAGACAAATCTGACACTGAAGTGGTAATCTAGGTGAGAATACTCCAACAATATTCTTCACTGTTGCTTTGTTTGAACATTCATATTACCTAAATCAGAGACTGATGCTGCCTCATTGATTTCATCCTTCATTCTTACATCTTCATTTAAGGTACCAGGACAAGACATTTCATTCACACGCCAACATATTTTTTTCTGTATAATTGGAATAGGTAGCATGCTACTTTTCTTGCAGACAGTTTATTTTTCACAGGTTATTGTCTGATTTTGGATTTAAAGAAATAGATTTTAGAGATTCGAGATATCAGTTTATGAGATTTCTGTAACGTCTGAGCTGTTTATCCTAATCTGAGAATTATTACTCAGCATTTTCTGGTGACTCAAATACTTGCATGTCACTGTTTATGTAATTTTTGTTTATTTTGTACATATACATAAATATTTATGTATGTATTTATATTAAATAAAAACCTTGATTACTGTCCTATCCAGTAATCAGGCTCTGCTTTGGTTTCTAGGTAACGGGCAGGGCTCTGCTTTGGTTGCTAGGTAACGGGGCAGTGCCAACCGATTAGGATGTCCAGGAGAAGTGAATGTTGCAAATCAATGACTCTTGAACTAATATGTTCTGGATTTCCTTAGAAACCTTTTAAGCTACCTTGAATAATTAATTGAGTTTAATGCACTGCTGCTCTGTTTATGTCTGATTGAATTGAAATGATTGTTTTCTAAAGTGCCGTGAGATGACATTTGTTGGGAATTGGCGCCATACAAATAAAACTGAATTGAATTTAACTTAATTTTTGAAACTGCTTGTCCTTTCAGAGACCAAAAAAAGAACAAGCTTAACTGGAGAGATACCCAGTGAGTTAGCTTTGAGGTTTTTATAATTCCATATTCTAGTTAAGAACTAATTCCTTTATCTTCCCCAAGCAGCTGCGTTTGAGTTGTTATCGCCTCCTGACAAACAGGACTCCATGTGTTTGTCAACGGCAAAACCTCAGATGTTATATTCCAACATCTCGATGGAAAGAAGAAAACTGACCAGAACAATTTGCTTTCTTTCATTCATTCCTTGGATGGTGGATTTTTTTCTGAGAGCAAGAGATGCACAAAGTGTCGTTTTGTGCATCTGCCAGCAGTGGGTCTCAGTGGGTAAACCCATTATTCACACAGCTTCCAGGGGTCACTGGGAATAAATATGAGTCACAGACAGATGACAGAGCTGCACTGTGCAGGAGGAACGGACGTGGAACTAGCTAAGCATCAGGTCTTTCTTATCTGATTGTAGCATGTTTATGCACTGATATGGAGCCATGGCACTGCGCTGGCTGTGCGGCTGCATGTCACGGCACAGCGGCGGGCTTTACATACCACATACCAACAGGAAAGGTTACATCTGAATGCCTTTATTCAACAATAATACTTCCTATGTCTTGCTGCATAATGAAGAATGATCTTCTGGACTGGTATGGTATGGTATGCTAAACAGAAGAGAGTGGGCAGCTCAGAGTTTTTGCAGTTTTTGAGCTGCAACATGAGCTCCATCTGGACACAATTTAAAATAATTCACAGCTATTTTTCCCAAAGAGAGCAGATCATTCAAATTTCCCAAAAGCAAAATCCTCCTAAATATCACACTGGGTCCTGTTCTTTCTCCACCACTCAAGGCTTCGCTGGCGGCTCTGTTAAAAGCCTGTGTATTTTTAGAAAATGGATGTTTGATTGTTTCCTGTGTCCTCGCCTTTATGGCATGAACACACCAACCCATGTGCAGCTCAGTGAGGACGAACCGAAGTGTACAATTTGGCACCTTGTATAAAAGGGCAGAAAGAATGACTCACAGGATGAGTCAGGGTGAGAGAGCAAGAAAGAGAGAGATGAGATTAGGATTAAAATGGGAAAAGAAAGCAAATCCAAGTGCTTTCAAAGAGCTGGGATTCATTTTTAGTTTTTACTGGCTGTGGACTGTAAATTATAACCTGGATTAGAACAGAATTAACAGCTGAGAGTGAGCAGTTTGAGAATATCAGTGACCAGTGTGGTGAGAGGGTTTCATTGACCTCAGTGAGCTCTCGAACATTTATTAGAGACTAAAATGCATTTTAAACTGCCTCATCTGGATTATTTATTTGCTACATACATGCTCAGTGGATATAAATGAGCCAAATTGATCTCCTGTGGTGTCTAATGGAAACAAGCCATGCAGGTGCAGATTTTTCTGAAGTGATAAAGTCCAAAATCAGTATTTTAATCACTGCACTGATTGCACCACTCAGGATTTTCTGATTCAAAATCTCAGTTATTGAAACGGGTAGATCACTTTTTTACTCTTTTTTAGATGTTTTCTGCTCAGGTGAACAACATGATTTTGCTCATCTAAATTATATTTTATATTAGCAATAAGTATCTTTAGGAAAGATAGCTTAATTTCAGGAGACAAACACTTCCTTGAAAAATTTTAATATGATTATGAGCAATACAAAACATGTTTATTAGCATTTTTGGAAAAAGTCACTCTCAGATTATGAGATTTCACCTGAACTTGCAGTGCACTGTCGGTTGTTTTTAGCCCTTCATGAACCGAATTGCTCAAACTACAATTTTCTCTGGCAATGTAGCTGGGACATTACTAATACAAAGTTAAATAAAACCAAACAGCTCCATTTTGGCCGCGAGTCCAGCTCAGACAGAACATTCAGATGAGATCTTTTTGTTTCGTTAAATGTAAAGCTGAGGTAAATGTTTCCTTTGCTTCCTCACTCATGAGCATACAGAAAAAATGGGAGATCCAAGAAGAAAACTGCTCTGCGGTCGCTGTGGAGATTGTCTCGGTAGTTTTAGTAATAATTATCTTTATGTGACGTGTCCAGCTCAATGCAAAACGACCAGGGCCATAGCACCAATAGGACCGGGTCGAACGCAGGCCGGACCCTGCAGTGCAAAAAGGGGTTTAATTATCAGGAGTTTTTTGAAATGACTCGTTTTCCAGACACCAAAAAATATTAGATTATTACCAAAAAGTGTCTGGATGTTTTTTTTTTTTGTTTTTTAGTGCTTATGCTGTTTCTAGAAGTAGTAGAGACCCAAATGGAAGTACAAAAACTCACAAAAAGACAATTGTGGATAAAAGGTCCCCTTTAAAACATTTATTGTTTGTATTTCTCAAAGAATGTGAAATGTTATATTTTCAAAGAAATCTGTCAACATTTCTGAAGTTGTTTGGAAAATGAGCAAACAGCTTAAAATCTTAACCTGCTATCAGTCTCGCTCTCTCTCAGCCTGAATGCAAAATAAGTTCCCTTTAAATAATAGGATTGCATCTGTGTCTGTCTTTTTGTGCAAAACTTCACAGATACATGACATAGCAAGCTATTTCTGTTTAGTTTTTCACCCAATGATAAGATCACTTTAACACATCAACAAATCCAGCAAACTGCAGGGCATGAAGCACCTTGCAGCAGCCAAAGAGTAGAGTGTTTACTGCAGTTTGAGATCGCCTGTGTTACTACAGGACCTTTTCAAAGCGTCCGCTGGCCCAGCATGCTTTGATCCACAGCTGGAACAAAGCGAGCAGAGCTGGAGTGGGAAAAGATACGACATGGCAAATCGATGGCCTCCTGCAGGCGGGAAAATGGGTTAGAAACTGGCAATGATGCATTTCCAATAATTCTGTCTGACACCGTTCTCTGCCAAACCATAGATGCTGCAAGGTATTTTTATTGTACTCTAAAAACCTGATATATTTATGTTAAATGTTGCAATATATTACTTAATTGCTGCTTTAGATTAAACAAAATCATTAATTAACCTCTTGTTTACTTTTCAGGCCTCCATTTCTCTTGTGTGGGGAAAATCTTCGATGGTAAACAAAGGTCCAATATCCTCCCAGACTGGTTATGTCTGATAGTGAGGAAACACAGAAAAAGTGGGAAAGACCTGAGTAAACCTTTAACTTCTCCCTCTGATGGCAGTCAGAGCTCAGGCGGGAGGGCGACCAGAAATCTGGTCGGCGAAGCAGCGACAGCCAGCGAGTCGGTGGGCGGCAGCCAGACAGCAAAAAGATCCAAGAGGAGAGAGAGGAAGAGAGCAAGGAGCAAGGTGTGGGACTATCTGACATAAACAGCGCTCTGTGTGCTCATGTAATAGTGGTTTCCATGGCAAAGAAAGTAATAGTCGGACAAAACCTTAGAGAGACCTCATTATTTGGCAACATCATAAAAGCTAAACGAGCTACTTGGTATAAGAAACACAAAGTTGCAAGACCCAGGAGGGACACACCGAGACAGACTCTGGTCCAGGCCAAATGGTCAGCAGTCAGACTCTGTTTACGTGCTGTTTATTCAGTCAGATAACATTGAAGGGAATGAAGCTTCTTGGCGTTCAGTCCCTGCAGACCTGCAGCTGCTGCTGCTGAGTTCACTGCAGACAATGTGAACTTGTGCAGCCCTGCAGGTGCTTTATGCTACTGTCGACACGTGGAATACACTTGCAACGGTGATGTGAAGTCACAAGTGCAATTCTATGATTATTATATCTTATATAAGAATTAGGCCTGCAACTAACAATTATTTTAGTAATTCATTAATTTATTGATTATTCTTATGATTAAGAAGGTAGCAACATTGGCACTCTGCACATTTTTTCATTTAACCACTTAATCATTTTACAATGTTAGAAATATATTAAAAGATACAAATAAACAACAAATAAAATTTTTTTCAAAATAAGAACATAAACATTGCATTAGTTTTGTGTACACTCGGTTATTTGTAGTAAATTATGCACCAGCAGCTAAATACATACTTCTAACATCACATCTTGATGTAAGAAGTAAGCTGAGCTTTTCGAAAGAGTAAAAGCTCAGCTGTTTCTGTTAGGGCTGGTCTGATTATTATTTTTTGGAGAAGTTATATGTAGAACATATTTACAGACAAAGAAGGTTTTGCATCTTTTTATGTAGTTTTTGTATAATTACTGCTCTGAATATGCTGTTCTTTCAGCAAATGCCCTTTTGAGTTTGTATAATCCAGTTGACAATTAATCGATTACTAAATTAGTTGACAACTGTTTAGATAGTCGATTAATCATGATTAATCATTTCAGCCTTAATGCTTTCTATTTCATAGTGCTGTACTGCAGAACAGCATGAATTTATTTTATCTCTCTTCTTTACCATTCACAATCACCAGCAACAAATAAATCAATGGTGATAGATGTGTAGCTGGTGATTTTAAATTGTTAGTTGCTGTGCAGAATAACCAATCGAATGTCATTTTAGGGCTTATTTAATGAGACACAGAAGTTCTTTCAATTATATAATAATACATATGTAATATAATCTAACAAAAATACTTTTAAAGTACAATTTTGAAAGATATTTGATAAAAAAAACAATACTTATATTTCCAATTTTACTTAGATATTCACATATTATGTGGCAGGAATAACATTCAGAGCCTGACCTAAGACTTCTGGTTTTAAAGTTGTTTATGTTTTAACTATATTCACCTCACAGAAGCAAGTAAATCCTCTTTGTCTGATTCCCATGGAGGATCACCAGCACTTATTTTTTTCCTCAGATAAAAATATCTCGGCCCTCCTTACGGTTTAGTCATTTCCTTTCCTAGTTTTTTTTTTTTTTATCTATGCTCTCACACAAACTGACTTGTGGCATCTGATTTTGACAGACTCAGGCCCAGTGGATTTTATATTCAGAAGAGATTATCACAGGTTTGCAAGACATTACATAGCTGCTTCAGAAAACCTGGAGAAGACATGTTTTTCTGTACATTTTACCTTGATTATACCGTTATAAAAGGTAAAAAACATACTTATTTTGTTAGTTTTGCTTTGACTCTTTATCCTGATAAAATAATCTGTTTGTTCTCATTAATCTTAAGGTGAACCTTCTGCTGTCTTCCGCTTTTTTCTTTTTAAGAGCAGGGGTTCTTATGTTTGACTTTAGAAAAGAGTCCGGAGCAATAACTTTGCCAACAACCAAAACAAATGTCTCTTTTAGCCAGCCTGTGTTTGTCGACTCAGGTAAAAGTTTCAGATATATCCCAGTAAAAACAGAAATGTGATTCACACAGGAAACACTCGTGATCAACAGATATGCAGGCAAGCTGCTGCTGGAATGATAACTGGATGAGAAACGAGATTCATATGGATTTTAAAATGCATGACTAAATCCAGTAAATTGGAGCCCTGAACCCAAAGTGGATGGAAGCATTTCTCATCACTTTAAGTGACTCTGGGATATAATTAGTCAGGAAATGTTTGTTTTGCAGGAGAGGAAGGTGTTAATGGTGTGTGTGCTCCGTTCCAACAGATGAGCTAATATAATATCTCCCTGCGAGTCTCAGAGTAAATGAGGTTCGTCTTTCGTCCGGTTAATCAGTCTGGCTGGACTTCCTGACAGCCTCAAGTGACGACGGCAACGCTGCATTGATTAAATCCCTTCAACTGAAGCGGAACCACTTCACTCATTTTAAGTTTCATCTTTTGGTCTCATTTTATTCCAACAAACTGTGAGTCACTGCTTTAACGACATCACCAGGAGCCCACTTGCATTGACTGTGAAGGCACCGGCACACACTCTAAAACACACACCGCAGGGGTCCAGTCTTACGGCCAGCGCTGAATTATTATTTCTCTGCTTCGACACTCCAGCATCGGGGTGCAAACGCCTTTAGAGAGGAGGTGACACCTGTTGTTTATGTTCAAAGCAGGAGGAGGAGACATTTTTATTTCCGATTGATCCTGCTTTCTCGCTGCGGTGGGAATTTGCTCTCCAAGCGTCTCGCTACAAAGTTTTTTCTCTACCGTCTGTTCCCAGCAGGACATATTTCATGGCCAGCCTCTGTGTTTTGGAGCTGGATTTAGACCGTGTTGCAGCACACAGGGACAATTCGATATTGAGTATGAAATCCCTCTGTGTAATGCATGGGCCCGTTTCAGGCTTAAAGGCTAAACTCGCTAGAGTTAGTAGCCATGTTTCCATCCAAGGGGATTTTGAGCAAACTTTTAAAATGTTACAATAAACAAAACGTGATTTAAAAGTGTTTCCATCACCTGGTTGAAGTCCCTCCTTTTTCTCCCCATCTTCTTCAAATCAGACAAAATTGTTGCTGGTTTATGCAGCAAAAATTTGCGTTTGTGCCGCTGTCATTTTAAAACTATTAAGAAATGTTTCCAGAGGTCATGAAAGGTCAACCAGCCCCCACTCCCACCTTCTTCAAATCAGGCAAAATTGGTGTCAAATGTTTGTGCTGGTTTGTGCAGCAAAATTTTTCGCTTGTGCCGCTGTTTGTTTGATTTGAAGGTGGAGGGGGCTGGATGCATTAACTCTTTATCATGAAAGTCAAAAACTTCTTCTAGCAAGCCTAAAAGCGATTTTGCAAAATTGAGAACGTATTTCAAATTCTTACCTTTCCACCAAAACATATTGATGGAAGAAAGGTTACCTCAGTGTTTTTATAATTTTTTTTTCCAGAAATATTTTATGGAGATGCCTAGTGTAGATGTTTGTGAACTGCAACTTTGCAGCAGGACTGTTGGACAGCAGGAGACCGGCACTGAGATGTTTTTAGACAAAATATTGTAGAAATAAACTAAGGTAAGAACCCTAAATCACCTATTCAGATGGCTTATCACCAAAAAAAAAAGTTAACTTGGGGATTAGATGCTCTTTAAGGAACATTTTTTGGAGGTAGTTATAATTATTCTTAGTGAGTGTTTCAGGTATTCACAGATTTTAAATATTTAGAGTCACCTGGGGTCCACTGTGTTTTGCCCCAGTGATCTCGTTAACTCTCGTGTCTGCCCAATAAAGTTTGTACAATAAGAAAAATTTAACAACACAAGCAGTCATATAATGTCAAGTCTGAGCTGCTCTTCAGATGGGCACTCAGAGCACACCTGAGAGGATTTTATGAAACAGGCTCAAGAAGATTTTTTTCAATCTGCAATCTGTTACTAAGTACCTACTGGATTTGGGGGAATATGGCATCAGAGCCAAGACTGAGAAGAAACATTGTTTTGAGCGTGAGAGTGTTTGCTCAGCACTGAATAATATTTAATGTTGAGCACAGCTCTGAGTCTTTAAATAAACCTCCACCTCGTGCAGAGCTGAGCGGGAGGAGCAGGTGGATTAGTTTGTTGCTCTTGATACCTTATTTGCATGTTGTGCATCCCAGCTGTGTATAAATTAAAATTCAGTCAGGATAGCTGCCCTCCTTCGGCTGCGGCCCTTGAAAATGAGCGTTCTCTGCATAATGCAGGTGTGAGGAGAAGGAGCTAGCTGCCGAAATGCAAAGTGAACAGAAATCACAACTGTGCCTCACAGCTAAAACTTGGTTTATGACAAATCTAGACAAAAAAAAGCACAAATTAAACCCCCTTCAGTGTAGCATCCTGAGAGAAGGAAGTTGCATAATTTTTTTCCCCCTCCAGGGGGTCTTTTTGTGGACTCTAGTGTTCCTTATATGAAAGTAGGCTGATAGGAAAGGGGGAAGACATGCGGCAAATGTCACCAGGTCCGGGAATCGAATCCGCAACAGCCTCGTCGAGGACTCAAGACCTCCAAACGTGGGTCACGCTATCCCCTACGCCACCACAGCACGCCCCGAAGTTGCATAATTTTAAAAAAGAACAAATCTCAGAAAGTAGAACTGATTTAAACTCCAACTGAGTGTATGACCGAGACGAAACAAAGAGACGTGAGCAGATTTTTCCACGGCATCCAAAGGGGCAGCAGATGATGACACACTGCTGACATACTGAGATGATAGCCAAAATAGAGACACATGGCACTCCATGAGTACACCCCATATCCCTCAACACACACACACACACACACACACCAACTCACCAGGCCTGAGGCTTCCTCTTGAGCAGTCCCTGTCTCCTCCACTGGGAGTGGGGGCTGAGATGGTACGTCAGCTGACGACAAACCTTCTCCATCGCCCCAAGAGAGTCTCCTTCCTGTTATGCACACAGACAAGAAACGCACAGCAATCAGCCCAAAGGCAGCAGTTAATTTACAATTAATTTACAATTCAGCCAAAGTTCAACCGAGATCTTTCCTCTAAAACCTTCAGGACTGATTTGAGTTGAAGCTGCAGAGAAACGACACACTCAGCTCCGTAAATGAGACTGTTTCTTGTTTCTTTTAAACAGCAAGCAAGAAAATCTTATTTTTTAGTCTTTTGAAATGATTTCACACATTATAAACATGTAGAGCCTCCATCTATTTTTGTTTGCTCACAAACACAGACCAGTCCCAGTGAAACTCATAGATGTTTGAAACCCCCAGTAGTTCAGCAGTTTCTGAGAAATAAGTGACCATTTAAATCCACCTTTTTCATCATTCAGGTGGATGAAATGTAACTTCAGCAAAATCTTCATTGTGTCTAGATACTTAAATTCACCAAGTTGCTGCTGTTTGATTGCCAGAGTTATTTACTTATTAAAAAACAATTAATCGTTTTTAACATGAATGTCTGGCAAGTATTTATTAGAGCTTCACAACATCACTCTAAGCAACATGAATATATGAAAAATATATTTTTGCCTTATAACAGAGTATTGAGTTGTGAGTTTTCAACTGGAACTCCACTAATCTTGACAGACAGGATAATTACAAAAAAATCAGATTTTTTTTAAGTGTTTACAAACAGACAGGATGCTTTAGGATGGTTCTTTCTTTCTCCAGTATTGCATCACCATACGGCTTGTTGGAGGTTATTTAGTCCCTTTAAATTGCCCTAATTTGGTTGTTTGACCTGCATGTTTTCGGTTTGCACTAAAGAGATTGGGCTTACAAATAAAATCTGTTTTTTCATATTTTTGCTTGTCAGCAGAGATTATTTGAGAGGTGTCACGTCACCTAAAGTATTGTCACAGCATGAGAGCAGTGAAGTGTTACAGCAGCAAATAAGGGAGAGAAAAATAATTAAAGGATGCCAGAGCCACTGGAGCAAAGAATTGGTAAACGCACCTTCAGTCAACTTATTATTGTCGAAATGGGAAACACACACACACACGCGCAGTCAGAAACAAGCTGTACATGACGCACTGATTAGCTGTACATACGTCACTCTCCATTCTCCACCTGGTGTGGCAAATTACCATCAATTTCAGAGTGTGAACAGCACATTCTGGATCATGTAGTGACCGTGTACGAATCAGTGGAGAAGATGAAGCACTTTATCACATCTGTTCACAACAAATGGTGACACATACAGAGTTTTTCTGTTATTCCTAAAGAAAAGTTAAATTTTAGAAGTATTGCCTTGGGTTATTAACTGTCTCATTTTTTGGCTATCTGCAAAAAATAGATGAAAATAAAATGATCATGTTGGTCTCTAAAATCTGATTGTCGTCAGCTCCGCTTTGTCTAAAAACACCTGGCAAGTAAAGTCACCATGACCACGCCATCTACACTGTAAAATATTTATTCAGGCTGCTAATCACGTTTTATGCACTGTTGTTAGGAAATAAATACAGACATTCACCGACCCCTAAGATTTTGAATATTTCAATCTTGCTTTGTACTCAGGAACAGAAGTTAAGACACTAAAACAGAAAAATTATTTCCAGGCAGACTATTTTAGAAAATCAAATCATTTTCCCCATGGGGAGTTACATCACTTCTCAGTCTGCCAGACAAAGTTCTCGTTTTTTAAATTAAATGGAGCAATAATGAATTCCCCGAAGAAACTGTGAAGATGTTCCAGAGAACGGACCTGCTACAAATTCTCATTTGCTCTGCTCTTCTACGTCGGTTTTGACTTGCTGAGACATTACCATACCCACAGTGATTCTCTCAGGGTCGAAGGAGAAACACAGAAAGGAAATATAATCCTCTCAGGTCCTCTTCATGAACAGCCTTCTATGTGTTTTTATTGTCAAATTGTGGAATTCTCTGTATACGTTTCTGTCCAGGAAGCGCCCAGGAACAGCAGATGAAAAAGAGCTTTTTGGCTAGCTCTGGTAAATTTGCAGCAATGCTGTTAAACTGCAGAGTCCCTATTAAATGAACCAGTTTTAGGGTGCATTCACGCCAACTCTGTTTAGTCCGCCTTAATCAAACTGAAGTTTGTTTCCCTTATAAGTCCGGGTCGTATGGGGAAGTGTGAATGTGTAATCAAACTCTGAGCTGGACTGAAAAAGTGAAATCTGGTCTCGGTCGGGAGACCGCTCCAAAAGCAGAAGTGGACTACAGCGCGGGGTATTCTGGGTAAATACAATCAAAAGAAACGCACGAGTCTAGCGCCAGCATGGAAAACGTCTCGCTGCTTTTTGACAAAGACAAAATTTGGCGCAATTTCATTTATGTTTACGTTTTGTGAAGAAGGAAGTTGTGCTCACGTATTCTTCAGAGATTTTTGTATTGTTTCCTTCAGTGGTTCTTACTGCAGCGCCCCCACAGGTGAGGTGGTGGACATGTATTTCAAATAGTTTGGTTTATTTGACAAAGTGCAGGATGAAACCAAACCGCACCTGAAAATGTAACAAATAATGTAAATTTCTGCTAGACTCTCATGTGCTTGGAGATTTTCTACATGCAAATTATTCTGAAGAACAAAAATTTGTTAAAAACATTGGAAAAAAACGGAATATTTGTATTTTGCTTCTTGTCTCCAAAACCAAAACATAATCATGTATACAAATATTGGCATTAGGGGTAAATTTAATATAAATGGAAATTGAAAAACATCCAGCAGCATTTTGTTTCTTAAGGTGTTGTATAAAAATATTTAGCTGCAGTATGTAATAAGTTTTTTTCAATGAAATGAAGACAGATTCCCATGAACAGTTACTAAATATTGTGCCGGAAATGTTTTTAGACCCACTTTACCTATTGGTGTTTGTATATCAAACACTGGGCTCTATTTGTGCTGCCTCTGTTACCATTTACTGATATTTTTCACCAACCATTAATGCACAGGAGCCAGAAAAGAAAGACAGAGGCAAAGATTCGCTGACATTTTGTCTATTAACCAGCTCCTCCATCACTGTCTCCCTTTTTCATCAGCATATTGTGACTTCTCTTGATCTCTTTCTCTGCTGATGTCTTCCTGTCTCTGCCTTCCTCCACTTTCTTGTTCCATTATTGATACAGAGCACATCTGTGAGTGTTCCCTGTCTCCAGAGAGCCGATGACCCGTCCTGTCTTCCTCTCATTCAGTCTCTTCTTTTCATTTTCGGGATGCTTCCCCTCCACTTTAGCCTCTTCGGCTCCCTCTCTTATACAGTTAGTTGACACAGTACAAACTGAACCATTACTTTAGTCCTATTTTTCACCGTATGGCCTGCACACTCTGCTAAATTAGTGCTAACCTCTTCCTCCGCTCTGCAGATGAATTGCTTGGATAATTCAATCTACTTGCTCTCGTTTTAGCGGTCAGGAGTGCAGGGGAAGACCTGGCAGACAGCTAACTGAGAATCATGGCTGGCTCTCAGGAAGGAATCACTTTATGGGCTCCATAATCAAAAAGATGCCGCAGATAACCTATTTCGGCATTTTTCTTTACTGCCTTTAATGGAACAAAATCAGATAATATAAGATCTGTTGGTGTGTTGTGGAGAAAGCTCAAAATGCACAAAAAAAATTTTCAGAGGGGGAAATAACAGGGGAAACTGGAAACTGGCTATAAACATGAATCCCACTCTTTAAATCAAAATCAGTTCAATTGATAAATACTTTACTTAACCCAAAAGAAAATTAAATGTTGTTGTATCTCATAAAATTCAAAATTTTTCAAAGAATCACTTTGAGTCAAAACTGCATTACTTTACAATCAGGATACATTTCAATTTTTGCTGTGGGCGAAAAGTTTTCCTCCCAAAATTCCCTCTCAATCACATTTCTTATGAAGAATGAAGAGTTCCAAATTACAATTACTGAATAACTTACAAAAAAAATATTTAAAGTGAAAATTAGTACTAAAATAATGTATTATAGACAGAATCATGAACATGCTTCAAGCCTGACTCTAAAAAAAAAAAAAACTTTTACCTTCAGACTGACTAAAATAATAACCAGCAATTTAAACATATTGTTTTGGTTTTCCAAACAAGTCAATGTATGTTTTCTAACATTGAGTAAACATTCTGAGTTGCATGCTAGAAAGTAACATGGATGAACAGCATGCTAAAAATGAAAGAGGAAAAGACGGTGCATTTTAGGGAAACATTTTGCAAAAATAAATTGACCTGCATGCCAAGACTGCGAGGCATTGCTCTTACAGATATTTCACCTCACTTTGAGGATGACAGGACAGTGTCGGATGTAGAAGATAGAAGAGCTTCAGAAGAGATGCAGCGATGGGACAGATGAAATGTTGCTTTCTGAGCCATGTCTGAGTGTTTGGCACAAAACAACATAATGAAACACGAAGAATCAATAACTCTGCGACTATTATTCATCACAGACACGGAGTTGTCAGTGGGCGTAGTTCGGTTCACATCTCATTTGGATTAAATTGCGCTGTCTTCTTTGTCTGAATCCATCAGGTCACTGAAATCTGTAGAGATGAAAAGTCATCTCAACAACCTGAAATACTTTCATGTTTTCTAGAAAAGTAGAACCCTGAGCATGTTTTCCTCAATTTGTTCCATATGAACACAACTTCTAATATTCTGCTCTATAAACTCTTTACCATTAGTCTATAGCTACTTTTATCATAACCCGATGGAAAATGTGCAAAACGTTTCTTTATCCTTACTCGCTCCCCTGATATGCACTAACAATAATTTCAGGTCTGATAGTTCGGTAGACTTGATTCAATTGAGCACCAAAATTGCAGCATTTGTAACATTTTCAGTTTGTGTAGTTAGCTTTCACACTGCACTGAATCAAACAAAACAAACTCTTTGAAAAACCTGTTCATCTCCTTGCCTGTGGAGGTGCTGCACCTTGAACCACTGAAAGAAGTGACATAAAGAACTCTAAAGAAAACACAAAGCACAACGTCCTTCTTTATGAAATGTACAAAATGGAGTGGTGTCAGATTTTAGCAGCTTTTTATTTGGCAAAAGAAGCTAGACTTGCGTGCCTGTTTTGGTTACATTCACCCAGAATCCATTGCTCTGTAGTTCATTTCCTGCTTTTGGAGCGGTCTCCAGTCTGGTTGCTGTTCAAACAGATTTCACTTCAACCGTGAGACCTGGGTTTGTAGACGGACCCGAGTTCACTTTTTTGCTCCACATCAGATCTCGATTGTGCATTCACATCTCCGCAAACCAATCTGACTTTCTAGGCAAACGATATATTGTTTGATTAAAGTGGATTAAACAACAATGATGTGCATGATCCCTAAAACTGGGGTTTTGAAAATGTGGAGCAGCAAACCTCTATCAGAAAGCAAATCAATGTGAAGAGAGTGTAAATCAAATCTAAATGTAGCAATTGAAATGTGACGTACCCAGCTTGCTGTCAGAGGACATATGGATGAGTGGGCTAAACCTCATTACAGACAACTGTTGATTCTCCCATTGGAACATTTTGGAACAGTTTTATTAGTTGCCATCATTTTTTCTTATCATGGCAGTGCAGATAGTCAGAGGATAATAAGATTTTATTCACATAAAGTGTTAGTGGAACGAGCCGGTTATGATTTCTGATGAGGTTTTAAATGGTGGGAATGATTTACAACAGATTGGTAATAAACTGAAGGGAAAGAAATGGTACACATCACAAACAGGTTGAGGAAAAACACCTTTAACAGACTCACTAACAGCATGTGCCACATAATGAATAGAAATATGCTTTCACGCCAGTGTTAATGCCATCCAGCTGGAAGGGGACGAACCAACATGATTTATTTCTAACTTAAATAAAGAGACCAGTCCTTTCCCTTAGATTAGTGGTTTCTGTACAAGGAAAGGAAAGGTTTTCCTTCTGATCTGCAGTTTCATAGAAGAGATTGAACCACTCTGAGGTCCATTTTCCACGTGCAAAACCCCAGGACTATTGGGTTATTTAAATCCCTCCAGCATTATTAAGATGCCAGCTTAATTGGAGGGATCCTGCTGAAGCAGAAGGTGCATAGTGTCTAGTAATACGGCAACTGATTGAGTTTTGTTGCGGTGAACATAGAGCTTAATTTACTGATCTATCAATGTTTCAACCCCCAGAGATCAGATATGGATCATAAACAAAAAAAAAAGAGATGTTAGGTACAGGCAAGAGAAAGCAGTCCGGTTAGCTGGATTGGACATTAACCTCTGGAGGTTTTTCTTGCACATCCCACCAGGAAGTGATCTAGAGGCAAAAGTAGCTTGTAGGGACAGTATGTACCTTTTGGCCTTTGGACACTTTAGGATTGTCCAAAATCACCTGATCACCAATTTCCCAAAATTAAGGGACAGATAAGTCAGCCAGCCAATAAATCTGTGCAGCCCCAATAATTAGTCATCCTGCCTTAAGTTCACATCGCACACAATGAAAATCTAATTTATCAATCAAGTTTATAGCACTTTTAACAAAACGTCTGTTCAAAGTAATTTACATCATTAAACACACAAAGAATATACAATTCTAGCAATCGATAAATTGTTAACTGGAAAATACAGAGTCAAAAAAGACCAAATGCTGAGAGAATAATACAAGAAATATATACATTTTACATTTAAAATAAGAAAACTGTCCGTAAATATGTTTATCTAGAGCTCCTGAGGTTGCAGGAGTTCTGGAAATACTTTTTAGCTGTAGATGCCTCCTTTGCTCCAAGTGATAAAGCGTAGATTAAAGAAATGCTATTTTGTTGCATTTTAGACAACATTTAATTTTACTTTCTTATTTTGTAAAAAAAAAAAAAAAAAAAAAGAACTGAATCATTTGTTTATTTGCATATTTTGATTTTTTAATATATGTAAAAAGGCTTAAATGATTAAATAAAAAATCTGCAGAATGTACCAATTTTTGAACCTGATTAATAAGTTAATTATTTACTAAAATAACCAAATGCTGCAGCCCTTCTAAAGCCTGACACTATTTGATGCAGATCATTCACTCGGATTTGATATTTCTCTCCAGAGTCAAAGCCCGACACAGATATTGTTTTCAAATGGGGGAATCAGGGAAGCTGCTGGAGTCACTCAACCACAGAAAAGACGAGACATGGATGGATGAAGCAAATCAGAAGATACGTTAAAAAATAGACAGGCCTTGAAAGCAAATGAGAGAGTACCTGTGAGGTGTGAAATGGGGAGAATTAGGAGAGGAAAAAGAGAAGAGAATTAGCACAGTCACAAAGCAATGTGTGCTTCCTGACATCCTCCAAGAAAACAGCTGGTTTTTCACCAGTGAAGGACGGAAAGTGTCTGAATATTTGTACACACCTGCTCTATAGCAACATGTGCCTGTCTGTATGCCAGTGTAGGTTTTCTGCATGTGTTTTTGAGCAGTAAATATATGTAACCAGTGGGGATTATGTTACTTCTTGTGTGTTTTTTTAAAGATAGAGGATGTTTGTCAGGTTAGACTCTCTGCAGAGGAAGGCTTATAGCTTAAATAGGATTAGCTGAACTAAAATTCAGAAATCCAACCATTTCGGTTTTTCCACATGAGCTTCAGGCTGACAGGTCCCTCTCTCTTTCAGGACTTTGTTGAATTTACCTACTGATATAGCTACCAGAAGTCGTGACCAAAAGCTTTGGCTGCTAATCAAATGTTTCACAAACTTTGCAGCCTCAGTTTTTTTGGATACCACTGGAGGCTAACAGATGCTCTGTGACTCATCAAAAATGTTTATTTGTTGGTTATTTTTGCAGTTTAGAACTTATTTCAGTATGTTCAGGGACACAGAAGAAGCTGTGAAAGAGTTCAGTTGTAAGAAGTTTCCCAAGAAGCATGAGGTGAAGACTTTTAAAGAGTGACAGCAGAAAGTCTTCTTTAAAAACTAACAAACTAACAGAGACAGAGACAGAGACTGCAGACTGAGTATCAGAATGGACAGCAGAAGAGTGGCCTTTATGGAAAAGTGTCAGGTACAAAGTCATTGTTGGAAGAAAGTCATAAGAAGTCCAGTGTGGTGTTTGTCACACACCACGGTCCTGGTCAGAGGAGACCAAAATTAAACTGCAGAGGAAAGATAACAACGCACATCACTCTGATTCAGAAGTTGCATGACTTCATATTTTTTAAAGTTGAGCTCAGCATGGCAGCTTGGACAGAAGTCAATTATGCAGAATAAAAAGAACAAAAACCAGAACATCATCCCAGACATTTTCAGCAGAAGCAGAGAGGAGATCTTCTGTGGCTGTAAATACTCTCTGAACGCCTATCAGTATATACTGAAACATGTTGGTGGCAGCATCATGCTTTTGTTAATAGAGACCCCAGGGGCTGGTTAGAGTTGAATGGAAGATGAATTTTGATAAAGTAAAAAGTAATGTGAGAAAAGCAACGTCACATTGAAGCACATGTACATATAAGAACGACCCAGTCAAAGTCCAAACCTTAATCCCATTCAAAATCTGTAGTAAGTTTTGGGAAACAATTATCCTCACAAATGCTTCTCATCCATGTTATTTCAAATGGACAAATTGTTTCTTCTTTTCATGTTTAAAGCTGTAGATGCAATAAAAGCCTAGCAGCTACCAGCCATTTACCCTTTTCTTTCTACCTTATAATTATGCTCTGCTTTGTGCTGGTTTGTCACATACAATCAACAAAAAATATGTCAAAGTGTGTAGCTGTAACAGGCTAAAATGTGGAAAATTCTAACATTATAAACACTGTTTTATTATTTCTAACTTCTTCTCAAGCAACTGTCTTTTTTTTTTTTTTTTCCCCCCACCAGGGGGTCTTTTTGTGGGCTCTAGTGTCCCTTATACCACAGTAGGCTGACAGGAAGGGGGGAAGGAGAGGGGGGAAGACATGCGGCAAATGTCGTTGTGTCCGGGAATCGAACCTGCGATGGCTGCGTCGAGGACTGAAGGCCTCCAAGCGTGGGGCGCGCTACCCTCTACGCCACCGGAGCACGCCCCGCAACTGTCCTTTTTAACACCTTTTTGTCACGTTTGTTCGTTTGGCTCAAAATGCTGTGAAGCAAAGTGGTGAGAAAACAAAGAGCAGCAGTTGTTGCTGGTCAGCGGCAGGTTAGATAAAAAGCTTCAGGCCACAGATGATTCATTTCTACAAGTGACCCGCAAATGCAACATCAAAGGCAGCAACACCTTTTCAAAAGCTGCTCCCATGTGCAGTTTCACAGCAGATCCAGTTGGATTCATAGTGTTGAACAAAAGACATTTTAAATCAATTTGTGTGAAGAATTGTTCTTTAAAAAATATCAGTGTGCTCCTCAAATGTGTCTAAGAAATAATAAAAAAAAAACAATTTGGTTTCTGCATTTACTGAAAGAAAGAAACAATCAATACTTTCTTGATAACAGTTTAAGCGGGGAAACACCAGGCCGTCCTTTATGAATGGAAATGAGACAAATCCATTACGTGCTTCTTTATGCTTTATTTTTTATCCATTGTTTTCTACAGATTATTGTTGCTGTGAGATTCTTCTAGTAGTGCGGACATCATCTGCCTCACTATCAAGAAAAAACTGAACAACAGGAACATCACAGGCATCTCACTAAATATCTAGCTGCATCTTTAAAATTAGAGCGTATGTTTTGGTAAACATACCATACATGATCTTGGCATGTGTAAGAACTAGGGACAAGACTTTAATATGCTAATTTTGATTAATTAAATACATAAACAACACATTCAAAAATCAAACACAATTAATAAAAATCTTTTATTATGTTACTTATTTAGTTGATGAGTTGTTTTTGATTAAAATGTCATTAATTAATTACAGTTTTTAATTGAGTCCAACCACTTGTAAAAACTCATGTCATGTTTTTTTTGTTGTTCAAGAAAAATTAACATAATAAAATCTTTCTGAAACTACAGACTACTTCTGATTTAACTCAATATGCTCCTCGTATGGTTTGAAGGATGAGATGCACTTTCAGAGATCACCCGGTTACTATAGCAACAATCAATAGTACCCTGGCTTCCCATTGGCCTTATATGGGCATTTAGGGGATGGAAGTGGAATCATTTCACTGATTCAAATAATGTTTAGAAAACGGAAGAGTTTATAAATCGTTAATAATGTGATTAATTTATAGGATATTTGATTACAGAAGGTGTGATGTGGCAGTGGTTTGGTTCCCCTCTGTTGCTGTGTGTCGTTCCTGTGAATGTAGGAGTTTACGCTGGTTACCGTGGTTACCAGCGAGCAATAACATGCCAGTTCAGTGTATTACTAGGATCCAGGAATACCAAGGTTTTCAATGTTTGTGAATTTAAAAGTACTAAAGCCCCTCCTACACATGTTGCTGTGCACTGTCAGTCAGATGGCTGAAAACCGGCTCACAGGGAAGACAAAATAGATTCTGGAAATCTTTCTGGACATGAAAAAAGCTCCAGCTGGCAAAATATGATTGACATTGGCTGCCCAGGAGCTGACTATGGTTACCTGGGCAACTGGCCCGACTAATTAGCTAGCAATAAACCCCCCATAAAACAGGTTTTCCTTCGTAAAGAGCAGAGTGATACTAAGAGCTAGTATTTTAGTCTGTAAGCACATAACTGGTATATAAATTTACTGTACATTTTTTTCTTTCTGTACTTAAAGACAGCTTTATTTATTAAATAATTCTAATGTTTTTAAGTTGTGATATTGAGGTAATAACATTAATGTGTTGTGTGTTTTATTTGAGAGATTGGGGTAAATATGAGAAGATATTTGTATTCTACAACTGGATGAAGACAATGTGCATCTTAATGTAAACTGAGATGAAACTTTGCTTTTTCATAAAAGTGAATCTGTGAGTTGTTCACCATCGTAATTCCAAAACAGAGCTTCATTCTCACACAGCAGCAGCGTCTCAAAGATGGCAAAACTCTAGCAGAATATCTCTAAGACTCTTTTTCTTCAACATGAGCTCTTACTATAACCAAAAACAATGTATTATGAATTAAAAAGCAGAATAATCTGACATGGAACTTTTCTAGTCACCCTGACCAATAAAAACATTTTTACATTTTCAAGTCTCTCTACTTTTATAATTCATACTAAGCAAACAGAACAGGACTGCAAAAAATAGCTCTGCAGAGAAGATTATTAAAGCTGACCTTCTCACCGTCCAGGACTTGTACTGATCAATGATCAGGAAATGGGAAACAGCTCTGCAGACCCCACACATCCTGGACACAAACTGCTTAGACTTTTATCTTCAGGTCACTGCCACAGAGCTCTAATTGCAGAAACCAGCCTCAACAGAGACGGCTTCTCTCCTCAGAAAGACACAAAGAGCACCAGATATTCTGCTGCAAGCATGCAGGGTTCTTTAGGTTGTTTTTTTTATCTCCTCTAAAATATTAAAAGTCTCTTTGATTTTACTTTTGAAAAAGATACAGTGCTTTCAGACCTCAAATAATGCATAGAAAACAAGATAAAATTCGTTTAGAAACAACAATACTAATGTTTTAACTGAGGAAGAGTTCAGAAATCAACATTTGGTGGAATAACTAGGAGGTTTTTAATGGGGTTTACTTTATTCCAGACCTGTTTTTGTATTTATGTCTGAACACAGTGAGTCAAATTCTTTATTTATGCACATAAATTCGGCAATTAAAGCTGAGTCTGAGTTTGATTCTGAATATGGTGACTTAAATATGACTTAGCAAGTTGCTCGATTGGCTCGTAATCACATATTCCATTTCATCGTCGTGTCTTTCAAACCTTTTTTTATTAGTTCAATGATCCAAATCAGCGGCTGGTTTCAAATGATGCAATCAAGCAATTCTTTTTTCATTCATGCAGCACTACAAAAAAAACATTTTTTAATCCGGTCTCTTAGCAAGACAGGTTTTCAGTCTCCTTATTTATTTATAAAAATCTGTGACTAATCCTCCACCATCTTTCTGTGTTTATATATTTCTCGGACAGATTAATCAAGCCGGTGACAGGGTGACAGGGTTCATTCACTGGGCTATTTGTATCCCGGACTCCAGCATTGACTAAAACATTAGCAGCTGACAGAGAATCTTCACGTGGAGGCGGACTGAACCTCCAAAGGTCATGTCGGCCTCTCTTTTCAAATGCAAAACAGAAACAGCGGAGAAAGTAACGACTTCACCGGAGCACAATTTCTACATGGTTTTCCACAAGCCCAGCTGTGTTAAAGGCAGCAGATGGAGGTCAAAGAAGCAGAGCAGAAAAGCAGATATGATGGAGAAAACAACATCCACTGGAAAAAAATAGAAGCATTCTCTCTGCATAAAAGCAGCTTTGTGTTATCAGGTTGCTAAATGCAGGGCAGGTTAAGTGTGCTGGATGTAGTAGATCTCAGAAAATATGCTTTTATGGCATTGTATGATGGAAATTTCTCGCAAGAAGGAGAGCTGCCTGTACAACAAAACACAGGAATTAAACCTGAGTTTTTCAGCTCCATCAATCATGTGAATGTTTTAGAAAACAAGACTTTAAATATAGATAATCTTATATTAAATATTAATTAAGATAAATTAACAGTTTCTTATCCAACCATTAGATAAGAAAAAAGCCTAGCTTGTCTAATATTATCATTTAACGCAGCGTAATCCTGAGAAACAGGAAGACAACACCTCCCTCTGACTCCCCTTCCAATGTTTTATTCACTCCTGCTCTGTTCTGATCAGCCTCTGTCTATTCAGCTATTATGAGCTGCACACAAAACCCAACGTCTCCATTTCCTCTGTGGCTCTGAGAGGTCAGCTTGATCCCTTGCAAAAGGCACTTGTGCACAGAAGCAGATTTCTCAGGTGAATCTGTGTAATTTGAAGCTAGAATTTAGCGACCCAGTTTTTTCAGTATTAGTTGGCACAATTTATTGAATAATTAACTGAAGTTGACAGCAATGTTTGATAAGTAGGATTAATTGGAAAGTATGCACTTGAAATCTCTCTGTAAGATTGTCTGAATGATGAGTTGTGAATTGACACAATATAAAAAACTGAATTCAATATTGATTTAGCAACTTTCCAGACTCATGAAGCTCTGAATTATAAAAGAAATATTGATCAAAGCAGCAACTCAGGTTTTGTAAACTACAATCAGTGCATTCTTAATGTCATGGATTATTTCTTTTAGAAGACTTTTTCTTTTATGTCCCGAAACATCTGACTCATTTTACCAACAACAAACTAGCTGCAGAAAAAAGTCTTTAAAATATACGTTTTATTTAAATTTTATCTTTTATGATTTGATCAAGTTTTATTTATTTATGCACTGTGAAAGATTTGAGCTGGATTTATTTGACTCTTTGAGTCAAATAAATTTAGCAAGTTTTAGATTTTGAACTTAACCCTCCTGTTATGTTGCGGGTCAAATTGACCTGTTTTAAAGTTTACTCTTTTTTTTTTTTTTATGTGTGAGTTTGTGAAAAATAAATTTACAGTAGTAAGTTGTGTCAACTTTTTAATAAGGTATGGTAATTTTATTTATATAGCACATTCAGCAACAAGGCAGTTCAAAGTGCTTTATATGAATTAGAAGGAAATTCAAACTAAACAACAAAACCAAAAGAAAGATAAAAAGGTAAAAGTAACCCGAGAGACAAATTGGCACGTGTCACAACTTTTTATGTGGCTCTCTAGACTCTAAAGGGACACACAAATAGAACCGTCAGGATAACAGTGTGCTTAGATATTATTTTATCAAACAATTCAAAGAAGTTTTTATCTATCTAATGGCAAATTGCATCAATTAATCACTCCAATTACCGTGGAAATTCATGCAAAATCAACAAATCCCTGCACGTTTTTTGCTCTAATGCATAATTGTGAGTTTATTATAGATTTTTCACAAAAATGATGAAACACATTGCCGTTAAGTGACAATTTATTCCCACCTGGTGGTAGGTATTTCTCACTTCTACTCTACTTCTACTAACCAACTGCCTCAGCCTCGAGTGATACGCAGAGTAATAAAAAGCTGCATTTACATGGGTGCAAATATTTCTAAATTACTACCACGAACATTTTTTTTATTGCTGGAGTGACTGAAAATATGTTCAGTATTATTTCATTTCAAGAACTTATTCATATTTTTACAGTTTAACAGTTTTTATCAGTACATTCTGGCTCAACTGGCCCTTGAATAACATTCAAGATCTTGATTTGGCCCAAAAGGAAAATGAGTTTGACCACACTGGGAGTTCAACAAAGACTTTTTGAATTTGGGAGAAAATGTATTTGGTACAGGTCAGGAAGTAAAATATTAAAACAGCTTTCTGATAATCCCACATTTTTTTTATTTTATTATTATTGTTTGAATAAAGTCTTTATTTTAATCCCACCACTGCATCACTAACTGTGTTACCTTAGGCTTCCTCTTACATCAATCGCCTGGTGGGAATGACGTTTTCAACAACTGCCCCCAAATTACACATCAGGCCTTTTAATTCCTATCTCCATCACCATCTTTCCCTCCTTCCTTCCTGCATTATTCATTCATAACGACCGCCGCCATCTTTCGCATCATCCTCCTTCTTTCCCGCTAACATGATGGCCGACACGAATGGACAAACACAATCAGCAGCGCTTGCCTCAAGAACGCACACAGACACACAACCACTTAGAGCACTTCCATAACCTAATAGTGTCAGACAAAATGAGTCATGAGATCATCTGATAGCAGCAACATAGTGAATCATATCAGTCAGCACGCGTGTGAGCATGCTCAGTCGTGCTTGCTGTAGTCTGAAATATTTACTGCATATGCTTCGTGTTAGACTGTTACTGTGTGAGTGGATTTAATTTAGTTAATTTATTGTTATGAGGAGCAGACGCTGGTTTGCAGTTGGAGCTCTGTTCAGCTACGGATGAAGCTTTCAGCTGTGAGAGGTCATGTGGGGGTCAGGAGGTCAGGAAGGTGACGACCTACCGCCTTGGGGCAGTGGACGTATCGGGCAAGGCTGATGATCAGGTCGTGTGTGATGGGGTCGACCAGGTTTCTGAAGCTGGCGTAGCGATACAGAACGTCATCCAAAGACGTTGACTCCATTCCCAGATCCTGCACACATAAAACAGAAACAATATGAACTCTCTAACCAACTGAGAATAATAAATCCCAGCCTGCACTGCTTCCTGCTGGGTAGGAATATAAAACAAAATAGGATTACGTCTACTGACAGACACAAAACTTAAGGATCCTGTTGTTCCTTTTCTCTAAGCAATTCTGGGTGTGTTGAATAACATTGTTAAAACTTGACAAAGAATATTGATTTTAATTTCTCGTTTGTTGTCATTTGATTCCATAAATTAGACTAAAATGGCTAAGCTACACAGAAACACATCCATATCTGTTCCTAAAAGCAAAAATATGAAAAACAGACACTTAAAACATCTTGACATTTTAGCCCAAGATACATTCCTTTATTTATTTTGGACAAGCTACCAACTTTTTATTTCATATGACAACCAGTAGGTACAGCTTTCCCCACATTTAAATAATGTGGCAAATACATACAGTTTTTACTACTTAAAATGAGTCTGATAAATGTGTTTGAAAACTTCTCCAGTCAACCATTAAAAGGGGTGGTACAATGTATTTTCCAGCAACAAAACCATTTTTAGCACAATAGGGTAATTATGTCACCTTGAGCTGTTAAAAAGACATCAAACTACAAGAAATTTTATGTCATAAGTTGTCATGAAGTGGGCCTCTGTCGCTTTAAGAACCTTCCACTTTTTCTGACGCTCCACACACCAAATGCACCTTAAACCACAGTGGAAACTGTTTTAGCACCACCAAAGAAGCTGATATCCACATTTAATAAGCACCATAGGCTCTATTAAATGCATCAAAGGTTTGTAATGTAAAAGCCTATAAAGCACTATACTGTAAGCTTTTATATAGCCCTACATAGGAGTGCCAGACATAAATAAATCATTGCCAGTTTTGCTGTTCCTGTTGAGGTGCAAAACAAAGGAGAAAAATTAAGTGAGTAAAGAAAAGACCTTGGGATTCATCAGCAGCACCAATCTGCTCATTATGTTTCCATTTTACAGTTACATTACATGGAAACTAAAATTTTTGTTTTGGCTCTTTGAGTACAAAACAACCATAGGTCACTGGTGAGTGGGTGGGATAGTGGGTGATTTCAGTCATGTACTAATAGGTGCCATCAAAAACAAATAAACAACTTTTTATGTGTAGAAAGCTGCCTACAACCTTCTAATGAATCAATTTAAATTTGTAAACAGATATGAACTAAACTAATGCATTTTCTCAGATAAAAAGATGTAATTAGAAACTTTACCTCTATTATTAGCTAATGGATTATATGATACAAACAAGATATAGTGGTACTACACTCAAACGCACTCCACTGCTAACAAAAGGTTATTCTGAAACACATTTATCTAAATAAATTAATAAAATAATCTATTTGTTGTTTTCTTTAAACATTCCATAACATTTAATCATTTCAGCTCTTGTCAAACATCTGCTATAATGCCAAAAGTACTGAGATGCTTACAATACCAACCACTTTAACAACATAACAAAGCAAAGACATTGACTTTAATTTGGAGTTGGTCCACCATTAGCAGCTATAACAGCTTCGACTCATCTGGGAAGTCCGTCCACAAGGTTTAGGATTATGTTTATGGGAATATTTTATGAGGTTGTTGGATGAAAAAGCCTAATTCTGATCTGCTTCATTATAAATGTTCTCAGATGGAGAGCCAGGATCCTACTTTATGTTACAGCTTGAAAACGTGAAGCATGTTTGTCTGTAACTATTTTGAGCTTTGAGCTGGCTTATACACTCACTAGCCACCTTATTAGGTACACCAGTCCAAACGCAAATGTTGAATCAGCCAATCACATGGCAGCAACTCAATGCATTTAGGAATGTAGACATGACCAAGACGATCTGCTGCACTCCAATAGAGCACCTTTGGGGTGTGGTGGAACGGGAGAGTTGCATCACGGATGTGCAGCCAACCAATCTGCAGCAGCTGTGTGATGCTATCATATCAATATGGGCTAGCCTCTCTGAGGAATGTTTCCAGTACCTTGTTGAATCTATGCCACGAAGGGTTAAGGCAGTTCTGAAGGCAAAAGGGGGTCCAACCCGGTACTAAGAAGATGTACCTAGTAAAGCAGAGTTTTTAATTTTTGTCTCCAACCCTGCTACATTTTCATGTTGTATTAGCATGAGCGTTCGGGTTAGTTTTACAATATATTGCCAGTTCAGTTGCACAACTGATTATTTGATAAGCGACACGGACAGAGATGCTCGGTCTCCTGTAGAAACCTATGACTCACCGAGTTTTCTTTGCTGCCTGTTCTGCGTAGGCGGTGAGGCACATAATGACAGCAGGTTTGAATGATTGACATGCATGTATTAATTAGCTCCTCCATTTTCAGGTTTCAAAAGCAACAAACCAGATAGGAGAAACCAACAATTAGTCTACAAAAGCAGCTGTCTGGTGGCACGTTATGGTACTAACCTGGAACTGAAAAAAAAATTTCCAAGTCTTCAGGAAATCAGTTTTTTCTCTTCCTTGCAAGCTAAAATTAGAGGAAACTTTTCTTGTTTTAAGTAAGAGTTACCAAAATTATTTGTATTTGATAAATGCCACAATAATGAGAGAAAGAGGAAAGTTCACTTCAAATAGGTAAGTTTTAGTGTAATATATACGTAAGTAGCCAGGTAGGCATATATGTGTGTGGACCTGCATTGTATCAATGCAAGGTGCGATGTAGAAGGTCATAGGTGTAAACAACACATCTGTAAGTTGTTGATATGTTTTTCACATGTTGCTAACGTGTTAAAAATCCTGTATTTTTGATATGAATGTACTTTAAATCACCTGGCCCTCACAATTATCAGCCCGTCAGTGGAGTGAAAGGAGAAAATGAGAACAACAGCTCAAGAGGAAACGGTGGATTAAACAGGAAAGGTCACATCAATATTTCAGATAGTTAAAACAATAAACTAGTGAATAATTATTGATATCAACTGAAGAGCTTACATCATGATGCGTTTTTCAGGCTGTCCTACCCTACCTGTCAGTATTATGATTTTTCTGAAATGCTGCGTTGGTTTTACAACTGATCGACATCCATTCTAAAAAGTTTCACTTTGTCTCTTCAGTTCAGAGAATATTTTCCATCAAGACTTTATTTTTGACACATATGAAACAGTTTTATGTTCTTTTTATGTTTTGTTTTTTTTGCCTTTTTCTTATTGTTGAATCATAAACTCTTGTGCTTTAGATGTGGTTCCTAGATTAGTCATTGTTGCTCTCTTTGATTAATTTTGATAGACATGCCACTGGGAATGTTTGCCACTTCTCCATGTTTTCTCCATCTGTGGATATTATTTCTCAGAGTGGTTCTCCAGAGACGAAAATTCTTTGAAATGACTTTTTAACTCTTTCCAGATTGGGAAATGTTAAGGATTTCGTTTCTCATCATTTGTTGAATTTCATCAGGGGCTGGGCTTCATATATTAATAGTTTTTGACATTTTTGCTCTGCTTCATGTTTTCATTTACGGTAAGTGATGTCTGAATTTTAATGGAGTGGCACTAATTAGACCAGGATTTCAGATGCAAATGAAAAACAGCTATGCTAAACTTTGTATCTGAAGCAAAATCCAGATATGAGGAAGTTTATCAAGTAATTCTGATGAAATTGTCTCCAGTGATATAACCAGCTGATGCAGAAAAAAGATCACTGACACCAAATTATTACTATTATTTTTTTTTGGTTGAGGTTGGAAAGGCACTCAAAGCCCCTCATGAAATATACATGAGTTTTCTCGATTGGACTCAGTTTTAACTATATTCAGACACTCACAGTAATTTATGCTTTCAGAAAACAGTGTAGTTTTTGCTTTTGTTAGTGTAAGAGTGGTCCACATCAAAGAAGAGGTCTGAACGCAGCTCAGCCTGAACAAAGACAGAACAGCAGTCAGACATGGCGAACGCTGCGACTCAAACCCTCTAGTTAATAAAGGGAAGTGGTGTCCGGCGCTGGAGAACTCAGATCTATAAACACTTCACAGCATTCTCACCGACCTCTGCTGAGAGACAGCTTCATTGAGTCAACATTTTTTTCCAATTACAGAAATTGGGAAAGCACCTCCATCCAGAGTTTGGCTCAACGGCACACGGCTGCTGCCAATTATTGTAACTCTCTGCAAACTCGACAGATTATATACATAAACCCAAACCCCACACAAGATGCGAGTTCTACTAAATTTGATTTGGTGATTTCAACATAAATAAAGAGATGTCAGACTGTTTAAAATATTAATTTAAGCTTATACGGAATTGCTAAATTTACTTTTTGAAAGTGCGAAGAATAATAATTAGTTATAGTTGTAATCTGATGCTACAGGTTTAATCTTTCCTTTGTGTTTTGAGCTTGGCTTGTTCACAAATACATCTCAACAAATAGGAACCGATTGCTTTTAAGATGAGCCAATTAAACTTGAGTTCTTTTCCTAGATCTGTCTTGAAAATGTGTTTTCACACCAGATGGTCCATAAACTGCAATATTTGCCACATTTTCAACAAATCAAATCTTTTGAAAAAACTGTTTCAGCCCTTCGCCTGTGGGGGCGCTGCACGAAAACCCACTGATGGGGACAACACAAAAACCTCAGAAGACTATATGAGTGCAACTTCCTTATGCAGAAATGTAAATAAAAATGCAGTGGCATTAAATTTTAACAGTTGGCAAAAGACCACATGCTATTTATCCTGCTAGCGGTAGGCTTGTGTGTTTGTTTTGGTTGTATTTACCCAGAATTCCCTGCAGTGTAGGCTAATTCACTTCCTGTTTTCAATCTGTTTGGCATTCACATATGAATTCAAACAGTGCCAGAGTACGCTTCAACAGAACCGAGACCTGGGTGGACCAGAGTTCACTTATCACACCTCCACAATCAAATCGGACTTTCTATGTAAACAAACAAGAGTTCAGTTAAAGCGGCTGGTGTGAATGCAGAATCTGTTAATGTTAACAGGAAGTGGGGTCCTAAAACAAATTCTGTTTAAGCTCCCATGAAACATTGGGCGAGTCCTGAACAGTGTTGGGTAAGTTACTTTAAAAATGTAATCCGTTACAGTTACAAGTTACCTTGTTTAAAATGTAATTGTAGTGTAACTTTTCAGGCAGCCATGTTTAAAAGTAATGTAACTAATTACTTTTGATTACTTTGAGGTTTTAATGAGTATTGACCCATTCTGAAACATTTTATTTTCTGCACTCAGGTTAGTGCACTGAAATGAGTCCATTTGATTCAGCATTATAAAAACGTGTTGATGGAAGTGTTTATGTAGTAAGCTCTATTTTTCTGACTTAATAGCCATGTTTAGTATACTGAATGGAGTAAGTAAATTATAGAGAACATTCTAATAATACCTCACATGCTGCTGAAAGTATTTAGGCTTACATTAGCATTTTGGCTAATTTCAGCTCATACACTCATTTTAACATACTCAATGGTGCACGTCCAGCTTACTTAACATACTTGTGACTTTCCAGAAGCTAATGACTACTATTTAGCTAAGTTAGCATTTATGCTAATTCTTAGCATCAGAACCCTGGGTCCAAACCGACGGGCACACTTTGGCAGGCCCCAGTTAAATTTCTTCAGGAATTTTCTAGTTTACTTTATGTTCATGAAAACCATAACACTAGCACATTGCATACAATGTCTCATGGAAAAATATATTCAACGTTTGTCATGCATCAACACCAAACAGTCAAATATTAAGAAATAATTTTCATATTCACAGATGTAAATGTAAAGCAGTGCATAAATGTTGGTTGAAGAGGGTACTATTGTTTTCTGTAATTGCTGGTATTACCACAATTCCGAGATGTTTGTCCTGCCAGACACCGTAGTGCAGGGATTTTTTCCTTGCGAGCTGCTGTGTTCCTTTCAGTGTGTTTAATGCCTGTAAGCTAAGCAGCAGCTCCGCTAGCCCGTGTAAAATATACATTGCGTTGGTATGCCGATCTTTTTCTGTTTGTTCAGTGTGCCAGTTGGCTGCAGATTGCATCTTGTTTTGATCAGGTTTGATTGTTTTGTAAAGGAAAATTGTTAAATCATGACAGTCTGTTTACTGCATGTAAAGTGGAAGAAATAAAGAAGAGGCACAGGATGGAACATCAGAGTGGCATGGCTATGATAGAGACAAGGAGTAGGAAAAACGGCGATAAAGTAGCAATAAAAATATCATTACATATTTAAAGGTTTTTGTTTATATTTTTTTTAAAATGTAACTAAATTTGTAATTCTTAATATTTTCGAAAGTAATTGTAACTGGATTACATATTTTCTCATTGTAACTGTAACGAATTACAGTTACTCTTTTTTTGTAATTAAATTACGTAACGTCGTTACATGTAATCCGTTACTACCCAACACTGGTCCTGAATAAATCCACTCATCTGAGATGCACATAGTCTTGGAAGAATGAAATCTATATTTTGTTCAGGCAGCCATGTTGCTCTCCATCATTTCATTCTGTCAGCCCATTCAAGAATCTGAAGCTGAAGGTTGAGTCAGCCTGTATTCAATATAGCAGGAATCAGGGAAAATAAAATTACTCAAATTACTTCTGAAAAGTCCTTTTTTACTATGTAGTTCAGATGATCTGTTATGAATGAGTGTGAAACATTTACGTGTCCTTCCATCTCAAATTCTGAAAAGAGTCCATTTGATCAGCTCTCTATAAAAACGTGTTGATGGAAGTGTTTATGTAGTAAGCTCTACTGTTTACTATTGCTGCCAAAGTGGAGCTGTTTAAAATTTAAATAGAACATTTTAAGAAACACAGCTAAGAAAAAATTTCCTTTAAGAGAAAAACTGGATGAGAACCAACTCGGCATTATTCTGCGCTCCATTCACCTCGGTAGTCATGCCATATTCAGTATATGTTACATAATCAAATTGCTTTTACTTAAAAGAGAAAAGCAACAAATTATTTCTTCAACCAAAACAATAAATTGATTCTTACAGTTAAGAATCTGGGTTAACTCCTCTGATGCTTTCTTGGGCATCTTATCAACAATACTTTAAACCAGAAGAACAGCAGGACGACATTTTTTAGAGATTTTGACACTATGCCATTCACAGTCAGTTATAAGATTTCCAATAATTTTTATTTTACTTTTTGATAATTGTAGTTGTGTGTATCCGATTGGTTGGTTGCGTGATATTATGTTTTTTAACTGGACAAGGCAAGCAGTTTGATTAATATCAGAAATGTTCTGCTCATTTAGATCATTTAGACCAGGTCTGCAGCTGATTACATCCTTGTAAAGCCAGAGGAGCTCATGTTTGTAAAGTGAAGTGGCTGCAGAGCTGAAGAAACATCACCAGTATCACAGCAAAGATTGTAGTTTCCAGTTTCAGACATCAGTTCAGCTCAGGTTGGGAACAGATCGCAGGATGCTGCCTGCAGCATGGCCGCTCAACATGACCCCAACAAAGTCAGGGTGTCCGATCTCTAAAGTAGGCTGCAGAGCAGAGTGTGGCCTCCCTATCCCGAACACAACTCCAAAAATATTTAACTCCGAGAGCGGCGATCCCCTAAAACAGAACTCGGTGTCCTGGGCTGGCGGAGCAGCAGACACAGAGTCGGAGGAGGTGCTGCATGAGACAGGGCATGGCAATGTTTACACTGCAGAGCAGCATCGTCCTTCTTCGGTTCGTGTCGCAGGAAGTCATGCGGTACCTGCATCACACGCGGCACTCGCCCTCCTCCAAGGTTGAATCTCCATCCGTGCTGGAGCAGCGAGCTGGACGCGGCCGCATCAGCGCTTCGGTCCGCGGGCTGCGCAGTGGCTGCAGCTCCGGAGGCTCGACTCTACTGTAGGGGCGAGCCTGTGGTGTCCCCGGGCTGGAAGTGAATAATGCATCGCAGCCTCTGTTCAGCTGAGAAGGGGGCGACTGTACATGAGCTCAACTCCTTTAAACACACGGAGATGGAGAGAGGGAGCAGGAGGAGCGGAGGGAGCAGCAACACGGCCAGGAGAAGGAGAGAGGAAGCAGCAACACAGTCGAGCTGGCGGTTTCTGGGAGTCTCTCCTCCGATTTCCACTGAAAGCAGCGTTTTATTGTCGTGCTGTACATTAGCAGTGGCTTGTGTACTGCAAGCATGAGTCACATAGCTGAAATCCTTTTGCAGTCTTCAAGTTAAACAAAGGAACGAAAGTGTTAGACTTTTATATATTACACAGGGCCGACCCAAGGTTGTAAGAGGCCTCAAGTAGAATGTTATTGGTGGGCCCACTTCCGGTTGGGTCCACCAGCTGACATGCTTTTTATATTGACAATTTTGGAACTTTTGAAGAGTTTTCCACCTTCATCTAGCATTTCACATGTTTTGCAGATAAAGTAAACTAATGGAAAATAATGCATATTTGACAAATATGATGCTAATTTTACATTATTCAGAGCTCTTGTGTGTGATCAATTTGGTCACAAATGTGTCCTATTTTCTCAATAGTGTACAAAAAATGTTCTCCCTATTTGAGGAATAAGATAAACTCTCCAACACTTGACATTTCCCTGTAGTTTAATGACAGACACATTAGACCTATTTTGTGATCTAAATCTCAATCTTTGTTGAAACATGTTGTTGAATAAAGATGCAGAACAATTACTTGCATAACAAATAAAGTTGTGCACTAGTTGACAAGCTAGCACACAACTAATAAGCTAGCACACGACCACACTCAAGTAAACAAAAAAGGTTGCACAGACAAGCTTCCCACAAAATATGCAAATCAGGCAGCCAAATAACTTACACACAAAATCCCTTTCCCTAGCATGTTGTCATAGCAACTACAAGAGTTATCAACAGTTGTCTAAATAAATTCTAAATTCAAATTGAAAAATACTTTTTTAATCCCAAAGAAAATTTGAATAAATATAACTTAATATAAAATTTCAATTTAACATATTTTTTATACACAGCACACGTTTTTAAGTTGATAAAAATACTTTGGTAGAATTGCCCTTTCTAAAAACTTACCTAATGTTATGAAAGCAGCCTACATTTTTTAACCACACCTAAAGCTGTTTTTTTTCCAACTTTAACAAAGTTTTAATTAGCCCATTTAGTCTCATCTATTGTCCATCTGTAATATTCCTAACTCCCTGATCATAAAGTGAAAATTAAGTTTTAAACATTTTCCTTTACTCATGTTTTAACGAGGTTTAAATCTATTAATAAGTTGCCTAAAAGTAAGAATGCACATCTCGAGGTTCATAAAAACATCTAAACGTTTTACCTGTGGAGTGACTCTACTGACCTCTGGTGGTGATGAACAATAAAACTATTGCTAACAGAAGTTCAACACTTACAATTCATTTGTTTTTATCCTTTAAACTGAAAAACTTTACATTGTATCCTCACTTTCTATATGAGAAGAAGCCTAATCACAGAAAACAAAAACTCACTACAGATCCAGACATTTTTGAAAAGGTTTATTCGCTTTACTTTTAATTACATCTCTATTTTTACAGTCAGAGTTGCTTCAAACATAAAGCAGCGAGTTAGCTTCTACCTTCCCTTTAAGGGGAAGTGTTAGCTTCTACCTCATTTCGTTCCTCTCAAAGTTAAAACAGCAAAAGACATCCATCAAATGGTAGACATGTCTCTTAAAACACAAAAGTTCAAACCGGTCGCCCTCTGACACTGCTTCTCACGCTTTTTGTGGTCGATTTCTGTTATTCCAAGAATATAAAGCCTCATCTAGCATTTCACATGTTTTGCAGATAAAGTAAACTAATGGAAAATAATGCATATTTGACAAATATGATGCTAATTTTACATTATTCAGAGCTCTTGTGTGTGATCAATTTGGTCACAAATGTGTCCTATTTTCTCAATAGTGTACAAAAAAAAATTCTCCCTATTTGAGGAATAAGATAAACTCTCCAACACTTGACATTTCCCTGTAGTTTAATGACAGGCACACATTAGACCTATTTTGTGATCTAAATCTCAATCTTTGTTGAAACATGTTGTTGAATAAAGATGCAGAACAATTACTTGCATAACAAATAAAGTTGTGCACTAGTTGACAAGGATTCTGTGAAAAAAACTAAAAAAAAAAACACACCACCTACCAAAGGCAAAAAAGGTTGCAACAACAGTTTATCAAATCCAGTTGTCTAAATAAATTCTAAATTCAAATTGAAAAATACTTTTTTAATCCCAAAGAAAATTTGAATAAATATAACTTAATATAAAATTTCAATTTAACATTTCTCTTTTACACACAGCACACGTTTTTAAGTTGATAAAAATGAATCAAAGTCAAGCAAATTGTATAGAAACCGATTCCTAACATTTCAAAATAAATGAGCTTAAAAATAAAAGAGCACGGACATGGCATTTTATCAAAATGTAAAAATTATTTACTGTTCTACCACACAATGACAACTACTTAGCCCATTTAGTCTCATCTAATGTCCATCTGTAATATTCCTAACTCCCTGATCATAAAGTGAAAATTAAGTTTTAAACATTTTCTTTTACTCATGTTTTAACGAGGTTTAAATCTATTAATAAGTTGCCTAAAAGTAAGAATGCACGTCTCGAGGTTCATAAAAACATCTAAACGTTTTACCTGTGGAGTGACTCTACTGACCTCTGGTGGTGATGAACAATAAAACTATTGCTAGCAGAAGTTCAACTCTTACAATTCATTTGTTTTTATCCTTTAAACTGAAAAACTTTACATTGTATCCTCACTCTCTATATGAGAAGAAGCCTAATCACAGAAAACAAAAACTCACTACAGATCCAGACATTTTTGAAAAGGTTTATTCGCTTTACTTTTAATTACATCTCTATTTACAGTATTTCAAACATCAGAGTTGCTTCAAATCGCTCACTAAAGCAGCGATGTTAGCTTCTACCTTCCCTTTAAGGGGGAAGTGTTAGGCTCATTTCTCGTTCCCTCTCAAAGTTAAAAACAGCAAAAGACATCCATCAAATGGTAGACATGTCTCTTAAAACACAAAAGTTCAAACCGGTCGCCCTCTGACACTGCTTCTCACGCTTTTGTGGTGCGATTTCTGTTATTCCAAGACTATAAAGCCTGGCCTTGAGCAGGAGGGGGGTTACATTTGGCTGTCAACGCACACAGTGGACTCTATGCTAGAGCTTGATAGCACGAAATCACAGTGGACATCTTCATTTTTCTAATTTAATGATAATAATCACCTTCCGCTCCTATACTGTCCAACAGATAGTGTTTAGATCAGCCCAATTCAAATTTGTACAAAGTATTACAGCTAAATATTTCTTCTGTTGTGTGTCTAATGTTAGACAAACAAGGAAAGAATAAAATAGCTGTGAGCAGAAACCTCACCAGGATTCCTGTGAAAAAAAAAAAAAAAAAAAGAGGACCTACCAAAGGCACGCAAAGGCAGCAACAACAGTTGCAATACAATTTATCTAATGGCTGTTAATGGAAATAAAAACAATCAGGAATATAACTAATGTTTTTAAAGGAACTAACATGTTGGTGGTTGTTTTCCAACTGTGTGAAAGTTACTAGAAAATATTAAATATGTACTTTGAGTTCAATTACTAGAAGTTACTGTGATAGGTTTGTGCTGGTATAGGAATGACAGATCAAGTTAGGACTGCATGCAGTGAATTTCATTATTTTTATGCTTTTCAAGTAGAAAATAATGATGTCCACTGTGCTTCACTGTTGTGTCACTCTTCCACGACTCTGAACATGGGTAGTCTGATGCTTATAAAGCATGAGGAGAAGGAAAGGGTCCAAGTGAAATAAATGTTATAACCCCAAAACAGATGACAACATAGAGATGAACAGTTTTCAGCTGGCAAATAAGAAATAACTTACTGGTTCAATTTGAGTCCCTCTCCATTTTCTCAAACCAGAAGCTCAGCAGGAAATCCTCCCACTTACAAATAGTCGGGTCAGTGTTTCAGTAATTGCCCATCAGAACCAAATCTGCAGTAATTCTACGTTTGACCCAAGTGTCCGTGCCTCAAGAATGCACAGAACAGCAGAGTGAATTTCCACTCTGTCATTTAATCGATCCCACTCTGCTGCTCTTGACTGAAATTGACTGAATGCTGAGGCAGGGCCGCAGAAGAAGGACAACTGCAGAGATCACCCAGCCAGTGCCAGTTAGAATGTGTAGCCAGCAGGGGGCGCTTTGTCATCTTTGTTGCTCTCCAGAGAGAAGGGGGGAATCCTGACGTCGAAGTGGGAACCATCGGTTCTCTCAATACGAAACGTTCCCCTGGGGAAAAATAGCAAGAGTGAATGGTTACAGAATCAAAACACTCTGTTTATTATACATTTATAGATGATCTATAATTCTGGTCAGACACATGGAAACAATTATTGCCAATGACATGAATGTTACATTACTCTTGTTTTTAGCTTGTATTTTATTAGCCAACTTAAATAGGTCAAATGGATTTTTATGTTCCTGCGTTTGTAATTTTGTTTAATAAAACATGGATCTCTGCATTGAGTTTTTATTTCTTCCAACCCACAAAGCATAAAAATAACACAAACTGCTCAAATACATAAACGTCCCTTCTGATATTTGGATAAATGTCCTGTAGTAAGATGCAACTCAACCTGTCATAAAAAATCTGTTGGCATCATTCTGGTTGGACATATGACCAATCAACCCATCAAAACCAGTAGAGATCATCTAAATAAGATGTTTTGTGTGGCATGGGCTCAGCTTTTAAAACTAGGCCTAGTGCCAAACTTCATTTTCTTTCATCTGATTGTTTGGGTCGGATGGTTGAATCTTGAAAACAAACAGGACAGTGAATGTGTATGTGTATGCTGGGGCTGCATATGCAGCGTGTGGAGCAGCGTTCTCACCACATATGACCACTTGGTGCTTGTAGAGACACATGGCTGCTGTACTGGAAGGCTGGCTGCTCTTTAGAGAGCACAGGTTCCTGTAAGCACAAACACAGAAACACTGTAAACAGGAAACAATGAAGACACACAGACACACACGCATGCTTTATTTTTATCCATGGTAAATAATAGCTGTACAATAAGAAGTTCAGAATAAAAAAAGTTTTAAAAAAAGTCCCCCAAAAAACAGCTGACATTAAATAATTTCTTTATTCTTGGTAACAGTTAACAGGTTAACCTCTGGGTCTAAACTGAGCGCTCCTACTTGGTTTAAACACGTTTTATAATATTCTGCATGAGAAGCAGTAGAAAACAAAACGCAATGAGTGTTTATTTTATATCTTTGTGTCAGCTTATGGTTCAGAATCAATATAAATAAATGTCATAACATTTTAATACCTGCATTACCAATGTGGTTTCTTATTTAATCAGCAGCAGGAATGCCGTAATTGTTGCTTTTCTGTTTATTTGGACACCGTTTTGCTTTTAAAGAGACCTCTAGGTCAGCTGCACGTACCCCTTCAAAATAAAAGCATGCTGCTCCGATACTCACCCTGCCTACGACGCCGCGGCCCCGGACCGTCTCCAGGGTTCCTGACAGGCTGAAGATCCTCCAGTGCCTCTCTCTCAGCTGAACCACCTCGCTACCCAGATTCTCCAGGCGGATACAGTAGCGCCACTGCAGGAAGGCAACACATGTTCAAACTGTTCGCTCGAAGTTGTCGTCGTTTCCAACACTGCATGCAACTCACCCAGTACACGTGGGAGTTCTGGGCCTCCTGAGAACCAGAGAAACAAATCATTAGATTTTCAGTAGAAAGAAAATAACAGATCAGTTCCTCCAGGATGGTGCCATGTTTCTTTGTGATTGCTAAGGCATAAAGTTACTGATGTTGTGGCACTGTTTTCAAAACGTTGTGGTCAAAGTTACACATTTTTTGCCAAGGTTAACAAAGCCAATATTTAACGTGTAAGTACCATTTTCAGGTACATTCTTGAAATAGGCGCGTTAAGTCCCAAGGAGAAGTTAAAGTGCAAAAGAATAAACTGAATGTGTCAAACTGAAGGCCTGGGGGCAAAATCTGGCCCAAAATAGCTTTTTACATGTCCCTAGAGTCTAGAAAGTCCCATAAATATATCCTTAAAGATAAGAGTTGTGTGTTTTAATATTATTTAATCTATTTAATCAAAGCAGTTTTCATTTATACACTGCAAAATTACATCAATTTAAAAACGCGTGAAACATTATTTAACTTTAATTTATCACTGAACGCAGAAAGAGATTTTTATTAATATATTGAGAGTCTCTTAATGGTTTTATCAATACTTTCTGCCACAACTGGCTCTTTTAAAACATTCATAATCTTGATAAGGTCCAAAATGAAACAGAGTTTGCCAAAAGAAAGGGGAAAAAGGGAAATGTTACATGTTTTCATCTTGCAGGTTCTGTTTTCAATAGACGTGAAACAGGAAGTTAATTTACAAGCAGGATATGAGGATTGGTCAAAATTCAGTCGAGTTGGTCAGAAAAGAAGGAAATACAGAACTCGCTGCAGTCAGATTAGCAGAGAAGTCACGATGACTGGTGAAAATTGTAAGATTAGTGAACGATGAGTTGGATTTAATAATTGCAATCGCAACACCTTGGTGAGACCAACATACTGAGGAACTCTGAGCAGATGAACCCACCCTCACTCCCATGTAGAAGGGGATAACGGTGACCCTGATGTTCTCTGTGGTCTCCCTGTGGACGTCAGACAGCTCCAACCAGGGGTGGTTCTTCTCCTGCCAGGCCTTCAAGGTGTCTCTGGGTGTAAATGGGGGAGCTAAGGTGTGAAGACAACGACAAAAACACAAATTTACCATTAACTTATTGACATTTATTTTAGTTTATGACACCTACATTCTGAATCCACAGTCAATAAAACAAACATGGAGCCATTTTGCCTTCAGTCCAACTAAATAAAACCCGCTTATGGCTGCAAATCTTACACAATCTTTTGAAATCAAGCCAAAAACTGGATGACAAAATGATTCAGTCTGGTGTTTTGGTCTCAACTAGACCTTTTTTTAAGGACAATTTGGTTTACAGAGACTCATAATTCATTTTTTTCCCCTGTTTTTGTTTATTTATTTGGGATATTTAACATGTTTTCCGGTTCCAGCGTTAAATTTTAGATTAGTTAGAATTTAAGGTTTATTGATCTTTAAGAATGTGTTCTTGCATTATTATGTCATTACCATTACAGTGCTTGAAAATGGTCACAAAACAACAATATTATCGTTTATCGCAATAATTTCTGGGACAATTTATCATCAAACAAAATTAATTATCCCGACAGGCCTAGATATTATAGAACATTCGGGGCTTTTGAGTAATAACTTTTAGCCGCTTCAGTATCAGTCTTGTTATCTATAGTTTACTGAAGAAAAAAAAGAAAAACAACTCAAAGCTAATTTTGCAAAGTGGATCGGCTACTTCACTGCTTTTTTGGATCATCTGAACTTATTTAGACCACTTTTGATTCAAAATCTGTAACTTCTGGTCATATAAGGGCTGAAGTAACCTAGATTAAATATTTATTATTTAAAGCAGTTTATGAACTTTGATATCTGCATTTTTATTGACTAGACCTAATCTAAGGACTACAGTTTAGCTTTCCCTCATATGCGGACGAAACACATAGGAAAATAGTTTGCCTTTTTAAATTAATTAAATTTTTTTTATTAATATTTAGCAAGTCAGAACCAAAATAAAACATATACAAATATTAAATGAAATGTGCAAATTGGCAAATTATAGAAAATGATGTCAAAAGGACAGTTTTTACAAGGTGCTAAAAGAATTTTGTTGTTTTGTTGAAGAAATAATATACATATACATATTTTTTACATATAAAAACACATCCTACCCCTTTCAACCCAGTTTAAAACATTATATTAGAAATATGTAAGTCAGATCCTTGCTGGTTACCAGGGATGGCGTACAAGGCTCTGCTGTCGTCATGATTGGCCAGAAATGTCACTGCCTCAGTCTGAGACCTCTGAGACTGTCGAACACAGAACAAATTCAAAACTACACACTTTGAAAAATACCTGCGACAATAACATTAAATCTAACAACAACAGCAACGTGCCACAGCTACAAAGATGAACCTCTAATGTTAATGTTAATGTTAGCTTATTTTATGCAAGTGCTGAAAGAAATACCTCTGGATCATATTTAACTGTAGATCAACAAAGAATATTTATTTAAATTAACTAAAAGAACCAATTTTCCTTGACGATATTATAACTGTTTTAGAGAAATGACCAAACAATGCTTGGTGTCTGTACCCAGAACAATCTGACATTTCCTGTTTGGACTCAATATTCTTCAATACACAAAGTTTTACTTAAAAACAAACAACAGCAGCTTCAGGCTGAACAAAGTGGCTGCTACTTACTATGTGAGGGCAGTCCCTGGTGTCAATGAGGACCTGGTAGTACGTGTGAGTCTTCCCCTTCACCTCCTTAGAGCCGTGGGCTCCGGGCGGCTCGGGTTTGCTGCGGGAGGAAATTTTATTTCAATAACCTCTCAAACAAAGCTACTAAACTTTAAGAGCAAGTCTGAGATGCGGGGTTACCTGTCGGACACTGGAGGGGTGATGTCCCGGTCATAGAGGCGGGCGTGCCACGGAAACAAGACAATGCCTCTATAGCCAAATACACTGTGGAGAAATAGCTGAGTAGACAACAACAACAAGGAAAGAGAAAATAGATTAATCCCTGAGATACATCATAGATTAGATGGGATTATATATGCAAAAATAAGACTGACAAATTTATTTATAAAAAATTTTTTTTTGAAGTGTAATGAAGAGATCTTCATTACTGGTACCATCTTTACTTAAGTAACTTTTAAGTGCACCTTTGCACTTTAAACATGGATTTGAACATCAATAGCAATGTGTGCACAAGTTTTAACTATTTAACGCTGTAAATCCAGCCGCTAATGGCCGCCATGTCAAGCTACGCGCTCTGCTGGAGGATCATCAGAAAGCCTTACCTGTCCCGTTTCATATTTCCCATGCTGCTTCACTGCTTCAAACACACCGACAGCCTCCAAAATCTTTCCTTCAGGCCTGTTCCTGCCAAAATACAGGCAACACAGTTACACACACACAATAGACACAAACACGGAGCTACGTGTCAGTCGGTACTGACCACAAAACACAAGGTGTGGTAAAAGCAACCACTGATTCATAAGGAAAAAGGCCCAATCCCAACTCCAGCCCTGACAGAAACACCAGTGTCTATCTTCAACACACAACGCTCGAACAGCGATGATGACGATAACAGCTGGTCACTTCGAGTGAATAACACTCACACTTGTGAAAGCTAATCTTCACAGCACAGTTGAAGGGGCGGATTAATGATTGGGATATATGGAGGAGAGGATTTAATATCACACAGTAAGTTGGTTTCAGGTTTTGACTATTGCAAAAACAATCACCACAAGGTAACCGGATTTTGCTGTGAGAAATATGGTTAGAAAAACGAGCCAAGCTCCAAAGATTAAACATTAAATACTGCCAGAAAATATGTTAAGATGCATTATTATTTTAAGATATTAGAGGAGAGTACAACAAAATAGGAAGTATGAAACGACCTATTTTTCAGGGCAGGTGGAAGGGCTGAAACAATTAATCGAATACATTTTGATGAGTTATTAAAGTAATTAATCTAGTAATCAGTTAATTGTTAACAGGAGTATACGGACTCAAAAAAATCCATTTGCTGAAAGAACAACATATTCAGAGCAGTAATTAAACCAAAACTGTAGAAAAAAATAATTTTGCATTTCAGGTTAAAAAAAAACTTTTTTTTGTCTGTAAATATGTTCAACCTAGAACTCCTAAAGGGGCACAGTTTTAGTTTCAAATTCTGCAAAAAAAATCCTCGAAGCATATTTGCTATCCAATTTTAAATCTGTTAATCCAAAAATAATCAACACTGTATTGATTTTAAGGTCAGCAGAAAGAGCTGAGCTTTTCACATGTTGATAACAGAAGTTCTAAAAACTTTGTCCACACATAATAAAGTTTGTGGTTGTAATGTAATAAAATGTGTATTTTTATGCGTTTGTTGAATCCAGTCTCACCCCTGAGAGCCACAAACATCCTTTTGCTATATTTAAATTTCTCTAGGCTAAAGGACAGCTGCTAAACCTTTTAATGACGTGTAAAACTAAACACCAAGTGCTATTTATTGCATGTAGACAATAACCAATGAAGAGTCTAGCAAATCCGTGTACTTTTAAACAAGAAAAGATTATTTATTATAAGAAGGTTTAAGATTTAACAACAATTAATGGATCAAATAACCGATGCAAGATGCGCTGGAATGAACTGATGCACTGAAACACATCCCATCGTTTACATAACAAATACCACAACACTGACCCCCATAAATTCACCTTGTAAGCTAACAAAAATATGACAGTAGTAAAGGGTAACTAAAAACTGGAGAACTGTTGCTATTGCAGAATCAGAGGGGACTGAAGTCCACCCACATCTACTGGTGATGTTTAAAGTTAACAGGATCCCTCTTTGTTCGATTTCGAGAATCGCTTCTGGCTACACCGACTCTGACTTTTCTGGAAAAACACCAACTTCCTTAAACTAACAAGTCACAACTGCAGCTCTGAGCTCCCAGAAGCAACACCAACCCCAACAAAACCTGTTCAGGAAGCAAAACGGTCAAAGTCAAAATGAGTGTGCCAACGTTTCTATAAATAGTTAGTAAGCCTGGATCACATGACCGGATTAAGAGAGGCAAAAGACACAAAAATGTGCTGGGTCATGGTTTGCTAGGATAGCTTCATGTGTTCTCTGGTCAAAACAACACAAACACACAAGACGAAAGTTCAAGTTAAAACACTGACTATAGCCGATACCAGCAGTTCCCACTGTAGAGCAGCTTTTACATAAATAAGCAACATTTTTCTGACTTTTAAAGGCAATTTTGTTTTAAAATAACATGAATAGGGTCAAGAACATCAATCTACATTTCTACAGCCCAACATTTCCTTTACCCCCCTTACTAAAATTTCTTCAATGCAAAATATCCCTTTTTGTAGGGAAACCTCAAACTGAAATCTGATCTTGAGAACGTTTGCACAAGCAAGCAGACTTCCACATGTTTCATAACAAAGAAAGTCTGTGTTAAATATCTGTGGTTTAATTACATAACAGTTTGTTGCACCTTTTCTGCAAATCAGCGCTCATGTTACTTTGAAAACTTTTACAGCTGTCATAACGAGGATAGCTCGTTGTGAGATGTGTTGTGAGGATTATCAGAGGATGACAGGATGTCCACTGCAGTGTAATGTTTGTTTTATTGATTCTGGAGCTGACTGTGTCTGGTGATGGTCAATTCAGCAGTTAATCCATTCACTATTTTGCATCCCAAACTTTGTTTTCAAAACATGATATTAAATCACACCCTGTTCCGATTAAATTGGCTCTTATCTCGCGATTCGTAAGTGACCTTCTCAGCATAGATATGATTTCCTTACAGTTCACAATCACAATAAGTAGATTATAGAAAAGTACTTTCTATAATCTACTAATTATAAAAATGTCCCACTACAAACTGATGCATTTTGCATTTTATAAAAACAGAAAAATCTGCAAAGGTACTACAGTGCTTTGCAGTACATTAATTCATTTTTAACAGGTTTTGCACACATATAATGTTGTGTATGAACACAAATATTTTCAGAGAGCCATCAGGTGTTTTATAGGATACAATCTTTAGTTTTCTTGTGCTGGCGTAGTGCAGAAAACGTCTGTGTATCCTCACAAGCATTAAATGTTATCAGACATTTTTTATTCTAAATGACATCCAAAAAACAATTTGAGTAGCATCATTAACAAGGTAGTGCTGGTGACTGACCATATTTGATGTTTCAGGGGTATTTAAGTCAGTTGTCTATCTTCCCAGTAGTGACCGATCACTCTAAAAGTTCTCCGTTTTGCCTGGATTTGCCAGAATGCACAAGTCTCAACAAGGGAAAAACCTAACAAACATTACCAGGCACTTCACTGGTATTTGTGAAAACATCATAGTCATAATTTATTATAAAATATATTGCAAGGGAAGCAGAGATTTAAATTAATCTCAACAAGGTAGCAATTACGGTTGCTACTTTGTTTGTTTTTAAAATACACAAGTGCTAAGTTATTTAAAAATAAACACACAAACAAACATTATCAAAGTACAAAAGGCATTATTTACATGTCTAAAATGGTTTTCTTCCCATTACAATTATCTGGCCTTTACTAAATAGATTTAGGATATTATTAAGGCTCCAGAAAAGCTTCTTAGAGGTTAAGCTAATCAAGTGGCCACTGACGACTTTGTCTCAATGTGGAAACGGTATGTTGGTCAAAGTTAAACAGAGAAACGACTAACTGACTTAAACGTTTTTAAAGTAAATATGCAACAATAACACTGTGGTAAATTGACTGAAAGTTTGCACAAGTGTAATAGTGACTTATTATAATCATATTAAACGTGTTTTGTTGTTTTCTGATTTTCCGGAAAACAACAGTGGATTTGCAATCCGGACTCCACTTAACAATTAAGTTTAGCAGAATGCATCTGCAGCTTTTTAAAAATACTTCCAGATTGCATTCAACTCACAACTTTTCTATAGAAGATGACTTCATAAAATATGTGGGGGTGTTGTTCAAGATATCCAGCATTCAATGATTTGACTTAGCAGGCTGGAGGCGCTTGGATCAGGCTGTTGCTCAACCCATGCTGGCTGCTTGGCTAGTTAGCATGAACTGGACGATCAGATTTCTCATTTTCCAACACCGAATATCATCCCTTATAGTGCACCTAGCGTACATAATATCCAGAAGTCTGCTCTGCGAGAATGAGCAAAGCTTTGCTTTTCCGGGGCCAGATAAGTAAGGTTGACGGACCTAGCTAGAGTCTCTCGTGTGTATGTGTGTGTGTTAGCTTTGACAGAAGGACGTTGTGTCTCTTACCGTGACGACATAAACCTCTTTTGTTGAACACCGCCAAGCAGCCCGCAGGCTCGGCATTGTAAGCGTGGCTTGTACACATCAAAGCTGATGTTACTGTCAGTGACACTCAGTATTCTATGGGAGTGTTTTCTGCTGTATTTGCTGACACCGCTAAGCAATCCTCTACGTAGTGCACAGGCAGCCATCTTTCCTTTCTGCCTGAGCGACCGTATGCTCAGACAAACCGGGATGCTGCCTTCACGGAACGTTCATAAAGTGGAAGTAACGAGATTCTGGCCGCTAAACTCTGCATTCCGCATATTTTTATTATTATTTTGATTACTGGGGCAGTTATAAATTGTTCATATTGATACACTGAAGAAAAACTGGCTGGCTTGTATGAATTTACACAACTATGCACAAATTTGTCAGAAAGGTGTTTCCGGTAAACGAGCAAACCATGAATGCGCCAACAATGTTAACGTGTAACGTAACGAACAAAATTCGTGGTGATAAAAAATGATATTTCTGACATTATTACCAAGACATGACAAAAAAAAAATTGATTTCCAAAACCAAATAAGGTTCGATATTTAAAATCTATAAATAAAAATAAAAAAACTTGTCACGTGGGTCTGAGTGTTGCTGTGTCCAGGTGTACTCAGAACTTGGAAATTCCAACTTTCCAGCGGGAAAAATCATCTGGAACGCCTTCAGAAGTCAGATTTCCCACGGATAAATTGGGAGTACCTCCTGCTATTCCCAGTTACGTCTTGTAAGACATACTTCGCGTTTTAATGTGGCCGCTTCTCGCATCAGCAGTAGTAAGACGTGGTAGAAACACGATTACTTTACAAAGCCCGCATGTAAGAGTGCGTTTAAAATCAATGTTACATGTAGCATCCACAAATATAAACTGGACTTGTAAGAGGTACTGCAAATGTCTATGGGCATCGCTATGTTGAAATTCCGCTTTAACAGACGTCAAACCCAAGTTGGAGTTCAGACTTCCGAGGTAACTAGAACGCAACATATGTCACAAGACAAACATGGCGGCGTATATTTTCATAACGTCGAGCTCCTAATATTCGTTGAAAGCCAACATTAAATGACCTCAATTATTAATACAAACTGCGCGTCTCCTGGCACTTTTTGCGTAATTCAGAGCAGGACTGAGGATTTACACAGCTGTGTCATTTAGCGATAGTCTTTTTAGTCTTTATTAGCTTCATTAACATTATGGCATCTTCATTTGTTGTTGGAGACAAATTCAGAAGTCGGGTGACAAAGTTGCTGGGAACTCCTGACTCATCCCTGCCTGAAGGACTTAAAGAAGAGCTGATGGAGATCCTGAAAAAAACACAGCCAACAGTCTTGCCTTTCAGCACAGCAAGGAAACTGAAGAAACACCTTCAGGAAAAAGGTGAAACGAAACACGACTGTGGTGCTCTGTAATAATATTACCTCCTTTAGTGCACATGAAGTAACTCTTAATGGTATTTTTAAGGTCATCCTTTCTATCTTCATCAATTACTGGAAGACAGCTCACTGCACCTGCCTGAAGTCGTGAAGCCTCCCAGAGTAAGAGCATTACTCTACATAACACTACATAATTAACATTTGTTGGAAAATTATTCAGTATTTTTTTTTATGTTATGGCTTCAAGACCACACTTTGATGACAGATGTAGCAGTGGCTAACATGCAGCTCATATTCCACATCTTAAACCAATAACATTTTAGCACCTCCCTTTCAAAAGTAACACTATGCACGTCTCAATGGGCGTTACAAGATGATTAAAAGTACAGAAAAAATAATAAGTTGAAATAAGTCACATTAAAATATAGGCTTTTGTATTACATACATTTCGCATCTAAGAACCAATAACATACGGTAAATAAAATGACCAAATACTCCCTTGTGGCATAACTGCAGGAGGTTCTTTAAGCCTTACTTGCTAATACCAATTTTTTTATTTATTTTGTAAGTCACTAATATTGGGGTGACTATTGTTAACCACAACATTGGTGTCAGAGTCACCAAGAATGAAGTCCTGAGGAGCTCCGTAGTTGATCTTTGTTTGCTCATATTTACAGTTTGTCACAAAGTATCTTCACCCTGCCAAGTAAAAATAAACTGTTTCACCACAGCATCAATAAATCCATAGAGAGATATGAAAGAGACTTTAATTAAAAAGTGGTCTGATTATTGTCTTAATGAAATTAAAGTCTGACTTTTGGTTCTTATTTCAGAATCCTGAGTTAGTGGCACGTCTTGAGAAGATCAAAGCAAAACTGGCTAATGAGGAATACAACAGGATGACACGTAATGTCAACACTCAGGTGCATGTTAAAACGGAATGGATGAGAAAACACAATGCTGAACTAAACCTGCCTCCATGTTCTTATCAAAAATATTTCTGTTTTTATTGTTAGGAAATTAACCGAAATGGTGCACTTGCAGATTTTGGTCAGCAAGGTCAGTGTGTGACGCCTTCTTTCTTTTTCATGTAGGTAGCAGGCTTTAAACTGTGTGACTTGAACTGGTTCTGTTCCCTTTTCTCTTCAGTGCGCTCAGTAAAAGCAGTGGTGGTCACTGTTTTCAACTTTCTGGTGACTTTAGTTGCTGCTTTTGCTTGCTCCTACATGGGAAGCCAGTATCTATTTACTGAAACCGCAGCGGTAAGGGAATATTCAGTCTTACATAAATTCTAGTCTATTCTAGCTATTGCCTTGTTTTGAATAACAGTGTAGATTTAAATAATTTTTAACGAAAAAAAAATCTGGAAATTGTGGTGTGCATGTTTATTCATCCCGCTTTACTCTGATACCACCAAATGATACCAATTATTTTGACGATTAATTAATTTAATTGGATAAAACATTGACAAATTCTGCAGATTTTTTATTCAGTCATTTTTTTATACAATAATAGAAATACATTGTGATATACACGTGAACAAATTATTCAAGGTAAGGTAATTTTATTTATTTAGCACATTTTCAGCAACAAGGCAGTTCAAAGAGCTTTACATGAATTAGAAGAAAAATCAAGTGAAACAACAAACCAAAAGAAAGACAAAAAGGTAAAAGTATAAAACTACATATTGGTTCCCCATGTTTAATAAGAATAAGTAGTACATAGTTTATGTACTACTTAAATTATGTGGATTCTTGCTATGATAAAAACTAGAGTTTGATTCTCTGTTTGATCTATAAAGTAGATCAAACACACAATTCTAGAACAAACTGTCTATGTTTGTTCTAGATTTGTAAACTAGAAGTAGTTTCTCTAGATTTCAATTCCTTTTTTAAATAAGAAAATATTTTATTGCTATAAATGCAAAAACATAGCATTCATTTAGAGTAAGCTTGATCATTTGTTTCAAAGGTTGCATCTGGAGCTTAAAAGTAATTCTTATATCAACATGTAAAAAGTAAACCTTTTGATTGACTGAACGTTGATACAGTATAATGCTAATATGTTGATTTAGGATATGTTTTTGCGCAAACATTTTTTACTCATGAACCTGGGAAAAATAGTTTATTTTTTTCCATCAAATTCACAATTTTTGTATTCGTCTGAATACAAATTGAAGTTTGTTGTTGCAATTTGACAAATTGTGAAATATTTACATGTGAATAGCTCAATCAGGCCCAACCTTCATGCTAATAATTTCCTCGGTTTAATAAAACATTTCAGCTGTATATACTAGAAACTGCATTTACTAATTTTCTTTTTTTATTGAGTTAAATTTGTCCCTCACAGGCTTCTGTTAACTATTATTTGGGTTTGTTTCAGAGGGTGATATCAGCTGTGATTGCTGCATCTGTAGTTGGACTGGCTGAGCTCTATGTCCTGGTCCGGACCATGGAGGGAGAACTAGGGGAACCATAGCAACTGTAAAAAAAGAAAAACACACAAATGTTTAGATTTTTGTCTTTTATCAATTCTATTTATTTTAAATACATTTGTTGAATTTTCTCCAGTCAAACATGATTCTGAGTTTTATCATGTTACTTACATTCTTCACTTGTTTGTTATCCCAAACATTTGTTTTTCTATCCTGTTGATGTTGTTTTTGTTTGGTTGTTTTCAAATGCAATCATATCTAATAATTGTTTTTTTTTTCATTAAGGCTCAATAAAACTAGAAGTGATTTTTTTCCATCTGCAGAAAAAGGTGAAAATAGATGTATTGTATTTTCTTTAATTCAGTTTGATGTTTGGGAATCAACCTTGACGAAAAGCAACAAAAATAAATCATTAATTAGCTGTAATGTCAGATTTTTATACCTCAGTGATCAACAACACACATCTAATTTAAATTCTGATCAGTTTTTTCCTGGTCTCTTCTCCAGTAATGAATTCATGTTTTTGTAAACCACACCACTCTTGTCAAGTCCTGATATATCAGCGGATGGATTAAAAGATGTAACCACATCTGGAATACAATAAAGTATCCTCCTAAGATCTGAGATTTGACACCCGGATTAAAGGTTTATTGAAAGATTATTTGGTATTAAAGATGATTATGATATAGAGCGATCTGTGTCCAGCTCTCCTGTCTGTCATGTTTGCCTCAGTATTATACCCCTCTCATGTAATATTTCAAAACTTAAATCCATGCAAAATTACTCCGCCTGTAAGCTGATGGACCTTGAGCTCTGGCTTTAATTTAGTTCTTATTTTTCTTTTTCTTTTTCATTTCCTCTTGTTCATCTAAACCCCCTGATTCTTATAATACAAAGAGTTATGGAAAATATTTTGATATAGGAAAATAATTATTCCTGTCATCGTATCTTACCCCAAGTAATCATTTTAATCGGTATTACTTTGGAAGGATAATACTCATGGGTCACAGCAGTTAAACATGCCACGCAGGAAAACACAAGCCGTCATCTGGGAGGACAAAACTTCGCTTAAGGTTCACTTGAAGATGGGTCAAATGGTTTTATGTGTTCTACATTTACAAATAAATATTTAGAATAAACAGATTTATGTTTTTTTGCTGCTTGTTGTTGCTTTTAACCAGCCCACCTCCACATTTAAAGACACTACTAGCAAAGATGTATAAAAAAATTCCTAGACTAATGTATCTTTTTGGATTAGTTTAATGTTACCTAAACTTCTTTTAAGATCATGTATATTGTGGATGATTGAGAATTTTTTTCATAAAGTAAAATTGGCTATATAATTAATCTGCCATTTTTATTGATGTTCAGCAATATAAAGAACAGTCTTGAGTTATTGTGTAAATTAGTTTTGGTTGAAGGCCTTTTTTACAAGCTGAAAATAATTGTAAAAAATCTTCATATTTTCATTACATTATTTTAAGACATTCTACATTTTACTATGTAGTATTACATTACTGAGCTTAAAACAGGTTAAGCAGTTACAGATTCAACAGCAACACCAATAGGACATTAACATTTAAGCAGAATAATGCTCTTCAAATAATACAAAGTGTTACTGACCCGTAAACCACATGTAAATTGTACGTATTTATTTTTCTTATGTTGAGCTGTTGGCACAAAGTTCATTAAGTTTTGACAAAAAGGATTAAAGATGTTTTGTGTTTTCTGACATGTTTGAAATAAATCTCTTCTAATCCAATCTAATTTAATGCAATAGTCAGAAAATTCTATGAAACTTTTTTCAATTGGTAGTTGAAAACCAAAACACTGGTGTGCTGTAAGACTGTAATATTTGTCAGATTTGAACATGGGGTGTGTTGCTTTTGACATCTTACACTTTACTTTATGTTACCAGACAGATTTGACATTAAATTATTCATTGACTGTAAAAGAGCTAAACTCAGCTTTCCAAAAATAAAATAGTCACTGGCTAGTAGTTAGCTAACTAGAAAATTTCGGAAGAAATTTAAACGGGGCCTGCCAGAGCGTGCCTGTCGGTCTGGACCCGGAGTTCCAACGCCAAAAGTCGTGGGCGCCGCAGCGCACAATCGACTGCATGAAGAGACAGTGCTGTGGATAAACCAGTCAAATAAATCAGTGGTCGCACGTTTTGATACCACTTTTATAGGGGTCCTCCCACCATTGGACCTGTATTAACGGTCACGGATGAAGAACTAAAGAATAAAGAGACACCTTATTGGGTGTAGAGTAATAGGTTCCTGCCATTGCTTTGCATGGCAGGCCCCAACTAGACACATAGACCACCTTCATCAGTTCAATTTAAATCCTGCATCGTATTCAAAAACAATCTAATAATTATTAATGATAATGTCACCAAAAGCTGCTAATGCTGGTCATCTTACAGAGACATGAGAGAAAAGCTACTATTCTTTTAAAAATAGATATAAACATTTGTTTACCAGTTTGTTTAATAGTTAATATACAAGAAAAGTGAAATACCAACAAACTCATAACCAGTTTTTCAGGAAAGCATAGAAACAGACTATTTATCTCCTTCTCATCTATCACTGTGCTTGCTGTTTGTGTCCAGCTCTCAATTACACAGAAAAAGCTGGAAGACATTACATTGTGTCTAATGTTTACATTTCCGCACCATACAGAAAAAATGTGTTCGAGTTTACAACCCATCAAATATGCGAGGGGCAGCATCATTTCTTTGGGAACAATTTTTATTCTTTACTTATTCTAACGTAAAATTATTAAACCAAAATTATTTCTTTGTAGCTCTTCTCCAAGCAGGCAAAGTTTCTTGTCACATTTTACAACAACAGCAGCAGCAAATGCCTGTAAGTTACATTTCATTTTAATTTTAAGATATTTTAAGTCAAGTATAATTCAAAATTATAAGCCTGATAGATTGATGAAAAACTCTACTTAAATTAATGGTTTTAATATACCATTGTCAATCTAAACTTAATATTTAACTGTCAAAGTCCCTCTTTTAATCCCTAGCCTCCGGAAATATACACGTCTGTCATGATTAATTATTCGCCTGAAATGATTAAGTGACGCAGTTGCAAAGGGTTACCAGTTTGAGTCATGTAGAACTGACCTGACCATTTCCATAGCAACGATCAGAAGCAAGACATTCCCTTAGAACTACAGTGAGATCCTTGTTGCTATGACGACTTCTATGACATAGATCTATGTCATAGATCAAAGAACATCTGAGATTATGAATGCTTTCATCTCTCAACATCAAGTAGTATACAACTAACTCTTTGACGATTAGGACGGTTCTTTGCAAGATTTTTTGGAATGGAAGAGGTCTTAGCCACCGTGTTTTTTCCCCTGTCTTTTGGGGCTGGCTATTTAATCACTACTGGAGTGAGGAAAGCTTTTAACTACCTGCTTCCTGGGATATCTTTTGAAACAAGTCAGGACAAGGGCACGGAGTGCGCTAATTTTGACAGTTTTCTTTTTAACACTTCTCCGGCTGGAGAAGTTTTGTTAGAGGAAACGCATAGGTCTCAGGTTGTGTCCAATGTCTCGGAGTATGATATATTTGATGCTTACCTATTTGATTCTTATCAAGCTAAAAACCATCAAACTTCCCCACCTGAGACTAGCTGTGAGTTGTCAGAAGACAGCATCCTTGATTTCTCTGTAGATGATATTGTATTAGGGAACAATTCCTCCAGTTCATACAGTTCTTCTGATTCTTTTGATTTATATGATTTGTCCTTATCTAATGAGAATGTTCAGATATTTCCATCTGAAAACACATCTTCGAAAAAGGATTTGGAAGACAATCCAACTTCAGCTCTGACAAAAGCGCCGCAAGAAGCCCAGACCAAAGAAAAAAGATCTGTACCCCATCAACGCCAATCTCCCAAGGTCCAAAGACAAATATTACCCGGCAGCAATATCTGCAGCGAAGAAGTTGGAAAACCACCGCGCAGACGTAAGGTGAAAAATTTTTGTTGTAGTGCAGTTTGACTGACAACATGGTACGTCTGTCACGCTCCTCTTTATGGCAGACGTCTTAGTCAGAGTCTAATAGACGCTTCACTATTGCGTCAGGGCTGAACAGTTGGTAGCACTGTTGCCTTGCAGAAATGAATTCTTGGGTTTAGATAGATTAGATTTTTATTACAGACTCAGAGTCCAGATTACATGAAAAAGAAAACAAAGACAATAAAAGAGTAAAAAGTACAAATCCCAGCCTGGGATCTTTATGCTTGGGGTTTGCATGTTCTCCATGAGCATGAGTGGGTTCTCTCCGGGTGCTCCGGCTTCTTCCCTCAGGACAAAAGGTTTTTGTGCACATTAGATAATAGATGGATAATGGAAAATAATTTTCAACTTGTTTCTAGTAATAATTGTTATTATTCTTAGTAATAACAGCAATAATAATAGGAATACTAGAAAATTCCTGAAGAAATTTAACTGGGGCCTGCCAAAGTGCGCCCGTTGGTTTGGACCCAGCTAAAAATTTGCATCAATGCTAAGCTTAGCTCAAAAATTCAAAAGAAGCATGTGGAGAATCACAAGAATGTTGACTAACATGGACATGCACGATTCAGCATGATAATCAGCTCACTAGCATGTTGTCTATACTTGACTTACACCATTAAGTATACTAAACATGGCTAATAAGTTAGAAAAATAGCTAATAGCTTATTTAAGCTAAAAGGCTAATGCTAATGAACTGCCTTGCGCAGCAAGGCAGTTCCCTAACCTGAGAGAAACAGATAATGCAGAATCATATTAGTGTTAGTTAGAACTACAGATATGGTGTTTTTGTAGTCCTATTTATCATCATTAGATCAAAGGTTAATGTTAATGCACTGAGAGGAAAAGATAATACAGGCCAATAACTGACCTGAGGGTCATATTGAGGCTTTTATTTTGAAATTTGCAGAAAGCTTCATCATAAATGCCCACACTAATCCAGTGTGTAAGAGTGCTTTGGATAAACCAGTCACATAAAGCCAAAAAGAGCAAATACATGATGTAAAAATTGCCAAGGTTTTTATTTTGAAATTAGTGCTAAGCTTCATTTGGAAGGGCCAAACTCATCCCATGTGTAACAGTGGTTGTGTTGAATCGGTTCTATAATGCTCAAAACACAAGTAGTTCTAAAGGCCAGCGCAGACCTCTTCTGTAGTAACAGACAGTTGCGCCATGTTGTAGTTCTAACCTTCAGTCTTTGTAGTTCTAAAGAGCAGCTCAACTGTCATGACAATGAAACACACAGGGAGAGATGGAATCCTAATAGTTTTAAGCAGTTAGTTTAACATCTCCTTACCTAAATGCTGCCAATAGCATGTGGAGTATCATTTGAATGTTGTCTGTAATTGACTTACTCCATTCAGTATATTTAAAATGACTAATAAGTAAGAAAAATAACTAATAGCTTATTTAAGGTAAAAGTCTCATCTAGTTCCCTAACTTGAGAAAAACAGATAATGCAGAAACATATTAGTGTTAGTTAGAACTACAGATATGGTGTTCTGATAGTCCTATTTAATATCATTAGGTCAAAGGTTAATGCCATAACCTGAGAGGAAAAGATAATATAGGCTGATATTATTGCAGCGCCTTAATAATAGCTTATTTAAGCTAAAAGGCTAATGCTAATGAACTGCCTTGCTGTGCAAGGCAGTTCCCTAACCTGAGAGAAGAATATAAAGCATTCTAATATTATTGCATCGCCTTATGGCGATGCATTAACCTGAGGGCAATGTGAAGGCTTTTATTTTGAAAAATAAACATAAGCTTCATATTAAATGCCAACACTAATCCAATGCCTAACAGTGTTTGGGTTAAATCCCTTATTTACTGGCCTAAACAGCCAGTAGTTCTAAAGGCCAGCTCCTTCCAAAGTGTGCACTGACCTGACCTAATCCAATATGTAAGAGTGCTTTGGATAAACCAGTCACATAAAGCCTAAAAGAGCAATTACATGATGTAAAAATTGTCAAGGCTTTAATTTAGAAATTTTAGTTAAGCTTAATTTCAAAGGGCCACACTCATCCTATGTATAAGAGTCATTGGATTAAATCAATCATATGCTCATGAAAGCAATTACTTGATGTAAAAATATTCAAGATAATAGAAAAATAGGTAATAGCTTATTTAAGCTAAAAGGCTAATGCTAATGAACTGCCTTGCACAGCAAGGCAGTTCCCTAACTTGAGAGAAGCAGATAATGCAGAATCATATTAGTGTTAGTTAGAACTACAGCAATGGAGTTTTTGTAGTCCAATTTATTAGTATTAGGTCAAAGGCTAATGCTAACGAACCGCATTGCTGCGCAAGGCAGTTCCCTAACCTGAGAGAAGAATATAAAGCACTCTAATATTATAAATGCCCACACTAATCCAGTGTGTAAGAGTGCGATAAACCAGTCACATTAACCTGAGGACAATATGAAGGCTTTTATTTTGAAAAATAAACATAAGCTTCATATTAAATGCCCACACTAATCCAATGCCTAACAGTGTTTGGGTTAAATCTCTTATTTACTGGCCTAAACAGCCAGTAGTTCTAAATGGAAGCTCTGTTTTAACTGAGTGTCAGTTAGAACTACAGATATGGCGTTTTGGTTGTCCTATTTAATATCATTAGGTCAAAGGTTAATGCCATTGCACTGGTGCCATAACCTGAGAGGAAAAGATAATATAGGCTGATATTATTGCAGCGCCTTACGGCGCTGCATTCACCTGAAAGAGATATTGGGGCTTTTATTGGGAAATTTCCATTAAGCTTTATTTAAAAATTTCACACTAATCCTGTGTGTAACAATGGTTTGTTAAAATCAGTTATAAAATGCCCAAAACACAAGTAGCTCTAAAGGCCAGCTCCTTTCAGAGTGTTTCCCCATAAATCAGCTGCTCTGGCCTCATGTGTTCCGTTGCTATGGTAATGGATCAGCTGCTAACTGTCATGTGTGTGTCAGACAGAAAGGGAGAAAAAGAATTCTATCTTTATGAGACACCCAGCCAATTAATATGGAAAAAGCACTCCGAACAAACCTTTGCCGTTCAGGAACCGTAATACAAAAACCGTTTGAAGCGTATGAGAGGGCTATTTGTCGTCTCCGATAGTACCGCAATTCATATTTTTACCTCATTCACAGTAATTGCAGTGATGAGACAAAATATAGTATGTGCAGGGCTCAGAAAATTTTCAGAAATACATGGAAGTGAACCTGGGAGAGCGTCAGTTACCCTGGCGCTTGATTTTGCTCTGAAGCACCTTGACAGAAAACCGTAAGTGCTAGAGAAATATCGAACACATTTTACCGGAGCAGGCATGTGTATCAATGTCATGACCGAGTTTGATATCGATAGGGCGATATTTGTGGGCGTGACGGCGATTTAAAAATTGCTTTGGGGTCAAAAATCTGCTCAAATTCTCACTCTAAAAAAGCGGCAGTTGGTGTCAGTTATGCTCTGCGTTTCGGCAGTTGGAAATTTTGCTCGTTTTTCGCTTTTTACTTCGCCATCGTGAGTCCGATTCCTTATAAAAATAATAGCACACCTCCCGGGCACGAGCCGCACGTTTTGATACCACTTTTGTGGGTGGGCTCGCAGGCAGTGACTGACTTGCATCCGTGCTATATGCAGGAATTCTGGAGTCAAAAAATTTCAGTAAGGCTCAAAACCTGGTTTAATAAATTACTACATGTGTAAAACCAAAAATACTTAGTTTCAGACAAACATTATTACAATGCAGGAGTGGGATAATGTCCAAATTTTTTTATATTGATTACAAAACAGCAGGACAACCTGACAGACAACAACAACAGCACTACTATTTAACAATTTGGTATAAAATCAGCAGGCAAGAAGGATAAAAGTTGGCGGTTTTAGATTATATTAATCTATTACTATTATTTCAGTAATAGATTATTCTGTCTGTTTCAATGATGTTTAATTGATTAATCAGATTAAAAAATATTTAACCAATTAGGTCTTTTAAAAGCAGTTTTAGAAATCCATAATAAGATGAAAATAAACATGAATCCATAATTTTTTGTGAATAAGAAAATAAACATTTTATTGCCTAAAATGCAATAAAATACATGTGTTTTCATTTATTGCGTGCTTGATCATTTGTAGCAAAGTATGCATCTGCACCTGAAAAAAAATTCTGCTTAACTTAAAATCTCTACAGTGTAGAGCTGATCTACTAATTAGATACCAGATGGATTTTTTTTATACAGAATTTGAACCTGGTGAAGCTGTGCCACTTGAGGAGGTTTGGGTATTCACAGACAAAGATGGGTTTTTTTAATGCAAAATGTGTATATTTTTTGTACAGTTTTGGCATAATATCTGCAATGGTGTTTTAAAAATTTTCACCATTTAATATTGGGGATAATATATATATATATATATTTTTTTTTTATTTTTTTATTTTTTTCACCAATTAGCATTTTAGTTGGTGAAAAATATTAATTACATTTTATAAAATTTTATTGATATTACTTCCTAATTACTCCTAATCTATTCACATAACTATACACAGATAAACTAAAACTGAATGGAAATACACTGAAAAAAGAAAATAGTTGAACCAACTTAATTGAATTGCTACAATTGGTAACAAGGAATTCAATTGGGTTTAAGTTAGTCTTACTCAAATCATTTAGTAAACTAACAAACAATATTTCTATAGGGTTATTTTGGCTCAGGCAGCCTTTATTTGAGAGTAGTTAGACAGGAAATGGGTAATGAAAGAGAGAGAAGACATGCAGCTAAGATAATCAGGCCAGGAATTGATTAATATAAATAAATCCATAACATGAACTACAGCCCAAATACCCTTTTTAGCATGTAATGAGCATTTTAGCTCCTCTCTAACAGCTAGTGTACAACAATCTGATTTGTTAAAGTTGGAGACTGAATCTCACCTGTATCTTGCTCTCTGGCAGGTGTGTGTGTGCAGCCAGCCTCTCCCTGAGGGTGATGTCCGGGTATGGAGTCACAGCGAAGGCCTGCTCCAGCTCAGACAGCTGGGCTCGACTGAATATGGTCCTCTTCCTTTTCCTCTGGCCCTCCATCAAAGCGGGGCATCTGTCTGTCTCCTGGGAGGACGCCGTGCTCTCACTCCGACCATCTTAGGACAACAAATCACACAGAAAGCTGAGGAAAATAAATACACTACAATACTAAAATCTTGTGTTAGAAAAAAAGGGAAAGAATGGAGAAGTGTTTTGGTGGACGAAAGATTTATATAGAACACATAACTCAAAGTCTGTACAAGGAGAATTTATGTTATGACATTTAAAAATGTATTTATTTCTTGAGCCAGGCCTTTTAATTTGACAGTTTTTATTATTAAAGCTGACCAAATAATAAGAACAATAATAATCATAAATGGACTGAATTTATTTGGTGCTTTTCTATTCCTACCAACTCTATGTTGCACGGATTCATACACTGATGCACACATCAGCAGAAAACTTGTGGCTAAGTGCCTGAAAGCAACTAAGACAATTAATCAGGTTAAATAGCAATTAACCTGAGTTAACCTGAGTAATTAACCTGACTAATCAATTATTGAAATAATTGTCAACTAATGAAGTAGTCAATTAATTTTTTACTGTAATATACAGACTCAAAAAAGGCCATTGATTGAAAAAAAACAACAACCTTATTGAAATCAGAACAGTTATTGAGCTAAAACTGTTCAGACTATATACACATTTTACAAAAAACTTCTTTCTTCGTAAATATGTTCCACTCAGATCTCACTGAGCCACATCTAACCATTATTATTATTATTATTATTATTATTATTATTATTATTATTATTATTATTATTATTATTATTATTATTATTATTATTATTATTATTATTATTATTAGTAGTAGTAGTAGTAGTAGTAGTAGTAGTAGTAGTAGTAGTAGTAGTAGTAGTAGTAGTAGTAGAAGTAGTAGTAGTAGTAATAATGTTTCTTGTATTTTTCTTTTTCCAATTTGAAAATGTCTTTGACTGCAGATGATTAACTTTGACGGGTTTTTTTGCAGTAATCTCAGACTACAAGCATCATCTCCTCTCACCTTTGCAGGCCTCCTGTTCTCCAAACAGCATCTTCAGATCCACCAGCTCCTTCTGCGACTTCTGCTTGATCAGAGGGAACTCAGAGTCCAAAAACACGGCCATCGCTTCTTCATCCACTCAGAGACACAAACTTCTGCTGCGCTGCGTCCGCAGAGGCTGACGATGAGGAGGAGTCGGGAGCTTGTTATATCCTGCTCCAGATTATACGGGTTTCTGCAGATGAAGGTGTTCCACGGACCTCGATAATCCTCAGTTATTGACAGGCAGGTTTTCATGTCACACCAAGATGTCTTCATCGTATTTACACAGCTCTGCAGCTTTGTTCAATAAACTATCAGGGAATTCAATTAAAAGAATGCATGTTTTTAACCCCAATATTATTCCCTTTTTGTTGACCAAAAAATTCAGTTTGATGCTAAAATAAAATCTTTATTTTTACCAAATGTTGAATATTTTTCTCCAAGTAGGTCATGGGGTTTTTTAATCTAGTAAACTCTGAACACCCCCATTTCCCACAAACAAGTCCCAGATTAAGACTCCTGATAATCTTTGGGATCAACATGACATCATGCCATCATATAAATATACCTCATTTCAGAGTATATGTCAAGTATCAGAACATTCTTAATATTTTTGAACTTGATTGAGGCATATTTAAATTGACGATGCAGATTTTATTTTTAGATTCCAGTGCGATACATCTTTTAAAACTTTATATTTTTTCATCTTTACTGCATTAAATTTTTTCTTCAAATCCGTTCAGAGATGTAACATTTTCATATTTTTGAAAATTGTTTCCATATTTTCATACCTGTTTTGTCATAAAACGTCCTCCTGGAACCAAAGAGATGACTGTAAACCTTTCAGCATGGTGCTGGATATTACCACTCTCACAATTTTTATTTCCTTATTGAATTATTTTTATTTCAGTTCTTTTATTTCAGCATCCTAACAACACAACAACCCACAGCATATCAGAATGGAAATGGCACTCAGCAGCTCATCACATGTATTCTTGGTTAACATTGGGTCAGACGTTAAAGCAGCAGGTCTGAGCATCGCAGACACCTGGTGATTTTAGTCATTTTATTAGACAAAGCATATTTCTGCTGACAAAAAAAACAACTTTCAACATCTACAGGCATGCAAACAAACAAACACACCCACACACACGCACACACACACAAACACAAACACACACGAAGTCAATAAAAAACCTAACTGAAAATCAGCACTGACATCTGTGTGCAGGTTCATCTTTGTTGTTGCTGATCATATCCAGTAACAATAACTCTCTCAAATGTGTACCAAGAGTCCAGCTTTTACAGTCAGCAGCAGCTTCTTTGTGCCGAAGAGAGAACAGTACATCAGTTCACCACTAGGGGGCGATCGAGCCTTTCCAATATGGCGTTGGGAACTACAGAACTCTGTGTTTCATTACTGATATCAAGCCAAGTGGTTAAAAAAATCCCAACTTTCACTCGAACTTGCGCAGGTGGTTGTAGAGCGACTGGACGTAAGTGAAGACACACATGGGGTCTGGCTTGCGACCCATGATCATCATGTCCTCCACCTCGATCAGCCGGTCACAGCCCGCCTTGGTTCTGAGGACAGGAACAGATGAAGACGAGTCATAACAGAGGAATAGAGAGGAAACTAAAATGCAACCAATAGCCTGACTTTGAAGGGTGGATGTTTCTACTAATTTTGCACATCTGGAGACCAGAATGTACTATTATTGATTATTATTGTTATTTTAAAAACTGCTCTGGCTGGATAAAAATGGCCTGTTTTTCAGGACTGAATTGGTTCTTAATCTGGACTTTAACTGGGCCAAATGAACACCAGTTAATGTGGTGTTCATATGGCAGTTCTTGCTACTGGTTTGGATCAGTAGCAAGAACTACTGATCCAAACTAGTAGTTCTTGCTGTATGGTTTGGTCGGTTTTCCTGTGGATGGTAAACCTCTGCCCTACTCTCACGACTTTTCAATCTCTTTCAGGTTTTTTCCGTATTTAGCTGAATCCATCTTCTCATCATGGGAGTATTGAGTTCACGATAATGTGGTTTGTAATCTCTCTAGCACACATGGTTTTGCATGAGGAGCATAAATTTTGGTCTCTTCAAACCAGAACACCTTCTTTCTCGTGTTTGTTGTGGTTTGTGGTAAACCTTAAACAGGGCTCATTATAGCTTTCCTTTCAACAATGCCTTTGTTTTCTTCTCTTCCTTTTTCTTTTCTTCTTGTTTTTCTCCTCCACAGAGGCCTGTTTTGTAGAAGAAATAAGTAATATGTGTCCTGTTGACAGATTCTCCCAGCTGAGCTGTGGATCTCCATCTCTCCTCCAGAGTCTCTGATTAATTAATGCTCTCCTGACATCCGTTTAGCTGAATGACCATGTGTATGTAGGTCTGCAGGTGTTTCAGATGACATATTGAACAGAACTCTGTGAAATGTTCAAAACTTGTTATTCTGTTTCTAACCTAACCCTGCTGTGCTCTTTGGTCTACACCAGGGATCTGCAACATGCAGCTTCAAAGCCACAAGCGATTCTTTGGATCCTCCACAATGGCTCTTGATAACTTTGTCAAAAAATTAAAAGGAGTCAGCTAATACTTAGATATAATTAGATATAATAACAAACACTGGTTCTGAAAGCTTTTTTTATTGTATTGCTGCAATATTTGCATTGAATTTCCACAAAGAAAGACTCTAAAAGATGTGGTCAAATCACATTTTCTTGTCATTAAGGCTACGCTCACACTGCAGCCCTGAAGTGACCCAATTCCGATATTTTTGGCATATACATATGCGGCTGTTCAGACTGTCAGTTTTCCTTAACACTGTGATTTTTAAATATTTTTTTAAACAATTTTCCATTTTCTTTTTTTTTTTTTCAAAAACGTTGCGTGACATTTGTGGCTCGAAACAAGTTTTTTTTTGGCTGGTCTGGGAGTAAAAATGGCTTTTGAGGTTGTAAAAGTTGCAGACCCTGGTCTAGAAGCTGGACGTGCTTTCAAATTCACTTCACAACTACTTTATATTGGTCTACCACATATAATCTCAATAAAGCACATTAAAGTTTGAGGATACAACACGACAGAACAGGAAAATGTTTTATGAATTCAGCAGTAGTTGAAGATTAAATAATTTCCAATACTGGCTGGTGCCTGTCAGCCCTGATCTATATTTATGATTGTGCTGCAGGCTGCGAGATGTCAGATCTACAGCTTGCAGCATGTTTGTGTGCTGCCACAATAAGCAGGGATTTAAGATGTCATGGAGTCAGACAGAAGGAATGCACACCTTTTGCCAGATATAAGCAAACAAATAATGATATCAAACACTTAGAAGACACTTTTATGCTGTCATCAAGATGTAAAGTAAATAAATAAAACGTAAATTGTTCTACTCTGATGTTTAGATTTGATAGCATTTTATAATTTTATAGCAAAATGGAGATGTCTTTGTTTATTGAATGTTTTTTAAGATTAATCGCATGACATGCATAATAATTGCTGCTCCGAACTAAATATTCTGCAGGGGTTTATTATTGGGAGTAAAGTTACAACTCTACATCTAATACAGAATTTCATAAGCAGCTTTACCTGTTGCAAAATTTAATAACTAGTTTTTGCTCCCTATTAATCTGGGAAAGGTCGTTCGACCCCGTGTAAAGTCAGACACTGTTTCTCAGTTATCAACAGCTGTTTAACTTCTAGGAGCACTTTAAACATGCTGCTGCACAACCTTTGCTGCAAAAACCTGCCTTAAAATGTTAGGCCTGTGTCCAAGAAAACCGTCCTTCCAAAGGTGCTGGAAAAAGTTGTTTTTAAACAGCTGCAGTCATTCATGGCGAAACACAACAATTTGAGAAAAAAAAACAACCAAAAAAACGTCTGGATTTAAATTACCTCATTACACAGAGTCTGCCTTTACTGGTTGTGTTTGGGCTGTTTTCAGAAACAATAAAAACGTAAATGGAAGTATAAAAACGTGGGAAGAAGTGAGTGTTATTCATGTGAAGACAATAACCCAAAGAAACACAAGTTGTTCCAATGTGCAGATCAAACCGTGGCTGTGTTTCTGATGAACTTGGCTTTAGAAGGATACTCCTGCTTTCATCTAGGTATGCATGTAAGTTTTTATTTTGTCCTTAACTAGAAATTTATAGAGTTGAAATGTCAGCAGTTTCTATATTAATCAGTGACTGTAAAACTGCGATACCCCACAAACTTCAAAGCAAGTACCATGAAAAGTGAAGGCAGTATTTTAACAGTATTAATGTTTGAGGAATCAGCGTTAAGATTAAAGTTAAATCTGTTCATCTTTACTCAAACTTAATTAAATTCTTCATCCTCTGCTTCTAAATCTCGGCCTCAATCAAACCCATCCGTCTTTATTGTCTAAAGTGACAGAAAACAGAACCAAGTACACTGACTGTATATTTGAATACATCTATTTCCTGTCAGGTTAAACAAGCATTTTAGCTTCATACTCACTCTGCAGTCCCAAAGGCTAGCTCAAAGTTGTGTTTGCGATTGGCCGGTGATAAAGCGTTGTAGTCGAACTCGGTGGGAAAGAAGGAGTGGACGAGGGCGCAGAAAGCCATCCCATCGCTCCAACTGGACGAGAAGTTCTGGATGTCAATATTCTGCCGAGAAACAAACAGGAAGGATGACAGAGAAGCACTAAAATATTTAAAAAGTAAAATGATCCCGCTTGTAAAACTACCAGGCAGCCAGTTGTAGCTTCATAAAGCCCGTCTCATCTCTCACTGTCTCGCCCATAATGATGATGGGTTAAACAGACGTTCCTCTCCCTCACTGCTCTCAGACACTTTCAAGAGTTTGCAGTCGTTCCATGCAAAGGCTGCACTTTATTCGTCTGGAGTTTGGCTTAAATCAAAGCGCAAGATGTCAAGTAACCAAACCGGCGTCTCTCAGTGGTGGCTAAATCTCTGTGAGAGCCGGGGCTTTGCCACACTTCTGTGACCAAAAGCAAAACCATATGGAGGAGCTGGCATGAGGTCCGATTTGGTGAGTCCAGAAATGAATCAGGACATAAAATAAATGAATGGATTCTAGAAATTTTAAATATAACCTCAAATCACCACAGAAGATTCCACACATCACAAAACCTAAGATGTTTTACCTGGTAGCCTATGGTCTTGGAACGACACCATTCAAGGAGAATCTGCTTAATGCTGCTGGCGGTCGAGACACCAAAACTCTGAGAGCGCTTGAGCCCCGCTGGTTTAGGACGACTGTGCACAAGGAAAACACAAAAAAGACACATAAGAGAGTGATGTCCAAGTACAGAGGTTTCAAAGACAAACCATCACAGATCTGCTTTATACTCACCTGTGACTGACTTCAGAGTCTAATCTCTCGAATATAGATCTCCGAGCCTGAGCGCCAATGCTACGGGGGAGAGTCTGTGACCTCACCAGCTCCCGCCTCTTCTCTCCCACCTGGCTGAAGGCATTGCTTTTGCCTTCGTCTCTGTAAGATGCATTGAAGTCACATCAGCTACACAATCGCCATTTGTTCTCAGAGATTTTGCTTCACCCTAACTCACCTGTCATTCTGCTGCAGCCCTGAGTAGGTCACAGACTTAGAAGGAGCTGAGTTTGCCTTGTCTGGTGACGAGATCCATCAAAAAGAAATCAACTAAGGTGCTTTATAATGAATGATAAAGGTACAGAATGAAAACATGTTTTATAACTCCCACCATGTTGTGAAATTATAATGTGAGACAGGTAATCTGTGAAAAGATCGAACTCCTCCACCTCTTCCCTGCTGCTATTGCTGTCTGAAGAAATGCACCAGTCAGAAACAACCAATCAGAACCAGGAGGAAGGTCTTACGCTGTCAATCAACCTAGTGAAGGCGCTGCTAAATGTGCTAATGATGTAGAAACAACTCACTGCTACAGGAAAACCATTTATCTGCCATCATCGATGGTCATGCTAACTAGCCTTAGCATTCATGACAGACTCTGCTGACAAGAAGAAACTGTGTAGTAACAGAGAGCTAGAGGAGGAATGGGGATGATTGACAGCACTAACACCCACCTCCTGGCTCTGATTGGTTGTTTCTTGTTAGCAATGGGAGAAGGTGGGGGACTCGATTATCAGTCATGTACAGTAGAAACAAATTAACAAATATGTAAGAAGATATTTTTCATAAATGTTTATAAACACACTGTTAACCACTCACCCTGGAGATTTGGAAATCCCAGAGTCCGGACAGGTGTGGGGGTCCACGTCTTGGCAATAGATGCTGACAACAGGGAGGCCAAAATAACTTTGGGTCAGAAGATTTTTCAAAAGGATATTTGAAGTATGTCTAGTTGATCATAATCTCACACACCTGTTTGAAGAGCAGAACTCTCTGCCGGCTGTGGACGAGAGGTGCTGGGTGAAGCCTCGGAGGATGGGGAAGACATGGGTCCAACAGGGCTGCTGGGAGAATTAGTGGAAGCCTTGATTTCAGTTGTCTTGGTTGTGGCTGTGATGGGAAGGTGAGGCATCCGCAACGTGACGGGCGCCGCGTGTTCAAGAGGGCCGTCTGTGGGCGGGGAGACCTTTCCCTGCACCAACAGCTCTGTTGGAAAAAGATAACGGATAAAACTGAGTCAGTTATTAGACTCAAAGTGCACTAAATCATCAAAAACTGATGATTTAACTTATTACGCACTCTAGGGGAATCAAAAAATTTATTTAATTAGTAAGTTTTCTTTAGAAGTCAATATTATGCATTTTATAGCACAATCAAGTTACGATGTTACCCTCAGTTGTTATAAAAATGCTGCCACTGCAAAATTATCAGTTCTTTGATTTTACTCTTTAAAGCGTTGTTCTTTTATTCTATAAATTACTGACGACATGTCTGTAAAAATCCAAGCAAAAATTTTGTATTTATTTGCACAAAATGAGAAATGGTAAAAATGACAAAACAGATGAAGTGCTTTCAGACCTCAGATAAAGCAAAGAAAACAAGTTCATGTTAATTTAGAAACAACAATACTTATGTTTCAATTGAGAAAGAGTTCAGAAATCAATGTTTGCTGGAATAACCATGAGGTTTTCAATGGGGTTCAGTGCAGTGGGGTCTTAGTTTTTCCAGACCTTTATATCAAACATAACATAAAATAAAGTTGACTTCACAATTTAATACATGTAAATTGGGGCTCTGTGTCTTTAAGACGTTGCTGCTCTTTCCGACACCCCTTCATTGCTTCATCACAACAATGATCCTCCTTGATGCCGTTTACAACCTTATGACTGTTGAACTGAGAAGTAGTTTGTATAGAATAAACATTCCTGGAGTATGTTTTTGATTATTATAACATGATGTAATGCACAAATAATGACTACATCCTCATAATTCAGATCAGCAGGGTTAGGGGTCATTAATGTTCGATTATAGAAGTATTTTACAGCAGATTAAAGGTGACTGATGACATCTTTACATCTCAGAATAAAAAAGAACAGGTAGAAACAGCAAAACACAAATAATCCAGAATAATTACCTCACTGGATACAATTTACAACCGCGAGGAAAGAAGAAACCCTCCTTCATCTGTCATGTAAAATGTGATTCTGAGCAGACAAAGTAGTTCTTCAATGTGACGTCCCTGTTGGACATTTAATCACCTGATGGGTTAGCATGTCCGTTCTCCTGTCCAGCGTGTGTAGGCACTGGGTCAACGTCTATTGGCTCTTCCCGCTCGATGCTCTGAAACACACATGGAGTTATGATTAGGAACACACAAGCAGCCTTTCATTGATTTAAATGGGATATGAAGTCATGTTTGACCCTCGGGGGTGGAGTCATTTTTCCACAGCGGGGAGCAACAAGCTGGAACACAAAGCTGGAAAGCCACTAACTCTAGAGCCAAAACACTTAATCCTACATCGACCACAAGGAATGATGTTGTGTTTACAACACTCACAGTTAAATGAGGCACTGGATCAGTGTTGGATCAGACAGAACAGAAGAAGCAAATAAAGTAGCATATCTTGGGATATCAAAGAGGGTGTTTTACAGGAAAGCTCCATGGTGTCCTGTTGTGTTTCAACCTCCACCTCTTGAGATAAGACCCAAGAAGATTAAAGTCAGGCAACACCGTCTCTGATGTCCTGCTGAGAGAACAACATTTTATAGCAAAAATTACGTTTGGATTTTACTTCTTTCCTCTTTCTACTCAAAACATTCGGCTAATAAACAGCTATCACTATCCAGAGGAGACACTTCAGTCTCAAACACTTTACACACTCAGAACTGCTGATTCACAGAAGGATGAGCCGTCACTTTCCGTGCGGTTCTGTCACCGATACACAGAGCTTGGTGTGTTGATAACCAGCCCATCTAGTACAGAACAACACCACTGAGGTCAAAAGTGTGCTGGTGATAGCAGTGCACGTTTCTTTAAGCTCAGATCCAAAACAGAAACCTCTTGGTACATTTGTTGGATCACAGCATAACAAATCCAGAATCAGGAGGCTAACTCTTCCTTCTGCAGCCACCTAGAAAATCTTCCTTCCTGACATTAAAGGGGCGATATTATATATTATTATTATTATTAGGGGTGCCTACTTCTACAGTTCTTTGGGGCTGAATTCCTTCAGCTCCTCCAAACTAGCGGCAGCAGCAATTAGCAAACATCTGGTGGAACAGCGCGGCTGAAAACCTTTGCAAAGCAAAATGGTAGTTTATTATTGTTAAAATATTAACAATAACAAATGAACTGAACTACAAAAAAGGCATCCCCACCCTGTGATTATAGGCCTTCAATGACCTTTGTTCCTTTGGTAACAAAGGTCAATAAAGGCCAGCCTCAGTTATTAGAGATAGAAATTAGAAATCTAGGTATTGCACTTATAATTGCAAGTTCATTGCAGATTTTTCTCAGAATATCTCAGAAACATAACTGGTGACAGATTATAGTACATGAAGTATTAGAATAAAAAGTCACATTTACCATCATAAATAAGCACAAATATAGCAAGTATTTCCAAATTAGTAACTTTGATTTTTATTGAAAAACTCACAAAACGTATCACAAAATCCTGGAGGGACTGAAAAGATGCTCAATAATAATCTTTAATTTTAAGAGTTTGTGAACATATTTTATCAATACATTCTGCCACAAACGGCCCTTTAAGAGCATCCATGATCTTGATTTGGTCCAAAACAAAAATGAGTTTGATCTCACTGAACAGCTTAGCACTAAAATACATTAAGGATTTGTTGTTATTGTACCAACCTTCCAGACCTCTCAGGTCTTCTTGACTTGATGCACTAACTGCTCAGATATGCAAAGTTAAAGACTAAAAGTCAGACCTACATTTGGGGCCAATTTAATACTTTTAGATCTAACTATTCATCATGAAAATAAAATGACAACAGCTCCTCTGCCCACATGGAAAAACGTAATATTCTACTCATGGTGTGAGAAACTTGAGGAAATTGCTCCTAGTGTAAATGTGCGTCTCTTAGGTTTAGCTCATCATGTAGGAATGCTGGTAGGTCGTGAGTGTTAAAATAACGCAAGAGGAGACGCTGTGTGTGGTTCTGCACGCGTACGCTTGTGGTGAGAGGTTTCATAAAGTGCAGTGAACCCACTTAATGAGGGGAAAGGAGCACATTTCTGCAGAATATACTGGATATGCAAAAGAAACTTGCAGTGGAGTCATTTTATGCTGCAAGATTGGAAATAATCTAAAGGGGCAGTGAGCTGGAATAGTGAGGTGGAAACAGCTGGCTGTCCAGGGAGACAAATTGTTGCCTGGCTTTGGGACTGGGAGCTCCCTTAGCTGAAACATTCAGATGCCTGCTGTTGTTTTTGGTTCAGAGGGAGGAAACGTGATAGCCGACACGCTAAGGTTCTGTAAACTCTCTGGTATATCAAGGTCCAGCTTGCTGGCAGAACACACTGATTTTTGCTTTGTTCTTCATACAACAACTCCACATTGGTCAAGGCTGAGCAGAAAGTGAAGGACATCCAACGCTCATTGTGAAAGCAATTGTTTAAAGGTGCATGACACATTAGCAGAATTACCTTAAATAAAGCTAGTCCACCTTGGAACATCTGAAGAAATCCTTTTAATGGTTCCAGGTTTTATTAATCAGCTGGATGTCTGCTTAGCATGTTTTAAACCTTAAAAATGATTGGACTCCAGCGGTGTGAACGTCATTGTACATTCAGGTGGGAATTATCAAAAGAAATGTGCCTTATTTTCTTCTAACCATGAAGAAAATAATGGTTAGAAATAATCAAAGAGATGTTCTTAAAGGTTGATACTGAGGTTAGCAGCTGTGTCACATTTTTACAGTAAAAATGTCACATAACTTGTGCAGACACTGAAAACCTAGATAAATATGCAGCTGCTTCACACTTGAGTTGATTGCGAAGAGGGAAATTAAATATTTAAGATGTGTGTTTCAGACATTATTTGCATAGTTATAATGAGAATCCATATAATCTAATCCATGTTTTCATTTTTCATTGCCACTTCTACTTTTAAGAATTTTTCCCAGGTAAAAATACTCAAACTTAAAGAGTTGGGCTTTAAAGTTTCTCATGTTATGTCATATAATTACCAAAACTTTTAAGGGTCTGAAAAGTTTTGCTTTTCTGTATGTAATATGTTCTCAGTATAAATGCGGCTGTTCTGTGAAGGCCTCAAAAGTTTGTTAGAAGACATTGGTGAACAATCATGAAAACCAAGTTGGACAGGCATAAAATAATATCTGTTAACTATGAGATCCGTCTAATAGTAAATAGAAAAGGCTACAGTACAACAATACCACCAACATAAACAGATGCCCTCAATCCAATCTGATTTAGCTTGAGCTGTTTGGTGAAAATAACCAAAAAAAAAACAAAAAAACAAAATGAAGGTGTTTCTACGTGGTATTGAGTCTACAGCTTGTATTTATGTATGGTAGGTGATTTCTGTTCTTTGCATTTAATTTTATTTGCTGGTATTGGTGTAAAGGTGTATTGGTGTAAATATACAAATGAATGTATTATTGTTATTTGTAAAACTTTATGAAAACATAAATCATTTTTCTTCCAGTTCAGTTATGCGCTACTTTGTGTTGGTTTGTCATGTAAAATCCCAATAAAATACACTGAAAATTATTGGGTTTGAATTCTTCTACAGGGCGATGTAAATATATTTTTGCTTTACCTGACTCTATTGCAACTTCAAATTTAATTTAGACGTTTTTTACTTAGTAAGGAGGAAATGGGATGCAGTGTGGCAAGATGGTACTCAGGGGTAACATTTTTTTTTTGTTCATCTTCACCCTAATCTTAATTTAGTTATTTTTAAAAGTGAACCTAACATTATCAAGGTGCAGAGAGAATACTCCACCCACCTAGTCTGACCTTCTAAAAGCAACTGTCGCCCCATTTCTGTAATATGTAGAATATAAACCCACATATGCAAAGTTCACTTGCTATTACAGTCTCGTACCTGTTTTAGAGACGCACAAGAAAAAGATCCCTGTTTCTATATTTGCAAAGCAACAAATCAACTTCTATCTGAATTTGCGTCACTCGTGTATTAATAGGAAATTGTAGAACATGCAAACAAAATACAGACAGAGACAAAAAGTGGGACTACAGAAAACCCCAGCATATAAAAGCAGGAAGAGGAAAAGATAGAAAGGGAAAGAAGGAAGTTTGATTATGCAAAAATTTTAATTTAAAAACATGGTATATTATGATGCTTGAAGCTGTTCGGTACCAGTTATTAAAGTTTATTATACAATTATTCAAATACTGTCGTCTACTGCCGGTCTGTCTGTTGTGTTGTGCAGTTATTATGTTACTCTGATTTCCATTATTTTGTATTTTATGGTTCTCTGTCTAACATTTTTGTCCCCATATCAACCCTGGACGTCATTAGAAACCAAAGCCAAATAAAAAGAACACAGCTACAAGTAAATGGTTTTAAATTTACATCTAGATAGAGGAAAATATTTTAAACCTTTATTTCTTGCAACTTTAACAATTATTGCTTACAGATAATGATAACGCAAAGCTCAATGTGCCTCAGAAAATCTCACCAATGTTAAAATAAGCATTTTTAGTGTATAAATGTTATGTAATATAATGGTTTATGCAATCATTGGCAAGAAAACAGTTACTGACATCCAATTTGTGGAGAGTAAGCTATGAAAAGGTCATTGCTGGATTTGAGCATATTCATAGAAAGTTGAGAGAAAGCAAAAAGTGTTGTATAAGAAAAGGTGCACCAGCAACAGAGGTAGATGGATGAATTTTGGAATAAAATTATAAAAGATATGAGTTTGACTTTCTGAAATGACAACAGAAAACTTGGAACCTTCCTGTTTTGTTCTTGCCAACATGGCAGAATCCAGTCATGTTGGATTATGAAGCCAGAGGCATATTACACTGCAAAACATTTGGTAAAACACAATTCTAGATTAATGAACTTAAAAGAAAACAATGTTTAGACTTGTTGCTAAAGTAACTTCATGAACTTTAATTTCTGAGTTAAAACCAAAACAATTTTGTTGTTGACTTGAATTGCATTTTCAAGGTAGCAGGTGGACTTTAATTTTCAAGTTAAATCACCTCCAAATGTTTTACAGTGTACTATGCATCCCAGCTACTGTGAAACTATGAGAGGAAACCTTTGGTGACCAAGGACTGGTGTGGCATAATTTCCTGTTGGGGAGGGGGAATCCTCTCAGAGGAAGAGAAACTCATTAAAACCACCTGTTCCTCAAGAACTTTCACACAGCCTGCAATTTGTCTCCAGGAACGATCTCAGGGAATCCCGTTCTGGGTCAGGAGTGGAAAGAAACAATCACAGTCTTTGAAGTGAGCAAATATAAAACGGTAATTGCAGGTGAGAGTCACTGTACAGAGAACGTTGTGCCTTGTAAACGTTGCACTTCTGAAAACAATTTATGACTGCTGACAATTCTTTTGGAAATTACCACTTAAAAAGAAGTGGTGAAAGCCAGATTTCAGTTTTTTCTTTTAGTTTGGACATGAGCCAACAACGTCTTGGGTCTCGCTGGAAAATGGATAAAACAAACAACAGCAAAGAAAAAGACAGTAGGGGGACTCGGTGCTAGATGCACAGCCAGCCAAGTACTTTAATAAATGCATTTCAGATTTATAGGGCAGTTCAACCTCTCTAGGGCTTCAATGGTAAAATATATGGACTAACACTTCATAAAATGCCATACTGTACATCCACTCCCAATCTGTTGTTGATTTAGCCTGATTTATTTTCTTTTTGGGACGGTTGTAGAAAATAAGGCATAGATAAATCTGTCCTTCTGACAGAAGGGAATAAAAGACAAATTTTACGTGTATCACCATGGAGCTTTACTTGTATTTGTAATAAGCAGAAACTCCATTTGTCAGCAACAAGGTAACTTATATTTCTGTTCTGTTGATATGACTTTTTAAAATCTTTAACTATACTGTTAAATCAGAACTGATTCCACCAACAATTCTTAATAAAATTCAAATATATGGCATTTGAAATACGCTATTCTAGTAAAGTACACTTTTTTACTACTTAAAGAAGTAAATCAGGGCAATTAAAACCAAAATATTTGACCAAATTTGTTAAACGACACATAGCAGGTCTTGCAGGTTCAATTCTGATTTTTTTTATTCGATTAAAAAAAAAAAATTATTTTCTGCATGGTCGTTCATGCTGAGCAGATCTTAACTGCGACTGCAATCAGACTTCTGTGTGAAAGGGTTCATCACCCCAAAGAAATCTGCATGTGCAGAATATTCTTATCATCAGATACTGATAATTGTTGATAACGATAATTATTGATTTGTTTTTTCATTTAAAAGTCTGAAATACTGCCAAACTGATCGAATGGCCTTTCCTGTTTTATCCACAATGATTTTATTTTTAAGTACGGTGGAGAAACTTTAAACTGCCACTGCACAAGTTACTGTACAAGTTGTTGCTAGGGAACCAAAAAATGAGTGAGTTGCTAGGTAACCAAAGAGTGAGTGAGTTAGTTGATGCCACCAATATTGTTTAGCTCTCTTTGAGAGGCTGAGTAGCTAAAGCTTTTTCTCTGTCTGCGTCTCCCAGAGTGAATAATTTAATATCAATAAATAATACATCAGATAGAATATTCAATATATAATCACGTGCTTATCAAAATATTTATAGATTTTTTTTGTCCAGCTCTATGTCAATGTACTATATATTTTGTCACTGCCATCTTCTTGTAAGTAAAGTCAAAAACCTTCTTTCCAACCACCAACCTTTTCACAATGTGCACCCACCTCCCACAACAAATTTTCTGCAAAGTACCCTCTGGGCATGACTCCAAAACACTGCAGCTGGAGAACAAGGAAATGAAATCCAAGAGTTCCCAGGGTGGATTATCTGACGTTGTCAAGGAGGCGACCTTAAAATCTATCATCTCCTCAAACTGAGTGCCAGTAAGTCTCCCTGGTCCTGCAGGGGTAGCGAGGTTGAGCTGTCCCACTGGTCGGTCACTTATTATTAACCTGTTTCCACAGAGATGATGACGGGAACATGGCCTATTGTCTGGAAGTCATTAAGAGAGCCAGGGGTAGCCAGGGAGTGGTTGCATACCTCTGTTAAACCCCCCAACATGTACACACACAAACCCTGGTTACAATGGTGCTCCACTCAAACTTCTACTCATCCTTTTTATGTCATTACACATCACATTTCAATATCTACTAATGTACCTTACTGGAAAAGGTATTTTAAAAAGCCCTGATAAGCAGCTTGAGCTGCCAAACCACAACTTGAGAGCAGAAATGCCCCGGCCAAGAAGAGTTGCGAGATAACTTAATAGTCTGTGGTGAAGTGATACACATTCAGATCAGGTTGGGATCACAAATGGGCTCACATTGTTTGTGTAAGATTCCATTATGAGTCATAAAACTGTATTTTCTGCCTCACTCGTGACTGTAATGACAACCACAAAACAGATAGATTCCAGGAATTGGTCTCAGAGCTTTTCTTGCTCTGAGGGGGACCAGAACCGGGGGAGGGGGATAAGAAGTGAGTCTTGGGCCACAGAGCATACGGGCGAATGGAGGTTAGATTAGGATTTGTTTTTCATAGTTATCAGAAACAGACGGAAAACTTTCAGATACCATTTTCATGGAAATAAGCCCCACTGTACCCACCTGCATCTACTTTCCTTCACTTTATCTCCTAGGAAAGTTTTACTTCATCTAGCTTTTACATCCCCCCTTTTATGAACAAATCTTTTGTAGAACAGATAACTTCAAGGAAGTATTTTTGGTTTTCAGTAGTGCTGGGACTATAATTTATTGTATCAATTGAAAATTTAAGTGCAATTAATCGCGAGCCGGAACCTTGGTTGCTTGTTTCTGGTATGTCTGTAAATTTGACGCACAGGTGACATCCGCAAACAAAGCAATGGATGACAAAGCTGCATCTCTCAGTCCACCCAAGTCTTGTTTTTCCTTCAAAAGATAATTTAATGAGAAGTTGGAAAAAACTTGTGTGTAAGTTGGGCAAAAATGAGCTTATCACCAAAAAATACCATCTCAGTGCAAAACATGTAGCAAGCACAGATGTCCCCAATAATAACGTCAGCATTCACGGTCCACATTTCTGAACAAGTATTTTTCAAAAGAAGTTACATGAGCGATCAGGTTTTCATGAAACAATTCAAAGCTGATGGATTATAACAGCATTTGCACCAATTTGATGGTTGAATCACCTGAATATTAAAAACAATTATCTTTGCTGTTTTGCAGCTATACCATTCAAAAATTTAGCAGCTAAAAAGGTTTTTGAATTTAAATTGTGTATTTTGTTGATATACGATTTTGATAAAAAAAAAAAAAAAAAACATATCCAGTTTATTTGCCTAAAAAGTAAAGCTTGTTTTGGAGAAGAACGAATGCACAATTGAACAATTGATACGGCTCAAAAATTCTAATTCTCGAATGCAAATGTGAAAGCCAAGCGAATCGAAGCCCGCTCCAAAACCAGGAAGCAGACTATAGCTCAGGACATTCTGGGTAAAAACAACCAAAACAAATGGAGGAACGGCTCATGGCTCATAGAGAAAAGAGGAATCCTACAACTGCTACAACTGCCACAGGTTCTTCAAAAGGTTTGGTTCATTTCACACTGCACAATGTGAAAGCAAACCACACCAAGTGGAAGTAACAAATGTTGCCGTTTTGCTCTCCAATCGAACCAAGTCCACTGGACTGTCATGTAAAAGAACAACCTAAAAGGCTCCGTGCAAATGAGTAAGAGTGGTGTAATTCAGTTTGGATAATGATGATGACATTGAATTTCTCCAAAAACACTGTAAAACACAATCTGTTCATCATCCTGATATCATAACCTGACTAATCTAAAACAGCAAAGAGGAAAAAGTGCTGCAGCGGCCTGGTACTCATATGAGCACATGTAAAGGTTAAGGCTGAGATAACATCAGGTTTGAGTTGAGTAATGTTTCTGGAAGGTGGAAGTGATTGCTGAGCTCTAGTTGCTGAGACAAAAATTAATATTTATGCTGACTTTGTGCAATTTGGGAGCTTAAAACTCAAATAAACTTCTAACATCACCAGGAGATTTCTCTAAGATCCTTCTGTGAATATGTGTAATGGTTCTTGCAGAGATTAGACAAAGCTTGAGACAACAGCCAGCTTCAGACTTTCAGGAGAGGTAGTGAAAGTGCAGATGTTCATCAGAATTAAAACCACATTTCACATAAATCTGGCTGCTTGCTGCTCGAGTCTTTTGAAAATGCTTTAGCCTTTCATTCCTTCCTCTGTCTGCCACCCCCAATAATAGCCTTCACTGAATTTTGTAGCAGATGGCTGACAGAGAGAAGGCCACAAAGTGTGCCTGGTGATGATTTATCTGTGTTTAATTTGCTGCTTTTGTGCTGTAGAGTGAAAGCTTGTTTGACTTTACACCCTTTAGCATCTACAAATGTCCTAAACTCTTCTGAAGAGCCCCCGATGTATGACGTGAGAGGCGCACTGAGCCATAAATCAAGTCTCTCAGTGTTGATGTTCAGCATGAGTCGGGCCTCTGACCTGCCACATCTAATCTGCTCTGTACATCTGCTAATTAACACAAGCAGCAGCGTTGGAATGTGCCCAGTGCACTGGAGTCTTTATTTGTAAAGGTGTGGTTGCAGAAAATATTTGAAGGGGAAGAAGGATGAAACTAATGCACCTTTCTGAAAACTTCTGCAGTATGGCAAAAGTATTCATACCCTTTAAGCATTTGCATATTTGTGTGCTATGGTCTTCGATGTATTTTCTGAAGATTATATCTGATGAAACAACACTATGTTGTGGAAAGAAGAAAGGTGAAAGAAAAATTGTAAATGGCTTTAAGGGAGGGGAGGGAGTGTCATGTATTTCCCAGTAACAGTCCCATGTTATAGCACAATCAAGTAGTTATGTTATTATAAAGCTGTGTTATTACAAAAACGCTGTTTAAATTGAACATGACTTCAAACATATCTGACTTCAGAATTTGATGTCTTGAAACTGGGTATCTGTCTCTTTAAGAAGCTCCTGCTCTTTCCGACACTCTGCTTTCAGGATTCGAAAATTAAATCAAATCAAGTATTTTGACAACAAATTATTAAGAAACCTACCAGAAAATTCTCTTTTATTTAATGATTCATATTTCTATGTAATATAAATAAAAGTTTTTTGTAAAGGTTTTTGTCAAAAAAGCCACATTTTGTTGATCAGGATTGACTTGTAAAAGCAATAAAACGGATAAAACATTAAAGGGGGTGATAAATTTATTTAGGTCGTGGCAGATGGTGGCTTGTACTGAGCCAGAAGGTTTCTTCCTGTTAAAGGGAAGTTTTTTCTCTCCACTGTCGCTGCATGCTTGCTAAGTATGAGGAATTACTGTAAAGTAAGTGATTTACTGCCACTTCGTCACACCAGGTGTCAATGAATTGTTCTAAGTCATTGACTCCTGGTACTTGTGGGTTTCCATAAATAGAAAAATATGTAACTAATTTGAATAATTAACTGAGCTTGCTGTCTTGTTTGACAACTTGTATCAGTTGGAATGTATGTGACTGAACTGCAGTTACTTTTTCCAAAGTGAATTGAGAAGACACTGGTTGTGAATTGGCGCTATATAAATAAACTGAACAAAATCAAAAGAATCAATGAAAGACGAGTTGATTAAAGAGCTGGTGTGGAGAGCAGCAGGAAGAGGCAGACAAACACGCTCTAAACTGAATGAGAGGAATCAGCTGATTGACGAGTTCATCATGTACTGAGGAATTGGCCGAGCTTGGCTTTGGGACAACCCGGATAAAACAATTAAATTCAGATCATCTTCTCTTTTTTTTAAAATGACAAGCTAAGAAACAAGGAGCTTTTGCTTCCAGGAAAATTTTTGTTGATGTAAGATAACGATTGTAGTCAAGAACAGGAATGTAAGGAGTGATGACGAGGAGGGTCCATGTTGTAATCCCTCCACACGCCATATACTCTCAATGAAGCACAAGATTGCATACAGTGGTCTGCTGGGCCAGCTGCACTGGCAACACTGGAGTTGTCTGCAGAAATGTTTTATGTGTGCAGCGTGGAACAGGTTCAGAAACAGAAACAGAGGAAGAGGACACTGGGGACAGGTTTTAGACCTTTGTCCTCGTTCTAACCTCAGCTAATTCTTGCTCCAGAGAGCCATCAGAGAATGCTAAAGCTGCTTCCCATCAGAACTCCAGACCTTCCAGATGGAAACACACAAATACAATCACAATCTCACAGATGGCTGGGTTTTCATACAAGAATTTTTATGTGGATTCTGCTGTAGAGAACCAGAAACATGCAGCAAACTGTGAAACGGTTTCACATAAACCTGTTGGAGGAAAAAGTAAATAACATGCTGTATATCCTGGGCTTCAAAGGAAAGGCTTCATTTATCGCAGAAAGCGATCGGCAGTCACACGGGTGCCTGGTGCAGGTGTGCGGTACTGGAAGGAGCTGGAATCGTGTGCGTGTGTGTGAGTGGCTTTTTACGATGACTTGGCAAGTCACCATGACGCTGTACGGTAACAGCTGGAGAGCAGGCTGCAGAACAGACACGCCTCTGCACATCTCCTACTTCCAGCTTTTTACTGTATCTATTAGGAAAAGGCCTCCATGTTATGTCAACAGACCTGTTTGAACAGCGAGCTGAACTTTATGAACTGGATCTACCTCATCTCTCGTTGACAGGCAGTGGCGCAGAGAGCCAGGCGTAATTAGGGTTTTAAACACAAAGGTACTAATTTTACTAAAGAAATTAAGCATTACAGTAAAGTAGTACTGGCTGACCTTTGTCGGCAGATGTAACACAGCAGAATACACCTGAAGTGAGATGTCGTGTGTTGTGCTAAATTGACAGCAGGGGATCTCCCACAACAGAGACACGCAGAAACAAAGGCGGCCTTGAGTCGATTTGGCTCTGATCACCTGATTTCACAGAAGATAACATTCCTCGTCTCTATCTGCCACATGCTTTGGAAATTACAGAGACAAACGGAAGCATCCATTTGCCAATTATTTTTGTGTGTATTACTTGTTGTATATTTTGAATACAAGTTTGTGTCGTAGTGTGAATGCAGAATGAGTTAAAGGAGCTACATCTGTATGTTGAAGTGCCTTGTCCTTTTTTAGAGTGACACTAAGTGCGGGCATTTATTGTATTGTGTATCATTCATCATTATACATTTCTTAGCATAATAAGAATTTTATTGTTGTCACAATAAATTCCAATTAATGATGTTTAACTCCCCCAAAACTATCAGTATTGTTGTGATTGTTAGTTGTACAATTTCCTCTGTTTGTTCAATGAGAGTATCAATAAACAGCAATTAATTTTCAGCTTATTGGTTCAAATCACATTTCTTTTTGTGACTGGTGTCCTAAAAGAAACACATCTTAAATAAGTATGTTTTTCAAGAGAGGTATTTGTGTTTGTGAGGTTGTGACTGCTGTACAATACAATTACCTTAAAAGAAAAGCAATGTCACTTTTATTAACACAATACCACCACAAAATATTGTGATGAAACTTTAAGTCTATATCACAAACACCTAAATGATGCAATTTGGCAAAAGCAAAAAAAAAAAAATATGAGCCTCATTTAATTTGAAGCCCCTGAAGTAATCCAGTGCAACTAGTTGCCATCAGAGCCTAAGTAGTAAAATCTGTCTGTATTTTAATCTGTAATTTAAGCTGTTCTCTAAAGTCTTCAGAGTTTAGTTAGAGACGATTGGAAAACAAACAGCATCACAAAGACCAAGCAACACAGCAGAGAGGTCAGGGATGAAGGTGTGGAGAAGTTGGGTTGGTTTTAAAACAACATAAGCTTTGAGCTCCTCACAAAGTTCTGTGATAATCCATCATCAGGAAATAAACTGCAAACCTACCAAGACATGTCCATTTACCTGAACTGACAGCTTATGCAAACTACAGCTTGTATTTAGTCTAAATATTTAGAAACTCTCAACATAGTTTCCATTTCACAAAGTTGTGATAAACAACTCATATATTTCTGATGAAATATATATGAAGAAACCAGGAGATGTTTTGTTTTTTTTGGTTTGGTGTAAAGAAAATCAAGACTAGGGAATAATTTAAAACCAGAATAAAAGAAAAATAAATGATGGGATTTTGAGAAACTTTCAGATGAGTTTAATCCCAAAACATCCCAGAGCGACAGCGAAACTGTTTCTGATAGTAACTCCAAACCACACAGAAATAAAGCTCTGACTGGAGTTTTTAGTCATCATTGATGTTGTGAAGAACTATGATTAAATGCAGACTTGGAACATAAAACCAACTTTTAGACTGTACTAGTATCAAAACAAAAATCAGCCAGTAGAGGAATTTGCTGCTTTTCAGTTTCATTCATCAGTTCTTAGAATGAATCAGTGGATTTAAGAGAGATCCTATGAAAACCAGAGAAATTTTAGTTTGAATCCAGAATAATGCCATTACTAATGCTTAAATAGGGAGTATTATGTGTTCTCCAGGCACATAGTGCCATTTTATAGCACAATATGGTAACCCTTGTTACATTCAGTTATTATTAAAATGCTGTATATACTAAACATGACTCAAAGGAAATTAAGCTTCACAATTTGATGCCTAGAAATTGGGTCTCTGTCTCTTTAAGAAGCTTCTACTATTTCTAACACTGTCTTCAACATGCCAAGGCAACAAAATGCATGTTGAATGGTGAGTTCAGCAAACTCACATCTTCACCAGGTGTTTTCTAATTGCTGCTGCCACTAGTCTGTAGGAGCCGAGGGGGTGAGGCAGGAAGACACCAGCAGCAAGTAGGCACCCTTGAATAGCCGCCATAGAGATTCAGGCATTCCTCAAACATGCATGAAAGAATCAAGTCAAAACTCCAGGTACGTTTTTGATGAGGTAATAACATTACAACATGGTGTAAAGCACAAAAATGTTGATTTTGCACAATACCTCCCTTTAAAAAGCCACTGGATCCACATGGTTCAGGCAGGTCAAACCCAACAGTGACTAACCAGGGCCTGCATTTCACAACGTTGATTTCAGATATTTGTTTCAGGTCTGAAAAACCCTTCAACCGCACTAACCTCACCTCCCAAGAGCCTGCTCGGCTCGTATTACTGCACTTCATAAATCCTTAAAGATCCTGGCAGTACGCTATTGTGCAACCACAGCGACACAGCCAGTGTCTCCTATGACACATCCACACAGCCACAATGCAAGAGGGCTTTAGTCAAACCACCAGCATGTGGTAAAGTTTCTCTTCACCACATGCTGAAGCATCCCTTTCTGCTTTTGCATCTTAACTCTCCATCTATTGTTACACAAAGTATTTGGCATTTAAATGTAAGGTAAAGGTTCAGAATAGTTACAAGCCAATGGGGCATAGACTAAAAACATTTGCATGGACGAGGGTCTTTAAAAGTTGACGTCTCAGCAGTTTGGGAGATGTAAAGCGAGGAAGGCACAGAATAATCCTGCCATGGTGTCAAAGATGCTAGAATATTTCACAAAGATGTATGAGCTCAAGCTCATAAGCACTAAACAGTATGTGTAGAGCAGCCTAGTCAAGAGAAATATGAGAAGTCTAAAAGCAGTGAAAACAACAAAAATCTATACATTTAGCTGCAAAATACTAACATTAAGAAGAAAAGCGATAATTAAAGCCAAAACGATAAGCATCTCTGAAACTGTAGGCCACATAGAAATGCTAATGGTGGTAAAAATATGGTGATTAAAAACGTAAAATAATTTTTAAAACATTCTGAGAAATAAGCTAAGAGATAAATAAATTGTCCAAATAGGGTAGAAAAAGGTTATAGCTAAAGTCAAATGATTAGCAACCCACAATGCATCCTGGGAATGTACTGAAGAAGGTGCAAACAACTGTAAACATAATGTATGATTTGTGTGACACAATGTTGTATGAAGTAGGAATTAAAAGTAAAAAGTATTTCCAATAAACAGGAAGTCATTTTTGGACATTACCACATAGATGACTTATCATCCATGAAGGAAAACATATTTTGCTTCCTCCAGTAAAGTCACTTACAGAGTTATGTTGAGTTGTATGATTTCATAAGCAACATACTTTTTAGTGAGTAGAGAGAGGTGGGCATCATGAATGTTACATGGAAAGATAATAGTGGACCATGAAATACAAATAGAGACTGGGTGGTGGACATTGAATTTACACCACATTATAGTGCAGCTATATAAAAGATATAAAAGAACTGAACTTTAACCATTGTAAGTACCGATTGAATTGAGTTAAAGTTATGCACGCCATTAATGATAATAACAATCTTCAAGACCACATAGTTCTAGTTTCCATCAGTATCATTTACAAGCAGAACCTGCGAGGCGGATTACGCATCTTTTAAAAATAATGTTTATCTTAGTGGAAACAAATAACGTCACTGATCAGCTGCTATTTTCCACTTCCAACAAACCGGAAAGACTACTCTAAGGCGCTAGCTACTAGATTATTGTTTTGTTCTCCTGTCAACAGCACCTCATCATGGCTCACTCATAATGATTTTGCAAATTAACTGTTAAACGGCTGAAAGTCACTGATCAATATATGAAACAGAGAACAGATGAGCTGAGGGTTTTTTTTTTTTTTAAAAAAAGAAGAAAGAAAGAAATGTCAGTGAAAGTGGCAGTAATTGAAAAGTTACCTCTGTTATTGTTACATAACGTTAAAATGTTTTAAAGCGGATTATATAAAATTTAAGGGTTTTTTTAGCTTTATATTATGCTCTAACGTTATTCTCTCATCAATAACATGCCTGGAGTGTTGATGTGATTGGTTCTTGCATGTTTGTTATATCATTGAATCTCCAATGGCAGAAATTCAAGGGTGTCTAAAAGTTTCCACCAAGCTCCTCCTTGGAGCTGCAGTCATTTAAAATGAGCTCAATAATTTCCATTTTAATAGAATCAAATAATCAATCATTTTTGAAGGGCAATTTTGTTTACAGATTGTCAAAATACATTTTATATGTGGAATCAGAAATAGTGACTTGCGTCTCTGGTTTCATGGACCCAATTGCAAAGTCAAATTTCATTTTTAAGTTACTTTTAATGTATGCAGCATTTTTATAACAACTGAAGATAACACTTGATTGTGCTGCAAAATGACACAATGTGGCTCGAAAATACATGGTATCCCCCATTTAAAGGGTCATACAACACAACCAACACGGTAAAAATGTAAAGAGTTTAACTTTGCAGTACTCACGTTGGTCTTGCTGGAAACAGCAAAGGTAGCTCGGCTGGAGAAGCGTGTGATGGAGGGGCTGCTGCTCGTCCCTGGGCTCATCATCATGGAGGAGCCTCTGGAGCCAGCAGGAGGACTGCTGGAGCTTGTGGGGGAAGAAGTAAGGTTGGCACGGGTCGATGAATGGCTTGACTGACTGCTGTAGGGCTGTGTTTGGTTTTCCAAAGTGAAGTTCTGGGTGCTGGCTTGACCTCTTCCGTAGATCACCTCCTTCACATCCTGATGGTTCTCCTGTATGTCGTGCAGCTCGTTCTTGTGATTCTGACTGTGGTTGTTGGTTGTTATGTTCCGCTCGCATGTGAGGCCGTTCAGGAGCTCCACTTGCCTTGTGAGAGCTTCCAGCTGGATCCTGAGCTGACGGTTCTCCTGCTGGAGCTGAACCACAGCCTGTCCAAGAGGACCGCTCAGGTTAGCAGTCTCATCACAACGCCTCTCTATATCGAGCTTAAAGTTGCTGACCTCTGCATGGATCTCTCTGATCGCATCCCGCAAAGTATTCTCGTAACGAGTTAGAGCTGAACACACGGTTTCCCCCTCTGGAGAAGGAGAACGGTGGTGACATAAGTCTTCCATCTGAGCCAGGGTTTGAGCCTCCATGAGCCCAGCTGGTGACAGCTATGGAAAAAAGCCTCACTGTGTTTGAGTTAGCGTCTGAGACTGAGCTTACTGGCCCCTGGAGACACTACTCAGTCAGTCTGCTGAGGGAGTAGGGATTGATGCACACCAGGGTTGAGAGGTGAAACCTAGAAGGATGGGGTGGGGTGGGCCAAAGGTCTGGACTGTGTTATACCCACTCCTCCAGCTCTGTCCTGATATGAGGCTTCCTGACGTCTGTCTTCTTTCTCAAGCTCTGCTTTTCAAGAATCAGCGTCTCATACTGCAAAAAGATTAGAACGAAAGATTAGAACATGCAACATTCATTCAGCAAGAAAAGCCTTCAGCAAATCCTCTAAAATCCCCAAATGATGTCAATCTAAACATAAAGAAGTACTGAACTCAGTTTAAAAACAATGCAAGACAGCGAGAGAATCTCATTAACCATCTCATCAGACAAGCTTGGTTTTCAATGCTGCAACAAAGCTTTGTGGTGAGGTCATGTTCAGCTGCAGGGAAGCCTACCCCAGCTCCAATCCGGAGGGTTTCTTTGAACAGCTGTATGACTCTGTCCTGGAGTGTGTTCGCTGAGCTCTGCCGGCTCTCTCAGGTTGAGCGCTCCTCTCTTCTGGGCCAGGGGAGGGAGGAGAAAGGGAGGTATTAAAAGAGGAGGGCGTGTTAAAGTAGAGAACCTCACTGGAAAGAGTAGTAAATGTGACGAGACGGGGGAGAAAGAGCAACTTTCTCTCTCTGTTTTTACTTATCCCTTTCTATTTACAGAAAATAAAATACAAAAGGAATAAAACTTATGTAATGATTAATGAAAGAGGACTCGAAAATCTTTCACGTTTAGCATAAAAATCAAACATTTTGTCAATTCAGTTACAAGGCAGTTCAAAGTGATTCACATGATAAAAACATCATGATTGCGAAACAAGCAATAAACATTACATTTATCAAATTCCATCATCAATGCACATCAAATATGTTGATCAATGTGCCATTTTACCGTTGATTTAAAGTAACTCAGAGTTTCAGTTGTGTTGCAGTTTTATGGAAGTTTGTTGCAGATATGCGGTGCATAGAAGCTGAATGCTGTTTCTCCATGCTTGGTTCTGGGTATGCAGATCAGATAAGACCCAGGACAACTAAATGGTCTGGAAGGCTCATACAGCAACAACAAATCTTTTAATGTATTTTGGAGCAAAGCCTTTTAGTGATTTATAACTAATGAAATTATTTTAAAGTCTATTCTGAGCTGCAGTGAGTCAGTAAGGACTTTAAAACTGGAGTGACATGTTCTATCCTCCTGGTTCAATTTATATTTGTAGACACTCAATTTATTTATTTAGACAATTATATGCTTAAAGGTTATGATTGAAAACAGAGGACCACCACCCTCCACCCGTAATTGGACGCTAAGAGAGTAAACATTCCTCACCAGATGGCAGTGGCGTGCGAGTGCCATTGCTACTGACAAACTCCTGCAAATACTTTGACACTGAGCCTTCCTGAAAACTGTCAACAATCTGTGTGTGTGCCAGTATGTGTGTTTTTACAGGGGGAGGTTGTCTCCTCATGAGTGCATTTATCTCTTTCCTTCAAACACACAGAGGGATTAAGTACAATGCAAGCCAGAGATATTAGCTTAATTGGTCAACTGAAGTCCATAAAATGTGTTCTCTTTAACATAATTACTAGAAAAATGTTCTAATCTAACCCAATCAATGTCCTTGTCTGCCATAATGCACCAGCTCAGTTGTGATTACTGGTTCCCCTACTGAAGAAGTGAACAGAAATCCAGGCAGCCCAGGTGAATAATGAGCCTAAGAACTCAAACACACTGGTAGCACTGGTTACACGACTTGAGATAATGACAACAGACGACTCCATAGACACAACAAGGATCTGACAAGGCGCAGGGAATACAGGTAGTATTAAATACACAAGGAAGGTAATAAGGGGAAATGAGGGACAATGGTCGCACTGGTCGACAAACATTTTCCGTTTCCTAAAATCCAAAACTTGACAGTTATGAGTTGTCCAGGCATTTCAGTCATATTGTGACCAAGTCAGAACCCTATTAGACATATTGTAGTGAGATCAGGGGTCTCAAACAGGCCCATGTCCTTTTAGACGACTCTGCTTTAGCACACCTGGCTCCATTGTTAGCTCATTAGCATAGCTCTGTAGAGCTTGACTGCATGCTAGTGAGGCAGTTTCGCCTTTTAATTCAATTCTGTGGGACATGTTACAGAACTCTGAGCCTCGAGGAATGCAGTTTGAGACCATTTACAGTAACAATGAGTCAGCATGTAATGTGGTCGGACCACTATGAACCAGAGTGAACCCACTTCAGCTGTAGTCACAACAATAGATATTGCTTCCCACATTACCCCCCATGTTGAGCTTTTTCACTGTTTAGAAAATTAGCAAATGGGTTTGATATTTCCAAACCCAGTTCAATGCAGAGTTGAGAATTCAGACATTCCATGATTACTTATGAGGATGGATACTTCATTTTCTCATCTGATCTTCACAAAATTCAATATTTCAGTCACATTACCGTTGACTGAAAAACCTCCTCCGTCAAACCTCCTCCGTCAATTCAGAAACACTGTCTAAAGCTGTTTTTCCATTGACCATATAATTTTGCAATTTCACATTTTGAAAACAAATGGAAACATGGCAATTTTGAAACAAACTAGTTTTTCAATAAAATGTTTGGCCATATCAAAAAGGATTTATTTAACAAAACTGCAATGGAAACACCTTTTCGCTCTGCAAGTCACATGATCAGCTCTGGTACAAACCACATGGAAGAAGATGACAGGAAGTAGTTGGAGGATCATGGTGCTGAATGGTGTATTTTTAATGAACACACTTATTCATGTGCAATTTTAATTGTTTTTTATTTTGTTTTTGACATTAGCGGAATATTCACAAAAATTTACGCACTTTTGTAATGGAAACGGCTTAAGTTGTATTGGATGAAAACCAGACAGAAATCACACATTTTCACTCCGATGAACTGGCTTTCACATTAGCTGTTGGTCATGTTGGGGCGCTACTCCTGCTACATGGAGAACAGTGACTGAACTGATTCTCCCAGGATGCACTGAGGCACAGTGCATGCTGGGAGAACCCAGGAGCGGCTCATGCCTTTCTCTGGCCCATCAGACATTTAAGTACCCCTTTGCGAGAGTGTTGACCAAACACTGAAAGTCATTATTCTCAAATGGAGAAGTAAAAATATAGAAGTAGGGAACGTCTTCAAGAGTGGCCGAACTATCACCATTATATTTCAACAGCACATTGAGGACCAATCAGGAAGGTCAGAAAAAAACAGAACAACATCTAGGCATCACTTGCCTCAGTTAACATCATTGTTCATGATTCAACAATGACCTAGATTGAGCCAAAATTGCATCCATTAGAGAGTTTTGAGCTGTACAATGAAGAGTGGGCCACAATTGGAAATTGCCTCTCTGTGAACAAAAGGACACAATTTCTGCACTTCGGATGAAGTACATAGGAGCCTTAAGAAAAGTCTCTTTATTTCTCTGGGCGTTTTTCAGTTATGGTACATATTTTTATTTGTGGAAAAATCCATTATATTTAAAACTTTTTGAATATAAATCCATCCATCCATTTTCTTTTCACCCTTGTTCCCTAATGGGGTCAGGAGGGTTGCTGGTGTCTATCTCCAGCTACGTTCTGGGCGAGAGGCGGGGTTCACCCTGGACAGGTTGCCAGTCTGTCGCAGGGCAACACAGAGACATACAGGACAAACAACCATTCATACACACACTCACACCTAGGGAGAATTTAGAGAGACCAATTAACCTGACAGTCATGTTTTTGGACTGTGGGAGGAAGCCAGAGAACACGGAGAGAACCCACCATGCACAGGAAGAACATGCAAACTTCATGCAGAAAGACCCCGGGCCAGGACCTTCTTGCTGCAAGGCAACAGCTCTACCAACTGCACCACTGTGCAGCCCTTTTTGAACATAAATGAATGAGGAAATAATTGCTGTGAAATGGCCAAAAAAAATAAACCACTTCTTCATGGGAGTCAAGTGTTGACGTGCTTGTTGTCGAGCAACTCCCAGCTTTGTGATGCTCTGTTTCACATACTTGTTATGGAAGGTGTTTCACTGGCCCGTTTCTGAATGCCGTTAAACATTGCAACAGTGAAACTAAACTGGAAGAAATCAGATGTAATCAAGCCGAGCATAGATCTGTGGTAGAGATATCTGCCTTCAAGTGCATGCCACTAAGTCAAAACAAGGGTAGAAATCTTAACCAGGAGATGACAAATTCAGATGGTGAGACAGTTCTCATACTGTTCTCATTGTGGCGTTTACAGGAAAACCATATAGCGGTGTGATTCAACGAGCAGTGTTCAACAGAAACTAGCCTGAGATTCTTCGTCTTCTCAGTGTGTTCTTAATGAACCTGAATGCTAAAAGATGTTGACACTTATAGTCTGTTAAGTAGGATAAAAATGCTAAATAAAAACTATTTTAATCTACTTTGACAGGCCTCTTGTTCCGTGAATTTATTGTAAGGCTGTTTAACTTGCTTTACAGCTGGTAATAATTTCTATGCTGTATGCAAAGAAATAATGCCTGCTATAGAGTAATTACTGATTTTGTTGTTTCTAATTATGCTGTTAATTATAGATGTGCAAGCATAAATATGGTGACGCAATACAGCTAAAGATCCCAACAAAAAACCACATTCTTCTTACTACTCTTTAATTTCTCCTCCACAGTCATCCACCCTGTGCCCCCTTGCATTTCTTTAGGAGGGTTGGGGGCCTACAATCTTTAGCTCCTCCTAGATCCTCCAATCAGTATTGCAGTCATAGTGTGATGCAAACCATAAACATTAACAAGAGGACTCAGAGTTCATGCTCAGAGATTGGTGTACGTCAGAGCAGCCATTAAACACAACATCATAACTTGCCCTGTACCAGAGTGAACTGCCAAATGGTTCCAGGGCTAAAGATGAAAATGAGTCAGTCTGCATGTGGTTTAGTTTAAGTAAAGCTGCCACTGATAATCTGTCTTTCTGCATGTTATTGTGACACATTATTTTTGTTTTTTTGATTCATTTCACATCAAGCTCATTTTAATTTCAGTCATGCAATTTAGGTGCAAAATTTATCCAAACTGCGACGCTAATTTAATTGATCATAATTTGAATATCGGATGGAACTAAAGTTATGTTCTCAACCAGATGGTGTACTATAAAAATGTTATTTATTCCCCACAACATGCAGTTAAAAAAGACAAAAGGTGCTTTTAAGATCAAAGAATCCACTCTGAAAACGATATGTTAAACTACAAAGGGTCATAAATACATAAATATGTTTTTCAGGCACCTACTATTACATAGTTTTGGTGAATTAATACTTAATTTCAAGGCTTTTCAAAGCTTCAAGTAATTGGTTTTTATAAATATGGTTTTAAGAACATAAGATTTGGGAGCAGCAAGGTTCTACAGCAGTGGACAGTCCCTTCCCCTCACCCTCATGTAGCTCTGCTCCTGCATAAACCACTTATGTTAGCTTAGATTGTACATAATATGTGTACAGAATTCAACCAATATGTGCTCAGTTTCTGAACTTGGTATTGATTGATCATGTTGAGATTTCTTTTCTAACTTTAAAGGATTTATTGGGTTAATTTTTCCTTAACCTTTTCAAATTCTTAAAAAAAAACATTGGCATGTAAAAGGTCCTAAATGTCTTGACATGTTTGAAACACAGCACCCAACAGCAATTAAAACATCTTCCCTTTCTGTGTGGGCTCTATTGGAGTTTTATCTGCCAAAACACCCTGAAAAATCACCATACTTTATGAGGAAACATAGCACAGTTTTCACACACTCACAAAAAATATCCACAAAAAGTCTCACATTGTTTCTCTCTTGCTCTGCCTCGCTATGCTCCACATGCAACTTGTTAAAGTCACCTTCTGAGGTGTTAATTACATCATAACTTGGCTGCAAACTGCAAGCCAGTTTAGACAAGACAGATTCCCACTGAAACTATTATGTCACTAGTTTAGGGTGTTTGACGTTTTTGGCAGGTTTTCAGGTGAAATGTGATGTCTGATGTTAACAGATAGGCAGGAACAGAACGACGTGTCAGTTTTCTGGGATTAAAGCCAGCAGGTACAGTCAAGCTAGAGAGTCACACAATTGACTTTGAATCACAACACCATTTGTAATGTGTCTCACTGTTGGCTGCTGCCAGTCTGCAATTTATGTAAAGTGTGATGTATTTAGCCATCACACTTTACAGAAAAGCTGGCTAAATACATCTTTCCTGGAAAATGATCGCATTTTAGGGAAATTCATTTTTGACCTTTTCTTGGTGATTGACACCAGACTCAGAGCTAACTCTCTTTTTTAGCCTGGAAACAGAATCTGAAAAAGAGACGGAAAAAACAGTGAAAAATACTATGCCTTTATATGACACTCAGAAAAAAATGACATCGGTCACACAAAGTGTTAACGCTACATATCTTCCTGTTCAGAGCCTTTTACTTGATATGGAAGTTTACACACTTCACTGAGCGAATTATTATCTCAAAGTATACTGTGAAATAAAGTGGCAAAATATGAGAACACCACCACTGATTGTCAGAAGAAAATGAAAAGTCTGAATTATTCTCTGAACAAAAAGAGGTAAGAGCCCAGTTAAATAAAAGAAGTCAGGATGCAATCACTGTTCAGGAAAAATCCAAGCAACTTGCAATTAAACTACTGTGTATTAAGGGTAAACCTGAGGAGACTGAAAGTAGTTTGCAGACACAAGATCTGAAAATTCACGTTCTTGAAACAGGATGTCAACAAAGGACAAGATGGCATAGTGATATTAGCTGATAGATACAGTATGTTTGTGTGTGTAACGAACGAAGACGTCAAAATCTGTGGCTAACATGGACACAAAAGCTATAAATGCCAGAGCAAAGTGAGAGTTCATCTATTAAACTGACTAAAAGCTGAAAAATAGAAATTTTTTTAGAAGCATATTTGTGAGTCTGCCTCCTTATTGTTAAATTGAATATCACTTCAGAGTTTTGTATGACTTTTCTTCAGTTTAACTTAGAAAGTAAGCTATTATTGTTACAGGTTACAGATGAATTACTACAGAAAGTAATTGTTAGGGAAGGTCAAATATGAAAAATTGGACTGATGTTGATATCCGATAGTAACACTGCTGTTATGTTAGATTTTCCAATGTTTTATTTTATAACTTTTTTTATCCGATTACTAACATATTTGTTTAAAACAACCCTAAAAGGAACTAACCAAGGGTGAAAAATTTGGCCAGGATCTTCAGGGGTTTCAGAGGGGTGAGTGAAGCTTTTGCCTCTCGTTATATTCGTCTGGCTTGCAGCTCTCTTGGAAAAAGTGGAGATGACAAAAGTGGACGTAGAGATCCGTGGGAAGCTTATTGTGCTTTTCACGACGCTCAAAGAAGACAAGCTTTCAATCAAACCGCTTCAATAATTTCTTCAAGGGCGTTGCAGGACTTCACTTCCATCGCCATGATTTCATCACCTTCTGAAATTTAAAAGTGCTCTGGCTGATGCAAAGAGTAGTGAAATAGACATATTGATAACTGCTTTGGCTATCTTCTGTCACAAAGTAGCAGAACCAGATTGGATGCTAGTACAGTGAGGTTCGATGCAGAAAACTCCAGGCTGAGATGCGAACTGCTTCCATGTGCAGCCCGACTCAGGAAACCAAAAGGAGACAAATGCTGACAATAATCGAAGAAAAATTAATTCCTATATACAAGAAAGAGAACACCAAACACCCTGACACAAAGGAATAAATTACTATGACGGTGACCAAAATTGTAAAGCATAAAATCCCAAATGTCATTCAACTTTCCCAATTTAAAAGATAAGTGAGCTCTAATGATTATGTAAGGGTTATGTTTATATCTGTGTGAACATGGTTAGGTTTATTTTGAGTTTAAACTGAAGCTTTTTATTGAAATTAGGAACAGACAGAACAAGAACCACAGATTAAGAATATCCTCCATTTCAAGGTGAGTTTCCACGAACATGACAATCAAGAATTTGCAATTTGCATACTTCCTTTCTGACTGCTGCAACTTTATCCAGAGATATTAAGACATTCAGTTGGTTTGCTAGACAGAAGGCAAGTTAGAGCCGGTACCACATTAAATAAACTGAAACACACAGCTCTAATCTCTGGATGCAGGAAACAGTTCTCAGAACAATGGGTTCAACGTTCTGCACGAGAATGAAGATGATTTAATGATGATCTAATCTAACTGTATTCATCTTTGACTTCTCCTTACCTGTGATGTTTTGTCTCTAGGCTTGCTGTTACATGTCAGGATATGGTTTGGCTGACCGAGGTGTATTAATAAAGTGCAGCATTTGGTGATTATTAGGGCTGGTGATGCGTTTATTGTTTCATAGTTTGTCTGAAAAAAAAAAAACTTTTTAGACACAGAACAGGTACGACAAAGTACAAACATAAAAATCACCTTTGTCCTGTTCCACAAAATGTTGTCTATGGAAACTAGCATAAAGGTCTTGCCATGTGAACTTGGCATTAGTAGATGCTGATGATCCCAGAAAATCCCAGAACATATTAGGAGCTAAATGTCATCTAAAGATATTTGTAAAACTAAATTCAGTTATCCATCTTGGATCTAATATTTTTGATAAATATGCATAGGTTGGTGTATTATTTGATGTCTTAAAATATTAACATTTCAACTTTGCTTCTGTGTATTCTGTATTTTTCCAAAAAAACTTGTGAACACTTTGTGCAATACCTTAGTGCTATATATAGGGCAGAGGTAATGATTGGCAAATGTTAAACATTTCATTTAATTGTTTTCATCATTTAAAGCTAGCTCAATGTCACATTATATCTGTATTTTTAACCCCTGGTGCTCATCAGCTCAGTTGCTTGGTTTATCATCCATAAGCTCTCAGACACTTAAAGAGAATATTGTTCCTTTAGCATGAGTGTTTCATTGCCTAAATCATTGATTTTTATATTTACAAGAAATAGTACTGAGTTAGGCCTTGCAGTAACAGCACTAGACCCACTTTGGTAGAAAATCCCTCTGAGAGTGTTTTTGACTTGTGATCCTAGATTTTAAAGCCAAACCACTGGCTCACATTTAACTTCTGCATAGTGCTGGATGATGATAATAATCCATGTACAGCTAGTGGAAAATCTCCTTGCCCAAGTTTGTTTTGGAGCTTGTGTTTGGTGGTTTTCAGTTTTAAACTTTAGTTCTTTTTTATATTTTTATTTTGTTCAGTCAGCCTTCTTCTCCTGAACTGTTGGGACAGATATTGAAAAACGGCAGACAGATTTCCAATACCCAGGGTTAAAAATACAAGAAATGATTGCCTCATTTATCTAATATCGCCAACGGACCTTCACTTTGTTTTCAAACTTAACTTTATTCCTTGCCAGTTCTACTGCTGAGGTCATGTTGCATGAAACTTTAGCACATAATAAAGAAAAAAATTACATGCAGGCCATGAGCGCATGCTTGCAGACTCTGGCCTGGCTGACAAAGTTCTTCTACAGGCCAGTATATCACAGAACACTGCATGGGTTCAAAGGTCTATCTGTAGAAACATTATAGCAATCCAGGAAGGTTAGAGTGGAACATAACTGAGGTGCTGCTATTTAAGGGTTTATTCACACCCTCAGTCAGCTTTAATTGAACTCTGGTTCGGTTAAAGTGAACTATGGCAGACCAGAGACTGCTCAAAAAGCAGGAAGCAGATTACAGGGCAGAGCGCTCTGGGTAAATGCAACCAAAACAAGTGGAGGAATGGCTCGCGGTCCACGAAATCCACCACTGCTAAATTCTGATGCCACCACACTTTTGTGACAAACAAATTTGCACGCATGTTTTGTTCAGAGGTTTTTATGTCATTTCCTTCAGCGGTTCTTGCTGCAATGCCACCACAGGCGACGGATCGAACAAGCTTTTCAAAGGGTTTGGTTCCTTTGACAGTGCAGTGTGGAAGCAAACCACGCCAAATGAAAATGTGACAAATACTGCGTTTGGTTCACAATTGGACCGAGTCTACCTGATTATTGGGTGCCAAAACACGCTAAATCTAATTCATAATCTGTGGCAAGACTTTAAAGATTCTGTTCCAGATGCTCTTCTTCCAATCGGACTGAGCTTGAGGTAGTTTGCAAAGAAGAGAGACACATTTCAGTCTCCAGATGAGCAAAGCTGGGAGAGACACTCCAAAAAGGCTTGAAGCTGTAATTGGAGTAAAGTGGGATCTACAAAGTACCAAGTCGGTGGACTGAATACCAAAACACAATGGACTTTTGAAACGGACAGAAGATGAAGATCTTTTGGGGATAAAACTCCCCTAAAGAACAAGCTAGATGGTGAAGATGTGGAAATAGAAAAGTACTGACTGTCAACAAACATCAAGTTGAAGGAGGTTTTGTTTACAGAGGTAAAGAGATGCTGTATTTTTACCATCTGTTTTGTCTCCTTGTTTATGTTTGCATGGAAACTGAAGGGGAGTACCAGTAAATGATAGTGGCCCTTGGAGACAACAGTGACGGAGTGTAGAGGCGTGTTCATGCCAACTTCATATCAATTTCAAGCCGCTGCAGTGTTTTTCAGCCAAAAGCTTCAGGGATTGCTGGATTTACCCAAACAGAATTGTTAGACTCTGAGGATAAGGCTCAGTTCCAGGGTGGGTTCAACAGGACCAGTAGATAATGAGGATCCTTGGTAACACACATGGTTTCTTAATGCTGGGTGTTTGTTGTGGTGTGTGGACAAACAGTAACAGGCCTGCCTCTACAGTTATCTTCATCTGCAAGCTGAACTGTGCCAGCTGGTTCACCACGTAGCTTATAGACTCTGAGACGACATCAGACCTCTGTTATGTGCTTGTGTGCGATTTTCTAGAGAAAAATAAATATGTGCAACACCGAGGGGAGAATGTGCGTGTGGCCTCTTGTTATTTTTCACCAAGATACCACAGTTTTACATAAAAATGGTCATCAGATAAGCAGCAAACAACACTCCTGAGCTGTTTGGTCATGTTTCAGGGAATTCTGACGTCAACAACGTCGATTTGATATTTATTCACCATATCAGATGCACGCAGTCATAGTACATGTTGTTACTGACAAAATCTACATGTATTCTGCAAAGAAGAATGTAAATATACCTCTACCTGGAGTCTTTCTGTGGGGAATTTGAATGTTCACAGATACCCTGGATTATAATTTAACATCCACATTTTAACATTGTCTGCTTCCAACCTTACATTCTGCATTCTGTTGATAAGAAAACCATCTAAATTTAGCTTTTCCTCATTTAACTTACACTGTCTGAAAAAAAAGAAACTGTGGTACGTTTGTAGTTATAGCGACAGGGCTGTTAAACTGTTCAATTAAACTTATTCCCACTAAAAACATCCACAAAAACAACATATATGCTTTCAGCACTTTCTGCTGAGTGGGCAATCCATAGGAAGGGAAACCAGTTTCTGTCTGGGTTTACTACCTTTGAGCCACTCCTGTCTGAACCCTCAACCTATCTAGACCAAAACACAGCAAGAGAGGCAAAGAAGTGAGGCTGCCTGTAGTGGTTTTATCATATTTTTAAGGTTTTAATGGCTCTTGATTGCTTTATTTGACAGTGAATTGACAGGGTAGTGGGTAATGAGAGACTCAAATCTGTGAACCTGTGATACTGCACATTAAATACAGAAGCAGTATTGTTGATACTAATTCCAACATCAATACTTTTTCTGCAATTTTGATATATCAGGCATTTGACATCTGTGTGTTTTTTTCCATCTTGGAAATGTTTTGTTCAAATCTGTGACAGAAAATGGACTGCAAAATATTTTAATAACATTAAGATGATGAACAGAAACAATAGAAAAACAAAACATACTTATGTGTGTTTTTTCCTGCATAAAAAATGAAGAGGTAGAGTTGAGAAACAACAAAACCAAAAGAGAATCTGAAATTAAATGATATACTGATATCAACTTGGTACGGATATTATTAATATTTGTAGACTAAATTAAGAGACTGAAGCCCATTGAAAACCTCTTGGTTATCCTCACTGTTGATTTCTGAACTCTTCTGAGTTAAAACATTAGTTTTGTTCTTTCTAAATGAATATGAACTTGTTTTGTTTTTTTGTTGTTTTCTTTTTTGCATTATTTGAGGTCTGAAACCACTGCATCTTTTTCATTGATTTGACCATTTCTCATTTTCTGCAACAAAACATGTCAGTAGTTTATAGAATAAAAGAACAATGTTAATTTTACTCAAACATATACCTATAAACAGAAACATCAGAGAAATTGATCATTTTAAGTGGTCTCTTAATTATTTGCAGAGCTCTATATACTTATATATATTTGTAATATTGGTGGTCAGCAGATGACACAGGATACATTACATTAGATCCATTATTTGATCCACTTTTACAACATCTGCGATATTTTTTCTGTTCTATTTTATTGCCATGTATAAAAACAGATACCACCAGATGATGTTGGGTAGAAAGCTGCCCCACATCCTGAACAAACCATCCATCAACATGCAGCCACGCACGTTCATATAAACCAACAATTTCAACTCAAGAGACCCAGGCAAAGTGTAAAAACAACTCACTTTTGATTTATGAGCTCTCCAAGGCCCTGATAAAACTCATCCTGAATGAACTCATTCCAGTCAGATAGACTATACAGGCTCTAACTGTCTTTGCATTCAATTGTGTTCTGACATGAAAATTGGCAAGTGAGTGCTCTTTTGCAACACTTTTGTTTTGGATGATTTGAAGTGACTCTGCTTATAATCACAACATTAAATTGTTTTCTGGTACTGACATGTTTGCTTCTGTACTCCTCCTCTTTCACTCACATTTGTTTCTCCTCTGTTATTTCCTGTTTAAATGTCTGTGCTGCGTTTTGTCATCCAGCTAAGCTCTTCCGGTTGCTGTTGAGTAAACTGTTTGGAGGACATTTCCAAAAGGAGCTGGATTTGTTGAAATCATCCTCAGTTTAACACTTACAAATTGTGTTTATGTCATGAGACATAAAACCAAAATATTTTAAGAACACAGGAGGATACAGAAATATGGATCGCTGTTAAAAGGTGAAATTGGACGAGTATATTAAAGAAAAATACATTTCCTGGTGTAACCGCAGATTTAGAAATAGTAAATAAATATTGTAAATAATGTGGTAAAGAGGAAACACAAACGCACTAATTTTAGAGTCACAAACATTGAAATTGACTGAATGAAGTAAATTAAAAACTGGAATAATTATGTTCAGGGTAAGAAACCTTTTACATACAGAAAATGTCTAAAAACAATTTGTAACGGAGATGAGGGTTAGAATTTAAGATGCAAAGAAAATTTCAAGCTACGTCGCTTTTGTACTTTTACTTTTACAAAAAAAGAGTTTGTTTCAAGCCTCCACTTTAATTGTCTCACATATCCAAAACACAAAAATAAATGCTCAATCAAAATTCATGAATGTAATAATCTAAAGAACAGAATTTTGGAAGGTATGTAACTGAGAATGGTCCTATAAACCTTGGTTGTTACTTTTACAAATCTCTGTGTAATACTGAAATAGAAAATTCAGGGATGGCAGTCCATTTGTTTGTTTTATTTGGGATTTAGGACACGAATATGATCAAAAGCGCAATAATAACATTTTACATCTACCAGCATCTTTACAAGTAGTATGTTTTGCAAGTTTTTTTAATTGCTTTGTTTTTGTCTTTTAACTTACGTGTGAAACTGATCAACAAACTAAACTAAACATTCATCCCAAAGTGTTTTCTTTTTGCTAAGACTAAGACTGTAATTAAGTTTGCAACATTCACACTGTGAGGAAAAAAAAATAAACATACTCTGCTGCGCTTGAACATTTAAAGCTATAATTTGCCCAAATGTAAAATAGTCTGCCAGGTCCTGTGTAGGAGCAGGGATGCATGTAAAACCTGCAGGACTGCCGATCTCGAGGTCTAGTGATAAAAACTCCCGCTGTACAATTTAACCGTGCCCAACAATCTATATCAGATTTTTTTAAAAAGGTTTTGCTCAAAATGGATCTATACTTAGATATGATTTAAAATGACCAAGATTAATACGTTTGAGGCAGTACAGTATGTACAAAACCACACTGTAAGCCCTCCCCAACCTGGGATTTCGAGGAGGCCACATGTATGAAGGTTTTTATGTGTGTGTGTGTGATGTGTGTGTATAGTTAGTCATGATTCCTAAACACTGTAACGCGGGAAAGGTCAGCAAGACGAATTCCCAGACTGTTAAAGAGTCTGAAGGGGAGTTCAGGGAAATACAGTCATTTCTCTCCCTTCGTCTACACGTGTTTGCGTCACGCACACACAGACCCACACACTCCTCATGTAAAAGCAACACAGCACTGATTTATGAGCTCTCCAGAGCCCTGATAAAACTCATCCTGAGTGAGCTCATAAATGTTGCAGAAAGATGGAGCAGAGACTATGACTGGTGACTGCGTGTGCTGTAATTTGTATGTTTTGACATGGAAATTGGCAAGTGTGCGTTTCTTTTGCAACGCTGCTGGTTGATTAGAAATGACACTGCTTATCATCACAGCAGAAAATAGTGTTTTACTGCTGACATGTTTGCTTTGCTGTGCCTCTTCTTCTACTAACATTTATCTGTTATTTCCTGTTTGACTTTATGTTTTGTGGTTCGTGTCTAGCTTACTTTTTGTGTAATTGTTTGCTTGAATTATTGTTATTTTATCATTATCACGTTCCCTTCTCAGTTTAATTGAATTGTCAAATTTTAAACTGAACTACAGGGTCAGTTTTAATCAAACTCTGGTTTATTTGCCTTGAAAGTCTAGTTTTTATTTTTACTTGAAAAAAATAAAAAAATGTGCTGAAGTAATGCTGCTCTTACATTTTTTGATTATCTTCCCACCTCTTTAGTTTGCCAAAAGCTGTGCTGGATACAAATACACAGCAAATATAGAGTGTTCTTGTAACTTTTTGCTCCGGATGACAAATTTTGCATGCATTACCCTCAACACGCTGTACCCATGGTGGTTGCAGCATTATGCTGTGGGAATGCTTTTCTTCAGCATTGACTTGTTAAAACAAATGCACCCAACACTTCTTAGATTTGTATTTTTGAAAACCATTTTGAAACCCAATATTTATGTACAACATAACTCCAAAATAAACAAAACACCGTGAATTTATAATTATAACTTTCCAAAATGTGAAAAAGAAGGTTAAGAACAATTTAAACTTTGTTCTTAACAAATGTTAAGAACAAAGGTTAACTTACCTGAAAGACCACTTTTAAGTAAGCTTGAAAAGATTAAACCAACATTGGTGCTATTTTTGGTTCGCAAGGCAAATATAGGAGTTGTTCAGGAATCAAGTGAAGAAGTTCAGGTTTAGATATAACTGAATGTGTGGGAAGCTTTATGGGGATTTGTCATTTTCTAATTTAAGAACAAGTCAATTGGCAAAGTTGTCTTACTTTTCACCCTCAACTAAGACAAATGTAGGAAAAACGATGCATTGAACTACAGTGTGTTATGTTTGTTAGTACTCTGACTGCCGGACTGCTGGTGGGTCCAGGCTGCTGTGATAATACTGTTATTGCCAAAGACATCTTGGAAAAAAAGCGTGGCAACTTTTACTACCAGAAAAATGAAATGTATTGCAGCTGTGAGTCAATGTGACTGCTGCATCAGTGTGAAAACATATCAGACTCAGGTCTGGTTTGCACTAAACTTTTAACATTGCTGGAATTTCCCAGGGACATTGCAAACACTACAAGCTGCAGTGGTTCTTTAATAGAGATTTAAAACTTTAACTGCGTTCACACTGCAGACTGAAATGACCCAATTCCGATATTTATTAATATTAATATATTAACAAATTAATCCTCATTATAGTCTGTTGTGGTTGTTGTTATACGTCCCGCTTGCGCGTATCAGGGCGCAGAATAGTGAGATTTGTCCAGTCTCAGTGAAGTTCAGTTTGGATGAATGTGACCTGAACGTTAAGTCGCATTTGAATCGGATACGTATCGGATATGCAAGTGGCCTGGGTCGCATTCGAAAAGAATCCAACCTGTGCTGTTCAGACTGTCATGAAAAAATCAGATACAGGTCGCATTAAGTATAAAAAAAAAATCGGAATTGGGTCACTTCGGCCTGCAGTGTGAACACAGCCTTTTACTGTGTTCACACTGCTAGAGTTTGCGCACGTTACCATTGTTTAAAACACAAGAACAGGAGCAAGAAAATAATTCTTTGCGCTCTGCATACCTGCCTTCCTTCTGATTTCTTTATGGTTCCAGGAAAGAAATCATTTACATTCTGTTGCTGATGCTGCTATAATTTGCCCACAATAACCAACAGGTTAAATATACAGGAAGTCACCACAAAAACAAGAAACCAATGTGTTCCCCCCGCAGGGCAAGTGGTTAGCAGAGTTTGGATGATATAATGAATCACACTTAAACCTGACAAAAGAATCCTGCACCATGGCAGAGAAAAATACACTTATCCAAACTGAACTTGAAGGTCAACGTAGGACTGATATTCGCTGGGACGGTAGAAGGTAAAATCTGAGAGTAGACATGAACATGAATAAATGTCCTCCAAAATTTTTAAAACTGAATGAAATTAAGAGACTTCTGCCAAAACCAAACCCCAACAGACTGCTCCCAATGAGAGGTTGGCAGCAGTTAACATTTGTAAAATTAAACATAGCTAAAAATTGACAACATTAATAATAATAGCAGTTAAAACATATAGAAAACATAGCACATTTTCTCATGAAACAAATTTGCCCAAAATATATGTTAGAATATATTTGTAAAACAAAAACAAAAATAGAGCTGATTTTAATAGCATATGAGCTGAGGGAGCTAGCAACTAGCAAAAGAGCTACCGTAGTTGCTAGCTTAAATCCACAAAAGTAAATCGTACCTGAGAGAGAACACGTCGTTTAAATGCAGCCTGTTTGACTTCAAACGTTACAAAGGGGGGAGGAGCTGTCAGTTACCGGTTACTATGGTAACCACCAACTGTCAAGGGCAGCATAAGAGAACTTAAAACACCAATGTCTCCTATTGGATAGGTTTTATCTACAAGACACAGCTTGGACTCTGGCAGCCTACATTTGAACTGCATTTGCAATTAAAAATTATCGACTCTTAACATTTTTCTCTCACCTGATTTGTTACTTCTTTCTGTCTCTTTTTCTCAGATTGAATTATTAAGGCTTCTGCTCCCTCCCCTTGGAACTTCTTACAAGAAATATTCACTGAATTTATCTCATTTAGTGCATTTAAATCCAAACTAAAAGTTCTTGAGACGGATCCAATGACGTACTTGTTTTTTATGGCTTGACATTTTCTTTTAACTGTGTTTTTTTTTGGCTAGGACTCCTTTGAAAAGAGGTATTTAATCTCAGTCGGGTTTTATAAAGGTTAAATAAATAAAAAATAATAATTTGATGATTCGGAACATTCGACTAAAAAGCAAATGGAGAAAAAATCTGTAAGGGATCCAACACTTTTTCACTGCACTTCATCTGTTTTAGTCAACTTTTTGAAGGTCTACATAGATTTTTATACATGATACTTTATTTCTTCTGAAATTTTCCAACTTTATTAACTGCTGTGGCATTAAAGAGTCAAAATATCTGACTTAAAATTACACATCAACAGTATTGGTGTTCAGTATTACCATATGTCACACTGACTTGTGTTTTTGTTTGACCTGTTTCCAGTGCAGCCGACTTAAGAGCAGCAGACTGAGCGGAGCTGCAGATCGTGACGTCTGCTTGCAATCAGCAGCTTTAATAAATCTCCCTCTGCGTTCCCATGAGCGGCCACAGATTACATGCTGAGCCGCTGTTTGCTGAGAGCTAATGATGCCGTCTTTCCAGAATTTAGGCAAAAGAAAAATATGGTCTCGTTTTGATGGACGGGCTCTGTTACGGAGTTGGCGAATGCCTGAGTGTGTGCAGCTGATTGCTGAGTGTTCAGCTCCAGGGCCTGGATGAGGAAAGGGTGATGTAATGCCATAGCAGGGCCTTTCTACCAGCCAAGGAGCTGATGTGGCAACGCTTTGATACTGCAGACATTGTGTGTGTGTGTGCGTGCGTGTGTGCTCAAGCTGCAGAGAAAGAACAATTGATGGATATGACTGAGATGGATTTTGGCTCAGTGTTGGTGAGTGACATCATTGTGTTGCGCAACAACCAGCTATCGGTGTGTGTTACGAACTGATTGAGCTGTTTCTTTTCCTGGAAAAGGTGCAGAATTTGGACTTGGTGTCCAGGATGTTCATTCTTTTCTGAAGCACTTCCAGAAGAGCAATGAATAAATCCACAAATCTGTTTTGTTTTTTAGCTAAAATAAAATTTGTGATACTGTCTGCCTATCTGTTTTTATGCTTTCACTTCATCGACAGCCAGTTTATTTCCCAGAGCTCCCCTCAGGCGTTGAGGTCACGTCCTTCCAGCATCCTCTCTTCTGTTGACTTTCTAGGCCTGCTCACTTCCAGCCCTATCTAATCCTGATGACATCCCACAGAGGACACTGTGTCCAGTCTCTCCCTCTGCTCACTACACTTCATATTGTATCTTTTTGAGAGAGAGAGCTTCTGTAAGAGCATCACTACTCTTACTGGAGTAAAACGTTTGGATAATGGAAATGTGCGAAACTGCATATTTTGGTATCAATCTGATACCAAGTAAATACCGGACCAATTATTTTTAATCAAGTTTGACATATCAAACTTCTGACCTTTTGATGTTTTTGGTTTTTTTCCATTAAAATGTTTTGTTAAAACAAAGGACAGAATTTGGAAAAAGTTTATAATTGGCAGATTTCTCAATTGCTTTGATGCATTTCTCAAATCATTCTTGACAATTCCAAAACAGTAAGTGCTTTTCTCGAAACAGTTCATACAAACAGCATCAAACCTGCAAAATCCACTTTCTAAGAATCCTTAGTCCATCTCTCAGCTGATAATAGTTGGATTCATAACCATGACTGAAACCAAGGAATGTGTGAAAATTGTCAGAGTGAGGACATTATGTTGGGAACGCTGGACTTGACTATCTGTGATGCAATGTCCACCAACAGTGAACTTAAACAGTGTCATGTTTAAGCCTAAACATAACACTGGAAGAGAAACAGCTAACACTGAGAAAACATATACAGTAGAGGACACTTTGAGAGAAAAGACAGAAAAACTGGACTGGCTAGAAAGAGAAAATCAAGAGTTGAATAAAGAGATTGTTGCTCTGAAGCTAAAGCACGAAAGAATAAAATTCATGGTGGCTCTAAAAACCAATGAGGTCCCGCAAAGAGAAGAGACTGTTGAGGAAAAGCCTGAAAACATCCTGGAAGAGACGCCAAAACCGACGATGATTCAGAGAGTCGGGCGTATATTTATTGATATGTATCAGTCGGGAACATTGAGGTATTGGGTGCCACCCTGGATTTTTTAATTAGCAAACAGGATCTTTTTGCCAGCGATGCCATTTTGACATAAGGGTGTCTATATAGTCTCTATTGTTCACTTATTTATGTTACTGAAGCCTGATCCTAATGCTGTAAAGTGTTATATTTAGTATCTGGGTTAGGGTGTAAAATAAGTTTAAACTGAGGTTAGGAGTAGTTTTGTGTTCTGGTAATGTCAAGGTTTGGGGTTGTCTAATGTTCCGTTCACATCAAACGCATCTGGTTTATAGTCAAAGTCTATGTGGATGCGCGTCGAAGGTCGTTGCGCGTTTGAATTGTTTGGAGCGTTTGACGCGTCAAGAGCGTTCAACGGAAAGCAACAGCTAGAGCTGACGTGCCCTCGACGCACCTCCACAGTCTTTGAATGTACACCAGATGCATCAAATGCTAGTTGTCAAGTGTTTCTACTTTAAATATATAAAATTACAGTCCTGTTACCACTAAGTTACTGGTATGACTTTCATGTCTGTATTGACACATTTCGAGCTGAAAAACAGGGCTTGCTAATAATTTGCTGTGCCAAAATAATAATCTGCTGACCCAGACAAATAGGTGAGCATAATCACACCTATTCTATGAACTACTGGTATGAGCTTCATATCAATAAGATTTTATTTGTGGGAAGTAGACAGGCCATGTATATATTGGCAAGCTAATAATTAGCTTTGCCAAAAAAATGCATCCCCCTCTTAGCTTGAAGAAATAAATAGTTAAGGGTGAAATAACCTTTTCTACATAATCACTCTTGTTCTCTAAACTATTGGTAAAAGTTTCATATCAATAGGATTTAGTTTTACTCAGTTTTTGCCCCTGAAACTTTGAGTCTTTTAGCCTGGACATCAGTATCAGGCATCATGTCCTGAGCAGCAGCCAGTTTCAGGATCTCATTAAAGGGTTTATGTGTGAGCTTTGAGCACAGCTTTGTTTTATTCATTAGTGAGAAAATTTGCTCACCAACGCAGGTAGTCCCAAGCATGGACATTTTTGCAGCTAGTGCTGTAAATTTAGGATATCCTGGTAGGAGACTCTTGTAAAATGTGTCTAAGCCAACTGATGCAAATTTTTCCTTCAATTCCACATCACACTGCAAATCAATTATTTCAAGTTGCATATCAATGGGGACATCAGAAGCTCTGACTGTGAGCGGTGAGCGAAAAACTGAAAATTCTGGCATTACTGTTCTAGAAAAATAATTAATAGAAAATAATAAAGACGTTGTGGTATTCTGATTTAGTAATATAATTAGATTATTGTGCTACCACCCCCACGCCACTAGAGGCTGTAGCAGGGCCAAAAAGATATGCCTAAGGAGCAGATTTAGTCTCTTACTTACTTGTTTCTAAGTAAATAGGAGAGTAAATCTTATTTACTTACTTCTAAATAAATAAGAGAGAGAAGTTCAAAAATATACTGAGAGTGAAAATCCTTCCTAAAAGTGAAGATATATCACATATTTTAAAAGAAAATAAAACCGGGAGACCCCGAATAATATAGGAAATAGCGCCCCCTTCACTTCCGGAGTGCAATAGTCCCATTTCCAAATAAGGTATCAGACTGCCATGTGGTCCGTCCCAGCCCCTTTCTATTTGCTGCAGCGAGGTGTACTTGATGAAATTAGGCCCCAGAGCAGTGGATTTTTCACTGGTTAGGAAATGGTGCGCACCCACAGTTGGATCTTGCGTGGGTGGAAAAGCTCGTGACCGGAACTGCTTTATCGACATGCTCACATCACGTGATTGGCGGATCAGCGTAACTTTCAACTCTAACACACCGAAATGGCGCAGAAGGGCATTCAGCTGGATGTTGAAACTTTTTCCTGTTCAATCTGTCTGAACCTACTGAACAATCCAGTGGCTATTCCATGTGGCCACAGCTACTGTATGAGCTGCATTCAAAGCTTCTGGGATCAAAAGGGTAAGAAGAAACGCCACTGCTGCCCTCAGTGTAGGCAGACTTTTACACCGAGGCCAGCTCTGGTTAAAAACACAATGTTAGCAGCTTTGGTGGAGCAGCTGAAGCAGACTGGACTTCAGGCTGATCCTGCTGGACCTGAAGATGTGGCCTGTGACATGTGCCCTGGGAGGAAGCGGAAGGCCATCAGGTCCTGTCTCAACTGTTTGGCTTCTTACTGTGAGAACCACCTCCAGCCTCACTACAGCGCCGCTCCACTGCAGAAACACAAACTGGTGGAGCCCTCCAAGAAGCTCCTGGAGAACATCTGTTCTCGTCATGATGAGGTGATGAAGGTTTTCTGTCGCACTGATCAGCAGTGCATCTGCATCTTGTGCACCATGGATGAACACAAAGGCCATGAAACGGCTCCGGTTGCAGCTGAGAGGGCAGAGAGGCAGAAGGAGCTTGAGGAGAATCGACAGCAAATCCAGAAGAAAATCCAGGACCAGGAGAAGGAGCTGAAGAGGCTCCAGCAGGAGGTGAGGGACGCCTGTGTCTCTGCTGATGAAGCAGTGAAGAATACGGAGAAGATCTTCACTGAGCTGATTAGTCTCCTCCAGAAAAGACGCTCTGATGCGAAGCAGTGGATCAGATCGCAGGAGGAAGCTCAGGTGCTTCGGGTTAAGGAGGTTCAGGAGAAGCTGGAGCAGGAGCTCAATGATCTGAAGAAGAGAGACGCTGAGCTGGAGCAGCTTTCATACACAGAAGATCACAACCAGTTCCTGCAAAGCTACGCCTCCCTGTCAGCGCCCGTTGACATCGCAGACTCATGTGGCATCGACGCCGGTCCTCTGAGGCACTTTGAGGACGTGACAGCAGCTGTGTCCGAGCTCCGAGACAAACTGCAGGACATCCTTAGGACAAACACCCTCCAGATGGTGTCCAGTTCCCAACCGGAGCCAAAGAGCAGAGCTGAATTTCTGAAATATGCCTGTGAAATCACTCTGGACCCAAACACAGCTTTCAGAACGCTGGAACTGAGCAAAAAGAACAGAGCAGCAATGGTGGGGTACGAGGACGAGTCATACACTCCTAATCCAGAGAGATTCAGTTTATACAGACAAGTGCTGAGCAGGCAGAGCCTGGCCGGACGATGCTACTTTGAGTTTAAATGGGTTGGAATAGGAATTTTTGTAGCAGTTGCATACAAGAGAGGAGGGAGAGAAGATGAGTCGTTGTTTGGGTTTAATGATCAGTCGTGGGCGCTACGCTGTGACTTTGAGTGTTTGAGTTTGAAAGAAACTGGTTACACTTTCTGCCACAATAAAGCAGAGACTTCGGTGTCAGGTCCTCAGTCATGCAAACTAGGAGTGTACCTGGATCACAGTGCTGGTGTTCTGGCTTTCTATGATGTCTCTGAAACCATGACTCTGCTCCACAGAGTCCAGACTACCTTCACTCAGCCTCTCTACGCTGGGCTTGGCTTTGTTTTTGGTGATGGAGGCAATGCAGAGTTTTGCAGCCTCAAAGAAACAGAATAAATCTGATTGTACATTATAAAATATATCACTATGTGGATACAGTATGGTACAAGACAGATTAAATATAAAAAAACCGTCAATCACAATCTTGTGTAGTACTGTTCATCCCGCTCACATCAGTGGAGTCTATATTTTACTGTTCTTACCCAAATTTAGTTAAATGATTTTTTTTATTATTATTATGTATCCTAATGTATTTATTGCAGCAAAAACTTTTCTATTTTGAAAGGGTTTTTTTTATTTTAAGTGAATTACAGCTTTTATTCATTTCATTCCAGTCCTGGGTTGCCTTTTTTAATCATGTTTAGATCCGTTCTTGTCAGGAGAGAACATCCAACAGGTTCAAAACAAGCCAAGTTTGAAAAATAAATGTAAAATAGCCACTGTGGCATTAATAAAGCCTCCATTAAGTGAAATAGCTTTATAAGTAAGAGCAAGGAAAAGAAAACTGTATTCTGCTTGTTTACAGGAGTAAAACTGTCCTACATACTTTCTGCACTACTATGAATAATGTTCTCCATCCAATCTGCCTGAACTTGAACTATTTAACAAAAAAATAGGCAAACGTTTTGGTTTGGAAAGATTTGTAGCTGTAAGTGCGTCTAAAGGTGATTCTACAAAGTATTCACTCAACTGGCAGAAATATAAATGGACGGCACACTTTATGATTTATATTTGTAAAAATTTTGCAAATTATGGTTGCATCATTTTCCCTCTTGAGATTTATTTGCTTCTTTGAATTGTTCTACACCATAAAACCCTGAAAATAGCAGGACATATTGACTGTACCATTGCTAACTGCAGGGGTGAAAAAGACAGGGGATGAAAACTTTTGCATGGAATTGTAACTTTGGTAATAAATACAACTTCTTCAACATTTACTCACAATACATGCTGGGGCTCCGAATCTCAATTAGTAGCAAAAGACACATTAAATTGTCAAGCTTGGGTAATCTTTCTGTTTCTTAGTTTGTCAAGTTTTTGTATCCAGGAATTATCATTCTTAAAATTACATTAAAGTCAGTGCAATGTAGAAAATAAGCTTCACACAAGTCCAAAATCATCACGATCATATTAAAATCCATATGGAGGAAGGAGTCAGGAAGTCCAGGCTGGTTGTGTTAATTTCCTTCATGGCCCATCGCTGCTCAGTATGGTTTATCCTGCTCAAAACACACAAAGATAAAAAAAACACACACACTCATCAGGTGTTTCCTACATTTTACACTGAAATTGGTAATTGACTCAAAAATAATTCAGATTGAGTGTAACTTTACCCGCTTAGACTTTTTCATTGCTGTGGAGAAAAAATGCAGAATAAAAAATGCAAGTCTCATTTAGATAATAAATTCACATAGATCTTATATTCTTATCATTTTAAAGTGATTGATCACCTGTGTGCAGGGCAGACAGCATCACAACCAGAACAACGAGAAGGAAGGCCAAGATGAAGAAAACCATGAGGTAAAAGGTCCAGCTGGTCGGCTCTGAACAGAGAGAACAAACCACAGACATAACCCTCTGCTGCCATCTGGTGGTGGACTGTGGTTCCGCAGCACAGCTACTCAGGACTACTCTCACCTTCAACTTGCAGGATGAAGCTTTTCTTGATGGGCATTCTTAGCGACTTATGGGAGACGCTGCATGTGAACTGCCTCCCAGAAGCCTCGAGCGAAGCCTTGAGGTAGAAGAAGCCTGACAAGGAGTAGGTCATGTCCTGGTTGTGCTTGTGGCTGGACAGCAGGATGTTCTGCAGCATCTTGGGAAGCGGGGCCCCGACCCGCTGACCTGACGCCGCCGGGTCCTGCTCGTACCATTTTATCTCCACGTCCAGAGGGTAGTAGTTCTCTGCCTCGCAGACAACCTTGTGTTCAGCGCCGTCCAGCACAGATAGAACAGGGCCCACGTTCAGGGAGACACGGGGAGGCTCTAAAAGGACGAAATTTTCAATTTTGAATGGGAAAACTGATGAAATACTGGGTAAATATACAATGATTCTTTAAAAAAATAGCTTTCTAGTGTTTAGGAACTGGAGCAAACAGATTCTCAATCAGTTATGAGAAACGATTAAAGGGTTCTTAGAGCAGCCTCTCAAATACTTTCTTCCATAAAATGTGTTCACACACGTATGGAGGTTAAAAAAAATTGCAGCATGTATGCAGAGCGACATGCATTCAAGTCTGTGTTAACTAATGCAGACCAAAGGTCTAAAATTAATGTATTAAAAGACACTATTTGTCTGATTAAAACTGCCCACATTTTAAGTATGTGGGCTGGTTTTAGAAACAAGTCGAGATCCAAATGGAAGCATAAAAACATGCAAAATATTAAATTTGCATAATGTTGCTCATTCTCAGCCCTGTTTAGTCCGCTTTATTTGACCAGTTTGTTTGCCTACAAAGTCCAGTTCATCTGGACTTGGTGTGAATGCTTAATAAAACTCTGCTAAAGACCAAAAATGCAAACTCTGGTCTCAGTTTGGTTGAAGTGAACTTTGGGGCAGTTCAAATGCATATGTGAAAGCAAGCTGATCGAGGACCGCTCCAAAAGCAGGACATAAGCCATAGTGGAGGGCATTCTGCGTAAATACAACCAAAATAAACGGGTGAGCCATTCAGTAGCAGGAGAAATGGCTCCTGGCTTTTTACCAAAGACAAAAGAGAAATCCTTTAACAGTTAAAATCTGACATCTCTCCATGTTTGTTAACATTTCATGAAGATGTCAGCTTCCCTGAGTTTAAGGCTGCAGTTTTGAACTTGAAATATTTGACCATTCCCTGCAGGTCAACCTTTGTCTCAAACTCAAAGGAGTTTCAGTACCTCAACAGTGATGGTAGAGTGGAGCGAGAGATGGAAAGACGGACTCCAGTTTGCCATGTGGGAAAAAAAGCTGAGCAAAAAAAGCAAAGCTTTTAATTTCCCAGGCCATGTAGACTCCAAACTTTGCCTTCAGTCATGAGATATGGCTGAAATAATGAGATTCTGGACGTGAGAGGATGAAGTGAGCCTCGTCATCCAGAGGTAACTTGGGACAAAGCTGCTACTCCTCTGCATCAGAAGGAGTCAGTTTAGGTGGTTCTGGCAGCTGGACAGGATTCCTTCAAGGTGAATCACTATGAAGGTATTCTGGGAACATCCCACAGTGAGGACAGCCTGGATTATGCTGGGAGGATTATTTATAACTCCTGAGTTGGAGCGTATCGCCCAGGAGAGAAATCTTTGAGTTTCCGTACTGGATGTAATTAATTGCCTGGTTAAACCCCTTAACCCTCACCCCCGGAAAATACAGTGAAAATCGGTATGCTGATGTGCCGTTGTAGGTTAAGGGGTTTTCATAACTGTGAATAAAAGTCATTATTTTTAATATTCAATCCCCTTTTTTTTTTTGTTGGGATTTATTATTAAGACAATTTTATTTTTATTCCCATCCAAACCGGGCGACACTATTTACTGACCTGACCGACAAGCTCTCTCTCTCACCTTCGATATGCAGCACTACGTCCTGTTTCCCAAACAGTGGATTCACAAGCACAGAGCAAATGTATGTCCCTTCACTGCTCATCTTGGTGAAGGGCAGTGTGTAGGTGGCATCTCCTCCAGCGAGGGCCTTTTTCCCCACTCCGGATCCCTGGATCTGCCCCGTCCGGCTGGAGTGGCTGAAGAGTTTGGTCCTCTCTCCGCGCTGCTGCCAGTGCCACTCCACCGTGATGTTTGCTCCCCGGTGATCGACGCCAAACTGGCAGTGGAGCCTCTGCTGAGAACCCAGGGTGGCTTTCACAGAGGGAGTCTGTGTTTTGGTAACCATGGCAACTGCAGGACAAAGTTAACCATACATCAATATGTGAAGAGTGACTATTCAGATTTTGAAGTATGAGATCCTCATAACTTCAAAGGCTTTTACATCCCCTCAAATGTTTGACACATTTTAATGTAGTTTATTGGAATCGTATGCAATATGCCCACGTATACTGTAGTATTATTGTGAAATGGAAGGAAAAGGCAACAGATTTTCAAAATTGATAGGCTGGGCAAGATGAGCGTTACTCAGAGCAGCAGCCTATATGTAACTCTGGAGGAGCTGCAGAGATCTACAGCTCAGGTGGGAAAATCCATCTACAGAAAAACCAATACACTGTAAAAACACAAAATCTTACAAAGTATTTTAGTCTTATTTTGAATGCAGATGTCTTTGTAGAACACATCAAATAAGGCAAAACTAACAAGTCACTTTTCAGGAACATATAGGAGTTTGTTCTAATTTGATAATTAAAAAGTTTCTTGTGATAAGTGAAACACTACCAGTAGGTTTTCTGACAATTAATTGAATAACAGAAATGAGCAAATATTTCAAATATTATCAAATATCAAATATCAAATCCTTTTCTAAATGATAAAATATCTTATTGCCTAAAATGCAAAAACGCAGCATTTATTTAGCCTACATTTGATTATTTGTAGTAAAGAATGCACCTGCAGCTAAAAAACATACTTTTAAGGTCAACATGTAAAAACCTCAGCCCTTTCTATTTGAGTTAACATCAACACAATGTAGTGCTGATCTGTTGATATTTTTTTATATTAACAATTAATAATTGCATCAACAATAGAAAAAGATGTCTCATTGAAGATAGTTTTTTACAGAAGTTGAACTACAACACTTTAAGAGTTCTGGGTTGAATATCGTTACAGACAAATAAGTTTTTTTAATCGTAAATCCAAAATATATCTTTTTCTGTGCAGTTTTGGCTTAATTGGTGCTCTGAGGTTGTTTTTCTTTCAGTAGATGCCGATTTTGGATTCGTATATTCCAGTTGGCAATTAATTCATTCCGAAATTTGTTTCGGAATGAAACTGGCTCTATAACGATTAATCCAATTAATTGTGTCAACCCTAATTACAATGTACTTAAGGCTTGCTGTTGTCATTTCAAAACGTTCAAGAGGTGAGAATACTTTTCCAACACTATATTTCTCATCTGTTGATGTTTACCAGATGTAGTCAGGATCTCAGAGTCAGCAATAGGGGGCCAGCTGCGGTAGTCCTGCTGCCCCGGTGGAGGTTCGTTAGACGGATGTCTGAGGAAGCCGGTGACCGTGAACAGGCCCTTGTCTTGCTTCAGTGTGCAGGTGAACCACCGGTTGTAATCCTTCGCTTCCTGGCTGGGCCAGTGGATGTGTATGCCCTCTGTGCTGTACCTTCGCAGCTCACATTCCAGCTGCTCTGCTTCCACCCCATCCAGATACCGCCGCAGGTCCAGCTTGGATCCTACACCAGAAAGGATAAAACCTGAAATGCAACAGTTTCCAGCTCCATATCTTTGACTTACAGGCCGCAGTGAGTGACTTACCAGTGATCAGGAAAGTGATGGCATGTGGATTAACAGGAGCGTCTCCTTTTTGACCAAACTGCAGCATGGCCTGTCTATTGATGAGCTGAGTCTCAACATGGCCCTCATTATTGAGGCTCACATGCTCATCCGTGAACTGACAGGGGAGCCATTGGATTTGATGAACGCAGTGCACACCTGTGGAAAGATACATGACGAATTAGCATAACACAATGTCATACTCCGCACAAAACGACTCCATGTTTACCAAAATACACAAACACCTTTGAACGACATACCTGTTGTTATAAAAGAGAATAGAAAAAACTCCAGCAGCAGACCCATGGTGATTATTCATTGGCGATTTCCACTTTGGTTCTCCGTGTAGAACTGTGTCAGGACGCTTTCGCTTTCATTTTCTAAGAATAAAAACTTCACGCGGCTTAAATTGTATTACGTGACAATCATTTTAAAACTGCATGACAAAAAAATTACAAAATACTTTATAAGAAAATAAAAATACTTTACTTAAGAAAATAAAAAACAATGTATTCTTTTTTACAGTAGAGGATTAAAAAAAAATTATATATCGATGTGGTTATGGGAACCGCAGTACCGGCGTTGTCCAGAGGCGTCGCTGTAGCTACTGCTGACCGCTGCCACACGTTAAAAAGCGGAAGCGCTGGACTCTTGAAATGTTGACATGCTGTTAAAAAAATGAGGACAACTGCAGACATGGGAACCCGGAAGGCGGACATTTGAACACAACAAACAAAGAAGGCGGTAGGAGCTGATTTGGTGGATCACATAAGCTGTACATTGACTGTAGTAGCATGGCTTCTACATCAGGAGGAAATAGTGGAAATGAAATGGAGTGGATGATAGCGAGGTCAGCAAAAATGAAAAGAACAATCAGAAAGAGACATGAAAGAGCAAGAAGTTGGTCGGATGAAAGTGAGCCAGGAGCGGAAGGCAGTAAAAGGACAAAAATAAACCAAAGAGTGAGTTCGCGAGAACAAGATAATAGTAATACAGAAGTAGAATACAAAGTTGTGGTGGAATTTCAGCAAGAAAGGGGTTATATTCATCCGATAAAGATAACCAAAGCAATAGAGGTAGAGATAGGAAAAATCAAAACGGCTAGAATCATGAACAACAGAAAAGTGATAATACAAGCTATCAGTGAGGCACAACAACAGAATATAATCAAAATGAAAACTCTGATGGGAGAAAGAATTAAATCATATATACCAGGTTATATGGCAAGGTTGAGAGGAGTAATTTCAGGAGTCCCACTTGAAATGACAATGGAGGAGGTGAAGAATGAAATCAAAGGAGGGAAAATAACAAATGCCATCAGGATTAAAAGTAGAAGAGAAGGGGAACTCAAAGATACTATGGCTGTGATATTACAGTTTGAAAACAACATGCCAGAAAACATTCAGCTAGGATTCATGAACTATAAAGTTAGAGAGTACATCCCGAAACCGCTCAGATGTTTTACCTGTCAAAGAATGGGACACATTGCAAAAGAATGTAAGGGAAAAATTAGATGTGCAAGATGTGGAGGTCCACATGAATTTGGAAAATGTGACAAAGACGCTAAAATTAAATGCTGTAACTGTGGAGGTGATCACAGTGCAGCCTATGGTGGATGTATAGTTCAAAGGGAAGCTAGAGAAGCCCAGAAAATTAAGATAACAGAAAGAGTTTCTTATGCAGAAGCATTAAAAAGAGTAAAGAAAGATAGTACAAGAGGAATAAGGCTGGGAGAAACAGACCAAAGTTACACTTCTCGAACACAAATCAAGGACAGAATGATCAGAGACAAATACTAATGCCAACAACAAATACGAATAATATATGTTCACATAAATGTAAAATAGAGGAAAATACAATGATGGTGAAAAAGAAAACTTTGTAGCATTTATATGTCATATTATTAATGTTACAGTCCAAATGAAGAAGAAAAGTGATAAAATAAAAGCAATAGTAACAGCAGCAGGGAGGTTCCTAGATATGAAAGAAATTCAAGCAGATCAGATTCATACCATTTTGAGTGCCACTGAAATAACAGAAAAGGTCAGGATTAGACATGCTTTTCTAATGGTTCTTCATATTCTTCAATGGAATGCCAGAAGTTTAATAGCTAATGGACAAGAATTTAAAAAGTATATTTATGATTTAGAAATAATACCAGATGTAATATGTATACAAGAAACATGGTTAAATTCAAACTTAGATTTTAAAATTCCTGGATATAACATAGAAAGACAGGATAGAAGTAATGGTAGTGGTGGAGGATGTGCCACCTTAATTAAGGAAGGAATAGCTTATAAGAAAGACTCATTAAATAAACAATTAGAATGTATTAATATAGAAATATTTAATTTAAAGAAACACGGAAATATTAAAATCATAAATTATTATAATCCATGTAAAAATCTTGATAGTGAAATGTTTAAGGAAATAGGGAAAATTCATAGAAGAGAAGTTTGGTGTGGAGATTTTAATGCTCACAACAGTCTATGGGGTAGCAAGAAGACAGATCATAATGGTAAAATAGTGGAAGAATTAATGGATGAAAGGTCATTAGTTTGTCTTAATAATGGAAAAGGTACAAGAGTAAATATACATAAAAATACAGTTTCATGTCTAGATATTACATTAATATCTAACTGCCTAGTTAGTGCATGTGAATGGGATGTTAAATGGGAGTCTACACTAGGGAGTGATCACTTTCCAGTGAGTACAATAATTAATGATAATATAAATAGACAAGAAGAGTTAACATTAATAAGATGGTGCTTTAATAAAGCTGATTGGTTTAAATTTAAAACAAAATGTGAAGAAACAAGTCATATAGTAACATTAAAAGGTAATATTGAAGAATGTACAAATCAAATAGTAGAACATATTTTAAATGCTGCAAATTATAGCATTCCAAAAATAAAAGTGAAAGGTCAGAAGAAAGTAGTTCCTTGGTGGAATAATGAATGTAGTAAAACAATTAAAGATCGTAATAAAGCTTTTAAAATATTACAGAAAAATTTAACAATCGAAAACCTTATTGATTATAAAAGGAAAAGAGCAAAGGCTCGGAAAACCATAAAGGATGCAAAAAAGAAAACATGGAGAGACTATTGTTCATCAATAGGTTCAGAAATAAATTTACAGAATGTTTGGTCAATGTTAAGAAAAATGATGGGGAAAAAGAACAATGTTAATATTCCATCCTTAGTCAGAGGACAGGAGGTTTTGGTTTTAAATAAAGATAAGGCAGAGTTATTAGGTGAGACATTTTGCAGTTCATAGTGGTGATCACTTGACAGATACTCATAGAAGGCAGATGATTCAAAAACTAGGAAATCATAAAATTCACTAGAAAATGTCAAAATCTATGTCAACATTAGATATGAATATAACCATGAAAGAAATAAAACAGTATTGAAAGGGACAGGATATTCAGCTCCAGGAGGATCAATTATGCTACGCTATGTTTGACAAATACCGGAAGTAACACTGAAATTAATATTAAAATTATTTAATAAAATATGGAAAGAAGGATCGATACCAAATAGTTGGAAAAGGGCAATCATTTTACCATTTAATAAGCCAGGTAAAGATCCTACCTGTCCAAATAATTATAGACCAATAGCTCTTACTTCTCATTTAAGTAAATGGATGGAGAAAATAATGGTTAATAGATTAGGATACTTCCTTGAGAAGAATAATCTAATTAATGGATACCAATGTGGTTTCAGAACAGGAAAATCAACAATGGATGCTCTAACTAGAGTCAGTAATGACATAGAGAAAGCTTTAAAAATGAAGGAAATAATGATTATAGTATTTTTTGACATAGAAAAAGCATATGACTCACTATGGAAAGAAGGATTACTTATAAAAATGAAACAGATGGGAATAGGTGGGAGAATGTATAATTGGATAGCAAATTTTCTGCTAGATAGAAAAATAAGAGTAAAAATTGGGAATGACTATTCAAATGAATTTAATGTTGAAAATGGAATACCTCAAGGTAGTGTAATTAGTCCAATTTTGTTTAATATTATGATCAATGATATTTTCTATGATACTGGTAAATGTATAAAATCTGCACTATATGCAGATGATGGGGCCATATGGATGAAAGGGAAAAATATTAAACATGTGGTAGAAAATATTAAAAAAGCAATTAGTAAAGTAGAAAAATGGTCTTATGAATGGGGTTTTAAATTATCAGCAAGCAAGTCTTGTTATATGGTTGTCACAAAGAAGAGAAATATTAATATAGAAACAATAACATTATATGGACAGACTTTAGAAAGAGTAACAGAATATAAATATCTAGGTTTATGGTTGGACAGTTCTTACTCATGGAAAACACATATAGATAAATTAGAAACCAAGTGTAAAAAAGTTATTAATCTATTAAAGGCTGTGGCTGGAAATAATTGGGGGGCAGATAGACAGTCATTATTAAGCATATACAGGGCTCTCATGAGAGCAATAATAGATTATGGCAGTATTATATATGGAGCAGCAGCTAAAACATCATTACAAAGAATAGAAAGATTACAGTGTAGAGCTTTACGTATATGTATAGGAGCAATAAAAACAACACCTATTAATGCTCTTTTAATTGAAACTGGGGAAACTCCTCTGGAAATGAGGAGAATTAAACTAGCTTTAGCATATTGGATGAAAATTAAAAGTAATATAGATGATAATGTGAATTCAATTATCTTACAAAATTGTTGGGAATATGTGAAGTTCCAAAGTAATGGATTTGGATGGATGGTTAGGAAATGGATTAAAATGTATGGATTGGAGGACAAGGAAATAGCTCAGTTTAATCCAACTAGCGTTATTCCTCCATGGTTAATACCAGAGGTTAATGTAGATTTGAAAATTAGCATAATGAAAATGATTGGAATTTAAATGAAATAGGGATAAAGACTGATATTTATTTAAGAACTACATATAATAATTACCTTAAAATTTATACAGATGGTTCTAAGAATTTAAAAGGATATGTGGGAATAGGAATATATATTCCAGAGTTTAAAAAATGTATTTATAAAAGAATATCAGATCAATTGTCGGTTTTTACAGCAGAAATGGTGGCAGTTATATTAAGCTTACAGTGGGTGGAGGAGATTCGACCAGACAGGGTGGTGGTGTGCACAGATTCCAAAGCAGTAGTAGAAAGTATCAAGGGAGAAGGAAATAATAGAAAAGATCTGGTATTAGAAATTCATCATATTTTATTTAGATTATATAGGGGTGGCATTGATGTTTGGTTTTGTTGGGTGCCAGCACATGAAGGAGTAAAAGGCAATGAAAAGGCAGATAAATTAGCTAAAAGGGCTTTAGAGGGAGAAATAGCAATGTTAATTCCTTTTGGGAAAGGGGAAGGGAAATCACTTATTAAAAGTAAAGAAATGGAGGAATGGCAAAAAATGTGGAATGAAGATAAGAAAGGAAGAAGATTATATGAAGTACAAAAGTCAGTTCAAATTCGAAGCATTAATGAAAGAAACAGAAGAGAAGAAATAATAATAAGTAGATTAAGAATAGGTCATACCTACTTAAATGACATACTTTATTTAATAGGGAGGAAAAATAATGATAAATGTGAGAGATGTGGAGAGAAAGAAAATGTAGAACACATACTGATGAACTGTAAGTCATATGAACACAAAAGGAAAGAATTAAAGAGAATAGTTAGAAGTATAGGGCATGAATGGAATCTTAAAGGTATATTAGGAAATGAAGGAAACATAACAGATATTCACAAATTAAGGAAAGCATTGTTTATTTATCTTAAGAATACAAAATTAAAAAATAGAATTTAATAGATGTGAAGTAATGCAGCTACACACTCATGTACAGTAGGTGGCGGTATGCACCTTAAAGTTGCTTGTGATCCGCCATAATAGAAAAGAAGAAGAAGAAGAAGAGGACAACTGCAGCACGCTGACACCAGGAAACTGGATTGAACTGAGACATAGAACCGCTGGTCTGGTTTCTAAAGCTGCTTTTACTGACTGGGCTGCTTTTCTCCTCACTCAGCCGCCATGGCGCTCATTATGAACAAAGGTAAATAGTTCCACTGTTTTCATACCCTATGAAGTCCGCTTATCGTCTGCTGTATGGAAAAATTACCTTTATACTTCATAAATAAAATATTATCTTCCAGGCGATTGTTTCTTTATGGTTAAACTAGTATAAGATGAAATCAGAATAAATGAGTAAACGATTAACCAAAAACAATGTAAATCTGTTGTATTTACTGACAGATAGAGGATTGTTGATTTTCTTGTATTATAGTTTTGTTTATCAGTTTAACTCGTATCAAGATTTATAATTTCAGCAACTTGTAAAATGTAGTAGTGGGCTACTTTATAGGGTTAGGAATCTCTTCCTTGTAGTTTGATGAACAAGGGTCCCCCAGAAAGCTATAAATGATCTTGGATATAAATGTGGCCGGTGCTTAATGAGCTAAATCATAAAGTATTGCTGTGACTTTCTGATTCTTTCAGATTCAGCCATTATTCAGGGGGCTTTCCTGCAGGCGGAGAAGCTGTGTATCCCCTCGTCTCTGTCCTCGCTTCCCAAAGCTGACTGGAGCCGTGTCGGGCGCCCGATCTTACAAGCACTCCAAGAAATCTGTGGACTAGATGAACCTGGCAATCGACCCAACCTTCAAACTTTAACTTGGAAGAAGAGGATTGTTTGTGTTGTGTGGTTGAAGCTGTTGAGCAGAGAAGCTAGGGAGGATGTTGAAAAGGCTTGGAGGGAGAATCCGTTCTTCTCCCTCCAGAACAGCCTCCCTGAGATGAACCACGCAGTCCTGATGGAGTTGGTGAAGTCGACTGCTGCTGCGCCTATTTTTGCCCGTTTCCTCCTCCTTCTTCCCCGAGATCGGATCGCCATGGAGCTGGGAAGGCTAACGGAGCATGTCAGGAGCGATCCCGCTGGGGAGGAAGATGTCAGATTTTTTCTGGAAGTTTGGTGGGAGTTATGGAAAGGCGGAGAGGTACTTAAATCAGAGACTGAAGAAACCATAGAGACGATGTTTGCCAACCAGTTTGCCCGTCTGTCCTCAGATTTTTCTCACGCTGCAAAGAGGTTGAAGCTGGACTCTGCAGAAATGACAGCATCGTCTCCAAACACTGACATCCTGCATGTTCTCTTTAATGCACTGAAAGACATGATGAATCTGGTAGCTTCTACAAATGTGTGTTTTCAGTCGCTATCCATTTCTCTTGATGCTCTGTACACGTCCTTCCTGATTACGCAGGAAGTCGTTCTTCCTGTAACAGAAAAGTTGGACGTTTTGTGTAAGATGACCAGCTGCAGAGGAGAGATTGAGACCCTCAGTGCTGAACGTATTCGAGACGCTCAGAAAGACTTGAGTGCCTCTCTGTCACCGTCTCCGTTTCAGCCCAGCACGATGAAGCTGTCTGAAGCCTTGAAGATCATCACATGTCTCGTACAGTTTTGGAAAGATAAAGGCCTTCTGGTGGTCAGCGACCCCTTGACTCCATGTTTCTCTACCGTCCGGCTACAACGGAGCATCCAGAGAGTCCTTGCGGCTCTGGATGAAGTTCCTGAAACTGCGGCAGAGACGAACACACTCAGAGATCTGCTCAAGTCCCTGGATCTTCCTGCTGCTGAGGACACTCCTGACATTCAGGCTCAGGTAACCGCAGTGATCATCGCTCACCGCATGCAGGATTACCACAGCTTTGCAGAGCTGTTTGCAGGCCAGGCATCCTGGGCTCGTTCTAAGCTCTGGGTTCAATGCCTGGAGGAAAACCAAGCTGCTTTCCGGCAGCATCCTACTCTTCTCAGCCTTTCTTCTACCCTCATGAGTCTCCTACATGCTGAGAACTCCGATGTTAGTCAGTGCAGGAAGCTGATGAAGATCGCCGCAGATATTTTTTCTGCACTTTCTTTAGAAGACAAGAACCAGACGCTTGCTGCCATGTTGGGATTATCCAGCAGGGGCTTCTTCAAGCAGCCTGTCCCCTATGCTGTAACAGAGGGCTTCCAACAGGAGCTCAACATGGCCTTCAACTGCATCATCCAAGGAGGGGGCGGAGCCTCAGCAGCAGTGTCGCAAGGCAACCTGACCACCGCAGTCTCCTTGGTGGCGAGAATGGCGTTTCAGAACCCAGATGCAGCGTTAAAGTCCTGCTGCCACTCAGCCATTTTCAACAAGGGAGCATTCTCCCTGATGGCTAAGATCCTGAAGCAGCTGTCTGGACTCAAAGCTCAGCTGGGAGGAAAAAATGATGGAGAACCTAAAGATGATAAAGTAAATGCTGTGAGTGGTAGGAGTCTGCTATGCAGGTGTTTGCAGGACACAATCGGGAGCAAATCCATATCAGCGAGTGAGAAGCAGCAACTCCTCAAGTTCCTGGGTCTTCTGATGACGCCAGACGTGATGACTGAGGAGAAGAAGCAAAGTTTCCTGTTGCCTCAGGAGGTCGTCAACACCTTTGTCTTGCCCAGTCTCTCAGCTGTGGGTGAGGATGCACTAGTTATCATTTTAACCCACTAAGAGTTGATGGTTTTCTTTAAAATTATCCTGGAAAACTTAAGTCTTGTGAAAGAATTCACATTTGTATTTATTCACTTTTTGTCCTGATGCAACCATAAACTTTAAAGGAAACCTATTATCCAAAATCATCTTTTTGCACATTTTTGTACTTCCTTTTGGGTCTGAACTACTTCTAAAATCAGTCAAACTGCTTAAGAAAACACCCAGCCGTTTTCTGGAAGTATGTTAATGTTTTTTTGTGACTGGGAAAGCAAGTCGTTGAACTTTGTGGTTGTAATCTGACAAAGTGTCGCACAATCTGCTATGAATCATTTAATTTCCCAGGCTTTATAAATATTTGACTTTTATATATAGTCATTTTCTTTAATTCTTATGTCTTCTAGTATTTATAGCTAGACTTTAAATGTATTTGGGTGGAGGATGTGTTGAAACATTTTATGGTAGATTGACTCTGTAATTTCTCCATGTATCTCCAGGTGACGATAAGATAGACACAGAATTCAGTCTGCAGCTTCTCCACACTGCTCTGTCAGTGGAAGCAGCTCCTTCCCCTCACTGGGTGTTGAACTGCTCTCCCTTCCCCCTCCTCTTTGTCTTAGCCCAACTCTACAACCAGGCTTACAGGTGTGTGCGTGTGTGTGTGTCGTCTCTAATGTTTTATATTTTCTACTTTTCCACCTTTTAACTTCATTATGAATCATCTGATAGATGTTGGGAGGAGCCAGCAGAGGGAGCCGTCCACCTACGCTCCATGGACACTAAGGAGCTGCTGGTGTCAGTGCTGACCACTCTGGGGCAGCTGGTGGGGGCAGAGATCGAGGCAGCCCCCAGCAGCTGGTCCAGGGCTCTGTTCTGGCTCTACAACAAGACCGAGGCGTTGGATTGGACCGTTCGGTTCCATCTGAGGCCAGTTTGGGGAGAGCACTTTAAAAATGAGGTGCCCTCCTCTCTGCTGGAAGTCTGTGACCTTCCTGAAGAGGTAGGAATATCATGTCCACAATGCAAAAACACTTATTAGTAAGTATTTTTGGCCTAGTTTCTAGCGCAAACTAAAACAAATGTAACTTTTCCACAAGACATAGAAGCTTGTTTTAAGTCAATAACATTTGATTTCTGGGTGTAGTGTCTCTGAACATTCAGAGCCACAGTTACAAAGTCAGCCTTCTATCACTTAAAGAATACTTCCAGGATTGAAGGATTAATGTTCTAGAGAATCTCATCCATGTGTTTATCTTTAGTCACAACGATTAATGCAACAGTGTCTTCACATGTCTGCCTAAGAAATCAATCGTCCAGCTGCAGCTGATCCAGAACCCACCTGTTTAGCTTAGCTTTTGATTAGTAATAAATAGAACATTGACCAATATAGTTGATGTGTTTTGATGACGGTATTTGACAAAATGTTATATTTATTGATTGTTTCTCAGTTGGTGACTGTGATGTTTTTAAGGTGTAAAGCACTTTGAGCTGTCATGTTGCTGAAATGTGTTATTCAAATAAACTAGACTTTATTAAGCATACATAAGAGACTGAGATGATCAAAGAGTTTGGATATTTGGACCAGGCTGTATCAATGTTCCTGTCCTTGTTCCCCTTGTAGGACTGGTCTGGCCTGGACCTCCCTGAGTACGGCCAGGGAACGGGTCTTTTAGCCTGGATGGAGTGCTGCTCCCTCTCTGACTCCCTGCGGTCCACCATGCTGTCCTGTCTTTCTCTGGACCGGCACCGGCCCGACCACGTCAGCATGTTCAGCAAAGGCCTGCTGGTGGCGCTGACGCAGACCCTCCCCTGGTGCTCCGTCTCCCAGTGGGAGCGGCTGCTGGGCGTCCTCAGGGAGCTGATCACGTCGGCTCGCCTCAGCGTCCCGTTCTCTCTGGAGTACGTGGACTTCCTGCCTCTCCTGGACCTGAGGCAGTTCTCATGCGAGCTGCGCCTGTCGGTTCTCCTGCTGCGAGTCCTGCAGCTGCTCTGCGGCTCCAGCTGCTCCGACTGGCTGTCCTCTCACGGCTGGGCCCACATTTCCAGGCTGTACGCCCATGCTGTGAGGGACATGATGAACCGTGTGAAAGCCAAGCTGCCTCTTCATTCTTCTTCTTTAGAGTGTCCTAAAGCTCCTGATTCCTCAGAATTAAATCAGTCTGTTAAAGCTGCAAAAAGAGATCATAATCCTGTGAAACATGCAGAAGATTCTCCTCGGGAATCAGAAGATGCTCACATGAAGGAGGAGGCGGCTGCAGCTCCAAGCCAAGAGGTCCTCTTCGTTCTCAGCCAGCTCTTCTGCCACGTTCAGCACATCCAGGTAGGAATTAAATGATTATATCCGGATTTTACCTCAGCACACCAACATAGCTTCTGCAAAGGTTCGGTGTGAAAAATCCGCTATTAATGATTATGTATTAATAATAAGTTTCAGACATGGCTGCAGGTATCTGCACCCTGATAAAGCCTGGAGATAAGTTGATCACAAAGCTGATTTTACTGCTCAATTCTATTTTTTTTTCTTTACTGATTTACATTGCTTTTCTCTTTTTTTCATACTGCTAATTAAATGTGACCGCAGTGACACTTCTGTGTGAACGGTTTATGTTCCCAAAGCAACCCACATGCACAGAAGAGGAACGCTGATGTCACACAGCTGTGCAATATTTACGAAAATATATATGATAATGGAAAAAGCAATTTATGGATCATTTTTAAAGTTTATTCAGCAATGGGGGTTGGCGGTATTGTTACAAGATCATAACAAGATGAAGATAATTAAAAGAACGCGCGTCTTTAATGTGTGCGCCCTGAAATATCTTATCCAAGTAGTTCCTCATGATTGTGTTATTGCGAGCACTGATATTGAGATTTGACATACATTTGTTTATTCCAGGTGATGATGCCAGGAGGCCAGTCTGAGCCTCTGTTCCTGTGCAGCCTGGAGATCCTCAGCCACTACGAGGCCGTCATGGCGGCTTTCCCAGAGAGCTGCAGCCACGCGGAGAGCGACAACACACGCCATTTCTTCTCCACCATCACAGACAACCTGAGCAACCAGCACATGAAGGCAGTGCTCCAGCAGAAGATCGCTCAGCTTGTGTCGTCTGCAGCTTGAGCATTTCCTACTTGAGACAATCTGCTGACGATTCTTGCTAAACAACGAGATGCGTTGAATATCAGAATCCACGCTTTACTCAGGTGTAAAAACTGAACTCTAGTAAATAAATGTTAATGTCTAGTACAAAGATATGATCTGTTCATTATTTTTTTAGGAGATATGAAAATAAGGTTACTATTGCAGGAAAATATTCTTGTTATATACAGCAAGGTTGGCTCTTTTAAACTGTAACATTAAATAACATCCACCAGTGTTAAGTAGACTGCTTTAGGCTAAAAGCATCTGAAGTTAGTCTAGATGTTTTTGATGAATTTCTGGACCTTAGAAAATATTTTCATAAATTTGATGGCAAAAACGTTGAAAAAAATGTTTGTAGACCTTTGTTAATTAATAAAAAACCCACAATGGCCTCTGAAATAACTTTGAAACAGACAAAAGTAATTAAGAAAAATTTACTGAAAATTACGAAATGAAAATGGGACATTGCTTTTTAATTATGGTTCATCTGAATCATTTAAAAAAGAAACTTTTCATAGGCAAAAATGGTGGTGTAGAAAAGATTGAAAATAATTTAAATATAGGGACATGCTAAACTAAGGTGTTAGCATTAGCATGACTTCAAGTTTGTAATCAGTCAACCTGAGAAAAATTACCACTGACCAGTTTATTGAACATATTTATTTGATCAAGATGATCAAATAAATCATCTTGTATATAATAAATATTTTACCATAGTGTAAATTGTTTTCCATTACCCTGATGCTGTTGAAAAATTGCAGTGGAATATTGGGGCCAGGCTAAGAAAAAATAAATAATATAGTCATGTTACCAGAATAAAGTCTAACTATTATGAGAACTTAGACATGAAGAGTCTTTCGACTGCAGTAAAATGAGAATTTCAAGCATCTTGTGAATTATATTTTGATACTGGTTTTACAGATAAAGAAATAATTCATTTACACGTTAAAGACTGATTAATAATCTGATGCTTATGTGTTTACTACAACTTTATTCAGGTAATGTTACAACTTTATTTTCAAAAAATAACTTTCTTATTATTTTGACTTTATTTTTATTTTTTCTTAAACAGGCCTTAATACTCTGTTGTAAAACAATTTCAGTCCGAATAAATCTTTAGTAAAACCAGGCACAGAAACCATGACTTCTGGTCTTAGTGTCTTAAATTAACAGACCAAGCAGCTCCTCAGTCTTCCTTCGTCACATCTTCGTCTACCTGTGGCCTCCTCTGCCTCAGGTAGAGTCGCTGTGCTTTCCTCAGCAGCAGGGTGAACCAGTAGATCTGTGGAGCCAGCAGCACCAGGTTCCCCACGTTACAGAGCAGAGGCAGGTGGAAGGCCACTTGGTGCAGAGGAATGCCGAACTGCCGGCCGTACATCCAGTACATGAAGGGGAAGAGGAGGATGCGACATGTGAAGAAGGTCAGTAGCACGATGAGGCCGTTGATTGTATGTAGCTTGGTGCCATCGAGGCGCAGCTGTGTGTAAACAAACATGAACAGAAACATGCAAGTGAAAAAACTGGAGCAATGTATCAAGATGGGATGCAAAGAATGGGAAAGAGATTATGTTTTTTTCTTCATTGATCACCTGAATGAGGATCTTCCCTATGGAGACGAAGGGAGTGCTGAGCTCTGTGATGAACATGCAGCCAATAAAGAAATCCCCCAAACCTCTCCTGAAAAACTAAAAACAGGCACAATTCAGTCAATAATCAACTTATTGTTTCTTTACTGTGATAAATATCTGCTCCGTTCTTCACTTTCTTCACTTTCACTTTTTAGGGTTTAATCTAGCCTATAAAGACTTTGTTGTAAAGGATATTTCACCTAAATGAACAACTATTTGGTGATCTAAAAATATTTCCAAACCATGAAGATCTGCGTCAAAACATTAGAAGAATCTCACTCATTTCTCTCACTGATTTTTAGATCTGTGACAAATTTTCCAAATGAATGAAAATCTGTGACGGCAGAGGTTCGACTGAATGAATACGACTGTTTCCTCACTGATCTCACCAGTGTGATTGGTGTGAAAATAAAAACCAGGACCATGTGATGGAGAACCAGCATCCAGTCCTTGCAAAGGAAAGCTCTGACCGTCTGCAGCGAGTGTCCACTGGGAGCTTCGGACCCAGCTCTGCTCCTCTCAGTGTGGTAGTGGCTCAGATACATGGTGTAGATGTCAAACACCATGTAAGGAACTCCAAACAGGACAAAACTGTTCACCAGCCAGTGACTGTGCATCGTGAGACATGAAGCATTTTAATTCGATTGTTTTTTCTATATTACAATAAAAACGTATCGGTAGCTTATAGAGAGTTCTTCACCTGTCAGTCATCACATCCCTGCAAGATGAAACAACTGTGACTCCAGCTGCAGTGGCCAGCGACCCATGGACAGCAGAAACCAGTCTGTAGAAACACATCAGAGCAGATGAAACTGGAAACTTTTTACTGTAAAACTGAATCCTAATGCTGTGTTAGCCTGGAAGCTAAAATATCCCTGATTCCTTTAGAAAAACGTAACTGGAACAACCTCTGCACGTTCAACTCAAGTTTGAAAAATGTATTATTCTTTATAAATTTTGACTTTGAAATCCTTTGAGTCCTGTTGAGTTTATGATGGTTTGATTACTGAATAATTTGGGGAATCAGAGAAAAGTTGAACAATTTTCCATTTATACTATAAGAGTTAGTCAAGGAAATTAACAGCACAGAGTAAGAACAAATTTGATGCATGATTTTTATTTATTTATTTATTTTTATATGAATTTGTTTTCCAAATTCATTTAGGCCAGTTTATTAGTTACACTTTGCTAGCACCAGGCTGGACACACATTAGTTTTGAAAACTGCCTTTTTTTGTCCCTCGTAGATTTTAGTAAATACTCTCATGGTTACATTCATGATGTAAATTTCTTGGTTTACCACATCAACTACATTTCAGGTTTGTGATGAGGTGTATTATTCTGCTGGAAGTGGCAATGAGAAGATGGGTACACTTGTATGGAACAACCATCAGATCCACACATCAGGATAAATACACGTTTTCATGTTATTCACACCTAATTTCCACCCTTACCATCTTAATATTGCAGCTGCTCCAGACTCATCAGGCTTCTTGTGCATTGTTGGAGACCCTTTTTACATTGAATCCTCAAATTCCAGTTCTTAGGAACAGAAGGGTCATCTGGCAAGGTCTTCAGCTGCTGTAGCCCGTCTGCTTCAAGGTTTAAAGTGCTGTGAGTTCAGTAGTTGTACTCAACACACCTTAAAGTGCTGAAAGTCTTCCCGTTCTCCTCTGAAAGTTGTGGGTAAAAATCCCAGTGGGTCAGCAGTTTCTGAAATACTAACACCAGCATGTCTGATGGCTGTTTTTTTAAAAGGTTATTTAAATCCATTTTCCTCTCCTTTTTTATTTATGGTTTGAACTTAAAGAAGTTCTCTTTAGTCTTCATGCCAGAGCTGTTGGGCTGCAGACATTAGCTGATTTACAAGGGTACCCAATAAAGTGGCCAGACTGTTTCAGTATAACCAGGCTCTTCATTTGAAACACAAGCTAAATGTTCCGACTTGAACAGCTCTTCTATCCCTGTAATATTAGTAATTCAGTCCCCATAACCTTAGCAGCAGCTCGCTAACATTAAATGCAGCTTGTTATTCGTGAGGAGGCTGACCTCTCACTGACTACGGTGACGTCGGCTTCGCTCCACTCCGTCCTGGTGTGTTTTAAGATCTTCCTGAAGCTGAAGAAAAGCCCTGGGAACACCGCAGCTCCACACACCAAGGCAGCCATCATGGTATCAGCAGCCTCGGCGTATCTTTGACCCTGGAAAACAAACTCAACCTGCTACATGTTACCACAACATCTCGGTGCTACAGCGCTAACAATCCGGAATTGTTCTTCTTGTTGTTATTATTATTATTCTGCTTTTCTTATTCTTTTGCTTCTTCTTCTAAATAATAATACCTTTTTACATTAAATAAATAAATATATAAATGATTGTATTTTTTATTTTTAAAAACTTGTTCTTCTTTTCTTGATAGTTATCGGCGGTTAGCAAACAACTAAATGGCGCTTTACCGCCACCAACTGGTGAGAACTTTTGCCTTGATACCTTGATAGGTACTGGTGGATCCTCATTGCTCCCCTCACTGGAGTCAATGGGGGTACCTAGTGAAATTAAAACAGACAAACATCTGTTAATACCTCAAATTACTTTGCAACACTAGTCCATCATCTGAATGGAAGATGATTGCTTTTCACCCTAATTTCCACCTTGTTTGATTCATGAACCTAACAGGGTGGAACAGGCTGGAACTTTTCTAACTAATCTAGCTGTAGCTCTTTATGTGATCAACATTTACCTAGCTAACCTTCAACAGAATAACAAATCTTTAATGACTAAATTGAATATGTTTTTTAAATTTTCCACAATTTATCTATGAGGGAGATGGTGACACTTGAAGCTTACCTTGTTTTCCATGGTTGAATTCACTTCAAAACCAATTGATGTATAAATAATAAATGGCTAATAAATGGCTTTTATGGAATTTTAGAACTTGAATTAGACCGTTTGCTGTGGCACTTATATTTAACTCACATTTCTTCTGATTCTCCTGGAGATGTTTCTATGCCTTCATTGGAGTCAACTGTTGGGACTTGATTGGGAAAGGTACTCACCGGTTTGTATAAAACCTCACAGCTCACAGTTTATGTCAGAGAATGAGAATCATGAGGTTGGATGAACTGCTCAAAGAGCACAGAGGCTGGATGACTGGTTGCAGAACAATGACCCTAAGCACACAGCTAAAATAACAAAAGAGTGGTTTCAGAACAACTCTGAGACCATTCTTGACTGGCAAAGCCAGAGTCCTGACCTAAACCCAACTGAGCATTTCTGGAGAGACTTGAAAATGGCTCCACCAACTTTTATCATCCAACAGAACTGGAGAAGATCTAAAAGGAAGAATGGCAGACCATCCCCAAATCCACGTGTGAAAAGCTTGTTGCATCATTCCCAAGAAGACTCATGGCTGAACTAGTTCAAAAGGGTGATTCTACTCAATAGAGAGCAAAGGGTCTGAATACTTATAGCCATGTAATATTTAATTTTTTATTTTTTAATACATTTTCAAAGATTTCTATATTTGTTTTGTCTCTGTCAAGATAGGGTGCAGAGTGTACATTCATGAGAAATATTTTTGGGGGGATTTTTAGCAAATGGCTGCAGTGAAGCAAAGAGTGAAAAAATGTAAAGGAGTATGAATACTTTTCATATCCACTGTAAATGTGGAATCAAGTTTAAACAGATACATGATAATGTACACAAGAGAAAAACCTTTCAGTTGTGATATTTGTGGATACTGATATATCCTGAAATCAAGTTCAAACACACACGAGAATCCACACAGACCACACAACTTATTGCTGTGATCTTTGTGGAAAAAGATTAATCTGTATATTAAATATAATCTCACATAAAAGAACCGCCCTAAAATAGAAACCTTTTTGCTGTGATGTTTGTGAACAATGATTCAGGGTGAAAGGTGATTTAAACACACATATGGACATCCACACAGGGGAGAAACCTTTCAGTTGTGATCGTTGTGTGTATAGATGCAGCCAGAAATAAAATTTAAACAGATACAAGAGAATCCATAAAGATAAACATTTTAGTTGTGTTATTTTAGGGATATGACTTGCAGACGAATCACATTTTAAATAGAAGAATGAAAACAAAAAGACAAAATATTCACCTGTGTGTGTTGAGCTCTAGAGGACACTAATGAGAGTGGAAACTGGTTTAGAACATAAACATAAGCATGCAAAGAGTATGAATACCTTTTTAGGTATTCAATAGTATTTATGAAAAAGAAGTTTTTCTCATAAGACATGTCTTTAATATATCTTACGAGAAAAACTTCTCGTAAGATATATTAAAGACATTATATAGTATATAATATGTAGACATTTGCAATACTTGTATGTGTGAGAAAACCTAATAATATGCTAATTCCAGCAGTTTGACAAAGAAAGTTATTGGTTGATAACCTTAAAAAGTTGAAAAAGGTGAAAGCGAAATTTGACTGAGAAAAGTTTCTACAAATCAACTCGAGAAATGAATGAATGAATCAGTGTTTGTTTTAATATCTCACTGTCACAGTCCTAATTAAAAGCATATAGTTTCGCTCTGCAAATTTAATAAAATTCCCATTTTTACCTGCACTCCTCACCAGTAGGTGGCGGCAATACGCACCGGAAATTTTTTTTTTCTTATTTTTTGGCCTAACCGCAAAAACCGCAAGAGGAAGAAGAAACTGCATCATAGGATTTCCTGTTTCTCCATCTTGGGTCATGTGGTGACAACTCTTCCTGGTTTTCATAATTAAATTATATTTCTGGTAAGAAAACGGTAAATATTCTCATAGTTTGTTGAAATATGTTTGTACCTTTGCAGTGAAGTGTTGAGCAGACAGTATTTTAACAGGATGGTGTATTTCAGAAACGGATGGTGAAGAAGAGTTGAGCGTGCAGCGCAGAGTGGCCATTTCCTTTTGAGGATCAGTTGTGGGATCCTCTGTGAACTCCAACGCTATGGTGAGCTCAAATATTGCTGTGGAATTAAAACATTGATTAAATTATGCATGCAGTTCTTCCACACGCTTTAAATGACTGCTTTTGTGTAATTTATCTCTTTGTATATTGCTTGTACAGTAAAAGGCCACTGCCATGTTTCTGTTGTTTTATCTCTTGTATTTCTTTTTGTCCAATGGACATTAAGAACCCCACCTATTGTCTTGTGAGGAAAATGTTCACTGGGATAAACTAAAAAGCATTATTGCTGAGTTACAGAATGAGATTATATTTTACAATGATCTTCAGCTTTTTAACATTGTTTATTTTGTGGTTCCTGCTTCTTCCAGCTCAGCCCACAAGTTGATCTTGCCACCAGTTCATTCATCACTCTGGTTGTGAGGAGGTGTGGTGTCCATTAGAAGAAATGGAGCATCAAGGCAAAACACTGAGGGCTGATATGAACCCCAAAGTCCTGCTGCATAGATTAGGTTTGTATGTTTTTTCATCAGTAATGGTTTAGGATCAGCTTTCTGAGTGAGACTCTCTTCCTGATCAGCTCTGAAACTGGATACAGTGGCACTTTGGTCTGGGAAGTGTGCATGCAATCAAAACAACATCGCTCTTGGAGCAATGTTAGGGTGTCACCTAAGAGCGAACAACATCACAGTTCAATCTAAAGTCAAACATGTATGTATGTTGGTTTTTAATTCAAGTAATATTCATGTGAGTATAAAGCTGCGGTGGTTTAAAATGTACATAATTTGCTTCAATGGTTCCTGCAGATGCTCAGCAGGTGCTGCTGCTTAAAGAAGATGCTCCTGAAGAACATGGTCTTGGTTTTGACCTACAATGTCCAGAGTCTCTCCCACCAGACATGAATGAGGATGATGAAGTGTTTCTCCTGTCGTCTCACCTTCATCAGCACCACATACAAGACAGAGAGTTACCAGGAGATCACTGTGAAACAGTAGAATCCATCAAGAATCAAGATCATGGCGATTATTCCAACTCATCAGAGACTGAACTCATTGAGGAGGATGAAGCTGATGTAAATAATGTTTTCCGTCAACAATTGTCAAATTACAGGCCAAAAAGTAAATGCAGGGATAATGACAGCAAGGTGAGCCATTCTCCCATCTCTGAGGATAAAATGAAATTCTTTACTTCAAAGAAAACTCTAGACTCAATGAGGAAAGTTCAGGTTGAAATGAAGATTAGCTGTGATGACAATGGTAAAATATGCAATAGAAATCCAACATCAAAAACACATGCGAGAACCCTAGGAGGACATAAATATCTCTGCAAATTGTGTGGACAGACATTTAACAACAGAAGAAACTTAGACGCACACATGAGAGTCTACACAGGAAAGAAGCCTTTCAGTTGTGATATTTGTGGATACAAGAGTAGTGTAAAATCCAATTTAAATGTACACATGAGAACCCACACAGGAGAGAAACCTTTCAGTTGTGATCTCTGTGGATACAAGAGTAGCATAAAAGGAAGTTTAAATGTACACATGAGAATCCACACAGGAGAGAAACCTTTTAGTTGTGATATTTGTGGATACAGATGCAGAGATAAATCAAGTTTAAACAAACACATGAGAGTTTACACAAGGGATAAACCTTTCAGTTGTGATGTTTGTTTTAAAAAATTTAGTCATAAAGGTCTCTTGAACCAGCACATGAAAATCCACACACTAGAGAAACCCTTCAGTTGTGAAATTTGTGGATTCAGATGTAACGTAAAATCAAATTTAAATGTTCACATGAGAATCCACACGGGAGAAAAACCTTTCAGTTGTCAACTTTGTGGATACAAATGTAGCGTAAAAGCAAGTTTAAAAAAACACACGAGAATCCACACAGGGTATAAACCTTTTAGTTGTGATGTTTGTTTACGAAGCTTTAGTCAGAAGGGCCACTTGAAACGGCACATAAAAATCCACACTGGAGAAAAGCCTGTCATTTGATATCTTTGGGGATTCTTGTTTAGATGGAAATTACATTTAAACACACCCCTGAGAATCCACACAGAAAAATCTCTTCTCCTGTAATGCTTGAGGAAAGGGGATCTACTAAAAAATAATTTGAAATATAGGAGGAAGATGGAAAGTGTTCATCTGCAATTCCTTTGGCAACTACTGAGGACTCTGAGTGGAATTAAAGGTGCTACTGCAGAGGTTTCTGTTGGATATTTTTGTGTTAATGAAATACAGTTTTATTTGTACATTTATCTTTAACTTGGGGCAGGGGTGTCCAAAGTTGGTCCTCAAGAGCCGGTATCCTACATGTTTTAATTCACTGCCTGGTGGTAGTTACTCCCTCCTCAGCAAGTCAATATTCAGCAGAGCCATCATTTGGTTCAAATGTGTTGAATCAAGGAAAGAACTAAAATATGCAGGAATACTGGGCCCTTGAGGACTGTTTAATTTTGGGTTTATTTTTTACTTTCAAGTATTTTATAGAATAGAATATAGCAAGGGTATTGAACTCAATTCCTCAAGGGCAAGTATTGTGCAACTTTTAAATGGGTTTCTATGTCAAAGCCAAATAATAAGTTCGCTTTCAGGACTCAGGAGAACTTGACTGCACTGAGGAGGTATTAGATCTGTGTTAGAAATTTGTTCTCAGGGCCTGCATTTTCAAATTCTCTGAGTCCTACTCTTACCAAGGAGTCTTGGCTTAAGTGGTTCAGTCGACTGCTAAGAGAGAGAAACTCTGAGTGAGGAGTCAACAGTGTATTTGAGCCCTTTGCTAGTGTAGTGTTTTCTAGGTATTATTGGTGGTTCTTCTACTTCTTGTTTAGTGGTGTAAACATTCCTTTCCACCCCCACTGATGAGGAGTGTGAACCAAAATAAACTTACATTTAGTGGGGTCTGGTAGCTTTTACGTCTTTAGTCTTTCTGAAATTAAGATTCAAAACCCCAAAGCAAATGCACCTCATGAAATCTATGGAAATTGATTAATGCAGTCCAGACTGGATTAAGAAAAATGTCTTAGTGAAATTGTGCAAAATTTAATGTATTACTACACAGCATCAATGTGCAGTGTTGTCAGTCTTTTGCTATTTTCTCTGCTTAACACATTTATCACCATTTGTAGCATTAGGTACTCTCTTAAGCCGCTCATTAGAGGCCCTTTGGGAAGAAATTCTTAGAATTTTTCTAAAATGTTGTAATTGTGAGCTTCTTCTACTTTTAGGATTTGAGAATGCAGGTCATAGTCATGTAGACTCTTTTTATAAAATAAGTCTTCATGTCCTAAACTTTTATTGTTCACTAAAGTAAAATGACTATGCTATTTTTTGCTTTTACATCTTCATTATGTGTCAAAAATAATAATAAAAAAAACATGTCAAATTTTTAAGTGTTATCTTTGTGGGAAAAAGTCTTGAGAATACAGGTCATAGTCATGTTCATTCAATAGTACTTTGTCATCAAAATAAAATATCGTCACCTTCCTTAAAAAAAGAAGAAGCTTTTTTAGGATGTTTTTTTTCTTTGCCTGAATCATCTTTTGGTGAAAAATTACTTTGGCCATTATTGTAGGAGCTGACTACATGCAGCTAGCATAAAACGTTAAAGCAACGCCCCTTGAAAGTTCCCATCAATGTTTGGTAAAGTTTGTCGCTGGCATTCGCTGGATGTCAAAATAAAACACTTAAATGTTCAGCAGATGTGCTAAATGTGAAAATGTTAAAATAACTTGTATTAGTAACTTTAAAGACTATCAAGGCAAAAATTAGAAGTGAAACATTGATCAACATATTTGATAATTGCCTAAATGATGATGAAGAGGAGGATAAAGTTGATGTAAATAATGTTTTCTTTCAACTTGAAAACTTACCAGATTGCAGACTAAAAAGTAAATACAGGGGAAATGACAGGAAGGTGAGCCATTCAACTAAAGGTTCTCCAAACTCAGGATAAAATGCAACTCTTTACTTCAAAGGAAATCCTAGACGCAATGAGGAAAGTTCAACTGAAAATTAAGTTGAGTTGTGATGACGATGGTGAAATATGTTAAAAAGAAAAAACGTCAAAAAGACATGCAAAAACCCTAGCAGGACATAAACATCACTGGACACAAACAGAACAAACTTTGACATACACATGAGAATCCACACAGCAGAGAAACCTTTCAGTTGTCATCTTTGTGTGTACAGATCTAGCTTAAATTCAGCTTTAAAGATACACAAAAGAACGCATTTAGTTTAGAGAAGTTTGCAGCCGGGCATCAAAATGAAACGCTTTTTAACGTTCAGCGGATGTAAATTTTTACCTCCACCAAATATTAAAATGACCTGAATTAATGACTTTAAGATTGTCAAGGCAAATGTGATAAAAAATTAGTCGTAATTGAAACACTAATCAACATATTCAATTCTTGTTTGCAAAATGTCTTTAATGACATTTAACAAAATGTAATGTTTAATTGATAACTGTGATGTAAACCACTCTGAAGTGGCTTGTTGCTGCCAAAGGATGCATATATGGTCCGAAGTCTACACAAAGTTCACCACAAGGTGGCGCATAAGCGCCTCCTATCTGAGGACGTTGTTTTGGAAGGGCATTTCCTGAGGACATGTCTACATTTTTCAAAAATTACTGTATATTCAAACAAGAAACAAAAATGCTGTAATTAATATTATTCATTATTCCAAATACAAGGAACAGCAAAACCTTAAATTGGAAATCCACGCACAGTCTGCCAGCCACTAATATCAACAATGAAATAAACACACTACACTGATGCAAATGTTCAATCTTGTGAGAACAAGATTGAACAGGGTAACTCATGTGAGCATGTCTGGTGCACAGAAGACATTTTCAATGATTCTATGGAAAATAGAGCAAAGAAAATAACTCTAACATCTTTTTAGAAGCAGTAAGCTGGTGAACGGTCTGCAGATGCAGGTGCTGTGGCCCTAGTGGAGGCCATTGTTCTCTCACAGTCAATGGCGGTTGAGAAGCACCCATGGATGGCCGGATATCCCCCAGGGGTCTGTTTCAGCACCATATGCTGCCCTGCTGCTAAACCCTTCCCCACCACCACACCAACTGTTGCACTGCGCTGACCTTCAACCTCACTTCAGATGCTCACTCACAAACTCACAGCTAATGGCCTGGATTCAGAAGTTCTCCCCACTTCTCTGATTTTCATCCATCACTTGCAGTGAGCAGATTGTAGCGTTGTGCTGGGGTCTGATGGAGCAAAGTTTCCCACAGTCATTAGTCCAGGGCTACTTGTGCAATTTTTAGATTATTTTTATGGACAGTAATCAATTAGAACATTTTGGCTTTTTGGTTTTATAAATTTCTTAATTATATGAAGTTGTGTTACACTTTTGGTGTACTTAAGAGATTATCTGTCCCATTCTAGCTAAAACAGACATTTGTCAACATTCTTGCACTTTTGAGATTTTGTTGGACGACTTTCATATTCAGGCATAACACCAGGTTTTGAAAACTATTTTTTGGAAGTTTTTGGAAACGTTTTATCAACTGAATTAGGACCTTTTTGCACCACTGAATCCAAAAACGACATCCATTTTTTATTCTAATTTTATTTAGAGAAATCCAATCTTCTGACTATATTGATTACATTTTGTGAGATTTTCAGTTCATTTTCATTAATATTTCTCATCCAAAAAATGCTTTATGGAAAAAACATTGTTTTTTAACAGTTAGAGTCTGTTGCAAACTTGGATTTCTGTAAATTGATTAATAAACACTGGCCCAAGGTGCAAACTCTGCATGGAGTTTGCATTTTCTCCCTGATGGTTGATGGTTCTCCCTGTGCATGCATGGGTTCTCTCCGGGTACTCCGGCTTCCTCCCACAGTCCAAAAACATGACTATTAGATCAATTAGTCTCTCTAAATTCTCCCAAGGTGTGAGTGTGTATGTGCCTGGTTGTTTGTCCTGTCTGTCTCTGTGTTGCCCTGCGACAGACTGGCAACCTGTCCAGGGTGAACCTCGCCTCTCGCCCGGTACGTTAGCTGGAGATAGACACCAGCAACCCTCCTGACCCCACTAGGGACAAGGGTGTTAGAAAATGGATGGATGGAAGGGTAAGTACATGTGAATTGAACATTACGCCTTCATTGTGTAAAATTCTCCATGCCTAAACGTCCTGATGGAATCTTTCCTCCTTCTCATCACTCATTGATCCCGGATTATCAGGAAACTGATCCATTTGTGAGAACAAGTCATGCATTCTGATGCATCCAGAGTTCTGAAGGTTGATCTGATTGAGCAAAACCAATGTGATTTTTGGATTCAGCACATCATAATGACCCTAAAACAATTGAAAAACCCCAGACAACTTTTTGGTTAGTAAAAAGTTAAGCGTAGTAGGCTGAGCAAATCAAAGAAATTAAACACTTTGTCTATTTATAATGGGTCTGCAGGTGAACTGGATCAGCCATTTGGACAAAGGTGAGACAGGAAGTTCACTAAACTATAGCTCCATGTATACTTTAAATTCAGGAGGAGCAGGGTACGTGGGGTGGCCAACATTTTTCAAGAGGGGCCATGGCCCTCTTAAGCCCCTTTGGGAACGCTACTGTTTGACCAAAAAGCATATTTTGGACTGGCCTATTGACCAAAATGACTGGCTGGCCTATTGGCCAAAATGACTGGCATTGAAACTTGCCTCTGCCTCTCTAGTCTTTCTTGATATATGCTTTTATATTTTTGCAAGCCTATTATTTTGATAAAAGTCAAAAGGAAGGTGTGTGTATATAGGCATGAGAAAGAAAGGAAGAGAACTTGATCCCTTTAAATAGGAACTGTAATGTTTTACTGTTCTTCTCTGACTTTGAAGCTATTCTGTCACACATAACCCACTGACTTTGATCCCAATCACGAGCGTTTCCTTCCACTTTCACACCAGGATCCTCCACCCATTTCACTGTTAACTAATGATCCTGTTCCCTTCACAAGGCCATCAGACATTAAACAAAATGCTTTATATGCAATGCTAGCTGAATAATGGTCACAAGTAGATTGTGAGAAAGATGGTTCCTAAGGGTTTTTAAGAGGTGTAGCCTGGCTGGCTATTTAGTAAACTGCCTAATCTGGAGTGAGGAGTAAGGGGCTGCAGTGCTGTGAGGACCACCACTGGTCCAGACAGGATGTAACAGGAATTCGTTAACGTTCATTGTAGCAGAGGTGAGACTAAAAACACTTGTGAGGAGGTGCGACTGTTTCAGCATGCATCATAGTGGGGAGCGGACTTTGATTTAACAACTTAAAGTGTATTGATGTGTTAAAAAGCCAAAAAAGAGAAGTTTAAATCCTGAACTGTTTTTCAGACTAAACTTGGGGTTAGCAACTAAAATCCTCGAGAAATGCAACTTTCGGATGCATCCCTGTTCCAATAACTTACCTCCTCCGAGTGTCAGCAGATTTTGCAGATGGCGGGTTATTAAACCATTCATTTGATTGAGGTGTGGTGGAGAAGGGATGCACCCAAACGCTGCAGGAACTCGAGGACTGAACTTGCTGACCCCTGTTCGAAACACTTGTGTCTACTCCACCTTGCAAAAATGAACCTCTGTCGCATAAACCTGCTGAACTTTATCCCATTTTATTGCATTACAACCACAAATTTCAATGTATTATAATGGGATTTTGTGCGACCAATACAAAGTGATGCAGAATTGTAAAGAGAAAGAAAAGGGATTCATGATTTTTGAGTAATAATAATCTAATAAGTATGATGTGCATATACATTCAAACCTATTTACTGTAGTGCTGGCAAATAAAACCCAGTTCAACCAACTACCTTTAATAGTCAGTTAAGAGTCCACCTCTCTAAAATTTAATCACAATGTAAATCCGGCTGTTCTGTGAAGGTCTTAGCGGTTTGTTAGAGAACATTACAAAAAACTCCCAGCATTATAAAGACCAAGGGACACAGCAGAGAGGTCACTAAAAACAATGTGGTTTAAAATTCAAAGCAGAGTTTGGCTATCCAACAACATTCCAGTTAAGCTTTGTTCAATTCATCATCTGAAAGTTGGAAGACAAAACTACAAGTCATTGCCAGTCACCTAAGCTGACAGGCCTAGGACAGCAATGTTAAGAGTAGTAGCTAAGAGGCCAATGTTGCCCCTGGAGGAGCTGTACATAGCTGCAGCTCAAGTGGCACAAGGTTGACCAGATTGTCAATTTTGGTTGAAAAGCATAGAAAGTTCACCATGATGTTTGCCACAAGCCATGCAGAGGACGAAGACCCGGTGAGACGGGGACAAAAATGTAACTTTTTGGCCCATATAGATGATGCTATACATGGCAGAAAACTAATTTCAGCTCAAGATAAATAAACAATTTTACAAGTGGAACAAGGTGTGAGAAGCCTCATGATGTGGGGCTGCTTTTGTTCTGCTTGAGACTGAAGCAGCACTTCACCTTTCAACAGGACAACCTGAACATACTGACTGACTGAGAATGCAAAGGTTTCAAGCAAAAATTGCAAAATGAACTATTCAGATTTTTATTGGATAGGTTTTAAGGCCTATCCTTCAAGTTCATTTTCTGAACAGCAAACTAGTTTGTGTTGATTTATACCATAAAATCCAAATAAAATGCACCAAATGTTGTATTTCTTATGTGACAAAATCTGAAAGGTTTGTAGAATCGCCACACATATTTTGTGCATTGATTTAGTTTCACACTACATCAGCCAAAAGTATTTCAGCTACATTATTTTATTCAGCAAATTCAGACATTTAATTAACATTGTTACAACGTAAAGAGGCTATGTGTCTCATAAGCTACAGCAATACACGAAAAACCATTATTTATATTAATCAGAGGCATTGCCAAACCTCTCAGGTGCTAAAAAGAGCTTTTCTCCTCATCCAAACTCCATGTACACAGTTACACACAGAATAAGTGTGACCGCCTTCAACTGGTCCTTTTCTGTCCTTTGTTGGGTTCTAAGTGTTGAGAGGGGACGTTCTTTTATCCTCCAGGTGTGAAGAGAAGTCTTAAGAGAGTACTCAAAGCCAGGGTGTCAGGACTGAGGAAGGAAGGGGGAGAGTCCTTTCAGGAGGTCCCAAGCTGCCGCAGCCCACAAGAATTGGGGCCCTGCTGATAAGAAAAAAGAAAAACTCCACCCTTTAGTGCACTTATTACGTTTTTTTGTGATTTCCAAAAGAACTATACGTGTGTTTATGTGTCAAATGTTGCTCCCTCTGCCTAACCTTGTAATTTATTTAGTGAACTTCTACACTTCCCAGAATGCAGAAGAATGGATGTACAGTAGCTGCACCTCAATAAGAGCGAATAGATCCAGGTCCACAGAAGCTAGGTTTGGTCCTGTTAATAGAAATGGAAATCAGCACGGGGCGATCATCTTAAGACTTTCAGTGCATGTCAGTTGGCAGTTCTTGAATTGGTTAAATAAGTCCAGAAAGGCTTCAGCAGCAAATGGTGCTCATGTGTTGTAGGGTGGAGTTTTCTCTTTATGAAGGAGGCGCAGTGGTGCTTCACATTAATGAAATCCCACAATTCCTGTTTCCAGCAGATCCCAGCTCCAGCTACAGACCTTTCCTACCAAGGCCTCCACATACACTGAGGGTAAGTAACGGTGGGCACGCTCAGAGCCTCCCCTCTCTCCGCTCCCTCCGTCGAGCTCTGGTTGTGCTCGCTGTCCGTCTCGTCCAGGTCTGAGCACAATTCATCGTTGGACGAGTTGGAAAGGGCCGGGGTCGGGCAGGGCCCCTCAGCGGCGCCGAGCCAAGTGCTGCCATTGGTCCCTGGAGTGTCCGTGATCAGGTCCATCAGGACGTCCTGGAGGTGGTCCTCGTTTAGCGGCATGCACTCCAGCAGGTGATTGAGGAGCTCGGCCGCCACCGTGGCGTCTATGCCCGGACAGTTGGACACAAACATGTGGACCTCGTGCATGCACTGGATGTAGCCAGCTGCGAACCTCTCGCTGGCTTCCCGGCTGAGTGCATCGGCCTCTGAGGGAGGAGAGTGGAAGGAAATGACATTACAGTACTGCTGCATCCCGGCTCTACAATGCAATAAACTGATCAAAAAGAAAAAACACAAACTAGTTTCTATTACATCATTGCTGTGGCATAAAGTGTTTTTAATAAAATGCCAAAGTGCCCGGATGAACAGAATATCACTGCTGTCCCTCCTCCAGATGATGCTGCGCACTGCAGGTCAGCAGGTTGACAAATAGACGGCTGCAGTTTTTCCTAACTGTAAGATTTGTCTTAAATAAAATCTAAATAGTAATGTGGGAAAATAATAAAAAAGTGCCACTCTTCCAAAAAGCAAACCAGCTAAAGGGATAACACAACGTGCAAAAACAATTTTAAAACTCACAGAATTTATTCCATGTTTGTCTTTATGTTTTTGAATAAAAAATAAAACAACAATAAATAAAATGTCATAGTAATTATTTGACAAATGAACTGGTCAGGGCTTCTGATCTCCAGTATTATTTTAGGTTTGATTAAAACATATGAGTAAAAATCTGCTGCAGGTTGCTGGAAAAAAACATAGTACAGGAGTTTGTAATCCTCCAAAAATGTTTTTTACTTATAATTTTGCTTAATAAGAAAAAAAACAAAGATTTTTTTCCCATATTGTACTTGGTAATCTCTATTTAAAGCAGTTCAATTATGTTTAGCATTGTCTTTTACTTTACAGATATAGAAACTATGAAAGATTCTCATGTCTGATCTGAACTAAAGAGCTGAGATGTAAACGCTCTAGCTGATGTTTCTGATGCTATTTATGATAAAATATCTCTCAATAACTCTATTATCGAGTCCATTCAAAATATTTGTTAACATGGACCAATAATGAAAAAACTGTCAGTGCTATGTGAATACAGAAATTCTGAAATGAATCAGTTTATTCAGGAGAAAAAAATCTGTTTTTTCAGCATCACAGCAGCATAAAAACAGTATCCTTCTGTAACTCTCATCCTGGAATAATTTTGGTTCTGACCTTGAGACCGGTTCTTGAGAACATCCTCCACCTTCTTCACTGTCATCTCCAGAACCTCTGCGTTCTCCATTTTGGAATGGAGCTATGGAAATGGAAAGCAAAAGTCACACCAGCTCCACGAAATAAACTGGCCTGCAGTAAGATACTGCGGTCCAACGTGTGCGCCGCATACTCACGTCTGTATCCACTAGCAGAGTCCGAAGCTCCTGCAGACTTTCGTTGATGCGAGCTCGTCTCTTCTTCTCCACCAAAGGTTTCCTGATCTAAAGGATACCAGAAAGAAAACGAGCTTTTATAGAATATACATGTAATTAACTTAAAAATGTAGTAAACCATCCCATAGTCTCCGCACGCAGCATGTGCAGAGACAAGTGCGCCACACCATCATTGCCGCACCTTTCTGTCCGCTTTCTGAATCCCGTAGCAGGACTCGTCCTCCTCCATGCAAAGTCCGGCGGTACCGGGCCGGGCAGCGGGGGCCATGTTGGTCGGAACGCCGCGTCTGTGGCTTCTTCCACTGCAGCCTTTCGCCGTCTGTGTCGTCAGTGAAAGGGGGGCAGCTGGCAAACAGAACCGGTTACAGGCAGACGGAGGAGGGGAGAAAAGCAGGCGAGGCGCCCTGTGTTTATTGTACCACCCCTGTGTGTCGTGTTGCTGGCGCTGACTGGCTGTTGTTGGTATTTATAGGGGCTTATTAACATGTGAATAGAGGCTGGAGCTGCAGGCGCTGGGGGCCAACAGAGCGCACACGGCCGGAGCCAATGAGCGATCAGCTCCTTTGTCTGTGGTCAACCCCGGTGAGCGCCCCGAGAAGATGGACCGGCTTTAATCACACAATATGTTGGGTTAGGGGAACGGCCGCGCTGTTTTTCCCCCATAATGAGCAGCTGCACTTTAAATCCTCTGCATAAAATAAAGCATGCATTAAGTCAATTGCTGTTTGTAGAGGTGGGTGACAACTAGTTACATTTACTGCAATGCACAAGAAAAGTGAGACTTGTTTGTAATCAGATTTGTTGTTCTAAAGTTATTTTCTACCTGCTGACTGGCTTTGATTAAGCAAAGTTAACACTATTGTGACTGGAAGTGCTGTATCTGACTGCGTTCCATAAATACTTATTATTAGTAGGCTATTTCATGTTTCTAGTTTAATTTGAAACTAATTTGCTTCTCTTACTTGAGTACAATTTGTGGGTATTCTACCCACCTCTGACTATTAGTAATATTCTGGATGTTCAATAGTTTTTAATACAACTCCACTGGAATAACGGTGTTCAACGGTTTTCCATTTCCCCTTCACATTTCAATGTATTTATTGAAATACATTGAAATGTATTTCAATAAATACATTTCAATAGATTTAAATTTCTGCTGTCAAAGAACAGCAGAAATTAGTGGCACTGTGAATAGATTTATAACAAGATTAAATTACACACACGTTGATTCAGTTTTATTAATGCGATTCTTAATGCGATTGGGACTGAGATGCACTCAGTACTTCAGATTACTTTTCTTAAAGTTTCAAAATCTGGATTTGTGTGCATAATTTTCGCTGCCCTCCGGCCTCTGTTTGCGCTGGGCGTTGTTGCCTGAGCCTCAGCACATCCACCCTGCTGTTTGGCGGATGTAACGCGATGCCTTCAGTTGGCAGCTGCTGCTGGCGGCCCCTCGGCCAGAACTGAATCAGCCGGGGGAATTAAGGGCCCTTCTCCAAAAAGAAAGCGACAGGTGTTGGCCTGCGCCTCGTTTGTTCTCTCTGTTGTTTGGAGTCTTCGTATTTGAGCGCAGCGGCTTTCTCACGTAGTCTCCCCCCGCTGGGTGAGAGATGATTTTTATTGATAACCTGCTCCACTGACCGCGACTCAGTGTCTCTGAGTGCAGTGACAAATATGAAGATGTCCTGTTAAAATTAAGCACCATGCACCCTGCAGATTATTTATAGCATATTATTGTTTTCTTTTTTGGTAAAATGTGTGCGATACTACGTCTGGATAGTCCTTACGCACAGTGTCTATTTGTTTCTGTCCAACGAGGCCCCTCAGGCCTCTGCCCTCCTTATTATACATGTTCTGTACACACCATTATCATGCTAATCGCCCCCATAATGGAGGAGAGCCGTCTGTTTGGAGAAAAAAAAGACAGCAAGCAACTGTGAAGCCATGCAGGTAAATGAATTGATTCGTTTTCCAGGTGCTTTTTTAAATTTTCATTTTGTAATTCTTTTGCCAGCACAGTATTTGTCCAGTTTGCCTGCAAAATGTCTGGAAACAACTGAACGAAGCGCTGCAGACTTTTGAAGTGGAGTTCTGTGTTTTGGCACCTCGCCACCTTCACATTACTGTTCCCGGGCTGTAATGGTGCGCGCAGAGGGGAGAGAGAGCAGCTGTCTCGACTTGCTTTTGTTGTGGAGCTGCGCTGAGGGACCAGACGCCCCCCTCTCTGTCTTTCTCCCTCTTATTTTGGACCATCCACCTGACTGCATGCGTTAGGGAATCATAACAACAAGAGAATAATAATCTAAGAACTCATAGATTACAAACAGAGATGCTTTCACGTCACCTTTTTCCAAACTGAGAAATCCTCGCAGAAAACAATCAATAGTAAATCCTCTAATAACTTTATTATAAAGTGCAAATAAAATCCGAGTCCGACTTGCAGCGGCTCATTAACAAACCCTTTTGTGAAGATATGCTGTTGGCTATAAAGCTATAAATTTGATGAAGAAAGCAGAAGTGACATGCTTTAATTAAAAATGTTATTTATAGCAGATGAACGAAAGAAATGACTTTATGAAATAGGAAAACGTCAACAATCCGCAAAATATTTCAAGCAGTATCTGATCGTTTACACTGTATTAAATTCGTCACATCTTATGTATTAAAAATAAACAAGTTTAGAGTATTTTGCTAACCAAGGACAAATATAGATTTACCAGAACCGGCTCGGTTTTGGGTTTAACACAACATATTAGGTTAAGTTTTCAATCGAAATGAATTTCAGTATAATTAATGTCTACATTAAGACAAGAAGGTTGAAAAATAACATTAAATGGTGCCTGTTTATATGGACTTTATCACCAATGTTTTGGTCAATGAGTAATATGGTAAACATTTCACTTACTTGTGCAAACTGTATAAAAGGTAAACGTTTTAGTGAACAACCTCTTAAATGCTCTAGTGAACTGAAAGCATTAGTACAACCCTCTGACATTAACATAATCATACAACATCATTTTAACACCATGTCTTATTTCATTCTGCACTGACAAAAAAAAAAGGGATGCAGAAAAAGTACATTTCTGTCTTCCAAGGAACAGTGTGTCTGTTTGCATCCTGTAAGGACACATGTTGGGTCCCAACTACAAGTAACTTATTAAAGTAAATCAGTGTCTTTTTGCTCCATTGCCATATCTGCTAGAGCTAGTTGGAAGAAAAATTGCTTGTTTGATACCAACTCTTGGTTGGTAATGTATTTATATTTTTCTAGTTGGAAACAGTGAGCCACAGAATAAAAAAGAAATGCAAATGGATTGGAGTCATAGTCGATTTGTTTCAATGGTCTTGACTTTGTAAATTATGTCAAACTGAAGACTGTACTTTAAAATAAAATAATGCTTCTTTATTTTAGATTTAAACTAATGGATCATTAATAATCAGTGGATATTCTGCGATATATCCAATGTCCTTTTGTAAAGTCTTATTGTCGACACACATCGTTCAAGAACAATTGTAGATAAATAAAACAGTCGATTAAGCTTTTATTGAGTAAGTAAAAGTCTTTATTATTATTATTAATATTAATGCTTAGGTTAAATAGTGAAGAAATGATTACAGAAATCTATGCAACATCGAACGAGAAGTCAAAGAAGCAAAATATATTAAGAAATAAATAGATGTTAATACAATAAATTAAGGAAAGATTAATAAGAGCCTTATATAATGCAGGCTACAAGAAATCCACTTCTTTAGGGAAGTACTGAGAAAAGGTCTGAATCAACATAGCACACCTAAAAGCACTGGAACAAAACCGCCCCACTTCTTTGTCTTCTGAATATCTATAAGATACATAACAGAGGATGGTCTAACAAAACGGACAACTAAGATGGTCGATCCAACAGTTCACCACGGCCTCCACATCTCCAGCATCCCCAGATGTGAGCTGTGGAGTCCTGGCCTCTCCAGAAGCTCAGCAACCTGACCGGGTGGACCTTCCTTCTGACATTGCCTTCCAGTCGGGGCGTCCCTGCGAAGGGGTGAGGCAGGGAAATCTTGGCTGGTCAAGAGTGACGCGTCCTGCCTCTGTGTGGGGCGGCTCAGCTCTCGGTTGGATCTGGGAAGGGACTTGAGAAGGTGGTTGAGGAGCCGGGAGCCGAGGGTTTTGTCCATCCAGTCGCAGGTGAGGAGCATGTTGTGGACTTCATGCATGCACTGGATGTAGCCTGTGCTGTATCTCTGCTGGGCCTCCAGGCCCGACGTTGGGTCTGTATGAGAAAGAGAGAAACACAGAAGGAGTTAGTGTTGCAATGAGTTTTCAGTGTCACATTTATAGAAAACTCCAATATGCTTGTCTGAATAAAAAATATTTAAAAATATATTTTTTATATAATCCACACAACATTAGTATCTTCCTCAATACCTCGTTTTTTGAATCCTGCCCTCTGGTGGAGGATCCATGTACTACACCTCACAAGTAGTAAAATGTGGAAGATTGCAGAAAATAACAAAATAAACACAATAACTGCAGGTGTGTGTTGTTAAAGTTTGGAACCGATTGAGAACAAAGCTTAAGCAATGTCCAAATATCCATCAATTTACACCAAGATAAAGAAATGTTTGGTTACAATAATGGCTGCTGAGGGGATCTGATTGGCTCAATGATGAATATTTGTATGTTACGGCTATGATAACTATATATTGCATATGATGATTTATTTTTGTACATTGCTGTTGATGTAAAATGCTATGTTGATAAGACAGAAAAAGTTATAAAGCAGTACATGGCAGCAAACACATCATTTATTAAGAAATGAAATCAAAAGGTGACAGTGAAAAGGTTTTTCTTCATTCCACTCTTTTTCAAGAATGTTTTTTTTTTCTTCCTGTATTTTACACCACTATATTTATTCTATTTTATTTGTGCCAAATGTAAAAAATTACATAATATTGTGCTGTATTTGATTTCCTAATGGCTTGGAATAAACAATAAACTAAGAAAAAACATATATATGTATATATATATATGAGCATCTTATTAATAGCTTGCTTGGGGCTTTAAGGGGTCATTAGTAGTGTGTCTATGCTGCCCTCTGCTGCCTAATAATGGTATTGTGGCTGTAGCTCAGATTGTTTTCCTTTAGATATTTTTCTAAGTTATTACAATCGAATCCAGTGAAACATTTTTACAGAAAATATAGTAAAATATAATGTCTTTTTTTTTCAAAAATAAAACAATAAACGTGAAACCATACGTGTCAAAAACAAGCCAAAACTCCCTCACCATTCAGTGTATTATTCTGGATGTTCTGTAAATGTTTCACCGTCATCTCCAGGATGTCTGCCTTTTCCAGTTTGGATTGCTGTGGAGAAGAAAGAGGCGCTAAAATTAAAAAACTTGGCTATGTTTCCTTTAAACAGCAGATGGGAGACACGTGTTTGCGCTCACATCCAGCCTAAAGGCTCCGATCACAGTTTCTTTCAGCTGATCCAGACAGTTGTTTATCCTCTCCCGTCGTTTCCTCTCAATGAGCGGCTTCCTCAGCTGGAACAACAACATTTCATAAAGCCAAACAGCACACCAAAAAATAAAAAATACGATACTACGTTAAACGGAGCGATACCTTTCTCTCCTCCTTGGCTCTGGGGGGTCTCTCCGCGTTGTGCGCCGCAGAAGATGCAGTCATCTTTAACCCGGTGTGCTTCCGTCCCTTCTGAGTCTCAGCGCGTCTCTAGGGTCCTCGGCGCGCCACGACCCTCTTATTTATAGGCCGCGATTTGCATGTGAATGACCCAACTCTTTGCCTGCAGGATTTTCCCACACACGGGGTCCCCATCAGTCAAGTCTGACAGGTCACTGGCTTCATTCAGTGACCGGCAGAGCCTAGGGAAAAAAAAAATAAAAAATCTCACCAGCAACAGATGTCCAATCTGAAACCAAGCACGACCTTCCCCCCACACAACAGCAGAAAAAAAACTGAGTCTCCTTTTTCTCCCAGTGTTGAACAAGAAGGTGCAATTACCTTGTTTCACCCTGGGGAGCCCCGGGCCGATTCTCACAGTGAGAGCAACATTACACTGCTCTGTCTGAGGAAAGGCCAAAACCTATTTCCTCAAGGCTCACTGCCACACAAGAGAGAGACAAATCACCTAAAAACTGACTGAAATAGTAAGGTTTTCTAACAATATAGTCTCAAACTCCGTTTTGACTGTGTTTCCATTTACATTGATGTGCACCTTTTTAATTTAGCCCCTTTTGATTTGATGTTATTAAATAAAATCCAGTGAAAACAATTTACTTCAAACCTGATGATCAGAAACCACCTGCCTTTAATTTAATCTAAGTCTAAATTAAGTTAATTTATGTATTTATTTTACACTTTATCAACAATTTCCAACAAATTTTTACCAAAAAAGTTATTCCAGTTCAGTCGCAGTTCCCCTTTTCCAAACATTGTTAAGTTCATTATTCAAATCAGTTTTTTAAAGTTTTCTGTCTAAGTTCAGATGAGACCTAAACTACCTTCATCGACAAGACTGAACATACCTTTCCCATGGTGAAACTTGATGGTGGCAGCATCATACTGTGCGGATATCTTCAGTTTGCAGAGTCAGATTAAATGCTCATAATAGATCTCAAGATTAACATAAAAATACTGGATTAAATTCTGCTGGAGTCTGGAGACGTTGGTGAAGGGTAACATTTGAGTAGGACAACCACTCTAACCATAGATCAAGACTTGCTTATCTGTTAAAATGGCCTAATCAAAGTCTAGACTTAAATATCAGAATTTCTGGCATTCTTGAGAATCGGTAAGAAGTCTTCATCCAAGCTGATTGAGTTTGAGTGTAAAGAAGAATAAAAAGTCATGAGAGTGAAGAAGAACATCTTGTTTTTTTTTAGATTTTTGTGCAAAAGAACATTGAAACGACATCTTTCTTTACTGTTATGGCAACTTTGTGTTGGCCTATAATTCCACATTAATACAGTGGTGATAATTGATGCAGTGTGTCACAATCTCTTTGAAATCCACCTTGATCCACAGTTGGAAGAATCAGGGACGTCTTCACTTCTTGCTTTGATCATATTCTGGGTTTTAAAACATTTCTGGGTAACATTTGTCACTAGCAGATGTCAGACCGGCCAGATGTCCTCTCCCCTCGTCTCACTCACCCCACCTCAAAGCTGGGGCCCCCTGTATCAGAGCCACGCGACTGCCAGGCGAACGCCGGGTCGTGGGAAACTGGGCTGGACAAAAGCGTGCATTCATCTGAACCTAATCAGCATGAAGAAAGTAATAACCTTCAGAATGGGTGGACAGTCCAGCAGGAGTAGGAGGCTGAGGGTCTGACAGGTGACCAGTGAGGACAGAGTTCTTAGGAAGTGTTGTGGCCACAAATCCATCATCACTCATACATTTATAGAACCAAAATTTAAATAAAAAGCATAATTTTGAGCATATTCTTTGAAATGACCCTTTTATTTTCTATAATAAATAATCAGAGACTCTTAGGTCAATAACTGCTGACAATTAGCTACCATAGCTGTGAATATGCTACAAACCTCTCCAGTACAACATCATCAGGTGACTCTGAACCCAGCCAAGCAGTAAACAGATGCTTAAGGTAAATCAATGCATGAATGTGGCAAAACGTTCTTCAGCTGAACAGAAACAAAACTAAAGGAGGAGCAACCAAAGTTCAGCAAATAGATCAGTTATTACAGCTAGCAACAGCTAATGAGGCCCAAATAGATGAAAAACTCAAACCTGAACTTTCAAAGACACATAAAATCAATTGCAAAGTTGGCCTTCTATCACCTGAAGAACATTAAGATTAAATAATAAAAATTTCAGCAAAATCTAGAGAAACTCATCCATGCATTTATATTTAGCTGCATTGATTTCTGCAACGGTGTCTTCACACAGGTCGCCTTAAAAAGTCAGACAGCTGCAGCTGATTCAAAGCGCTGCGGCCTCTTCTGTCTCCATGCCAATTTGTTGCCTTGGTATTCACTCCCTCCCACCATCCAGTTCATGTTGGTCCACCAGTATCAAAGTTGGGTTTTTCTTTGGAGTTTGGAGTTTGAATTTTTTTACTTTTATAAAAAAAATCTGGCACACAACTTCATATGATACCTGTTCGCTTAGGGCCCTCCCACATGCAGTGAGAGGATGACAGGGGTGGCCAATGATTCATCCGCGGCCTGAAAGCTGGTCCCCAGGCAGGTTTTCAGGATGGATGGTAGGTGGATGGATAGCCTTATTCCTGAATTTGGTTCCTTTTAACAGCTAACCCATGGCAGAGATGCCAAAAAATGCAACACAAGGTAATAACAACCAACCAAACCTGGCTTACTAAGGCAGAATTCACATAAACATCAATTCAACAAACTTTACAGAAAGATCAGAATACAAAATCAAAGACAAGAAAAATCAGGAGAAATTAAATTATGTTGAAGTTGGAACATGAGATACTGTTAAAACATCACTGCTTATGATCTGCAGGTACAACAGTGAATATCAGCCATGAGAATTATCTTCAAAAAAATCAAAAACTGCTCTGACATCTTTTTTCAGAGAACAATGTTTTTCTCAGTCTCATGTTTTTACTAGGGATGCACCAATTTATCTGTCATCCGATTTATCGGTGCCAATTTCCCTAATCTTGGGAAATTGGTGATCGACCGATTTTTACATTTGAAGCCGATCTTAACTACCAACTTTATCTACTTAGCAAAGACATTTAAATCAACTGTTTTCTTCTTCTGCTCTGAGACAGCTTTGACCAGCAGACCGGTCCAACAGGTCAGGTGAATATGTTTGCAGTTAACAATATTCACCTTTTGAGTTGGCAATTCATCAACTTTCTTGCTACATTTAAGATCAAAAAAATTGGCATCGGCCAAAATCAGAATCGGCAGGTCAAGAGTTTTAATAGATCGTTAATCTGTAATCGGCCAGAAAACTGCAATCAGTGCACCTCTATTTTTTATCCTTTGTCTTTTTGTCTCCTTCCTTTTTCAAGTGAAACGTCTTTCCATCAGACTGGTTGATCCATTTCAGTTTGACATCTTCAAGGCCATAGCTCTTCAGTTTGAGGTTCAGCTGAAAGAAATAAGAGGACAGAATTTAAAATCTCCTCAACCCCAAACGTCCAAAAGAACAGCCAACTGTTCGTCTCCAACGTGACATTTATTTTTAAGATAGGATGAAATAAACAGCTGCACAGATTACACAAAATAAAAGACATGAAAGTTTTGTACTGCCCATAAGTTAATGATTACACAACAAAACACAACCTCTGGAAATCAGAAATGCCCCTTAAATACTTGCTGCAAGACGGCATCCTGCGCTTCCTCCAGGTCCAATGAGGAATCTGATTTGGACAAGGTAATTTTTACCACCCTCATCTTCTTAGGAGTTCCTAAAGGATTAATAAAAACATAATCATGATGATGTCTATAAAGAAATTTACATGTGAGAGAAAGTTTTGAGTTTTGGCACCAGTGATTAGATTTTTTTTCTTTTTTTTGTAATTAATTAGCTTGGAGGAGAATTCATTTATCCTAAAAATTCTTTCTAAGTTTGAACAAAGGTAGAGGCCGATGGTGAGGTGAAAGTTATTTTATATAGTAGGCATAAACTACAATATGGCACAAAAGGAACAGACCAGGAAACAGGAGGCAAAGAAAGAATCTTTAGAAAAGCCTTGTGAATTACTGTGCATGTCTGATTACAACAGAGTTCATAGCCAGTTGCAGACAGTGCTCTCCTGGTATGTCTGACTCACCACTGCAGATGAAAGGATATGTGTTGGAGCAGAGTCTTATATTCCACGTACTGTTTGTTGTAGTCACACAGGAGTTTTGAACCGTTATTGATTGCGTCGTATTAAAGTTACTGAATGAAGTCATCTTCATGCGCTGACCGTCTGACCACCTCCAAGACTCTCTGTAAAAGCCAATCCATGAATAGGTTTCCACAAGCTTATTGAGTTCGTCGTTCTCGGATTTGTTCCTCACACTGGCCAGATCTATGTATTTTTCCCTGCAGTAAAGTTGTGCTTGGTCCCAAGACATTTCTGTCTTCACAAGGATGTATTTTGAATCTGAACCTTTATAAAACAAACAAAAGATATTTTATGAAGCTAATAGGAAGGAGCTCATAGATTTACTGAAATACAATTGCAAAAGGTTTAATGCAAAAGTACAAACTAGAAACAATGAATGGATAACTATGTATCAATATCAAATTGGGTCTACATTGATGTCACATATTAAGACTGCTTTTATGGCCCATTATATATATATATATATATATATATATATATAATTTTCCAAATTAAACATAACTCGCTTGATAACCATTTTTAGTATTTAGTAAAGCGACCTTGTGCTCAACTGCTGCAAACACTATAAGACACTCCTTAAGTGCAAAAGTGTACAGTTAATTAATATTCAGGTTTTTTTTGTTTTGTTTTTTTTAATGGGGGGGGGGGGGGGGGTTACGCTGCAATCACTTTTTTGAAACCCCACTAAAGATTTTCAATAGAGTTCAAGTCAGACAACTGCGGTGATATCTTTCTGAGTTTCTTTGAGCATCAAGTCTTGAAATATACTCAGGGTCAAACTTGAACTTTCTCATAAACAGGGAAACATTTTTTGCCCAGAATTTCCAAGTAACTGAGTGAATCCATCTATCCGCCCACACTCTGCAGGTTTCCTGCGCCACAGGAAGTAAAGTCACCCCAGAACGTCCCTGATCCACTACGGGGCTTCACTGTATTGAGGTGTTTGTGTAGCACCAGTGTCCTTTATTCGCTGTAAATTAGGCAGGACATGAGTAGAGAGAGAGGAGAGGAGAAGTCGTGCAGCAGAGGTCTCAGGGTTGGAAATCGAATCCTGGATGGTTCCGTCAAGGACTAAAATCCCCTATAGGTGGCGTCATCTCCACCTCTACAACATGTGCCTCCCCAGCTTTACTTCATTCTTTCTGCTCCAGGCATACTGACTGAACCAAAGGCCCTAAAAGATCCAGCTTTGAATCATCGTGTCTCAAAGAACAAAATGCATCAACATATCTGGTTTATATAACTGTGAACATTTTAGAGTGGACTCTAGTATTTTTAGATCAGTATTGATGTAATCCCTTCAGGGTGTAAAATGATTTTGACTGAAACTAAAGGTTTTAATATGGATGTAAAAAAGGCTCCTTGCAACATTAGTGTCATTTAAATATTAATGCTATCTATTTATTTAAATCCAAATTTGCAGTAAGAGTTGAAAACAACATTGAAACAGAGCAGTTATTGTTCTCTTACCGTTGTAGCAGACAAAATGATATTTAGCAGTGCACCGGTCGTCACACCATTGAGCTCCTCGTTGTATATTACCACACAGAAAATGAAGTTCGGGATGGTTTGGTTCCCCTGGGCTCCACAGTCTTAAATCAGCCTGTCCTTTTTCATAGAATCCATCCTTTTCCAGAGACCACTTCCAGTTATTAACGTCACCATACAACCCAATCCAGAATTCATCAGTTTTGCCTCTCAGTATGTCCTTCACCTGGGCCATGACTTCAGTGCTGTTGATGGTGACCAGGTCTGTGTATATTTCCCTGCAGTACCTCTGTGCGTCAGTCCAGCTCTTTCTTTCATTTACAACATGATACTCTTGTGAAAAACATAGAGGGAGGATGCACAACCCTGAGACAATAAAAACAAGTTTCAACAAATGACAGAACTCAAAATAGACACCCTACTTTGAAGATTAGGCTTTAAACTTTCCTTATAAGCTGCCTTAGGTTATTCTGGGCTGTCGCTGTAGTTGTGCTGATAGGCTTGGGCTGCTGGAGTACCAACCAACAACTTTTCCTCACTTTCTTCTTCTACTACTCTCCAATTTGCTTTATTTGTTGTTATTTCAACTGTAACATTTTGTTTTCTCTCAGAAGTTACACCTGGTTTAGCTTTCTGAAATTTCTAAATGTTGGAAACATGAAACAGTGGTGAACAAAAAGGCAAGAAAAGAAGAAATTTAGGGGTAAATAACTCTTCTCAGATCTAAGAATGTAACTTTCTTTTATTGATAATTGGAAACTCGTGAATCTCCTCTTGCTGTCTAGAGCTTCCTAATGCTTTTTGCCATAGCCTTTAGAGCACAATTGTGGGAAACAGTTAGTGTTTCTTTTTGCTTTTACTTTATTTATTTTTCTTGTTTAGATTTCCACGTTGTAGTCATGCACAAGAAAACTTTCTGGTAAAAATTAGATCCTTATACAGAACATTACTCATGGCGGACCACAGTCTCGCTTCGTGTGCAAATGAGTTAATGAAATATCTTTTGTAATAGTTCTTTGGAAAATGATGTGAATTTGCATTTCTTTGCACATTTGACAACATGTACTCATCCATGTCATATTATTCACAAGGATTTCACAAGTAGTATTTTGTTCTACATAAATGAAGAAGTAAAAAGCTTCCTGTGATAAAAGTGTTCTGTAGGCGTTGAGATACGATGTCCTGCAACTTCTAGATGTATCTCTTCAGCACATCTGAGTCGCATAATCAGACTGCAGATTGCTCTGGAGAACTTGGCTGCATACTGAGGAGATAATTCAGCCATTTGATTCAGGTATGCTGGACCACATCTAAAAGTAGCAGGACACCGACCCTCGAGGTTTGAAGTTAAAGACCTGCTAATTACTCAGAACACAAAAACAATGAACTCCACACAAATAAAAACATATTTTTTGTATATCACTTTATAAAGTGAGAATTTTTAATCAGTTGTGTCTAACAGTGAAGCTACTAGAAATAAGATGTGTTACCAGCTGTCTATTTAAATAGAAAGCAGTAAAACATGATACATATGATGACGTCATGGGAGGATATTGCAAATTTAATGTTTATCTAAGAATAAAAATTCAAACAAAATCCACAAAGCTGTTACACTTACCGAGGAAAAGTATGTATCTAAAAGCGTTTTCATCCATAATGCATGCAGAAGTTAACAGTGACGACCTGAGAATAAAATGAAGAGAGAAAAGACTAAAAACCCAAAAATAAAAGTTTATGATTTTTCACCTTTGAAAGATAATGTGGAATGATTATTCTTATCTTCTATTGTAACTGTAGAAAAAGTGAAAAGTGATTATTTTTTTTATGTAGACCTTTTTACATATAAAACAAAATGTTTCTCAAAAAGCATGAATATTAAAACATGACAAAAAGCAAAATATTTTATGCAGATACTTACAAATAAAAGGGTATGAAAAGTATGTCAACTTTAATTCTGGTATGTTTGCACCTTTTAAATCTGTCAGAAATTACTGTATTGAAACTTGACAGTTATAGTAATTAAAACTAAATGATGCCTTACCTGTTCCTCACTGGAGTTTTCCCCACAAACACAACAGCTCGAGTCAAATATTGGAGTGAATATGACAGAATGTGCAGCGGAAAGAGCTTTCTAATTCTGCTTGCAGAGGTAACAGTGACACTATTATACAAAGGTTGGATTGGCGCTGCACCAATGCAGAAGCCACATAATTTGCAGTACACCCTCTGAAGTACACAAATCTGGTCCTGTGAAAAGATTATCTAATCAAATGAAATGGTATTTATTTTACACTTTTAATGAAAATTCCACAAAGCTTGTTTGCAAGACGTTTACATAGTTTTAAGTTTTAATTTTAATTATTTTTTTTTTTTTTTTTTTTTTTTACAAAATAACAGTGTGAAAAGTGTGGTGGGCATTTTGTAATATCCCTAAAAAAATCAAGCACAAACAACTGCCATTGGAAGCCCCATAGTAAGTAAATGGAGTCCACTTAGGCATAATTTAATCTCAGTATAAATGGTTTTTAAAGGCCAATAGAGATTTGTTAGAGACATGAGCATCATGGTGACTGAGGGACTCTGCAGGGATAAGGTTATAGAGAATTAAAGCAGCTGTAGGATATAAAACATTGTCCCAACCTATGAGAATGTCAACAAACTCTATTTGAAGGGGTAGAATTATGTAAAATATTTTTTTAGCTTTACCTCATTTAATTGTGATATCCCCTTATCAAAATCTGTTGCTTTGATTATTTAAAAAAATATTTAAATCTTCCATAGCAACCATTTGGGGTCAATCCAAACACTAAATCAAAGGAGGAACTTATGGCAAGGTTTAAACATTGAGACTTTCTTAGTTTAATCTATTATGCAAGCAATATTTAGCAAGAACAACAACAACAACTAAGAAACAAACAAAAACCTAAACCTAAACAAAAACAAAAGAAAAAAATGCCTCTGGATATGCAAATCGTATTGGAAAAAAAATGCTACTTTTAATGTAGTGGAAGCACCATAGAAATTTGTGGCAACTAGTCTTGATTGATCAAATGAAATTTTCTAAAAATACATTGAAATATGTGGTTGTAACATAACAAAAAATAAAAAGGTTCAGGGAGTTTGAATGTTTGATACAATGTTGAGTTGTCTGGCAGTAGTACATCTGCAATTTAATAACCCTTCTACAAGTTTTTGAAATAATCCACAAATATCCACATTAGTTCCTTACTTGAACAGAATATCCAGAACTAAATTGTCTTACCTCATATAAACCGAACACGTTTCCAGTAACGCTTTAGTAACGGGATAATGGCGCCCTCGTGTGATCATGTACTATTATTGCAGAATCACACCTGCGTTATTGCTGTACCACTGAACAGCCAGAGGTGGCGGTAAGAAGTCAATGCAGCCAGGACTGCTGCGCCGCCAGCATTACCAATCGGGCTCAGAGAAAGAACCAGGAGGTAACAGGGACCGCACAATTATCAACAGTAAAATAAGGGGAGTCGACGAGCAAAACAAAGCCCTTTTCTTCCACGGATTATCTGAATTGCCTTTTGCAGTCCTAACAGTTGTGGGGAAAACGTCGACAACGTCATATACAAGGTATTTTGTTGTGTATTTACATTCGGCTATGAAGTAATAACAAGGAAATAAACAGTGAGCAGAGCGGGGCTGGGTGAAACTGGCCTGCTGCTAAAGACAGGCATGGGTTTCAGCGAGGAGCCGCTGGCAGGCCTCGTTAGCACTAGGCTAACTAGCTAGCTTTCTAACCTGACATATTCTGCGCATTAAATTAAGCTTTCTAGGCTTTACCCAGATACATTTTAACACGGGTTACCCTAACTTCTGTCATAAAAGATTTGTGAGCTTCGAGCAATGCTGGTGGTCGAGTTAAGACGCTTTCGGACGCTACCCAGCTGCAGCAGTAGCTCCGTTTGTTGGACAGTGATTGAAAGGTTATAGGCCACGTTAGCTTCTGAACAAAGTTCAGCTAAACAGTAGAGACAACACAGGCGACCCTTGTTTTGACTGTGTTGTAAACGTGCGCGGCACTGAATCGACTCAGGTGCGTTTTTGTTAGCGCTGCACACCATCACAAAGCAGGCATGGAGATCACGGATGGGCGGTGCTCACTGTCAGCTACCGAGGCCCTGTTCTCTCTCTCTTTCTTTTTTTTCTTCTTTTTGCCAGTCTTTTCAGCAAGTAGCTGCAGTTTTAACAGAGAAAGGCGCTGCTGCACAATTAAAAATAAGCTGTTGTGGTTAACGAGCGCCAGCTATGAGTAATTGATCTCTGTGTCAGATGGTGTGTGGAGAACCTGTTCCTGCCCGGACCGAAGGGTGTGTGCGCCACCGTGGAAGGTTTACGGGATTTCTCACAGCTTTATTTGCTTTCAGGAAGATGCAGACACTTCAGACAACACCGCACCTTGTGTTTCTGTCAGGAATGAAGTCAGTTTGGGCTGAGTTAATGTGAAATATGCTGCAGGTTGACTTGCTTATGACTGTGCTACGCTGATTTGTGTGCATTCTTCCGGTGGAGCATCAGATTTTGAATGTCAACTTCAGCAATATGCACTTTTTATAATAGGTTTTTAGTTGTGATCTTTTAAAATTATGTGTAGCTTTAATCCTACTGTTGATTAAGCTAATTTAAAACCAAGAAGCATGCTCCACTAAAAGCAAAACACACTGCAAATACCAAATAGGAATCTCCAGTTTTTTTTTTAAATACCTTACTTCAATTCGTGTGTATATTTAGCTGCTGACATCTGCAGTTTCACAACTGTAAGTTGGTAATGTTTGTCTGTTTTTAGATTGATCAGTGCTCATTTTTCATTATCTAATCCAGCCTAAGTCTTCCAAAGAACAATGGTTCTGGCCACGAGCAAAAATATTACAAAACTGTATTCTTCCATACGCAAATGGTTTTTGTTTTTGTTTTCCAAGACTACCTATTCTAAATTTGGTCCATGCATATTATTATTTGTGCAGAAAAATAGTTAAGTCAAAGTTATTTAAAACAACAACTCTTGTAAAGTGAATGTGTCGACATCATTAAAAGAAAACTAAACAAGAAATGCTTATAGTAGATTAAATTTTTTCATGAGAATAATTTAGAGAAAAATCACAAGCTCAGCATGTTGATTTCTGTGACTGACAGCCACTTTCAATGTTAATTGCTGTAAGATGTTTTTCTTTTGAGTCATATATATTTTTTTGTCAATTATATAAAATAAAATGACCAAAAATCACATAGACCTGCTGAAGAGCCTCACCAAATTATTAGCTGTAGGCTGAGTTGATAATAACTATGGTAGTTACATTTACTCAATTACATTTAGCTGAGTAACCTTTCTTGGAAAGAAAAAGTACTTTTAGGAGTATATTTTTTTCTATGCTGTAATTTTTTTTTTTTTACTTTTGCTTGAGTAATTGTATTATGAAGTACCACTACTCTTACTTGAGTAAAATTTCTGGACTCTCAACCAAACAAGCATATTTTAACCAAACATTGACCAGACACAAACATCTGCAGTTTTAGTTAAAGTTTAATAAAAAAATTTATTGAAAGAAACTGATTTAGAAAAAAATAATTTTGACTGATGTTATTTTTTTGTTACTTATGTGAATTATTGCCATTATTGTCCTTAAAATACCAACATTTTCACATCACTTTATGATTTGGTCCATTTGATGATGTAATCTTTAAATATGAAATGATTGGCAATTTGATCAATCATTTAATATCATTGATATTGACTTTCTGAAGTGAGTTGTTATGATGAGAAGTTTTTCTGACGGATCCAAGGATTCTTAGTTTGCTACAGCACACAGATTCGATCAGGAGTTGTGGAGGGTAAGCGGAGACCTGCAGGTCTTGAACCTGCCATATGTGTTGCCTCCTTATTTGCGTCACTGTTACTGAAGTGGGGCAGGGAGGTGGCGCCGCAGCCTGATGACTACATTAACGAGCTTTAGCCCCGTGGAAAAGACGGATTTGGCCGCCTGCTGACGACGAGGTGTGTCTGGATCAGCAGAGATGTCAGCATGTCAAAGTGCATGGGTCATCAGTGAGACACGGTTTTATATTACAGCTTAGTCACACATGACACATGCATATATATTTATAAATACTTCTCACACTTGGCTGCTACTCAAACATTATGTTCCTGGAGCTAGCTTTGCTTTCTAAATGTGGACTCTGTCCAGAGGAGAAAGTGTCGACTGCTTCAGATTTAGAGGATCGCAGCAGAACAAACGGTTGGTCTCTGACACATCCTTTCATTTTCTAAAGATCACTACTACTCTGTCAGATCTCTTAACTCTATATGTCTTAACGACATAAAGATATGTCTTTATGTCTGCATATTTTTGATTATTTTAATTGTACACAGTTCTTTAAATGTCCTGTCAGTAAATATATTTAGCCATTTATCCATAAAAACGGAACTTTCAGTATCTAGCAAGTTATTTTTGCAATTTACTGTCTGTTAAAAGAGGGGGGGTGAAATTACCGTAATAACCCGATACTGCCTGGAAAGTGCAACGTCTTCCCTTTCTGAAACCTTGAAACTTTTCAGAGCACAAAGTGCGGCAGAATTACGGTACTGCAAATTTGGCTCCGTTTAGGACTTAAATGTTTAATAAATGTGTTTATCTCATTTTCATTAAGCGCTCTTTTTGTGATCTAAAATCTAAATTTTACCGTAAAGTCCTGATGTGTTGGTTGGATGGGTCGGGGTTGTGTGGGTGATTCTGTTGGATCAGCCTTTCCTACATCTGATCCAGAACAACAAAGTTTTCCATTATGGAAAAATCTGATAGGTGTGTTTTATTAAGAAAAGCTTGTCGACTTAGATTTCTTAATGAGACATTAGGCCATACAAAGGTCTGAGATGATGTCATAGTTGATTATTTATATTTTAACCAGGTGATTCACCAGGTTTAATCTCTACATGTGAGATTTAAAGGTCAGATTTTGAAGTGATGTGTACAGGAAGTAAAAAAGATAAACCTCTCCCTTCATTGATTTAATTAAATCTTTAGGTGTTGATTTAAATCATGAATTGGATATTAGTGGTGTTTTTCAAGAGGTTAAATGCTGTGTCTTGACACAAGGTTTCTATAATTTTGTACATTTCCTTCCTCAGGTGGACAGTCCGCTGCCTGGTCACTCGTGGTAACTCTCCGCCATGCCTTTTCCCTTTGGCAAGTCCCACAAGTCACCTGCGGACATCGTCAAGAACCTTAAGGACAGCATGACCGTGCTGGAGAAGCACGACATCTCCGATAAAAAGGCAGAGAAGGTAAAAGAGATTCCGACCTGTTTCCAACACAACCTGAATGTTGTGCTTGTGCATTAAAGTTTGGGATGTCACAATCAAGTTTCATTCAATACTGATACAAATTGTTTAAATTTAGGCGTCTGTTAATGCAAAGTCTGAGCCTAATTTCTGATTAATGTTAACGATTTTTATATGATTGGATTATATAAAAACGTCTTGCTCTTTATCAGATTTGAACGTCATTATCTCTAATCAAATCACAGTAATAATAGACGCAAATCTTTAAATATGTTTTTCCGTTTATGGCAATAGTTTCAGGAATTGAAACTAGAACCACAACTAATGATTACTTTATTCTACTCACTTATTCTATCAATTATTTTGATTAATTGGGCTTAAAAATTGGCACATTTTGAAGATTTTTTTATGAACCACTTAAGTCTTTTCTTACATTAGAAATGCATAAAAATGCAAATAGAAAAAAGATGAACATTTTATTGCCTAAAATGCATTAACAGCATTCCTTTGTACAGACTTGATCATCTGCAGTAAAACAAAATCTTCTAACATCAAAATGTGAAACATTGTACATCAGTACAATGTGAGGTATTTATTTTGATCACCCAAATAATAATTAAGAGCAATAATTGCTTAATAGGATATTTTATTTATGCATTTATTAATTTTTTCCAATATTTCAAACAGGTGAAACTAAAACTAGAGGAAGCTCTGGGCAGAACATTTTTACAGACAAATAAGCTTTTCCAATTAACTGTGAAATTTGTGTATTTCTTACATAGTTTTGACTTATTTACTGCTTTGATTTTGTTGTTCTTTCAGCTAACAGCATGTTTTAGGTTCTATATACTCAAGTTAATGATTAATTGATTGCTAAATTAGTTGAAGATTAATCCGACTAATTGTCTCAGCCCTAATTAACACAACGCATGTATTAATGCGAACCGTCACAGTACAGATAGGAATTAGTTTCACGCGTATTTGTAATGCCAGAGAGACCAGAGGGAAACGTCTGAATCTGTTCACAACAGCAGCTGTGTAAATATGCTCAGTATGAAGCCGAGCGTGTGGCTTTCAAAACGCAAACGACACGCAGGACCGCCTTGTTTTTAATCAGCAGTTTGTAAATCTGTCAGAAAGACATTGCGTCTATCAGAAAGATTGTTGCTTAGCAACTTCTGATAATTAACAAGATTATGTTTCACCTTTGATTTAATAACTCAAGTGGACTCTAAATAAGTCATCTGGTGATGTTTCACCTCATATAAATGCTGAACAATTTATTATTATTTAAAGAGAACCTGTTAAAATCTTTATCGCCTTATAAATATGCCTGAAGTTGGTGCAAAACTACCTGAAACTAACATTCCTGGCCTGCTTTCTGTTGTTTACTCGTTTAGCTTATAAACACTCGTTTATAAGTAGATTGGCAGGCGACTTAGAGTTTAGTGGCTCATCGACATCTGGCAGGGAATGAAGCTGGAACTGAACTCGCAACTTTCAGACTACAAGATCTCTACTCCTTCCCTGCTGCTTCCGTCGCCATCAGTTACTTGATTTATGACCTGTAGGTCTCGTGTTTGGTTGAAATTAGATCAGATTTATGGCAACATGTTAGAACTTCCTTGATTAATGGTTTATATCTCAGTTCTTACAAATGGTGATTATTTTTTATTTTATTATTTTTTTATGTAAAAAAGTGAAACCTAGCTTTTGGTTTCTTTTTTGCTGCTGTTCTGAGCCTTGACCTCAAAACTGAGGTACCAACCAAACCGCATCCGTTACTTCCAGGTCACAGTGCGCCAGAAAGTCCTCATGTTGCTTCACAGTCTGAGTTCAAAATGGGTTAAATTCAGTTTTTATCCTAAAATTGTACACATTACAGTATTTTACATATTTGTTTTTGCAAGCATACAATATAAATAATGAACTAAGAGATCACATAAGTATTCACAGCCTTTAACTGTCTGACGATGGGCTGTTAGCAGGAATCACTGCCTCAAATCTTCTTGAATATAATTGGCATCATGTTAGCACACTGATCTTCAGCCGATTTCTTCTACAGCTCATCAGTTTAAATGGAAAACATCGGAGCTCAGCCTTTTTCAGACCTCTGACTAGAGGATTTTGGCTCCTCTCTGCTGAACCCCCGGTTTAGATAAGAAATCACCATCAATAATTGAAGCGAAATGGAGTTCGTTATACTTCACAGTTGTTAGCATAAGTGATAATTAAAAACATTTTTTATGGTTTGTAGATCCCAACCTGACAAAATGTTCAGGTCCAGAGCAGTAATACGGCCTGTTATCTGTGAAGTGGAGCGGCTTCATGAGCGGATGTTTGCAATATTTCAGGCTACAGAGGAGGTGTCGAAGAGCCTGGTAGCGATGAAGGAGATCCTGTATGGGACAAACGAGAAGGAGCCTCAGACAGAAGCAGTGGCACAGCTGGCCCAGGAGCTGTACAACAGCGGCCTGCTCAGCACCCTGATCGCCGACCTGCAGCTCATCGACTTCGAGGTGAGAGCTTAGTTTTATTGGTCTGAGTCTAGGCCTGTCACTATAAACAATAAATCAATTAATCACATGATAAATTAAGCCATTTCAATAATTTCTATTAGCATAATTTAAAGTTTTTTTTCTTCCTACCAAAAACTGGATGGTCTACATACAACATTTTTGCAACAATTGAAGGCAGCATAGTTACTTTTTTGTGCTATAAAATGGCTCTGTGTGCCTGGAATAAACATAATACTGCACACATAGGGCGCTACATGAGTAGAGATATGATTTACTACACTGCAGAAGAAAAATATGGTTATTCATAACCGATGTGTCGGTGTTGATACGTGTGTAAGCTCATGTTTCTTTGGAAAATGTCAGGCATCTGCTTCAGGCTGCTCTGACTCACCTTATCTGTGAGTCATTGTGCTGAAAGAACGCTCATTTCCTCTTTTACACCAGCACATCCTCCTTACTTTAGACAAAGAGCTGATGAAAGATCACAACTTATACAAGACAGAAGCAAGACAGGGATTTAAAAGTTTTCATGTTTCTTTGTGAACCCACATCTTTCCTGTGGCTGCACTTTCAAATCGAAAGCTGGGGCTCCTGCAGAAACATTTTTGCTCTGCAGATTAGAAAAATGAATTGACGTAATGACCAAGTAAGACGAGTGGTGTATGAGTCACATTAACGTCATTATTATATTGTCAAAATTAAAGCAGTAACCACCTACATGAGGTGGAACATGGTGGTGGCACCAGCAAGCTTTTGCTTTCCTGGTTGTATCAATTATTGACAGCGCACACCACGCTTTCACTTTAAGCTTTTTAGTTCAAAAAATCTGTTAAAGCCATTTATTGTTTTGTTACATAATACCTAGCTCTAAAAATAGGCTGGTGTGCGATTAAAACGTCATGAATTTCAAAGGTCGAAGGGCACAAATACTTTTTGAAGGAAAAGTAAATAAAGAGAAGTTATTCTGATAAGACTGGCATATCAGCTGAAATGTCTAAATAAGCATTTCTTCTGGATGCAGGTGGTTGTTGTTGTTGTTGTTGTTGTTGCTGCACAGAAACAAAAAGGGTTTGAGGAACTAACAAAAAGGTCTGAATGAAACAATTGTTTTTGTTTTGTGTCCATTAGCTCTTCCTCTCTGGTTGCTTTAGTTTCCTGTGCTGAATGACAACAACTTACATTATGATTTGCATCTGAAGCAACATAAAAATGACACAACAGTGCTACACTTACCATTACTGATGTTCTCAAATAGTCAGACTAATATTGGTAAATCTATTAATGACTCTAAAACTCCTAATAGCATCAAAAATACAACACAAAATCTTGAGCCTTAAATTTCATCATGATTTGTCTCAATCATCTGTGGTATTAGTTGATGTTTTTATGTTTCTGTCGCTAACAGGGTAAAAAAGATGTCGCCCAGATCTTCAACAACATCCTGAGGCGCCAGATTGGCACTCGGACACCTACTGTAGAGTACCTGTGTACCCAGCAAAACATCCTTTTCATGCTGCTGAAAGGGTAAGAGTCCAGGCAGATGTTTTTGAAACTTTTATTTTGTCCATGTTTAGTATAATTTTAAATTTGTTCTAAACGATCAACGTTGTCGTAATACGTTCAGCCTTTTTGATGTTTCCTGAAGTTTTGCTCTCTTTCACTCTTTTGCAATCTAAACGATCTGCAGGCATGTTTTGATGTGCTGTAAAATACTTTCCTCTCCAGGATCTCTTCTTCCTCAAGCTTTGTTTTTAAACACCTCATGATAAAGACTGCGGCCAATCAGATAATTGCATTCAGATATTTAGCATCTGTTCTGACAAAGTGACTCTCTGGACTTTTCCACAAGAGCTTAAAATTCATAAAGAGGCAACTATTGTTTTTAAGTATAAATGGTAGATATAAAACAAATGTGCGTCATTTTATTTTATGGAACAATTTAATTGAATTTCCACAGCAAAATGACACTAAAATTACTTTTAAAACATTTTTTTCCTGTCATTATTTTAGGAAGTATGTGCTTTTATTTAATTACATATGTTCCGCAAATGTCAACATCCCAAAAAAGAAAATGTATCCCTATTTTCTTTATTTTAAAATAGTAAAAAAGAATTCTTTTAAAAGTAATAAGCACTTTTCCTATAGTAGATATTTATCAGAAATTATAAATTGCCTTTCAGGGTAAAAATGTCTCTTTTGATTGTGAAGGTTGCAGACCCTTGTGCTAAACGGTAAATCGCTGCTTCCTGCAGGTACGAGTCTCCGGATATCGCCCTGAACTGCGGCATCATGCTGAGGGAATGCATCAGACACGAACCGCTGGCCAAGATCACGCTGTGGTCGGAGCAGTTCTACGACTTCTTCAAATACGTGGAGATGTCCACGTTCGACATCGCCTCCGATGCATTTGCCACTTTCAAAGTAAGTCAAGCAGCTGACAGTGAATCAGGCAGCATGAGCTCTAATGTTCAATAAGTACACTATAAAACGACTAGAATATTATTTTCAAATGACTTTCAGTGAGGAGCAGAAATTAAGTTGAGTGTATCATTAGCCCATCCTCCATATAATAGTCTTAGAATTGTGCCTAGATTATTTTATGAAAATGGAGGTTATTAATGTCGCTACTATAAATGCTTTTGCTGCAGGATGTTTTACCTGTTTTATTAAAGCAGACGATAATTTTACAATGAGACGTTTGTAATTGGGTTTTCTGTTGGAGTGACTCAGATTTACATGCATTTTGGGAATAATAGACAAAATGCATCAAGTCTGTGGCAGCTTCACATTTTTGCTGCCACTTTAGGCTGACTCTGCACTAAAGATTAAGAGTCAGCCTCAGCTTTACTGCAGTATAGGTCTGGAGTGATTAAGTGTGATGAACCAGTTATTGAAATAATTGTCAGCTGATTTACTAATCAATTAATTGTTAACTGGAGTATACAGACTCAAAAAAGACGATTTGCTGAAAGAACAACATATTCAGAGCAGTAATTAAGACAAAACTGTACAAAAATACAAACAATTTGTATTTAAGATTTAAAAAATGTACAAGTAGCTTTAGCTTTGCCCCGTTCAAATTCTGTGAAAAAATTATTAATTATTAATTTTGCTATCCAATTATTAAAACTTAACTTTTCACACGTTGATGTTAGCAGGATTTCTTTGGCTGTAGCTGCATTCTTTGCTACAAATGATCAGGTTTACTTTAAAGAAATGTTGATATTGTATTTTAGGCAATAAAATGTTTAATTTCTTATTTAAAATGGATTTGAAATATTTACATTTTTAATATTCAGCATAGAAAAAGCTACAGATTTATCAGGTTAATTGTCAAACTATTTGATTGGTTGATAACTAAAATAATTTTTTGTTGCAGCCTTATTACAAGCTAAGTGACTGTTGAAAAATACATCAGCTAATGCACATTTTTTCTCTTTATATTTAGCTTTAGGATATTTAAATGTTCTTTCATTTGGAACAAAACTTGAAAGTATTTCTGAGGATGATCTTTGATGCCCTCTAGTGCTGAACATGTTGTCTGATGTTTCTTTTGTTCTGCGTACGTTTACTGCTGTAAACATACAGTATATGTTTTTGTTTCCAGGACCTCCTCACAAGACACAAGCTACTGAGTGCTGAGTTTCTGGAGCAGCATTATGACAAAGTGAGTTCACACACAACTGTCTAAGCAGAGAGTGAAATTTTAAGGGTTTAAATTATGAAAACACTTCGCAAAACCAGTTGCAATTGATTTAAACTTTAGTTATAATAGATGTCTAGAAGAAATCTGCAGCTGCTTGTTGAACTTTTCAGGTTCACTTTTTCCATTGAAATTCAGAACTTCAGATTACTTTAAGAGCAGCAGATGAACACTTTGTCTGGATGATCAGCTTGTCACCAACTTCCTCCTTAACAAGTCCAAATCAGCCATTTGGGACACCGTTTGCAGCCTGAGAACACAAAGTAACTGTCAGATTGTGTGGGAGATTTTCTTTTTTGTGTGTGTCGAAATCAGACGGAGAAAACGCTGTGAAAGTCTGTGCTTGATCTCCTTCTCGTCTCTAACCACAGCCATGTTTCTCTCTCCTCCTCCTCCTCCTCCAGTTTTTCATTGAATATGAAAAGTTACTACACTCAGAAAACTACGTGACTAAACGGCAGTCCCTCAAGGTAAGAGCCCCAGGTTGCACGTATTAAAAAGATCTCAGAGTGAGGCAACTCTCTTTAGAGAGTTATTTAAGGAAGAGGGTTGGATTTCTGTTCCTGCCACCTCATGTCTGCCATCTAGTGGTTGGACAAAAAAAAATGCTCACTATTTTCACTAAAGCTGATTCCTTTGAGGTTTATTTGACTTAATATCTGAATACTATGACTATAAATGAATTATAGTTAATACTATGCATATAAACCTATATTCAGTTCACAATACATATTTATATTGATCATTATTGACCACATAGAGAGGACATTCAGTTGTAAAATCTGAATAATTGCTCTAGTTTGGCTTAACGAACAGAATTGCACCATTTTTAATTTGTGCTTCTCTTTGTCTCACTAAAATTGTCTAGTTGCTCGGGGAGTTGCTTCTCGACAGACACAACTTCACCATAATGACGAAATACATCAGCAAGCCGGAGAATCTCAAGCTAATGATGAATCTGCTGCGGGACAAGAGCCGCAACATCCAGTTTGAGGCTTTTCATGTGTTTAAGGTAAAGATGAGCGATACTTGGTCAGGGGCAGAAGACGGATTAGATATTTTATATTGTAGGGAATGTTTGTGAGTGTGTACTGTTTGTGAAATGTCCCACAATTTATGGACCTGGAAAATCTCAGTTTTTTGTGCATTTAAAAGCTCTGAAGTGTATTTTACTTTTCTTCAGTTGCGTCTTAATGCTTCATTGTTTTACTGTGGACATTTCTGGGATAATTGATAACTATGACAAACGACTGCAGTTGTATAATAAATTTTTTTGCATGCAGGCAGTCTGGTAAACAGTACCTTGTAAATGTATTCACATCTCCAGAGTTATTTACTTCTACAATTGTAAACATATTTTAGTTGGTCAGGTTTCCATGATGTTTTCAGAACTGAAGAGCATAGAAACTCGATGCTGTCTTGCTCCTCTGGACACAAAATCACTTTGAACATGACAGGTGACCTGAAGGGTTTAAATCCAGGGTTATTGAGCTAAACCAGTACTATAGCTTCTACCACACGTCTTTCTTCCACTCAATTTTCTGTTAATTTGCTTGGATACAAAACTCTGAATGACCAGCTTCTTCAGAAATGACATTTTTGAGGCTTACCCTCCTTGTGAACGCTGTCGATGACAGCAGCGATCTTCCCTATGGTTGTGTAGCTGCTGACCCAGAGTCAGAAACCGCTAAAGGCTCAGGAAACCTTTGCATGTGTTTCAATTTACTTAATTGATTAGGGTGGGACGTTATTAGTTTCCAATTATTCACAGTATTCAAATTGAGTTTTCATTATTATAAACCTTAAGCCATCAAAATTACAACAAAAAAAACTGAATTTTAAGATATATCTATGATGATTTAATGAGTTTCACTTTCTGGGATGACTGGCAAGAAATGTTGCACTTTAATGCAATATTTATATTTTTTAGCTGTACCTTTAATAGGGCTGGACAATACACCAATTTAATAAAATTTTCTGTTCATAAAGATTTTTTTTTCACTAGATGGGCTCATTTTGTTTTTCCATCACATTTTACAGCTTGTATTTTGTTAGACTTGTAATTCAGTTTAACTCCCAGATTACTGAAATATAAGGACCTTTTTGAAAATATTTTCCAGCTTTTGTCATTTCTTTTTAAGAAAGGAAAAAAAAAAGTGTTTTGTTATGAAATAAAGCTTAGATGTTAGTTTAAAGGCATTAGCCTGTAATATATAATGACTGACTTGCATTCTCACATCAAAAACACGAGTATATTGACTCTGGTCTGTTTGTCCTCGTTCACCTCCAGGTGTTTGTGGCCAACCCCAACAAGACGCAGCCCATCCTGGACATCCTGCTGAAGAACCAGGCCAAACTCATCGAGTTTCTCAGCAAGTTCCAGAACGACAGAACAGAGGACGAACAGTTCAACGATGAAAAGACTTACTTAATCAAACAGATCAGGGACCTGAAGAGGCCCGCCCCGCAGGAGGCCTGAGGGGGCAGGGCAAGGACGGAGCCGCCAGGACCCGGTCTGGAAAACATCCAGACGGCGTCTGCTTAACGGAGCCATCGGCAGCAGCTGCTCTGATTTCTGAACAAAAACTGAGGAACAAAAACAAACCCACGTCAGCTCACCAGGAAGTCGCCAGCTCTTCTGCCCCTCAGAACATTTAAGATTTTTTTTTAATTCTTTCTTTCAAAAGATGTCAGAAAATACTAGTAGATGCTGCTGCTGATTTATTATGTTGCCACAACAGTTCATCACACATAACGAACAAATCCACTCATTCAAACTAAGGCGGGCTTTCTGAGAGGTGTGACAATAATCAAATAGATACGCACACAAGCAAATAATAATAATAACAATAATAATAAAACATGCAGACTTAAGCCGCCACTGAAGACATTGGGATAAACGGTACGAACAAGAGCTTCAGAACTATTGTTGCATGCCTTGAAATATGACAGATCTGTGGCCAGCGCCGGTGCTGCAGCGTCTGGCCGCCGCATTCAGATTCATGCACATCCCAGCGGCTGCTTTAGTTTGCATCTTGGCCATCATCTAACAAAGCAAGCAGATGCCATCAAAACCATTTATTACCTCCTGTGCGCTTTATGACACAGCGCTTGAAGCACAGCTGAGGAGGGAGGGTTGTAGGGTATAAAGTAGTTAAAGCCCGTGATTTGGGTCATTTTTATTTTTTAATTATCTGGGACAGGGTGATCGTGTACATATGCCTTTTTTTGCTTTGTAGATTTTTGTTTAACCTTGACATAAATATATATTATATATATATATATATTACCTTAAACAAACTGTTTTTGGTTGTTATCAAGTTACTGTCTGGAGCGTAAAAAAAGTGACATTGTTTCCGCATTTCATTTTACTGGTGAAATGATTGCTGGTTGGGTTGCTTTGTACATAACTTAAAGGGCCAGCTCACATTTAGCTAACCTATAGGATCTTTAACAATTTGTACAGCAGAGGAATGTCATAGTAACAGCTCTGGGTCTGTTCATTTACATTTTGAGGATCTCTGCAGAAAATGTGCAGGGGTGCAGTGCAGATGGGGAGTGGAGGGAAGAGCAGAGCATAAACAGCAACATTAAAGCGTGTGTGTTTGCACTTTGCGAAGGTGCTGGGTGATTCGTTTCTCCTCACCGGGGCGGTTTTCTTCTGCTCCCTGTTTTCTTACCGCTTCGGTTTGTAACATCAGAGTGCCATGTTAGCCCCCCCCACAGTTTGTGAGCTTCAAGTGGGACCGGATTATAACGCTCTCACCATCACCCTTCTCTTTGTGTTTTGAGCCTTTTTATAATTCCAGTACAATGGTGAGCATAAAGCATTGTGGGTAGCAGAAGGCTTTTGGGTTTGCTGAAGCTGAGAACAACTGATTAAACCACATATATTGTCTTCATTTGCAGTGAGTGACGTTCTAAAAAGCATCTCAGAGCAGAAAACACTACAGTAAGAGCCTGGTGTCCCCTTCGTTCACTCTGAACATGCATGTTGCTTCACTGGTTCTGCATGATGCTGCACTAAAAGTTGTACTGGAATTGGCCCCCTTACCCATCTCCCTTCCAGCATTGGACAGTATTGAAATGACAAAACGAATCCTTGACAGTTTACGGTAGTTTGTTGACTTTATCTCCAGTCTCGGCAGCGAGTGTGTGGGAGCTTTCTGTTGTGTCAAAGGCCTGGGCCCAAATAATTAAATAAACATTTGAGATAAAACGCAGCTGTGTCGCACTTTATTCATGGGAATAAAACTCATCCTGAGGATAACAAAAGGACATGTTAACCTTTAGAAATATTGAATTACTTTTTGAGGTTTAAATTGGTTTCTGAAATGACAAAGGTTTCTTTAAAAAAAAAAAAAGAATTAACTATGAAATAAATATAGGTACATGTTAAAAGTTAATATGAAAAAGCTCTATATTTTTGTCTCTTATTTCAGAAAGTGAAACTTAGAAGGAGATATTACAAGCTTTCATTTCTGGACATTTTTATTGACAACAAAAATAATGAAACCTTTCGTGTCTCACTAAAGTGGTACATTAGGTAAGATTGTTATAGAAATCATTTAGACAGTAATGTCTGGTTTATTGTCCAAAAACCATAATCATTACACAGAATGAAAATGTTCAAGCTGTGTAATATGTCTATGTAGTATATATGTCACTTTACGAAATGACAGGAAAAAACTCAACTTTTTTTAATTTTACAGTATCCCAATTCATATATAAATCTTGTCACAAAGTTTCTCACAGGGAATCTGGGAACCAGCGTTTCTGGCTCAGCATTATGTTGACAAAGACCTTTGAAACCTTGAAAATTGAGGAGTGCTCCGTTCTTATCTAAACCCTCCCTGAGTTCCAGAAAGGCGAAAATACAATAAACCTGCAAGATGAAGTAAATATTTTTCCCAAGTTACACAAATAATTAGAAGTTGTTTTCTAAAATTCTACTAACAGGATTTTTATGCTTCTTTTCTGGTAGTTTGGGATGGACTGATTTTTTATTTTTTTTAGCAGACTTTACATAATCTTAGATATAAGATTACATTTTTTTCTCTGATAAATATAAATAATCCAGTAAATAAGAGTTCATAAATTTAATTAATGTTCAATAAGAAATCTCCATGGTATACTGGAGGGAAGATCTGATGAGTTTTCTGACTGTGAACCCAAGTAGTATTTGTCTTGATCAGCTGATAGTTGATTTAGCAAGAAGAAAACAAAGGAATACCAAAAAAACAAATAAAATTACCATTTAAAGTTTACCACAAGTCATGTAGAGAACATATGAAATGTGTGGAAGGATGTGCTCTAGTCAAATGAGTCCAAAATTTAACTGTCTGGCCCACATGCAAAACACTTTATGATACAAACAGATAGTGAAATATGGTTGTAGCATTGTATTTTGTCTTGTGCTAAGATGGTGGAATAATTTAGAATTGGGCAATACTGAAAGAAGCATGTTGAAACCGCTAAAAGGCTTGAAAATGGGGTGGATGTTCACCTTCCAGAGGGTCAACTAAAGCTCCAACTCAGTGCTTTAGATCAGGAGGGCTAAAGTCCAGTCCTTGAGAAATACCCTGCAACATTCAGATGCATTTCTTCTCCAATACGCCTGAATTAAATCACTAAATTTCCTCATTAGCATTTATTCAGCTCTGCGAAGGGCTGGTAACAACCAATTAATCTGATCCACCTCTGGTTCAGATCGAAGTACGTCCTTGAACTAAAGTGGCCAAGTCCAAGTCCAGACTGAAATCCAATTGAGAACTTGTGCAATTATCTTAGTGCACTTGAAATAAGATGAAACGGCCTTTATAAGTAACTTTTCAACAAGATATAGGAGCTTGTTTCAAGTCAATTATTCCTTTATATAGATTTTAAAAATTGATATAAATGGCAGATTATTTCACTTATAGCAAAACTTTTTCCCATGCTAATAGTGAAATAATTGGCCAGAGAAACTAGTATTATAATATTAAGAGTAATAATTACAATATTAAGGCATTATTGAGTTGAAACAAGCGAATATTTCTTGCTGAAAAGTTACTCATAAGCTAGTTTTATCTCATTTCAAGAGTACTAAGATAATTGCACTATAAACCTATATGTTGCTGAAATGTTAGTCAGTTTTGTCTTTTTTTCAAATGTATTAAGGTAGTTGTGCTAGAAAATACTTATTTATGCAGTATAGTGATACCCTAAAACATTTGTTACTTTGCCAACGCCATCTTTTCTATTTCATCTCGCATCTATGAAGAGTTTTGTTTCCATTTATGAACTACATCAAAGCTTGTGGTCTTGGTGTGAAAGTGCAAGAAGCAGCAGGACCCTGAATATCAAGACCACGTGATCGTACTTTTATAAATTCGATCGGATTGCAAATGATGGAAATGTTGGCGCTGTGACAGGCGTTTTATAGCCGTCTTTGGAGCAGAGAGGAGCTGCAAATAGATTTCCTATGTGACCCATTTAGCAGGGTCTGACTAATGCACCGTTGTTATGTGATTATTGCTACCTAGAATTGTGCGTTTAAAATGTCCCCGTCGGTGATCGTACGGCAGGAAAAGAAGACAAAATGCGAACATTACCGTAATAATTATTGGTCTTTTAATATAGTTTTCTTAACTGGAGCTCAATTGTAAGGAAAAAGAACAGGAAAAAAACCTCCGGACTGGTCCTTTAAGAACCAAATTTATTAGAGGAGGGAGAAAAAAAAAGCAGCCCCTCGCACTTCCGGTGGAGAGAGACAAAAACAGCTGAACAGCCCCACGGAGGGGAGAAGAGAGCAGGGCGGCCTTGCAGACGCTGTTTAGTGGGACTTGATTAATTTGACCCAGGTCTCCGAGCATCGACCTCCCTCTCCGAGAGACAGTCCAGAGGAGGAGGTGAGGACGCCTGCACACACCGTGAGCCATGGTGAAGATCAGCTTCCAGCCTGTGGCGGGACAGAAAGTGGACAAGGAGAATGACGGCGACAAGACGGAAATCCTCATCCCCCGTCCGATGGTGAGACCTTTTTAATAGACTGTTTTAATTTTTTAATTTATCTCGCATTAACACTTTGTCCTTTGCTGTCGTATGTAACGCGATGTCCGCTTTGTCCAGACTGCGATCTGCAGTTGGTGCAAGCCCGCCTGCACCTGCACTCCTGCACATTTATTTATTTATTAAATTATTTGCATCAATCGCCATTTGCCTGCAAACAGAATTGCATCTGCTGGTGCATGGCGCCTCTTCTCCCCTCTCCGCATCATGAAAGTTTTTTTTAAGATGTTCACATGCACACTTTGTTCTGAACTGATTGAATTGTTTAAAACAAAAAAAAAAGACTAATTATTTTCTCAGGGCCTTTGCTGCTGCTACGGCCTCCTCCCCTCAGTGACGTTTTAAAGTGCAAACCTTACGTTTTAATGGAAAACGGTTATGTTAAAAAAAACCTGCTTTGACAATCAAAATGACTAATGGGATGCATAATCTTGCAGTGCATGCAAAATAATTTGTTACAGTTGACAAAGCAGGCAGAACAGGGAGTCCTGAACTTTGCTGTGGCAGCATCCTTCCCTCTATCAATGATACATGGCAGAGCTCTGAGGATGATGGTCTGTAATGCAAGACAGCGTGGATAAGATCTTGTGCTGACACAAGAAGTGGATCTGACAGAAGGACAGGGCTGCTTCTGCGACGTCCTCCTGTGATGTTCCAAAAGTATTGAACGGAGGACGGACAGGCCTGTTGGTGTGTCACGCTGTCAGCTGGTGTGAAAGAGACACTGTCCTCCCTCAGTGAGACGACGGAACACAAAGAACCCAAAGAAAAGTGTGTTCGCACGCGCCCTGTTCTGTTGTGTTCGTTCTCCAAATGCTTCCTCGAAGAACACAGCAGGGGACGGGGACATCAACTCCGTGGAAGATACTGCACTGATGGCACCATGTACTGTCTAACACAGCCGCTGCTTCCAAGTCTTTTGTGTTGATTTTCCTTAGAGCTCACTGGATAGTCGTTGTTTGCTTTTGATGTTTCTTTCTAAGAGCTGCCTGCTTGCTTTTTTCCCCCCCTCATTTCCTCAGCTAGGAATAGCCACCTTTTGTTGTTTACCTGCTGCAATCACTCAGCAGCACTTCCACAATCGGCGCTGAATCACTTCTGCAGGTAATCATTACGGTTGCAAGTGGAAGACCCGCTCTGAGCGTGTAGTGCCACTCTGCCCACACAGGTTGAGGTGTGTGGCACCAGCAGATGGACTGCGAGACTGGAGGCGGCTTTGGCAGATTACTCACCACCATCCCAGTCTGGGTTTACATAAGCAGGGTTGATGATGGTGCTTCATCTGAATGGAGCCCAGCCTGATAATTCCTGCTTGAAACACAACGTTTCTGTTTTTTGTGGATTTCTTTCTTTTTTTTTTAAGCAGTTGTTTGATTCAGACTATTTTCAGCGCCTTGTCTTTGTGTAGATGAGTGGGAAGAACGGATACTGTCTCCTAGCTCTCTTCTTGAACATCATTTCGGAACTGGAAGCATTTGCTTAGAAATAAATGCACCAAGAAATGTTCTTATAATCCATAATCAGAAGATTTTTCACCCTGACCCTTGACTAGCTAACCATAAACTTTCTCTAAACAATGTACGCTAGATGAGCCTACCCAAACATTATTGGTATGGAAGTTGTGACTGGGTCTGCAACTAAGGATTATTATAGTAAACAATTGAGTTCATCTATTGTTCTGATGATCGATGTATAAATTGGCACATTCTGCAGATTTTCTCTGTAGTCACTGAAGCCTTTTTTATACAATATTAGAAGTACATTAAATGTTGAATAAACAAATGAACCAATTATTTTGTTTAAATAAGAAATAAAGCACTTTATCGCCTAAAACGCAATGGCAGCTTTTCTTTAGTAACACTGGATACATCCAGTGTTAGTAACACTAATACATCCAGTGTTACTAAAGAAAAGTAACACTGGATGTTGAAATAAGTCTCATGTTGAAATACTTCCAACATCAGCATATAAAAAGCTCAGTCCTTTCTGCTTGTTTTGCCATAAAAACCCACAAAAAACAATCCTCCCCCCACAAAAAACAACAACAAAAAACAACTGTCTGCCTTTCTTTTAAGGCAGCAGGTGCAAAACTATTTATGTTTCAGATGATTTACAGACCTCTCCACATACTTTGTTTCCTTAAAATATAACATGCTTGGTTTATGTCAAATAGTTCTGTATTTTTATTTGGAAAGTAAAATAAAATAATTTGAACTTGGTGATTTTGGCCTGTGGCAAAATGTGGGCACCATTGTGCTGATATGATATGAGTAATCATTTTCTTTTTGTTTTGAAATGAGCAAAACTTTTACAAAATGTGTGATGTTGCATCATCTTGTTATGATAATGATTAGCTGCTCCAAGCAGGAGGTCCAGGGGAGTTAAAAAGTCCTTGAGGAAAATCTAAATTGGGTAAAATGTGGCTCAAATCTCTCATCAAGCCATCTCTACTTTTTCGTTTTCTTTCCTCCAGGATGAGGATGAGCTGGTGCTGCCGCTGCGCCCCAAAAAGTCGCCCCTCAACGGGCTTTGCTGCCTGACGTTCGGCCTGGTGGTCTTCATGGCCGGTCTGGTCCTGGCCTCCATCTATGTGTATCGCTACTACTTTATACCTCATGTGAGATTCTTCTGCAATTCCTCCAAGATCGGCTCGTGAACCTATTTACTGATGTGAATGCTAATCTTGGTGTTTATGTGTGTGCACACAGATGCCAGAGGAGAACCTGTTTCACTGCAGGGTTCTCTTTGAAGACTCCGTCTACGCTCCCCTCCGTGGACGCCAGGAGCTGGAGGAAAATGTCGGCATCTACCTTTCTGACAATTACGAGAAGATCACTGTGCCCGTGCCTCACTTTGGAGGGAGTGACCCTGCTGATATAATCCATGATTTCCACAGGGTGAAGACAAACACACACACAAACAGACATATACTGCATTGACAGCCTAATGTCCCTTTAATTGATTACTAGATTTCCCTTTATCTTGTTCTTTCCAAGCACTGTGCCTTGTGAAAATATGTGCACCGATTTAACATTTTTCCAGTGCTTTTTGTTCTTCTTTTTTACATAGTTTTACCAACACACATCTGAAAAGTGTGGTCTGCATTTGTCTTTAGCTAACCTGATTCAAAACAGACTGAAAACTTTGCTCAATCTTTCTCGTAAAAGTCAGGCACAATGGCATTAGAGTTTGGAACGGATTATCAATAGGATTTAGGTTTAGGACTGGGCAACTGAAGCTCTGGCTGCATGTTTTGGGTCGTTGTCCTCCTGGATGTTGAACATCCCCCTGAGTGTAAAGTCTTTGCGATTTTTAGCAGGTTTTCTTCCAGTATTTCCTGGTATTTGGCTCCGTCTTCCTATCAGATTTCACCAGCCTCCTCATACCTTCTCAGACGTGTTGTGTTAAGTGAGAGTCCATATTGTGACGTCTAACAAACCGCTTTCTGACCCTTTGTTTTGTTTCCTTTTATCACTATGTCTTTATTAGTGTTTTTGAGCCTTAGCATATCAAACACAAAAACGTACAAAGATACTCGGGATTGAGGTCAGTGAAAGTCCATTTATGCATTTATTTATGCATGGAATTTGACCTATAAAATCCTACCAATTATGACATCCAAACAGAGATTTGTGAGAGAGGTGTTGCTGATGATCACAATAAAATCAATATAAAATACGTTGAATTTTGTGGTCCTAACTCGACAAACGCGTGAAAAGGTTCAAGGGATCAGGATTCCTTTATAAAGCAACATGTTTCAGGGGGAAATAAAGGCTTTTCTGAAAGTAAATATTCTTTTTTGGAAGTGATGGCTTGAAAAGTTTTAGCTCAAATAAAAAATTCCACACATTTCATCTCTCTATCATAGGCTTATCAAAAAATAAAAAAGAAGCAGCGTTACTAAAAATAAATCCCAAAAAATGTAGCATCCCTGTTGTGTTAGATTATATTGTTTTTTTTTTCTCACCTTTTCCAGGGATTAACCGCCTACCATGATATTGCTTTGGACAAATGCTATGTTATTGAGCTGAACACCACCATTGTGATGCCTCCTCGCAATCTTTGGGAACTTCTTATCAACGTCAAGGTAACGCCGCTGTCATCATGAACCTGTCTGACGTCCCAGAAGCCTGCAGTGCTTCATGTTAAAGGGGACATGTTGTTATGCTAGGTCCGTGGGCTACACATGTTCATGTTCATTACATTTTGTGAACCAAATTACTCTCAGATTTTAGTCTGGTCAGCTCTGCTTATTTTGAGCTCCTTCTAGCTGTTTTGGGGTCTCTACCACTTTAAATCAAAATAATCTGCTGGTCACGCCCAACAACTCCATGTTTACACTTGGACTTTGTACACATGAAAATGGCTGCAAACAGTTGTGTAGCCATAAATCTTTAAGTCTGACTGAGAAGCAAATCCTCCTGCACATCCATCAAGGATGCAGGAAATGGTTTCTGAATAATAAGAAAATAGCAAAATACGAGTTGTTTCTGCAACCATTGTACGATGCATACAAAAATACAGCTGACCAAACATGCTGTAGTTCCTTTGGGTTGCTAAGTGGCAAGCTGAAGTTGCTAGATATTATGGCAGGACCTACCAATTGTGACTTACTTGGTGCTTGGACCTACAGCTTTAGAGGCAGTAGATGCAAATGGAAGAACAAAAACTGGACTTCGCACAATAAGTCCTCTATGAATTTATTGCTTGACGTGAGCTAACATAGCCATGAAAACTCATCATACATCTTCTTCCCTCTGCCTCATTATAAACCCCTTGGTAACTCTACTCCCCTGAGATATTTCCTCTGTTTTTGTTTCTTTCAGAAGGGGACATACCTGCCTCAGACTTACATCATTCATGAAGAGATGGTGGTGACCGGCAAAGTGCACAACATGCGTCAGCTGGGGCCTTTCATCTACCGCCTGTGCAACGGGAAGGATACGTACCGCTTGACGCGCCGCGTCACCCGCAGACGTAAGTTTGGATGAGAGGAAGCATTTATGAAACCAGAACCAACTTTTACTGATTTGTCTGTTTTGCGTTCCTTGTCGCAGGCCTCAACAAGCGAGAGGCGAAGGACTGCCACCACATCCGCCACTTTGAGAACACGTTTGTGGTGGAGACGGTGATCTGTGACGGCGCGTAAACACCTGATTGCACATCTCCACTCACTACCCCAGCCACTGTAGCACCCCCATCCCTCCGGTGGATCTGATCATATCTCAGTTGCACTTTACTACTGCTGTTCTTGGATAAACATGGTTTTCCACTATCTGTTTTGTTGTTGCTGCCCTTTTTTTTTTTTGTTTTAATTAATGGTATCTACCCCTAAAGTGGTGATGCAATACTAAACTGTTTGTTTTATCACAGGATTTTTCCATGTAGCAATTCCTTAAGCCAATAATAAAAGCTCATTTCAACATCTCTCCTCTACCTCTGTGGGGATTTGTTCTGTGCGATGGTTACTGTATCCACGTGTCATTAAGGTGGCAGTGCTTCTTTTTCCTAAAGCTCTGGATGTCAATTTGTGTTTTAGCTTCACTAACAATCAGCTACCAGGAGCACAAAGTCTTACTTTGCTAAACTTTTCTGTTTTGTGAAATGTAAAACTTAAACTGCTAGTTGCTTGCTTGCATCTTTTCTTATATGCTTGATGCTTCTTGCTCCTTTTCATGCCTTTCATTTTTTTTCAAAAGCACCGTCATGATGTAAAATGCAGAGAACACTGCATTAGTACTTAGACTGCATTAGGTTTAAGATGTTCCATTAGTCAGCCATGTGAAGACGCACATCTAATTTTTAATTTAAATATTTCTGAAAAGTATGCCAAATTCCTTTTTCATTAACCATAATTTTATCTTGCATGTGTTTTATCTATAAGAGAGAAGAGAAAACCTTAGTGTTTTGGTGAAATGATGTTAAAGCCTTAGACCAGATCAGAAACTGGGCTAAAGTCAAAAAGACACAAAAGGAGCGCATTACCTGACAACTTTGATCTGTATAGTTTGTCTGCCAAATGGCACCTGTCTGTGAATTCAATAAAAATGACTAAACTAAAAGTCTGGCTCCTCTTTTCTTAAAGAATCTATTATGAAAATTAGGTTATTTGTCTTGTAACATAAATCAAATTGGAATTTTGTGAGAAGTAACCTAATCTTGCATTTACTGCTTTACTTTTTCATAAATCCCAACATATTGTTTTAGATTACTGCATTATATGATGTGTAGCTGCTTCTACATTTTTGTCTGCAAGTGTATTCGTTTTGTCTTAAAAACTGCTTTCTGACCGTTCAGTGCCTCCTACAGGATATAATTATAATTTAAAACTTCTGACTGAGAAACCATTTGCAAAGCTTTCATATTACCTCAGTAACCATCTCCCGACATGAACTGTTGTGTTCCGCGTTCTTAATTTGTTTCAGTCCACAGGGGGGCGCCACAGGGCTCTGTATTCGGCCCCCTTCTATTTGTTCCTTGCTATTTATTCCTTCATACTGTGGAGTAATTGATTTAGGTAAGTAAATAAGAAAAATGTTTCCTTTAAATCAGAAAATACAACAAGCCATCATCAATTTTAAAGTGTGACAATAAAAGCACTGAATGCTTATAAAATCTCAAACTTATTACTATAATACCTGACAAACAAAGGAGTACATGACAGTTTATTCACAGTAAAATATTATACTCCAAATGTCTGCTTCCTGCCTCTTTTACTTGAAAAGTCATCAATGATGTCCTCATGTGATAGCTGCTTGTCCATCTCATAGTAGATTCTGATTATTGGGAGACCTTTGAGGTTATCCTGTTCTGTGGTTGACCTTTGGTAGGTCCAGATGAGCTTCAGCTTCAAGAAGCTCCTTTCTACTAACTCCACATTCACAGACAGAGTGCAGGAAACTCTTGGGACACAGTTCTTGTTCTTCCACATGTTTTTTGTGGATGAAAGTGAGGAGATCAAGAGAAGTCATGTTATCAGAAGGCAAGCTCGGTGAGTTTTTGATCTGCACAGTGAGCTCTTTTCCATCAATCTCCCTTTCATCTCCAGTGTATAATGTCCTGCAGAGGTTGTTGTACTCTTTGCACATTTCCTGATCATCCACTTTTTGGAAATTGAGAAGCACGCCAAATCTGGAACTCACTTCACCGGTGTTTCAAACCTATCCTTTAAGGATTCAATGGCTGTTTCAAGGCATCTTCAACAAGCTCTACTGGGACTTCATAGATAAAGTGCTTTTTTATGTTCCTTAGTCATTTCTTTTTCAGTGCAGCCTCAACATTCATTTCCTAGTACATGTCTGTATCAAAGGCCTGTTCTGAAGAAAAGCCACTTCCTGTGTCAGAGATGTCAAAGATGTTTTTGCCCCAGGAAGGAGGATAAGGGTCACATCAAGGTACATTTTGGTAGACTGCAGGATCTTTCTGATGTGGTTTAGAATCTCATAACATGCAAAATCAGTGCAAATCAAAATTGGTAGTACTTCTGTGGGTTTAAACCTCACTTTTTCCCTGACCTGCAGGCTCCAACAATACGTCTGTTATATTGGAAACATTGTACGGCACAGCCTCAGTGTTTTTAATATGACTCTGCTATTATTTGTCACTCAAGTCCTGAGTGAAACAGTCAGACGTTTCCTTAGCAGTAGCATGATGAACTACAATCATGGTGACCCTATCATTAGAATGTGTTGTCCTAAGACAATATACCATTGAACTCTTTTCTCAGCTTAATATGTAGAGCTTGGACAAGGAACAATGACACTTTTATGTTGAAATTTTCCATAAGCTGCATTTTAAAAGGCCACACGAAGCCCATGTGTTAACAGTGTTTGGATTATACCAGTCATGCACACACTACAATGTGTGTATGTGTATGAGTAGAGTGGTTTTGAGTTGTTCTTCACCTGTTTTTCGGCATTATTTTCCCTTTGTTGTGGTGCAATGCAGCCGCCGTGACTTCTGAAAGTTCAACAAGCGACCATCTCTGCCATAGACAGAAGCTCATAGAGAAAGAGAATTATAATTAGAATTTAACACCTCACTTGCATTGTTGGAGTTTTTGAACATTATTAGAAGGTTACTGGTGGGTAGCTGCGCTAGCATGAAATACTGTTTCCGTAAAGCAATGTTCTTGTTAAACCTCACTATTTTTTTTTACCTTACCTCAGCAAATTAGTTTCCTTTTAAATACCAGAATGAACCTTTTCTCAGCAAGACATTATCCAAAAAATTAGCTCCATAAGTAGGATAGCACAACCTCTTCCCTTTATGAATAAGACATGCTGACACCCACTGGATCCACACATGACTTTTCATTTTTATTCTGCACCAAGGTTTCTTTCTTGCATTTGTATGACATTGACTTAAACTTGTACTTATTGTCTAACATCACCAGCTTTCCACTTCTCTCATCAGATACATTTGCTCTGCAAAAAGAGCAGTTGTGGTGTTGCACCCAAAAAGTGGTGTGTGCTGAATTAGCAGCTAAATTTGCACTGCAATAGAGGGATGGATTCTGCTAAGCTCGCAGCCATTTGTTTTGGATCATTTCAAATCTGAAGTAATCCATCCTTACAGTCTGCTGTGGGCTTATGCTGCTGGCCCTCCATCTGGTGATGGTCTGGGACTTGAGCTGCTTTTTCAACCACTGAGAAAGTCACAGAAAAAACAGCACCCTTAATACTACAGACAATTTATTACAAACACCAACAAAAGAGCTGAACAATGTCATAGTAAACAATACAAAAGCAGTAACTGCTGCACAATTATGATCTAATTAAATAAACAAATGTTGTGCTTGACAGGTTAGTCACCTTCAAACTGCTGACTTTGTTAGCATGGACTTTGCTGAACAAAGGAGGATTTTGTTCTCCAGCCTCATGTCTGTGCATCAAACAAGCCGAATGTTGAAGAATCCCTGTTGACCTTTGAATTTAACCTCTTTCTTAGACTTCTCCATGTGTAACAGGGTTTAATTTAAAAATATCATAGATGTGAATTTGTCAAAAATTTGTTTATTTATTCTTTAAATTTATTTTATTTAGTCAACAAGTTGTTTCTACAGACATTTATTGGTGTTTTAAATTCTGTTGCTGCTCTTGACAGTTGGTGGTTGCCATAGTAACCGGTAATTGACAGCCCCCCCCCCCCCCCCTTTTTCTGCTACTGTAACTGTGGTATGTGTTACAATCAGCTCTGTTTTCTTTACAAATATATTTTAACATATAGTTTAGACAAATCTAATAATATACAGTGTTTCATGAGTAATTTTGCTATGATTTGTATGTGTTTTTAACCGTTGTCATTATTAATGTTGTCCATTTTAGCTATGTTTTATTATACAAATGTTAACTGCTTCTATCTGCTCATGCAGTTTGTTTAGGGTTGTTTATTTTATCTCATTTAATGCATAAGGAGAGAAGCTGCTGGAGATATCTTAACCACCAACTTGATTTCCTCTTTTCTTAGGTATGTTTTAATTTTTGATTCAAAGTAATGTTCCAGTTATCAACTGCGGCAGTCTTTGAATGTTACATGTGTGATTTTATTTCCAGTTCTAAAAATAGATATTCATTGACATTTATGGTAAAGATGAGATTAGTTATGTGGATTAATTATATGAATTTATGTTAAATACCACTTTACAATCACAATCGGCCCCTTTTTCTGTTGCTGTTGTGTAACTGTGGGGCAGAAGCTGCTGGACTGATGTTAAACATCAAGTTGATTTCCTCTTTTCTTAGAATAAGTACAATGAACCTAAATGTGTCGTGAAGTCAACCTATTGGACCTGAGACAAACTGAGAAGAGTTACACTTGTAACATATTTGGCATTTCCCAGTGTATGGCTCTAGCTTTAAACATGCCTCAGGATTCTGAGGCATCCCTTGGCCTTAGTTTATGGGTTCGACTGTCTTTATAAACATTCAGACATAACATACCTTGCCTTTTTCTTAGTGACTCTCAGCATAAGGTTCTGTTTTAGAAATATACCAAACCCAACCTGAGGACTCAATAACTAATCTTTTAGCAGAAGCCACAAACTCACAGACAAATGGTTTGAGAACAAAAAGACATTCTAATGCATTAAGATTATATCTTAAAATGTATGTAAAGTAATATGGAATCAAAGTAACACCATAGGAATGAATAACAACAGCAGAAACTGAACTAGCTTCACTGCTCATTGTGTGGTTAATTGTGTTGCTAATTGAGCCTTAAATAGATGTGGCTATCACTCTGACCTTATTAGACTAATCAAAGAACAAATATAGTTCAATGTGCAAACTTTGCAGAAAGTAAGATGAGATTATCAATTTTAGTAAAATTAGATGATCAATTTTGCCCTGTTAGTTACTTCAGACCTTCTGTTCTGGCTAAGTACCAGCTAGAGTGAGTTTCTGGTAATATTATCAAGGAGAATTGATAAAATGCAACACTCAAGACTGGTTTATTTATCCCAGGTTGGCTCTTCTAGAGCTGGATGTAGGTTTAGATGTGAGCATAAGCATGATGTCTAGTTTCAAACAATAATGTCTTAGTCGATGTTTTAAAAAAAACAAAACAAAACAAAACAAAACAAACAAGCAGTAATCCTTATTTTATCAGTTTTTGCAGATTGATACCCTGATGGCATGGTAGCTTGAGGCCACCAAAAACAAAACAGAAACAAAAGCAAAAAGAAAAAACTTTTGCATTGCAGGTGAACTTTTGGTTCCCAGAGAAGTCATAATACTGACCACATTTACTATTTAGTATTTGATATGAGTTTGACCAATGGATTGAATTTCTAATTTTCCCTAAAAACAATTAAAGCACATTGGGGGTTGATTACAATGTGTTTCTGTGAGATGTATAAGTGAAGACTCTGTAAGACAAATTTAAATAAATTATTATTTTTATTAAGCAAGACAAAATTTACAGACAAGTCTGGAGGGGACAAAGCCCCTCTTCAATACTAAAGTCACTCTGACTCTTTATACTGGTGGCGGCAACATCTTCTCATATTTGGCATAATTATGTTTAAGCATCACTTGTTTACATTGGTCTTTACCGGGACCGTCTCAATATGTGGCAGCCTGCAGCCCTAAAATGTGAGCACATTTAACATTTCTCTGTCGGTCACAGCTTAGATGTGTCACTGAGACATAAATATGTAGCCTTCATGTCTCACATACTACATTATTCTCCCTTAATAACTGCTTTTGATACTGACTTTCTTCAATCCTGCATCTGTCGCCATGGTTACTCTCACTGTTTGTCCTCAATGATTCCTAGTAGGTACATTTTGTGACATCATTGCAAGAACAGTCAGCAAGAAAAGCTGAGTTTCTAGAGAAGTAACCATTGACAAGACATAGCTTGTGTTCTCTGTCTGCAACTTTATAAGTGGGAAAATGTCAGATGTAAAATCACATTGCACATGTGAAAACAGATGTGGTTTAAGAAAAGTGATATGGAAATGACTTGTGAAACACTTGCAAATTCCCATGTTAAGCAAGATAAAAATAAGTTTCCACTAATCTAGCTAAAGTCATTTCCACAAGTGCTTGTGGTGGTGCCACGTATTCCCCAGGTCATCGTATATGTTGTCTACATGTGATCACAAATGTACATGTTTTGTTCTGTCAGGTTATCTTTTTATTTTGAAAAAAAATAAAAAACAGTTTTGTGTGTTTTATATGTCTCTTGCAGTTTTCTGATATGTTTTTTGCTCTGAAATATCTAAATTCATCAGATTCTATTAAGTTCAACAGTATAATGTCCTACTACTGGTCTGCTGCAATAACCACAAACATATCACTAAAGGACAGCTAGGATTCTTCTTCTTCTTCTTAACTAGAAGAAGAAGAAGAAGAAGAAGAAGAAGAAGAAAAAAGTAGGTTGAGAGAAAGGAAGATAGGACAGACCAAACAAACTCGGCACCAAATATGACATGCTAACAATAAATTATCAGTCACTAAAAAGTGAAACATCATGAATCTCACTCAGTTTCATTTGTCCTCCGATCTCTTCTTACATCATCTTCCTCTGTTTTCTTCCAGAAGGCATCAAGGGAAAAGTAATAACACAGTGGATCCAAGCAGCAGTTCACAGTAGCGAGACATATCATGGGTGTGAGTTCAGACCCTTTACTCCTCGTTAATGCAGTGATCGACAAAGGCAGGAAGCATACGCTAAACATGACCAAGTTCAGGGCAAAAATCACCATCACGTTCACCTTGCTGTTGACCTTTGCAGACTCACTCAGGTGATGACGCATGGTCCAGAACACCATAAAGGTGCATCCAACATTGACTGCCAGCAAGATGAACTCCAACGCGGACTGAACGTAGATGGTTGATGTGTTTCCTTTTATATCAGAGTAAACAGATTCAAAACACGTTGAGTTTTTCATACTGTTCAAAAGTTTTGAGAAATGGATCCCCTCTGGGATATTGAGCACCAACACAAAGAGCCAAACCAGGACAACTCCTTTCACGGCATTGGACAGAGTTCGTATGTGCCGTGTCCTCAGTGGATAAGCCACAGCCAGCATCCGGTCCACGCTGATGAACGTGATGAAGATGGAACTGGAGCGGATGTTGTTGCGAAACAGCATCGTGATGAAGACACAGGTCAAGTTACCCAAAGGCCAACTCTCCGTGGCGTAGAAGTAGACCCTCATAGGCAAAGTGATGGCAAGCATCAGGTCTGAGATTGCCAGGTTGATCATAAAAACTGCGATGGGTGATCTGAGACCATGGTGGAAAAGCAGAATCCACAGTGACACGGCGTTGAGAGGCAGACCAAAAACCAGAATACAGCCAAAAACCACAGCATAAAACACAGCCATGATTTCGCTGTTTACAGAAAAATGTCGCAATCAACCGTTGAAGGAGCAGTTCCTCTCCCTGCTTTTCATCTGTGAGAAATGAATTGAGGGCAGCAAGAGACAGGAAATTTAAGTGAGTAACCATGACTTGTGGTCTCTCTGACGTACCCTAAAAACCCTTTCTGTGTTCTCTACAGTAAGAGGAAGAAAGTAAGACATATCTGAAGTCAGATCTTTGGCAGCGGTTCACGTTTTGGGTAGAAAATTACTTACATAGAAAAGTACTCGAAGAAGTTAAAAAGAACTATATAATTAAACTAAATAATTTGTTTTTTATGGATATTATTTCTTAAAATAATTACAAAACAATGCCTTCCCCTGTGATGTATAACATATTCAAACAAAATCAAAAATTCATTAAATAAATTTTATTTTTGTTTATTTCAGGACTTGATACTGATGGATAAGTGCATTAATCTGACATTTAGTTTTACATCATTTCACTGAATGTCTGTTAACTCTGCATCACCTGATGAAAAAAGATTATGATGAGATTTTTTTTATTTAAAATGGAAACAGGAAGGAGGTCTTATTCATAGCAAAACTTTCCATTAGTGTAAAAATATTTAAAAATACTCTTAAGACGCCCACACTTATGAGCACCCTTTGCTGATGCTTATCTGCCTTACATTTCAAATGCGGTCTAAGAGACACCGCAATGAATCATCCTGTTGCACATAGAATCAGATCAAAATAGTCTAAATTGTCACTGCTTTCTATGACATGACTTTAGATTCATGTCATAGAAATGGATACATGAGGGTGCAAATATTTCACTTATATACTGTATGTGTGTCCATGTTCTCTTTTTTTTTCCTAATGTAGGACATAAACTTAAACTACAGAGAATTAAATAGCATCTTGGTTAGTCAAATATTTGTAAATGAAAGAAAACATCCTTAAAACTGCCTGTCAGAATGTTGAAACAACATTTAGAAAGTTGTGCATTGCTTTATTCAAGAATAGAAATAACTTTATTTTCCATATAATTTTCTTTCCTCTTGATGCATCTACTTTGTGAAGTCCTTCTTGTTGCAAAACATTCACAGAACATGGTGGAGCCACCCCCATCCTTCACAGATGTTCTCAGGCTTGTAAGCTCCACATTTGACCTCCAAATTAAAGTTTCTCCTCAGCAATAATGATGCTGCTTGTGTTTAAAGAATTAGGTAATGTGTGAACAGCACATTGCTCATAGGATTTGATAGTGAATTAACAGGAAGTGCTTTCTCAAGTTCTTGTTTTTTAAAAGAAGTGTGAAATGCGACAACACTGTGTCCTTGGAAAACAGCTTGAACCTTGCATGCACTCTGCTGAAGCATTTCACTGACATCAAACCAGTCAGTGAAATAGGCCGGGTTTATGTTTCTTAAAGCCACAAAAGCCTCTGTTGACTTAATTTTCTGCTACTACATTCAAAGAGGAAGATTAAATCTTTTACCTATAATTTAACCATTTACTCTTTTTGGGAATATTTTATTGATTATCACTTCTGTGATAATAATTTGGATATTCTTGGGAAAGGATGGTTCTTTAACTTACTTGATTTTTCATGTAATCTTGGAAATTAATTATTTTGTCTGAAATAATTAATAGTTTTATGTTGTAATAATTCAGTACTTTGTTCCCAGAAAATACAGTTTCTGGGCTGTTTTAAAATTGCAGACAAAGGTTTCAGTTCTCAGTCTGCTGGACTCTATTGATGATCTGTTGTTTTTTTAGTTTAAAAAAAAAATATATTCTTGTTAACTTGCTGTTTTAATTTCTATTTATTATATTTTCTGTTCCCTTTTTTTATCTTCACTTACCAGTCTTCCTATATAACTGGTCCTACTGTTTGTAACTCGATCAGAGACAAACTTTGCAGTTAAATGAAAAGAATTTCTATCCAAATCTGACAAAAGTTTAAATAATTACCATCTTAAATGTAAAAAGTGTATTGATTGGCTGCAGGTTGTCCCGAGACACATGGATGTAAAGCTGTTTGTCATTAACATAGCCATAAAAATTAAAGCTGATCTTTCACAGCTGCAGCATGAATAATTGAAAAAGTGTGAGACCTAAGAGGGAGCTTTGTTGAACTCTGCATCTCACCTACATTTAGATATAATAGTATAATAATATTTAGAATAGAAAAGAAAACTAAAATATAATTTGAACCACCTAAAAACTGTTCTGCAGATACTGTTGTGAATCTATTCAGTAATATTTTGTGATCGACTATCAAAAGCTGCACTTAGGTCAGTAGCTGTAAAAACTGGTAGAAACACAAACGATTCATAGCTGTATTTCCATACTCCATACTTGCCAGATATTTATTTGTGAACAAATTATCACTTTCAAGAGGTAATTAAGTACTTTAGCAACCATTTGTACTTATTTATTGTTGTGTTTGTCTATGTAAATTGTGTGATTTAAAAAAAAAAAATTAATAAAATAAAATAAATTTTTGTGGACTTTGTGAAAGAAGACACGGCCTCTCAATGCCTGTAATAGAAGCTTTCCAAAAAAAGCCATTACAAAGCAAAACTATCCAATTACCAAATTGATGCTACTTTATGCTGAACAGTCTATTTTACACACACACATACACACACACACACGCACGCACACACACCCAAGCTAAAGTGATAGTGAGGTGCAACCCATTTCATGTGGTATATAACAAGTAGCAGAACAATGAGAACCTTTTGAATCCTGCATGCAGGAGGTGTATCCAGGTCAGTTTGAATATCTGAATGTGATCAAAGATGCTTTTCTCTCCGGCCTCCAGTTTTGTCCTTTTGTTTCTTCTGAATATTGTAGATTCTGGTGAGTAAATGTGTTTTGGGGCACAACTGAATTTTTTGGTCATAAACAAAAAAAGCTTCTTTGTTGTCCCAGGTTTAAGAACCAGTACAATTGGGTTAGCTCCCACACACAGCTCAAGTTTGTTATTTGGTGGATTATCTCATTTCCAGTTTTTGTTTTCTCACTTTTTTATTGGCAGGACGTATTCTGTCAAAGATTAATCAGCGTTTCCGTGATCTCCAGGCTCGGAAACACAAAGAGTTTTTCCTGACGCCCCTTGCTAGCAAAAGTAAACCTCTTCAACATGTGAAGGAGGGCTGGATTCACCAGCCACTGGACCACTTCAATCGACAAAATGTCAAGACCTTTACTCAGGTAACTTAAATAGTTTTTGACTCTTCCATTGCTTATGTTTATACACTGCATTTTTAATTATTTTTATCCAAGAAACATCTTTGCTTACTTAACTTGGAGAGTTAGTAGTTTTGTGAACATTTCTCTGTTAAAGTAATACACAGTCACACATGGTCTTACTGGTTAATTACAATAACTTAACAGGAAATAGTGAAACTTTTCTAAGTATTTCCTGCAAAGTAATGAGGAGTTACATCTCAGTATTATGTGGAGACATGGACGGCTGAATGGTTAACCTTTCTCTGTGGTGTAATGGCTTTTCAAGCTGGTCGCTATGGTAACTGCATTCTAAAATATTCCATATATAAATATCAATGCAACAATCAGAGTGAGTACTGACAGCTGTCACTTTACTGCTGAAAAAGTTTCTACTTGAGATATTTGGTGTCTCTGTGGTGATTTGAGGTTTTCTAAGCAACAAGTTTCCTCACATTGTGCCTTTTAATCTGGAATCAAGCTCACTGAGAGATTTGTTGCTGAATTAAATTCATAAAAATGGAATCTCAGGAGTACCATTATTTGAATAATTATGTAGTTCAAGTGTGTTTATTTGAATGTTAAGTTTATAACTGTGATCTGATTGCTCAGGACAGATTTCACTGCCAGGTGTGAATCGTTCTGCTAAGAGATTTTATTATTAGTCAGCCAGATCACAGGACCTCACTCACACAGAACGCTGCATCCAAGCAAGAACTACAAATTTGGCTTTTTGTAGTTGAAATAAGTACTAAACATGCTTCTGTTTTAAGTATTATTGTATATTTATTACTTTGTCTATTTCTGCCTGCTTGTGTCTATCTGGGTCACAGAGATTCTTTGTAAACGAGGCGTACTGGCAGCGGCCCGATGGTCCAGTGTTTCTCTTCATTGGTGGAGAAGGTCCCATCTATAACTTTGATGTTCTTGCAGGTACCATAGAACACAGACGTCTTTATCCATTTATCTGTTCATGTAACACTCTGTCCTCACTTTACAAGTAAATAAATTTATTTTTGACAAATAAATGTCAGTCCTGTTATATCAGAAATGATCCTGTGAGCCTGGAGCAAGTTTGTACAGTGGTAAATTTGTAAACTTACCACTAAATTTTTGCTAAACAGCACCAGGAAATGAAAAAGGCAACACAAAAATTCAATTGTATACAAATAATTTGATCTCTAATCTCTTTTACTTTGAAAGATAATGTTAAATGAGAAATGTAATCTATACATTCACCTTTATGACTTCTAAATGTAGCTTTTGAACAATATTATATTAAAATATCAATCTTATAAAAGGACAGGGATAGATCAACTTGTTTTAAAAATCAAAATGAACCAAACATAATTCTTACAAAACCATTATTTTCATTTTAACTAATTGAAATAGTGATAAAAACAAACACTGCATGTTGAGAATAGTTATATATTGAAACTCATTTTAGAATTTAAATCTTTACTGTAATCTCTTAGGTTCAGCTGAACATAGAAATATTCAAGTGTAATATTTTCTATTTCTTTGTCCTAGTCATGAAATTAATTTAGGGATGCTATTTTTAAATGATTTGTGCAGCGTAAAGTTAGCTTATTTATACATTTGTTCTTCGAAAAAAGAACAAATGTAATATTTGTAAAATATCAAATTTTTATTTCAATGTTTAATTCAGCTTCTTGAATAAATTAGCAGATTCAGGTGAAACTGTGCTGAAACAGAGTTTGATAAAAATGTCATAACACTAGTTTAAGCCAGACTTTAAAATATTAAGGTCAGAGTAAAAACAAAGAGAACACTAAATCGGTCATTAAATGTTTTGTGTAAGGTAATAATAAAACTTATTTGGAACACTTAGCATCTGATTAACAACTAATTTTTAACTCTTGCTTTCCTTTCCACATTAAGTTCTTCCTAATGGTGGAAGAACTTTATGTCAAAGGCATGTAGTTCAGGAATACTTGAATAAAAATCACAAGTTACAGCATAAGTAATTATAGACCAAACTTCAGTATAATAATTAGACAGACAGGCTTCATTTCAGATTTATAACCAAATATAATTTCTCTTTCAAAATCACGTTTTAGTTCCACTTTCAAAATCACTTTTTGCTCGTTTTAACAGCTTTGAAAACTTAGGTCTATATCAGCTCCATTCTGTTTCTTGTTTAAATGAATAAACTGATTTCACACTGAGTCTTTATGTTGTTTACCATGTTTTTCCAGGTCATCATGTTGACATGGCTATAGAGCACAGGGCTCTGCTGCTGGCTGTGGAGCATCGTTTCTATGGCGACAGCATCAATCCTGATGGCCTAAAAACAGAGAACCTGGCAGACCTGAGCAGCCAGCAGGCGTTAGTGTTCCAGGGGTCCCCAAAGTCGGTCCTCGAGGGCCGGCCTCCTGCATGTTTTAGTTCTCTCACTGGTTTAATGCACCTGGATCAAATGATGGCTCGTTAGAAGAAGAACACTGACATGCTGAAAAGGTTGTTGGTGCCACCAGGGAGAGAACTAAAACATGCAGGATGCCGGCCCTCGAGGACCAAGTTTGGGGACCCCTGGTGTTGAGTCTTCACCAGTGTGTGTGTGTGTGTGTGGGTGTATGTGTGTGTGTGTTTCCCTCCATCTTATTGCACTTTTTAGTTTTTTAACCAAATGTTGTCAATAGCTCATAGCCTATAAGAAGATTTTTGGGCGTTACATTTACCATTCTTATATGAAGAGAACAATTTCCCTGTAACTTGAGAAACCTCAGCTTATTCCAACTCCTTGGGAAATGACAGACATAAAGTAATTTATACTAGGGACAAGGGTGTAAGAAAATGGATGGATGGATGGATGGTCATAGCGTTTTCTTATGATGAACACAATCAGAGTACTTTTTTTCCATGATTTATCATCTTTCAGAAATTGCATTTGTATTTATTCAAGCAATTGTTGTTTAGTTTTATAATCTGAGGCAAAACAACAGACAAAGAGCATATTTGGGTCATTTTCACTCTGTACTGTTATTCTCTTTGGTTCAGACTTGCCGACTTGGCTGTATTTCATCAGTACATCAGTCAGAGCTTCAATCTAAGCAGAAGAAACACCTGGATCAGCTTTGGAGGCTCATACTCAGGATCTCTATCCGCCTGGTTTAGAGGAAAGGTGCAGCACTTCACAAATGAATCTCTCACATCAATCAATGTTGTGGTTTCATAAATGTTACTTTAAAATGGCAAACTATATAAAAGAGAAAGAGGCATTTATGAATTAATTTTAAACCTTTTTCTGAAATAATTCTTGCAATGTTATAATTTTTATCTTATCCAGATGTGATTAATAAGAAATATTTAATGTTTTGAGCTGTTTGTGACATTGTGGAAACTAGTTGAAACTTCTAATCTTTATATTCCTTACCAGCATAAATATAATCTGATGTCACATGGAAAGGCTCAATAGTAGCCTGTTAAAATGACTTTGATCAACAGCTTCTTCTAGTTCTTTGTTCAATATTCTCTGCTACTTTCTGGTTATATTCTAATTTCTAATTGTATAATTTTAGTAAAATGTTTCTACAGTTGCCATGTAACGCAGTGATAAAAACAGATCATAGAGGCATTAACAAATGTCGCTCTCTATTGTTGATACTGTTAGTTTATTGTTTGTAAAGCGGAACAAGATATCTTTTTATGTCCAAAGTCTAATTTTAGCTCATGTTTCTGGACTGAAAAACAAGAAAAATGTAACTGGACTTCTTCCTGCCAAACAACAAAAATGTTTGGCAGGAAACATGTCAGGTGATGACCAAACTCCTCTGGAAAAACTGCTTTTACCTGTTTCATGTTTGATAATGAATGAAACTTGACACAAAAGAAAAAGAAACTGTGGATAAATGCAACACAGTTACTTAATAGATTTTCTGTGTCCATTCTTCTTGTGTTGCAGTTTCCAAATCTGGTGTATGGAGCTGTGGCTTCCTCTGCTCCTGTGAAGGCAAAGTTGGATTTTTCTGAGTATAGCAATGTACGGAATCTGTGATCTGCAATCTACCAAGTGAACCTTAAAACTACATTTTAAGAAACTGATTTAACAATAGAACTTTGGATTCCTGGCCTGTGACTGCAGCAGAAATAACAGAAGTGTCTGAGGAAGCAGATTCCAGTCTGGAACTTTGTGTTTCCTCCTTACTCACGCCTGCCATTCCCTCCGTCTCAGGTTGTCGGCTTGGGCCTGATGAATGAGGCTGTTGGTGGCTCAGAGAAGGTGTGAAGGCTGCCACCTGGTTGTCTATTCATCATATGAGAACCATTAACTTCCTCTCAGCGTTTGTGTGGAGTATATTCAGCTCCGTCTTCTGTCTGCAGTGTCTGGCTAAAGTGCGGGAGGCATTTGTTCTTGTCGAAGCAACGCTGTTGGATGGAAATTTCACCAAGGTGGCTGGCGACTTTGGCTGCTGTCAGACTCCCAAAAATCCTGATGATCAGGTGATGACTTCACAGTTTTTAAGATTAAATAGTTAAATAGTTTAAGCTTTAATGTGGATATGTAGACTAATTAGTGATTATTTCAATACAATAAAGATAGCTGGAAACTTTGATCAACTTTTCAAATTACTTTACCTTGGACGCTGGTCATTTCATCTCATTGATACTTTGAGAAAGTTTAATTTCGCTACTTATTTTTTCTTTTCTGGAAATAAATGAAGCAATCGGCTTCAAGATGCTACAAGATATAATCTCTACTTCTTCTTCCCACTTTGACAAATGACAAACATAATTTTCTACAATTAATTTCTGATCTACTGTAATAAAATGTGACGCTATAACTCAAATAAATAACAAACCAGCTGCTTAAATGAAATCTCTTTAAAGTCTGGAGCACAATTTGTCATATCTCAAGGAAATTAATTAATCTAAACCAAAAAACCTCAAAAATAAGACTGAATTCAAAAGATTCACAAAACAATTAAGTTGACTACATAAATATGTCAAAAAATGTTGAGCTAAGTTGATTTTTCTATTAATAAAAAAACAGCTTAACAAAGGTTTAAGTACATGGGTAGAACATGATTTATTGATAGACAAATAAAAAAAAATAAAAAATGATCAATAGTGATTTAGCCCATGTAGTGTCATTAGTTTAGCTTGATGTATTTTAGTTGTTTCTTCCCACACTTTGTTTTGCAGTCTTCTGATTCAGATTCTGTCACAGATAAATGCACCAACAGAACACTTTGCCCACACTTCCTTTCTTCAGATGGAGTTGATGCAAAACTTGGCTGACATCATCATGGGAAGTGTGCAGTACAACGAAGAAGGAGTGTTGATGTCGATAAAGGAGCTGTGTGGTGTTATGACCGAAACAAGTCATAACGCCACACAGGAAGCAGAGATGGAGGCCTACCACCGCCTTGTGAAACTCTCACAGGTTCAAATGGCTTTTTAAGGTCTTTTTTAAAATGTTCATGTTTAGAAATTACCACTAGAGGTCAGCACAGAGTCATTTCAGTGAATACCTCACCTAAGCCACTTAGGCTTAAAATATGGTGGTGCCAGTAAGAAATCATTTTAGAAAATGTGGATATTACAGGTACAGATAATAAATAATGGAATGTTTTGTAAAAGTGCAATATTTCTTGCCAGTCATCTCAGAAAGTGATGTGAAGTTTTATTTCTTATGATTAGGAAAACCCAAAATCCAGTGGCTCAACAAATTTAAATAATATGACAAAGCTCATTAATGAAAACAAGGTGTCACATCCTAATCAGCTAATTAACTCAAAGCACCTGCAACAATTTCCTGAGCCTTTGAACAATCTGTTACTCTGGGTCAGTAGGCTACATAAGTATAGAGAAGACTGCTGACTGGACAGATGTCCAACGCCACAAAAGATTGTTCCTGAAGAACCTGGTTGCTCGCAGAGTTCTGTATCCCAGGTCATTAACAGAAAATTGAGTGGATGAAAAAAGTCCACCAGCAACAGGAAGAACCTCCGCACTGGGATCTTTGTGACCACTCACAGACAAATTCTAGACATGAGCTACAAGTGCCACATTCCCTGTGCCAAGCCACATGGAACCGGAGAAAACATCAGAGCTGTCTTACACTGGCTGAGTAGAAAAGGAACTGGACTGTTGCACAATGGCCCGGAGTCTTATTTTCAGATAAATTTAAAAATCAAGGTCCTAGAGTCTATAAGAAGAGTGAAAGGGAACAGAAACCACGCTGCTTTAAGACCACTGTGAAGTTTCCACAGTCAGTGGTGGTTTTGGTTGCTGTGTCATCTGGTGGTTCTGGTCCACTGGGTTTTTTTGAAATCCAGTCAGTGCAGCTGTGTACCTGGAAATTCCAGAGCACCTCATGATGATTTTATTTTCCAGCATGACTTGGTGCCATCCCACACAAGAGCTGGTTCCATGACCATAGTGGGAGATACCAAACTCCCCTGACTTTTAACCCCTTAGGAAATCTACAGGGTGTTATCAAGAGGAAGATGAGGCAGATGACCTGAAGGCAGATATCAAAGTAATCTGGGTTTCCTCTTCACCTACACAGTGTCACAGGCTGATTGCCTCTATGCTATGGCACACTGACACAGTAATGAATGCAAAAGGAGCAAAGACCAAGTACTGAGTGCATATGGATGTTCATATTTTTTATAATCATAACATTAGCATTTAAAACATTGATTTTTGATTGGACTAATGTGGTATTCTAACTTTCTCAGACTGAATTTATAGGGTTTCTTTAATAAATTTCCATAAAATGGCAAGAAATTTTGCATATTTGTGCAATATTCAAATTTTTCTAGATGTGCCTGTAAATGAGTAGCTCTAAGGTAAAATGATTTATGTGTAAATATGTGTAGATGTACCACTCGAACTCTGGTGAATCATGTCTGGACGTTTCTCATGAAAAAACGGTGAAGGACCTGAAGGACACGTCTCACAAGAACCGTAGAAGAGCAGAGAGACAGTGGACTTACCAGACCTGCACTGAATTTGGCTTTTGTACAACACACACACACACTCAAATAATCACTCAAATATCACTCCTCCTGTATATTAAACCTTCTTTTCTGTGGCTCTTATAGATCAGACCTGTGAGGACACTACCTGTCCGTTCTCTGGCATGGTAACCCTACAGGCTCAGACTAAGATCTGTACCAAGGTGTTTGGTATTTCCCAGCATTCTTTGCCTTCTCGCATCGCCTTCACAAACAGTTACTACGGAGGAGACAACCCCAACACATACAGAGTCCTTTATGTTAATGGTAAGATTCTCTTCTTTGAAGGAAAAAAACATGCAGCAAATGATTGAAGCTCCATACCACAGTGAGCAGAAACAGACCCATTTTCTGGACAGTCAACCGCAGCAAGAAAGCTGTCTGTTGTGACAGATTAGATAAGAAAACAGCGTAGCAGGGTCATTAAATACATCTGTATCATCATCACTGCAGGTGGAGTGGACCCATGGAAGGAGCTGTCAGTGGTTCAGGACAGCAGTGAGGGATCTCAGACAGTTTTCATTAAGGATACTGCACACTGTGCTGACATGTCAAAGGAAAGACCAACAGACCGCCACTCACTCATGAAGGCCAGGCAGGTACGGTCTCCTGACTGCTGTCAGTACCGAGTATAATACGGTACCTTGGAAAAATATTCAAACCATATTACTTTACTACCATAAACGTCAATGTATTTTCTCAGGACTAAATAGCTAGAACTTGAAACTCAATGTATTGATGCTACCATCGGTATGAGTCAATTGAGCTAATTTTTAACTTGTCGACATTAGTGCGATAAATGAAACTGGGCCAATATTAACAACCAATATTTGTTTCCATTATGTTGCTGGAGTGGGAGGAGGTTGGTCATGTGATAGTGATAGTGTGATGTGATGGTGACCATCACTAAATATTGGTTATTGACCATAAATGCTATATGAATGTCAGATATCAATATTGGCCCAAGTTTTCACATCGGCCCATCCCTATGCTAGAACAACATAAGGAAGTACATAGATACGTTTTGTTGGTCATATTTGATTTGGATCTGAAAAAATTTAAAAATATCAAGAAAATACATACTCTTAGAGTCACTGGAGACTTCAGCATCTTTTAGTTTAGGATTAAACATAAAAATTAGTCTTATATATAAGGACATTTTAAGCACAATATTTTCCTGCTTTTCTTCTCTCAGGAAATTGAGAACCATGTCGCCCGCTGGTTGAAGACAGCCGCCCTGGAGAAGATGACAAAATCAGGAGCATAATTGTGATCAGTGATATTAAATCCAGATCAGCTCTTATCATTGATTTCTGAAACTGAGAGAATCTGACTGCTTTCTTGCATTTCCTCTTGTTGTGTCCATAATAATCTCAGCTCTGCATACAGCATCTGTGCTTGTGTGATTTGGATGCTGCCGTTAGCATTTTGTAGTATTAAAAAAATCTTTTTGTGTGGTTTTTACAAGATTCACCTGCTGCTGTTACACTGTTTTATCACTAGGGTGTGGTGTTGCAACTCTCTAAGAAAACTCTGAAAAACACCCAATATTAAAGTTTGGAGCCGTTAATCTGCTGTTTTTGATTAAATGCAGTAAACCTGTCATGGTGGAACATTTTGGTCAGATTTGTTTCGTTTTTCTCTATAAGAAAAAATAAAAACTGAAAATAAGTACTGTGTCTGACTTTTTCCAGGGAGGCGACACAGTTGAATTTCTAACATCAAGAGGAATCATGGAGATTCGGGGTGTGTTTGAGGAGAAAAGGTGAGGGGAGAACCAGTTGTCCCGAGGCCATCTGTTTCCGTGTGTGTGTGTGTGTGTGTATTGGTGTGCATGTATGCGTGAACCTCTCAACAGGGGGGTCAAAAGTGGGAGGTCATGACCCTGCTGACCTCCGTGGGAGTGAAGCTCATCAATCAACTAGAGGTTGGACAGAACAGCAGGGGGGCACACACAGGCACGCAGGCTTTATAACACACACTGATACTGTAACACACACACAGAAACACCAATCTGAGATTGAACACGTTAAAAAAAGCAAATTTAAATCATGGCTTGACAATAGCAAAAACTGATTTTATGGAATAAAAACTAAAATTTGATCTATGCTGAGACAAAATTTTTGCTCACCCACCTAAAGCTCAGATGTTATTGCACATCAGGGGTCAGTTGACGAGAAGGAAGGAGTTTTAAACAGCATTCCTTTATTTTGCATCTTGCTTCAAACAATCTTTATCCCCTCAATACAGCAAGCTTACGCACATGCACGCACGCACCCCCCCATCCCCACACACACACACACGTACAAAAAGCGGCTATCTGGATTATCAGCCAGCGCTTGCAGAGCGACAGGGAATGCTTTTTCTCTCCTCACCACCACTCTTCCTCCTCCTCCTCCTCTCTCTCTCTGCAGCCTGTCCCGTTGATCAATGAGGAAGTTCTTGGGCCTCAACTATTAATCAGAGCCTATCGGCTATCTGTCCGCTGAGCCAACCAATCACGGCTCTCCGACAGCTGGGCCATGAAAAATGTGGCCCTGGTGGATGAAGGGGAGGAGGTTGGGAGGTGGAGCGAGGGGGGCAGCGATGGGGTCGTGAAGAAGAGGAGGGAGGTGAAAAAGCACTCCATCTGAACCGAGTCAGGTCATGGGTGCACAACCGCTCTTAACATGGAGACGGCCTCTACACACAGAGAGTTCATGGGTTTCATGATAGAGCAGTGCGATTTACGTTTTCTGAGTCAAAATAACAAAACTCCAGTAAGTAAACTGTGTTTTCTTGGTGTCTCTGCAGCAGAAAGCTCCTGTGAGAACTTTTCCTCATGTCCAACACCAAGACCTGCCCTTCCTCATACGCCACCGTCTCTTGTCTGCATAATCACAGTTGCTCACACTCATCCATTCGCATCTTATTGCCATGATTGGATTACATCTAATGCTATTACGCAGCTCCCATCTCTCCCCCTCTGACCCCCTCATTGCACCTCCGTCTACCTCCTCATAGATTTCTTGCAGATGTTATTAGAGTCTGATACGATGCAGGTCTCCCCTCCTTTCTCCAACCCCATGTTTTGGATTTATGAACCCCTCAGACTTCTCTCCTTTAATCTGTCTCTCCTCCTCCTCTCCCTTCCTGCACCCGTCCATCCATCATTCTCCAGCTTGGTTTGGGCGGAAGAGTATTAATCCCGCCATCCCATCTCTCACTCCTGTGGACAGATGAGAAGCTGGATGAGAAAAATGTGGCCTGGAGGAGGAGGGGTAGAGGGTAGGAGCCCTCCGATTACTTTTCATAACATTTCTGTAGCATTGTGGGAAATTATGATGAGGCATGGCAGGTGTTTGTACCTTCAACAGGTACATGTGGGGATAATTTTGCGCTGGTTCAACATGCAGTGCTGTGTGGAAATATTTGGACTTGAACCTTTTCGCAGTTTTTTCAATCAACGACAATACATCTCAATGTATTTTATTAGGATTTTATGCTGCAGATCAACATATATTAGCACATAACAGTGAAGAGGAAGAGAAACATCTCGATTTCAAAAGTTTTAGCATAAATAAATTTGAAAAGTGCGGTGTATCTTCAGCCACCTGTGACTCAAGCCTTTGTTGGAGCACTTTATTATGGGAATTTTGAACATCTGTGGACTGAAATTTTTGCCCAGTTTCATTTGCAACATTGCTCCCGCTCAGATGGGTTGGGTGAAGAACATCTATCACTGCAGATTCTCAATTATACAAGGCCATTCCAGAACATGGATGTGCTTTGACTACATTGTAGTTCTTTCTGTGTGTTTCGGATCGTTCTCCTGCTGGAAGTTGAACCCCCTCAACAACACAACACACACTGTGCCAACCTCTTGCAAAACTCCCTCCGCTTCAGAATATCTGGCCGGTTGTTTTCAAAGATATTGATTATAGCTTCATCATTTTTCAAATATTTGAATATTGTTCACATATATAAAATCCCAAAGTATTAATAGAACTGATCTAATTTCAGCCTATGAGTTTATATACTGTATAATTTTTTACATAAGATGCATTGATTAAAAATAATAAGTAAGTAAATTAATTAAAAAAAAACTTTCCAACCCTCCTTACTTCCCAGAAAACCTGGAGCCCTGGACTACAGCTGGAATGAACAGCGCTAATGTGAATGCATCCTAAATTACACACAGGTGGGGTCTATTTACTAGTTTATACTGTACCAATCAGGTGATTTTTGATGGCATTTGGTTGCACTGGATTTTATTTTGGGGCAACAGGCAGGAACTAAGTACAAACACACACCACAATTTTCATGTTTTTATTTGTAAAAATCTTTGAAAATTGTCATTGTCCTTCATCTTTTAGTACTTCATGCTGAGCTATCAAATAAAATCACAATTAAATACATTGAAGTTTGTGGTTGTAATGTGACAAAAATGCAGAAAAAGGAACGGCATGTGAAACCTTTTGAAAGATGTTAGGTATTCAGCTGAAAGAACAACTTGTTATATGAGTCTCTGTGCCCTGTTCTCCAGCCTGCATGTTAAACTGGCAATGATAGACTCTTACTCTTTTGGTGTTCAGTCAAAAGATTGTGTCCTAATCAAGCTGATGTGGGTCCTAAACACACACTCAGACAGAACCGGGGAGCTTTAGGGAATCCAATCAGTTCTGGAAAATCAATTGTTCAGTTCAGGGTATTTAATATGTTGAGCCCCTGCACACTAAATTCACTGAAACTGGGGAGAAGAAGGGAAGACACCTTTGACCAGGAGTCAAGGAAAAGCCAATTCTCTTCAACACTCCCACCCTTCCCCTCCACATCCTGGCCTGAGCAGTGGCAGGTAGATTAAGGGGGGTGATAGATGCCCCTCTCTGTATCTCCCTCTCCCCACCCCCACCACCCACCCAATCCCCCTGCTCCCTCCATCCCATCCATCATGGCGGCTGGTGTAATTGCGGCTGCGTGGGGCTGGCAGAGGCAGCCTCCATCCATCTCCTTAACAACAAACAGTCATGAGGACGGATGGTGCTGCACTCCCCAGTTAATCTCCATCTATGAGGGAGGAGAGCAAGTAAGAGAGGGAAGAGGAGGAAAGGAGGGAGGGATAGTGGAGAAGAAAATAATACTAAACCCCCCCCCCAAAAAAAAAGTAAAGGGGAAGGCAGAAGGAGTGGAAAATTGGTCACATGTTTCACTTCAGCAGGTAAAAACATTTAAAGATGAATGACCCAGGTGGCTGCAATGAGAGAATCTGGAGGGAAAAGTTTGCAAACAGGCTGCAAGAGCAGTTCAATAAGGGAGGATAAGACTGGAGGGGGCTCCAGGAGAGCTGGGGGGGGGATTTATTCCAATATTTAACAAGAATACACAGAATCTGGAGACGCTTCCATTTCTCTCTGTATTCGCCCCACTTTCTTTTTCTTCATCCGCCCTTTCTCCTTTTACATCCCTCCATTAGTCTGATCTCCACCGCTCTGTTACCAACGCAGCCAGGCTCAGTTCACAGTTGTCTGATGTCTCGGCTGCTTGGTCGTTGCTGCCAGGGGTCATGGCAGCCAGATTTCTTTTATGGCGGAGTCACCAAAGTCAACAAGGCTGGGTGGCCTTCTGAAGTTCAGTAAAACTAGACCTTTGTGGCAAGATGATCAAACTGTGGAGGATGGATTACCATGTGAAACAGCTGGAACCCTGTATGTTTGAAGAAACAGAATCATGCTGAGAGGGATCTACAGAAGGAAAAGAGCTGTTTGAATATCAGCTAAATCTAACATTTCACAACATAAAATGAAATGAAAGATGATGCACCTTTAAATAAGAGGAAAATAGAAACACAAGCACACATACACACACACACACACACGCACACGCACACACACACACACATCTACTTCTGTGTTTGTTGTGTCATGTTTTGTAGCCTTGGGAATCGCCTGGAGGGACTCCCAACTTAGAAAGGGAACAGCAGGACACTGACCTTCCAGCAGGCTAGCAGAGCCCACACACACACACACACGCACGCACACGCATACACGCAAATTACAGTTCATGCATTCCAGAGTCTGCTGTTGTGAACACACATTTATGCTGGTGTGGGTACACACACTCACCTGGCCTTGGTGGGTGTAGCGCAGCGAGCGTTCAGGCCTCGACAGTAAGTGACAAATAACTGCAGCAGCCTTGACATGCAGAATGGCCCTGCACAGAGGACCTGGCTGACTGATATTCAACTCTGTGGTGCAGAAAATGAGCCTATTTTTTTTTTACAGGGGGTTTCTGCAGTAGAATGCAATCACATAAGCCTGAATAAACCTGTGTGTTTGCTCTGACTCAAGAATCACCTTCATCTGAAGTTGTTAAAGCAAATGCTGTTCAAAATATTACAGATGTCACATTGAAGATTTATGCTTAAAAATTATTTATTCTTTGAAATACCTCTAAAAAAAAATCCAAAACCTGGGTAGTTTTGTTATTTTGAGTGGTTTTTTGCCACATAAAGGCTTAGTTTGCAGCACATTTTTCAAAATGTTAGTCAAAGTGCAAAATATTTTTTGAGCTTTATTTTTTGACACAACATGATCTTACAAAAAAGTTTCAAATATTTCTGTGTCGCAATAGAATGGCTGTACGAACCAGCGAAACACGTTAAACTAACATGGAAAATACTTTGAAAGGTTGGATTTCTGAGTGGTGGTAAAAAGTCACTGAGACGGCAGAACAATGGACGGAGTTGAAGTCTAAAAAGAAAAAAATCGAGTTTTTACATCATCAAATTCATGACTGTTTTAAGGTTTACTTTTGCACATGATGCATAACCCGTAATTGGCTATGCAACACCATTTTCCCTTTCAATAAAATAAGCTAATATATTTTCACTCTTCTCGTTAACCATTTTATGGCATCCATCCCAGCATCTGAGAATTTTTTGTAGCCCTCCAAGATTTTTTATTTTGTTTTATTTTTATTTTATCAATTTTTGATTTGTCTGAGATAATAAGAAAATCCCACTGTCAGCATGGCACAACTTCCACTATGTCGTAAAACAAATTTGCATCAGTGCCCAGTGAACTTTAGCTAGGCTTTGTTTCTTCTGGCACTGTCCGTTTCCCATCTTCCAACACCCGTCTTCCCTCATTTATTGCCTTTCCCACAACAGTGATAAGAATAAGAATAAAGGCTGAAGCCTTTGGAGATGTTCTATGTAATTAGGCTTCAGAATCGTAACAAAGTTAAACGGTTATTTTGGGGCATTTAAACATCCAAAATTAAATAATTTGTTTTATTTCAGGAAGTAATTTAAACCAATAGATAATCACACTTTATAGGCATTTTTATAGGCGTTGGCATTCAATTTTCTCACTACTGCTGAATAATTATAATATTTTAAATAAAATGGTAATTTTGATTATGTTGATATCAAAAGTCCAATTGGTTTGGACCTCAACTCTACAATATCAAAGCATTTTAATAATTTAGCACACAAATATTTTATAACTTACAGTCTTTCTTATTACATTGGTTTGTTGCCGTCTATCATGGACAACAACAAATTGACTAAACCAGAGTTGTTATATAGGCTAATATTATAAACCAGACTTTCATGTTATTTCAGTGTAACCTTTGTTGTCAAATAATTGATTAAAGAGAACAGTAAGGTTGACATGTTTATATGGGTTGTATAGATGAGTAAATACATGAGCTTCCTGGAAGCTTGAGCTCCTACTTGAAGAAGTTTCTACGTTGAAGCAGAAATTTAAGTTTGTCCTCAGTTTCCTCACAGTGCCAATGTTAAAGTCAAACTAAAATCTGAGCCAAGTTGTACTTACATCTCACATTGTTAATGTTTTGGTAATGTGTCATGTGCGAATCATAAATTTAGGCACAAATATTTCAAATTTATTTCTAATTTGAACAATGAACCAGATGATGTCATGGAAACAGCAGTGAAGGTGATTGTGATTGTTAGCTCTGATTCTGCTGCAGAAGTGGATTCTCTGCATCCTTAAAACCTGTTTCTGCATATTTTAATGGAATGTCTGCAGCTATTAACTGATCACAAACTTGTAGGTTTTACATACAAGTTTTGATCACTTTGACCTGAAAATACTTATGAGTCATTTTTCGTTATAAACATTTTTTTAATAACTTCTATGTAATTACCATATTATAAATCTACAAAATATAAAAGTTTAGAATTCAAACATAGTGGCTAAAACCATTTTTTTGTCATTAGATTAATTCAATGTCTTTAAATAATATTGGAAATTAAAGCAATACATTTTAAACAATGGTATTAAATTTAGATAGTTTTTAATTTTAAAGAAATACTAGATCCAAATGAAATCTGTGCAAATCGTTACAACAAGGTTATTCGTTGACTTCTAATACTGTGTATTATTAATGTAGGGGCAGGTTTCTGATAAAACACACTCATCCTTGTCGCATTTTTATGGTAATGAGACTAATCGTCGTGTCTATATTAGAGCCTGTTAGATAAATGTAGACGATTTATGGTCCGATTCATCTCAATAAAACAATCAGCTCTGCGCAGGACGTTTCCATACGGGAGATAAATGTAAATCCTTGTAAACATAAACTTTGCTTCAGCGTTAATCCTTTCCTTTTCAACCTGTTGGAGTAAAAAGCACGCCTGGGATCGCCTTTTCCAGACCACTGACGTAGCTCCATGGCTGCATTATAGCGGCTCGGTGTAGGAGGGGTCGAGCGCTGTGATCAGCCCCGCAGGAAACCCGCACCCCGCGGAGTTAAAAGACCCCATGGCAGCACGGACGGGACGGTGCAGGGGCCCCGGTCACAGACGGCCCCTCCGTCAAACAGCATGCCGCCCACAGAGACTCCTGCCCCGGCTCGCTGATCCCCTCCACGTCGCTGCTGATTGAAGTGCAGCAACCCCTCACAACAGGGCCCGACAAAGAGCTGCGTTTTGGATAATTATTATGTTACTTGGGTGTCATTTACAACACAAGCCTGGAAGTTTGGCTGCCTCACTAACATGTGAAAGGTCTTTTTCTCACCTACTGTGTCTCTTTGGTTAAAATTAAACTTTCCCACTTTCAGGGTTTTGTTTTTTCTTTCATTTCTTTTTTTCTTCTTCGTTTCAATAAACAAGGAGACCAAAGGGGGACATTTGGAGATGTGTCAAAAGGCTGGTCTTTAATGAATGTCTACAAAAACAAAAAAACTATTTGAAAGCTCTCTGTCAGTCAACAAACATGTTTCAGTTTTATTTATGACCTTAGATTAGGAGTGACCTAATTAAAGTTCTTTAATTAGCCTTAAAATGAAGCTTAAATGAGCCCTCAGGCATGAAAACAACTATTCTCTTATGGTGCATAAATCACCAAACTAATAAAGTATTTTTGTTTTAATTTAAAGTCCTAATTTGTGCAGGCTGTGGGATTGTGTGTGTTGGATGTAAAGCTGCAGCCTAATCACCGAATTGATTGTCCAGTCCAGATTTTCCTGGAGTCTCTTCAAAATCAAGCTCTACAGAGAGAATTATTACAATTCTCCTCTGGAGCTTCAGCCTGATGAATCTCTCACAGCTGCAGGGAGAATGAGGGAAAAGGGAGGAGCAGAAGAAGGGATCAAATCAGCGCAGAGCTGCAAAAGTAGAATGAGTGATGTGGCTCTCTGTCCAGGGTGTCCTTTTCATGAGAGCAGCACAAGAAGTCAAAAATAAAGAAAAGATTATTGGTAAGCTGGAACTCATTTCTTTTTGTTGCTTTTTGTGCAACTAACACCAGATTAGAGGGTTATTTCGCTACTCTCACCTCAACCAGAGTCTCTGATGGGTCAATGGAAGTACTGAGAAGTTTGATGTGACCAGAAACATCATAGCCAGGTTTCCTCTTAAATCAGAACACATGGCACCAAGATGCACCCTGGGAAAAAGGTGAACCATCAGAGGCAGTATTATGCTTTGGGACTTGCTGATAAACGTGGCATCTAGCCATCAATTTGTCCATTAATTTTACTCATACCACCTAAACACTATGTATACACCCTATTGACAGAAAGTCTATTTTCTTATGATTATTGCCTCTTTCAGCTGCATAATGGATGCTACCGCAAACCATAAATGGTTCATGAACGCTTTCAAAAACCCAACAAAGAGCATCGGCAAACGTTAGATCAACTCTCTATCAACTCTAGGTGGTTTGATTTATTTATTTTAAACAGGCTTTTAAAAACAAGAAAATAATCAGTCAGTTGGACAGAGAAAACATGTATTGTACACACATTACCAAGAGCAAAATAATTTTTCTACTTCTTTTCAGTTTTATTTTTTTTTTTTTGAAAAGAAATAGGAAGAAGTGAACACTTATTTAATCTTACCCCTTATCTCAATTCGATGAAATAGATGGTCATGGAGCTATAAATATAATTACTCACTGAATAAACTGTTCAGCTTGTTGGTCAGTTAGAATCACTAATGTTCTGTGGCATTCAGTTTTTAAAGATTTTTTGCAATACTTTCTTCAAATCTGAAGTTTAAGTACACTAAGTTTAGTCTGTCTCTGAAACACTTGGGAAAATCCAGGCGATGTAATTACATAAATAAATATAAATCCTAGTAAACATAAGACTTCAGCCGTAATCTTTTCATTTAACGTACTAGAGTAAAACAATTCATTGGCAACAATAAAAATAAATGAAGACAGACATGTGGATGTACACAATGACAAAACAAATCAGCTGAACTATCAGGAAAATAACTGCATTAGTCTCTTCTAGATGTATACAGGTTCATGGGAATGTTTAACCATCATGCAGCTAAGGAAGTTAAAAGTTCTCCTTTAAAGATATGAGCCTGATTTTGTGTGAAATGTGTAAAAAAAAACTGCAATTAAAAAATAAATAAAAGACTTACTGAAGAAGCAGATTAAAGTTGGTTTGAAGTGTCATTAGCCAAAATGAAATGAGTCCTGAGCTGAAAAGTCACTCAGAGACCAAGAATCTATTTACTCCAAAGCAACAACAACATGTAAGATGCAGCATCCATGCTGTGTTAATGCATTGATGCAGGTGGAATATATATATATATATAAGAAGAAGAAAACAATGAGGAGACGTAAAAAGGGGTAAACGTTGTGGCTGTTCTTTGCTGGTTTTTTTTTGTGTGTGTGTAATAGCAGGGAGGGAGCGGCGGGGTGGTGGAACAGAGGGAGGGATGGGTGGAGTGTGTGTGTGTGTGTGGGGGGGGGGGGAAGAGATCCCGTCGCGTTTTGACCCCCAGAAACCCTCCCGCAACCCGCCCTGCCACCACCAGTGTCACTCCTCCTCCTCTTCTTCTTCATCCTCCTCCTCCGGCTCTCCTCCTCCTCCTCCTCTTTCTCTCCTCTTGAGGGTGAAAACACCATCGCTCATTCCGGGCCGTGACATTTTCCAGCTTGTCGCCTTATGCTGCTGCGCGGACAGCGAGCGCAGAGATCCAAAAAGCAGGAGAGAGCAGGAGGGGAGGACGCCGCTAAGAGAAGCACCGAGCATCATCCTTCAGCCATCCGGAGCGGGAGGCGCACCAAGCGGAGGCGAGGCGCTGCAGGAAGCCGCTGCTCCCCTTTCACCTCCCCGGAATCCCACACCGGACACGGCCCGAACCGGACTGGATATTTACGTCTCGGTGGGACATTTCCCGCTTTCTACCGGAGCTCCGTAGGCTTCCTACTCGCCAAGCAGTAGCATTTAATAGGCAGCGGGCATCAGTTAAAGCCTTTATTACCTTTGAGCGCATTATAAACCATTAGGCTTACACAGGCGGTCATCAGCCGCCCATATAAAACCTCCAGTGCCATCATTATGTTGTAACATAAAACGCGATGGACAGGGAGTAAACACAGCGGCTCTCCGCTCACTTAATGTTTGTGTTGACTCCTTGCGGGCTGTTCTGTCTCCGTGTTGATCGTGCTCACAACTTAATTACTGATTCGTTTATGAAGCAGAAGAAAAAATAAAAAATAAAATTAAATAAATAAAAGCAAATGCACTCTGATTCCAGGAGCCCGGAGACAGAGAGGAAGGGAGGGGGGAAGGATCGCTGGAGCACAACCGAGCAGCGCATCATCCTCTCCGGTGTAGGTCTGGCTGTCGAGTCGCATGGAGAAAAGGGTAGGTCTGATCGGCTTCTTTATTAATTCATGTGAGAAGGTGTGAGAACAGTCTGATCGGGTTTAAAGCATCAAAACCGGACCACATGGCTGGGAGGTTTGTTTGCAGTGGACAGCCGCCACAAAAACACACAAGGCCCAGTAGAGACCAGTGGGCTGGAAGTGGCATGCATCAGCTTATGTTTAGGGGGGGAAACACCGTAAAAGGAGTGTTTATTACTTTATGCATGGAAAAATGATCGCAAACCTCCAAAATAAGCCAACAAATTTCATTTTCAAGCACTTTTAAAATCACTTTTAGCCATAAACTTCAATTCAGTGGCGATTATGGATGAGGCAACTTGAAATAAAAGGACCTGATTTCAGACTGTTTGATGCCAGTCAGTTAAGGGTTAGAGAGTTGGTCATTAAGAGGCAGTGCAGAGCAGAGGAGATACAGCTCTTCAGCTCGGTATGTAGGTCAGTTTTTTTGCTACACTGATTCAGAGGCTCGGTGGTGGTGGTGGTGGAGGAGGAGGAACGGGCTGAGGCTGAAGGGGCAGCAGGCGGACTGAGCTCCTCTTACTGAGAACAGAGCAATTAGAGGATGTAGGGTTTGCAGACAGAAAACCACAGCCGTGTGAAAACAGGCAGGGATTTAAGAAAGTAGATGTGAACCCCCACTGAATCTAAAACGACTGACAAAACTACTTTTAAGCGCTTTGCCTCCTGCAAACAAAGAAACATGGTAAAATGACGGGCTTGTGATGAAGGTACAAAAGGTTTGTGAAGTAATAAACATTTCTTTAGCTGCTCCATCAAGGAGATGTGGAAACATTTTACCTGTGAGCCACAGCTGAGATGAATAAAGATCCCCAGAGTTAAGGCTCAAATGACTACATTTATTTTCTACCTATGTTCTCAGCCATAAGTCATCTGATAGTTAAGTTTTACTAAGCTGATAAATTATTCATAAAATCACCAATATAAATTTAGCAACCTTCCTGTTCTCTGCTGGGCACACGATGAAAACTACCGAGGCAGCAATTTCAGTGAAAGTTTGATTTAAAAGTCTAAATGTATTGATGGCAGTCAATGTTGTGAGACTTTAACCATGATTGAAAAGGACATTTAGAAACGAATATTTGTTTAAAATTTTTATCATTTTGAATGCTGTACAAAAATCATTTTTTTTATAGTGCATGCTTGATATTTAAAACTAAAGACTGAGATTTTATCAAGGCCAGCTAACTCACTGGATTAACCTTATTTGGATAAACAGCCTTGTCTCCATGGATAAAACGCTGCGTAAAATCTTGTTTGGAGGCGCTCCAGTCTGCAACAGGTTCCTTTGTGTGTGCTTTATGTGAAATCCTTTACATTTTATTAAAAATATCTTCATTTCTAATGTGTTTATTACATGCATATTTATGAGCTTAAATTCATAGATTTTAATAATCAGCATGATTTATCTCTCCAAAAGTATTTATGTGCAGATGTTTTCCTTTCATCTTGAAGCTTTCACGCGTTTGAATTTCTTCCAAAGTTTTGGCTTTTTTTTTTTTTAGCTTATTAACAGGGATTGAAATGGCAATTTCTACACTTAAATATGTTATAAATTTAGGTGAAAATCTTGAAATATACTTTAACGTTTTCTGCGTGTGAAATAAATATCAAGTCAGTTATTCCGCCATTTCTTTCAAAAACTGAGCCACATCATGAAGCTTAATGATGTCTTCCGACTAACTGATTTTTACTGAAGTATTTCCTGTTAAGAACTACGTTTCGTTTATTAGCTCAGCTCTTCTTTCATTAAACGCGACATTAAGCCGAGCACTGAGACGTATATTTACGTTATTCTCCAGCAGACGCTCTGAACCCAATGTCGTTTCCGCAGCTGACGCAGCCTCATCAAGCTTAATTTACTTTGAATAACTTTTGCATTGAAAACAGCACAGTTGTTAACCAGTTTTGTTGTTTTATTTTTATTTTTTATACATACAAATTCCTGAAATTCAGCATTTGAGCTCGTGCGCTTTGATCCTCCTGACGCACAGAAACCTGAGCCGCTCCGTGCGTAAAAAGACGTGCAATCTGATAGCGGTGATTGTTTTAATAGCCGGCCACCATAAAAACGAGAAGGTGTCCCAGGACTGGGCCTCAGAGCAGGTGCTTTCTGTCACCCTATGGGGCCCCGAACCATTGGATTAGCCATTTAGGACAGAAGTAGGGTTCAGCAGAAGGCTAGCAGGGATGCAGTGCGTGGATGTGGAGGGGGAGGATTTTAGTTCAGTTTTTAAAAAAGACAGAAAATAGCTTTTAATGATCAGTGTAATTTTTGTTTCGCCAGAGGTTGAACAGTCAATACATGGAGTCAAAATGAGCAGAAATCTTGTCTCTGAGCTTTGTTGAAATGTTTAATGGCTCCAAACAGGTCAGCGGCTGTAGAGAAGCTGTCCTTTTGAGCGTCATATTTCAGCTGTAAGCCGCTGCAATATTCTTCCTCTAGACTCCACAGAAGAAAGCCAGAGTCAGCACACCGTGGCTTTGTTAAAACAACAATGAAGTGAAAGGTGCGCGTTTGAGTTGTGTGCCTGTGATCCCGGCAGTCCTGTGGGACTGTGACCTGTGTCCCTTTAATCCATCAGAAAGAGAAACAGAGGCAGATCTGCTGACCTGAGCACAGACATGCAGGAGCAGCGAACAGGCTCAGATTAGCTCCGTAACAGACTCAGACTGACGTGTTTATTCATGAAACGTGCGCCCTGACGGCCTGCTGCTGAGCGTGTGTTTTCCTTGTGAATTTGTCTGTGCCATGTGCCTGAGAGCGTCCCATATGTGCGTCTGATTCATTGCGTCATGGTGGGTTTTGCTTGTGCGTGAGCGGGCCCCATGTGAGGGTCTCGCAGCGGGGTCATGATTGATGTCTCAGCACGGCTTCGTCTGGTTTAGATTTTAGGAAGGAGTTTGTAAAGTTTGTTGCCACAGACAATTGTTGAAGGAAATCCATAAACAGACAGTTTTCAGTGTGCCTTGTAGGGGACACAGCGGTGGAGGAAGGTCCTCTCCTCAGAGAAGACCTAATTTGGACTTCTTGGCTACATGCATAGCAGAGCATGTGGCAGAAAACTAACACTGTACATCACCCTGAACACACCATCCCTAAAAGATGGCAAAGTCTTCAGCAGAGACAGGGAAGCCGCTCCAAGCGAAAGCCAAGATAGATGGAGCAAAAACACACATCTGTCCTGGAAGAAAACCTGTGGGAGGCTGCAAAAAAGCTGAGGCTACTGTAGATATTCACTTTCTGGAAGTACGACAGACTCTTAGCACACCACCCAAAGCTCATTTATATGTTAAAATGTCCCAGTCAAAGTTCAGGCCTAAATCCATAGGAGAATTTGTTCAAGACATTAAATTTGCTGTTCATGGATGCTTCCTCGTCCAAACAGTCTGACTGAACTTGAGGTATTTTGCAAAGGAGAGTGAGCAAAACATTCAGTGTGAAAAGTTGGTGGAGACATACCACAAAAAACTTTCAGCTATAAATGTAACAAAATGTTGTCTAGAAAATAACACAGAACATTAACATCTAAAGTCATGAAATTTCCTTTCCATGTCACAAAGATGTGTTATTCTGTGTTGAGGAGTCTGCAGCCTCCCGGCCAGACTAGTGCTTCTAAGTATGGCTTTGATAATAAATTCAAGTTTTAGCAGTTTATTGTTTTCTGCATGGATTAATTGCATTTAATTTCCACAACAGAACAACTCTAAAAGTACAAGTGGTAATTCTAAGATCTATTTTTCTTGCCTTTGTTTGGAAACAAAGTGCTTTTTTGTTTAACTTTTCAAAAATATCAACATCACACTGAAGACTATATTCATGCACTTTTGCAAAATTTTGATGGTTTTTCTTTATTTAAAAACCTAAAAAATTTAAATAAAATGGTAGTTCTTTAAAAATGACAGCACATTTTCTTTAGTAGATATTTATCTAAAATTGCAAGTTGTCTTTTTTCAAAAGGTAGTGTGACCTGTGCAGCTTTCAGTTAGTTTGATTTTTCTGGTCTGAGGTCAAAAATGGTTCTTTGGATTGTAAAGGTTGCTGACTCCTGATCTCACCCATAATAGCTTAGTGAAATACCTTACAGGTCAAAATGTGAAAAGGTTCAGTGTGTTGCAGGACATGAAAAATGAGTAAACTTGCACACAAAGAACAGCATTGCAAGCAACATAAAAGGCAGTGGCAATAGTTAATTTTTGATAAAACCACAGCTCAAAGTCCCTGCAGAGGCACACACACACAAAAGCTCCTAAATTATAAAATCGCATCATGTTTACCAACGGTGCAGCAGTCCAGTAAGTCGTGTAGCTCTGGTCCCCCTGACAGATCGGTCACATAATAAAATAACGGAGAGATTTCGTGCCGCAGATGTTGAGTGTGTCTCACTCTTTCTGTCTCTCCATCTAATCGTGTTTCAGTATGAAGAGCTGGTGCACTACTCAGGGTCGGAGGGCATGCCGGTGGGCGGGTACGGGGACGACGTTAGGGCGCTTCCTCCGCCGCAGTACGGCCCCGCCATCCCTGACTCCCTTAAACACCACAAGGACCAGATCTATGGGTAGGAGGATTTATGTGACCTGGCAGCAGACCGACATGCAGTGTGTATTTACAGTGCATGCTAAATGTGAAAATACGTGTGAAGTGTTTACAGCTGTCTGCTTCATACATACTGTGGTGTACAGTTTGCATATCATGTTCTGTATCATGTGTTCTCTATGCCAACTGTTACGGTGTTTATGTCCAGTATGTTAACTGTTTATGTTCATGTGTGCGTGGGCGTGTGTGTGTGTGTGTGTGTGTGTGGGCAGTCACCCACTCTTTCCACTGCTGGCCTTAGTGTTTGAGAAGTGTGAGCTGGCCACCTGCTCCCCTCGGGACTCCTCCTCCTCCCTCTCAGCCACCTCCCACCTCCCCGGCATGGCCAACCACAGCGACGTCTGCTCCTCTGAGTCTTTCAACGACGACATCGCCGCCTTCGCCAAGCAGGTGGGTGAGCACCGACCAGGAAACAGGGGAACAAACAGCAAAGCGTTTTTTGGGGGGATTTTTTTCTGTTGAAGCATTTTGTGCTGAGATCCTGAATGTGTGTTGCAGATTCGCTCTGAGAAGCCGATTTTTTCTTCCAATCCTGAGCTGGACAACTTGGTATGACTCATGAACTGACAACTTGCTAGAATTTAAAATGCACTTTGTGAGAGATGTTAACATGATAATCCTCTCCAACAGATGATCCAGGCCATACAGGTTCTTCGCTTTCATTTACTGGAGCTAGAGAAGGTTGGTCAAATCCCACCATGTTGTTATAAAAATGTGCTAATTTATCTCAGATTTTAAATAACTCTTTAGTTTCATTCTGTCTAAATATATTTATGTTTGGCTTGAACTGTCGGATTTGCATTTCAGATTCATTATTTGGTCTGTTAACGCATCAACAAACATTACTCTTTGAAATTTGAGGAAGATGTCTGGTGTTTGTGTTTTTGCTGATACTGACTTCAGCTAATTTCCCTAAGAATTTAACCATGTTTAACATTTGTCTTCCTGCCATGAGCAGCCCTTGCTGTTTTATACAATAAAGCTGAAGTGTCAGGTGTCTGATTTTCTGTAAAACAAAGTTTGCGAGTGAAGAGATAATAGAATTGCCGCTGTGAATTGTCTTTACCATCTCGTCTAGTTCTCATTGTGGTCAGCATAACTAAATGTAAACATAAGTCTCCATGTGTATTTTCAATAAAAATGAAAAACCTGAAATTTCCAAACCTGGCAGATTGTCTAACAAACCTTTGTTGAAAGCTCAAAATGATAAAACGGAGAGACTTTGCTTTGACATACTGAGCATATTCCTGGCACATGCAGAAGTTGATTCTAAATATGTATTCCATTTCTAGTTTGAGAAAATGCCACCAAAGTGAGTGGGAGGAAGTGCCTCCTTGAAAACGTGAAGACTGTTTCTTGAAAAGTCATGTAAAAAAACAAAACAAAAAAAAAATCAAAGCTTGAAGATCAAAGATGACCATCAAACTCTCATGATAAAGAGAGTTTGATAGAGAACAGCTGACGTACTTCTCTATAAATTACCGTAGATATCTTGTATTTCCTTGTGAGTGTTGTTAGCACAACCTGTTAGGTCTTACATATTTTAAGTAAAAATAAAAAAATCACAATTTTGAAATTTTAGAGCCAATTTACTTAAAAATCTGCTGATTTCTTGTCGCATCTCAGAAATGAAAACAAAATTAGCAGATCAGACATCTAAGATAACCAGACATCTGGTGAAATGTGAATCGGTTATTCTGTAGTAAATGTACTTAGTTGGTATTCAAGGAGAGAAAGAAAAGCAAAGAAAAAAGCCGAACATACATCAGAAAATGTCTTAAAACTGAAAGGCAAATTTCTTTTGGTAAAACTTTCAGCACATAATTTCAAACTGATGTCAACCATAATAAGACATAATTTGATTCTGAAGGTGCACGACCTGTGTGATAACTTCTGCCATCGCTACATCACCTGCCTGAAGGGAAAGATGCCCACTGACCTGGTGCTGGATGAGCGGGAGGGCGGCTCCAAGTCGGACATGGAGGACTTTGGCGGCTCCTGCACCAGTCTGTCAGAACAGGTGAGACACCCAGTCATTTTTATGGTCCCTTGCAGCAGTTTCTGTCTAGCATTCTCTCCTCCATCCTTTTCTCTGCGCTGCAGAATGCATCGTGGTTACGGGAGCCAGATGAATGTGCCACTACACCTCTAGGAACACCAGGCACCTGCGGGCTGCCCTCACACAGTACAGGGGACAACTGCAGCGACGCAGGTTTGCACACATGTTCACATGCGTTCTGCTGGAAAATACTGCAAACGAAGATGTGACCAAATGTTTGGTAAATGTCTGACACAGCCAGTAAGTCTTGTAAACTGTTTGATGATCTGCTGCCAAAATCTTAGTCTTTATGGTTGTACAAAAGTCTCATTCAAACAAATATTCATCAATGACAATGGAGCTGCTGTTGGTTAAAACTCATAAATCTGACGTCCCCTGAACCACAAGAACACACAAACATATTATGAAAAACATAATATTTTAAAAGTTACATTCTGCAGCTTTAACAAAAGATACTTTAATATGACAAATGGGCCTGATATGTAAGAATATTTTAATTTATTGAATATACATGTACATGTCAGGTCTGCAGGCAGTGGGTTTCAATCAGATGACTTTGTAAGATGTGCCATAAAAACAAAATCTTCTATACAGTTTTGGAAACCATTAAGAGCCCACTGCACTGAACCCCTTTGAAAACCTCATGATGATTCCACCAAATATTGATTTCTGAACTATTCCTGTGTTAAAATGTTAGAATTGTTGTTTCTAAATGAATATGAACTTGTTTTCTTTGCGTCATTCAAGGTCTGAAAGCTCTGCATCTTTCATTATTTTGACCATTTCTCATTTTCTGCAAAAATACAAAATTCTTACTTGGAATTTTGGAAATATGTTGTCAGTAGTTCATAGAGCTAAAGAACAATGTTCATTTTACTCAAAGGGTTTAGAAAGATAAACCAGCATAAAATGGGAAAATGTATAGGTAAATATTAGTAACTGTTACTTCTGACTGCCACTTTGATTTTGATTTTTTTTAATGACAGTAGGACTCTAAAGTCTCAAGTGTTTAGGGGTAGGAGTTTATAAGTTCTCACTTCTTCCTACCCCATTTTGAGCATGATATGTTAACTGAAACAAAAAATCTGTATTTTCTCTTCTTTCTTATGCACTTCTTGTTACTGTGCACTATTTTATTTTTATATTTGTATCATGTTCGAATAAATTTCATTTCATTTCATTTCATTTCATTTCATTTCATTTCATTTCAATTAATTTGCAGTGGTCTCCTAATTTTTTCCAGAGCTGTATATCAGCTGGACATGTATGAATACGTTTGTTTGCTGGCATGCAATAACGTCAAGGTCGCTCTTGCAGGAGACGGTCTCGATGGGGGAGTGGCTTCCCCCAGCACGGGGGAGGAGGACGAGAGCGACCGGGACAGGAGGAACAACAAGAAGAGGGGCATCTTCCCCAAAGTGGCCACAAACATCATGAGAGCGTGGCTCTTCCAGCACCTGTCGGTGAGCTTCTCATTTTCCTTTTTCGATCACATATTGTCAAAATTATCCATTAAATTAGAAATGCATTCATCAGGGCCACTCCTGCAGACATATAGGCAAACAAAGACGGCTTGTGTACAGTGGTGGGAGAGTGATTACTGCGCAGAGGATTTACTGTGGGAAAAACGTCATGTGCGGGGATAGACAAAGAAGGGAAGCGAGTGTGCGATGGAGGTCAATTAAATTAAATGAAAAACTGGGGGATTAAGTGATTATGTGAATATGCTCATATTAGAAGTGATAGAAATGGAGTGTGTAATTGTTGGTAAGGTGGTTAGATTAGTAATTAGCTACTAAATGAGGCAGGTCAAATGTTGCTTCACTCCAATTATTGCGGTATGTGTCTGTGTGCGCAGTGGAAAGGGAAAAAGAGTCAGAGTTAGTGGACTTAGTGAGGCTTTAAATGTGAGAGCAGACGGGAATTTAGATGAAGGGTCTTCAGAATCCACACTGAGAGTTCACACACATTATTTCAGTCTGGGTTTAAGGTGAGGCTTCATGTTTCTCTGGGAGGATTCTCCCATCAGTCGTCTCACTGCTGCCAGCAACACACCTCAGGGCCTGGCTTTGATTTGCTTAACTTTCCACTCTCCATCCATTCATGTGTGTGTGTGTGTGTGTGTGTGTGTTTCTCCATGTTTCCAGCACCCATACCCATCGGAGGAGCAGAAGAAGCAGCTGTCGCAGGATACGGGGCTGACCATCTTACAGGTCAACAACTGGTCAGTGCTCTGCTCGATCAGTACACTAATCCCAGCCCAGCGGCTTTCCAATAATCAGTCAAACTCTCTTGTAAAAGAGCTGAACTTCTTCACATCTTGTTAAATTACAATTTCAGTGTAATTTATTGTTTGTTTGTTTTTTTATGTGAGAGGTTAACACAAAGTAGTGCATAATTGTAAGGTGGAAGTTGAATTACACATGGTTATTAAAATATTATACAAATAAAAGCGTGGTTTTGCATTTATGGTCAACCCCTGTACATCATGATCCACTTAAATAAAATGGATTGTGATATTATAGATAGATGTTTCAGTCACTGTCGAGCTGGAAATTATATGTTGTCATTCTATGTTTTAGTAAAAATACAGAAATGATTTCTGGCTGTAACAGTTTTTAAAGGTTTGTCGTAACAAGTGTTTGTAACAGGCCTAGTCGAGCGGCATCAGAGCATAAAGAGCTACATAAATGACACCAGGAAAAATTCAAAAGTACAATTTAATATAACTAATTTATAAAATTAAAGCATTTAAAGCATGTTCAGTCCTTCATTTGAAAATGGAAAGAGTGTGGAATAACTACAAACCTAAGAAAATATTAAAAGTATTTCTGCTGGTATCTGTGCACATCACCATCCAATAATATTGTTTAAATCATATTCATCTGGCAGTCAAAGTCCGGATCAAAGTCCAGAGAAAGACTTGTAAACTGATGTTCAAGGATGTTTTCAAGCCAATTTGACTGAGATTTAACTATTTAGAAAAGAAAAATAGGGCAGATTCTCAATCTCTAAATAAACAAAGCTGTTAGAGAAGCTGTAGCTGCAAAGTACAGACTTTGGAAAGTGCATGAAACACATTTTAATTTGTTGAAACTCAGGGATCTTCCATCTTATTCACAATTAGGCACTATGATGTAAAATCCCAATAAAATACATCCCATTATAAATTGATGTGAAAAGTTTAAGGGGTATGAATACTTTAAAGCCAATACGAAGTGTTTTATGATGCTCACATTTAGTGTCAATAAAAAAAAGGTCACAGCTTTACAAGACTTTCACAAAGATCATTATAATCTAGTTCACTGGAGCATAGTTTATGATGCAGAGAAAAACGTACTGCAAAGCATTTTTTCCCTCCTGCTGCAGTCCAGTAAAATCCTGTTGCCCGTAAAACAAAACTACGGATCAATATCCAATAATCAGATTATTTACTGCTTCTCAGTTTCCGTTTCACGGCCCCAGACTTAAATGTAGTTCTGCTTTCCAGAAAACCTTTTCCAAGTGTCTCCTTTTCTGTGTATAAGAATTTTTTGTTCTTTTTTGTTCAAAGGATTTCCTTCATGTTGTAGCTTACATGTTTTTATGTGTACCTTCGCTACATCAGCAGCACACAAAGTGAGCCGATCAATGCAGATCAATCAATTATCACAGGGCGGATCAATACGCTCTCTGCCCTAACGTTGATTTACTCTGCTCTCTGAAAGGGTTAAGTGCTTGTAGAAGGGAAAAGGTTAATAGTCTCCCTCTTTGCCTTTTTCTCCATTAACGGTTGACCTTGTCCATCTCTCTCTCTTTTTCTCTCTCTCTCTTCACATCCTGTCTTCACGTCTCTTGCTTCGTCCAGGTTCATCAACGCCCGGAGGAGAATAGTTCAGCCGATGATTGACCAGTCAAACCGCTCAGGTCAGTGTTCAGCCAGTCTTTGTGTAGATATGTGATGTGTCTGAGTGTGTATTTGTGTCTGAAGGTGTGTGTGTGTGTGTGTGTGTGTGTGTGTGTGGTCCACCAGGTCAGGGTGGTCCCTACAGTCCAGAGGGAGCTGCACTGGGAGGCTACGGCCTCGACGGCCAGGCCCACCTGGGGCTTCGAACGGCAGGTACAGCCGGCTGATTCAACCCCTCTGATGTAAAGAATGCTTTTATCTACACACAGTTTAACACATAAATATGAGAGTCACACACTTACTGTGAGACTCTTCAGTTTAAAGTGACTCAGCCGGCCTTGGACACCGTGCTGCCGCTGAAAATATTCACCAGAGCGCTGACCGTGGGATTATCTGCTGCTGAAAATAGTCCCTGACAGATGCATATTTTACTGCACTTTTCGCAGCAATATCTGAGGAAACATTTTCTTTTACTTAAAGTTAAAAATATTCGTCTTCTTCAATTTTGTCCCCAGTTACAGCTGTTAAGATCACATACCACAGCCTTGTTATAAAAAAAAAAAACAGAATATTTTTGGACACAGTTGTGTCCAAACATTTGGTCTGTACTGTATATAGCCTTTTATTACAACTGATGGTAACATAGTTACTCTATCGTGCTATAAAATGGCGCAATGTCTCTGGAAAATACATAATATGGTTAAAAGTAATTCTCGTAAGAATATTTACGATGTTGGACATCTTCACCAACATTCAGCATCCGTTCTAAATCAACAAAAGTGTCTCTACCTTTTATATCAGGGTTATCTGTGAGACGTATGACTTCTCAGCAGAGTTCTGGGAATCTTCAGCTTTGCTGAACTGCGGAGGTTAGCTGCACTGTAACTCTTCGGCTAGAATGTTGACAGAGATTGAACCTTGAACCTGGCAGAAATCTTGGTCCTCGTCTGCATGTGGCCCCTCCTGGCATCCATGAGCCTCTCTGAGGTCCAGCAGGGTGAAACACAATGACCTCACTCATAAATCTGTGTGTGAATTTGCAACAGGTGGAGTGAATACTTTTTTCCAAAGTGTCAGCGAGCCACTACTTTCTAAAACTGTTAGCTTCAGCCTTCAGGACCAGCTGATCTTCACTTATACTACATAAAGTATAAGAATAAAGACACCAATATTTTTCCTGCTATCTAAGATAATAACTGCTTGCAACATTTCAACATAATCTTGCTTTAAAAATGAACTGAACTGTTTCTAAAAATAAATTTGGCAAATGTTTATTTGAGTGTCATGCACTTTATCATGGTTCCCAGCCTTCTCTGGTTTATTTACAAGACATAAATACATATAGGATGTCAAAATAGACACCAAAACAAAATATTGTAAAACATTAACATGAATAAAATTCCATAATAAAAGTGTACTGTAGAGGATACAAAATCCTCTTTTTTGCTGCAAGTCATGTTCAATAAATCTTGCTGAAACAAACATCCCTTCATTAAATGGCCAAGATATCAATTAGCACATTTCAGCTACAGCCAGTTCAAAGTAAACAATAACCGTTTATGAAGCATAAAGAAAGATTACTCTTTGTTAAACGCCATAATCAAATTCATCAACCAAACATACATCAAATATATTTATTAATTTTACAGTTATTAATCAAAGGCAACTCTAAAGAAACTCAGTGTTTCAGCAGTTTTTCAGTTTTCTGGAACTTTGTTCCAGATTAGTGGATCATACAAACTGAATTCTGCTTCTCCATGTTCAGTCAAAACAGATCAGCGTTTTTCTGTTGTACCTTCATATGCAGATTAATTGTCAAATCATGAAACAAAGAACAGCAAAATATAAAATCAAACTTAAGGTTACAAAACTCACTTGAGTGTTTATCTTCTTGCCACCCTTTGAACCTTACTGCCAGATGCAGACTACCACATCTTAACTTACCACATAGAGGTTTTTGTCTTCTTTTCATGTTTAACTTTACAAACAGCTGAAAGGCATCCTTCTTTTGGATGCAAGTTCTGACTTTGGAAACCCAAAGTTTCCACTGCTGATGGAAGGACATCAGCAGTTTCCTTCCACTGCTGATCTTTACACATTTTGGTTATATTTAGTTTTAAATTATTCATATAAATATTATTTAAGTCACAAAGGGAAAATAATTTAGCAACCTCTTCAGACCAACTATAACTATCAGTTCAGACACAAATCATGTTGGTCAGTTTTTATTCTGATGTAAACAAAACAATTTTACATTTTTGTTTCATCCAAAAAGGCTCCAAACGGATAGTAATTGTGATTTGTAGTCATGGACATAAAAGTCTGATGACTCAGTTGTTGCTTTCACATCATGCAGTCTAAATCTTAAATATATTTCTTTTACTTTCCACCAGGTCTACCAGGAATGTCCTCTCTTCAGGGCGAGTACCCCGCCGCTCTGCTGTCCCAGTCAGGCTACCCCCCCCACCCAGGAACGTCCCTCCACTCGTACCCTGGCCCACACCCCCACCCCGCCATGCTGCTCCACCCGCCGCCGCATGCACACCCCGCGGAGCCGCTCATCGCCCAAGGACTGGACATACACGCACACTAGCTGTGTGTGTGTGCGTGTGGGCGTGGGTGTAAAAGAGTTACTGTATGAATGTGAGTGTGTGGAGTGTGTGTAGTGGCTGATTCAGAACCCTATTTAAAGACAAACTGCTCCAAAAGTTTACATTCCTCACTGAGAGACACTGACCTTAATGTAGCTGATCGACTGACAAAAACACACACACACGCCCACACGCGCGCCCACGCCAGTAAACATTTCACCGACAGTCTCCTGAGTCTGGACCCACAGGTTTAAGCCATACCTCTCTGAGTAGAAGTGCTTCCTCCTCTTCAAATGTCTCCACTGTGTCCTGTGGGTGAGACACATGCTTTAAACTACACTTCCCATCATGCCTCCTGAACCACAGGACTTCCGGCTCAGAAACACAACCATCTGGATGTTACTGGACGGGACTCGATCCTGCGAGCCAAACCTTCCTCACAGCCGCCCCGTCTTCCTGCACACGCAGATTGTCAGAAACACACACACATACACACACACACACTTTATTTAAAGCTTTCTTTTTAGTTCTTTTTATATTTTTATATTTATGTGTGCCACTCCAGGCAGATGCAGCGTCATGTGAGCTTGTTGAAATGTTAGTGCTCTTCCTCAGCATGAAGCTAAACACTCTGAATGACTTCCAGTCTGCCTCGCTCTCGCACCACTGACCTCCTTAAGGCGCCAGCAGCCGTCTGTTACAAGCTTTCCTCCAACTCACTGATAGACGAAGCAACAGACACGACACAGAAAGCCATTCTAACACACACACACACACACACACACACACACCTACATACATACACACACGCACATATACAGAAGGACTTCTGCAAGTATTTCTAGTCCAACGTCAACTGTCAGCTGTGTGAGAGGGAAGCTGCAGCCAAAGGACTCTTCAGACATTCGGCTCCTTCTCTGCTCTTGCTTGGACCGCTGAAGAATTTCTGAATGATGATGGTGAAAAAACAAACTTAAAGTATTAAAATGTTTTTTGTAAGCCTTGTCACTTGTCATCTGTTTGTTTGATATGATCGGTTTAGCTGGTGAAAATAATGAGTCTTATATTTTTGAATGAAATTAAATTTCAACCTGCTGATCAGTCACTGCAGCTCCAGATATTCTCCAGGAAGGAAGTGTGCATAAACTCACTTTAAGAGTCCGAAACGACTGCAGACAGAACAAATATCAGGCTGAGAGTTCAAGAAAATAAATTATTACAGTAACTTTTATGGGTTTTTTTTTTGTTGTTTTCTTTTTTTTTTCCCTTGTATACAGAATTTATGAACAAAACTCCCCATAATCTCAAGGTACATTTCAAGAAAAATAGGAAAAATGTATTACTTTATACATGTAATGTTATGTGATTGTTATTTGATTCCAATAAAATCCCACTTTAGATTCATCTCCATTTGAATTGCAGGTAGACAAAATTAGCTGAAAGAGGCTTTCAGGGCACAGTGGTTGGTACCAGAGGGACTCAGATTCAGGAACCTCTGATCTACTGGGATGTGTGACAAAATGTGAAAAGTTGCAGATGTGTGAATAGCTTCAAAAATCACAGAACAGCAAATGAAACAGCATAAAGGAAATCCTTTCATTGGTCACAATATCATGTTTATGACTGACAAATGTCAGCAACCAGAGTACAAAAAACATGCAACAGCATGACTGGTTTACAGTTTACCACATTTTAATTCAGAAACATTAAAATTAATTAAACAAAGGTTGACATTTAAAGTACAATGTAAAAGGAAAAAACACTTGAGTGTTAGGGGAGAGCTCACATATTTTCAATTAAGCCCACCTGAGATATGCAGTAGAATAAGTGCTGTTTAGCTAAGCAATTTTATTTAATTAGTTAAGGGAAAAAAAATAAACAAAACAGAGATTAAATAGATTTTGCAATTCATGGACACTCCCTACATTCATATTTAGCTAATTAGAATCTGTGTTTTAATGAGGCAACATCATATTAAATTAAAAGAACCTTTTCAAAATACCAACCTATTAAACAGTAAAAACACTTTTAAATGAGCTTCAATTTCTGTATTGAGTCACCTAAACTAAATAAACTCTTAAATAATATTGCTTTATTTAAGAGTTTGTGACATGCAGTTTATGACTGCATATCACAAACTCAGCAGAATAAGAAACTGTTATTTTTGATGATGAACTGAGTGGATCTTTGTGTTAAAACTGATAAAAATGTTGCAGAAATGCTTAAAGCAAAAACTCTAACACCCTGAAAATATAAAACAGACTTCATGTTTGTGTTTGCTCTGAATTTACAGCCCTTCACACGGCTGGGATTTTATTTTCACCCCTGAGATATTAAAACATTCATGATAAACATCTCAGCCATTCACTTCAAAAGCAACCTTCCCTGAAAAATAGTGTGATCTTCCTCCTTTTCTGCAGTCATAAGTCATGTCCCTCCCTGCTCCATAACTATCTGTTTTATCTCTGATGGAGGCCTCAGGCTGCAGCTGCAGCGATCTGTCACACACACTGGATCTTCACAGCCAGGAGACTGAATCTCTCCAAACGCTTTAAAGCACAGAGTAGCTCTCAGATCATTATTCCCAATCCTAAACCAAGCTCAGAATTTTTTGTTTTTACACTTCCTTCCTCAAGCAAGCCATTATACACTCAGTGTTTCTATTCTAGTTTTCTTTTTCCATCAGACGTCCACTGATACGTCCTCCTTCATCCATCCACAGCCCGGCAACCACACAACAGACCCCGAACACCACACCCTCTCCTCCCTGCCCCCAATCAGCCTGGAGAAGGAGGGAGGGATCAGGGGCCAGAGTTCAGAGGGAGGTCAACAGGAAATGGTTGTTCTCCTTGGCACCAGGTCCTGACCTAGGCGCTCCTCTACTTTTCATTTCTTTGTCCCCTCACACGCTCAGTCCTCGACCACGCTGGCCTCACTTTTACTCTTCCAGCTCCTCGCCGGATTGTTTTCCTCTTCATGTTTCCTAACACACTGTCATGTAAAGCAGAGGAGTGTTTGCTTCACTGTGACCTCCAAGAGCTGCAGGCTGAACTCCGGCTTGCTGCAAAGCATGTTGGGGACAAACAAGAAAATTTGTCTTTTTTCGTTCATTAATTCGGACGTTAAAGTGTCGTAGATTTAAAACAACAAATACAGATGATTTAAAATTTTTACCCAGAGGAGATCAGGAAAGAAATCATATCTAGTTATGAACTATTTTTATTAGGAATTCTCTAAAATGACTATTGGTTTTCATTTTTCCAACATTGGCTTTATATCATGGCTAGATAAATCTAATTTTAAATTGTTTAATCACTATCAAATGTTCCAGATTATTACGACATATATGCCTTCGTAAATCAAGGATTCGTGTGACTAGCCAGACGTTTTTGCTTAATTTCACAAACCAAATCCAGGCCTTATGAGTGTTATGCTACTCTTGTAGAATCAACAAACCACAAGCACCTGTTGGACAACATGAAGTAGGCTAAACGTAACACCTCTTGCATGACAGATGTGAAAGGAAGTCTCTAATTTAGTCTGGAAAAATATTTCTAAGGGTTTGGGATTCCAATGGCTTGCTAGGTATTTTAATAAATCATCATCATACTTAGAATTTTTTTCTGTAAATAATCAGCTGAAGTTTTCATATTGCATCCTGCTTCTCTTGATTGTGGCTATAATCTATATTTTTTGGCTAATCAACTTATAAAATGTGTGAGATATTATGACCCCCAGCTAAACCTCAGTGATAACCTGCTATTAGAAATTATTATGTGTCTGATTTAATTTCTTTTTAAATCCTTTGTATTGAAATCCTATTAGAATCTCATGTTTTATTGTTTTCCACTAAGTGACGATATCTTGTTCACTGACTGTAAATGAAGCTCATTATATGGGATTGGTGGGGCAATAGCCCAAAGTCAAGAACTCACCCTCTTCACTCACCCATAGTCACCTCTTTGAGGGCTTTTTGCTTACTTTGGTTATTTTTGGACTGGTCAAAATTAAGCTGAGCTGCAATTATTGGTCAGAAAACAAGAAAATGCATAAAACTTTAAGGTGACTGGTCAGATTTGCAGAAAACGTAGGGATGACAATTTTCCCCAACTTGCTGTTGGGAAAAATTGCAAGTTTTTCACAATTATCAACATTTGCTGATAATTAAGGGATTTGCAACATCACAACTTCCTGGAGAGACTGAGGTATTCTTTGAGGATCTAATTCTACAAATTCAGTCATCCGAGCTTTTAGCTGAACATCTAAAAGACACTGAAGCGTGACGCACATTTTCACCAGTTCTGAAGGAAACAGCTCTGTAAAATGAAAACCATATGATGGTCATTTTAAGGAAACAGTGCAGCGCTGCCACTGTGTCGACACGTCTCCATATATTTCACTCTCAGCGAATCGCAACAGTCCTGATTATGTTTCATTTCGTTTGAAGACTCCAACTGGTTTTGACCATCAGGGCTGTTGGGGTAATATGAATGTGTGAGATGTGAAAATGTGCACACCTGTGTGAAAGTGGGCATTGGTGTGCGTGTGTGTGTGAGTGTGCATATAAATATGTAAAATCACATTTTAACATAATCAGTGTATGTGTGTGGGTGGGTGTGTGTGTGCGTTTGTGTGTAGGAGGAGGGTCACTCTTCTGATCATTAATCATTCAATTACACACCTGTCAGAGTTCAGACAAGGGGGAGAAAAGGGGGGAGGGGGAGTGAGGAAGAAGGAGGGGTGGAGAAAGTAAAAAAAGAAACAGAGGAATGCAGCGGGGAAAGGAGGAAGAGAACAGGGAAGAACTGAATGACTTTAGAGGGAATGTTGAAGCTCCAGCAGGACTGAAAGGAGTGAAAAAGCAACAGGGGGAAAACCTCATTGTCTGTGTGCGGACAAGCTGTGACAGAGGCAAGCTGCTGGATGGTGAAAGTCTCTGAAAGGCCGTCGGAAAGACAAAGACACAAACATGTAGAGTAGGGAACATGTGGCAGATAAGGACAAAGCAGTGCTACATGGTAAAGATGCAACCAAACTGTGTGTGTGTGCATGTGTGTGTGTGTCACCTGGAATGATTTAAGGGCTGCAAACAGGAAAATAACACAATTTTAAAAATCTAAAAAAAAATAAGTCAGGCTGAAACATGCAGGAGGCTTTACTTGGATTAAAACAAAAATATTCAATAAACTTTGGATCAAAAGAAGCTTAGTGAAGCACCAGGGCTGCATTGATTACCGTTTTCTGGGGCAAATCTAGTTTCCCTTTTGTGAAAATCCCTGATGTGAGGATAATGATTTTATTGAGAGCTATAATAAGCAGCATTTACAATAATTTCCTTTAGATTTTCAGGTTAAAATAAAATTTGATTTTATATATATATATATATTTAATATATATATATATATATTTTATATATATATATATATATATATATATATATATATATATATATATATATATATATATATATATATATATATATATATATATATATATATATATATATATATATGTATATATATATATATATATATATATATATATATATGAGGTATGTGTGTGTTTGCAGCAGTCTCAATGTTTAGTTGCAAGTACCTCTAATGCCTCAGGCCACAGCCATCTGCCCCCCTCCTCCTTACTTCACATCCACTCCTCTCTTCTCAGTGCTCCCTTTCCTCTAGCAGTCACCACTGCCATATATCTAATTTATGGGCATGTTGAGTGTGTAACAGACTCATGTATGCATAATATATCACATGTGTAAAAGAAGTGCGTTCCAGAGGAGAGTCAGAGTGTGAGATTGGGTTCTGGCTAGTTCAGTCTGGACCACAGCACTTTCCTCAGATTTAGGCCGAAGTGTGTGCATACGTGCGTGTGCGTGTATGCGTGTGTGTGTGTGAGATGCCCCAGCTGTTTCTGGGCTCAGCATCCACATGCAGGCAGAATGCCAGATGTCTCATTAGGCAAATTTGATTGGCTCGGGCGTTCAGGATGCAGAGGCGAGATAGTTCCATATGCGTGTGTCCATGACTTCGAGTGTGTACATTTACATAAGAGGGCCCCCGGATAACTATTTGCATGTGTGCATTCTCAGTGCATGTGCATTCATTGGCCTGTGCTGGAACACTTGAATTTACAGGCTGTTGATTAAAAGGCAATAAAAAATAACTATGCAATAATTTGATGTGAAGAAATGCAGCCAGAAAATGTCCTTAGAGCTTTTCAGCCTTTAACATCTGCAGATCTTGGAGTTTATTCAGTTGTCTTTTACTTGAACAGGATCTGTGTTTTAAGTGTCACAACTTTCAGTTCACAAACTGCAGCTCAAGCAGCTACTTTAGCTTGTGCTTCAAGTTCAACAGTATCTATTAACCTTCAGCTTTAACCTCCTTAAACACTTACGAGGGAACGCTTGATTAATAATTTTTCCCTCCTCAGTTGGAACTTGACATGTTTTGAGCCTCCTCTTCTCTACAACTTCATTTTACTGGAACAACTTAGCTTTAAAACTCACAAATTTATGTGTAGCAGTTTATATATAGATAGTCCTACTATTTTGCATTTTGTGATAAGCTCCAAACCTTTCAGCTCTGGTCCTTGACAACTTTTAGATGCGTCTCTGCTTCAGCACATCTGAGTCAAATAATCAGGTCATTAGCAGGACTCAGGAGAACACGAGGAAGTAATTCAGTTAATTTGTTTTTACAATTTCTGAAATTTTATGACTATATTTGTTTAGCATGGTGAATACCAAAGTTAATGAATTAATTAAAGATATTTGAAAAGAATATTTCCATGGCAGTCTTCTAGAGGGTAAAATTGTGTCCAAGGGACAAAAGTGGAACACAAAATAAAGAAATCAGAAGGTTTACAAAGTTTGCTGTCAGGTGGAGCACATACATCTCAAACTTCTGCTGCCATTTCCCCTCTGTAATAAGGGAGTTTCTACAAACTAAAAATGCATACTATGTTTATTTTAAGCAACAGGCCAAATACAATTACAACACTTTTTCCCCACATTTATTACAGCCTTTCAAGATGTGTTTATGTTCTCACTGATAATTATCTGTATCCATTTTTAGGTTGCTTTTAATCTTCATGGGAATAATATAATGTTCACCAATGTTCCAGCTTTAAATAGAGTAGTTGCTTCTAGATCATGCTTTACAATTACTTCCTATTCTAAACATACCCAAACTCATAAAACATGTTTTTTAGATAAACTATGAGCCGTGCTTCTAAACAATGAAGATGTCACTGAAGGTGAAATAGTGCCATCTAGTGGTGCTGGTGTAAATCATTTTTATTAAACTACTGAGTTGGCAAAATGTTCTTATTTTTATCATTTTAACTCTTGATTGGGTTACGTTTTTCATAGGGAACTGAAAAGCATAGAAATTGATTTTCAAATTAAGATGCTGTTTGATGCCAGGCAGGTTAGCAAGGAGGAGAAGAGATCTTTATTTAAAAGCAAGCAGTGCTACACATCCATTGAACATTATCGCTGTCTGATAAATAAAAACTTGTATGTGCTACAAAGATATAATCTTGAAGATAGAAATCTCAGTTAAATATTACTGACCAATAACAAACCCCCACTGGCAACAATTTGTTTGAGGTACAGTGATAAAGAAACAAGCTAGTGATGCTTCTAGCTGGAAGCAGTTGCCTATTCGAAAGGAAATAACAACAGCACATCAGTGTATAACTTTAATTTGATCACGGAAATGTACTTAATATTATATGATTTGCATATTAAATATGATAGAAGCTTAATTGACATATTAGACAACTCCATCTCAGGTTACCTTTCAGTGGTCCCACTGGGAAATATCAAAAGTAGGATTTTATTTTAACCAAACTCTATTTATTTGTTTTAAATTCTTTTTTTTCCTCCTTTTGTTTCTGAGAAATCAAAATTTTCAGTCTGAAAACAACAAAAGATGTCTACCATCTTTGCTTCTGTACAATTTCTTTTAAATTGTTGCCAAAACAGCTTGTCGTTGCTTCTCATTTGGATTCTAAACTGTGACTAAGACATCCCAATGTATGACTTATAAATTGTTGTGAAGTCATAAAATGTGAAAAAGTTCACGGGGGGGTACGAATAAGGCTATATTGACCGACAAACTCTAATTTAAGATCGCTGTCTAATTTGCTGACTCTGCTTTTCGTTGTTCAGAGTTGAGGAGAAGTTAACCTAATGTCCGGTTTCAAAGAGCGAGAAGCATTGTGCACCAGGTCTAATACAAACATGCACACAGGTTAAATTAGAATCACCATCTAAACAGGAAGATAAAGTCGATACACAGAGCGGAAACGCACAGAGGTATGGGCCAAACATGAAAGCAACACTCTGAACACCCTCAACTAAGACTCACATCAGGGACTCTCTTGATATAAAAATGCAGATGGTACTGTGGTGCTCTTTTAGTGGAGCGATTAATGTGGGTTTAGGAAGAGTTTGTTTGACCCTGGGTGAAAGACTTTGACAAACTGTCCCATATTGTCACCTCAGGTCTTCTCTCAGCTCTCCATCAGAATCGTCTTCAGCCTCCTCTGTTTCTGTGCAAACACTCAGCTTGTCTTCCTGTTCACTGGTCATCACCTCTTTCTGCTGCGCAGGTTGAAAGTCTGCCAGCTCCGTGGTCTGTGGTTGGTCTCCTAGTTCCTGTTCACACTCTGTGTTCTCACTTGGCCTCCGCTCAGCATCCTCGCTGGTTTCTGAGTGCTGCTCTGAAATGTCAGCATTTTCAGACTCATATTGTCCCCCACTTTCACTCTTGCTCGCAGTTTCTGTCTCCAAGTTCTGTTTGGCTGTCTGCCTGCGAATTGTCCGTCTGTGCATGCTGCGACGGGACTTGTTGCAGTGGAGCGTGCGTCTGCGATGCCATTGGTTGATAGAGTGTTGGGCCTCCACACTGAGCTGGCGGGCAGCCAGCCGTGGCTGAAAGCTAGTGATGTAGAAGAGAGAGGCGTATAGAGTTGTAAGATAGTAGCCACCTGTAAAGAAGATTTTAAAAAAGAGTCTTAGCAACACTGACAAACATTAGACAACACTGTACGAAAGCTGTGGTTTTGTATTTCACTGAATATTTCCTTGTAAGTGTTGAGATTGGCAGTTTTCACTGTTAAATCCAAAAACGTAACCTTTTTTGTTAGGATTTGAAGTGATAGTGAAGTGAAAACAGACATTACAAGCAAAAATCTGAAAAGTGTGGAGTGCATTTGTGTTTAGCTCTGCTGAGGCTTTGTGGAACCACCTGCAAGCCTCTTGGCGGTCTGGAAACCGATTTATTCTTTTGAAAACAGCGCCGTCAGATCTTGGCATAAGTTCTCTACTGGATTTTGATCTGGGCTTTGAGTAGGCCATTCAAATAGATACTTATGTATGTTTACAGTCCTGCTGGAAGGTGAGTCTCACGTCTTTTCAACTTTGACCAGCTTTCCTGTCCTTTAAGTCAATAATTCCTCAATATTGATGAAAAAGTACCAGTGGATGATTATTTTACTTATACTATGGGAAAAAAGTCTTCTTAAAAGTGAAATAATCTGCCAGTGGAACTAGTACTTTTTAAATAATCAGTATAAAGGAATTATTTACTTATAACAAGATCATATTTCTTGCTGTAAGATAGTTCTGTCTTATTTCAAGTGTGCTAAAATATTTCCACTAGAGCCTACACCAAAATACTTGGTAAGAACAAGTGCTTTTGCAGTGAAAACAAAGTTTTCAGAGAGTTTGTTGAAAAGCAACCGAACACAATGTGTCACAAGATCAAATCATTGACATGGACATTTTTAAATAAATGCAACATATACATGTTTCTTTTCTCTTCTTGACACATTTTTTGAATGATGCTACTTATAGTCTGGAAAATACGGCATGTATTGGTTTGACCTTCTCCCTGTAGCTGTGTGGGGTCCAGCAGCTCCATCATGTAGTCCGTGTCCACCTGTAAGCTGACCAAGTTGCTACGGAGGAGAACCCAGGTCAAACAAGGCAGGAAATCATCCGCTCCAAACACCGCACCTGCAGTAGAGAAGAGTTTCAGGTACCGGCTCATCCTCACTCAGTACTGGGACATTAACAAACATACACTACCTGCACTAGAAGTAGCATTAGTGCTCATGCTGTGGTAAATGCTCTTGCAGACCTTGAGGAGGATCTGGTTCTTCTTGTTTGGGGAGTAGGCCTCGTGCATACTGGCCCATCTCTGCTGTATTCTCTCCAAACTGACAGAATCAGGGACTCCGACTCCTTTTGATCCACCAAGTTCTTCAATTCCGTTCTTTTCTAGCAACAGGAAGTTTCCCTGGAGATGCTGAAAGCTGCCATCATTGGTCCTGGAGGTGTGAATGCAGGAGTAGAGATGGGAGGAGACGGGCTTCAAGGCCACTTTGTGAAGAGTGACCTCTACCAGAGAGTCTAAAGGAGGATTTAAAGACAAATGATGAGAAATATACACAAGAATAAAATGCATCTTGGCAACAAAAGGGTATTTGAGAATTTTAGACGTCTCTCACCAATCTCAGGGTCGTTTAAGTCAGTGATGCTGTCCAGTATGGCCTGAATGTCTGGATAATCCAACAGCATCTCCCTGAGCGACGAAAGTGATGACCTCACTTCCTGTAGATACTCTGCTCCGGTAGGCCCAGTGGGGTCAGAACCTCCCTTCAGGGTCATCTCTACAAATCCTTTAACTGCCTCTCCAAAGGCGTTTCCTTTCTTCTCGCTCATCTCCACCACCCGATTGGTCAGCCTCTTCTTCTGGGACACCAGACCACCGAGCGCCTGGCCCACAGCCGACAGACGGTTGATGACCTTACCAGCCAAGCCGTGCGCTGAAGGGTGATGGGGCGCTGGGCCTGCTAGTTGGCTCTCTTGCTCCTCCTCTATGCTGCTGATCGACAGTGAGTCAAGCTCCAGCGAAGGGGGCTGGAGCAAAGACGAAGGCCTGGGTGGAGGCAACCAAACTCCATCTTCAATCCAGGACACCCTGTGTGGAGACTGAGGCACGGGGCTGCTGTGGCGGTGCTGCTCAGGTGTTCCTGGTGTGGTGGGCGTGGAAAGGCTCCCCGTGCTCGCTCTCTGAGGGATGCTACATGTTAAATCCCGGCTGGGCCTCCTGAGGACCACTTCTGTTGACGTTTGTGGGATGAGAGGAGAATCAGCGGACCTGGCTCTGGTCAGACCTGCTCAACAAAAAAAACACGCTCTTTTAAATTAAAGCTTAACCACCTGCTTAAAACGCAATCTTTGTGTGTCGATGCATTTGACTCTGACCTGATCCCTCTGTACCGGCAGCCTTGGATTCCTGGTCCAGTGAGATGGCTCGCTTGCTTTGTATCCCAGCCCCTGTCCAAGTCCGGGTGGTGCTGAGGCGTCGCTCTCGCCTGATATTTGTTAACTGTAAAGCTGCTGGCCGTTGAGTCAACCAGTCATCTCCATGTTCATGAACGTAGAGGGGATTTATGATGCACAGGGCGCCATTGGCAGAAGTCAGCTTCAGAAAAACAAGCAAATGAGCAAAAACTAAGATTGGAAAGATTGACTGGTCCGTCTCATATTTAGGCAGATATTTTTCGCTTTTTAATCCCCACATCTACGAATACCAAGCATTTTAAAAGGCACAGGGAGAACAATTGGATTGTTATTATTAATACTAGACTCTTTTATTACATGGTTTTCACAGAAATGGAGACCTTTTTCAGTAAATCACTAGCAGACTCCAATAGAAAAACAATATTAACATAACAACTGCTCAGATCTAGCACTACAATTGTAAATTTTTTTTTACTAATGTTGTAATAGTGTGTAGGGCATGAAGTGGGCTCCAACATAAATAACTTTTAAAACTTTCCAGAAATCCAGTCCATGTGGACACAACACAAAGTTAGCAAATTCTCCATTATAGAAAAAGATTTTATAAAACACAGTTGTTAACGAACCTCTGCTGGTCTAACGGCACACCATGCAGCCACTCCTATTTGATTTAAAAAAGATTCACTCACCACAGGATGTCAAATGCTTGAAGTGGCTCTAAAAGCATGGCAGTCTGACAAATGTTCTAATTATATCAGAAAATAATTATAATTTGACTTGTTGAGGGCCTGCAAAGACTCTACAAAGAGCAACATTTCTGTTTCCAACTTTACCTTTTTCTTTACTTGGGGGAAAAAATGTGGAACTGCTCACAAGCTTGACAAGCAACAGGTCGGAGCTATTTTTACTAAGTGGCTGACTAATATCACAAACTATCCTATTCAACATCTCTAGGAAGTGAATTATTTTTAGTATGAGTTTAACTTTCAAAGTTCCTCCTCAAGTTGCTCAGTGAATGTTTTGTTTTGTGCTGCTGCAGTTGTTGAGAGGATTACAGTACTTTGAACTTCCTCACCGAGGAAAAACAGAGAAGTTGTTCCTTTGGCGAGTTCGCTTACTCACACTTACAAAATAACGTACCTGAATAGAGCACATCACATGGCTTGGCTCCTTGCTGGGCATTTCTTCTGCTTGTTGTTCGGGTGGTGTGGACAACCACATTTCTGTAGAGCAGAAATCATTACTTAACATGGTTTTAAAATTACTGTAGTTTTGTATTTTGATGCAGGAGACTGGGACCAAGGACTCACTAGGTTCAAGCTTAGAGAGACGATCTTGATTCATGTCAGATGGACTGTAGATCCAACGGGGGATGGACAGGCAGACAGCCAGGACATCCCTGATACGGAGAGAGAAAGAGACATGTAAAAATATTCACAACACTTGGTAATATATCTCGAACATATGCAGGAAAGGAACCATAAAAGAATTTCACACAACTAATAGATTTAATATGATACAGCAACACAATGCTTGATATAACAGTGAAATAAAAGGTAAATAATGTATGGGGGCTTTTTTTAACAAAAAAAAGAATATTTTGGGTATTGATTAGTCTGATTTCAGGCCCCCTAATTATCAAAGAGTTCACTGAAATGTAATTTAATCTAAAAACAAAAATCCAGCTCTTATGTGGTTTGTTACATCAGAAAACAAACAGTCATAAAGAGCAAGGAGAGCAGCAGAGAGGCCAGGGAGGAAGGTCTTTAGGTTAAAGCAATGCTTAAGTCATGAAACAATAAACCATTTTTTAAACTTCTAACACAGCACTCTTCAATCCATTATTCAAAAGTGGAGGCAGGAAGGAGCGACTGCAAACTTATCAACATATGCTCTGCTACCTAAACAGAACAGCAGTTTAGATATCTGAACAGAAGAAAATTGATTGAATTGATCAGGGAAGCAGCCAAGAGACGCATTTGGCACAGCTAATTAATTTAGATGCCGCTCTGAACAATAAATTTATCTGGACCACAGGTTCCATGACTGGTAATAGAGCAGAATAGGATCGATTATATACTTTATTGCCCCACAGGGGTGAGATTTTAGTGCAACATCAAAGTAAATGGCAGTCAAAGCATGTAGATTCACACAAAGACAAGAGCATAAAATATAAAAACAGAAAAAGGAATAACACACTGTGCAATATGTAAACATGCTGTACTCTTTTCCAGCAAAATGTGTAAAAATTCAAGTGGTATGAATACTTCTTGAAGGCATTGTAACAATACGATGTTTAGATTTGCCTAAGAGGTTTGGTAAGACTTTAAAGTTGCCATTACTTGTATATCCTATAAGGTTTTTAAGAGAATTTTAAAATCTCCATTTGACTTTATTTCTCTGTATATCTCATAATCAAATAACAAAAAGGTTCAGCTCACAACTGTAAATACGGTAAAAGCAGTAAAGTACGCTCCTACCTGGTCAGAGAGTAGAAGAGCACCAGCTGAGGCAAATCGGAGAAAGACAGACGAGACTCAGAGATCTGGAAGGCTATCAGAAAAATAGAGAAGAGTGAGCAGCTCAGTGTCATTACGTTTCATTACCATTACATTGCCTTACATTACATTCTCAGAATGTGCCTTTGAGCTTTAAATAAGGAAGTTTATAAAGAGGAGTTCTGTAGAAAATTTGCTGTCACCGCTGAAGTAGTTATGCTTACTACTTTTCTCAGTCACTCGCTATTTTCCTGACAGTAGACGGTTTATAATAAGCACGTTTCAGCAGGTCAGCAGATACAGTTTTGAGTGAGAAACAGTGTCGTGTGTTTCATTATCACGTATCTTAAACCTATTTCTCTGGAGAAGAATAATTATATAAGAAAACTTTCATTTATCAAACAACAGGCAGCAGGTGCACAAGTTCAAACAATATGAGTTAATAGTTTGCACAGACACAGAAAATACCTGCAACCGTACTAATCGGGATTTTGCAAAAGGTTAATGTCAGCCTGAATTCGTCCATTTGGGATTTTTTCCCCTTGTTGGAATACCCAACCATGTGTGAACATTTAAGTGAAACAGCCACCAGTTAAAGGCTGATGAGTTGGAAATGATCAGAAGTAAGCAAACAAAAAAAAATACACTAAAAGACTCAAATTTACTGTGAACTAAAAACAATATATATAAGAGTAGTGAAGCCAAAAAAAAAACAAAACACAAACATGAACTAAGAGACTGGCATCCAAGATACCCCAGTTTGTGCATAGCTAGTTGCCATAGTTGGATGATATTTTGGCAAACTGTCAAAATGGATATTTGACAGTCAATGTGAAATACGTTCAAAACCTAAGAATACTGTACAAACTGTCCTGCATGTTGGTGGCACATAATGCTTTGGGCCTGGGTTTCACTGCCTACTGTTCTGGTTTATTGCATATAATAGATGGAATGTTAGACTATCTTAAAATTCATCAACCTCATCAAAATATTAGCCTGGCTACTGCTTTCCACGTCACGTGTCTGTGGGATTTCTCCCATTGAAGTGGATTTTCTACCGGGCCAATCAGAGAGCAGAAAGAGAAGTTGTAAACGATGACATCAATTTTCTGATTTGTTTTAGATTTGCCTGTGGTTTTAGCAACAGCAACGGAGAAAGTGAATGCATTTTGGCCACGCTTCCAAATATTGAATTGACATAAACAGTGGCCTCATTTCTTCTTAGCGGAGGAGGGTTGTAGGCAATTTTCGGTAAGCTTCATAGCGTTGAACTGGTGCATTATATATGTTACGGCCAAATGTTAGCAACTGGGTGAAATTTTAAACTTCAACAGAGTTTATGCCTCAAAGCAAAGAATAGAACAAGAATCTGGTTTTTACCAGGCTATCAAAAAAATCAACACAAAGATGACTGAATTTAGCACAACTTGGTGTCACACAGGAAATGTCCTTCTAAACACATATAGAAACTAGTTTTGTGACAGATAAAGTTGGTTAATGTGAAGCTTTTGGAAGGCCCTGACCTCAAATGTACAAATACTTTTCTAAATATGTTTAAAAGCCATGTCAGGAAACCAATCAATTCAAATTAAATCTACCACCTTTGTCTGAAAGAGATGTCTAATATCATCTAGAATTACAGGTAAAACTTTTTGATGGCTACAAAAAAATTTTTGCATTTGAAGGGAAACCTTTAACCAAGTATGACTGGGTGGATATTTGAACATATGTAGATATTGACAGTGTCATTGGCCTTATCATAATATTGACTTATTGACATGTTGGTTTGCAATGTTTAGCAGAAGTAACAAATCAGTAAAGAAAAGAAATAAAAGAGAAACTCAAAGGTCCTCAGTTAACCGGGCTCCACCTAGACAAATGTTTGTATCTATTGTTTCGTACCTTTTCCCTTGCAGTTCATTTTATAATCGAGAACTTCTCCATTCTGATCCCCTGCAGACACACACAGTAGGCAGGGCTGAGACGTCACAGGGTCCCGCACAACCAGGAAGCTCTGCAGGGAAACACAAAGTGACTCATTTAGCTGTCTGATGTGCGATTGAAGCCCGCTGAGAAGTAAGACGTTTCCTCTGAATCTCCAACACACACAAACTTTGCAGAAGAGGCTCCATGGCAACCAGGCCACAAGAAGAGAGACACCGAGGCGTGGATATAAAACCCTGACAATTTCAAGTGTGGTTTTTGAAAGCTACAGCAGTTCATCTTTTTAGCAACATGGTGTCATTCTGATCTCTCAAAGACTCAGATACACTTCTCTAAGCGTTGACATGTGAAGATATTGTCTGTGGTGAAGTTTACTATCACGAGACCCAGACATAGTTCAGTTTGTCTCAGCAGTAGATCTTGCAGCAAGATTGATCTAATAATGCAAATTCTGTTCTGCTAATCGACAGTGGGCCTAAAAACAAAAATCATTCACCTTATATGAACAATAAAAATGGATTTTACAAACACATTAGTTATGTTCTATGGTCAAGGGGAACACTGCTAGCTTGACTTCAAAATCCTCCACAAGGAAGGTAAGCCACTAAAAGGTTCTTGCTTGAGAAATTAGTGCATATGGAATTTGGATGAAAAGTTGAGTGGAAGAAAAAAATGTGTCAGAAAAAGGTAACAACAGCAATCAGGAGAGGATTTTGGAAAAAGCTAATTAAAAAGTTTGAGGAAGGTTTGTTTTGACACTGCAGCTGAAATCAGGACCAAACACACACACGTCTGTAAGTAATTTTTTAAAAGCCCAAGTCTCTCAAATATTTGAGGGAACAGTCCAAGTCAAGGCTCAAGTCCCTTGCCTCAGTTCAGAGTGAAGTTTCAAGTTGCAAATCAAATTTACAACATCTAGGTCACTTCTAACTCCACATTGTTGTAGGTTAGAACTTCGCTCCTTGGGCCGGAGTTATAACGTGAGCTTTTGATGGTTATCTTTAAATATTTTAATATCTATTAAAAGTTAACTTCAATATTTTACCAATTAATGTATCCTTCCTGCTAAAGGCTGCTTTATGTTGTGTTGAAAATTAATCAAATGTAATATTTACCCCCGTAGAAATATAAATAGGCAATCTGTTTATGTTGAATTTCTAGAAATAAACAACCGTGTTTTTTTTTTGTCTTTGTTACAACTATGGTAGCATCTGTTTATCTCTGTCTTCATACTGTTGTTCCTTCATTTTATATTCAACTAATATGTGGATCTTGGTTAATGTTTAATTTATTCAAAAACAAAGCAAAAGACCTATAAACATTACACTTACATGACAGCTTTAGTCATTTTAACACCACAATGTCACTGGTTAATCCTTTTAATTGATACAGCATCCTGTTATCCCTTCTACGTTACTCGAATATGTGTAAAGCAAAAGTGTGACGTCACACTTGTATGCACCAATCAGGATTCAGCAACATTTGATTCGAAATCTGAAGGCAAAGGTTCTCAGTATATGCGTACAGAGCATTGCTAAAAAAAGAGGAAGCTTTCAAAAGATTTAACCGTTTTCCTAAAAAGGGTTTCTTTTGATCATCTCAAGGAGCATTTCTGATGTTTTAACCAAAAGATAAAAAAAAACTGAGATGTTGTTTTTTTTTAGACTGCTGTTATCAGTCAGATCACCTTTGTGTTTTCCTGGAAGCAGAAGCAGCAACAGAGAGAAGCGGTTGGTTGAGTCACGGTGGACTTGAGCAACACGAAGCACATTGAGTCCAGAAAAACCGATCACTCATGTAGTAATGCCACCTCAGCTCAGAGGTGTTCCCACGCATTAGAATGAAAAAATTATAAACATACATGGAGGATGTAGCTTTTAGGCTCCGAGTGCGCAGAAATAAAGACAAGATCACTTAAAGAATGAGATAAATGACGTCCACTCTTTTTAGGTGATTCACTACAACCCAACCGCCGAGTCATTTTTTTTGTTCTACATCTGTGTCATACCACAAACTCCACAACACACCGGAAAACTGCCTACAAAAAGCCTTCTTCCTCTTACATGGCTTAATAACCCGATGCTTCCAGTTAGCATAAACAGAGGCTACGATTTGAAACGATCATCTTGTAAAAAGCTAACGTCTTTTGCTACTCACAGAGCTTTTCTGCAGCTGGTGCATCCATTTTGTAAAGTCGTTTCCCTGATACGTTCAGGCTATGAATCAACAGTACTTCTGCATTTAGCTTAAAAAGCATTCTTTATATTTTCAGATGTAAACCAGAAAAGGGAACTGCTGATGCCTCGGAGAGAGCAAGTGCTGACCAAGATATAAAAACAAGAAAAACAACCTTTGGCTGAAAGCAAAACTTTTTTTATGTTTTAGCTGCAAATTCAAGATATCAAGTTTCAGAAAATATTTAGATTGCATAAGAGAACCAAAAGGTTGATGCTGACATGCAAAACTTAGCAACAAAGGCATAAATATCACTTTGGGCACAGGATGCCCAAAGTGATCCGAAATTGCTCAGTACGTTGGGAGAAGCATATATTTTTTTAATAAACTTCTTATATTGGTTATAATGTTAAAAAGAGCTGACATATTTATAAAACTAAGCAGCATAATAATTTTATTCTTGCAAATATAAAACAGAGAGACCATGACATGAACTGCATAGCTTCATCAAGTCTAAACAGATTTAGGAGGCACTGAAAAGGCCAAACTTAAGCATGTCTTTTAGAGGAGAAATTGCTTCATTTCTCACATTAAACAATTAGATGATTACTAAAGATTCACAGAGAACTTATCTAAAGACAAAAAGTGTATAGATGATAAACGGTTGGATTATCGGTAGCAAAGTAATAGTAATGTTTCTGTAAAACAAAAACCCCTTTACCATATTGTAGTTTGACGTTACTTTAGTGGATTTGGTCTTGAGACCCCATTTTCAAAGTCTTGGTGTTGAATACATTTTCAGTCCATCCTGTGTTGATCTCAGACCTGGTGGACTCATTTTTTTCCTCAAGAAAAGTCAGAAACATTTTTTTTTTTTTTTTACTGCAACTTGGAGAAGCATTCAGGAGTATCAACATGGATTCTTACAGTGTAAAAATGGAGAGCTAATTTATTGGACACCTTCTTGCTTATGTTTGCCACAACCACTATAATATTATCACAACTTTGAAATTGGTTTGGTCTTCTTGACTCAGCCTCTGGTCAGGCGATCTAGACCAGAGTGTTTCAGTCTTGGTCCTTAAGACAGACTGTCCTTCCCGTTTTACATGCTTTCCTGCTTCAGCATGCCTGATTTTAATTGACGACTGGTTAGCAGGCTTTTACTTAACCACAATCATTTGAATCAGATGTATTCAAGCAGGGAAACACCAAAAGAAATTCAGGGCAGTGTGTCTTGAAAACCAGTAGTTTTAAATCCTGGTCTTCAAGACGCTTTGTCCTTCTTTTTTTTTTTACAGGTTTTCCTGAACCAGCACACCTGAAACAAATGAATGAATTACCTCTTCAACACACCATTAGGTGTTAAAGAATCCTGTTAATCATCCAATTATTTAAGTCAGGAGTGTGGATGAGGGGAAAGAAACAAAACATGCATTACAATGGGTCTTGAGGATTAAAAATACACGGGTCTAGACAAAGGAAGAAACAAAAACAGACCTTGACCTTTAGTGTGGCAAATTAATGCTCGGCTGAGCTTCAGGGAGAACTTTCACGTCTTAGTCAGGTTACATACTGGGCCCATACTGTGATGCATTGATGCCCAAATGCAGAGGAGAAAATTAAATGCCAGCACTGCATTCAGTTCCATTCTCAAACTACATGGGGTTTGAATTCTTAGTTTCACATCTTTTTGCATATTTATAAACTGTGCACATGGAAGTGAACTGCTATGAGTGTCAAGTACAAACCCAATTTAAAATGGAAATGTTCAAATATTATAATAGACGAGTAAAGCTCAAAAGATCGGAATATTGTGGAAAAGTTCAAGATTTGGTATCACTCACTTCTCTTATATAAGCTCCTATATAATATGACCAGCAGAGTTAACTATGACAAGGTGTTGGTGTTTACTGCTTGTATGTTGTTAAAAACAAAATTTAAGTCCTCAGAAATACAGATGATCAGTAAAATATCAATAAAAATAATATTTATTCAATCCACAAATTGTAGCTTACAGAGTTTGGAAGATGGCCGACTTGTCAGTTGTTCAACAGACAATCCTCTTCTAAAAGGGTAAGCCACAAAAGGTCATTGCTAATCAAGCTGTTTGTTCACACAGGGCTGTATCCAAGGATTTTCATAGAAAGTTGAGAGGAAGAAAGACGTGTAGAAGAATAAGGTGCTACAGCAGCAGGGGTAACTGCAGCTTCACAAGTAGTGGACTGAGGCTGAAGTCAGCGCACCAAGAGTCATTACGAACAGATAAATCCTAAATATAGGTAACAAATGTTGCATTCCACATGTCAGACCACTCTATATCAGAGGTGTCTTACCTGGACTGGACCACTGTTGCTCAGTGGTCCAAAGTCCAGTTTTCAGATGAAAGTCAGCTCTGCATTTCACTTAGAAATCGAGGTCCAAGTTGTCTGGAGGAAGAGTGGAGCGGCACAGAAGTGTGAAGTTTCCACAGTCACTGAAATTGGCTTTGGTTTGGGGATCATCTGTTGGTTCTGGTCCACTGGGTTTCCGAAGACCACAGTAAATGAAGCCACTGCCGGCAAGCTGTGCGGAGATACTGGTTTAATTTTCCAGCAGGACCTGGCACCTGCTGCCCACTCTGCCAAAGCTACCAAAAGCTGCTTCTATGACTGTGATGGTAATGAGCTTGATGCACCAGGAAACTTTCCTGACCTTTAACCCCATAGAAAAGCTATGAACTGTTGTCAAGAGGAAGATAAGAAACACCAGACACACCAAGGTAGATGACCTGAAGGGAGATATCAAAGAAATCTGGACCTCCATAACACCGTTACCTGATCACCTCCATGCCATGACGCACTGGTTGCAGTAATTTACTCAACAATAAAAAAAAAATTTATGTATAAAAATGAACTTTTCAGAAGACTTATTTTATGTAATATTCAGAGTCAAGAAACAAAGGGATGAAATATTTTATCATAACAATAACCCGAGCCTCATTTTCTAAAGTGAGAACTTTTTTTTTTTTTTACAATATTCGAATTTTAGGAGCCACACTTCTTGTTCTTTTGACTAAAAGGTTCCTCAACTTTTTTCAACTGAAGATAAGTTTAAAAACAGAAACTTACAAACGATTGTCGATTTTAATGAAGACGAATATCACAAGTAACGCTAAAGAAAGAAGGCAACAGCAAATTATTATTATAGAGTGCAACTAAGCAACACGTATCCATTCATGTCACACATGTTTTTCCAGCAGGACCTGGTTTGTAAATTCTCCAACATTTGGGCATATCTGAGACTCAGAGACTTAGTCGAGGACATTTCTTAAAAGTTCGTCATCTTTTGTTTCCATTTTGAGATAAAACCTCAAAGGCTACTAAAATATATAAGCACTATTTGTTTTTAAGTGTCTTTTGAGGTAGAAACTTGAAAAATTATTTTTTTTTCTCTTTGTGTAATTGTCTGCTTTTGGATGGCAAGGCAACAATAGAATATATGATAAAAGGTTGATTATATATATATATATATATATATATATATATATATATATATATATATATATATATATATATATATATATATATATATATATATATATATATATATATATTTTTTTTTTTTTGCTTACATATAAGTTAAAAAAATCTGCAAATAAGTGGTCTGGTCATTACTTCTCAAAATAGGAATTAATTCTAGTATAGAAATTATGCTCTCAACAAATTCTTGTTGACGAACTTGTCATCACTCAATCACTCAACAGGTAATTCCTCTCTTACCCCGGCTGGTGCTCCACGGATAGCAGCGTGGGCCCCCTCTCTGTCCCATGGGGCCCCGGGACACCAGGCGTCCTGACAGCCCCTGAGTTTCTCCAGCAGCGAGAGTCTCCGCCGGCTGCATCTCCACGGGATTGCTGTCGTCCCGTTAACAGGAGCATGCACTGCCCTGGACACCAACAGACAAACACTATGACCGGCATGCACAGCATATTTATGCACACAGAGCAACGGTTTGACACCTCTGCAAATAAACTTTACAGGCTGGGAACAATCGTGGGTGTAATTTTGGTCCTTTTTTTTGTATTTTGAATTCTTTCAAATTCTCAAAAATAATTAAAGACAAAGTAATCAGGTTGTACTTACATGTCTTTCTTCCTTTCCTCAGAAATTTCTGCACATTTTTCAGTTTTTTTCTCTCTTAAACTCCTCTTTCCTTCTTGCAGAGAACGTGTTACTTAAGAGCTCAAAATACCGGCAGGGCTAAAATAGGAAGTTCACTTTCGTCTCTGCAACACAACCCCAAGAGATTTCCTGCATTAATGTGCCGAATTTTCCACATTTCAACGTTGTCTCGACGAGCCGTGCTGCTGAGAAGAAATCTTTTCCCTTCTGTCCCGTTTCACATGACAACTAAAGCAACTTCGGGTTCCATTAGAAAACTCACAGCAGATTCTTATACCCTGCCCTTTTCTCAAGTCAGCCTGTGGTTAACCAAAACTCTGAGCACATTGTGAACAGTGAAAAGACTGCGTGTTCTCTTAATGCACTCTGAGGCTATATTTATGTGTAACTGCGGAGCTGCAGATGTCCAATGCTGGGCAACTTTTAAAACCTTTAAATGGTAAGATAGTTTGTGAATTTTTATAGGGCACAACATGTCACACATGAGAGGAAGAAGCTCTAAACTCTTAAAGCAGAAAAAAAAGACAAGTTAACAAAGGTTTGAGGTTATTTTGTGCTCTCTGTGAGTGGACTGGATAGCCAAAGCTTTCACAGCTCTGCATGCTTTGAGGTATTGTTGATATGTCAGAGTTTCCATGGCAAAAAAGATTAATGGTCGTTTTAAAATCAGAAAAGGTGCTAACCTACATTGTTATCTCAAACGATGAAGGATCAAGTATAGGACTGTGTGGTTGGTTGTCTGTCCAGTATTTTTCTTTATTGCCCAGTGATGGACTGGTGATCTTTCCAGTGATGACCCCGACGTTCCCTCATCGACTGCTGGAGTGGACGCATGGAGCAAAATTTCATATTTAACCATTATTCCGACTATATATATGGAATGCAATAAAAACAAATCTTTGTTTTTATTGCATTCCATAAAATTTTAAGTGAGGAAAGATCTACTCTATTACATGATAATATAATAGAACTTTATAAATGCAGTTTCACACATTATTTTAAATGATTTACTCCCCTGTTTTAACTGTCTGAAAGGAACAGTTGTCCAATAAGAACATGAGTCCAATAAGACTTTATTGTGGTCACCATTAAAGCACATTGAGGATGCTGTAACTCTTTAAATGAAAATCCGGATTGGGTTTAAATACACCAGTGGATTAAAAGCATCAAATACAAAAAATAAGGGGCATGCTGTGGTGGCTTAGGGGATAGCGAGTCCCATGTTTTGGAGGCCTTGAGTCCTCGATGCGGCTGGCGTGGGTTCAACTGCTGGACCAGGCAACATTTGCCGCATGTCTTCCCCCCTCTTCTTCCCCCTTCCTGTCAGCCTACTTCTGTATAAAGGGACACTAGAGCCCACAAAAAAAAACCCTGGATGGGGTAAAAAAAACAAACAAAAATTAAGCATAATTTGTAGGCATGCGCCAATTACCAATCTTTAAGAAGCTTGACCTGCCAATTCTGTCAGTCAAACCTTTCTCATAGGAGAGCAAAAGGAGAGGACAGTGGTTGGTTTTTAGACCAATCAACCACTGTTCATTGATTAGATGTGAAGATCTGTTTCACATGCAAGCATCAACTGATCACAGATCTCCCCAAATTAAGGAAAGAAATCTGCCAGACGAAGAATCAGTACATCCCTAATCATCTGTGTTGCAATTGTGGATTTACTTACTTGGTTTATCACAATAAATGAAGAACACATTTAGCAGCAGCTTCATTCCTCTGCTTGTTTTTGCTTCAAACCCACCTGGACTCAGCAGACTCCAGCAGAAAAACAACTGAAACTGAGAGTGGAGACAACTTAGCACAAGTAAAGTATGTTGTGTCTAATACCATAACATAGAGATGCCAAACTTGCCAGTCTTAAATTAAACCAACTGCAAAGCAAACATGACATGTTTTCAACATTCACTGCGAATGAAATGAAAGTTTTACAAATAAGAATGAGAAAACGTTCTTCAAAAAAAAAACAATAAAATGATACTCATAGTGAAGTGTACTTCACTTTGCTACAAGTTTTTTTGTTCCTGAGTATAAAAAAACTCAAGTACAAAAACAACTACAGAGTTTTTTGTACAGAAGTACAAAAAAAGCTGTACTCAAGTAAATTTACTTCATCACTGCTCACCTCTGATATTTGTTGATAGAGAAATAATGCTAATGTTCTGGAGCTGCTCAGAGTTATGACTTGAATCTGACTGAGAATCATTGAGGAAAAAATTAGGGTGATGGAAAGAAGTTCTTCCTACCTTAAAGACTTCTCAAAGATTTAATTCTTTTTGACACGCAATATTCCACTCAGCAAATCATTTTTTGCCTTCATTCTCCTTTTAAATTGTTTTATTGTCTTTTGAAAGTTGCCAACCTGATTTCTTTTCAGTACAAACCTATTGACTAAATAAAAACAATTTAAAATCTACATCTGCCGGGGGATGACCTTTGACCTGATCGTACAGAGTTTAAACTTCTAAGAAGGAGGAAATCCTGAGTAAATCGTTATTGGGCAGGCGAATGACAGACGGAGCAAAGTGCGGTAACTAGAGTTTCAGTCTGACATTTCCACTATCATTTTTAATCAACTGCATTCATAAGAAGAAAACAGAATGACACACTTATCCATTGACACAAAGTCAACTTGATCAGTTTAACAAAGGAAACATTTATTGCAGGAATTTGCACTGGTTGTTAGAATTAGTACATGTCAACGTATTTAAGTCCAGCTGAGTATTTTACTTTTTTTTAACACAATGCTTCATGCTCTCAGAGATCTCTCATTCAGCTTTTTTTCCGTACAAATCACGTCTGTTTTTTTTCTTTTTATGTTGCTTTGAATCTAAATTTATTGGCTATTAAAATTAAACCAGCAAAGAGCTCGACTGAAAGGTTACTGCTTCTAATTCTTTCTGCTGTTCCAAGATGAACCTTACACAAAAATATTATTTGTCTTATAGTTTTGCTTAAATGACCAAACAATTAAAATAAAATGACTTAAAGTTGAACAAAAGTAAAAACCAGTGAAGGTTCTAGTAAACTGTCTATCAAATGTATCTAAATTTGTACCAACCAGGAAGTTAATTTGCTGATGGAAACATTGTGACAGCTTTATCAGATGAGCTGCTTTTAGTTTGCAGGGAGGGAATGTTAGGTCACCTAACAGAACCTCGTTATCTCAAATCCAAATCCGGTTCTCATTAAAATGCAGCTCATCAGCACACGTCAATCATTAAGAGTCTTTTATGCTTAGAAGGAACACAGGGGGCTAAAACCCACATACAATGAGATTAAATCGATCAGAGGGAAAATGTTATCTTCAGCTGGGGCAAAACGAAGCTTGTGGAAAATATAGAGAAGTTAGTAAAGTGCAAAATGACTGACATAAACAAAAGTATAATTATGGGAAAGAACCGTCCTCAGATCTGAGAATGTACAATTAGAGAAACCCAACAGAGGCTCATTTCTGAACATCAAATCCTTATATATTAAGCTCTGGTTAAGCTTTAAACTGTCATTGCTTTTGTTTTGTTAATTAAAAGCAGGTCACTCCTCTGCTTTGGATTTGGGTTCAGCTGAAGCCGGAGTGCCTTTGACTGCAGCTCCTTTGACTGCAGCTCCTTTGTCTGCAGCTCCTTTGACTGCAGCTCCTTTGACTGCAGCTCCTTTGCTTCCTCCGGGATTCTCCTGCTTGTCCTCACTGTCGATCCTGGCATGCTCCTTCTTCACAAGCTCTTCAAGCTCCGCCTGGACGAATGTGGAAAACCAAACAGAGATGAATACAGTATATAAACATAATAGAGGACAAATGAGTCCAAAAAAAGTAAGAGATACAAGTTTTATGGTGTCAAATGAATAATGTGTTCCTATGTAGCATGAAGTGATGCAGCATAAAGTTAACAGTACCCCAGTATTGTCTTTCATATTGTGGCCAAAGAGATGCTACCTCCAGCTAGCATGAGGTTTATAATTTAGATATGCGACACATAAGGGCTAGTGCTATAAAATCCCCATAAAACAGCCGTCCACAAATAACTGAAATCCACAAATACTTGAGACGTCCCTCTAAAAAAAATGTTATAACTGCTTATTTTAACAGTTCAAACACTAAATACACTTTAAAATGCATCAACATAGACACAGTGGTTTTAGCAATACAACAGAGGCTAACGTCTATAGCCTTTCTTATTTAGGTGTAATTTCTTGCAATTCAGTCAATCAGCTCCAAGGGAAATGAATGGACCTGCTGACTGACCAACCAACCAATATCATTTCATCAAAGAATTTCAACTTCCAAAGCTGGATTTACTTTTGAGTATTTTAGAAATGCTCTATGAAAAAATCCTAACAGGCGGGTTTTCCGAAATAATTTAGATAATTTTGCACAAAAAAATCTACAAGTAATGAGCTACAAATATAGAGCCCACTGTCATTGCAATGCAAATCTTACAGCAATGACTTGATCACAGCATCACTTTATTTTATGCTATACTGCAGACACTTTGTCTGCACTGATGAAGATTTACTTCAACTCACCATGCTGAATATTTTACACCAACTGACAGCAACCTGACCTACTGTGGCTGAATTTTACACATTAATTTTACACATTTTCATCCTAATACACTTGCATTGTACAAAAGAAAGGCTCGTTACAAGGAACCTGTATACTTCAAATTTGACAAGACTTGATGTTTCACAAAACACTCTTCATTTCTCCATAGTTAGACCCACGTGAAATGCATTTTAGACAAACAGGGACACAGCAGCTTTATGATTATGTGTTCGTTCTTTACTGATGGAGCTCAGCTGTAAATAATGCAAAGCTGCAAGCATAAAAGATTTCAATGAGAAAACTGGGGGGCTCACCTTCCAACCCAGCAAGTCAGCGAGAGCCAAGCAGCCGTCATCACACGTACTGATCTGAGCTACGTCTCTGAAACCAGGAAAAAATACGACATGTTGGATGCGGAGATGATTTCAAGACAGGCCTTCATATCCCATCACAACAAAACAAACCAAAAAAATACAATCTATGTCTTTAATTAATCCATCATTGTTGAATTTGGATTTTACTTCCACTTTTGTTTATCTCTGTGGATTTATTATTAAAGGCACAACAAACCGTTTCAGAAAACAAACTTTTTCACACGTAGCACATGTAGCATAAAAACAAACAAGAAAACCCAACCCAAATATACAATGAACAAATATTTAATTATATCTAAGATCATATATATCAGTGTTAATTCTTTATGTTATTTTCATTAATTACAAAGTGGTTAGTTTAAAATCTCTTAGTACAAATAAACCAAAGAACAAAACAATTCAAAGCAGACAAATAGCTGTACACTTTGCACACACGTCTGTCTTCCAGACTCTGAAATTAAAAATTGAAATTTTATTTATTTGCACTTGTTAATCTGATGAAAGGAGTAACTATGTAGCACTGACTTTCTGTACACACAACTGCAGTAAAGACTATACTTTCTATGAAGACTAAGATTGCATATGGTTGGTAATTTCTTCTTACTGTGCCCCTCTGAAAAGCATTACACATTACTGGATCACAGCCTCATTTAGTAACTTAACTGTCCAATTTAAGGGCCGGCTTACATTTATATAGCCATCATAAAAATAATCATCCTGAAACACTTGGAACCAGATAGACCATAAATGAACAAGCAGTGATGAGAATGTGACTATGAACACCCACAGTTCACTGAATATGAAGGAGAGTGAGGGTGCTACAGTGTGGGACCAACAGACTAAAACTGTCATTTGTTCCAGCCTCAATCAGTCTGTTCCACGGCACATCACCAACTTAGCACGGTGCTTTTCACCACTAACGCCTGTTCACACCACTTGTTGCACTGTTGATTTGAGTCTGTGGTTTATCAATCTGCGGTGTTTTAATGTTTTTATTTGCAGCTGTGTAGAACTATGTTCAAGACAAACCTCCCTTTAGGGACAATAAAATATATACTTGTATTCTATTCTCGGCTTCATGAGAACAGAAACAGAAAAAAAACACTGATGGCAATTCTTTCAGGATGCAATGCATCACTCTCAGCATGCTATTCTGATATTTATATTCAGTCATTTCTACCTAAATTATGCATGATAGTTCGCTGCCCCCTGGTGGTCAAATAATACCACTCATCCAGAAAACGAGACATGAATAATTAGAATCAGAAAAAGAGATTGACTGATCAGAATTGTAAGTCTTAATGAAAAGCTTAATAAATACATTTGTTTTTAAGAAATATATCTTAACTTATGACAGGAATCAAAATATTTCCTTCTAGCAATTACTTGGTGTCATTGTAAAAGCAGCCACCTATTTGTGTATTTTCTGGAGGATGTAGATGAGGAGCTCTACCACTTAAAAAATGCTTCCATTATTCTTAAGCATAGCACATGACAAAAAAACATATTAAGAAACTCAAAAGAATAAAATACAGTTCAGTGTTCTTGTTGTCTATTGAACGTCTCAATATTTCTGCTGGCTTTATGGACAACAGACATACATTTACAACAGACATTTAATGTGTCGTTCAAAATACAATTTCCTTTAAAATAGTTTCTTACATCTCTGTACTTCTTTTACTATGAAAATAGATAACTTTGCTGTCAGCAGAATCTGCACTGAACTTTCACACCATTCATGTAAAATGTTTCCAACTGGCTGGTCAATCTGGAAAATGTCAGTTTTTCAGATCACCTCTAACAAAAATAAAAGTATCCTCAACAGGTAGTGATCAACATCTAAGCCAGTTTATCAAATAATATGACAGAATCTCAGCATTACCTGTACGCCTTCTCTGAGTCAAAGTCCATCCCTCCTCCAAAGCCAAGCAACCCCAACATAGGATCTGCCTGCAGACGGAAACAAATAAACCTTACACAAGGCAGTGTGAAGAAAGTAGGTATGTACAGGTGATGGAGCAGTAAAGACTCACCTGTCCTGTTTTCTCCATGTTAATGAGCAACCTGGGGCAACTTTTTGAAACCCTAAATGACAAAAATGGAAGATGAAAGAATCCAACAGGAAAGCCAAAGCAGGACAGTTTCAGAAATGACGAAGTTACGTTACACAATCAGATTATAAAAGCTACTGAGACTAGATGTGGAGTACCTGCCGACTAAACTTGCAAACGGTTGAACCTGCAGAGATGTGCCCATGACTATGAGGAGATCGCATCGAGGAAAATCCTGACAGGGAAGCAAAGGTGAGACATTAATTTGCTTATGTTTTTGCAGAGGTTAAATCACTGTTATGTGCTCACCATCTTCATGGTAGTGAAGAAACGGGTTGGCAGGTTCTCTCCAAAAAACACAATATCTGAGGAAAACAAGACAAGGACAAACGGTGAGAATAGAGACGAATGAAGCAAAATTTTAAATGAACAAACATGATGATTGACTGACCTGGTTTGACCAAACTGCTGCATTTTTCACACTTTGGAATCTCGTCAGAGAAGATTTTTTCTAAAACACAGACAAAAATGAGAATCTCAAATCTCAAGTGATCACAGGAGCTTAAAAATGTCACAGCACCTTTCATCCAGTCCAGGTTGTACTCCTTTTTGCAGAGGAATTTGACACAGTGAGAGGTGTAGAACGTTCCATGTGCTTCAATCAGATCGTCTCCTTCCAGCCCTGCAACTCGCTCAAGGGTGTCGATGTTCTGAACAGACATGCACACCAACATGGATACAGGAACTTTAAGTAATTTGAATTATTCTGTGTGCAGTGACATGTTCTTTCTCTCCCCCCACCTGCGTGTAGCATCGTCTCAGAACCCCCTTGTCCTTCAGCATCTTTATGAAGTAGTGGCAGATTGTGGGCTAAAACCAAGCATGAGGGTAAAAAACAACTCTTAGTATTTGGTAAGAACCGGCTTTTCCCAATCTGCAGGCTGCTTGTTGTACCTTAAACTGTCCTGGGTACAGCTCCCTGGCCAAAGCAAAGAATGGTTCTGGATGTTTCTGTGATGAAATTATGGAAAATTCTTCAATTTTCACATGTCACTATTTTGAGAGATGCAATTCAATCTTGAACAGACCTTGAAGTAATCGATCTGGAAGATGGCCTCTGGGTAAGGCAGGTTGTACTTTTGCAGGTTTGCATAGAGACCCGTTTCTGGAGAGCGAAAATCTGGGATCCCAGCAGCTGTGCAAGAAGAAATCATGAAAAATTACTCAAACAGGACAAAAACGGTTTGCTTTATTCTCTAAAAATTAATGGGGTATACTTACATGTTGATATTCCTGCTCCAACCATGCAAATGATGTTTTTACCTATGACAGAGAGAGGTAAAAACATTCATAATAAATGGATTCATGATTCAGTCATGAATCCATTAATTAATAATTTAGCACTCTCTAAATCTTATTTTCTTTTTCTGGGTGAATGTCCTCAGATTAAATATATATCTTTTATCATTATTATCATTTTCAGTGAGTATATAACCCTAAAAATACCCAGAAATAAAGTAAAACATAATAAAACAAAACTCACATTTGCCGCTGCTTATGTAGCGCGCCACGCCCTCCAGAGACAACTCATCCAGAACTTTCTCTGAAGAGCCCAACCCCAGCACACTGGAGAAGAGGCCGCGCAAGACGTCCACTGGAAAGGTCAGGAGAGAAAAGGAAAAACAAGATCAGTTTATTCACGTTTTCACATTAAGAATTTGTACTTTCTATGCCACTACATTTCTATAATATGGTGTGTTGCACATTCAATTTTTTGTTGCTGTTATTTATAAGTTTGAAAGTAATCAAAAACTTATTGAAGTAGGGATGAAACGATTCCTCGAGTGATTAGAGTACCTCGATTATTAAAATTGGTCGAGGAAAATGCATCTGCCTCGAGTTAATTTGTGTTTTATTATTTAGCGCGATTATTTAGTGCTACAGCCGGGTCAATATTAACTGTCTGAGTTATTGATGAAAGCCAAGTGTAAGCAGCAGTTTTAAGTTCGAGGATTTTATTGATTCATGATAATGTCCAGGCTTTTATTGTTATTTTAAGCATTCTTAAAATAACTGGCGTGATGCCTGGAGTACGGCAGCTTTTCTCCTCCCGGAGCTGCTGCCAAGAGGTTTTAACAAACGGGTGGCGGAACGCATTGTGGTGGTACATTGCTGGTAGATGAGTTTCTGTGACGAACTAAGGAGCCAAATTACGTCGCTAAAATGAACAGAAAAGCTATAAATGTTTGGGCGAAGTGAGAGTTCATCTATTAAATTGACTGGAGACATAAACAAAAAGGTGGAGTATACACTTTTGAAAACAAATATGTGTACTTGTGAGCATGAATCCTTATTATTAAATTGAATATAATTTCAAATTTTTGTATAACTTTTCTTTAGCTTAATTTAGAAGTGAGCTATGATTGTTATAGGTTAATTTCCTAAACTACAGGAAAGTTATTGTTAAGGAAAATCAGATATTAACAATTGGACTGATGTTGGTATTTGATAGTAACACTGCTGTATGTTAAATTTACCAGTATTTTAATATTTTTTTAAATCCGATTACTCTATTAATCGTAAGAACAATTGATAGATTACTCAATTACTAAAATATTCGTTTACAACAGCTCTATATTCAAGTTAACCTGTTCAAAAATCACTCCATGTGGCCCTGGTCCAAGTTTAGAAAATGGTGTCAGAAAATACAAATATTGTTCACTATTGACCCAGTGCCTATTCCTCTGTTATGTGTGTCTAACGCCCCTTTTATCAGGCAGACAACATTTACTTGAATGTGTTTAATGCTGTTAAAATCACACAATGGTTTTGATTTTGGTTAAATAAAAATTTTCACAGGTATAATCGTTCCTCTTTCTTGTTTTGCTTAATGGTATTTAACTGCTGAAATTCTGATGCATAAACTCACAAGTACAAGTGTAAACAGTATACAAATAGTATTCACAATTAATAGTATTCTAGAACATTACGTTGGGGAATAGATCGATTTACTTTCAATACTTGAACTATTTTTAAAAGCAAACACTTACTTTCACTCAAGTAAAAATGTTAATGATGTACCTTTACTACAGTATTGTGCTTAAGTACAACGTTTGAGTATTTTCTTCACCGCTGTCATATGAGTGTATGCAGTATATTTAAACGTACTCCCTGCTTCTCCTGTAGCTTCGTCTTCACTGCTGCTGTCTGATTGATCCTGCAGAGAAAACAACGCGCGACTTGTAGAATCGGTTCACTGATTGGTGACTGCTATGAGCCAGAAACAGAGCAGCTCTTTGTTATGATGCTAACCATCGTCTGGATCTCATTACATCTGACAGCACCTAAAAAACAACTCAAGCTTGACAGAAAACAGTGACTCCCACCTCGGGTTCAGCGGTAGCCTCCTCCTCTTGTTCTTCTTTTTTAGGGGACTCTGGAAATGAAATCACCATGATGTAAAACTCGAAAGTCTTGTTTTAAAGGGACAAAGATGTAACTGTGTTTTCTTTCTAGATCGGACAGCCGTCCTACCTGATGGTTCAGACATTTATCCGCTTGCTAGGAGTCCAACACTACAAATTTTTGGTTGACATTCAATAAAAATCGCTAAAATCGGAGAAAATATACAGGAACCCGACGCTTTAAATGTACCCAGCTGTTCCCTCTTGTTGTTGTCCGTCAGAAAATTACGTCGGCGTGAACCGCTTCCGCGTTCAAAGAAGACAATAGTTCCCGTTGATGTTCATTTCCCTTATTACAAAAAATAATACTCTAAAACTCTTAATATCAACTAACCCCACCGTTAATAAGCGAAAGTTGCAATTAAACGTGTCGCCAATTTATTTGGTTGTAGAAGATAAGGTGAGTCAAACACAGCAGTATTTTAACAATGTTTAATTTTCACATCAGCCAATTATGATATCGCAGAAGCGACTATCACTGTTTATTTTTATTTCTTGGTGTCTTCATTGATTTGTTGTGTATCTGCTGCAGAACAGGCTCACACTGGATTATGGGCTTTATTATTCACATAAGCTTCCACAGTGCTGATTACAAATACATACACTTACACACACGGACACTGTATTGGCAATTAACTACATAACATAATGTTTAAAATACATTAAAAATGAATGAAAGAATGAATGAATATATTATTTGCATCATGCCCTTCCCGCCCCCACGTGAAGGATGAGATTTTATTGATAAACACTAACCCCTGGTTTCACCTTAGGGGATGTGCACTGAAAAACACAGTGCAAGCCAAAATACAACAATACATACTTTTACAACCGTATACGTTTGCAACTTAACGTTTATAACTTAAAATAACGCTACAACCCAAAAATAACTTCCGTTTTGGCATATAAGCAAATGCACAGTTTTATTTACACAATATTTAAGACATCTACTCACTTACATCAAACACATACCTTGCGCCTCTATCAAGGGGCCCGCTCCTAACAAGATACATTTTATCGTCTACGTTACAACTTATGGTCAGTCCAGTTAGACCGGACGTCGTCCCTTCAAAATAAAAGTATTAAATATGAAAACAGAAAATTAATCATAGCTACAATCAAATAAAAGCAATAAACACTAAAAGGGAAAATAAGCAAATAAAAAAAAATATTTAAGGTTATTTATTTTACTGCAAAATCACAGGTGGTATAGTTGTTGGTACTACTAGCAAATAAAAGTATAAATATCACAAGTGATAGAAGCAAGTTTATTTCAGATATTGACCACTGGATGATTGAGGACCTTTAATTATCTCACCACCATGGATGGAATGAACAGGATGGTAAAGGAAGAAAAAATCTCCAAAGCTCAGTTTTAGACAACTGCAAAAGACTGAGCTGCATTTTGTGTTTCAAATAGATTTGTCAGACACGGTTATTATTTTTGCAAGTAAAATAGAAAAGAATTCAGCCTTACTTTGAAGAATAAAATCTTTATTATGTACACCCATTTTTACATTCAGTGACAAAGTCCCAGCAAATTGAAGTTGGACATGAACAGAAACTTTCTAAATATGAACATTTGCAGGATCAACGTGCAGCCTTACTCACAAACTGAGAAATACACAGGGCATCCAGACATATAGTTAAACTTTTGTGTGACATGTTTCTTTGCCCACATCTGTTCTATGTTTCTGCTTTTCTTATTTTTCCTGCATTTATTGTGCCTTATGTCATGATTCTTCAATTATATAAGCTTATCATGAGCTCTTTGAAAAAAAAAAGAGAACACCAAAAGCCTCCAAGTCTTTCTGCAGTGATTCTAGTTGTAATCGACCCACTACCTCTCTGCTTCCAGGCGCTCCTCTGACTTCTCCCTTCCAGCCTGAGGCAGACTGAGGTCGTAGCCCTCTGCTGTGATCTGGCATTGAGGTAGCATCTCCTCCAGCAGGATGATCACCAACCCTGGACTTGAAATCCTCGGGAGGGAGGACACATTCAGATGCTTTAGCTGCCTTCAGTAAGTAGACACAGAAAAAGGAGAATATCATTACACAACATTGCTTTAGAATAATGGTGTTGAAAGTGAGGCATAAAGGCCATTTGTGCATGCTGGACTGATTTTGTTTGGCTCACAACTCTTTTGTGAGAATAATCTGAATTTGACTTGTTACCACAGGCTGGTGATGATGGAAATTTTTTTTAATTGAGGCAACATTTTAATTTAAGGTTAAAATGTCTCAATGGAAACAATGGAAACTGTACAGCGCACATTTAAATATTACACTTTTTCTATTTCCTTAACTTCATAGTAAATAAGACTGCTGGGGCTCTGCTTTTATTATATTGTTAATCATTATCTTGATACATTTCTTATGACAAGAAATTTGATTAATCATTGTCGAGAAAAATTAAAATTAATGATGTTTATAAAAACAAAACCAACCGTATTGTCGGGGATTTCATTTTTATTTTTTTTAACCCTACAGGGGATCTTTTTGTGGGCTCTAGTGTCCCTTAATATGAAAGTATGCTGACAGGAAAGGGGGAAGGAGAGAGGGGAACACATACGGCAAATATCGTTGGGTCCGGGAGTCAAACCCGCGACGGCCGCATCCAGGACTCAAGGCCTCCAAACATTTTGTCGCGTTATCCCCTTTGCCACCACGACACGCCCATAGGGATTTAATTTTTACCATTTCCTCTACTGTTTATTCAAAGGGAGTATTATATTTATGATACTCTAAACCCAAAATAAATACCAGTAAATTTTAAAACATGATTAAATTCAGTTACTGTGTAGTTTAGTGATACACTAAACTACACAGTGATCTTTAGGACTTTCGTCCTAAAGAAGGCAATTACAAATGGGGATGTTTTTCAAGAGCAGTATTTATATTTGCAGAGCTACCACTGCTGTGTCATGTCAGAGAAAGAGAGACCCAAATCCTGTTGTTAGTGCTGAGAATTAGAAACTTTAAAATATTTTCTCCAATCAAGCCCAAAAGAAATTGCAAACCGGATGGCTTTCTTTAATAAGAAAAATATGCAAAACTTTGGATCTACAAAGATTGAAATATTCTTTTCCTACAAAAAATTCATAAGCTTAGTTTACTGATTGAGCAGATTAAAAATATTATTTTAGTCAAAGAAAAAAGTACATTTGCAGCCTTACTCACATTAAGCCTTACATTTGCAGCCTTAGGTAATTTTGGAATATATATATAAAAAGGTTTGGACTACCGCGCTGCGGACTGTAGGCTACACTGAGCATAGAGCTTACCTGAGATTCCTGAGAGCAGCCAGGCCGCCCACGGTTATCCTTGGACATTGAGAAATGTCCAGCTCCTCCAGAGAGTCCTGGAATGTGTGGAGTCCTGCCAGGAACCAGTCATCCACCTCATGACAGCCTTGGAGCTTTAGAGTCCGCAGACGTTGCCTCTCTGCAGGTGTTGATAAATCAGATCAAAAACAGGACCAGCACATTCAGTGACTCTGAAAAACTAAAGAGCTGAGAGGAATCATCTTCCTCACAGCATATTACCCAGGTTAGACAGTCCTACGTAGTTGATGATGGTGTGACTCATGTCTACTTCTTCCACAGGTGTGTCCTTGTAGTTCAGGAAATCCCAATTGAATTTGCCACGTGAGTCTGCGCGGAACCACTCAGACTGGCCCACAAACCTGCAAAAGTAACAGAAGTTATGATGAAAGGAGAGAAAAGGCTGAGGATTCGAAGAGCAGTTCATATGTGAGGAGTCCATATGAGCTTTTTTAAGAGAGCAGCGGCTTGTTGCAGAAGTTATAGCTCTTGATAGCTTTAAAGAATAATTTCAAAGGAACTAATTTCTCAAATATTTGAATCTTTTTTTCTACAAAGATGTCTTCAATTTTCAGAGTAAAAACCTGAATTTTCAACAAAAACATCATTGGATTTCATCACTTAAAGCAAGTATTAAAAGAATTTGGTAAACTTAGTCTCAAGTTTCAAAAATGTCCTCTGGCCCTGGTCCTTTTCACACCATATGTATTGACAAGTTCATAATAAATATTTAGTCAAAAGGAGCATGATCTTGTTAGACTGAATCTGTCATAATAAATGTGGAAAACATCCAGTTACCTGACAAAGCATTTACAGAACAACTAAAAATGATGCAAAGGGATGTGAGCAGGAGCCACTTACCTAAATCCTCCTCCTTGATTTAAAATATAATAGGCAGATGCTATGTCTGGACCATAAAGCTTGTGTGTGAAACCATAGTAACTGTAAAAGACAGACGAAAAAATTGGGATTAGGCATCACTTGGTTACCAGAGTCCAGGTTTGGCCAGGTCAAATCATAAAAACTCCTAAACTATTTGCTGTTCAGGAGATGCGGGAGAAAATGTTAGAGTTGGCTTAATGAAGACTCCTATAATCCAGAACATAAACAGATTTGGCTGTTAGGGAATATGTTCAGATGTGGAAAAACAGCTCAGTAACGGTTCGGAAACTAAAGGTGCAAAGTCCATCACAATTACTGTCTAAAAGTGCAGTTGGTAACTTCGGAGCAACAGGTCTGTTAGGAACACAACTTTTCAGCAAGATATAGGAGCTTGTTTTAAGTCAATAATTCATTAATGAATGATGAAAAAGTACTCATTCAAATGCCAGATTTTCACTTACAAAAAAGACATTTTCCAATATTACAAGTGAAATAATCTCCCAGAGGAATCAGTACATTTCCTTCAGTACATTGGAATCAGTACATTTCCATTACTAATAAAAAAATATTGATTTAAATTAAACTAATTGACTTATACTATATCTTCCTGAAAAATTACTTGAAAATTACTTGTCTTATTTCAAGCAAATTAGAAATTGGACCAAAAATACTTGGTAAGATTTTGTGTTTTTTGCAGCGTGATTGCAAGGTGTCCAGTTCCTGTGGCTGCTAAACAAGCCCAAATTATCATAATCCCAAATAAAGGGCACTGTCTCCAAATTTGGTACTGTGTATTTTGATCAAACATTTCTACTTTACACTATGTTAGCATTTTTAATATAGACAAATGTTGGAAACAGGGCTTAATATTTGAAAAACAAAAACAATGACAATGTCAATGCTGTGAATAGAGATTTCTATCCTGAGTTACTCCAGGACCCCATTGCCTTGCAAGACTTTAGACTTTATTAAATATAAATACAAAACTCGGAAAAAATAAGTACAAATTTGGACAAAAATGACTAATTTGCAAAGAAAGTCACAAAAAAGAGAAAAGACTATAATAATGACCGAATAATGATTTTCTGGTCTATGCTGATGAAAAGGATTCAAGAAAAAATACTTTACACACATGTTCTAATATGTAGGCCAATAGAAATAATGGTACCAAACTGATTTCTCACCTTTGTCTTGAAAATTGAACTCAGGGTGATATAAAAACTGTAATTGTTCTACTGTTATGTTGCTCAAAATGTACCAAATGTGTTTTTGATACATAAAACTTTGTTTGTCTTACAAGTTCTTCTTTCGGAGCTGGTCCTTCCCAAACCGGGACTTCCAGTTTAGGAGCGCTTCTACATCATAGAATCGCTGGGCGAGGAAGTCAAGAGACCTGGACACGAGAGAAGGAGGAGATGCTGAGCTGGAGCTCCAATGTCGCCTAGCAACGAGGAGGACAGCAGCTCGCTGGCAGCACCTGCGTAAAGACTGAAAAGATACAGACGATCTGATGAAAAGGGGGCATGAACAAACACGGTGCTGGTAAAAATGGAAACGTAAAGAAATAAAGAAGAAAATATTATAATAATATAATAATAAAGGCAACAACGCTGTACTGTGTTCAGCAATATAAAAGAATTAAGGAACCTTCAGTCCTGTTGTCTGAGATCATATTACCACGACATTAGCTAACTCTTTACCTAATCTTGATTTAACGCAGTTTATAACAAAACAATTGGCTCAGAGTAAATACGGCCGATCTACAAAATACACACTCCAACAGTGAAACTGACTTTTTTTCTTTATATATCATATTTCTCGCTGGGTTTAGCAGAAATTTGAAGGATAACTCACTATCAAGGGTGCCGACATGACAGCAACGTCCAACAGTAAGCCGTGTAGGACAAACCTTCCGCTTCCGCCTCTGGGATTTTTTCAGAGCCGCTTTTCTTCTTGTCACCACTAGGTGTCGCAAAGCGAATGCCTCTGAAAGGCGAACTGTCCTATTTTACGGGATTATTTGAATTACTAAAAATTCATAAAACAGCCTTCTTAGTTCAGTGTTAAGGATAAATCTTTAAATCTTTCATGTTTAAAAAATGTCACAGAAAAGGAAATTAATAGACTTTCTGATAACCTCTGTGTCTCAAAATGTGATAATTTTAATTTTTTTGTTGCTGTTTCAAAGTTACATAAAACCAGAAAAAAGAGCTTGGTTGAACCTGCAGTTTTAACACAAAGCAGAGAGGTAAACTTTGAATATTTACCACAAACAAATTAAAATAAGAAAATAGACTCTTTCACTTATTGTTTGCCATCCAACATGTTGCCAGATTTTAAATGTGAATAGCTGAAATGAACTTGGAATCTTTGTTTTAATGTAAAATTTGGGTGATATAACAATAATAATAAAAAAAAAAACCAAAGAGAGTTGTATGTAACTCCAAAAGTAAAAAGTCTCCAACTTTTGTAAAATTTCTGTTGATTTTTTAAAAGAATATTTAAAGTATTTTAGTTCTAAATACAAGTTGTATATTTTTGAAACGTGCTTGTTATTGTTACGTCCTCTGAGGTTAACAGTTACTTTCTAGAATTGTCCTTTCGTGCTACAAGGTGATATAGAATATTCTCTGAACTGTCCTCACTCAAACGTAACACTTTCTAAACTGCTCTAAAATGCATTTTACAAACCGAGAGGGACCCAGAGATGTTTTATCATCGAAATAAGGTTTGTGTTGCTGACCATGTAACTTTCTCTCCTACATTTTTGATATTGTTCACAGATTAGATTCACTCTACTCCAAATTCCTCTGTTTGGATGTAAGGTAGTCATTAAGGACAGTTTTTATCAGTTTGCATATTGTATTTTTCCTTTCCCTTGTCTTTCACAGAAAAAGCATATCATCTGTGAAAAAGTTGAAGGAGATCAGGGCTCACGCAACAACAATAACAACAACAACAACAACTGGATAAATTATTGGCTGCAGCGCTTGTACAATGTGGTAAGTCCCTGTTTTTATTTATACAACTAATGTAGAAGTTTGGAAAAACCTGGACTGTCTGGAATTTATTCTGGTCATTTATTTTAGTTATTTGTCTTTTGTATTTTATTTAATTTTTTACATCAAAGCTTAAAGATATTGGATTTCCAACGAGTGGAAGAACTCAAACAAGATTTCAGCCTCAGGAGAAAAAACAAAAGAAGAAGACAAGGAAGAAGAAGATTTTCTGGGGACTATTTGATTGCTTCATGGTAAATCTAGCACTTTATAGGCTTGATTTTGGAGTTGATTCTACTGAAGCTCTGCAGGTCCATCTTTTTTATTCTAATGAGCTTGTTGTTTGTCTGACAGAGAATAATACAAGTGTATCCTGATTCTGATGATGATTCTCAGGATCAAAAGAGAAGGTAACCTCTGTACTCACGGAGTGTTTGTAACGTGTCCAACATTTTGACACATGACAACCACTAATCTTGGTGTAATTCTTCAGGATTGTAGCTCTTTGATAATGCTTCACAAACAGGAACAAGAAAAAATGTGCTGTGCATTCAACCTTGAATTAAATACAGTGGAGCCCACTGGCTTAAGTTGTCACCTAATTAGTACATACATCCCTCACAGGATTAACACTGAGGTGTATGCGGTGCAGTTGCTTCGCCCGTAATGCATGTGTGTAGGGAACCAAGTCATTAAAATCAATCATAGTTACAATATATATAAATGAAAACGTGTGAAGCATACCAATAGATACTACTAATTCAAAAGTGATAAACTTGTTCCGGAGAACCACGACTTTCCTCCAGTCTCCCCCAGTTGTCCATTCCAATGTGCTTCAGTCTCAAATTTGGCTCCTGTGCAGTGGGAAGCACCACTGTAAAGGTATGCACTCACCTTAAAGCACTAATAAACATTAATCCCACGAAAGCATTACACCAACATGGTGTTTAGAAGCAGCTAATTCTAAAGCACCATAGTCAACCATGTCAAGTCTAATACTGCCCTCCAAGCCTGGTCAAGAAAATTTGTCATTGCACACAAATAATTATTTTTTTAACCTTTTTATTGACCTACACTGTGTCTTTGACCTTTTATTTAAGTTGTTTAACAATTGGTAACATGTTATCCACAGGATAGCAAATAGTGAAAAGAGGATAGTGAAAGAGTCTTTTTTTGTTATTTTAATTATTTTGTGGTTACAAAAATTCACAGTTTGTCTGTCTGCGTTGTAATAAAGCTAAGATTTTTTTCGTCTTATGGTTTTAGCTTGATTTTCCATCCCTCTTCAAACGTTTTGCAAAGAATGAGAAAATGTTTCAGCCACTTTGAAGTGGAAGTGAAAAACATACCCCAAAAACTTTGCAGCTGAAATGACTGAAAAATATTGAGATTTATCAAAACACATAGGAATCTAATTACTAATGAAGTGACTTATGAAGGTAATTGGTCACGCTTTAATTTAAATTGTTGAGGTAAATTTTTCTGTTATTTAAGAGGTTTTCTAAATGATTTCTTTTTACTTTGCAGCCCACTTCACATGAAGACGCAGCAGTACAGGAGCTATAAAAAGGACACTTCCTCAAAGCACAACCAGAACGTTCCCACAAAGTACCTCCACCACAACACATTAAGTATGAACAGATTAATTGTTTTAATCATACTGAACAACTCTGTCTGTTTGTGTTTGTGCAGATTCACTACAATCCAGGTCCAGTCCACTTGTACGGAGCATCAGAATGCAATGTTACTTGGGTAAAAAAACGTCTGCAACCTGTAATTATGCACATATCCACCAGGAACAATGAAACTGAAAATGATCTGTTATTAAACACCATGATGCTAATGTGACTGTGCATTTTTGCATCAGATTCCCAAACATCAATATGATCTGCTACATGAACGCCAGCCTGCAGACTTTGCTTACGCTCAAGGAGTTCGTGGAGGACATCAAATCCCAGGAGGACGTGTTGGCACTGTGTCCCGAGGCTCAGCTCATGAGGTACAGCAAGAACACATGCACAAACACACATAGAGAAATCTGTGAGTTGAAGACAAAACCAAACAGCAGCCTTTATTTTCCAGATGTTTCCTAGACATTGTGAAATGTCGCTGCTCACCTGATTCAAGGTTGAAACTGGAGGTGGTTATAAGGTTTAAGAAGGTCCTCTCTTTCCAGGCCCCGGAGTTTGGATATGAAGGCATGAAAGTTAGTCAGCTGCTTCACGTTCACGTGGATCTGTGTTTTACCTGACTGCAGTGTTTGACATTAATTTAACTCTGCGTATTCTTGTGCGTTTAGGACGCCCATGAGTTCCTGACAGCTGTGTTGGATCAGATGAAGAACCTGCAGCCCCCTCTGACAAAGACTGCAGCCACTATAGGGAAAAGATACAGATGCCCAGTTCAGACACATCTACAGTTCAAAATGCGGAACACAAGGATGTGCAAAGGGTAAAAGGCACTCTTCTACCCAGAACTAAACATACATTTCCTCCTGCTTGTCCTGAGCAATGTTCATTATCTCAATAAAAAAACAAGTGTAATATTTTCTGCTTCTTATCTGCAGTTGTGGTTTTAAGTCCATAAGAGAGGAGGATTTCATCATGCTCTCTCTGGACCTGATTGCTGGAGGTTCAGTGCAGAACATGCTCAACATGCACGAGAAGGTATAAGAAACTCATCTATTTAATCCACCCATCATTCAGACAATGTTTTTATGATTCTTAGTGCTTTTTGTGCTGTAAATAACTCACAATTTGTTTTATCCACAGGAAAGACAGCTAGAGTTTAAGTGTGGGTGTGGAGGAAACACATCAGTTCTCCAGTCTAGATTTCTGACCCTTCCCAAGTGAGTGGCAACACCATTTTCCAAATGTCTTCAGCAAACTGTGAATATAGATGTGTTTATGTGCAATAAAGTCTAAAGCATCAGTTTCTCATCTACAGATATTTGATTTTGCAACTAAAGAGGTTCACTTTCACAGAGAACCTGGTGATGGTCAAACTGGAGGACCCCATCATTTTGTGCAGGGAGATGACAGTAGCTGGCCACCAGGTACACAGATTTGTACAACTCAAAACCAAACATTGAAAGGTACTGTTGGAAAATGTGTGATTGTGACATGACAGTTGTGTGTGATGCTCACAGTTTTTGCCTCTGAATCTTTACAGTACAGCCTGGTCAGCGTTATCAGCCACGTAGGTTCATCGGCGAAGACAGGTCAGATAACATCTTACAAGACTTCTGTCTAATTTTATTTAAATTTGACCAGAGTTTAAATTTGACCTTCAAATTTCAAGCTAAAAAAGCCTAGACACTTGGCTATTCTTTAAATCCCAGAGTTCTCATCTATTCTTTTTCTTTTAGGACACTACGTGAGCGATGGGCTTCATCCGGACCACTCCTTGAAGGACGGAAACGATCGATGGCTCCACTTTAATGACATTTATGTGATAGAGACAAATGGAACAGTCATTTCTGAGATGTGCACAGAGGAGTCTTATATTCTTGTCTATCAGAGGAGGGTAAGACAATCCACACCATGAAGCTGGTTAGTTTATTTCACTTCACTACATGTCAATATTTTTTGTCTGTTTTTAGGAGTTGTCCACTCTGGTATGAGGACCCAGCCCTCAGGAGGAGGGGCACACCCTAGAGAGCCTGGTTCCTCCCAAGGTTTCTTCCTAAATGGGAGTTCTTCCTTGCCACTGCTTGCCAAGTCACAAATGTACTTTGTCACCAGATTGGGCTGCAAGTGACAAAACACAATCTAAGTGGCTTGCTCTCTGGGAGTTATACAATTAAAAACTCTACAAACCCAGTTCAATAGAAGGAAGAATGATTTTTGTTTTTTTTCTGGATGTAATTTTGTCCACAAGCAGACCAGAGATGGGTTTGTAGATTAAATAAATTGAAAAGAACTGCCTCATCTAGAATACGAACAAGAGAGCAGAACTACTGGTCTCACATGCAGATGAAGTCAGAGGTTTCCTAATGGCTGAGTCAGTCAAAAATACAGTGAAGGTCACCAGATATAGAGTTAACGTCTCCAAGATACATTAGGTCAGGGGTGTCCAAACTTTTGCTCACGTAGGCCAAAAGTGTAGACTCAAATGTAGTCACAGGCCAAAAACAACAACCTAAAATCAAGCAAATAAAGACACCTGATATTTATTGTAGATCCAAAATAATGGAAGGGATTTTTACAACCGTGTATTAGGGCCATTTTAGGAAAAAAAAGAAAAAGCAGCATATTTCTGCCAAATTCTCAGAAATTTTGGATCCTGGGCCTCACTTTTTTACACCCTGCCTTAGGTCAACTCAACTTCGGCACTGCACAGTGGAACAGTTTTAGCACTGAGTTTGATGCTTTTCTGTGTGGAGCTCTCCCTGTGGATGTGTGAATTCCCTCCAGGTACTCTGCCTTCCTCCACCACCCATAAACATGCATAGAAGGTTAATTGGCCAAATACTGTAAATGTAAACAAAATTAAACCAAAGAATAACACAGGAAATCTATTTCTGTAAAAACAAATCCTCATAGCTGATCCTCAGTCTCATCTGCCTTGGATCCAAGGCAAAGATGTTGGTAAAGAACAATACAAACATGACACCATTTCAACCTGCAGACAGATTTTTGAGGAGTAAGGTAACCATGTGCTTCAGTAGATTCTAATAGAATAGAAGTTACTTCTAATAGAAGTAGCTTCTAATAGTTAGGAAAAGGTGATTTCTGTTGAAGTTTATGACAACTGTGCTGAATGACACAGATGTCATCCAACCTCTGAATTAATGGGTGTATCATAGATTCTGCTTTATTTTTATCTTGGAAAAAGTAATCTGTGTTCAGTTCTCTGCCAAACTCCTCAAAACATCACCGTCATCTGATCAAAAGCTTCTCTGTTTTGAACTTGTGTTGCTGAATAATTGATAAGGTTTTGAGAACTTTTACCTGCTGTTTGATGTCCTGGTTTTATGTTTGTTCACATTCATGAATTTTTGATTGCATCTGAATGGACTTTAGAAAAACAAACCTTGCGTTAACCTGAAGTTGGAGGTCAACAAAACAAAGTAGCTCAGGGTTTCATTCTGTGCCATGAAAAGTTCAAGTGGTCTGTAAAATGTTGAGAAAAACATCAAAATATCTCTTAAATGTTGGTATAATATTAAAAATACTGTTATGCAAAATCAATACACCTATCAGCAATCTCAATTTCTTTAAAGAGGAAAAACTGAAGGATTTGTGAAAATATTCTTTTATCTGTAGGTACCTTCAAGTGTCACTGATAACCAAATATTATTGAAAAGTCATATGCCATCCATTTTGTTGAAAATCACAGGAAAAACTTTCAATAGCTTTGATATCTTTTTGTGTTTTTCTCACTTTTTCTACAGACTACGACTCCAACATTTCCAAAATTTCCACACAGACAAACTTCCATTCCTAACAATCAGACGTCACCACAAGATGGCGCTCTCCGTTACAAGCTGATAGTAAGACCATTTGGTCAGTGGCCTTTCACTGTGACAACTGTATTTCTGTTAAATGGGACAGAGCAAAAGTGCTTCCACAGTCTTTTTTTGCAGATGAAGTCAGAGGTTTTCCTAATGGCTGCTGCCCTGCGGTTCCCCTCTCTTTCCTAGAACTGCAGTGAGTGATGGTCCTGAGTGAGAACCGTTACCATTAGCTGTATCTTTAGACGCTACCGCTTCTGTTTTTACAGAGACAAAGGTTCACAAACACACAAACACGCACATGCAAATAAATACTACACATGTGCATATATATACAGGGGCCTCTCATAAATGCTTGAATTTTAAAACAGGCCTTAGATCTAAATTTGTGAATTTGTTTCATGAAAACAAGACTACCGTTAAACTTAATTTGATTTTCAGCATTGGTAAAATAAACGCGTTTAAAATTAAAATTTGAGTTTTGAAGAAATTTGTAAGTTTTGTTTGTGAAAGTTCAAAGAACTGTCATTGTTTGACTGTTGCTAGAGCAATAACTCAGTTTGTTCACAAATACATGTCAGTTACATTCAAATTTGCTTAAATTTTTCTTGCCCATAACAGATATTTATCCAGCTGGAGGTTTCCAGGACAGCTTTAATATTTTGCCCCAACTCAGTTAAGAAAGATGCCACAATAATCATGCGTCACCTAAAGCATGAGTAGCGTATTTGTTCTTAAATACATTTCAAGCTCAAAATATTTAACTATAGTCTTAATAATTTGATGTTGTGCCCCCGATATGAAATTATTGAAGCACAATGTTGTTATGCATTTACAGTTATTGATGGGTGAACAAAAGTATTTCTCCTGCTTTATAAACTATTTGGTTTTGCTTTGAGCGTCGTAACTTTGAGTGCTAAGGGTTTCAGCTGCTCTCACACAACAGCTGGAGATACCTGTGTACAGTTCAGTACAGATCTCAGTGTGGGAAAACTCTTTGATCATAAGGAGAATAGCCAGTATTATACAGTAAATGTAGAACATGAAGGATGCTGAGAACAATCTCTTCTAAAATCCTTATCCCTGACTCAGTACCAGTACTTGGGGTTGGAATCAGAACATCCAAAGTTTTTTGTTGTAATCACCCATTCCAAATAAAAATAATATCAGAAAATGTAATTATTTCTTTATAAAACCTTTGTAAAGCACAATATGACTCAAGCTACAAATGAAAATGCTTACTAATTTTCCAGCTTCTCCTGTATCAAATAAATCTTTCACAAGGGAGAGTGAATTAGAAACTTGATTTTAGTGGGTGATCTGCTGAAATTAAGGGCAAATACAATTTCTAGTCCAGTAATGTCATGTATACTGTCTCACCTTATTCAGAAGGCTTTACATAATGGTAATATGCATGACTGCACAAAAGCACATGATCATCATCTTGTTATCTTTCTGTTCCACACATTTGCACCAATTTTCATTGACAGAATTAATTAGCATGGTGATGAAACGCAGACCTAACCAAACACTTGCCCTACCCAGCACACTTATCATGTCGGGAGATGGGACTTAGAATAGCACATATAGCCAAAAATAGCATAAGCTGAGCAGAGCATGTCATTAGATAAAGGCTTCCCTGACTAGAGGAGGCTGATATGTATAAAAATCAGTGCTAGTCACTCAAATCTTTATGAGATGTCGTGCAGAAGCAGGATCTATTTCATGCATGTGCAGTCACAGATAAGTGCTTCAGTTTGTAGATCTGTTTGATAGGGGAGGCATGTCTCCACACGAGAACTACCAGCAGGGAGGGAGACGAGTAAAAAACTAGCTCAAGGTTAGGTTTGGCTTTTCCTTTCAGATTTTAAACCAGAAACAAGAGCAAGTTTTCAAATCCTTCTGCAATGCTTTGATAAAACATCTGGTTATTCATCATTATCATCATCATCATCTTTATATCTTTAGTTAGAGCCTTGGCGACCTGTCCAGGGTTTAGCTGCCTTTCACCTCAAACAGGGTATCACTAGAACAGTTTGGGCAAAATATTTAAGAATTGAACAAACATACACAAAATGTCACTATCACAGCAACCTTAAAAAGTAACCTTATATGCAAAGAACAGTTGATTTGGGGTTTAGTTACTCGAAAAACCAATGTAGCAATTAATATTCCTGTTCAAGAAGAGCATGTTTAAAGCTTAAAAAGGTATTTTGGACAATGATTTCAGATTGTTTAAATCACTGCTTTATTTGTGACATTATCTCTAACTTTTCCCACTAAATTTTCTAAAAACTCAACTTATTCTGAAACCTAATATCTTGACAGCTGAATGCATCACCACTGCCCCTGTAGGCACCACAGAAGAAGACATTTAGATGTTTATCAAAACGTTGCTCTGTCACAGAGCAAAGCAAAGCCTGAACACATTGAACTCCCATTAGACTGGAGGCAGTTTTTCAAAGTGTCAGCTACATAGCAGAAAATAAATAATACAAAGGGAAATAAAGGGGTTTTCTACTTGGCCTCCACAAGAGCTAATGATAATCACATGTTCTATGTAAACTGCTGCCAACCTCCAAACTTCTGCTCGACTTGCATCGTCTATGAATGATGTCTATCGTCCACAACAATGACATTTTGCATGTTCTGTACCCACTCTGAGTTATTTTTTGTGTTTGCTGACAGTTTCTCTGTGAGTAAGTTTAATTAATGGAAGCAAACAAAAGCTTGTGTTTGAGAAAGAAAGGCCTGGGAGGGATATTTTGATTATTTATAAGCATTTATATTATGCAAAGCTTTGCATTTGCCATTTTTTAAAAAGCCGTGTAGCACTTTTGGTTTATAAATAGATTAAGGCCAAATTAAGAGCTGTAAATTATACATTTCAGTCATTTGATATCATGTCACAATAATAGATTCCATTTTTCCCCCTCTTACTTTCTTAATGCTCATCTTTTTTTAACATCATTTGCTCTTCTTGCACTTGGCATAAAAAAGGGTTTCTTCTTCAGGCTGACACCTGTACATTTTCATAAAGCAGCACACGCCTGTCAGGATTTTTACTGCAAAATCTAAACCCGCACACTTTTATTTCTGTTCACATTCATCCCCCTCCTCCGTCTTTGTCAGCACAATATTGAATCACGCCTAGTTGGGGCTAAAAACACCAATTTTAAAGCTCAAATGCGTGACAAACACAAAAATACATGAAGAAAAACAGAAGAAGAGAGAACGAGAATTCAGAATATAAGTTGCAAATCATGAATACTAAATATGTCCATTCTGGTTTCAGCCAGTCCCTTCTTGGTGTCATCAATCACAGCCTTGCTCCTGTACTCCACAGTGGTTTAAGCCGATAATTGACTCTGGGCTGATGGCGACGCAGATCCTCTCTGCCTCTGATCAAACTATGATTAAATAATCTCCTAAAGCAGATAAGACTATTTCTAGGTCTGAACACCTTAAAATCTATTTCACAAATGTCTTTGCAAACTTGGATTACTTTCACTAGTACAGCCTTAGTTAGAAGCATCCAAAATCCCAGATAACTTATGATGTAACAGAATAGGTTTTAAAATTGTGTATGCAGAGTAAGAAACACTTTGCTTAGGAAGAAACTCAAATCATGAAAACTCCTTGGTGTGGTTCAGTTTGAGTTGAGGGACCCATTTTACATCTTTCAGAGCCGAAACTGATGCTGACTGAAAAGTGGCACCGCATGAGGTTAGAGGTTTGTTAGCGAACACCAGGAAACAAACGTCATCATGAAGATTATGGCACAAAACAAACACAACGAAGAGGAAGTTGTGGAGAAGAATGAGGATGAGTTAAGATGAAAATGTTCGAGATGTAATGTAATGTTTCATCCAATTTAAACTTATGCACTTCCTTATGTTTGTTCATGAGATAAATTTTGAATGAAATCCATTATGTGAAATTCATTAACAAAAGTACTGTACTATTTTTAATCTTATCCAGTAAGCTGGAGATAAAAACCTTTGGAGTCAGGTGAAATACATGCAGTCAGACGCAGAAAAAAAATTGGTTAAAAAAGAACAGACTGAAAAATGAGAAGAAATCAGTAAAGACGAAGGTGGACATCCATCAGCTGATTTAATGCCCAGCGTAATAACTGAGTTAGCATGTGGCTTCAGAGTCACGCTTTCAAAAAAATCAACTTTCCATAAATAGATCAAATTTTCTTACCGGAGAGCTATTTAGATAAGCTTCCTATCTTCCTGTCTACCACTTATCTAAATCAGGACCCCGTGCACTTTCAGGTGATAAGCTGATTACAGAGATGATAACCTCATACAACCTCTCAGACAGACACACAGCAGGAGATCTGATGAAGCTAAGCCAAATGCATGATTAAAATATTGATCGATTTGACTGCAGGGTGTACGTAAGTCCAAGAGTTTGGCTGAAGATTATTCTACTTACAGGTTTACCTCCAAAGAAAAACATTTTTTATGTCTTTGACGGAGATCATCAGAATATGGCCGTTCTGTTTGCAAAGCACAACAATTTCCACCAGACATCTGGTGCATGTAAGAAATTCAGACCTGGTTCATTCTGCTTTATGACACAATATATATCGTTCTGTTTGCTGAGCATTTAAATCGGTTTACATATAGAATTATTATTTTTTTACCTCTGTGTGACCCAGTCAGGCCTTCATAGATTATGCATTATAACAGCTTAAAATGTCTCATATGTACCTACCATCACTATCACATCCCTCCCCTTAAAAATTCCCAAAATAGACAGCAAGAGGCAGCACAGTTGTCTGTCACTGACTGGAAATGACATCAATAGCACCCCTCTGAGACAAACCTGTGATGCGGGGCTTTATAAATAACAATGACTTGATTTGTTGGTACACTTCTGCACTGCCTGGAGGGAGCAGTGCGTTTTTATATGGCATATCTACCAGACAGTCAACTGTGGAGCATCAAGTACTGATGCAGACTTTTTGTACAGAATTTATTAAAAATGTTTTATGAATATGTCTGGATTGGTTTGAGACAATAGCCATTTTAATCCATTCACTAAAGGTGCAGTATATTTAACTTTTATAAAAAATATGTTATTTACATGTTTGAATTATATTTTGTATTATCCATCCATCCATTTTCTAACATCCCTTGTCCCTTAAAGGGGTCAGGCGGGTTGCTGGTGTCTATCTCCAGCTACGTTCCGGGCGAGAGCCGGGGTTCACCCTGGACAGGTCGCCAGTCTGTCGCAGGGCAACACAGAGACATACAGGACACACAACCATTCACACACACACTCACACCTAGGGAGAATTTAGAGAGCCCAATTAGCCTGACAGTCATGTTTTTGGACTGTGGGAGGAAGCCGGAGAACCCGGAGAGAACCCACGCATGCACAGGGAGAACATGCAAACTCCATGCAGAAAGACCCCGGGCCGGGAATCGAACCCAGGACCTTCTTGCTGTGTGTCATTACTGTTTTGTATTATTTGAACATCATGTTGAAAATGCAGCTTGAACAAATACATGCCAGGATTCGAATTCCAGACCTTCTGGCTGTACAGCAGTGCTGCTATATTTTATCCTAATGATGCTGTATGTGAAGTAAACCAGTCCACCCTGCGTGTTGGGATGTTGTTCTCAAACATGCAACCCCCCAATGTCTATTATGAAAGATGCTATTTGAAATAAGAAATAAGAAATAATGGAAAGCTGAAGAATAATGAGCCAACAGGAAAGCAATCTGGTGTTTTTTGTTTACTCTTCAGGAAGTGCTGTGTGTCATTCCTGTGATTTCTTTTATGTGACAGCTGGAAGAACTCCACTAAACCTAATATATCAAAGTAATGTTTTTACATTGTTCCTCATATATCATGGCAAAAAAGCAACTCTGTGCTGCAGCATTACTCATAATGATGATTGTATGGTGCGATTGGCCTCACCGCATACAAATAGGCATGTAAACAAAGCCCACCTTAACCAACAGCGTTCTATATCCCCTTTTGATTCTTCAGTATCGTTATTTGTCTTCTTTACACCCTTATCGATTTCCTTGCATGTCAAAATGACTCCTAAATGTTTGATTTCACCCTTCATCTGAGGATTCACCCATCCATCCTTAAAACTCCACCTTAAGTCATGTGAATAACCCTCCTTTCTTCATCATCACTCAATCAAGCAATTACATCATTAGAACCAGATTCACTTTCAAATCTGCTGATTTTTAATGACCACAACTCTCCATCACAAAAAACAGTCCTCTGCTCGCATGTTTAATGTCACTATCATAGTACCATTAAGTACAGCGCTGTCGTTCTCATCTTCATCAGTCAGCTTCCTGCTTCATCCATGCATACAGTCAGTGCCTCTTTCATCGTGTTGAAGTACAGAGGTTGAAAGCTAATTAAAGAGGCTCATACTTAATAAGGGTTCTGCCATGATTATCATGTCATGCGACCACCAGCCTGTGGTTGCACATTAGAGGAAGCGAATATTACAGCGTAGAGCTTTTCTCATCTCCATCTACTCATCCTCTGCGCCTCATGGTCTTATGTCACCTCCATCTGTCCCTCCCGACTTGTCGTCTCTCATTAGCCCTGTGCATATTTATTCTACTCCATCCATTAGTTAGCAAGAAAAAGCTAAATTTGGACCACTCTACAGCAATATATATAGGTCTAAGAAGGATCTGAAGATGTTGCCTTAAAAATTAATGGCAGTGCTGGAATATTTGTTTGGTTGGTTGTTTTTTAATCAGCGTTACGGTGATCAACAGGACAAGGGAAATGTGCTGCAAACAGCTGTAAAGCACAGCAAATGAGAAAATGATCCTGAAATAGATGAATGATGCAAACTTCAAAACATAAAAACACAAAACGTAAACACGTTTAAGGTCAGTGTTTATGATTTAGGAATAAGAAAGATGGGCAGGACAAAACAGCCTCCGTGAAACAGTTTCTGATTGAAAACCTCAGCTGAGCAAAAAAACATTTTGTCTTACATTTTCAAAAAATAAAAAAAAAACTACCAAAAACTGTTGGGAAAATATTCTATGGACTCCCAGCTGGTGTAACACAAACAAAGCATATCATCAGTCAAACCCTGTGTGGTGATAGTGTGATTATCTGAGGCTGCTTCAGGATCTGAACAACTTACTCTACCAGAGAGTCTTGAAAGAGTCTGTGTCACTTTAAGCTAAATTACTCTTGGATTATACAGCAAAAATAATTATCTAAATCACACCAGCAACCTCTGAATATTTCTCAAGCAGCATAAAGCAAAAAAAATTGCATAAAGGTTGTGGAGTAGCCTAGTCAAATTCTGGAAGAAAATCCAATTGAGATGCTATGGTGTGACTTTCGTGTGTGTTTAATCCAAATTTCCTTCCCAGTGATGTTGAATACTGGCAGTTATCACAATTTCTTGATGACAACTTCTGTTGCCAAGAGTTTGACAGAAAGATAAATAATGAAATTTTAAATTTTATAGTGTTTATGGTTATATTTGCATTTACCAATATGTAGCACTTTGGATGGAGTAGCTGTCAGCATATAAAGTCTATTCTATTCTATTCTTTTCTGCCATTAGGTACCTTTTCATCATTTGACAACAAAATTTCACATCTATTCAAGTTTCATTTGTATTAAAGTTGTGACAAAACAGCTAAATCATGAGAAATATGTGAGAGTTCAGATCCTTTCTCACAGCAATGTGTTTAACATTAAAGCTGGCCTCCATTAGGTAAAGCAACAGCTGTTAGAAACTCAATTATTAAGGGGTTGTTAATTTTGTAGCAGTCAGTGGGATGCTGGTGCAACTAATTCAAAACACAGCCAGAAGCTGAATTACTTCTTCCCATCTAAAATAACAGCAAATTTAACACAGAGATGTTTGTGTTTGGTTTAAATCGGAGAACATATACATGATTTATTTACGTTGTTTCTATCTTTTTTTTTTTTTGCAACTGTTTCATGCAGATGTTAATTTGTAAAGCAATGTATTCACAACCTCGTAAAAGTTTCCCATTTAGTTATGTTATAAACTGACACATCAAAATGTTTTATTGGGATTTTATGTGATAAACCAATGTAAAGAAAATATAGCATAAGCATGAATTGTTTATGAGGTTTGCTTAAAGAATGGAAAAAGCTGTGTCGCAAACAGCAGAATTAATAGTAGCTTCCTTAATTTTAGCATTAACAGAGCGCTTAGCTTTCCAGTTATCAGCCAGATCCATTGCTGGAGAGTTTCTGTTCTGCAACTTTTAGTTGCAATCCTTCTCCAACACGGCTGAGTCAAATTAATGGCTCGTTCCCTGGCCTGTAGAGCTGAATGACGACAATGAGGGACTTCCAGTGAATTACATATAGCAAACATTGTTTTGCTTTATAAATGATCAGTTATGCAGTTTACAGACCAGTGTATCAAGATAAATATAAACTGAGCTGACTAACTGGTTCGCCTTTTTACTTTTTTGATTGTACAGTCAAACACTGTAATTTAAAAGAAAATATTCATAAAAATGCCGTTTTTCAAAAACCCTGCAAACCTGGAATATATGATCAATAATTACTGGAAACATGTACAGCCTCAGACAGCCGGCTGCAGTCTGTTTTGTCCAGTTGTTCCTTCATCTTTCCACATAACTGATCACACAACATGAGGATTGTTTAAGCTGTTAGAATGATCTGATTTATTTATCCTGTGTTCATTCTCCCTAAAGGTTAAACACAAACCAGATATGTCCACAGAGCACCATGAACTACTCCATTTTGTTCAACTGTCCTTTAATTCACCCCACTCTGCACCTCCTCACATTTCTTTCCCACGTTTCTTCTGCAGCCACCTTCACTGTGAGGCTGCATTGGTCCAGTGTGTACTTTCACTTCCTTTGCATCATCCATTTAACCTTAAAGGAAAGATTTATAATCATAAAACTGTGGTTGTAGAAAGTAATTTGGAGAACACGGAGCCTTACAGTAAATTATTCTTGTTGTTTTCCACAGTGGCTATTAGGAAAGTCATTACAGCAAGCAGAAACGACTGATGTGTGACTGGAGAGAGATGGAAAATGAAATTAAATCACCATGCTAATTCAAAGCTGGGCTTTGAAATTCATTTTGGTTTGAAATAAATTGACATGGTGGATAATATTTTCTCAAAGGCAGCTCATTCTTTTGAGGCTGTTGAATAATAGAGTCCTTCTTTAATTAGATTCAGCATTTTTACACATTCAAAACAATGTGAGTTCAGGATTTTTTTTAGCCAATGGACATGTTTGTACTCTTTTAATGTTGGTTCCTTTCCTGGAATCATTTATTCATGATAGCTGCCGCAATGGAAATATTTTGTATCAGTCCTATCTATTTGTTTTGTGAATGGTAGAAAATACTAAATATGTGCAAATATGAATCATACAGTCTAAGCAATTAAAAGATCTGTGCTGCCAAATAATAGTATTCATTTACGCTCCCTGCAGGGTTGTTATATAAAGAAGGCATAAGTTTAGGTTCAGGGTCTGAAAATAATGGCTGGGCATTTTCTATCAGTATTTTCCAGTAGAGGACAAAACTCATGGTGCACTGGTTACAGCAAAGATTCAGATTTTGGAAATTGAATTTATTATGGTTTTACTCAGGTTGTATTTGTCTGAAATTATAATCAGAGTGTTGCAAAAGACAAAAAATAAATTTGGTCAATTAAGTTCTCATATCGCTCTATAGGGAAATCTCGCATATTGTAAGGAAACAATAACCTACATGTCAATACCTGTGGTGGTATCATTATGAAAGCAGTAGAAAAACAATCTCTGAGGCGGGTAGAGTACGGAAACATCTCAATTACCCTTTCAGTGCATTCACCTTTTTTGTGAAATGTTTTTACAAGTTATTTGCAGATGTTTTTATAGATCATATGAAACATCAAAACATTCCAAAGAAAATGCAGCTTAGCTGAAATTCCTAGGCACAATGTTACTTGACAAGCCATTGGCTGGCATTACAATCTAGGAATGACTAGGAATGGTTTTTCTTTGCACTGATTGGCTGAACCCCAAAGAGTGGAGAAAACTGTATAAATTAGTTCTTTTGGTGCCAAGCTGCTTTCCACAGTGCATATTATTCCATATTAATGTATATTTGGTGTTTGAACTATTGTAGCCAATCTAACGCGTTTTTAGATTGGCTTTCAAGTATTTGCTGATTTCAGATATTCTACAGCTTTGGTCCCTAACTTCTGCAAATATTGAGAGTCCAATTGGACACTAAAGTGAGGTTTTCAAAACATGCCATAGTTTGAAAATATGGCATGTTTTGATTCACAGTAAACAGTAATGGAGGTTTTAGAGACAGTAGGCAGTATTATTCCAGTATCCTAGCTAAGATAAATAACTAAAAACAGCAAGGTTTTAATATATTTTAGAAGCATCCATGCAAATAAATGAACCGTCTATGCAGTTTATTACTAGTGGGGTCAGACTGTGGTGCCTCCAGCTGGGGATTTCCTCTCTGATACAGAGGAGGCTGGAAGGCTTTCATATGTTCAATAAAACCTAGAAAAAGTCATCTGCAAAGAAAAATTTAAAACCCTCATATCTATTTTTGGCCTCCTTGATAACAGTGTTGTTCAATGTTATAGTCCGTGCTCTGTAAATGAGCCATATTAATTCCCCCCAGAGCCCAGGTCAATAACATGTAAACCTCCTAAATATTTATTGCAGTTCTTTCTGATGGTTGGTTTTTCATTTTCCTCCAGCTGACTCATCTGTCCGCGTGTCCACAGATCCAACGTCCGTCACCCTGAAGGAGAAGAATTATTGATGGCACTTTGGCTCATGGCTCCATCCAGTCAGATGACTAACTGCTGATGCTGACAGAGTTACTGTGACATAACAGAGAGGAAAAGTGACAGCAAAAACTTACACCACATGGGAAGTTTCAACAATTTCAAACTCTTTATCCTTACTGATCCAGACATTGTCATTCACAATGACAAAAACTAGTATTTTATGCACCTCTGCTCATAAAATACCTCATCTTGGAACTTTCATCTTCCAAGAGGATCCCATTTTCTTATCCCTTATCCGATTGGGGTTGGGAGGAGGGCTGGTTCCTATCTCCAGCTGTCAGCGGGCGAGAGGCAGGGTACAGCCTGGACAGGTTGCCAGTCCATCGTAGTAGCGGCATCACTCCACACACGTGTTTTTAAAGGTATGAACAAGTTAGACTGGATCTCATTTCTGCTGAAACTTGGTTGTCAAATCAGAGCTCTGACAGCAAATAAACATTTTCAGATATAAAGTCATATAGTTAAAACCTTCTCCTGAAGAACAGTGAAGTGCTGCTTATCAAGTAGTTCTGGTCTGGTTTCTAGTGCAATTATCTTAGTACACTTGAATTGGGACAAAAGTAACATACTTACTTTTGTCCCAAAAGTAAGTATGTTACTCAAATCCACAGGAATTGAGGTTATTTTTTTTCAACTGTAATAAATGACTTTAAACCAGGAAAGATTACTATGGGTAGACAATATACAGAAATGAAAACATATGTAAAAATTTAAATTGATGAACAGTGTGAGCTGTGCATTATTTTAATAATTATAATAAATCAACCAAATAGAAACGTCTTTGCACATATTTTTTTCTGTATTTTTCTGCAGTATGTTTGTGCAGCAGGGTTTCGTTTTCACCCTCCTATGGAGGAAATCCTGGGATGTAATAATGGATCCTATCAGAACTGATTCCTGGAAAAGGTTCATATTGTGGAAACAAACTTTTTGATGGTTTGCCACGTCATTGATACCCTGAATGAACCAGAGAAAAGCAGACATGTTTACATTGGGTGTTTAAAACAGTCACAAAGTACAAAGGCTATAAAAATAAAAAATAAAAAAAAACTTTTAACCACAATCTTGTTTGGATTAACTGGCTATTTTAAAATACTGTAAGTGCACTGAACGTGTATACAGAGCAGCCATAGTGACTTATTCAAAACTGCATATTCAACACACATTTGTACATCGACCTCAGATTACCTATCGTTACACAGACTGGTGGTTTAGCTTGGCAGGTAACAGAAATATCTGGCAAAAGAATCTGACTGATTTATGACGGCAGGTGATGAGAACCGTCCATTCAGTCACATCCCTAAAGTCATGCGACACAAAAACAATCCCTCTGATTGTTCCGGTGTGATGCTGCCTGAATGTTCCAGTCACACGTGATAAACCATCAAGCTCTAGTACATTTGTTCCTGCACTGGATCAACGTCCACACAATGGCACCATAATAATAACACTACGACAAGACGTCTCCTGGCATCGGTCACAGCACCAGCTTCCAAGTTTCTTTTTTTCCCTGTGCTGCATCCGTCAGGTTGTCCCAAGCAAAGTACCCATGCTTGGAGAAGCAGTTAAAGTGAGGGATTTCTTTCCGAAAGCACCGGTAATGATCTTCAATGCTGAATATTACAGAGAAGGCGCTTTCCAGACAGACGGATGGTGTTCTCTGGTTTCTGTATACAGGCAGGTACAAACAGATTATGTTCAACGAGAACAAGTACGCATGCATGAAAGCTTAATTTGTACTTGTCGTAACAGTATATCAACACATTAAAGACTATATAAATATGCATAAAGTAGCACTCACAAGATTGTAAAAAGATCTATTTAGAACTCATCATACAATCTACAGTCATTTTAGCTTTTGTCCATGGTTGTATATTAGATGAAACATAAAATCAAAAGCTATTAAATGGAAAGGAAAACATAGTTTCAGTGTTGCTGTATTTTAGTTGCTTCTATGCTTCTCCACCACTTTAAAAGGAGCCTGGCAATTATTTTAATGACTTCACTCTTTTTGGACTTAAACGTAAGGGAAAACATCGGCACAATCACTGACTTAATCAGATTTTAAAAGTATGTAGAAATGATGCCTTTTGATGACATTTAAAAACAGCTTTAAAGGGCAGCCTGGGTAAACAGGGCATGTACAGTTTGTCCTTCAAATCCTACATTACAGCAGCATCCATGACATACATGAACGTCAATGATAATTGATTTTATTACTACCAATTAAAAGATGTGAATTTAAGTCTATGATTTTTAAAAATTGACGCATGATTCTTTTTGTTCACATCTGGAGGAAGTTAGTTTCCCTGTGTGTAGCTCTGTTCACATTAATGAACTGTTTGCTTAATCCTGGAAGACACCAATTCCTGTATGTTTTTAAAAAGCAAAAAACAAATATTTATATCCCTCCTCTCCACAGATTTGCTGAGTAGATCCTTCTTTTTGTTATGTTTGATGCATTCTTTGTCAAAAATACAAGACAAAAAAAAACTGTATCCAATAGGCCATCCCACTTCTGACACCAAATGTAAAGGACCAAGACATAAATGGACAATTTACAGCTATTAGTATGAAAATCTTCCAGTGTAAGATAAAGCTCATCAGTTCAAGACCTCACTGAGCTTCACTACGTTCTGCTTATTAGACTTTCCTGTTTCTCATGTCATTCAGTCACCTCCCCTGCAGTGAAAAGGTGGACAGGGTTCGGACTTCTTTATCAGATCCTGTCACACCCTTCATGCAGGTTTGCCTGTCCTCCTTCTGGCATTTGTTAGTTCCTGTCAGACGTGCTTCAGCTCCTCTTGTGCCAGTTCCTCAACTCTCTCAAATAAACCTTCATCCCAACATTCAGCATCTGCTTTTGGATTCAGTTGCTCCTCAAGAAATGACAGTACTTTGTGTTTACATGGCAGCAAATGTCAGCACATGCCTGAGTTGGTAAAAGGTTGAGAGCAATGGGACTACATATTGGCTCTTGCAACCAGATACTGCTTGTTCAAAAATCCCACTATCCCCTCATCCCTTACACACCCAATTCTTCGCACTTCTATTTCACACCCCTATGTTGCTAGTTTCTCCCAACCCACTTCTATTTTGTTTCCATGAACAAATTATTTTATACCCATCTATGTAGCCATTGCATATCAGGTTTTTTTTTTTAATAGTAAGGACTTCAATGATTTCTGGAGATAAATGTTCATAAAGATGTTCAGATCTCATGAAAATTTTCAAATAATAGTAATTTATTATTTAAATCTTTTTATTAAACCAACCACTCATGGAAACAACACAAAAATTTCTGAACAAGACATCGAGCGCAACTCTTCTGTCTTTGGCAAATCCACTTGTGATAGACTCATGCATTTGTTTTGGTTGTATTTATCCAGAATGCTCTGCACTACAGTCCACTTTCTGCTTTTGGAGTGGTCTCAGACCCGCTTGGGGTTGATATTTGCATTTGAACCACACCACAGTTCATTTCAACCGAACCGAGACCATGTTTGCAGACAAACCAGATTTCACTTTTTTGGTCTTTAGCAGAGTTCAATTACACATTCACACCTCACCAAACAAATCAGACTTTTTAGGTAAATTAACTAGAATTCACATAAAGTGGACTTAACAGAGCTGATGTGAATGTATCCTAAATTCTCATCTCCACAACATTCCACCTGCTTTTCTAATTTGGTTGCTGGATTGTCAAAAATTGACATTTAAGTTTCAGGTGTGTCAGATGACAGGAAACATGCCTCAGAAAACAGACAAGGTCTTGATGCTGTGTTAAATCAGTAATCTTTCTGTCTGACCAATGCATATTTGTGTGTGTGAGTGCATGGCTTCTTCATTTAATGGGCTTGGATGTTCTTCTTCTTCTTCTAGTTCTTAATACATGTCAGTTTAATTGGCAAAGTGGATCCAGGATCCCCTCCAAACCTTTTTAATGAGTGTGTTTCTGTGTGTGTGTTCCCATGCCTGTAGTATGTTTGTGTTCATGCTGGCGGTCAAGAAGGGCGCCTGGGAGAACCGGACTGGTGTTTGATTGGCGCATGCCGCTGAGATCTGCTCCTTCCTGTTAGAGTACGCATCACTTCCTCTCACCCTGCCCAAAGCTACTGCCTTGCCATCTCACAATCACTCTGACACCATTCCATCCCTTCTCCTTATTTCTTCTTCTCCCCTCTATCCTCGTGACTTAGTGTCCCTCTTACCCACAGTCTCAATGTTCAACTTTTCTTCATATTCCTCCTGATTCTGCTCACATTTCACTCTATTTTCTCCTTTTTTAAAACTCCTTTTTGGTTTTGTTTGGTTCATTTTAATGATTATTTCACCCCGTCTTTCTCCATTTGTCCATCTCTAAGGTCCGTCCCAGCTCTCCTAAGGCCACTTTTGTTTTAACAACATGACAGCCAGTTCATCATCCGCATTGAAGCATCACTTTGCCTTTTACTCCCTGTTTCTCTCCCCTTATCTACCATCCAATTTCTCCCTCTCCTCTTCTGACCTCTTTCTCTCCCTCCATTTCTGCTCTGCATTCAAACTTCCTACTCCTCATCTTCCTCGCTCCTTCCTCTCCCCTCCTCCTCAGCTGCTCTCCCTGAAGACAGAGCAGAGTCAGCCAGGCAGAACAGCCAGCATGTTCCCCTATTCTCTTACTCCGTCTCTGCAGCAGAGCGCTCTGTTTCTCGCACATACATCCTTTCCTCAGCCTCAGCACACATTATGTTAACATGCACTTTCAATGTCTTTGCTACTTTTTAATTTATCTCTTTGCTCTCCATTCATCTTTTGCTACTTCATCTTTCATATCTTCTCTCCCTCCTTTCTTTTCCCTTTAAGGCATTTCTGTTTTCCCACTTTGCTAAAGGATCCTTCAGGGATTGTTCAGAATTTTAAAGAGAGGTTCTGCTAAAGGTTTTTAAGAAGTGATTATCTTTCTTTGAGCAGTTCAATTTCTCACCGTTTTCCTCTCTTACAAATTCTTGAATTGGTCCCAGACTCTAAAGCTATGGGTTCAACTTCTATCATCTTTAAGGTGGTCGAACTATGACTGAAAATCAATTAAACTCATGCAGCATGTGGTGAACCCTCTATAAAATAAAATGTCAGAATTAATTTTTCTCTAACAAATTTTTTTTTGGATAAAATTAGCTAAATACTGGCATGTGGGTCAGAGGTTTCATAGAAGGTGTTATTTTATAAAGCAAAGTATTTCTGAATATATCAAACTTGACTTAAAATAAGTGTAACTTCATAATTTGATGACTTGTAATTGGCCTTTGTCTCAGGCGCTCCTGCTTTTTCTGACACTTAGCCTTCAGTATGTCCCCACAACAATACTTCTTCATGCCATTTACAACCATTCTTAGGAAAACAACATTATAACATGATGTAAAGGGCTAAAAAATGTTGATTTAATAAAATGTCTCCATTCCTGTCATGAGTATGACTGTAACTACTTTACTGATCACATTAATGAGGAGACACCAGCAGAACAAAGTACTTAGGACATAAAGTAATCATATGAAAACCGTCAAACTGGAATATGAATAGATTTCATTTCAGTTCTGAAGACATTCATTATCCTTTTCCCTTCTTGTGTCAGTCTCTGTGATCATGTGACTGTCTTTCTTGGCTCATCAGAGTTGTATTCTGGTCCAAACATACAATGCTAAACTCTTTACAGCATGAATGCTTCCTGCAGGAGAAGTTGCCCATCTGACTAGTCTTAAATAAAGCCATAAAATCAGTCTACCAGACTTTATGACCCACTTTAATGACAAGTGACCCAAATGTTCTATATACAGAAAATCTAGGTTTACTTCAGTGTGCTTTTTTAAAAGTTGGATTGGAATTTCATAATTTTGTGTCCTGTTGAGATGTCCATTATAAATTTATGCTTGAAATGCACCTCTCCATATTTATCTTAATGCAACTCCAACCTCAAAAACTTCTGTGCTATTTATGAGAATGCTATTTTAAACCAGAGGTGTCAAACGCCAACCCTCAAGGGCCACTGTCTTTCAATCTTTTGATGCTTCAGCTTTAACCTACCTGAATCAAATATTTAAATCATCATTCGGATTATGTAGAACACAGTTATATGAGGAGGTAATTCACCTTATACCCCAGTCCACTTCTATAAGTAGTCACAAACCCTTAACCAGTATGAACTGCAAGGCCTAATCCTGGATGTAGTGGAATGCAGATATAATGCATAACTAAGAAACATGCAAACTCAATAAGAGTTGTCAGTGTGATCCGGGAAATATGTTCCCCCCATCTGATGAAGAAAAATGTGCCTTCAGCCAGCTTTCATCATCAGCTTCTTTCGGAGATAACTACAGTCAAAAGCTGGAGTATTAATTCCCGTATATCTAATCCTCTTTGATGAGATGGCTAATACCGCTGTGTTGCAGCAGAGCCATGAAAAAAGAGAATTAGTCATGAGTGGTTAAATGAAATATGATGAGATATATTTATTCACATTAACCATGCAACATTTTTGCTTGCTGGAACTTTCAAAGTCATTTGAGGGGGCGACCCTGCTTAGACGTGTCGTTCACACTACATGTGTAGTGTAGTGTGAACGACACGTCTAAGCAGGGAGGCTGCAATCTGATGCTGTAAACACCTTTGGGTTAAATTTATTATACTGGGTTATGAAGTCAAAATTGATCTCATTATCAAATCTAGAAAATTTTAAGTAAAGCCCAGATGAAAAGGAAATCTCTTCCTTTTAGAAACTGCAATATGCCTGTGCAGTGTCTAAAATGTCAAATTTCAGCTGAGGTCTTTCTCTTTACGTTATGGGCGTTGTCTGTACATCAGTGACTTTAATCTCCTATTTTCCATTTGAGATGACACTGTATCTTTCTATTTTGCTGGTAATTACCTCTTTTGCCATTTTGTCTACTAGCAGCAGACAAAATGACATTGTGTGACCACAATGTTCTCTTTTAACCCTTAATAAGATGATGATCAATCAAATGAGATGCACAACAGTGGCATAAAAAAAGTTTTAATAGTTCAGTGTTAAGATGTTAGAAATTTTGGTAAAACTTTATTTGACGGGTTGTGAACAAGACTGTCACGACACCATCATAAACATGACATAACATTATGACACTTTTAATACAAAGTTGACATTATTCAAAATGTCTTTGTTATGACAACTTGACATTAACCAATAAATCATGATCTGATATAAATTTGTTATAAAAGTATTACTGATTAAACTTTAGCTTTAATAACATAAAGCTACAGAATTTTTTTAATTTAATCAGAAATACTTTTATAACAAATTTATGTCAGATCATGATTTATTGGTTAATGTCAAGTTGTCATAACAAAGACATTTTGAATAATGTCAACTTTGTATTAAAAGTGTCATGATTTACCGAATGACACTTTATGACAACAGTCATAAATGTCTTGAAGACTTACTTATGTTCATGACAGGTGTTATGTCATGTTTATGACAGTGTCATTACAGTCTTATTCACAACCCATCAAATAAAGTGTTGCCAGAATTTTTAACCAAGATCTCAAACTTCACAAACAAAAAACACTTCAGAAATGTCCCCTCTTCACAATCATTTGACTCCTCTAAACTGTTTATCTTAGTTTAGCTTAATTATGTTTTACATGTAGCTTCCACTTACGTCTTGACTACTTCTCCCATGAATGCTCTTCTTCTTACCCAGTTAGTCAGTTTAGGTCGGTGGCCATGTTTTGTTAGGATTACAGCTGTATTGTACTCTATCCTTTTCCAGATAATGGACTGAACATTGTTGCATTCGATGTTCAAAGCTGTTGGGTTAGGGTTTAACCTTCTCAACAACTTTATCTGTAAACTATCTGATGTACTGCTTGGTGTTTATGATGCTGTTTGTTCCCTAACAGAGGGAACAAACTACTTTCTACTTTCTAATTAGGTGACTTTTGAAGGCAATTGGTTACACTGGATTTTATTGAGTGGCAATAGATTAAAGGTGTGTGAATACACATTTTTTTAATTTTTATTTGTGAAATATTTTGAAGATGTTGAAAATCACATACCCATCATCCTTAGCTGACATTTCTAAATGTTTTGTGGCTGCAACGTGACAAAATACCAAAACATTCAAGAGATATCAATGCTGCAAATGCACAATGCATAAAAAGATAGTTATTTGTCCTCATGTAAAAAAGTAAAGACTGTCTCCTCAAATTTAAGCTTGCAGCTGGTTAAGCAGGATTCTGCAACTAAAATCTCTGCATCCTGTTCTACTTTTAGAAACTCTTGGAACCACAAGTAAGCCTGTACTCTCAGAGCAAAGCACTCTGTTAGGATTATATGTCAATATAAGGTCTTTAAGATACAATGCAGTTTGGTCATTAAGAGCTTTATATCTAGTCCTGGATTTTACAGGGAACTAGGAACATCCTGAATTACAATAAAATAACATTTGCATGGACTACTTTAGTTGCTATGCTCTCAGACAGAAAGCTCATTCTGTCTGAGAATGGGCTTTCTAGTAAGGAAACCTTACTACGCTAGTAAGGTTTCCTTTTGGTTATAAGAAGGCAAAATGATGCAAATGTATTGTGGCACTGTGGTTTTATCAAAAAAGAAAGATTCAATTTGTCTAAAATCAAAAAGAGAAAGCTTAATGCAAATAGTTTTTAAAACTGTACCAAATTACATGCCCTGTGAAAATATGAAGAAAACTCAAACCAAAAGTATTCATTACGTTAAATAACAGTGAAAGACATTCTCTGACCACCATACACCTGCTTCTTTAAGAAGCTTCTGCTCTTTCTGACACTCCACCTTCATTACATTGTTGCAACAACAGCACTCCTCCATTATGCCATTTTCAACTGTTCTTTGGAGCGTTGGACTGAGAAGCAGTTTCTATAATAAGTTCAGCAGATGTATAGTTCCACCAGGTGGCTGCTGCTGGTAGCCTGAAGGAGCTGAGACGGGTTGGGTGCTCTATGAGGCAGAAGCTCAGCTGGAGACTGCAGCTCCTAAGAAGAACGTTGTGGAAATAGGCAGCGCTTTTTTGAGAGCAAGCGTTTAGACTTTCCTGAATGGCTCCCACAGGCAATTAAAGGATTTCTTAAACATGGGGCACGATTGTTTTATGAGGGAATAGTAGTACAATACAACATGAAGCTCAAAAAAGTCAATTTTTGCATAATACTCCCCTTTAAACCCAAATCCATACCTATTCTTTTGGGTGCTTGACTATTTTTGACAGTGACTCTAAAAAAACTCCCAAAGCATCCTGAGATAACTTTGAAGTGCAAAAAATAACCCTATTTTTAGCAGGTACTTGAAAAGCATAACTCTTCAGATCTAAGTGCAGCACATAAAATCTTAAAGGTGAGCGTGTTTCTGGATATCATGCTCACCTCTAAATATCTGTAAATTGTCTAGTGAGTAAAACCAGAACTCCTGGTGTGGATGATATGTAAAGCCTCTGACCCACGAAATAATGTTCTCTCTTTTTATTATCATCATGTTGTAGTGATAAATACTGACCACACTGAATTAACCATGGTGTCATGGATTTGACAACCAGAGGGAACAGACCAAGGTCGGCCATGATGGTTGTGATGATAATGAGACCGACGAAAACTTCATGTTTATGAAGGAGGCAGATGATGATGACATGTGTGTATGTGTGTGTGTTTCCACAACAATGGGGGGACATGTGAAGATAAAGGGGACAATGGTGATGGAGGAGAATATGAATCCCATGTATGTGCCTGTTTCAGGAAGTGACGCCGCGCAGCCAGCCATCTGTCCGCAGATTAATCCTGGCTGTGCTTAGAGATATTACCAGCTGGCTTATCGCCGTGGCAACAAGCCTTCAATCCTAGTCGACCGGAGCCACCATGTGACCTTGCATGAGAGGGGGGGGATGGGGTTTGGACACTCGCAGGTTTCAAAATGGGAAACACCTACATGCTGTGTGTTCTGTTGATGCACTCACTTCGTAGCAGCTCTGTGTGAACTGTGTGTTCCTAAAAACAGGAGGTTATAAAAAGCATGCAACTGCACACACAGATATGGTTCCTCTCCTCCCATCAGTGGCACGGCGGAAAGGTTTTAATCCCGCTGAAACGTTTCAGTCACCTACAGAGTTCAGAAATGTCATTACGCCAACCAGCTGTGCTGCACACATCTCTCTGCAAGTACTGCTTTCTGTCTGCTATATTTAGACCTATATCAATACAAGCTGATGTCACCTGACTCCGATTCCTTTTACACTACTGAATCCACAACACTCCCACACACTCACGTTTTCTCCATAATCATTAGCATTGTGCAGGAATTCCTACAATCTCAAACATACCTTGGTATAAAAATAATACATACAGTACCAGCTTAGCTCACTGAATTCCTTAAATGAATTTAATTTTATTGCAGCTGCATAATCACAGACTGAAAATTAAGAAAAATACAACCTTTAACTTGAGTACACTTCTTCAGTAGTTGTTTTCAACAGAATTACATCTGAAATCAGTGCTTTGCTAGGACAGAACCTAATCTTCTTCTTCAACATTTCACAAGGTTGAAGCACAGCTACCCAGCTGACTCTGTAAGTTCTTCTATTATATTTAAGACATCCCTTGGAAGAATGTTCATTCCAGAGAACTATTCCTTGGCTCATTTGAGTTTGTGTTTCCTGCCAAAAAGATGAAATGATGACATATTTTCACCAAGGGTGTTTTCACACCTCATAGTCCGGTACTCGGTTCAATTGGGGACCAAAACTGCAACATTTTTGTAACATTTTCAGCGGCTGTGGTTCGCATTTACGCAGCACTGAGACCGGGGTAACTGAAAAAGCTGTTACCCCGGTCGCCTGTGGTGGCGCTGCACCAAGAACTACTAAAGGAAAAACCTCTGAAGAAGACCAGCGCAACTTCCTTCTCCACAAAATGTAAACAAAAATGGAGCGGTGTCGGATTTTAGCGGTTGTAAGACTTCTTCATCGATACATTACTAGTTTGGACATCGCCTATTAGCCGCTAATGCTAGTGATACTCCTGCAGACGCCATTACTGTGAGCTATTGAGTCATGTCCACAAAACCATACTGTTCCAATACGGGATGAGCAGGAATCTGTCACAAAAATGATCGTAGTGCCCTTATCTCTTACCCGATTTCTATGAATATAGCTTAAATTATAGCATTGCTAATATATATCATATCAACATAGAGTAATATATTGACCAGAATGCCCATTCAAACAGCATCGCTATTCACTTCAACCGGACCGAGACATAGGTTTTCAGTCGGGTCAGAGTTCACGTTTTCAGTCCGCATTAGAATTTAAATTTGCATTTACACTCCCCAAACGAATCGGACTTTCTAGACTTACTAGTCAGCCCTGGTTTGAATGCACCCTAAAAGTCCATCTAATTTTCAGTCTATATTTCCACATTTTTCAAAGAATCCCTGATGCCATGCAGGGACTCTTGCATGGCAAGACCCATGCAATATTCTTACCACTTAATAAACGATTTTAAATTGTTCTGCTGCAAGAAAACATGCACATGTTTAAATCCTTTTGGAGCATTTTTACATGGAGTACAGATAAAACTGGTTGCTACTTAAAGGTCATAAATCAGTAGACACAAGTTCACCTCAGGCTTGAAATAACATTCAAGGTTTTATTCAGGCTTTCCATACAGTACACCAGTCAGAAATATACAGTGGACCTTTAACAAAGGTCCTTACTTACATTATCTAATCTGCAGTCATGAACATTAAATCTTTTTAATGAAGGTCACGAAGCGTGAGCGTGTTTGAGTGTGCAGTACATCGTTTGTGTGTTCAGTCCAAGTTTTACATCCAAGCAGATGTCGCAGATAAATGTAATTTCCAAGGGTTGAAATCTATCTCGTCTTTCACATATCCTAAATATTCATGTCAGGATGCCAAATATTGGCCACATTTCACTTTGCTCACCGGCTTCCCTCACATGTAACCATTCAGGCCTTCATCCTGACGATATTCACAGTGTGATACAAAGGTACTGTGCTCTGGGGTTTGTGATGTCATTGTCAAAAAAGGTGAGATTTGACCTGAGGAATATTTAGGATCAATGTCTCAAAAACTCTAACCATTTGATTTTTACAGAGGGTAAAAGCTGCATGGTGAGATCCAGGCAGTGATTTGAAGTGTGCTCTCACAGCCTCTGCAGTTAGTGCAAAAAGACAAAGTAATCACAACTGCTATCATAGCAGATTAGTCCAGAGGGTCGATTTCTGAATGCTGAAAGGGTTACAATTGAGCTGTGAGTATCAGTATGCAGCGCCTTGTAAATATATTCATATCCAGGTAACGTATTTGACCATTTGACATACTGAACATTTGACGTGTGTGCGCTAAAAAGTAGCACATACAAGTTAAGTGGAAGGAAAATGATTGGTGGTTTTTTAAAATTTCTTCATCACAACTAAAAATGTAAAAATTGTGGCATGGTGAATATTTACAAAATGGAACAAGTGATTCAAGTTAAATATGTTGCATTAATTAGTCACAAGTAGCCAAATTGAATTTATCTAAGTTGATTGTTAAGTTTATTAAGTTGTCAAGTTAAACTAATGCAATTACAGTAAATCTGACAAACTTCATTCAATTACTTATGGCAAATTATCACATTTTTTAAGTTGGAGCTCCATTCTAATTTTTCAGTGCAGATAGAAGCATCCTGTTGGTGGATGATTATTGATTTTGCACGTTTATCAAGTAGAGAAAAAAAACAGCTGAAAAAAAGCTATAAGAAAGCAGCAATTTCTCATCAGAGGAAAAAAAACAAACAGTACTCTGAAGACACCATCCCCACACTGAAACATGGTGGTGGCAGCATCATGGTGTGGTTGGTGGGGGGAAACAGGAGGAGTTACTAGACTGCGAAAGACTTGGGACTGGGGTGGAGGTTCAACTTCAAGCAAGAAAAGTGACCTCAACTCTGCAATGGGATTCTTCAGATCACAGCATATTATTCTGTTTAAATTGAAACAGATTTTTCTTTGCAAAAAGCTGTTAAAACCATACTCTACTCCTTCCACTTGACAAATATGCGCTACTTTTGTCAGTCCATTGCGTAAAATTCCAATTAAATGCACTGAAGTTTGTAGTTTAACATGATAAAATGTGGAAAAGTTCAAGAGGTAAGAGTAGTTATGCAAGGCGCTGCATGTTAGGGCTGTAGAGGGAGGTGGGAGCTTTTTGTTTGACAGTACAATGAAATATAAAGCTCAATGTTTGTATAAAGAAGCTTTTTAAATGACTTTTTTCCCATTAATCAAAGCACATAATAAAGCTTTTCACATTAAACAAGATATCTAATTTCCCGTTTAAATACGAAGAAATTTTCAATGTCTGACCACAAATGATTGTGATTAATCTTGACTCAGATTGTGCTCTTTCAAAATAATGTGGTGAGTCACGTTTGATTTAAATTTTCTTTATATGGCTTTTTAGTTTGGAATGAATAAGAAGCCCTTTGACGTTTAATGACGGGCGTTTTTTAACCCTCCTGTTATGTTGCGGGTCAATTTGACCCGTTTCAAAGTTTAAAAAAAAATAAAAAATAGTTAGAAGTATTTTTTCTGCATGAAACTTTTTCTATTTGTCTTAATAGGTGCACTCTATGTATATAAAAAATATTTTTCATTTTACACACTTGCAGCCCCCTCTGTGTCTATTTGTTACATAGATACTGTTCGGGTCAATTTGACCCGGCATACAAGTTGAAGGGTAAAAAGTTTTAAAAAATGTCCAATTCTGTTTGTTTCCTTGCACCTATGAGACATATTTCACCACACACACACACACACACACCCACACACACACGCAAACACACACACACACACACACACACACACACACACACACACACACTATTCTCTTTACTTCACAAGGAAACTGAGAAAGCAGGTGTTTGGGAACCTTTTCTCTTTTCTGTTCCCGTGGAAAAACTCCACCCACACTGAGTGACACTCACTAGAAGGGGAGAGGTGGGAGGGCATAAATACTCTCTGCAAGGGAGTCCTAAACACATTACACACTAAAGGTACATGTGATATTGTCACTGTCAGAGGTCAGGAAATGAGCAGCAGGAAAAAGAAGATGACAGCCCTGGAAGCTCTGGAACTTCTTGTTGATCATGACAGTGAAATAGAAGAGGAGGTTTCTGAAGCTGAAGACAGTATTGAGGTCAATTCTGAGTCTGATGATTCTGATTATGAAGCAATTGATGAAAATGATGTTCATGTTTCTCGAAGCAAGACATTCATGTCAAAAAATGGTGAAATTCAGTGGTCTTCATCTCCAACTAAGAACAGTAAATGTGTCTCAAGTTCAATTATAAAGATCACCCTTAGAAATCCATCCATCCATCCATCCATTTTCTTACACCCTTCTTCCCTAATGGGGTCGGGAGGGTTGCTGGTGCCTATCTCCAGCTGCGTTCGGTCACCCTTAGAAAAAAAAAAATGTAATGCAAAAAATTTACAAAAATCACTTTCAAAGATAATTAGTGTTATTTTGTGTTTAGGTTTTTCAGTGGGCATAAAAAAAATTGTAAATCACATTTTTTATGTCCAAATGAGTAAATTGTCATCATTGATCCTTTATTTGTGAGGAATAAAAAAACATAATTGCACAAATATTGATTGGAATGGTTAGTATAGGAGTTAATAATCAGACACAAAAAAGATTTGGAGGATTTTTTTGGTTTCTGACACTATAGCATGACTAAACACTCCCCGGGTCAAATTGACCCGCGAACATTATTGCTGTACGTCAGAAACGAACATAACAGGAGGGTTAAAACTTGCTGGGAGCCCTTAGGATTGGCTACATAATGTGATTACTAAATTAATCTAAGGTCCTCCTGGCGGCAGCTTAAAGAGTAACTTAGAGGGAGCAGTACAATCCGTGTTAATGAATGAGACAGCTCATTATGTCGCATTCCTGAGGATTCAAATGGTTTGCTACTGTGCTGCAGTATAAATTAACCAAAGAGATGGATGAAAATTACATTACCTGCTGCAGGCTATAATGCAATAAGCCCACTGGTTAGTAACAGTCAAAATGAAAAAGCCTGATTGCTTTCTGTGTGTGTTTTTTTTTTAAAGGAGGCTTCCATTGCTACATGACCTGTATATTTGGGCAGTACTTAGCTGGACTGAAGGAAATGTGTCTCAGTGGGTCCAGGGTCAAAAAAGCACCAGTGAGCAAAAGCTCAGGCTAGAGGACAGTTAACATGTGTGGGCTTAGTGCAAGATATTGTGAGAAGTGGAAACAGCATTTTGACAGATTAATACTGTTTTCTTTCCTGAGTCTGCTGTTTGTGAACAGTACTCTAACAATTTGTCCTTAGGGTACTTCACTGAGTATTTATTCTTTAACTAAAACTCTACAAACTGCAGGTAAAAATACAGATTGTGCTCAAAGCGAAACCTTGGAATGTTCTAGTGTCTGACATCTACCAGTGCCAGTCGTTTACCTTTATACTGACAATATATTGGTATGTACCCTGTGTTTTTACAGTAAATCATTTCAGCGACTGGTTTATGAATATACAACATCTTCTACTACTCTTTTAAAGTTATATATATATAACTATATATATGTATATTTATGTGCAAATTCCACAAAGTAGAACATTAACTGTATGAATAAGTTATCTATGTTTTGTGGGAAAGGTAGCTTTAACATCACTGTTTTGGTATAATCTGCCTGACTCTGCGGTCTGAACAATCGGATGTTTAAAGTACAGCTCAGAGTCAGTTCGTCCCCTCACCAGTTTGCACCCACATGTTGCCATTTCATACCCACAACAGATGTTTATATTTCCTTATACGGAAGTGATTAAAGAATTTAAAAACAGTCATAAGATCCTAAAATCTCATATGTAATGAAACTAATTTGTATATTATTTTCAGAAAACTTTGTATTTGCATTTAGTCTGATCACTGGTCACCCCAAATCAAACCAAAATATTTCCTGAGTGACCTCCTGCAGGTAGACGATAGTGACTGGATTCATATAATCTCTTACTCATAAGACTATGAGTTTAATCTTAAAAATTAGATAGCAATACTTTGAACCTGGAAAAGTTGGGTACGAAATGAACAAAATAGTGAAGGGACCAAACGACCTGTAGCCTTAAAATATGCACTTGGCATCAAGACATAACAGCCTCGCTCCATAACTTGACTATAAAAGTTTTTTCCTTAAAGGTTCTGTAGAAGAAAACATAGAAACATGCTTACAATAGCCTTCACACATGCAGTCAAAAAAGATCTTTGTAAATGAACTAAACTTTGCATATCATTTTGGCAAGGGAGGAAATAAAACATCTTTTTCTGCTATTATATGTTAACTCTCTACCCTTGATTTTACACAATTAAAAAAAATTGTTCATTTACATAGATAAAAAATCTTCTTTTTTTATATGCCACTGCACAAAAAGAGCAACAGACAACAAAATGAACCCACAAGTCAAAAAAGAGAAGCAAATGAGAATAAAAAGGTTGCATAATTGAATTCACATTGACAAATAGAAAAGCAGAGTGTTGGAGAGTAGTAGACTGTTGACGGGGAACTGCTTTTACAGTGAGAGTGACAAACTCCACGGCTGTGTAACCACAGGAGGCTTGAGTCACTAATGAACGCTGGATAAACGTAAACCGAAGAAAAGCAGGACACATTTATGGCCCTCTGTCTCCTCACTCTAAGGATATGTTTGTGTTTCAGACCTGAATGAAACCAGACATAACCACAGAACCCAAGAGCACAAGTGAACTCTGTCTGCCAGCTCTTACATTCATACGTGTATATCTATATATAAATATTTTTTTTTTTCTCCCAGGAGAAATGCGTGTTGAGCATGTGCATGTGTGCCATTCAGTGAAAAAAAGGACTCAGACTAGCTCTGACCTGGAGTCTGTGGAGATTAGATCAGTGTTGTACTATAAAGAGACTCTGCATATAGCACAGGACATTAGCTCGGCTTTTAAGTTCGAGGTCATGACTTAGGCTTTTGTTAGAAGCACTGTAAGTAATAGGTAACCCAACCTCTATTATTAGACATTGCAGCATGTCATGTCAGAGAAATTGTCCTTTCCTATTGCAAGCAAAGAGGATTGTACCGATGGCACTGAGCCCCATAAACATCCTCGGAGGAAACTAAATCTGGAGATAATCACCTGTAAGAATCCAGGAGATTATGACAGTGGTGAGGAATGGAGAATAGAGTCAGTGGGGATATCTGCAGCTGAATATTAGCAGAAACCAACTGTTGTCTTTTGGATACATGTAGAGCTACTTTGTCAGCAACATAAAGGAGTAGATCCTGACAAGGATCTGTGTGCAGCTGCACAGTTTTTAGCTCGAGCATAAAATATATACTTCAAATTTTGATTGCTTACTTAAATGTGTGCTTTTTATAAATTGTGCTTTGTTGCTTGATGAATGTAAAACAGTGGTCCCGCTTTGACTTTAAGCTAAAATGTTCAGAAAGCACTGTAATTTAGAAATGCTACAATTCAGGCTTTATGGGTCCCGATGCACAAAATATCTAGTCTTTTTTTGTTTTGTTCTGGTGCTTTGTATCCTGTTTGTACATAAATCCCAAAGGCACTACTCTACAGCATTTTATATGCATAACATCAGGTATATTTCTATTTACAACACTAATAATTATCAGATTTATCCTTTCATGTCCATATTAATATATACTTTTGTTGCAGCCAACTCTGCAATTTGGATTGAAGGGATAAGAGGACATATCAGTGCTCAACAGACTTTAGAGCTGAATTAGTTGTTCCTGTTGATTCTGTGGCTTTTTGAGGGAAAAAAATACTATTAAAAGTGATTTACAAAACTGTTTATGTCTAAACAATAAAATGAATAGAAGAGTTTAGCATTTTTGTAAAAAGAAATTAAGAACAGTTGTCTTTTTAAAATTAATTTTAGGAACTTATATGAGCAGTTAGCATTATTAGCCATTAGCTAAATGTCACAGCGGTATTTAATGTAATCGGGCAAATTTTTTTACATCTTTTAATATAAATGAAACATGTTTTTAACATAGAACTGTTATAACATTTAGGAAATTGTTTTACTTAGTAAAGCTTTAATTTTAAAATTTAAAATCTGCAAAAACAAAATAAAAAAACAATCATGGAATGGTGGTTTCACGGCGCAATCGCTTCCGAAATTATCAGTCATGACTACTTACTTCATATTTAAGTGTTCACTTTAACATTTTGTTTTAAGATTAACTGTTTAAATCTGATATCACTCACTTTCATTCCAACATAATGACTTCATTATTAGTATATATTGTATCATAAAAAATTGACGTTATCCTGTCCCTGCTTGTAAAAAGTCTCTAACATGTGTGGAACATATTTAAATTGTGTATTTTAAAACAGGCTGTGATGTATCAAGTAACTAGGGGGAAGCACAATTAAAATGTGTCAGTATAAACCTCAACTACTTTGAAAGCCAATATTTTAGTTTCATTATGCATTTCTAGTATCTTAGATTTCTAAAGCGTTTGTTGGACATTAAGAGCACCACCGTTTGAAGGATGTAGGTCACATTACATGTTGAAATGTGAGGCTAAAGGGTATCCTCTGTGTTAAAATAGGATGCCAAAGCTCCGAGGGGAGAAGGTGATGACTTGAGCATTTGATTGTCTCAGTCAGCGAAGGCTCGACCCTGAAGAGTGATAGAAGCACACCGTCCTGGCTGAAAACTTCTTTAGAATATAAAATGTAAGGTTCACTGAACTGTCTCTATATCTGGTTTCTTCAGCTCCCGCAGTGTTTGCTCTGCACTCTAAATTATGCATTTGTGCATATCTGTGAGGGCCCAGAAACACAATCATCATCCCAACAGGGGGTTTCCACAGTCTGCCACTCTTCCTCCTGTCTGCATTAAACAAGGTGCACTACTCTCTGTCATCTTTTTCTTTGTCTTTCATATGATTCCCTTAATTTTTTTTAACGCTGCATGCATCCTGAAATCCAGTCAGGGAAAAAAAAAAAACTAAATTAAATCCACTGAGACTGAAAAACATCACGGCCCCTTAGAGAGAAGCTACATAACTGTTACACAGCTTGATCATTCAAGAAACACTGCTTTATGTAAACATGCCTTTATCAAATGGCTCACAGGCTTTAAGTGCCCTGAAGGTGGGCAGCTGATTTTAAGGAAAGAAAAACAAAAGTCAAGGCTCTGTGTTGGAAAGATACAAGTGCTGTAGGTCTGCACTCACTTCAAATTTAGTTTGAAGAGTAGCAAAAAAAAGAGCAAAAATCAGCTGCACATCCTCACAGCATTTAATAACAAAAATTGCCAACTTGTCCCGTCCCACCCCCATACGATTCATGAATCAACCAGACCAGTGAGAAATGCTTCACATGGGAAAAAAAATGAAAAGAGACAAACAGTTTGTAGGTTTGAAATAAACTTCTCATCCAAACCGTGGCCAAAGATAAATAAATCTATGTGGATATACTATGGATGAATAAATAATATAACCAGGTCGTACTCTATGCAATTGTTAGAGAATATTGAAGTATCTGGATGGCACCATTGTTTTTGAAAGCAAATAAAGTAATCTTAAGTGTTGTGTTGTAAAACAAAAATTGTTTGAAGTTATAATAAGGTGATGAATTTCTCCTTCCCAATTAGTTCTCCTTCTGCTCTCCTTTTTCTTCTCCTTTTTTTTCTCCTAGCACACCAAAATGCTGGAGGGAGAATTGTATGGTTTGTGCTTTAGGAGACACTCAAACTAACCATCCGTCTGTCCATTTGTTCACTCTTCAAAGTTTATGCAGCAGGAGAGCAGCAAGGGTTATTTCTGTCACTCGTGTCCCTCCCTGCCCCCTGTCTCCACAGCTGCCAGCTGAGAGAGAGGAAGGGAGGTGGAGGGGAGGTGAAGAAAAGAGTGTTTATGGTAGCTCGTCGCTGTGTTTGTGTTGAAATCATCTTTTGCCAAGAGACAAAGCAAAAACATCGTCAGTCTTTCTCTCTCGGTTTGGCCTGTGTCGATGTTCCTGCAGAGGCGAGACATAATGTTCGGAGGCAGCTCCGTTTCTCCTGGCTTCAGTCTGGCTCTGACGGAGAGAGGATCGGAAAGGAAAAATGCTTCCTCTCTTCACTCCTCGCTTTTGTATTATATGTTTCTCACACAGCTTGGTGATCCCCCCCCCACCCCCCAAACAGCTTTAGGGTTTGTCAAGATCCTGACAGTTCTTCCGTTCCTCTTTTAATGATGTTGTCGTTCCTCCTCCTTATCCCGTCCCCTATCCTGCCCGCCCTTCCCTCAATTCTTTCAAGGGAAGCTGATGAAGTCCAGATGAAAAGCACCATCACACACCTCAGTCATTTTCCAATTTTCCAAGAGAACATCAGCACCATCTTCTTTCGAACCCTGTTATCTCTCTCTGGCCCCATGTGGGTTGGATTTTTCTCATTACAGAGGATAGAAGGTAATTAGTTATAAAAGACAGACATATAAAATGCTAGGAATATCTTCTCATGAGACCATTGTGTTAATTAAGTCCATTCTGTGGAGAAAAACTTTTTGTCCTGGTTTAGACTATTATGTCCTTAGTCCTCTGCCTTCTTCTCTTGATTTTCAAAGTTGCAGAACCAGACTTTTGGTCATTTTACATTCTGTTTTCTTCCACCATCACAGAAAACTGATTGCCTTGCTTGACACCAAATGCGTTATCCATTTTCCCTCTTGAACAGCCATCCCAACTCCCTCTCGTTTTCCTTTTATTTTCAATGTTTTTGTCAGACATAGGCGGATTCGCTGGACTGAGTGCGTCCCAGGTTGGGCGGCTGGGACAGATGCGCCATGTCCTTCTTCCGGATCTCGCAGATAGACTTCCTGCGGGCCTGGACTCCCCTGATGGCGGCCTTGATCTTGCGCCAGCCCAGGTGGTTGAGCTCAGCCAGGTTGAGCACCACGCAGATGCCGCTCACAGCAAACATGAAGACCAGGAACACCGTTTTTTCCGTGGGCCGGGACACGTAGCACTCCACCTCCTTGAGGCAGGGGTAGCGGTCGCACTCGAAAATCCCAGGCACGCTGAAGCCGTAAAGGAAGTACTGGCCTGCCAGGAAGCCAATTTCCAGTGCATTTCGAAACACGACTTGAATGATGTAAAACCGTGAGATTCCTTCCTGTCGCCGAACTTTGGAGCTCTTGCCATGTGTGAGACCTCGAGGAGCGTTGGGAATCTCTTTCACCTCCAAGCAGTCGGGTTCCTCCTTCCCTCCCCCTCCATCTCCACCATGCTGGACTAGAATACCATTGATGTTTCGCAGCTTTCGCGTCCCATCCCGTCCCCCGTAGTCCTTCTCCATTATGGGATAGAGGAAGGAGTAACGCCGGTCTCTTTGCTTGGCTGACTGGTGGACAGAGTAGGTGATGAAGCACAGGCTGGGGGTGCATACCAGTATGATCTGAAAGACCCAATAGCGGATGTGGGAGATCGGGAAGGCTTTGTCATAGCAGGCTTGGTTGCAGCCCGGCTGCATCGTGTTACATAAGAACATAGTCTGTTCATCCTCATAGACCGTCTCTCCAACAATGGCCACGATCAGGATACGGAAGATCACCACAACCGTCAGCAAGATCCTACAGAGAAACACACACAGAGGAAGTTGTTACAGTCAGATATGTTTACTTCATTAGGAAGTAATATTGTGTATATTACTTCCTGAGTAATATCCTCCTCACCGTCTTTCTTTCTTTTTGTATTTTTAGAGATCCCAATCTGTTATGTGTCGTCTTAGGAAACTCAGTCACTAAAATCTGTTATCAGATGAGAGATTGAACAACAAAACATAAGAAGTTTACAAATGCAATGAGTACTTTGTGGTTACACACATTGATAAAGTGATAATGATTATGATTTTATTATGCAATTCCAGTAAACAACAACTCATTTATTCTCTATCTGCTTCTAGTTTTGACTGTTGCACAAATTCATTGTCGTATTGTTTCTGTGAGCTAATGCAATGTAACAACATTTATTTCCATTACATTTTGCATTAATTGCACTTCAGGATGTGTGAATGCCAGGTTGTTTTGTGTCAACTAGTCTCTTACTTTATGAAGGCAATTCAATCGAGGCTGCAGAAGGGCAGATGCATTCAAATTAAAGACGAAATACATTTTGTTGTCATCAGCCTAATAAGCAAATGAATTGCTGTACTTCCTGAAAATCGACCCCAAATGCTGACGATGAATTAGGACCTAAGACCAACTTCTGGGATATACCGGAACATGTAGGACCTGAAGAAGATGTAGCCTACTCTAGATTTTTAGACTACTTCACAAATTCTTTTCCAGCAAACCCCAAAGAGTCTCAGTGGAGTTAAAGTCTAAACTCTTTGGTGGCCAATTCATGTGTGAAAATTGTGTCTTATGCTCCTCGAGGCGCGCTTGCACAATTTGAGCCAGATGAATTCTGGCGTTGTTTTCGTAGAATATGCCTCTTCAGTGAAGAAGGAATTCCTTGACTGAGTAACCTGGTCATTCAGTGTCTTCAGCCCAAAGAATGAGGTCAGCTCATTCTTTGGGCACACAATGTTGCTTAACCTATCCTGACCAACTGCATCCTCAGATCATAGCACTGCACCCACAGGCTCTATAAGCACAAGGCATGATGGTAGCATCACTTCATGCGCTCAGCATCAAGACTTGTTGAATCTGTATGTTCTCTAGCCAAGTGAATCCTTTTTTCAGAGAATTGTTTCCTGAGGCGGCACAGCTGTTTAGTCAAACTCTTTTTGTATATTTTTTTTTCATTTCACAATGTGTGATTAATTTCTTTTTCATCCACATTTCTACTGCAAAGATAAAACTTCCTCATTATCCTTTCAGTTTTTATTAATGTCTTGAATCATTCCGTTTATGTTTTCTTTGGTTGATACACGCCCATAAATTGACCCTTCTGAAACAGACCATCATCTATCCAATGATCACAGCGTGTGTCTTTGACATGGTTTTTAGAAAATTTCAGGCTATTCACTGCAATAGTTAAGGTTAAATAACAATAAATAATCACACCTTCAGTCGAGGTCTTTTAAAGTATTTTAACTGCATGCCAGTTTGGTAGCTTATTGTGTGCCGTGGTCAGACCTGTTTAGTGTGTTATTCCCCATTTATTTTATATACGTTTTTCCCATAATGTCATAGAAACAAACAATAAAGTATAGTTTGTTCCATGTCTAATCTAAGAAATTAAGGCAAAAACAACAAAAACCTCCGAGTTCAAATCCCATAAAATATACAATCATACATGGTGACAAGAAACTTTAAGCTTAGCGTTGTACACTGCAGTCAAGAATTAGTTGATTTGATTAAGTTTTCTTAGAAGGAATAATATGGTATTTTTCAAATGGACTTTTAATTAAAACTTGTAAGCAGTAACAGGTGCCAAGACCAAAGTGGACTAATCAAATCCAAACTCAAAATGTTATTTATGCTAATGAAAAATAATATTAGCATTATTTATTTACTTTATTTATGCTAATGTGTGACCCTTAACTCATTGTATGGGCAGGAGATAATTATTTATACAAAAAAATGTAAGTTGGAGGCTATGCACCACCTATAATGAAGCACTTGGATTCTGTTTCTTATCTTATTATCCTTCATAAACATTAAAAATTTGTTGTTGTATCAACTTTCCCAACCACTCAGATCTTCTGCTTCTGGTCTGCTCTCCATCCACAGAACCAGAACCAAACATGGAGAAGCAGCATTCAGGTTTTATACTCACCTAATCTGAAACAAACTTCCAGAAAATTGGAAAACAGTCTAAACACTGAATTCCTTTAAATCAAGGATAAAAACCTATTTTAAAGTTGCTTTTTATTCATAATAACTCGAACATTGATCAATAGATTTGATGTATGTTTTATGATGATTTTTACCTGATTATTTCGAGTTTTTATTTTACAAAATGTATGATTTTATTTATTTATTAGTTTCAAAGGTTGCAGTTTTATGTTTTTATAGTGTAAAACACTTTGAACAGCCTATTTACTGAAATGTGTTATACAAATAAACTTGACTTGACTTCATAAAAAAATATTTAGATGGATCTGTTAAGAAAAACCAGAATAAAATGCAAAGACATGGTGAGGACACCTATAGTTATGCATAGGTAGAGGCCTACCTGTAGATTTACTGTAAATTCCCACGTAAAAATGAAAATATTCACAAAGCAAACACAGGAAAAGAAGGAGCATGAAGCATACACTCTGTATTTGGAAGAGAAGGAGAAGTCCTTGAAGAAGATGAAACAAATAAAACCCAAACTAATTAGATTCAGGGTCATTGTGTGTCTCTGAACCTACTTTTCCTGATAGGAATCAGCAGAGCTTCAAATCTCATTTATCAGTCTGAGAAAATATTCCAAATGAAGAAGAGTTCTGAGTATTTCAGCTTGTGTCATCTGTCCTCATAACCCTGCTATCTGACAAAGGCAGACTGTTTACAGGTAACAAGGGATGATGGCGTATCTGTTTTTCTAATTTTAGGGATTTGAGCAGCATTTAGCCCAGTTTTCATAGCAACCACAGTTTGGACTCATTAAAGTTGGAGCTTTAATTGACTCCAAAGACAAACCGCTGTTAGTTTTGCTGTGAAGCGACTCTGCCTGCAGTCCCATGGCAACAAGTGAGTCTGAGCCGACTTGTTTGCAGATTAGTTACTATTTCTGTTCGGTTGTGGGAAGACAAAGAGATTATTGATGTCAAAATGGTTCACTTCAGTTCAGCCTGTGTGCATGTGTGCATTTTGGTCTGAGTCTACCCAAGTATAACCTGACATGTTCTGACTTGATGTATCTGCACATTTATGCTGCACAATTCTATAATGTCTGTAGATGGGATACAGTTTTATCTTCCTTCTTTATTCTGTTACCTTTCTTTGTTCTTTCCTTACTTTATTCATTTCTCATTCATTTTTCAAGTCTTATGCTGTGAAAGCACTTCAGATCGCAGGTTTTTAGCGGTCCAATGAGCTTTCTGACTTTCTAACAATGTGACCAAGAATAGTGCAAGACTGCACACTGTACAACGACTTACATTTACTTTTAAAGTTCTTGTTGGCAGGTATCTTTTAGCTGAGTCTTAAAGAAATGTGAAGTTCTTTGCAAGATTCTCTTTAACTAATCCCCATAATTAACATAATTGTATAGTTTGATAAGTTTAAAACATTAAAACCGATTAACTTGAGCTGACATTTTTACAATGACACATAAACCGTGAGCTCACCTGTTGCTCTATTAGGTACAGCAGTTGTTTTCTCAAATAGCTAATTAGTCAAGTGAGTTAAAAACATTTAGAATGGATGAAAACGACTTGAAATCCAAAAGATTTACTAGGACTGGGTGATGGATCAATAATAATATATATCTTAACAGACATGTGATCAATATCAACAGAAAATACATTAGATAGAATGTTCAATAATTTCCCTGAACTCCAATCCAAAACTGCAAAGCATTCTGGGAGATGGAGGCAGAGGAAAGGCTTTAGCCACTCAGATTCTAACCAAGGTTTTCTGGCATCAACTAACTCACTCTTTGGTTACTTAGCAACAGCTAGCTCACACACTATTTGGTTACCTAGCAACAAGCAGCCAGTAGCTTGCTCAAGCGGCAGTTTCAAGTTTTGCTGACGTTCCTCTGAACTGCTCAAAAGTAAAAATCAACGGAGTGGAAGCAATGGTATCTAACCATTCGTTAACACAGCACCCATCTTATGATTGCTTCCCTCAGCAGGGTAATGCACCAATAAACTCCAACATTCTCCACAGTCACCAGATTTTAATCCAGTGAAGCATCGCTGTAATTGTGGTGCAGCAGGAGACTCTGACACAGATTCACCGCAGAGAAATCTGCAGCAAAAACGAGATGCTATCCTGACAGCAAGGAGCGAAACCTCTAAGAAATCTTTCTGACAACTGGCTGAATCTACCGCAGAGAAGAATTGAGGCAGTTTTGACGGTAAAAAAGGGTAGAAAAAAAAACAAAGTGAAAATTGGAAATGAATAATAGTAAGGACCACTTAAATTTAAGTGTAAATCCCACAAGAACTAGTCTGAGATAGCGGTGGAGTCCAACTCTGCTGCACCTCATTGCCAGATAATCATTAGATGGCATTTGGCTGTTTGAAGGGTAATCTACCAACAGCGCAGTAGCTTTGCCAGACTTGTGCGGCACAGATGTAAAGTCGAAGGGCAGAGTTAATCCGGTGGCGTGCAGCTCACATGCAACCCTCATCAAAAGCGGCAGCTCACCAGTGTCGGCTGCCGAAATGAAAAACAAAAACTTGTCATCACCAATCTGCCCACCTGTAATCACGGCATGGGGACTGTGGGGCCTGGAGGGATGAAAGAATAAATGCTAAAAAAAAAAATTTAAAAGGCTTTTGCCCTTGTTGTGACATCGTTAAGGAGCTTAGTGTGCAGAGTATTGACGATACAGAACTCAGAGTGTATTGCTACAAATGAGCGCATGTGCATAGAACCTACAGTACTGCATGGCCAGACACAAATCAAAGAAACAAAGCATCAGTCCTAAGTGCAAGCCTCCAAAAAACTCGAAGAAGTTCCAAACTGGGATAAAAAGATTAGAAAGTTAACCAAAACCCCCAGTGTTGCTCAGATATCCTGTCCTTAAATTAAAAAGAGAAACCTGCCAGTACTGGGACAGAGTGTGAGGCTTAACAGAAAAACCAGCAATGTAGGAAAATCTCATCACAGGGAATGGATTATATGATAGCTTCCCCATGCAAACCCAGTTCTGTGTAATCTATGGCCGGGCTAAAGGAAGGAGTCTTACATTAGGTGGTGTGTTGGTTTTTTTTATGCCATCATATAGCTGTAGATTATCATGCTGTCTCTGCGTACCCTGTTTGTCTCTCCAATCTTTGTTCAATTGTTTTTTCAAAGAATATCCTGGTGCATTTCAGTAAATAAGAATATAAACAAAAAGTTGACTTATTTGAGAAATTTACCTACTTTAAAAGTAAGTAAATTTAAAAATGAGGTTGATGTATAACACAGAATAATTGCTTCCAACTTAACTGTTTTCTGCTCGGAGCAGATCTTTAACTGGAAAGTTTGTAGCCAGCTGCATCCCCTGCTCATATAATGAACATAATGTACTGTCATAGTGATTCCTAACAAAAACATGTGCAGATCCTTGTTGTTGGAGTTTGACATGCTGAGTGTTAGACCATTTGAATCAGCTGAGTTGAAGCTGCAGCACCAAATCAGGCAGGACACTGATGCAGGAGGACTGGAGCTGGACACCCACAGCGCAAATCCTGCCTTATCAATTCATTCCTTTATGAGTTTACATATTCACTGGTTCTGTTCTGTATGCTTGTTCTCTGACTTTACTTGTTTTAGCTCTCTGTCTACCTTCTCTCAGCCATGCTGAAATCATCAACCTGTTCTCTCTGCATGTATTTTTTTTGTAATTTCTCATTATGATTAAAATACTTTGCCAGTTTGTCTCTGCACCCAACATGGCTTATTGTAGTTTACTGCTAATTGATGGAACCACTGAGGTTGTACAGCAGGATGAATGACTCAAATGAAACAAAATGAAGGTTTGGGAGTGGCCAAGCCAAAGTTTGTACTAAAATCCAGTTGAGATGGTGACTCAATGTCACTTAATGTTTGAAAACTCTCCAAAGTGTCTGAAATAAAATTACTCCACAAAATAAAGTGAGCCAATTATTTTCCACAATGAGAAATTATTTTCCACAAACATTTAATGGCAATTGTTGACACAAGAGTGGCAACAATTGCCATTCTTGCAGTCAGTCAGGTTTAGACTAACTGCACTTTTCACAAAGAGCCAGGCGGGTTTGGAAAGCTTCGACCCATTATAAATGAATCCATAAATGGAAATTTGCATTCTGTATCTACTCAGCTTACCTTTGTTTGATATTAAAAGGTGTGTAATAATATAAAATATGTAAAAACAAATTTATAAGGAGGGAAATACTTGTCATTAAACTGTATTTATTGCTGGCATCCTTTTGTTCAATGCGAAAAAAACAGATTTAGGATCAGAAAGTAATGTTAAAAATCTAGTAGTGAAGTCTGACTGATCCATTTCTATAAATATACTTGAAAGGAGTGACACACAATTTATATTTAGCACACGTCTCCACACCCTTACACGCTCTGTTCACAGCAGACAGCGTTTGTTGTTCCCTCTCACTAATGTGTTGCCTTTGTTAGCACACAAGCGGCGGTGATTATGCGGAAACATTATGCCAACTCGAAAAACGCCTCCTCTCCTCCAACTGACCCGCCAGCTTTTGTCTTCCTCATTATCCGACGACAAAGATCCTGCCCCACCGTGCTCAGAGCTGGTATTACGGACACACGAGCCATTGTGGAAGAATTAAACGAGCACAATGATGTGAAGAGATAATGATAGTTGTGAAATCTGACAGGAGAAATCCCCCAGTGTTTTCCTCGTATTTGCATGCAGAGAGGAACCCAAATCATGCCAAAAACATTACATTACTTAGTTCCTGAAAAAGGTTTAGATGCAATTCCCAGATCTATTATTTCCACTAAACTTAATTTTTTTAACAAAGAAGACTTGGATGCTGTTTGCGTAGCAGTTAGCGAGAAAAAGGTGAAGCAAAATGTGTGGTGGGAGCAGAGTGTTTCTCAGCATGTAGAGATGCAACCAAATGTAATGCTTATGGTTTAATGAGGCAAAACATATTGAAAAGGTACACACTTATTGTGGTAGTGTCCTCAAGAGACACATTGAGTCCACACTGAAGAAGCTCAGTGGGACACAAGGGTTGAGATGGTCATCATGAGCCCAAATACAATAATCAATGAAGAAATGACACTCAGATCGGCTGGAGAACTTGAATAATAAAGACGAGGCAAAGGGCGCAGACACACGGCGTGAAGAACGAGGATGTGAGAGAGTGGAGATTATAACAAATAAGAGAGCAAATGAAAAAGATGGGTGATGGAAGAGCTGCTATCCTCCCCCCCAACCCCACTTCACTTCAATCCCCTCCACTCAGCTCCCTTCTGCTAGTCGCCAAGGCAACAGGCAAGGGGCAGAAAACGAAAATGAGGAGAGCGAAGTGTGCCGACGAGGAGCTAAGTCAACTAAAGAGCAGCGGTGGATTTGTTGCAGCAGTCACAGCGTGGCAGAGGTGTCTCACAGAGGGTCATGCTAATTTGTTTCAAAAGCCCAAAGAGTTTGATGAAATTACACGGGCTAATCGATCAGCTGTGTGGACTTCTCTGAAGATGTGATTTAGTTTCGGGGAACCAGAACACAGTGTTTTCAGTGTCAAACACATTTTTTTTGTAAATATCAACTTTAATTGTCTGGTTTCACCAACAAACTTATATTTTCACGTGAAGTGAGTTTTGTGCAGCCGAAAGAGTCACTCCAGGTTCAGCATATAAACAAGCTCCGTGTTATCAGTAACCTGCTAATCCTTTTTAGAACCTCAGCTTTTGTTGCTGTCACTTTCCATTCCATCACTGCCTCATTGCTGGCGGTCTCTGCCATTAAATAATTAAACCTCTTTCATTCAGCCTCTACTTTCCGTCTCTGTGATAATTACCAAGTGAGCCTCTCATGTTGCATCTCTTTTACAGCCACACTTGTGCATCTTCCTCACTTAGCCTCACTTAATCAAGCTGAATTAACAGTCCACTGTGCAACCAGGCTTATGTATAACTGTTAAACATTTTATCATACCAATAAAACACGTTTTATAGAAAAAAAACTAGAGTTATTTTGGATTTTTGAGTTATTATCAGTAAGGGTGAGTAGGGAATCAACTAACATTTCTTTTTTTAAGCACATTTTTATGCTCTTCCAAATTAGCATTAAATAAATATGTTTTAGCCACCTGGCATTTTTTATGCCGTTGCTTAAAGACAGCAGTGAAATCTTACACCTTAACCCAGAAACAGACTGAGACGCTTGTTGTAATCTGAGAAAATACTCTAACATAAATCTGTTTCCAAACTGAAGATGGACTAATTAAGGTCCTTTTTCATCCCTTTCTAGCTACCTATCTTACAACATTAATACACAGAAGGGTAATTAGATATTTCAAGATTTCATCTAAGATAAAACTCGCCTTGTTGGATCATGTTCATCCATATTTAATTTCTACTCACTTTTCCGTTTGCTTTTTGCCGTTGGATCAGGAATGATTTATTGTAGAACATAACAATCAATCATTTTGTGATTTATCACATCACTATGAACCTCTTCTCAATGTTTGGCATATATTTAACTTTTGAACTCTACACTTTATGAGTAAAAATCCAGAATGGGCAGAGTGGATATTGTTCTTTAAAGTACAATATAGTATAAACCTGAATAGTTTGTTGGAATCAAATCCTCTGAAAATATTTTTATTTCCCAAAAAGCTCACTGATAATTAAAAAACCTCACTTCCAATCCAAACTAATCCTTCAGTGAGGGACCAAAATGCTAAAGAAATGTTGACTTTTACATCACAGATCATTTGGAAAACTTTAACTTCTTTTCTTTCTTTTTATTTAACAAAAGAAGGTTCAACAGTTTAAAAATGGTTCTAAAGAAAAGATTAAAGCCCAAAATTATTCATACACCTGGCAAAATTTCAATGTAAGACCCTAAATTGTTGGAGAAGATGCCAACTTTAGCGTTTTTACGTAACAGCTTCTCATGCCATCATTAGATTTTTCATCTCCATATTTAGTTAACCCAACCTTCACAGCCCCATGGTGGCTTTAGTCTCTCTCCTTCTGTTTTTTCTCTCTCTCACTGTTTTCCCCCTCAGTCCTTCATCTGTCCCAACTTCAACACACCAACAGTGCTGACATATCTAATCCTGTCAGATCAAATTTGGAGTGACACCTGTCATTCTCTCTCTTTATCTGTCAGTCTGTGTGTTCCTTTGCCAAGATTTATCAATAGCTCGTTTCTTGCAGGGCACTGGGGATCAAACTAAATCAAACCTCGCACAGGAGGTAACTCTCTCTCTCACACACACATACACACACATGCACATGCACGAGCGCGCATACATGCACGTAACCTGAAGGGGTGTTCCGGTGCTTCAGGCCAGTGACAGAAGGAGTGAGGAGGCTGCACTCTTCCCTGCTGAAAGACCTTTATCTATCTCCCAACACACATATAGACCTTCAGAGTCATGCCCAAACAAAACAAAAAAACCTTATTCCATTTTTTTTTTGGTTTCAACAAACCTGACTGTAATTTATAATTTATCCATCAGCTTTTCCAGCACAGACAAAAAGAGATTAATCATGGTGGTGTTGTTAGCTTAAATGTTTTTGCCATTTTTGTAATGTACATCTCTTTTTTTTTTGTTTGTTACACCAACAAGAAAAATTGGAAACAGATGAAGATTTTTTTTCTCTTTCATGACAGAACGGTTTGGCCTCGTTTTATTTTTCCTTTCAGCACAAAAGCACAAGCGCATAAAGGTCTCCATGACAATCACAGAAACTGCAGCTACCTTGGCAACATTTATGGCAGTAAAGTAACAGGGAATATAAAATCTAAATCTGGATTTTAAGCATCCTTTCTAAGGGACTGTTCCCTGTGTATTGATAGAAATAGTGAATTACAGGTAATTGCAGCATCGGCTGGACCGGCCTTTAGGAGCACTGGCTTTCTGGGTGAAAGGAAAGGTTTGTGGAAGAAGAAAGAGCAGCAGGAGAGACGGACAGGGTGTATTCCTCCGGCAGGAGGGGAAGAGGATTGGTCAAAGGAGGGAACTACAGAAAGAGAAAAAAAGATGGCTGTAATCCGGATTAAATCAGCGGGTTTTGGACAATCCCAAGCTTGGGTCGGGACGCTCGTGCCAGGTCCCCACCCACACACCCACTACAGCTTTCCTGTGCCAAGCTCCAACCCAAATCAGCTGCTCTGGCACATGAGGGGAGCTTCCATGACACACAAGCCACACAGGGAACATCCCAGACACACTCAATCCGAAGAAAAATCCTTCTTTTATTTGCTTTAAAATGTTAAGTCCCAGTCACTGTGAATATTGCATGTAATTTATTCTATTCTGTTCAAATTTTAGCTATCTGCACTCCTCTGTCTCTGCTGGGTAACTGGATCCATCAATGGATCAATCCATCAGAGTCAGATTTATATAGTAGTTTGCTGTATTTGTATTGCAGGGACTAAATAAATGAAAAATCTAATTATTACCAGATGCCTACTGCTCACATTTCAGTCGATGCAAAATGGTCAAAAACACTTGAAACACTTTAAATGAGAAAGAAAATCCTGTGTTTGCTGACAGTTACGCAACTGAAATGTGCAGGACAGTTATTTTTATTCGACATCACGATCATGTTGTTTGTGCCAGCTAATTAGAGGTAATGTTTTAGGTAGACCAAACATTTACCTGACAAGACAGATGGCTTGTTACAGGAAACCATCTGGGGAGCCATTGATGGGAACTCTTATTCCCAAAAGGAAAAATATACTTTTTTGTGAAACACAGATCTGTTAAGAGCATCATCTAAAAAAAGGAAAGGGTAAAAAAGCAAACATGAATATGTATCTCCCTAATCTAGCTGGATGGTCACAGAGAGCAGAGAACAGTAACAATAGAGGAGCTGCAGAGATTAACACTGATCTGTTGGCTGGACAACAGTTAATTGAGCATGCCACATATCAGATTTTTATATAGAATTAGCAAGAAGAAATCCAGAAAATGTCTTTGTAATAGACCAAAAGCATCAGGATGCTGGCATTACACAATAACCAATCTCCAAAATAAAACACAGTGGTGGCATCATCATGCTGTGGGGAAGCAGGAACAGGGAAGATGTTCCAAGCTGGAAACAATGCAGTGGAAGAAAACCTCCTGAAGGCTTAAAAAGTCTTGAAACTGGGGCAGACCTTCACCTGCTGACCCTAAATATTGCAAATAAAATTTGCTTCGGTCAAGGCATTTTCATGTGTTGGAATGGCCCAGTCAAAGTCTAGATTTGAATACAACTGAATCTGTGGAAGACCTTAAAAGCTGGTGTTCTCCTTCCGATCTGACTGGTCTTGAGCTGTTGTGCAAAGAATGGCCAAAAAGTCTCTAAAGGGCTGACGTATCAGAAACAGGTGTTTCAACAAAGTGTGATTCCTTTTCCTTCCTTTTAATACAGTACAATGTTTCTGGTTTAACATGAAACAATGTCAAGAAGTTCAAGGAGCCTGAATATCTCTGCTCAGTACTACATGCATTTGAAATATCTGACAGAAATGTCTGATTTCTGTAGTAAATAGCAGCCAGTCCTACTGCTGTCATTCTGCAGGTTGTGAAATCTAAATTTATCCTTTTTACATCACTGATCTGTCTACCAACTACAGTCCTTTTGTCATAATTGGCTGCGATAGTAGTGTGAATGCAGCATATTGCTGAGAGCAAGTGTCTTCCCAGAAGCTTGGCTTCACTTGGCTTAATTGAAGAATCTGCAAAAGAGACTGTGTGGGGAGTGTGTGCGTGTGTGTGTGGGTGCGTGTACGCACTGAGAAGTGTGAACGCATTGTCAGAGTCGGCTCTGGTTGCTCATGTGATCTGCCGCGAACAACGGCGACTGTGACAGTTTGGGCAACACATACTCGTGCGTGAGGAAGAGCATCTGTGTGTGCGTCCCGGCCCTTTGAGATGTGTGTGTATATATAGTAACCGTGCTACACGCTCCCTTACGCACATGTTTGTATATTTGGGAGACCATCTGGTCATGAGAGGCGCGTGCCTTGTGTGCGTGTGTGTGTGCAGAAGGCAGTGAGTCAGAAGGCTTTGTACAGTATTTCAGTCCTGCTGGTGATGGTGTGCGCAGTCCTGGCTTCTTCTTTAAGTTGAGTCAATCTCACGGTGCAGAAGTTGATACTGCCACCGAGGAGCTGGGGACCACAAAGTGAGCTGCTCTCACACTGCCCCTGTTCATTAGAGACCTCTCGGCTAAGAGTTGAGATGGCGAGATGGGATTTGCGGGGAACAGAAAATAAATCAGCAGCAAACGAGCATCCTTTTAATCTTCAAAGTGAAAGATGGAACAAGATAAAGTAGTGTGGAGGCAGTACAATAAAAAACAAAAAGGGAAGCTCATTTATCTGAACACCAGCAGACAAACAAGATGATCAGTCAGATAAAACAAGGAGCATCAGCTTTATGAAGCCTGCACAGAAATGCTGTAAGTCATGTGTAATAAAAGCGAATTGTCTAAATAAAGCTCACTGCCACGAGCGCACACAAACGGACCCAAGTGAGAAAAACTTCAAAAGCCACAGCTTTGCTTTCTTTTCCTCCCCCAAATTAAGATCAAAGGAGGCTATTTGTTTTTATTTTAGGCTTCATATTTTATGTAACTTCATTTGCTTCGTTTTTTTGTACATTTTAAGCTCAGCTTGACTGTAAAGTATTTTCTCATCATTAAAATATGGCCTCACAGTGTTTTGTTGGAATTGCGTGCTTTTATACTCTAAAAATGATTTTGGCACAGCCCTGGAGGAGTCTTTGTTCTACTGGTATGTAATGCCGAAGCACTTTAAACATGAAAAGAACTGTTAGCATAGATGGTGCTTCACTTGGAAAAGCACAGCTAGTTAGAGGTCAGTCAGGGTGAAAGTTGTCAAACTTCCCTCCTGCAACAGGAACAGTACAATTAAATATGGATGATGTTTCTCAATCCTGATTCACTTGACAGAGGTGGTTTTCATCTGTAAGAAGAAGTGCCACTTTTTGTATCGCTAACATTATGTGTATGCTGAAGCATGTGGCGGTGGCATCATGCTGTGGGAAAGATACCCAGCAGCAGTGAAAACAGACTTGTCGCAGTGCTGGTCACAGATATTTGCAATCCTGTTAAAATGTGTAAATAGCCTTAAAAATGAACCAGAAAAAAATAAACAAAATCACACAAAAAAACAAAAAATCACCAGTGACACAATTATTTATTATTTTCACGCCTGTTGCTAATACTATCTACAACCCCTGTTTGCCAAATGAACAGCACTTAGTTTTCTATTCACAAAGTCAGAGCATGACGTAGAAATAACAAATAACAGGCCCACAGCATCACAGATCAACCACTGTACCACACAGTTGGCGTGAGGAGCTTTTTGTACAACTCACCTGAAGTGTTTGTTGCCAAAAAGCTTACACTGTAACACATAAAGTCCCAGGAGGGTTCGACGTGTTTATTTTTGTGATGGTAGGACATCATCACAAACAGCTAGTAACTCCACATGTAGGTAGTGTGTAGTGATTCCACACTTTGGTGCAGATCTCTGAGTTTTTCTATCTCCTGTACTGACATACTGAGAATGTTGGCAAGATAAATGTAGGTCACCATGTTGCCTTGAGAATCGTAGTCAAAAGAAATAAGTCGTGTCTTATTTTACCCCAGGGAAACAAAATTCATGGATTACTAATCAGAAGTCCCCAAAACCTCTGGTCACTTTAATTCACTAAAGTATGGATGTAAAAATGCTTCAGCTAAAGTTCCTGTTGGGGTGGTTCTTTTTGTCAAATATAACATCTTCTCCTATGGAATAAATGTATTTAAAAGTCCATTATTATCAGATATTTTAATCTTACAAACAAGAGTTTGATTTCAAATAAGCTTGTGTTCTGCCTCACTACTTAGCACAAATTGTCTAATGTTTTCTACGAATATTTGGTTTTAATTTCACCTCCCAGCATCATTGTAACATTGACTAACAATAAACCTATAAACACTGCTGAGTCAATGCTGGAAGCAGCTTCTGCCCCAGGCCTGTAAGGAGAACTCTGACCTCATCTCCTGCCCTAATCTCACTGCATTTACATGGAAAAAGCAATACATTGTTTTTGCACACAAAAACTTGAAAACAGATTAAATTACACTTAGGTGGACTTTATTTTCTAATTTGGTGACTTCAGAAGGCAAGTAAGTTTCACGCCATAATATAGGGGGCTGAATATGCTTGAATTCATCCACACGTTTATTTGTAAAAAGAAAAAATAAAGATAAAACATGAGTTTTATGGTTGTAACTATATGCAAAATCTGACTACAGACACAACTTAAATGCAAAACTTTACTGCCAATGAAAGGAGAGCCTAAGGATAACCGTTTACTTTGAATAACTGTCTGAAAAACATATTTGTGTAAATATTATCTCAACTCTAAGCTTGTAATGTGTGGCCACAGATGGAAGTAAAGAAGATAAGCGTATGCGGAAAGAAATTAGAGCGCTAGCTGAATAATTATTTGAGTTTACTCTCTTTCTCCTCCTGAGTTACAGCTTCTCTAACAGTCCCCATGGATGCCGACTGTAATACTTGAGTCATAAAAAGCTACACAGCAGCTCCTTCCTGCTCCCGGGACTCATTTCCTGGATCTTTGTATGTCTAGCATCGAAGCCAGAGAGGATCAATCCCACTCTGAGCAGCACTACAGCACATTTATAATGCATCTTTAATAAAACACTCATCCTTAGTTTTAGAATTAATTTGCCAGATCCTGAGCATAATTTAAGTTTTAATAGCAGGGTGTCGTCTGCATGGTAGTTTTAAAATCTGAGAAGTTGCAGGAGCGACATGCATCTACATCCCATCGGTGACTCATAATCTCCCAATGGAACATGTGAGGTCATTTTAATAACAGCAGCGCTGAGAAAGCAGTGACTTTACAGCCGGCAGCGTATCGCGAATCGCCACAATATAAATGGAGGAAGTGTGAAAGCAGAGGTAGGGAGGGATGGAGTGAGCTGATGTTGGATGTGTCACTTAGAGTGTCTCCTGAACAATCTCTCCAGGGGGCGGAGGGGGAATCTGCCTGAAGAGAGGAGATATGACAGCTCCTTTTTTCTTTTCCTGAACAAACACTCACAAGATGAGGCCAACCTCGGGATGAACACAGTCACCCATCATGGCTGTGCAGGGTTATGAGGGGCTTCACAAGGGATGGCTAAATAAAAGCTTGATGAGCTAAAGGTCACATAATGTCAGAGATGTAACCTGCCACCAAACACAGGCTCAATGAGCAGCATGTAAACACCACAGCGACTGGTGAACATCAACTTTAGCTTCTACTGAAATTCTGTAGAAAAGGCATTTTTCCACAAACATTATTTAATGGAATCTAATGTGACAGAATAACACAAATCACTGCTTTACTGTATATTTTTATATAAATAAAAAATCTGAAAAGTGTGGCATGCACGTGTTTTTACGCCCCTTTCCTACCATACACCTAAATGAAGTTCAGTCCAACCAAGTGCCTTCAGGAGTCAGCTAATTAATAGAACCAGTTTGTGTAATTTAACTTCAGTATCAGTGCAGCTGTTCTGTGAAGGTCACAGTCCTTTAGAGAACATCTGTGAACAAATAACATCATGAAGATGAAAGTAACACTGCATTTCAGAAAAAGAACTTTATACCAGCAGTATAATATGGAAGTGGTAGGGGTTGTTTTGCAGCTTCCAGACCTGGAAAACTTGTTGTAATAAATAGAAACATGAATTCTGCTATTGACTGGAAAATCCTCAAGGAGAATGTCCAGCCATCATTTTTTGACCTCAAGCTGAAACCAAGTTCACTTCTGAATGGCAAAAGGCATACAAACATTGAAGTGGCCTAGTCAAAGTCCTGACCGGAATTCTTTTGAGATGTTGTGACATGACCTTTAAAAAGCCATTTAAGATTAAAAACCCTCCAATGTAGCTGAATTAGAAAAATTCTAACATTTAACTGACTTGATGTTCTGAATCACTAACGTGTGACAAACATGCCAAAAAGTAGAAATCAAGAGGGGAGCAAAAACGTTTCATAACATTACATATACCACGCTTCGAGAGTTTCACATCCTACCATATCATCCTAAAGTAGAAAAAAAGATCATGGTCCAATAGCAATTTTATCAATCCTTAACAAACAAATAAGCAGCTAAGACAACTAAATTAAGGCTTGTCTAAGATTTTCAGGACAAAGATTGATGATCCCCAATGATGTCAGGGAAACATTCTAAAGTTGATCTCTTAGGAAGGTGTGTGTAAGATTACATCTGGAATAAAAGTAACACTGCATTTCAGAAAAAGAACTTTATGCCAGCAGTATAATATGGAAGTGGTAGGGGTTGTTTTGCAGCTTCCACACCTGGAAAACTTGTTGTAATAAATAGAAACATGAATTCTGCTATTGACTGGAAAATCCTCAAGGAGAATGTCCAGCCATCATTTTTTGACCTCAAGCTGAAACCAAGTTCACTTCTGAATGGCAAAAGGCATACAAACATTGAAGTGGCCTAGTCAAAGTCCTGACCGGAATTCTTTTGAGATGTTGTGATATGACCTTTAAAAAGCCATTTATGATTAAAACCCTCCAATGTAGCTGAATTAGAAAAATTCTAACATTTAACTGACTTGATGTTCTGAATCACTAACGTGTGACAAACATGCCAAAAAATAGAAATCAAGAGGGGAGCAAAAACGTTTCATAACATTACATATACCACGCTTCGAGAGTTTCACATCCTACCATATCATCCTAAAGTAGAAAAAAAGATCATGGTCCAATAGCAATTTTATCAATCCTTAACAAACAAATAAGCAGCTAAGACAACTAAACTCTGAAATGGAGCTCAATGAAACTATTGAGATTTTATTAGCAAATGATGACAACCTTTTATTATCTGTTCTATTTTAGTAACTCTAAATTTACTGCTTTAAATGAACTGAAGCTGCACAAACTATTTTAAATGCACATCCAGCCCTCATGAGCCATTTTAGAGCTTCAGTGCACATCAAACAAAGTCTTTGTCAGATCATGTAAGAGTGTCTGAAAACCCTGTTCATCAGTGCACTTTGAACAGTACATTTTCTGATTCTTATAAATATGAGATGAACTCAGTGGTTTGAATCCTCAAAACTAAAAACAAAAAAAAAAAGAAGAGCCTCAGAAAACATCTGACTATTACTGAGAGTGAAACAAGGCAGAAGTGCTTTCAGCTCTCTTGTTTATAATAAACACCCAAATATGCAAACTTATTTTTTTGGAATCCATATTTGACTAACTGTGGGATTATTTTGGATTTTCTTTCAGTGAAAAGATGTCCCTGTAGTCATGTCATATGTTGAAGCAAGTTGAGCAGTCAAAGTCTCGCATAACTGTGAATTATCAGTAGCAACAATGTGGCAGAGCCAAAATAACTTTGGTTTTCTGCCATGGAGGATGCACCACGCTCCTGCGAGTTCTCTGTTTCTGTTCCACAGAAATCCACAAGAGAACAAAAGATGTGTCAGGCGGCCAAAAATAAGTGGAGTCAGAAAAGGCAGACAAACACTGAGGTTCAGCCTCTAAGAGAGAAACAGAGTCAGAGCTTGTGATTATTAGACAAATAAAGAAATTGAGGTGTTGTACTGTAAGGGGTTGAATTTCTAATATGGAGATAAATGTAGGATGCAAAAGCCGGTTGATTGTAATTGGTTGGTTATAAATAGTAACGTTCTGGTCCAACTCAATTTCTGGTATTTGTCCTTGTATCACAGGTTTGTCAGGTTGGAAATAAAATATCTGTTCAGGCCAGTGTAGTATATATCAAATGATATTGATTTTATTAACTTTTATGGGTTGATGCATATTCTTAAATGAATAAGGTCAAGATCAGAGGAAGAAAATGCTGCTAAAAAAAATCTCTAGATATTTTATCGACTTGAATTCTGTAGAAGAGTAGCAGCCAAAAATATCAGGGTGGGGTCCTTCTAGAGTCTTGCACCATTTCCCTGATAAGAAACAATGCAAGAACATTTTTCACTACAACTTCTTTCAAGAATTATGAACGGTTTTGTTGTCCACAGATTGCAAAACAGTATTTTAGCACACAACTGAATCAATGCTTTCATCCTTACAATAGTGTTCACACTGAAAGACTCTGTCACTTTCAAGAAAAATAAATATTATTAAGTGGCAGAATTCAAATGGGATGCAGTCAGAAAATGAATTTACACTGTGCACAAATCCATCCATGCATGCAGGGTTACTCAGGGTTGGTGCCTATCTGCAGCATTCCTTGGGCCTAAGACAAATAAACACTCACACTCCTAATCCAAGTTTATAGAAATCAATTAACCAAGTATGCATGTTTCCAGACTGCAGGAGGAAGCCAGAGCACCCAGAGAGAAACTACAAATGGATATGGAGTACATGCCAGCTCCATGCAGAAAGAGAGATTAAAACCCAGGACCTTTTTGTTCTGTCAACTGTCAGACAATAATCCCCAGTTCTATCTCATCTATTTCAGTAGTCTGAAACTCCAGTCCTTGAAAGTGACTCTCCCGCAACATTTGGATGCATTTCTGCTCAAATACACATGAATCGGCAAAGACCTGGTCATTAACCATTCATTCGATTCAGGTTTTTTGGAGAAGGAATGCCTCTAAATATTGCAGGACAGTGGCACTTGAGGACTGAACTTTGATTTTTTGTTTAATAAATACCATTTAATTGTAGTAATTCTGATTTTGAATCAGATTTCATAATGCTAAGAGAGTTGAAACATTGGACCTCTCAATTAGAAAGCTACAGTGAGAGTAATTATTCCAACTGGTTTCATTTTATTTTATTTTTTATTTTAACAGAAGTCGATCAGGTACTGTAAGATTTGATCACTTGTTTTACATTCAAGAAAGTGCGCCCCAAGATTTCATCTGTTGTACTTTTGGACGGGTTTAGAGACTGTGTCATTAAGTCTTGTGTCCATCTTCTATCAAACCCATCTTTCTCTCCCATTACTGGAGATCAATATAAGGGAGTGGGAGGTTAGACTTGCCTGTTTTTATGGCCCCTGTTTAACCACTGGCAGCACATAAATGGGAGGAGCTGAGCTACAGAGGCGGCACTGAATCATGTGTTGATAGTAGTTAAGGGCAGAGTTCTTCATCATTGCTGATCCTCACCGGCTGTCTGGACCAACAGCCTCAGCTGTGCTACAACCCACCAGAGAGTCCGTCAGCTCACCCACTGCTTGTAATAACAAAGGATACATCTCTGCTGGCAGCTTACTACCCAAACACAGGCAGCCAATACAACCTATCCACATTTCCATGGGATATGACCAAAAAAGGGAATCTTTGGAGCCCTCTGCCATTGCACATAAAGGAGTTTTACCTTTACCCTAAAGTGTGTGGATTTATTCTTCAATGAAATAGAAAGATTAATTTTTGACACTGAAAAATAAATGTATAAGAAAAACGATACCTATTGCGATAGACATGTGATCAATCTCAGTAGAAAATACATCCAACTGAAGGTCCATAATTTCTCTGAAGTATGAGATGTGCATGGCATTCTGGGGGATGTAGGCAGATGAAAGGTTTTAACTGTTCATCCTCTCATCACCAGCTATGAAAAGTGAATATGCACGATATGTAACATATTGCTGTGCTAAAGGTGGAAGCAAAAGCGATGGCAGAAAAATTATTTCTAGTTTGCATTTTCTGTATTTTACAGCTACCTGTGCATGTCCAAATTAGAAAGTATAAAACGTTTGTGTTTTAAAAGAGCATAAACATATTTAAAAACTAAATGAAGCCTAAAACGGTCATTGTATTTTTGTTGGTTGCTGTTCTTACACCTCACATGTGTTATGCAGCATTAATCAGTTTAGTTTATTTAGTCAAATAAATATTTTAGGTTTTGAAATATAGATGAGTGAATGTGGTCCAGATTTCTTCAAAAACAACAATTTAACCTTTTAAGTAGGCAGCTCAGTCAGAGATTCTTGACCTTGTCACATTCACTTTGCGTAAAATGTACACAAAATGGCAGTGACACCCACATTGCAATGACCTGCCTTGACTAAAAGCAATATAAAAGTTATTTAGGACACAGTTGTACAGCTATAACTTTCTGCAGTAAGAAATATTATTTTGCTGCCCCACATGCCGTGCCACCCTGAGTGGGAAGCCATGTCACCCCCATGAGTAAACACTTTCAGCTATTTTTATTCCTGTATGTGATCCTCAAACCAAAGCTGCTGTAAAATTAGACGCTTGGTTAATGTGTCTAATGCCTCCAGGTACCATCTGTCTGAATACCTGGAGGTTAAATAATAATTTATTTCAAAAATATTGACAAATTTCATTCTTCTGAAAATCATGAGTAGTCAAAATTTGATGGCAACACAGGGTTTCTCTTAAAAACTTAATTGTGTGAAGATGTAAAAAGCTTCCAACCGATAAGGAAGACCATCAAATTGTGTAACAAATTGTGTAAGATATTTGATGAAAAATAAAACCTAGTTTTCATCATGGAGAACAAAAAAAGCCAACCTTTCAGATGAAACAGATGCTACAGGAAAACCTTTGTGACAATATTACTGTAATTCTATCAGTTTATATCCAAGTATTTTCCGTCTCTGCCCAGCAGACTGAATCTGTGTGAACAAGATTTTTCATGGCAACAGATGCCCTGCTCGGGTCGTGACACCCAGCACCATCTCGTGACGAGACGGCCCTATTGGCTTCTCACCAACCGGGCGACTAATGCGTGTGTCTGCTTACTTCACTTCACCTCACTTCACTCTGAGTAACCGCTCTTTTCTGCAGTCTGACATCTGCTCCTTATTCTCCTGTTTCTTGCTCGTCTCGTCCTTTTTACTTTTCAGCTGAACATCTCTGCTAAATCTTCACAGATGTCAACATTTTCAGAATCTTCTTGACCTTGGCAACCTCCCTTCTCTGTCTCTCCTCTTTCTCACTCTCACTCAGACCCTGCAGCAATTATGACTATCCAAGTTGATGAGCAACAGTGCATTTCTAGTGTGCCGTGAATGAGTGGAAGTAAATGCTGACCATTTATTTGTTATAACAACACTGGAAACATCTCTGACAAGCTGCTGCTGACTTGGCATTGGGTCGGATAACTTGAACAAAAACTGCTCCATTTTATGGTTTCACTGCTCTGACTTTAAAGTCAAATAAAAATACAGAACAACATCTAACTGTATTTAGTAAAAAAAAAAAAAAAAGAAAGAAAGAAAAGCTGGTTATTCTTATTGATTCAAGATGATCATCATTTTTATAGTAATGTTATTAAATATACAAATTCAATTCAAGCTTATTTAATCAAGGACAGCACAGTAAACAAAGTTACATGATAAAAACAAAGCAAGCGTTGTTTTGTACGAAGGTTTTCTAGCTACAGGCTCATTTGTAAACTCAGTCCTTGGCTGGTTATTTAAAAGAACGATTTCCATCACACACACGCGCATGGACACACTCCCCCCACACACACACACACACACGCCTGCACACACACACACACATTTGCGTGGCTATCTTTGTGGGGATTTTCCATTGACATCCCTTCATTTATAACAGCCTGAACATACACACATATGCTGTATTATTTACAACAAATACATAAAACTGCATATTAGAGATAATTAATTGTCCATAACAAAGTAGGTTGGTATACATTAGCGTTCACATGTTAACTTTTGTTTCAGCCATGGTTTCACATGGGAACTAAAATCTTTAAGATCAGTTAAGATTTTTAGTGCTGATGGTAAACTGTTCCAGATATGACGTCCTCTAAATGAGAAGGAACCTTGACCATTTTGTCTTTTGCAGGTTTAGTCCGCATTAACTGTACCTCTAGATATAACACCTGCTAGATTTAATAGTAGTGTTTGACTAAATGATTGTTAAGCCTTTGCTGCAGCTTTACTACACTGTTAAATTGATTAGGAGCTCTCCTTTGGAGATATTTGACCTGGGCAGTCAGCAGAGTTGTCAGAATTGTTTGTGAAGAATACCATAATCTTCTTAAAGCCAGCTGACTGGCAGAGTGCAACAACAGGTGACAAATTGATCAGTTTCTTGGCTAGAGAAAGCTGGTCAATGTGACACCATGGCTAGGCTCTGGTCCCTCTGACATCCTATCAAACAGATGTAAGCCGCAGAAACAATGAGTCGGTAAATCCCCCTGGCAACCGCCTCATGCCCGATGGTTTAATAATCTTTCATGAACTCTCAAAATCACTTTAGGTTCATAACATGCCTCAAAATTCACACCGAGGATGATTATAATCCTGTATATTTGAAAACTCCCATAACCAGAGGAAATCGGTGGCTTTGGGGAACTGATTTAAACTACAAAGTCAGCTTCTTCTGAACTTAAGCTGAACCTGTGGTGTCATAGACATCCTTAAAATACCTTCTGCAATAAGTCATTTGCTCAGTGTAATTTGTTCATTATATTAACTGGGTGGATTTTCCTCTGAAGCTAAAACGTTCATGAATAATTGCCGGAACGATTTATACGGACTAAAATACAAGACATCTCTGCATGTAGCAGGATGCATAAATCATAACTGCAGTGACCGTGCATTGACTCATTTTTTTAGCTCCAGAAACTGACTTCATTTGATAAACTGGGGAGAAAAGATGGGGGTTGGGATGGAGGCTCTAATAAACTGTGACAAGATGCATGTTGAACACAGAGGCTTTGAAAGCTGCTGAGGAACCAGATAGAAAACATACAGCGCTTTCGCTATGAGAAATGAAACGTGCAAATGCAGGCGTGTTGAGCGTCTCAGAGGAGATGTCTTCACACTGCTCTGTGTCCCCTGACATTCAGAGCCTGTCTGTGGACTAATACTGTCACTTACGGATGCATAAACATCCCATCAAGTCGCTTGGGGGACGTAACGAGGCTAAAGCCACAATCAGAGACTCTGAACCAGGAATCACTGACCAGCACCAAAGAATGACTTGTTCTCTATAACTCACATTGTTATAGAAATCAGATTGGTTCATTTTGAAGGCCATACTCGTACCTGGTGCTCTGCTAACCACTCACCTTCCAATCATAGTTGAGTGCTGCTGCACAGCAGCCTCCAGGAGGCGCTCTAGGATGGTCCATTCTCCCATGGTCAGAGCTAGAAGGCATCCACTGGGCGGAGGAAATCAGGAGTGACACCCCAGTGGGCTTCCCAGCCAGCAGGAGAACAAGCAGCGCTGGTGATAAAGTGTTCAAAGTCCACTTGTTGTGCAGAGATGAGGTAGCGAGTGGCTTCCGGTGGATCTCCAGGTGTGAAGGAGCCTGAAAAGTCAGCGACACATCACTTGTGTTCTACCTTTCTTCAAAAACACACACTCTTACAGCTCTTCCCCGCTCCTAGATGATAGGACTGTGCGAGTCGCACACGCACACAAACACACACAGCCCTAATATCTATGTAATCCGTTGCCAAGTCACTTTACACGTGAGTGTGTTTCCCCCCCTTTCCTCCCTGCTTCTGCTCTGGCGACTCCTGGTCTCCTTTCACTTCTCAAACATCTGCCTGGCCATATGTTCCCTCACACACACCTGGATTAGAGGAGAGCGCAGCTTTCATCTACTCCTGCTCAGTTTGAAGAAGCAGCGGTGCGTGCAGGCGGACATCCATCACCAACACTCCGCCCTTTCACGCTCGTTCTTTGACAGCATCTTGAAGTAGTAAGTTTGGTCAGGCTCGGCTCCACGCGTTCACGTGAGCTGGGCTGCTAGAGGATCTGCTTCTTTGCTTGTGATTCTCTCCTCCATTCTCTTCGCCGCTTTACTTTTCCCGGGCTTCTCTTGATCTGCTCTTTATTCTATTTCTTTTCTCAAGGGTTTCCCTTCTGTTCGCCCTCCCTCCTGTTGCGCCTTCGTACTCTCCTGGTTTGGTTCAGGAACAGCAGGACTGAAGCATCGTGTTCCTCCTCAGGCTCCTTCCTCACACTCAGAGACTTGCATGCTTTTCTGGCTCTCGCGGCGGCTCTCCCCCTCCGTCTCAGCGTGCAGCATGCAGAGAGGCAGTTCTGCTTTCTTCTCTTTCCTTCATCTTGCTTTTTCTCCCCCTCCTTTTCCCCTCTTGGTTTCTCTCCGTTTGCCTTCACCTGCCTCCGTCTCCCTCTTCCTCTCTGAGCCAGGAGGCAGCCAGACCGAGCGTGTGTCTAGAGGATTAGAGAGGAATCATCTCTGCTCCTCCCCCCTCTCGCTCCCTCTCACTCACTCTCCATCACCATGTTTATCCCCCCCTCCTCTTCCCCTCTCTATCCTCTTTATCTGTCTCTGCTCCACCACCATCAACAGCACAAAACAACCTTTTTTTTTTTTTGCTCCTCTCTCTCATAGCACCTATGGTTTTGTCATCCTCTTTACTTTGCATACCGAGCACCTGCTGGAAGTGACAGGCCGCTCATTGCTGCTTACTCACACTCTCTCATTCACACGGAGCCGTGAGGGGCAGCGCTGTGCCGAGGCTATGCAAGGAGCTTACACTGGGGAGTGTAAGCTCAGTATCAGAGTCAGAACGTGAAGGAATCAGTGCGTGGGCGTGTGTGTGTGTGTATATGTGGTGTGTGGGTGTGTGTGTGTACACGATGGAAAGTTAGTTAGTGGCAGTCATTAAAATGAGCGTAAATTATGCAAGAAAAAACAATCATGCATGAATACACTTCGAGGTATCATTAATTCAGTCTGCCAATTAATATAACAATGTAATGACTCTTAGTATATAATAAGTCATTTCACAGGGAGCACTTTGCACAAAGTCATGCTGTCCACATCAGTTGAGGCCACAATGCGCGTTTCTGTCCTTTTTCTGTTCAAAACAGATGTTTCCAGCTTCCAAAGAAAAGCAAATTTTTAGGCTCCTATAATGTTCTGATTAGATGTAACCAGGCCCGGCAAAAACCGAGTTTAGCTAGAATACATTTGATTAATAACAACAGTGGTGACAAAGGCTGATTTTTTTAGGCAGCTACTTCATCACACAAATTGTAAGAAAATAACTCATTTTTGGCCTCAACACTTTCTCTAATAAAAGGGAAACAAATAGAAAACAATAAGGATCTTACACACCAAGTTTACTGGTCTTTTATTTGCTGTTTTTGTTAAGAAAACTTGAGGCTTGTTTCCATCAGAATCCCTCTATATTAATAGTTTTTAACATTTGAATTTGAATAATTTGGGTCTTATACTGTACATTGGTACGAAATGGAAAAAAAACAAATTAGGAAATAGCAGCGTGCTAGAACAGAATCTGGTGCTCAAATTGATGAATGCACCCCGAAGAAATGTCACCTAGGAGATAATGACTTAAACACCATAGAAAACAAAAGTCTACACAATACATGGCAGCTCTATTATATTTACTGCCAAATTAAGTGCTATTAGCAATAGTAAGTCTATTTGTCAACACCTTTTTTAGGTCCTACTAAGCAGGATTAATTTGTTCCAATAAAAAAAAAACCTAATATTGAAATATCGAAGTTTGAATAAATGTGTTTCTGCTTGTACTTTAATCACATACTAATCATTTGCGCAGAAGGGCCTAATTATGTGAAGGTTATCTTGTGTTTGGACTGTCAGGATTGTTTTTGTCCTGCAGCACAAAGCTCATTGTGTTCACGTGCCGTTGCGTGTGCCGCACTACACAATATGTGGGTGAGAAGGTGAGGGAGGAGAGATAACAATAAGGCTGCAGATTTAAAGCGCCTATTAAGCTTACACGCTGAATAGTTTTCTTTTACAAATGCAGAAGTCACAGTCACACTCATTGTTCTTCTCTGTGCTGTTCTGCTGACTGTTTTGTTGTGGGTTCCTTCGTCACTCGCGGCTCCTCAGACCAGAGGGGTAGTAATCTATTCTGTAATGAGCGACTGCACACGCACGTAATCCGGCCTGGCCCATGCCAAGACAATCTGGCTGTACCGTGCCTCACACGTGAGGAGAGGAAGGCAAAACAGAGTGAGGAATAAAGAGAGATGGGGGAAGAAAATAAAAACATAAACATCTTTCCTCCAACAAGACACTAGGATATTTAACTAAAACTATGTCTTTCTTAGGGGATTAATATCTCTGTCAAAAATTCTGTTTTTCACTATCTAGGAGCTTTTGTTGGTTATGTTAAGACTTCAAAAGGCTTTCACATGAACATCCTGAAATATTGCTGCTAGGGTTACATCTTGATTCCCAGGCAAAGCCAGGAGGAAGTTAGATCTATCTATGGACACTTAAATCATCTGCTTGTATTTGTTGGAAAAGGCCACACATGAAAACTGCAGAGACCACAGACCCATATTTGGTATTATCCAGCTGGTAGCACTGTTGCCTTGCAGCAAGAAGGTCCTGGGATCGATTCCCAGCCCGGGGTCTTTCTGCATGGAGTTTGCATCTTTTCCCTGTGCATGCGTGGGTTTTCTCCGGGATCTCCGGCTTCCTCCCACAGTTCAAAAACATGACTGTCAGGTTAATTGGTCTTTATAAATTCTAGGTGTGGGTGTGTGTGCATGCATGGTTGTTTGTTCTGTGTGTCTCTGTGTTGCCCTGCGACAGACTGGCAACCTGTCCAGGGTGAACCCTGCCTCTTGCCTGGAACGTTAGCTGGAGATAGGCACCAGCACCTCCCGACCCCTCTAAGGGACAAGGGTGAACAGAAAATGGATGGATGGATGGATCCAGTCTGGCCATTGCCTTCCCACGCAGTTCCACTCAGTTCTCATATCCCCTCACTCACCTGTCAGGGATTTCTCCCATTGAGCTCAATTTCTCTGGTAGAGTTCTATCCTGGCCAATCAGCAAACGGAAAGAAGAATTGTGAATGATGATGCTAGCAATGGCAGTGGGGGAAGTGAGCTAAGCCATTTAGTCCATGTTGGCCACGCTATAGAGCAATTAAAGTTGGCGCAAGACGAATGCATAAGACATTTTATTGCTGGCAAACATGTTGTGGCCCTACTTCCCACAAAGTTTCAATTTACAGCAAACTTCATTGCGCTGGCACATAACATACACCACAGCCAAACTTTAGTGACTGGGTAAAATTTAAAACTTCAACAGAGTCCATGCGTCCAATAGCCAAGGGTCTGGACTCCAGACTCTGGAGTCTAGACCAGTGGTCTCAAACTCCAGTCCTCAAGGGTTGTTGTGCTGCAACTTTTAGATGTCTCTATGCTTCAGCACACCAGGCTCCAATATTCACTCATTCTCAGAGCTTTTCAGAGCTTGACTGCTTGCTACTGAGGCCATATTACAATTTAATTCAAATTTGAAGAGCAAGAGACACATCTAAAAGTTGCAGGACTCTGGCCCTCAATGAATGCAAGTTGAATCCACAGGTCTAGACTCTCTGTATGAAAAAAGTGTAAAACAGGGGTCTCAAACTCCAGGCCTCGAGGGCCGCAGTCCTGCAGTTTTTAGATGTGCCACAGGTACAAAACACTGGAATGAAATGGCTTAATTACCTCCACCTTGTGTAGACCAGTTCTCCAGAGCCTTAATTATTCTATTCAAGTGTGGTGCAGCAGAGGCACAACTAAAAGTTGCAGGACTGCGGCCCTCGAGGCCTGGAGTTTGAGACCCCTGGTGTAAAACAAGTGGCTGATTTTTACCAGCTAAGTTTATTTTAGATCCATCTTGGAAAACTAATTTATTTTGGAATGTAAATCATAGTCCATTGGTAATATTCCTTCAGAAATTAACTATAGTAGGTTAAAAGGTTCAAATCTGGAGCTTTAGAAGGTGGTTTAGAAAACAATTTTTAATATTAAAATACTTTCAGCCCTTTATTCCCTGAATTTATCTGCAGTTCTAAAATATAAATTGTTTTTTTCAAGTAGCTTCTAAGTTACCTGCTGATTGATTTGGAAATAAAGAAGAAAACATATCAATGTTAATATTTAGCAGACATATTTCTGACCACTAGATGGCAGCAAAGTGCTTCCATACAATCCTTGGTTTGTGCATAATATGCATCAACAGGCATGAATGGTTTATATACACACACCGACTTTGCCAGTGTTGTGGTCTGAGGTGTATTTGTTCTAGTAGTCTGTCTAAAAGGAATTCAGTACAAAAGAGTAAAAAAAATGGAAACATGTCCAGCCAGCAACAGTTTTTAAATACTTGTTTGGTCATGCGTTATGATTTTCGAGCTGCAGGTCTGCTCTGGTATCCTCCCAGGGTGATATGCCTGGAAAACAGTCAAAAGATTTCAGGATCCAGGATTCATCCTTATACGATGCTGTGCACCACCTCAGCAGATGTTTTGATGTAGATGAGCAGCAGCTCATTCTTAGAGATAAACTGAAGCGCTTCGGTTTATCTCTAAGGTTGAATCCATGCACCCTAAAGGGAGCTCGTTTAAACCAGCTCTATTCGCGATCTGATTCTCTCAGCCATGATCCATATTTAATGAAACAAAATGACATCAGACTTGTGCAGTGCTTTTCAGGACCCTCGCAGACACTTTATAATGTACGCTGGAATGAAGTAAGATTGGTAAACCAGTCATGCCACTTTTCTGGCTCAGCTCCTTCTTCACCAGAAATGATGGCCCAACCAATCCATCTCCCGCTCCATCTGCAAAAGCACCAATTCTTTCAGAGTATTTTTATCTAGACTGTACACTTGAAATAAGACAAAAGTAACTTTTCATGAAGATATATGAGTAGAAACTAGAGTGAAATACTTGGTAAGATTTAGTGTTTTTGTTTTTATGTACCAATTACTGGAAACTGGGTTTAAAAACAGTAGTTAATCTACCACCAGGTAATGTGCTTCACAAGTCAGTAGATTTAATCACAAAAGCTTTAGATGCCATGCAGGGTTAGGTAGAGGTGGAAAACATTACAGTGCACCAAATAAATTTTCAAAAGTCATCATCAATCAAGGCACTGTGTACTTGATTTTAAAGTTCTTTAGCTGTTACAAATTGTTTGATATTGTACCAGTAAACATTATTAATCAGTTTAATAGGTTACATCTACAGTGAAACACTGCAATAAATCCTGTTGAAGTCATGGGTTGGAGTTCCTTGGGGACAATCTGCAGCTTTATGAGTCAGCAGGTTAATTCATCAGCAGGTAATTGGTGCAGAAATGCTGATAAGCCAAAAAATGGGATGAGGTCCAATATGGGGTATGCACTTTATTGAGTGGCAGAAGATCAAGCGCTTTAACCTGCTTCATTTGTCTGGGGGGCTTATGGGACTTTAAAGGTAAAAAGACTAGATTTTTACTCTGATTAATGGATAAGAAGCTTTGGCACAGCTCCAGGCACCATGGGACCATCAGGACGCTGGAGGCAATTACGGTTTTAAGCTGGCAGGTTGGGACCAATTATCACCTGCCAACCTTTACTAGCTACAGAAACCATCTGTCTAGTTACAGAAAATAATAAAACCAGCAAAGACTTTAATCGAAGTTCATTAACTTAAATATATACATACATACATATATGTATATACATATAAGAAAAGTATTGAGCTACTGGGTGGTGGGTTTGCAGTTTTGCCACACACTTCTTATTTTCCTTGGTCTACATCAGGATATTTATTCACTGATGCTTTTGCTGGATTTCTCCTGAGATTAAAATACTCAGTTGCACTAATACTCAGTTATGGATTTTAGACCAAACTGGTTAGATACATATGCGTTCACATACTTCTGATTTCTTTTGTTGTAATAACATTCGAAAGCAGCGCACCCTTTTCCTTCTCTTTATAAATCACTGTGTTGGTCTATCAAATAAAATCCCAATAAAACATGTTTTTGTTTATAATGTAGCAAGATGTGAGCAGGTTTATTCTTATTGCATCAGCTGATCCAATAACTTTAGATTTGTGAATGCATTACAGCTTAAAGTTCATTCATTTTTTACATTCAGTTAAGAAAAATCTAAATGTGTATCCATCTTTCTCACCAAGAATCTTGGTGTGGAAATAAAACCTGTTATTAAAAGATGCATCACTAAATAAAAACAACTAGAAATGGCAGGGAAGATAAGTATTGGTTAAGCAATACCTGTTGTTGACTTTTTAATGAACAAAAGCTGTAACCCTTAACAGCTGCAAACATACAGATTAATTAGAAGAACATTGTGAAAACTTTGTACTCAAAGGGGTTATATTATGCAACACTGCAGAGTGGATAAAGTTAACTGAAAGTTGTGAAATGTTCAAACAAGACAAAAAAAACACTCACACATACTTCCGTTTTTAATATTTTATTGAACTTTGATTATGTGATCTCCTTAAATGCTCTCTTCTCCACATATTTCACCTTGAGTTTCCTCTTGAACCTGAAAGAGATGAAGATGTGTATTTTACATTTTTTAAATCTACACTCTGGATAGCTGACTATACTGCAAAAGTGAAGCTGAGGGCCTTACTTGGCTCTTTCTCTGGGTTCAATAAGGTTCCTCTTCTGGAAACTCTTGAAGCGATCCTTTAGGATGCTGCCCTCTGGCTGCAGAGTTACGACATAACAAGAAGTGAAACAACATCCAGAAACAAATCAGTGTCACAATGTTGTAAGCATGCACAATTCCTTCCTGAAAATCTTGAAATCTTATTCATGGAACGGGTGATTAAGGTTTCAGCAAAGTAATTGCAGAAGGAGATAACAGGAAAAAAGTAGAAAAAGTTCCAACTGACAAAGTGGGTCGTCACCGTATTACAGATCAGGACAGAGCTTAGAATAAGACAGATAGGAGATAATATGCCAAAGAAAAAAAAAGCTAAGCTCATTGTAGAATAACAGTGTCCTAAAGAAAGGTTGAGATACAGTATGAAAAAATGAGCAGTGTCAGTAGATAAAGTACCTTCAGCTGCCTCAGGGAGCCAGCCAGCTCATCACTTAACTGCACATCCAAATCTGGAGCCTGGAATCTGCCAGAAAAAGATCAAATATAAAATACAATGTGGAAATTAACATTACATATAAACAGATAAACATATAACATATAAACAGACTACCAAGGACTTCCCACTGAAACATGTCAAGCTCTAAATTACTGGGAAAACTGCATATGCAATAACAAACCCAAGTTACTCTTAGTACACTAACGTGGCAAAATAACATTTATGCAAGTCATTTTTGAAGAGATATTTTGGCTTCAGAGGAACATTATGTCCCTTTGAGTAAAAATAGACTACATGTCAATGCAGTTGGACTCATTTTTGTATTGCTTTGAAGTGCTTCTCCACCAGTGGATGTGAAAAGCAAAAATCAGTTTAAGATTAAGTACTTTAGTTTTCCCAGACGTCTGGGCTGAGCTTTCTGAGCCTCCTGCTTGACTCTGCGCCGCATCTGTTTGCTTTTGGTCTTCTCTTCCTGTTGTCTGATGGAGGCCTTGATGGAGCGCAGCTGGAAGAGCTGCTGCTGCTGCTCCGTCTGTCGTCTGCTGGTTAGCCGCTGCTGCTCCTGGAATGGGGGTGAAGAAAAGCAGAAGGATTATTTGGGAGGTGAAGAGAGTGACTAAAAGCTCCAGGTTTTAATCTTCTAAACTGATATTAAGATGAGTTCCAAGATTAATCCGGAGTGCCTCCGAAGGCAGAATGCAACTGAATCACTTTGTTTTCCTAAAATCTGTGTAAGTAGACACAGAACGGTAAGAAAACATGTTTTCCACAAGTCTTATAAAAAGATTACAACTGGAACGATTGTTAGTTTCAAGCTTTAAGAGATGCTCTGGCGTTCTGGAGCCAACATTCTTTTGAACCAATATGTTTTAGTCGACAGACTTTGATCTTCAGATGATCGAACTACAATGTTTTCTCAGTTATCACTCAGAGATTCTCAACACGAAAGCATTTCTGCAGCTCCAGAATGAAAAATATGTTTTTCTTTGATATAGAGATCAGTTAAAATCTAAGAATGTAAACAGAAAAGAGCTTAGAAGATCAACAATTATCTTCTGGTCTTGGTATGAAATGGTAAACTGAACCATCTGCACACCGTCCCTGATGCCGTTTGAGACATTTCACTCTTGCATCAATCATCATCGTGACAAATCACTCTACTTACAGATCAAGCATTAGTGTGTGTAATGTACCTTAAGTTTTTCTGCCTTCTCTTTCTTTATCTGTTTCTCAGTTTTTTTCTGAGTCACAGCGATGGCTGCCAGCGCTGCTTCATCATCTTCCTTTGAAGGAGTCAACTCTTCATCATCATTCTCCTCCTCCTCCACTAATCCTTCCACTTCCTCACGAAGATTTGTCTCCTAAAAAACAAAAGCATTTCAAAATAAACAAGTGAAATTTCAGTAAATGTAAAAATCGCTGCTAGGAAGAAGATTATAAAAGGTACCTCTGTAGCTCTGTCCTGTTTATTGATGGCCAGCTGCCTCTCCAACTTGTCCTCTTGCTTTTTTTTCTGGACCTCCACCTGATGGGCTTCCTGGAGCAACGCCTGGGTTTACAGGACAACAACCACATGGTTCAGTTTAAATCAACAATGAAGAAGACATAACATCATACTGGCTATAATTCGACTTCCTAAACGAAGAAAATGTTGCATGTTGAAATACGAGGAGTAGAACAGCTTTCTCTGTCCACGTCAAGTTGGCTGCATATTTTTCAGGTCTGACAAAAAAAAAAACCTGTCAAATGTTGGTGCTAGGATAGTGGTGAACAACAATTGTGCCGCTGTCATTTTAAAGATTAACCACAGTCTATTGGTAGGTTTAAGATTACGTTGGTCTTGCAAAGGTATTCATACTCCTGCTTCAACTGTACCAACACAAAGTAGCAAACAATTATTTAGGAAGAAAATGATGCACGGTTTTCAAAACTAAATAAATAGTGAATCGCAGCCCAGGAGGGGAGAATCTGTCCAGGACAACGACTCCTCAAATCTGAACTTTATGAAAGAAGAAAGCCATAAGAAATGTAGCGGACACATAGCAAACATGTAAACAGACTGTGTTATAGTTTTAGCAGGAACATTGAAACTGGTCATAGTTGATGAGAGATGAACAGAGTTAAGTCCAGGAAAATCCTGGAAACATGTTAGAAACTTCAAAAGACTCCAGACCAGGCTGAGACTCACCTTCTAACAGAACAATGACAGCCATACTACTTGTTCTAACTTTAAAATGTGAAAAGGTACAAAGGATGTAAATACTTTGACACCACTTCAATACCATACAAGTTGCCTGAGAAGTCATATACTTTGTGTTTTGAGTTACCTGGTGGGAAAAGAAGTCCGGGTTGTAGGATCCACCCGGAGCGATCACCTCCACAGCAGGAAGAACGGACGGCTTCTCATTCAGCTTCTCTGGACGCTGGTGAAGAATGCCACCATCAACATTCACACACATGTGACTAACATCAGATAAACTAAAGACAAACGATTAAATGAAAACTGTGGTTAGTCTCACCTTAACTAGCTTCTTCCCAGTCTGTTGCAGATACCAGGGATCAGCTAAAACTTTGGCTGTAAAAGGAGAAATGTTAATGTTGCATTGTAGCAATTCTACACAATTCAAGTCAATAATAAGTCAACAGACAGTATGTAGGCTCTGACAGTACAGGGGTGTGACTGGAAACAAACTGGGGCCCAGTACATGTTCAGTTTGCGTCGTTGCTTCAGCTGCCATTCAAACTTTTGATTCCTAAAAACAATCTTTAGATTATTGTTTTCTGTCCTCAGATCCCAGAGGAATGTTCACACAACACTCATCTGAGCTCCAGGTTGGTCTTCACATTCCCACAAAGGAAATACTGCGAGCGCAAGGATGGGATCATCACTGGACACACACACGCTCTCTCTCTCTTTCTCTCTCACACACACACACTCACGCTCTTGTCCCCATATGTCGTAATAGTCTCGGTCTGGGTTGTTGTTGGCCTCTGCCACGGCCTTCTTCACGGTCCTGTCGACGGGCCGTCTGTTCAGCAACAGTTTCTGTTTCCGTGGCACCACGCCTTTGGCTGCCAGCTGCTCGGCCTTCTGGGCGATCCGACGGAGTTTCTTGGCATTTGGTTGTTGGTAGGCCAGAATACTGTCAGGGGAGGAAGAGGACCTGTTTAGCTGATTCTGCGATGCTGGGGGATAGAGTGAAGACGGCACAAACACAGCAGCATGATGAGGCGGGTGTGTTTCTAAGCCCTCAGATCCCAAGAGACTGTTCACACAACAGACTCCTGAGCTTTGACTGCTGTCTTCACATTTCCAAAAGGAAATACTGGAAGTGCAAGGATGAGATCATCACAGGACACACTCACCTCAAGTCTCTAACATTGAAGTAGTTTGTTTAAAATGAGCTGAAAATGTTTGATTTTGGTTCATAAGAAAGCTATTTAGATCCTTTCCAGTCTGATGGCACAGAAAATTGTTCACTCTCATTTAATTCATCTTATACAACACACCACCATAAGTTATATTTTAATTTCCAACATAAAAAAAGTTTCATTTTCTCGTTTGTAAAAACAATAACACTTATTTTAAATATTAACATCCTTTTTGAAAGCGTATACCTTTGATTCAGTGGCACTGCATGATTCTATTTGTCTGTCAATTTCAGGTTGGTACGAATAATTTTTAGTACCGAGGAACAAATAACAGATGATTCTTTATATGTTTGATGGAGGAGCTCAGATCGACAGATCACCACTGGGCTGTCAGTCAGTAAAGCTAAAATGTAATCAGACACAATAGACGCATGCTAGCCAGGAGGATTAATACTTTACTGTTGCAAGTAAAAGAGCTGTACTAACCTTTTTAATGTTGCCCTCAAACATCAGAGATGTAGAATTATCTTGTAGCCCTAGCTCAGCTAGCTTTCTTCTGCAATTTTATGCTCTTTTAAAACTTCTTATAGAAGTCCACAGGAGACTCATCCCAGATGAAAGGCTGCACAGACGGTAGGAACAAATATTGTGCAATGTTTGACCTGTTTAGCATTGAGCTGTAGCTCCTAATTTAAATCTAAAATTGGAAAAAGAAAGAAAAGAAATATCTTTTTTTTCTTCAATGACTTTTAATTGACTTATAAAAGATCATTGACAGATATTGTGATTCCAGGGGTGAGTGGACATAACTAGCCGTTTCAAGGAGAGAATGGTGCGCTTTTTAAGCAGACAGTGCGATTTTATAGCACAATCAGGTAACCACATCACTTTCCTTCAGTTGTTATAAAGGGGGAGAGGGGAGGTGTACATTGCACAGTTGTCTTGAAAGAAATCTGAATTCGTAATTTGATGCCTTCAAATTGGGCTTCTGAATCTTTCCAATACTAAGACATCAGCACATCTTCACCACAACGCTTCTTGTCAAAAAAGTCTATTTTACATAATATCCTCCTTTAAATTAAATTAGATGAAGAGTTAGAGTTAGGTGTAAATTAGGCTCCCAGTTCAGGTAAAAGACTGAACACCTACTTTAATTCTAAGATTTACACATTTTGTAGATATCCTGTGTTTTTGATTTTATTATTTTAATAAATTGTAGAGGCATAAACATGTGTGTGGTTTTACACACTTGAAGGAAGTTAACCTTCCATCAAAAGACTTTACTTAAAAGGAAGATATGGTTTCTTTTAATCACAACTGATAATTCTTACTCTTTAGGAGGAGGAACCAGAGAATCTGGCTTTAGGATGAGGTCTATCCTCAAAGGACGTGAAGCTTTCCCTTTTCTCTTCCTCCCTTCATCAGCTTGTGGAGTTTCAGCTGAAAAAGAACACACACAAACAAAAAACCACATTAAATAGCGAATTAAAACTCAGAAACAAGTAATTTCCAACAGTTACATACTATTGTAGCTAGAAAGACAATTTACCTTGCGGTTGTGGTTTCTCTGGCTGTCCAAGATCCAAAAAATACAAACTGTCATCTGCTTTCTCCGATAGCAGACCCCTGAATGAGAAAACCCCCCCAACACATTAAGACACGATTAAAGCCTCACCATTTTTATTGCGTCACAAATATTATTTGTCAACATGCTAGGCTGCAAGATAAATCGCTCAAAAAGGCACATGCAAAAGAGAAAACATAAAAATTAGACAAAGAGATGACACAGTTTCCGAGGAACTTAAAGCCTCCGGTTTTCTCCCTCACCCTGTTGTCCTCTCCTGGTGCCTGATGTCCTCTAAAAACTCATCGACGTCATTAACGTCGCTGTATTTGCTCCAGTTCTTCTTTTTATTCTTGTTCACTCGTTTTCTCCGGCTACCAACCGAGGCTGTTGGGTCTGAAGGGGACTTAAATCCTAAAAATCCCGGCTGGGAGGCAGCCACGCGTTTAAGCCTCCTGCGAGCCGCCATTTTGAAAGAATAGAAAAACAAAGAAAAGCGTGACGTTACGTCTTTTTTAAGGGCGGTGTGAAGCCCGTAGTGCCATCTGCAGGATGGATGGTGTAACGGTTGATTTTTTTTAAATCTAAAATATATGTATATATATTAAATACGTCATAATTTACAAAATAATTGCTACATTTTTAATCAAAATAGATGCAATTAATTATAGAACTTCAGGTAAAATAACACCAATTTAGAATGTTTTCACAAGGTTAAAATGTCCTTTATTTTTTTTTACAAATAATAATAATAATCAACATATTTTAAATGTATTAAATTGAAAAACTTAGTGCCATGCATTCAATAGTTACTCGTATTCTTAAGATTGGGTTCAGATAATTTATTTTCTTCTCATTTAAATTGTGTGACTCATGAACAAGTTTCCATAAAAAATACTTTCTAATTCTTAAAAAAACTAGCAAATTAATCGATTGTAGTGATTGGTAAAAACTTGTTGCACTACATTGCCTCCCTGTAATTGTTTGCCATGTTGCAGCATGTGTGTAACATGTTACTGCCAAATGCATGCTGGGAAATGAGTCCCTTCTTGCTTTCCTATGTTCATTTTCTTTTTTTCCCTCCCCGCATATTATTGCGAGAACAACGCTTTAGAGACTGAAGAATAAATTCGCATTTTGAAGCCGAAATCTGTCTCTGACTCCCCAAAGGTAAGCGTCACTGTTTGAATAAAAGTCCATTCTCACATTTTATGTCGTGTTAATCCTAAAATAACGCGGTTTTGTCGTTTATTTTCGGTGAAAAAAAGAAAACGCAGAGCTGTTGAGCTATTATGTGCCTGCTCGGGGAGTCAGGGGACCAGAGCAGCTCCTGTGATCTTGGTTGAATTTGACTCGAAAATGCGCCTAAAGTGAGGGGCCATCTGACAAAATATTGTCCACCAACTGATCCCCTGACATGTCTAGTTTCGTCTACGAAAAATATTTCTCACTTATATGCTGAAGTTTTCTTGTTCTTCCGTCGTTTTTATCGTCTGCTTTTTTGTTCGCGACGATTTTTTTTCCCTTCCCCTTTACAATCTTCTCGGCAGCAGCCAGCCATCGTCTATGCGTACGCTTGTTTCTCATCACCGGGCAGCCGGCGAAGGCGGGATTGGCTGGTTTTCCGTTAAAATAGCTCATTCTGTGTAAAATAGGCAAGGCGTGTGAGCAACCGGTGAGCCCACTATGAAGAAGTGAACAAACCCACTCTCAGTACGTAGAGGGTGGGCTTTCCACGGTGAACGTTGCGTTGTGAGTGGTGGAGAGGATCACAACGTCCCACCCATAGACTTGAAAATCTTAATCTAATTGGTTCAGCCAATAGAGAGGTCGGATCTGATTGGACATGTTTGCTGTCATCATGTACGCACTTCAATTACATAAGCTACTGAGGATATTACTTAAAAACAAGCTTCAGGTGCAGACTTTAAATAAAAAGCTATTCCGGTTCATTTAAACCCTGTTATGTAAATTTCTATTTATAATAATAATAATAAAAAAACAACCAGCTAACCGTAAAAATGGAGCTGCACAGCGCTCACATATTGTACCATAAAAGAGTGGACTTATTTATTTGAGTCAAACTTTATTTTCTTCTGATGATCTGTAACAGCCATGGCTCGTACCAAGCAGACCGCCCGTAAGTCCACTGGAGGCAAAGCCCCACGTAAGCAGCTGGCCACAAAGGCAGCTCGTAAGAGTGCCCCTTCCACTGGTGGGGTCAAGAAGCCTCATCGTTACAGGTGAGTGTAATAAAAAATATATTTTCTTTAGTTTATAAACTAAAATGTCTATTTTCTTTATATGGTGTTCTTCTGTATGTTTATTCATACTATTTCTTCCAGGCCTGGTACTGTGGCTCTGCGTGAGATCCGTCGTTATCAGAAGTCCACTGAGCTGCTGATCCGTAAGCTGCCCTTCCAGCGTCTGGTGAGAGAGATCGCCCAGGACTTCAAGACTGACCTGCGTTTCCAGAGCGCGGCCATCGGAGCCCTGCAGGTCAGCGGTGCTTACTGTGGAAAAGTTCCCTCACCTGTTATCTTTTTTTTTAACTCCTCTAATCAAATACTAAAGAGATTTTTGGTGATCTGCAGGAGGCCAGCGAGGCTTACCTTGTGGGTCTGTTTGAGGACACCAACCTGTGCGCCATCCACGCCAAGCGTGTCACCATCATGCCCAAAGACATCCAGCTGGCACGTCGTATCCGTGGAGAACGTGCCTAAAATGTTTCCTGACCCATGATATGCTGTCCTCTCGTTTTCCTTCTTCTATACCTAGTAGTTTGGTTTGAGGTTCTATATATAAATATCTATATCATATGATTGTGATAACCGTAATTGTGTGATTATGTCTTCTGTGGTGCTACTAGTAGCAGATTTTCCATAGCAGTATCATAAACTATGTTTCAAACTTCTAATCTTAGTTCCAATTAGTAATAACACAGGAATACCTTGTTACCTCGACAAATAATGTTTTATTGGGAAATAAATAGCGTTTCATCTGACAGGGGCATAGGAATTAGCATTAAGGTGGACATTTTCATTCAAGAGCGGTTGACTACAGTTATCTTATTTTTTTTCCCTGTTTAAATAGAAATTAGTTGTACTAGTATTGATTGTTTTTTAAACAATAATGGTGTATTTCTACTGTTGCTGTTCAGTGTATCAAAATAGAAAAAAACTGATTCCGGTCGTCAATTAGAAACGTCATTATGTTGTGATGACACTGCATGGTTCGCAGACTACAATCGGCATAGATGTAGCAGACCTGTGTTGATCATGTTTTAATTTGCAGACAAGTTGATTATGTCTGGGTATTGTTTTTGTTCCTCTCTCAGGTTGATACAATAACCTAATTTTTGTGTTTATGATTTATGTATTCGGTCATTTTTATGAGCAAAATATTTGTACTCTGGACTTCACATTCAAGCATAATAAAGAGTTTCTTGTGGTTGATAGAGCAGAATCTGAAAATCTTTTAGATACTATATAATTACAGTGGGTACAGATATTGCAGTTTCATTGGATTCACATATGAAAACAAATATATGAAATCTAATTTCTTTTATTTGAAACAGAATAGCAACATTTCTGCTACTGGAAACGTAATGCAATTTATTGCAGTTACAGTCTTATCTTTATCATGTTTTATTGATACATAAGCTATACAGAGTAAAATGTAGTTTCTAATTAACATGCTTGACGTGCAAAATATTAAACTTTGTATCATTATTTAATAGCTAGTTTAGGAGTATAACAAGCAAATAATTGATTAATCAGTTACACAGCCTGTTGGAGCTTCACCTGCAGTAATATACCAAACCTAAAAACAGTCCTGGCTTTATTTTTATCTAATGTTTTTGTTGACAGGATACAGTTCAGTGGTTTTCTTTCAGCCAGCTGACCAGAAGTGCAACAACATGTATGGGAAGGGGAGCATTCTGTTATCCTGTGATCCATCCAGCAAGAGAAAACCGGTATCTACAGCACATCTGGCATTTCATTGAAAAAAAAAGTACTTTAGACTGTAGGGATAGTTTTACAAAGAATGTATGTGATTTTGAAAAAACAGTTTAATATAATTAAAATTTTCCCTCATCATAAATGACTTCTAGTGGCCAAATATAATAGAAAACAGCTAAGTAGCATGAAACATCTGCAGAAAAATACATAAAATATGTAAATCATTTATTTACTGTTTATTTACAACAAGCAACGTCTCGCTTATAAAAGTTACTTTCGTTACAAAAAGGTCACCGTAAGTCGAAGTTCTGAAAGTAAATATCCCGAGCTGCGTATTTCGTCCTGTCGTTTTATGCGGTGTGGCGCTAAAACCATAATTTCTCATTTAGTCGCTTACGGTCACCTCCATGTTCAACGCAAAAATGGTTCCAAAATTTCAAAGAGCAGCGGCATTGCCATAAATTCAGTTTATCTTATCAATATCCAAAGTCCCGCTTTATTAAGCATATAAAATAATCCAGAAAGTAGAGTGTGACCCCGGAGTGGCCCCGCTGTGTCAAACCGTGATGATCGCGGTGATGTATGAGCAGTGACGCAGCGGCCATTTTCCCGCTGGACGCTGCTTCCCATTGTGGATAGGAAGAACAAAACAGTCAAGCGAAACATTACTGACGACTTACACTCACTTTCACTACAGGTAAGTCACTCAAAACGTGTCCTTCCACAAATGCAAATAAATTACATATTTTTTTAAAGTTGGGTTTTTTAAAATTTGTGGTTTTATTGTTGTGAAAAAGCGTTCGTTTCGTCGCGTGGGTAATAACAGTCAGCGACGGTGAAATGCAGTCTTTTCTGCAGCTGCTTGGAGGAAGGGGGAATTCACTTTCAAATTATGCGCCGGTTCAGCTCGGTTCTACGCCACTATTACGGACCATTCAGCTCACCCATACGTATCAATGCATTCTTTGAAATGTTTTCTGACTTGTTGTTCTATTGAGTAATACGGTGGATGTAGGGTTATTGGTAAAAATGAACTTGTTTATGTGCTACTCCCTCGCTTCTGTGCCCTCCGTCTTTATGTCGTTTGCGCATCAAACCGCCGCCATCATCAGAGCGGGGTGGGCGGGGTTAGTAGCAGTAGCAAGTGGCTGTAGAACCCGCCTACTTTTACCAACTCTGTTCAGTGATTGGTTCATAACTTGTTTTTTTTTTAGTAATTTGGTTTTCTAGCCAATAGAAACACAGTTTGTGATTGACGTTTATTATGCTGATAATAATCAGGAATGCCTGTTTGTTTACTTAAAGAAAGGTAAGAACTTATTCAAGTAGCGACTCTAGTTTTAATTTGTTTATTAAATGGTTAGGGATATCCTTTAGACTTAAAATTATGAGTGTTTAGGAAGTTTTGAATTCACTAGTAAATGTTTGTGCAAAAGTGAAATCAACAGAATCAATAAAATAAAGATCTGTTATCACATTTGGACTAGTTTTACCACAACGCCATATAATTTATTTCTCTTAGGTTTATATCATAAACAAGACAAAAGATATAGTTTTTAAATTACAATCAAAATTGTGAAACAGTTTCTCCGTGAATTTTCAAATGAACTTTTTTTAGTTCATTTGAACTAGTGAGATCTGCGCATTGATCTCACTATGTTCTTGGGAAAAATGTCTAATAAACTGTTCCACTGAGGTTCTGTTGAGTTTATATAGTTAAGAGATGAGAAGAAGCATAACGGGTTCTTTAAAGATTGATTTAAGGTTCTTAAAGAAACAAAGGTTTTGTTTCTTTAAGAAAAGTTTCTTAAGCCTTTTTCTGAAGATTTATGTTGTTTTATTTTGCAAAAGGAATTATGAGAACTTCATCAGACAATTTATTTCTGCTCTGTAATAATCATAGAGAAAAGTTTAAAATTGTAAAAAATTCCATCTGTCATCTTCAGGTGATCTGTAACAGCCATGGCTCGTACCAAGCAAACCGCCCGTAAGTCCACTGGAGGCAAAGCTCCACGTAAGCAGCTGGCCACAAAGGCAGCTCGTAAGAGTGCCCCTTCCACTGGTGGGGTCAAGAAGCCCCATCGTTACAGGTGACACTGACAAGACAGCAAAAAATAATTTTACTGGTTTTTAACAAATCTACATAGTTCTAGGTTCAACTATTTTTTCTTAATATGCTACATGAAGGCCTGGTACTGTGGCTCTGCGTGAGATCCGTCGTTATCAGAAGTCCACTGAGCTGCTGATCCGTAAGCTGCCCTTCCAGCGTCTGGTGAGAGAGATCGCCCAGGACTTCAAGACCGACCTGCGTTTCCAGAGCGCAGCCATCGGAGCCCTGCAGGTCTGTATTGTTATATTAGGGTTGAAGGGATTAGAAAACGGAATAGTTTGCCACTTTTAATCTTATACAAATATTACATTAAAATTGAAAGTCCAACCAAAAATTCATGTGCGCTGGTTAAGTTTGAAAATAAAGCCCATTTTATTTCAACTTATATCTTTCACTTTTATTGCAAAAACCAATCAAAAAGGCAGTGATATCTGTGCTGTGCCAGTGAGTGGTGATAATAGCTGTATTAAAAACATAATGCAAACACAACAGAAAATCTGTTAGTGTGGAAAGGACTACGGTTTTTTGTTCTTTGTATTGACTAATTGAGTGATGATGCAGTCCAAACATTTCTCCCAACTCTGTAGATTTGTGTGTTGGCCGTTTTGGTATTGTTGAAGTCAGTATTTGTTTCTATCTTTCTTTGCAAGCTTTAAAATAAATAGTTGAATTACAGAATATCTAAAATATGCCAGGCACTAGCTTTTGATGAATGAAGTCGGACAAAAGACCCAGTGTTGAAATTAAACATAATGTGGTTCAGATATGTATTAAAGTATACACAGTTGTGTGTATACTTTTGAGGACCACAGTATTGTTAACATTAAGGGTTCAGTTACTATTTTGACATATTTCAACTGTACAGATGATTTGTTTCTCACACCTGTCCTGCAGGAGGCCAGCGAGGCTTACCTGGTGGGTCTGTTTGAGGACACCAACTTGTGCGCCATCCACGCCAAGCGTGTCACCATCATGCCCAAAGACATCCAGCTGGCACGTCGTATCCGCGGAGAGCGTGCCTAAAGCACTTTCTCTTCTTCTTCACCTCTGTTCCTTCCCTTCCTGCCTTTACTATTCTGTCTTTCCGTCCCTCCAACCTTCACAAGCCGCCTCATCCCCTCTTTCCCCTCTCCCTTCCCTGTGTTAGTAGTGTGTAGAGGAAAGCTGATTATATTATAATGAAAGTGTATAGTCGTGTTTTCTTAGTGCTCTCGGCAGCAGACTTCTAGGGTACTCTATTTTTGTGCATGTACCAACTCTGGGATGACGAGTCCCAATCAAGCACACATTCCCTTGTTTGTCCTGCCTGTGATTGTGAGGGAGGAAACAGTTTGTGGCAGCGATAGGGACGACCACAGATTGTGAAAATGCAATGCAATTGAGGAAGGTTGGAACAGGTGGGGAGGACAGGTCTGTTTCTGCTGGGGGGTCCGGTCTCCACAGCAGGGTGCTAGAAGAACTCACCCTTTCCTCTTCCCCTGCTTTACGCCTTCCTCCAGCTCTACTCAGACACAGGCAGAAACACGGGGGTGTTGGCTGAGTGTTGGCTCTCATCACCTCAGAAGCTTGTATACAGTCCATTTTTGCTTACCATATTGATCACTGATGTTCTCCGTCATGTCAAAATTTTCTTTTGATTATTGTTTTTTTCTTTCTTTTTGCTCAGATTAGTTGTTGATAACTGAGATGGGGGGATGATTCAGAATAAAAGGCAGAACAAGGAGGCAGATTTATTATTTTTTCACTAAAAATTATTCTCCTGACCTGTTCTGACACTATGGCCTGATCTTTATCCTATAGGCCTTCATTTCCTAACAAACTGAAATTTCTTATCGCCTACTTTTTTTGTGGTGTTCACATTGGTTATGTACCTAAAGCCAAAGCAGAATGTGTTGGATATCTTTTGTAGCAATTGTTCACATAAAATAGAGCGCCTTTGTAAATCAAAGGTATGCGCATGCTCTCTAAAACCAAAATCTGTCACAGAATATAATTGATGTTTTTTAGAAAAACAGAAAAAAATTCAACAAAATGTATCCTTAATTCATGTGAAGCAGGTAATAATACTAATCTTTTTTTTTCTGTATACATCCCCCTGTACAGAACTCGTTTCCCCTTTGGATCAGTTGATCATGTTTCTCAGGTCACTATTTTAACATTATTTTTATTTGTTTTTGTTCAGTTTTGATTCTTCCTCTTATTTTGTTATTTTTCTTTCTTTTTTTTAATTTTGAAAATGTTTGAATAAACAATGTTTGTAATTTCCAGATTTGTCATATAAGGTGGTAATAAATGGATGTTACACACACGCTTCTGTGTCAAAAGTATCATCTTGTTCTAAAATATGATAAAATGAACATTCATTATGCCAAAGAATAAACAAAGTTCAGATTTTTGATGAGGCAGACAGTTTCACACACAGCTACTGAAAAAGCTAGAAATATTTTTGATAATTTTCAGCGTAGTCTTTATTAGTAACGTGTCTGCTCCAGTTCTATCACTAGATGGCAGTGAAACACAGATTATACATTTTTAACTCCCTCTCTTTGGGAGACCCAGTAGGCTAAGAAAACGTGCAATGATTTACAATTATGGTTTATTTGTCTGGGTGGAAAAGTATAACAAATATGAAAATATCAAGGATTTAAGAAAAAAACTGAGTTGGACTTTTTTTTGTATATTTAGTCTATTATGTTGACATAGTAAAATTTCTCAGATTTGCAGCTAGCGAATCCCTAAGTGTCAAAACCTCTTATTTTTGGATCAGTTAGACCAGTGACAAAAAGACAAAAACCCAATGAGATGTCAGATGCTAGTACTGTAATTATTATTCTTCTCTTGGTTGACATCATTCCCCTCAAAAGTGTTTCATTTGATCCTTCTACTTCCTTGATTAAAATGGATAAAGCCGTGCCCCCAGCTATATTAATTTCATTGAAATGGGCGCACATAGACACGCATGCAGCCATGTTGGCATGGCCTCAGAAACACTCATTACAATAGAAACACAGGAAAAACAAACATCTAATCAAACACCAGCCTTTAATCCTGTTGTTTTCAATGGGCATCATTGGTACAGACCTGCAAACACACCAACAACCTGAAGTCTGGGGAAATTACAGTATAGTGTTGTCTCACTTCTGAACACAGTCAAAAAACATTATTTTAATGATCTGAAATAATGCTGTCACTGTGAGCCTTTATGTATGTTGCTCTTTAAAAGTTTTATTGTCACAAATTCTGCCTTCGGTAGCAGAATCGTTTTTGTTTTAGTATTTTATATGCCATTTCAGCTGGATGGCAAAAGCAAATGAGATGGATTAGCAGGGCTTGACAATAGCTGACATCAGGACATTCTACTTTAGAATATTATCTCTGCTGTCTGAAAATTTAGTTATGTTTGGAAAACTCCTGGAAGGAGATTTGTTGCTGATTGAGTAATTTGTCCACATTAAAACTGTAGTGTTAGTTTAAAAAAAATTGCTACTACTGTTAGTGGAAAAAGGGTGAATGGTAGATAACTGTTATTACAAATGCAGAATAACTAAAAAAATTATATTAAAACTGCTTAAGCCTAAATTTAAAAGGTCCCCATTTGTATTTCAGCCCAAAATTATTCTTAAAATCACAATTAATAGTTAGTTCTGCAAAATGTTTATGAAATTAATGAGGACTTAGTCCATCCATCCATTTTCTAACACCCTTGTCCCTAGTGGGGTCGGGATGAGGACTTAGTATGATGAACATATTCCATCCATCTTTTGGCATTTCAGAATAGACTTTCTGCTGGAGTTTTGGTTGATAATTAACAATATTTTGATCCTCAAGCCTCTTAACTGTCAAAGGATGAGTCTCCTGCATTTAATTCACACATTAAGCTTTTATTTAGCCGGAACCTTTCTGCCATGTTTTGCTGGTTTGTTGATGAAGGAGCATCTCGTGAGGCTGAAGTCACAGATTACCAGCATGGTGCCCCATTTGCAGCGCATCTAATGGACTCTGCTCGTCCCTCCAAAGATGCATAGTATATTTTTTTTATTCTCTAATTGTATGTCTTTGTTCATGTGTGTGTGTGTGTGTGTGCCCGCGTGTGTTTGTGTACAAAAGCGCGTTCACCTTCCCCAAGGTCTGCGTAGTGCCGCTCCATCTGTGGCACTCAGGGGATTACAGCCAATCTGTCTGTCTGCTGCTCAAAGTGCTGACCGTCAGACCAGCAGCAGATTAACACAGTGCTGGGATTGGGATGGTGGGGGGAGTGGTGGGGACTGGATGCTGAGGAGGAGGAGAGAGATGTGTGTGCTGGGAGGTGGGCAGGGGGTAGGCTGAGAGGGCAACCCTAGATTAACACACACCTGGTGGAGTGTATGTGTGTGTACATTGTACGTCTTAATGAATGTTGGGCGTGGGTGCAGGGGGACATCACAGTAAAGAGAGACAGAAGGAGAGGGAGGACAGATGTATATGGAAAAGGATGGGGGTCAAAGTTGAGACACATCTTGGTTGCTGAAGTTGTAGTTGGTGTATTTTTGCTTTTAAGGTGGAAATTAATAAAGAAGCAAAATCCCATCTGAACTTAAGTTCACAAACCGATGGTTGGATTTTATATTAGGGAGCAAAAATTCCTGTTTTTGGTGAATCTTCCAGATGAAGTCCCAGAAATTCACACTGCCACCAAGTAATACTGCCAGAAAGTTCTTCTTCTGTTCACAGGGTGAAAACTTTCCAAAAGGTTCTGCTGTTTTCCCCATCAGTCCACCAAATATTTTGTTTGACAAATGTGAGACAGGTTTTTGGTCAGTTGTGCTTTTGGCCTTGCAGCTCTCCCAGCTATCCCATTATGGCTCTGTTTACCTTTTTTATTGTTAAATAATGAGTGGACCCTGAGGCATGAGATCCCTGCAGTACGATAGATGCTGTTCTGCGTTCATTTGTGACCTCCTAGTTGAGTCATCAATTCACTCTTGGAGTAATATCAAAGGCCAGTCACCCCTACAAAGGTTTTCCACTGTTTTCATGTTTTCCTTATTTTCAGTCTCAAAACCTTAGAAAAATCTTTTTTTCCCTACAATTTCCAGACTAACTGAGAAGTCAATGACTCTGTTTCTCTTCTGTCTGCTTCATGTCATCAGGCAGATTTTATTTCAAGGATTCAAGGATTTCTTGATTTTAGAGGTCCGACAAACATCAGGTTGAGTCCGGAAATTGTGTTTATTTAAAATTTAACATTAGATAAAAAGATTTTTGTGTCTATTTGCCTTACATACGACTGATCTGAAACATTGAAGTGCTACAAAAAGCAAAAACAGAAGGAATAAGAAAGGGGTCAATTTTCTTCTTTTTTTGGCTACACTGTATCTGGGTGATCAACATCAAAACATGGTCAGGTTCACCCTCATCTGACTGTGGGCTGTGAAAAGAGCAGGTATAACTGGTGTGTCTGGTAGAGTGTGTGTATGCGTGTGTGTGGGCGTGTGTGTGTGTGTGTGGGTGTGTGTGTGTGTGTGGGTGGGTGTGCGCGTGTGTGTGTGTGTGTGTGTGTGTGCGTGCGGCGATTATGGTCATGGTTCCCTGAGTTCAAACTGGATAAATGTAGTGGAGCTCAAAAAGGCACGGTAGGGGGAGACTGGAGGATTTGACCATGTGGGGGGATCAGGAGTAGCTCCTATGGATTAACCATGTTCAACCATTAGAACAACCTGCAGGAAAACAGCAGGGATAAGAGCTGCCACACACAGTTTAGTCAGAAGTGGAGCTCCTTGTTTTAGCTGAGGGAGAATGAAAGAGCTGGACCACAAGCTTGGAACCATCAGGTCAACACAACTTAGTGTTACACCGCAGGAAATGATGGGCCGAGTCACTCCTCGTGCAGCATATTTATTCAGTTTAAAACTGCAAACAGAAAATACAGCGGTTACAGTAGCGCTCCCAACATCTGCTGCAACAAGCTGTCCTCTCGGCAATGGCGTACTCCTACAGCCTGCCAGAGCGTCACCCGCTGTTACATGTGGTACTACAACAAATACACATGCTCTCTACTGACATCACTGTACATCTATATCCAACATACTTTCATTAACTCAACTGAACTCGAACAATACATAGGTTTAAAACACATTTTACGGCCCTATTAAGCAGACCCACCGAGCCCACATAAGCGCGAGCCGTTAGCCTCGCTACTTTAGCCTGGTGCTAACTCCTGCTTTATATTTAGCTCGGTAATGCAGCTATACTGAAGCGCCTTTATTGTGTTATTCCGTACCCATCGGAGGCTACTGGCGTTATGAGCTATACATTCTAATACTCAGCTTACCTGCAAACAGAAAATACAGCGGTTACAGTAGCGCTCCCAACATCTGCTGCAACAAGCTGTCCTCTCGGCAATGGCGTACTCCTACAGCCTGCCAGAGCGTCACCCGCTGTTACATGTGGTACTGAGCGCCCTCCGATGGCGAAACCCAAACATTGTTAACTCTAATAAACATTGTTAAATCTAATAAATTCTAACGCTAGACTGAGTGATCATCACCAAAAACAAAAAGTGGGGGGGCTAGTTTCATGACTCACTTTCATAGTGCCACACTCTCCCCCACAAAATTAAAGGTCACCTGACCTTTCTGGTTGCACAGTACATTCAACTATAGACTTGACACAGTCCCACCGCCCATGGTCTCCAGAAGGCATTACTCTCAATAACCTGAGTCTTAGTCACCTTGCAGTCCCTCTGAACCAAAGACGGCTGACCTAAATTTTCATAACTCAGTACAAGCGGTTTTTGACTTTGTCTATGGGATCGCTGTCTCACAGAGTCAGTCTCACCTTTGTTGGCAGCTGAAATGTCAATCACTGCCTCACTGCTCTCTGACCTTCCAAGGTCAATGTCAGGGCATGACTCTTCGCTCTGTAGTGGCACATCCTCTTCGCTCTGTAGTGGCACATCCTCTTCGCTCAGTAGTGGCACATCCTCTTCGCTCTGTAGTGGCACATCCTCTTCTTGAACGTGAAGACTCGTTTCAGGCTGGAACGGCTCCGCCAAAGGATTGAGTGGAGTCTGCCTCCGTCTCCCTGGAACATCCCTGAAGTACCACTGGTACGTGCCGCTGTAGTCATCATCTGATGTGTCACTATTTCCTAGATGTTGCTCTACACTTGGACGTCTCAGCTTTTTCTTTGTAACAGCCGAAGCATCTTTTCGGGGCTGAACAGTCTGTGTTGATGGCTTTTCAAGTGGTAGGAAGTTACAGGGCAGTAGGAGGTTCCTGTGCACCACCTTGTCTCTCCCTCGACCAGTTTCAGGGCAGATTCGATACACCGGGCTATCATCTGCCTTTCTCTCCATTACTTTGTAGATCTGGTTCTCCCAATAAGATTGGATCTTCGCAGGTCCGCCTCTGGGAGTGAGGTTTCGGAGGAGAACTCTGTCACCAGGCTGAAGATCTCTCCCTTTCACTCTCCTATCATAGTATGCTTTTCCTCGAGCAGCTTCCTTGGTAGCCGTCTCAGAAGCTACTGTGTAAGCCTCCTGCATTCTCTTCTTCCAGCAGCTAACATAGTCATCATAGTCCACATGAGTTTCATCCTTTCTCAGATTGAAGAGCAGATCGATAGGCAGGCGAGGGGAACGTCCGAAGATGAGGTAATATGGGGCGTAGCCTGTTGCCTCGCTCTTCGTACAGTTGTACGCATGGACAACTTTAGCCAATGACTCTTTCCAATCCTCCTTCTCCTTGTCCTCCAGGGTCCGTAACATGGACAACAGGGTACGGTTGAATCTCTCCACCTGTCCATTACCCTGTGGATGGTAGGGTGTCGTATGAGAACCCTGGATACCTGAGAGTTCTTTCAACCGTGCCATAAGCTTGTTGTCAAATTCTTTACCCATGTCATGGTGAAGTCTGGTTGGGAAGCCAAACTTGAGTGCAAAGTCATTGAAGAGCTTGTCAGCGACAGTTTTAGCCGTTTTGTTCTTTGTCGGGTAAGCTTGAGCGAACCTCGTGAAGTGATCCATGACAACTAGTATGTATTCGTAGCCATGCTTGCACTTTTCCAGGTGGAGGAAGTCTATGGATACCAGTTGGAACGGGTAAGTTGACTGGATCGAGGTCAGAGGAGCACAGGTCTGCTTACTCGGCTTCTTCTTCTTGAGACACTCGCATTCTTCCGTAACAAAGTGTTCAATGTCTTTTGCCATCTGCGGCCAGTAAAACCTGTCTCTGATCAGGTCAAGTGTTCTTTCCACTCCTAAGTGGCCCATGTCTTTATGGAGCTCTTTGAAAACCAGGGGGCGATAAGCTTTAGGGACCAATAGCTGCTCTCGGTGGGCTGTTTTGCGGTGCAGGATACCATGTTGGTCGACGTGAAGCTTCAACCACTGCCTGAGTAATGTAGTTACTGCAGGAGCCTCAGACTTCACCTCGATCCTACTTGGTCTCCTACCCTGTGACTTGTACCAGAGCACTCTTGACAGGACCTCATCTGCTTCCTGCGCTGTGCGGATCTCGTCTGGTGTAAGAGGCTGATTGGTGTTAGAATCTTTGACCAACTTCAGAGCACCAACATGGATAACACCAATGCCTTGACACGGGTAACTCTGCTCCACCACCACAGACTCCATAGATGCGCTTATGGCCTCCTGTCCCACTTCAGCTGTACAGCTCTTCATGTAGCTGTCAATGTCTAACGGCATTCGCGACAGGCCATCAGCGTCTGTGTTGGTTTTGCCTGGACGGTAGCGGATGGTGAAGTTATAGCTGGCCAGCTCCGCGACCCATCTGTGACCCGTGGCATTGAGCTTTGCCGTAGTGAGCACATATGTTAGCGGGTTATTATCTGTGTACACCACAAATGATGGTGCATGGTACAGATAATCTCGGAAACGTTCACATATGGCCCACTTCATTGCCAAAAACTCTAATTTGCCAGAGTGCAGGTGGTACTTTTTCTCTGCTGGACTCAAGGTGCGGGAACCATACGCTATAACTCTCATCTTGCCTTGCTGTCGCTGGTATAAGACTGCACCTAACCCAACTTGAGATGCATCACAATGTAACACAAAGGGCTCCGTAAAGTCGGGGTACCCAAGGACAGGAGGTCTGGTAAGTGCATCTATGAGCTGGCTCAATGTCTCTTGGTGGGCGCTAGTCCATTGAATGGGTGACCGTGAAGGTAAGTGGCCTCTACTTTTCTTCACCCCCTTCCTAGTCTTAACATCTGGGACTGAAACAGAGTTCCCAGAGGATGGAGGACTAAGCAGGCTATAGAGTGGATGGGCTATGCGGGAGAAGTTGGCAATGAAAGGCCTATAATAAGAGAGAAAACCAAGCATTTGACGTACCTCTCCGACGGTTGCGGGTGTTTTTTCCTTTAAGGCCATCACCGGGGCCAGCTCTGCTGGGTCCATTGTGTAACCCTGGCCTGTAACTAACTTGCCCAAAAACTTGACACTTCCCCTGAACAGGTCACATTTCTTTGGAGTCAGCTTGACACCATGCTCCTTGTAACGCTGGAGGACAAGGCGGATGTGCTCTAGGTGTTCTTCAAAATTGCTGCTGTGCACAAGGTTGTCGTCCAGGTACGGAAGGCAAATAGTGTCTCTGAGACCTGCCATGCAATGTTCCATGCTCCTCTGGAACTCAGCGGGTGCGGAGCTCAGGCCAAAGGGAATGCGCACCCATTGGTAGAGCCCCCAGGGTGTGATGAAGGCGGTTAAGGGGCGGCTCTCATCATCCAAAAAACCCTGGTGGTACGCCTTGCCTTGGTCTAACACTGAAAACCAAGAGCTCCCACCCAGTGCATCCAGCATGTCCTGGATTCTTGGTATTGGATGACGGTCCGGAACTGACTTGCGGTTGAGCTCTCTGAAGTCACAACAAAGCCGAAGAGTACCATCCTTCTTACGGACACACACCACAGGTGATGAGTAGGGAGACCTTGATGGTGTGATCCAGCCTTTGTTAAGTAGATCCTGCAGATACTCTTTCACTTCATTGTGGAGAGGTTTTGGGACTGACATGTAGGTTTTCTTTACAGGACTTGTGTCATGAAGGGTTATATGCATTTTCAGGGAAGGGATGCAGCCCACATCATCCCGGTCGTATGCAAATGCCTCACATTCTTCCCGCAACATCATCTTCACAGCTGTTTGTTGACTTTCTGTCAAGTGCTGAAGATCCACTGGTGGATCCCATGACTTTGGTCTCAGTTGAATGTTGTCTGACTGTGTGTTATTCGGGATGTGTGACTTTAACTTTGAACTCTTTTTTTCCTCTTGTGTCCCCTCATTTACTTTTGTCTGGATGTCTGCTGCATATACAGTCTTTATTGGTTCAAGACGTCCGATCACTTTACGGCTCATTAGATAAATGGTGTGGTCTGTGGTGTTAGTCACTGGGATGGGCACATATGGCACTTTTCTGTCTGGAATTTGCACCAGTATGTCACTGAACAAGACGCCCTCTGGTGGTGAGTCAACCATGTCAGCTAAAAAGAGCATGTCTTGACCCAGAGCGTGTGGACTAACATGTGCCCGTGCATAGACTGTGGTAACTTGGTTTGCTCTCAAAGGCACTCTCTTTACTCCAGTCCTTACTACACCTGTCTCTGAGTCTTTTTTGCTGTTCTGCACTAGTCTGACAACATTATGTGCAGTTTGTACAGTTATTTCAAATGCTTTACTTACATAGTGTGCAAGTTGTTTTCTTCCACCTTTGGTCTTTACTTCTCTTCTGTTGACAACCGCCTCAATAACATTGTAGCCGATGATGGGATCACTGGCCACGGCTGGGTCACTGGCTACCAATATTGGCACTTGCAACTCACTGGTTGGGAAACAATCACTGTCTAGTCTGAAGCTGACTTCTATCCAGCCAGTGTAGGGGATGGTTGTGTCATTTGCAGCAAACACTGTGAGTGTCTCATTATCTAACAGTTCTGACACAGGTCTGACAACTGTGTGGGGAAGGTGGTTCTGCCGCCAGTTTTCATTTACAATGCTGGACTGTGCCCCTGAATCCCACAATACTTTGACTGGATGGTTGTCCATAAAGCAGTTAACAGTACAGCGGTTTCCCACCAGGCTTACTAACCTTGACTTGTGTTGAGGGGGTAGATAACGAACTTCCGTTACAGCTGATAAGGCAGCAACTGGCATTTCATTGGAGGATGGTGGTGGGCTTGGCTGCTCATTATGGGACCGTGGATCCTGGACTACTGCTGGTCCCACCTCAGTAGCCCTTCCTCGTTTCCCAACAACGGTCTCGGTGCTCGGCATCCACGAGAGTAGTGGCCCTCCCGCCCACATTTGAAACAGTGCATACAGTTGTCTCCTTTTCCCTCTTCTCTGCACTTCTTACAGCCTTTTTGTCTTTGTTTTGGTGCCACGGTGTGGGGACTGGTTTCCATAACGGCCACCAACATCTCTTTCATTTCTTTGCGAAGTTCTTCTATGATCTGCTGTGGGTCTGTTTTAGTCTCTTTATTTTTAACTGTTTTCACCGCCACTGTAATGGGGGATTCCTTGGGTTTCGGGTGGCTTTGAACAGGTGTCATGGCTGTCTGGCACGCTGTCTGGAGCTCTTGTACCTTGGGAATCTTGACTGCAGTGGACCTTCTTCGTTTCTCCAATCTTTCATTTTCCAGCTTTGAAGCTTCGTTAACTTTCTCAATCAGTTCTTCATCTGTTATGGTCATATTACTTAGGAGAGGCAGCAACTGATACTTAATGGAGTCACTGAGTAGCCCAGTTTCAATGGAGCGGAGAAACTTACGCTGAATTGTGGTCCTGCTGTACAGTTCATCTGTCTCCTCATTTGCTGCTTTCCATAGAAGTTTTTCTTTGAGCTCGATAGCACGAAATACAAAATTTAGGGCAGTTTCTTTGGGTTCTTGGGAGATATTGAGGAGCTGATGGTAAAGTTCAGTGGGGCTATCGACCCTGTAGTGTCCCTTTAGTATGGTGAGCAGTTTGCTAAGGGTTAACCCACGTTTTATCTCCAACATGTCTCTAAGGGGCATTCCTGGACTGATGGCCCTAATTACTGCTTCAACTATTTCAACCTCTGAGTGTCCTTTTTCAATCCCATTTTCAATCTGGCGTACTAAACTGAGGTAGGACAGCTTATCCTTCTGCCCACTCTCTCCAATCTGCCCAGAGATTTTAAACTCCCTCCTCAATGTTACCTCCTGCAGAGTTTGTTTTGGCTCTGGTCGGGTTTTGAGTGGGTAATCTGTTGCCTGGACTGAAGTGGTGCATGGAATAGTGTCCTCAAGGTCTATCTGTGGCACAGACTTTTTAAATGAGGATTCCTCTTCTGACTGACACATTACTTTATTTAGTCTCTGGATATATGTGGCTGTTTCTTTATAAAACTGTTCCACTTGATCCTCTTCTTCACTTTTCTCTATCTCATCAAACATGTCCTCTGCCAATCTGATGAGTGTCCTTTTAGTTTTACTTTGAGGCTCTCCGCTGTCCAGGCCGGAACACTTCAGTCGCCTGCAGACGTCCACGAGATGCTCTCTTTCCAACTGCCACAAGGTTGCACTCACTCGATCGCGCAGAAGCTGTGCTGCTTCCATTTTTTTTTTCTGGTTCGTCTCTTGGGAAGGAAGGTGGTTGGTGATGGTGTTGATTCACTAGCGCCACCTCCTGGCTGGCTCGCCAAAATATGTTACACCGCAGGAAATGATGGGCCGAGTCACTCCTCGTGCAGCATATTTATTCAGTTTAAAACTGCAAACAGAAAATACAGCGGTTACAGTAGCGCTCCCAACATCTGCTGCAACAAGCTGTCCTCTCGGCAATGGCGTACTCCTACAGCCTGCCAGAGCGTCACCCACTGTTACATGTGGTACTACAACAAATACACATGCTCTCTACTGACATCACTGTACATCTATATCCAACATACTTTCATTAACTCAACTGAACTCGAACAATACATAGGTTTAAAACACATTTTACGGCCCTATTAAGCAGACCCACCGAGCCCACATAAGCGCGAGCCGTTAGCCTCGCTACTTTAGCCTGTTGCTAACTCCTGCTTTATATTTAGCTCGGTAATGCAGCTATACTGAAGCGCCTTTATGGTTTTATTCCGTACCCATCGGAGGCTACTGGCGTTATGAGCTATACATTCTAATACTCAGCTTACCTGCAAACAGAAAATACAGCGGTTACAGTAGCGCTCCCAACATCTGCTGCAACAAGCTGTCCTCTCGGCAATGGCGTACTCCTACAGCCTGCCAGAGCGTCACCCGCTGTTACATGTGGTACTGAGCGCCCTCCGATGGCGAAACCCAAACATTGTTAACTCTAATAAACATTGTTGAATCTAATAAATTCTAACAGACTGAGTGATCATCACCAAAAACAAAAAGTGGGGGGGCTAGTTTCATGACTCACTTTCATAGTGCCACATTAGCATAGAAACATGTGAATAAGTTCATGACAGCTGACAGGCTTTTGGTAGCCAGAATGACAATTGCTTTCATCATTCTGTCATAAGAAAGAAAATAATCACTCAAATAATTAGGAGCAGACTCTCTTTGCAACTTGCTGTGATATCAGCTTTCAAGAGTTTTTCTTCCTTCCACAAACTTTTAATACATTTATGGAGATTTCATGTGATAGATCAACACAAAGCTGCATGTTTGTTATAAGAGAAAGATACAGGTTTGCATTCTTTTTCACAGAAAAAACCCCCCACCTACTTGTATTCAATCATCTGAATTTATAGGCTAATTACTGTAATTACAGCTGGAAGTCTGCAGAATCACATTTCAGATTTTGACTAGGCCCTTCTAACACATGAGCATGCTTTGATTTCAAAGAATAACCAGCATCAACCTGAACCTTCTTGCAATAAGCATGAATCACGGCTCCTCTGTGCCACCGGAGTCCTCTTCTTCGCTGAGAAAAGACACATAACACAAATAACTTTCACTTCTGTGGCGCCAGCTCTGTCGCTGCACCACCACTGCTTCAGCATGTGTGTTTTTACAGGCCATGTGTTTCTCCAGTCACACAGCTAACAGATGAAAGCAGGGCGAGAGGGGGGGGAGCGCCATCAGACACATGTATGCTGGCTTGTTCCTGTACAGCGCCCTCTGATGATCGGCTCAGGTATTACAGAAGATACAGTTAGGGAGTTGCAATGCTGATTATCTTTCTATCTATTATTTATCCATACCTCTGGCAGAGTCAGAGTAAAAGCTGAAAAAAAAAGGGAAAGTGTAACCCAGGGTAAAAACTGCCCTTAATCCCGCTTTTGCTCCTCCATTCGTTAGAGTGACAATCAGCCACATACAAGGGCGGATATCCCGTCTCATTATTGGGGGGACCATAAACAGGAACATTTTATTTTTTAAGAGCAACGTTATTTATTTTTTATTTTTTGGGGGGGTGGGCGGGGGTTCAGGCAAAGTTACAGTCAAATGTAACGTAAAATGTGGTTTACATTTTTTTTTTTATTGTGTTCAAGCTGCACCACCAAAAATGACTAGCAAGTAGCAATGAATAACAAAAGTGTTTTTCTCAGTAAACAACCTGTTGAGACCCGTAGAAGTCAAACTAAGTTTCAAATGTTTAGATATGAGTTTGGTTCTCTGCTACACCTTTACAAAAATTTAAAGCTCTGATTAAAAAGTTTTAATAAGTAACTCCACTTAATAAAATTCCTTATAAATATTGATTTATTTCAGTGGTTCTCAATACAAGAAACATGTTATTTAAATTATAACTTAAGTTGTTCTTTTTATTTTTTGGGCAGTGGGGGCAAGGTGTCATGTCCTTGGATGGCTGAGAACCAATAAATATGTAGAAATTTAATATCATAACTTAAATTTAAGGGTTTTCTAGAAAAATATTTAGATTTTATTGTGTGGTTTTAAAGGTTTTACATTGAAGATGATAAGAAATAAAGGCATACTTTATTTTGTTTTACTGTCAGCTGCTGTACCTCCTCTGCTCTCGGCTGTCAGCCAGTGCTAATGCTCAGCCGCTTCCTCCAGTTTCAAACTCTTCTTATTAAAGTAAGAGTTAAAGAGGTAAATATAATTGAAATACTGGAGTGGTTATTCAGGCCTGCTCCAGCTTTCCCAGTCAGGTGTGAGTGGGAGAGCTAGAGACAAAGGTGCTACAGGTTTGTGCTTCCAAAGTAGTTCATCTCTTTGTTTATTTTCCACTTTTAAGACTCACAATATAAAAATCATTTAGATCTGAATACCCAGTGAGCTTGGAGCCATGACACTGTCGTGCACTGAACTATAAATGGAATTGGTGAGTAGTGTACACAATGTTGTTTTGTTTGCTTAGCATGGTGGTGGTGGTAGCCGATGCTAATTGTTGGTTGGCACCTGCAGTCAATTGTCATATGACCTAACCTCTTAAACTCAATGTATGATGTATGAGTTTAAGGTAATGAGACAAATGCTGATATCTTTATTTTGTCTTAAAGATTAGATTGTTGATATAATAAGTATAATGAATAAAAAAGTCTAATTATAACTAGTTGTAGGTATCTATCTATCTGTCTGTCTGTCTGTCTGTCTGTCTGTCTAGTTTTAGAGAGACTGTGCAGTTTTAGTTTATTACCCCTACATAAAAATTTTTTTCACATTTTAAATCAGCATAAAATGTATTATTTACAACACAGCATATCAGGGTAGAAAAGTAGATGTGCAACATAATCAGATGCAAGTAAAAAAAAATATATGCAAATTTCTGTGTTTATTAACACAGCTTCTCATATTAATGTTGTAAATGTTATGCATGTATTTGGCTTGAGAACTTACATTCTACATTTGAAAGGTAAACAATCACATATATTTTTTAGAACATGTCTAAAATAAAATTGCTTTTGTAAACAAGATGTAGGTGTTTCTAAAGTATCAGGCAGCCTGTTGGTCACAAACAAACTTGTTGTTGATGTGTTTATAGCAGATAAACAGGGAGTTTGTCAGTGATGAAACAAACATGTTTTCTTATTGTTACCATTTGTGTGTATGTGTGTGTGTGTATGTCGACATCAGTGTGCGTCCAACTAATATTTTGTAACTTAATGGAGCCCCTCAGCCCCCGCTTACCCTCCAGCTCCCCCTCTCCCCTCAGCGTGTGATTGGTCTGGCGGCTCCAGTTTTGGAGATTAGGCCATGTTTCCCCACTTTTGGTCCCCATGTTCCAGTCTCTCTCTCTCCTTTTTTCTGTTTCCCTCTGCCTTTCTCGCTCGCGTCACATGATCCGTTACATCACGGGATTGAGGTCAGAGCTGGATTAGGGCGAGCTACGTGAGCGAATGAGTGAGGCAGCGCTGGAATTACTGAAAGTGAAGGAGGAAGGATGGAGTTGGGAGGGCAGATGTTCAGATCATTCAGAGAGAGCAATGGTGGAACAGGACGGAGCACAGCAAGGGGAGAGGATGATGATGATGATGAAGGTCTGAATGTGATGTGAAAAAATAAATTGAGAAATTAGAACAACAAAAAAAAAGACTTCAGTTTCTATATGACAGAGAAGGAAACCAGCAGGGAACATACATGTGGTGGAATGAAAGGGCCAAAGGTCAATGGCTCAGACAGAGTCAGACCATGCTGTTAGTCTGTCAACAATCCTGCAATGAGAAAAAAACACACAAATTATACAACATGACATATTAGATTAAAGTTTGTATTTTTTTTGTAAAGACCTTTATATTTATTTCTCTTCTTGCAAGGGAAAATTTATGATAAGGACTGTTAATCTGATGATCGGAACTAAAATACAAGAAAAAAATGGCCATTTGTTGTTATTTCAGCCCAGGCTCATTAAATGTGTTTGTAGGAAAAGTTTGTAGAAAAAGTTGTAAAATCATGTTTGTCTTTTAAATCTAGCAACTATGTGCTCCTACATGTAAAAGGCAAATATTATCATTCACAGCAAATGTTAATTTCTATGCCCGACAGTGAGGAATACATATAAAAGTGAGCCAAAAAGAAAGAGAAAAATTAAAGGTCGCAGTAGAGTTATGATGTCACAGGTGGGGCACAGAACCCAGGCATCAGTACAAAATACAATGGAAATAATCAAAATTTTCACTTTCACCTCCACCGTAAGGTTCAAGACATAATAATTGTAGAATTGAAATAACATGGAGACCTGACAGACTTCCACTCCACCCAGGAACTTAAAAAGAATTCTGCAGCCATCCCCATTGGTGATTATCTGCTTGTAGCAAAAATAATAATTCAAGACTTACAAAGGTCTGGAAACATTCAGAGTGACATGACATTTTATAACACAATAAAGTAACTATGTCACCTTCAGTTGTCATAAAAATGCTAAATATATCAAACATAACTTAAAAGGCATTTGACTTTGAAATTGACCTCCTTGTCTTCAAGAAGCTCCTTCATTATGGCATTAACAACTATTCTTAGGAGTGTTGGACTAAGAAGTAAATTATGTGATAAACTCAGCAGATGTGCTGTTCTGTCAGGTCTTGGCTAATTGCTGCTGCTGCTAGTCTTGAGGAGCTGAATGGCGAGCGTGCTGTTTTAGGGGTGCGATGTGAGATTGCAGCTCAGCTGCAGAGACTCCACTCATACATTTATTTTCAGCCCCTGGTTTTTTTCAAAGACAAAACATCAGAGTGAAGATATTCAAACAGGAACTACTGATTCATTTAAATAAAGCCAAACAATTTTACGTCCAGTTCAATGTTTTGACTATACACAGGCAGCAGCTGCAAATGTAATCAATTTTATGCTTTATCTTTATATATTTGTGTAATTTTTTTTTTCAATCTAACTTGAATGCCCATTTTTCTTTTTTTCTTTAAAGGATGAAAAACATGGCAATGTCATCTTTAAAATGACAACAGTGCTTAGTGTTGTTCTCCTGATAAACAGGACCTAACCTGACCTGCGCTGGCACGGCAGAGATCAGGGTGAAGAAGTGAAAGCTAGGCAACAGCTTAAACTAGATCACCTTGACATGAACTTCTACTCAGTGTTTGGTCCAATCGGAATCAGAATCAGGAGGAAGTACTTGAGCTGCAGCTGCACCCATTGTACAAGCAGAATAAAAGAATAGAATATAAAAATAGAAAAACACAAGTTGTATATGTAAAAAAATAATAATTTGTGTATATTAAATATTCAGAAATTATTTAAAAACAAATAAATAATAAAACTACCCTAATTATGCCAGGAATCCAGCACTGTTTTGCTTTTACTAAAATATTATCTACTGAAAGAATGAAAACTAAAAGACTTTGACACAAGGAAGAATCTATTATCTCATTTTTCTCCCCGTCTTTTTCTGCTTTTTGCAGGACTTTATTTGTGCTGGTTCCCCCCCTCTTTTCTCATATTTGTGAGGTTAAAGTTTAATTTACATGCGATACTTTATGTCCCATGATGCACTTGGCCTGCGGGAGCATCTGTCACTGGGGAGTGGACATTAGAACCAATTTGTCATTTGCTTTAATCCCGCCGATGAACAGAGACATGTCAAGAGAGACACAGACGTACAAGTGGAGAGATGATGAGGAGAGAGTGACGGCAAG